>NC_089684.1:60349767-61599767 GCF_031753505.1 Anomalospiza imberbis | reverse complement strand
TTTCATGCTTTGGCTAAAAATGCAAGCTCTTACTATGAAAAAAGAAGCAATGGCAAATCAAAAGGAGAAAATGGCACCAAAAAAATCTACTAAACATGCTGATTCTGTCCTTGATACTTGAAGTTAAGATATAGTGCCTCAAAATTATAAGCTGAGTGATCATATTCCTACAGTCCAGTCATTTTTCTCAGTCAGGTGTCTGCAAGTTAATAAATCTGTTAGCTGACCCTAGCTATGGATTACCTAACTAATGCTCTGTTTATGAAGGATGAAACTCAGGAAGCGTTTTGTAGCACTAAGAAGCCATTAATTCAGTCCTCTAGGAATGCAAGAAAAGGGGATGTTTTAAAATATAATGTATGCTCTATGCCAAGAGTTAGTGAGCCACTAATTGTACTTACAACAAGTTTAATAAAAGAAACTATAACTAACAGCTATCAAGATGCTGAAAAATTCACCAGGGAGTATTATCAAGCTGCTGAGCAGAATCAGCAGACAGGAGTGAAACACATATATGTGTTTCACAAATAGTTGAAAGGTCCTGTGAGCCGCACAAAAATATCTGCACAGGTGTCAAGAGTGCATCAAGATATTCAATCAATCTGTTTAGGAGCAGTCACTTGCACGTTGGTTTTTTTTTTTTTTTTTTTTGAATGTCCTAGTTATTTTTTAGATACTGATTAATTAGAAATATTTAATTGCACTGTATTAGCTTCAGAGTGCTGCTAGTAGACACAGATTTATAATATAGGTAAAATCGAGCAAACAGATAAAAACTAGATCCAGAAGGGCAGAGGTCATAGCAGGATGTTAAAGTGAGACTTGAATCCTCTCTCCCACACTACCAGGTTCTCATTCCTATATCTCTTTTCTTCTTCACTGGGCTATGGATCTGTAGAGCTACACTTGATGCAGAAGGGGAAGGTTTAAATACACAGATTTTGGCCTGCCTACAAGGTGGTTGAGTGTCCTACTTGGATTCACTAAGCAGCTGCAAAAACAGAAGTACCAACACAACCATGAGAGCTGTGTAGTGATTTCCTAATGGTCATGGAACTGTCTTAGAGGAGAGGCAAAATGCATTTGCATCCCAAGCCTAGAGGGGAAATACTAGCTATTAGGTTGTAAGCCAGATTCCTCCAACTGTGTTTTTGTAACTAGATACACCTTTTATTGGATATATTAGAAATTGATTTACTTGGTGAGCCCTGTGTAAGTTTAGGTGGAAAAATGTTTGCTAAACCCTAAAGTACGTATCATAAACTAAAATACAGTCTGGTCTTCGTACAGTGCCCTCCACGCAGCAAGAGAAGGCACGGAGCTGGAAGCAAAAGAGTCAACACAAGAATAGATGGGAATGTGAAGAGTATCTTGAAATGTGAAGGAAAGAGAGAGTGACAAAAGGGTGGAAAGGAGAGTGGCACCTATCACCCGAATGATGCTTTCATTTTTAGACACTGAGACTTTCCTTCAGAAGTCTTTCTCTCTACTTTGCTATTCTGCTTTCATCTCTTACACTCTAATAAACCTGTTGTCTCTCCCTTTATTCCCTCCACTACAAAACAGGGAAATCACTACAGGCATTGCCATGTCCAAGACCAGCATGGACACCCTTTCAGAAAAATATTTAGAAAAAATAGAAAAATAGAGATGTTTCTTTCAGAAACTTGCTCTAGGAGTTTGACATTCAATTTCACCTACAGTAAAATTATTATCTGATATGGAACATGTTTTCTAGTCCTAAAAGCAAATTGAAATATTCTTTATTATTGAGATTGAAGGAAACAGCACCATGCCTACTACCTGGAGGATATAATATTAATATTCCTACACAGTCAAAATCTAGCAAAGAGAACCTAACAATCAAAGTCAATAAACGTGGCCTTTTTGGCAAATTCTTTTATCACGTTTCTAATAATTTTAATTACATTTTTTCTTTATCAATCAAGGAAATCCAATTTCATTTTATCTGCAGTGTGTAATTGGTCATCTATTTCGCTGTTTTTATTTGTTTCTCATGTTCTCTGGCTGATTCAATAAACAGTGAACAGCAGATATTTTTCTTCATGCATAAATGCTCTTATTCTAGTCCAAACCTGAGAATCCCCAGGTGTTTGCACAAACAAAATCCATTAGCACTGAGTTAGATCAATATCTATGAAAGAGTAATAGGGACATGGTCAAGCCAAACAGCTGAAGCAGGTCATTCAGTTAAAATCATGACTATACTGTTGGAGGCATTTCAGCACTCCTGACAAGATGTATGTCAGGCAGGATCCAATAATCCAGAAAGCAAACAAGATATGTACCCTGCACCACTGAAGTTGATGGTTGCATTAGCACTATAGTCTAAATTTTCCAAAATAACTCAAAGACACCAACATGAATGCAAGAGTACTTTAGGATATAATCCTGACTAGATAGATTGCTAGAACAAGTTTCAGTGATGATTTCTGGGAAAAAAAATTAGTTTTGATTTTCTTGTGAAGAAAATAATAATAAGCTCTTATGAGTTATGCTGCCCTACAGCAAGTATTTTTGCTGGTCTACAGAAAGGCCAAAATAGAAATTCCTAACACTTTATTCATGAAGCCATAGTGACTGAGAAAGCGTTTAACTGCTTGCCTCATGAGAATATTCAGCACAGTTCACATCCTTTAAATTTAATAGGCTGGTCACAAATAAACAAAACTTTTTTCTTTTTTATTGCAGTATAAATGGCTTTTCAGAATGCACTTATTTCTCACATTCTGCAATATGCAATTATTTCTTCCCTGGAAACCCCTCACCTAAGTTACACAGCTTGCCTAATATTTTGTCATTGGCCATTTATTCTCGTGCGAACTATCAGCCTTGTCCTTGGCTGTGTCAATCCAAGTACTCCTGGCAACAGCTTTACAAGCCAGAAAATCATTAGCAGAACTAAATTTGGCAACCTTATCCAATTGCTTCACCTCAGCCAACCTTTCAGCACCCTCAGGTGAATCTAATATGGTCCAAGGTTTTGAATACATTCAGTTTCTATAAGCAGTTCCTAACCTGTTGCTTCTCTGTCCTGTGGTCCTCCCCACCCTGTTTTTCTGGTACTCAAAATTTTGCTTGTGAAGACAGAGGCCAAAAAAGACACAGAGTCATTCAGCCTTTTCTGAACCATCTGTTTCTCCTACACTCATTGATGGACCCACATTTTCCCTGGGCATCCCACTGATGCTAGAATATTCTCCTGTTACCCCTTATGTGTCTCAGTACTTTTATCTGCAGCTGTGCTTTGGTCTTTCTGATTTTGCTCCAAATGCTCAAGCAATTGTCTTTGTATTCCTCCTTTGTTGCCTAGTTTTCACTTCTTGTGTGTTCTTGTGTTTCCTTTCATCCAGAAGCACCCTGCCAGCCAAATGACTCTTCTGCCAAAATTTCTCATCTTCCTGTGCAAATGGAAGAGAGTTAATTTTTGAACTCTCAGTAAGTTTTCTTTGAAAAACAATTTTGCTTATGCACTGTCTTTCCTTCATGGCAGCTTCCAGTGGGAATTCTGCCTAACATTTTGAAACATGGGCAAAGAAATTGCCAGAATAGATTGAAATCTGGTTCCTGAAGGTGAGACCCAACTCTGCTCTACATCTTTCCAGCTTTCCTTCTGACTGACCTTGGACACGTGTGAACAGCGGGTCACATACACCATTATACTGTCTGACCCCTCCAGTATTTGCACTGGGAAGCAGCCAATATGCAGCGCAACTGTTTCTTGAATTAACTGCATAATGCTGCCCTTCCAGGATTTGTCTGGACTGTTAAAAATCCCACAAAAAAGATAAGGATGTACAGGCATCAACCTCCTGTTAGTTGCTTTTGTCCATCCTCATCTCCTTTCGGTCAGGTGGCCTGTAGCACACCCCCAGCATGGTATCCCCAGTGTCAATCATCAAACACATTTGCAGTTTCATGGGAGAGGACTCTACCATAGCTTTCCTCCTCTTCTCCTAATTTTCCTAGAAAGGCTGTAAACACTCGTGGAAGTGTCTAAATTGTGAATAGTATTGCACCTGATCTTAGTGATTTTGATATTTACAGGCTTATGGAAGTGCATGGAATCACAGACCTTTCTTGTTTACCAAGCTCTGCATGCTAGAATACAGACACTTGAGAAAAGCCACATATTGCCATATTTACAACTTTCCTTCTTATAAAAAGCTTTGTTCCCAGTTATGCCAGTTCTCTCAGAAATATATAACAAAATAGAGCTTTCTAAGCCTTTTGGATACTTCTATATTTAGCCCCACATTTTTGTCTCCACACAGAAATATATACAGCAATGCACTTCTGGTCTCTCTTTTGTTTCCATTTCATCCTAAAGTCATGTCAAGAACCAATGGAAACAAGGCAAAACACTAAGGGAACCACAACAGTGATATAAAAGCAGTTAGAAGGAAGGAAGTAGCAGTAAATAAGATCTCAGGCCGTGTGAACATCAAACCACACCACTATAGCACAGCTTGTTTTCTGTGCATTTCACCTTGAAGTTGTCTTTAAAATATACCCTAAAAAAAAGCAGCCACTCTGTTTCCACACCTGGAAAATGTATGGTTTGCCAATGAAGATGAACATTTCCTCCTATAAAAAAGCAAAGGTGATGAAAAATCTTCCAAAATAAAACCTCAAATAATTATATATATGTATCTGTATATGTATATATATGTATATATGTATGCATATATATGTATGCATATGTAAATATATATGTTCCTTCATGATAAGCCATTTATTTCAAAACCTCCTAACAAGTTAAACCTAAGCCTATCCCTACATTCTCTCCCCTAAAATAAAATTTAAAAAAACTGGAAGAAAAAATAATTTTAGGTTTTTTATAAGATGAAAAAAGCATTTTAAAATAAAAAGCAACTAAATTTTTTGTAGTCCTAATGAGGAAATTGAAACATGTGCAGATGATGCTACAGTTACTCTAGTTCAAAGAGGTATGTCTCAGCTTAATAAGGTCCATTTTATTTGCCAATGAAGAGACTCCTGCAGGATGTGAGAAAAAGAAATATCATAATTTGCTCTCCAGAAACTGCTAGCATCACTTTTGGTGCATATTAATGCAGCTCAGTACTGTCAATGAGGTGATTATTTGCTCCCTAGAGAGCTCATCTCACAGCTAGTTTTTAGGATCCTTAGGAGTTTTTTGTTTCATGTGGTGCAATGTATAAATTATATTCTACAGCTTATTCCAGCAGCAGTGTCAGAGAAACCACCTCCAGTTCTGGTTTTAGTCACTAATTTACAAAGTTGCAGAAACAAATGTGTAATTTTTCATTTTATGGGGTTAAATCAAATACACTTTACTTCTACACCTGTGAAGTCATTCTACCAGTGTAGGAGGTTCACTGCAGTTTGTACAGGTACTGTGACACTTCTCTTAAGTACCGGCTGTAAAGCTACAGTGATACAGACTTCAGTAGTGCCAGATTCCCTAAGTGCCAAGGGTTCTGGTGTGCTTGTGTAAGGAAGTTTCTCTGCCTTGGTGCCAAATAGGAGCAATTAAAGCTAGCTGAGATGTGCCTAAACAAGCCTTGATCACATGTAAGTATTTTTTTAATGTTGGACTGATTAGTTACTGTATTGGATGGAGGCAATAGGGATGCATCTGCATTAGTGCTTTGAATTTAGGAGCTTTGAGAGGATTAAGTGCTATACTTTGGCTCCAGTCACAGAGGAATCTTGGAGTGTACAATCTGTATGTCTTTTGGATGACTCTGGGAGAAGTACTCTGGCAACTCGATTCATACACTTCAAACACAAATGATAATTCAGTTCACTGAGCTAGACTAATGTTAACTTGAAGTAATCCCTCTGAAATTCTTGCTGCAAAGACACTAACTCTTAGAAGTGATCATAACATGGTCAAAACTCACTTTTCTTGGACATGTGTCCTATTATAAATGCAACTGAACTACAATGGACTTCACAGCTTCTTGTGTTATAAAGAAATATAATTTCATCCCTTACTGTATTATTTGAAGCTGCTGCAAGACATAATATTGTTTTAATAGTTGGATGCAGTTTACAGCAATTGACACACTTAACATTTAATGAAAACACATCTCATATTTTTATATCTACCTCCCATTTAATGACAGCAAATTCTTTTTGTAATTATAACTCGTATAAAATAGTACACTCAGGCCAACTAAGCAACAGCGGTATTTCTTTCAGTGGATACATGCAGTGTAAATGCACTGTGACACCTATTGAAAACCAGCAACTTGTTCAGAGCTCTCTCTGGAGTGTATGTGAAAGATTATCCAATCCTGAACTGAAAAATAAGTAGGAAGCACACCTTGTCATGCTAACAGCTGCTTTAAAAGGCAGCCATGCTTTAAAAGGCACCCAAATGACTATGCAAAGACAGTCACCCAAAATGTGAATTCTAGACTCTCCTCTCCTTGGCAAAATAAAGGTCATATGACCCTAAAGCTCTCATAACCAATTGCCATTATAAAACTTATTTTGTCCTTTTAGAAAGAAAGCAAAAGGGAGAGTTACTGGTTATGTAAGGAGCTCATTATGTGTCATACTTCACTCTAAATAAAAAAATCAGAATATGATTTTTAATGTCAACTACAAAGTTAGGTAGCTACACAGCATCTAAAGCCTCTAGATTTTGCTTTCTGCATTTCACGTTTCTTGTCTGTTAGTTTTGTCATTACATAAATTTCATAGATGTTCTTTCTTGCATGGCAAGAATGGTAGGGTGGCCATCTATATAATATGCATTTCAATAGAAGTCAGTTATTCCAGATTTAAACCTAAGTAAACTTGTTTTGTATTCTGAGGATTAAAAGAGAACTTAGCACAGATACTTTTCTGTCTTCTGCCTTATAAATATGAAATAGGCATTTGGAATATTTTTCTTATAAGAGTTCCAAAGAATTTCCTTTACATGACGACAAAGAAGTACCATGACCTAAGAAACTCTGTATAAATTTATGTGATTACCTATGCTTTCATGCCATTTTCAAAGACAGTACTTGTGGCCAAAGGTTGGGGTTTCAGTTGGTTAAGGGTTTTCTCATTATTCAAATTACTAAAATGAGAAGAAAGTGCTTTACCTCAAGCTACTTTCCAGAGGCTTCCTTTTCATACCTAACATAAAATATTGCCTTCTTGTCACCAAAACACTTAATAAGAAGCCTCTACTTTGTATTCCACAACTGTTCTTCTTAGAGGCATAAGATGATGCAGTAGTTACAGAAATTATCTCTGTGTCCCCACTAATGCACATTTTAAAGCAGTATTATCACCACAGCTTTGTGGCATACCAGTTTCTGCCAGTGTTTTTACATATTTCTGCAAACAGCCCCTTTTAATTTTCTGAACTCAGGCTCTGTAATCTCTGTCAGTAAAAGAAATAGTCAAAGTGCCTGGTGAATGGCACATACACAAATCTATATATATGTCTGTATCTACACATATAGAGTCATTAAAACAAATCCCCTATATCTAATTCACAAAAGTTAACTCTGCTAGGTCTCAAACAACAGAATTTATGTTTATGGTTACTATAGACTGTAGCTAAGTATCTTCTTTATTTATCTTGTTATTTTTCTAGTCTCTCCCATCAGTGTGTGCCATTTTAGGAGTAATTAGATCTAAAAAATTCCTCCTGTTCACAACGGCACTTAACTGAAAAGGCGAGCTTGATTCCAGTATATGCGATATAAATTTAGAACTACTGCGTGTTTGTCTACATCAGCAAGCACAAAGAACATTAATCCCAGCTCATGAGCATACCAAAATCAACAACAAAGATTTCTAGCTTTTTGTTGCATAACTCATCTCTCAAATGGCTAAAAAAATCCTCCTCCCTCTACCCCCCAAAAGCCTTTTTAAAGCTAACCCCTTAGAATAATTATCTTCCAATTGTAGTATTTATCACTGAATACAATACTGATGTGTGAGAAGGAAAAGAAAATGCTAGATTTCTTCCACAGGAAATGAAAATGGAGCATTTTATCCTTGCCACTTAAAATCCTTGGACATAAATACTGCGCCCATTACCCTGTTCCATGTTAGTCATAGAGAAATTGTGCTTAGATTTTTTTATCATGCTCCTCACTTCAGTGCATTAAGTGACCTGATTAGCATCCGCTCTCTTGCCAGAGAAGGCAATGTACACAAGCACTTCATTTAATACAATTCTTAAAGTACTTTCAATGTATAAATAAAAGCATATTGCCATCTATTTATTTTAGGGAGGAAAGGACACAGAAATATATGGTCCACTTAGAGAAAACATGAATTAATCAATACAGCATGCACTTTGTATCATTTGACAGCAGAAAGCCAGCACAGCTGCACAGTTCTATCATGGCTGTCCAGCTGCATCCCAGCTCAGAGGTGATGGATCATATTGCAATCTGTACAGGAAAATATCCCATAGTTACAAGCTTAAGTTTCTGAACACATAAGCCTTACACTGTCATGGAGAGTTTTACTGTGTCAGAGCATGTTTATCTTGGAGCTTCAGGTGAGTGGGATGAACTATGCTTACACTTCAGCATCCAGTAGCATGTTGTAGCTCTTGGTCCTGGCACACATTCTGGTCACGTTCAAGCACACAAGAGCCCCAGCTGCTTGCTCCCTATTTCACAATTTGGACAATCAAGAGACCAGAGCTACAGCAGACTTGGGAATATTTTTGTCTATGTGCAAGCCTAAAATATCTTTTTGTCAATGTTTAATGGGAAGTCTAGACAGAGAGAAGAAAACAGAGTCATTTAGGAAAACATGCAGATATATAAAGAGCCCTGTAAGCTCACAGGCTTTCCAAAGCTTTCTGTTCAAGTTGTCATAGTCCATGTAAAACTCAGCAAAGGTGTGGCAACTGAGCAAAAAAATCTGTCAAGGTGAGATAGAGCCTCCTAGCTAACCAAAGACAGTATAGAGCAAAACTGATGTTATGAGTGGCCTCAGTACTCACAAGCCAAATTTCTCCTTATTGATATGAAAATTAACTTCTCACAAATTATGCAATATCCTATACTCCTCTTGCCTAGAAGAAATCGTCAACTACCTGCAGATGTAGCATGCAAATGCTTTGAAACATGGCTACTCCTCAGAGTTCTGTTGAAACAGTATAATTGGGTCTGATTAAAGACTATGCCTAAACACTACACTAGTTATATAGCTACATAATATATTACAGAGGGCTAAAAAATAAATCAAGTGAAGGTAAAGCCATTTTCCCTCAACCAGCAAAGTTCCAGTGTTTCTGTGCAAACGTGCTCATTGTTAAACAAAGTCAGCATATTTGGTTGTGCAGCCTTTTTTGGCTTTGGCTTCTGTTTACCTCATTAGTGAACTGCTCTTTTAATCAATAGGTTGCCAACTGGGAAGCTAAGTTTCTTGTTCACAGCTTTGCATGTTCCAGTGTTCTCAGAAACACTGATGAAATTGCATCCCGTTTTCCTTAAAACAGCATCTCTCTTTTTGGTTCATTTTACCCTGTGTACCAGAGAAATTGGAATATTCTTGATTTCATTAATAGTATTACTGAACCCAGAGTATTTTCTCTATATGCTGAAAAAGCTAAAATAGGCGTACTATGTTCTGCATTTGTTTTTCAAGAGATATGGTCTATCCCCAAAGCCCCAAATTAAGTCTATGAACATGCAAAAAAGTTATTGGAAAAATTTCAGCGGAATTATCTGTGATGCATATCTGAACACACAGCTTCTGAATTTGTGACAAGTCTTGATAAAAACAAAGTATGCCTGTATGTGTACTGCAGGGTAAATAAATGAACACAGTGCACAAGTTTTAATGTATTCTAAGTTCACACACCAGCTTACCCAGCATTAATTTTTCCACATGCATACTTTCAGCAAGAAGATGTTTAGTGTGACATTTTAATATGTCATGTATGAAAAAACAAAAATAAATTATGTGATGCATTTCTTAAGAAACAATTTACAGCTTTCCACACAGCTCAAACATGCTTTTCAGCAGCCAAGAGTTTTTCATTCACAATATTGCATGCTATAGTATTAAAAACCCTTTAAAAAAATCTCATATACATTTATCCTACTTCTTTGATGGGAATTGTTTCTAATGAATACCAGGGTCTGATCCTACATTTTTTTTGCACATGCCTGTCAAGGTACTTTAAAACTAAAAATGAAAATAGAGAGCAAAGCAGAAATTCACTTTACTTTTTACTGAAATGGATGCTCAGTAGAAATTGGTTCTGCCTAAAACATTTTTTATAGTCAGTTAAAATATGTTGAATAACACTTTAAGCCCTTTAAGTACCAACTCTCTCTAAGCAACCCATCTAACAGCCCCATACATGTGTCAACTGTGCATTGGCTAAAATTCCTTAACATCAGGAACCCCTGTTTGAAGCAATTTTGCTCTCTAATGATGCAAGCTTAACACTCTATGCTTCTCAGCATCTTGCTTCATAACAACTCTGCTTTACCAGAGCTAGATGCAACATACAGAATGCTTCTAATACAGAAGCATTTGAATCAAAATATTAGATCACACCAAGGTCCATCAAATCTTAATGATCTCTTAGAACATCCAATGCAACTGTTTCACAGGAAAGTGTCAAATCATTCCAGAATGAAAATTGTCTACACCAATCTACACAAAGTTTCATCTTGGTCTCATATCATTAGACATAAGTTTAAGCTCTGAAATGAGAACATAGGATGGTTTACTAAGTTCTTACAATTAATTTTAATGACTTTGTATAGCATGATTAAAATTATAAACATGCATAAACATACTGTCTTTAGTTTTGCTAAATGTTTGGTCCTATCACTTTCTGTTGCACTGTAGTTCTCCCATTTAATTACTTTATGCATGGGGGAAAAATATCAGCTTTCAATTTCCCATCTATATTACATACATCCCTAAGCTTTTTCTGTACAGCACGTGGATCTCTGTCTCTGCAGGTCCAAGTCCTTGTGGAATAGGTTATCCTAATGCTGCTTAGGTCTTATGTGGAGATATTTATTGCATAATTATGTAAGGAAGACCACATCCTTCCTTACATCTCTATTATTCTAAATATAAGTAAATAAATGTTCTCATTAATGCCTCTTTTGTCTTGTATTATAAAAGAGGAAGAAAAATTGTTCTTAATCTTTCTACAGTATTCAGTATTCTGTAAATTTTATTGTGCCCCCACTTACTCATCTTCTTTCTAAAGAAAACCTTCCCAATTTTCTTTCATGAGAGGTGTTCCAGATTCTCTATAATTGTTATTGTCCTTCTCTGAAGCCACTTATAGATGGTTAATATCTCTCTGAGATGTGGTGGAAAGCCCTGCACACAGCGCTATACAAGAATATATACTCCCACTATGGACTCACAAAAGTATTATAATAATCTCTTATTATTCTTCACCTTACTCCATATGTGTCCCAAAATCATGCTAACTTTCCTGACTGTAGCTGTGCACTTAACTGCTTGTAATTATTTTTCTCCCTTTCTCCAAGCAATACTCTTGACTTAGAATTCTGTAAAGTACACCACTAGGTTTAATTTTAACTTCAGTATGTATTTATTAACACTGAATTTCATTTGCTTTTTTGTTGCTCACTTAGCATCTCTACATTTTTGAAATTTTCTACTGTTTTCTTTGGTCAAGCAAATTTTCTTCACCAGGGCTTAAAGTGACATGTGGAACAACTAGATCTTTTTGAATCAGTCAGACTGGTCAATGGATGGACTTAGATGACAGCTTTTGAATAAATCACATCTCAGTAAGCAAACATGCAAAACAAAAACAAAAAAAAAACCCAAACCAGCAGTTGCCAGGAAATGCACATAAATAGGAAATCCTTTTTGATTACAAAGAAGTGGCATTTGCAAATACAACAGAATCACTACACATAGTATTAACTAGGACACGTACATTGTATTGAGCAAACGAGATAACCCTATTAGCATTCAAAACTTGGTAGCATAATGGTAGCACAGAATATTATAAATGCATTACAGTGTCACCTTGTATTGTGGATAAGTGGGGTTTTTAATAGCTGAATCAGAGCAGCGATAAATTTGAGTCCAGCACTGAATAACGTTTTTAGTCTTTTTTTTCTCTAAACAAACAAAGATCTATTAGCCATCCACTTCTTTTTTTATTTGTGTTCTTATAATTCTAAGAACTATAGAACCATGATACATCTTCTATGTGCTTTAGATAGAGAAAACCTTTCTGACTACATTGTTAGTGCTTCACCTCCTAGTAACATGTAATCATGACTTTCAGAACAATTTGTATAAACTACCAGCTTTAATATAGACAAAGAGCTTAAATCTCCCAAAACAGTTTAAATTTGCATGAGAATAAGTTTATGGGAAAATATACTTTGGATAGAATGCAATTTTTGTATTAATCTTATCATATGACTCTGATCCACATAGGTTTGACTATGCCCTGAAATATTTTCAGCAAAAATACACATCCTCACAATATTGGCCCTACACATTTGACCTAAGACAACCTGGGTTTTTCACATACTTACCCACATTTATAGACTCTTCTTGCATCATTTTCAGTGTAAACCCAGAGGCACCAATGACTAGGAAGAAGAAAAAGCATAAATGTCACAAATTACCACATCCTACCTCTGGATATGACTACAGTTCTATATAATAAATTCACATCTCTTTTTTAGTCTGCCCCCCTGTGACAGCATTTGCTTAGCCTAAACATTCCAGTTAATTAAAATAGAATGCTTTGTTTGGGTTGGATTTTTTTTATTGGGGGAGTTTAATCTCAAAATTTCATTTGGTGTAAAGCTAAATATCACAATTTTCATATTTTGGGAGAGGGAATAAAATATGTTTGCTTTGTTGAATCATGTTGTTTGCTTTTATTTTTTCTGAAGCTATTTATCAAATGCATTAAGATAATAAATCAATATGTTTTGTGGGTTTAAAAGCCTTTCTCCTGAAATGTTTTGGCTTGATCTAATTATGGCATCATTTAGTTTTTTCTGGAATCACAATGCTCTGACTAATTTCATTTACTCTCAAACATAACTTCCCTTATTTTTCTCTCCATCATTCCCTCCTGTGATTTTATGACTTGCTTTTTATGCATGCAAGTAAAAATCACATGAAGCTGCTGGGACCACTCAGTCAAAAACTCCGTTATTTTGTTTACACATAGTTTGCAGAGGTTTAAATCTAGTAAGAAACCTTGATACCTAACTCTTATCCCACTGAAAATAATCAATGATATGACTCAATCAGATCAGGACTGCATCCATGATTTCTGTACATCCCTAAAATACAGAAGCAAATCCAACTTGAATAAAATCAGTTTGGGAAAAGAGGAGGAAATATTTGCATTACAAAATAATCCTTGCAGTATCTACTTGAAAATCTCTAAAATAAAACAAGCTATAACACTGATCTAAAAATCTCACAAAAATATTTTCCATGTGAATTATGTCTTTGGTGAAATTTTTTTTGCTTTTTTGAGGTTTAACAATCTTATGTATACTTGCTGTGTGTAAATCACACTCAGCACTTTCGCCAAAAAAAATCCAGAGAATTCCATAGAATGTAGTATTAATACAATAGAACTAGCATAGCTCCTGAAATAACAAAACAAAAGAAAAAAAAAGAAAGAAAAAAAAGAAAAAAAATTTTAAAAAATCCAAAGAAAGTGATATTGAGAAAGCAAACATTTGCTCCTGCTGAAAGATGAACTTTTTTAATTAAGTCTACTTCTTTCTTTCTCTTCTATTTTGAAATGCATTATTATATTACGTATCATATATTACCTAACTGCAAATACCTGTTGCAGTATTTTGCATATGAAAGGCTTTATCGTAATGCCTTCCATTGTAAAAACCATACAGAAACAAAATATTAACATTCCAAGCTGAAAGTATTACACATTATGAACAGAACAAACCTGTTGTTTACACCCCAGCAACTTGCACACATGTCCCAGATAACGGCAACAGAATTATGCCAGGGATGATTTAAGGATTTAGGCCCAGTGTACATCAATTTAGTGGCTTCAGTGAAACTGGCTACTTCCAAAGTTTCTAATTCACTTTGAGGGGGACAAAATTTTGCAGTAATTTTTTGAAGTTGAAGGAAATGGGAATGGGACAAAGAATGCAAGGGACAGGGACCGAACTTACAGAGAAATGGGGAAGAAGATGTCTTTCTATTTAGGAGTCTGAGTTCTGTAAATAACTAGTCTCCCCTATCTCCCTGCGTGATTAATTAGGACATCCTAATACTCATCTAATCTGTACACATCGAAAAACTCAAAACAAATGAAATGCAGTTGTTCAAATGTCATTTTGCATACAGATGGAGGGATCATTCAGGAGCTCTGTGAAGGAAGGCCTGGCAGATCAATCATTCTTGAACTCACAGTTTTCACTACTAGGTATTCCTGTGAAAGATAGAAGGAAAATCACTACTGACACTGGAGTACGTTGGCACCTCTGTATGTGAAAACCTGTGATTTCTTCCTACTCAAAGAGCATGCTCACTTGAAGTAATTTCTGTATATTCATGCTGATATTTACTATGATGCTAAAAGATTCTAGGACAGCAATGCTGTCAGCAAGACAGTGCAGCATTTTCAAGTTCCTTCCCTGAGTGTGAGATGAAGTATTTAATCTTTCCAATAAGCATAAATGTGAAGGAAAAATTGCAGCCTGAATGATTTTCCTAGTCAGAGATGATTAAAACACAGTGTGAGCTTACAGACATTAGTACAGAACAGGTATTCATCTTTGTTTAAAAATACAAAACAATGGGCTGCAAGAGATGACTGCGGAATTAGGAAACAATAGCAGGAGCTTGGCCACAAGACATGAATTAAGTCCTACACCAAAAAGATGGAATGCTATTCCAAAAAGAAATCCTAAACTCTGTCACATACTAGGTCTCCATGCAACTTGTAAGAAAGCCTTTTCCCAAGAAGCATATGCACTTCGCTATTGCTTGGTAATAGCTCTCTAGTCTTTTATTCTGAATGAATGGGGTTTTTTAATTTTACCGAGATCCTTCACATAGCTCTTGGCATACAGGGCTGAAGGCTTTCCTCACTCAAGTTCACTACAGATGTTTGCCTTCCTGTAATCCCTTCCACAGCAGAAATCACCTATTCCTCTGCCCTTTATTTTTTCTATACAGTTTGAATGACTCTTCAACATCCCCTATACAGTTTGATTAACCCTGCAACAGGTCCTTTAAAGATTCAAAGATTTTAACAGCTAATTTTAAGTGAGATCTAATCTACCAAGAAGCCACAAACCTCAGAAAAAACATTCATTTGTGGCATCTGGGTAGGACTTTTGTTGATGGCTGAAGTATATTGCTATAGCTTTCTCTAAAAAATCAGCTGACACGTGCTTCAGAAGTTCTCTAGATACATACCTGCAGGTACACTTACAGATACACAAGTTTCATTAAGTGAATAACTACTGTTTATTACTTCAGAAGATTTTTCTTTTCTTTCTTCTCACTCTCTGTCCTTTTCATATTTAAGTACTTATCTTTGTTCTTTTTCTTCTTACCGCATCTTTGTATGGTTTTCTTCTTACCGCACCCCATTGTATTCTTATTTTTCTTTCCTTTTTCCCTTTTTCTAAGCCTCACATACCTTGTCCTAATTTTGCTTGCCCTTGGTGATTTTGCAATGTTACACTTTAGTATCTAGAATATCAGTGGTAGAAAAGATTGTAATTTTTTGATAAACAGATTGGTAAGAGATAAAAGAGTTAATGATTAGCCAGGAAAAAACAGATTAAGTGGACATCCCAATAAAAGCATTAAAATTTTTCCACTTATCTGTTCTGTGCTGAAAAATACTGCCTAGAATGTGTAAGGAAGGTACTTCCTTTGTGTGTCTTTCAAAATTCATTTTGAATACATAAGGGTGCCCTTCCTTTTCAGTTACACATTTAGTATCAGCTCCCTAATTTACTGAAAACTGGGTTAGGGAAGCTCTACACATAGATTCTGCTGCCAGTATAACGTAGGGCATTGCAAATGGTACAGCAATAAGCATTGGAGTTATAGAAAACACAATTATGTTTCTACACATGAGGAATCCATCAACTAAAGATAGCTTCTACTTCTTACAAGACTGCAAACAATGGCCAGTGGGTTAACCTTGACTGGCTGCCAGATGCCCACCAAAGCACTCTCCATTCCTCCTCCTCGGCAAAACAAGGAGGTGAAATAAGATGGAAATGCTCAGGGCTTAATTAGGACAGGAAACTGCTACATGCAAAACAAACTCTAGCTGGAGAAGATTGATTTAATTTTCTGCCAGTTAAAAATAGACTAGAATTGTCAGAAAAAGAGCAAACTAAATATGCTTTCCCCTCACTCCCCCTTCTTCCCAGGCTCAACTTCCTTCCTTCACTCCTTGCTCTTCAATTTTCTCTCTGCCCTAAGTGGTACAGTAGGATAAGGAGTGAGGGTGGTGGTCAGTCCATAATAACATTCCATCTCTGCTTCTCCTTCGTCCCCACACTGTTCTCCAGCGGCAACAAGGGGTCCTTCCCACAGGATACAGCTCTTCCCAACCTGCCTCAGTGTGGCTCCTTCCTATGGACTGAAGTTGTTCATAAAGTGCTCCAACGTGGCTTCTTTGCACACAGCACAGTCCTTCAGGAACAGACTGCTCCAGTGTGGGTTCTCTGCAGTCCACAGTTCCTGCCAGCAAACCTGCTTCATGTGGGCTCCGCCTGGGCTGCAGCTTCCTTTACGACACAATCACTTCCTCCAGCCTGGGATCCTCCATGGGCTGCAGTTTGCAGCATTATCTGCTCCACCCGTGTGTTCCATGGGCTGCAGGGGCTCAGCCTGCATTACCGTGTTCTGCCCCTCGGGATGCAGGGGAATCTCTGCTCTGACACCTGTTAACACCTGCTCCCCTTCCTACACTGACCTTGGTGTCTGCGGAGCTTTTTCAGCATTTTTTCTCATGTCTCAGTCCTCTTTTTCACAGCTGCTGTGCAGCATTTTTACTCTTTCAAAAGTACATTTATACAGAGACACCACAAGCGTGACTGCTCTGATCATCTTTGACCAGTGGTGAGTCCATTTCAGAGCAAGCTGAAACTGACTGAGCGACACAGGGACAGCCAGGGGCTGCTCTCACAGAAGGCACCTTTTAATAGCCCAAATCCTCACCCCCTGTGTACCAAAACGTGCTTTGCCCTGTTTATAATCTAGACTCTTTCTAAAAGTCACTTTGAATGTTAACTTGTTTCCTCAACTTTTGCATCTACGGATGTATTTAGAAATGAAAAAACAGTAGCAAACAAAACTTGGACATAATTTTAGCAAGACAAGGGAGCAAAATGAGCTTTGCAGGATAAACAATGAGCCAAATTTTTACTGTAACTAAAAAACTACTAAATTGTTAAAAAGCTGATAAGTCCTGGCAAGTATGAATCTTGCTAATATTATACCCCAGAAAACTGGGATATACAAGGCTGCAGGACTTCCCAATGGTAAAATGTTCTCATTATTATAGAGAATCTATCATCAATATAAAAGTAGTAAGTAGGCATTTTTCTTCAAGTATTTTATGCACTAAAACTTATCCTTAATTTCAAAGCTATCTGGTTATGGGAACTGATCAAAAAGTGAATTAATGGAAATACAGATAAAAATATGTTTGATGCCTATAAACAAGAAAACTGAGCAGAAATGTTCATCTAATTGCAATTCTCAGCTGTATCCCTGTCTTCTCAGAAAGTCATCCTCAGCAAACTAAGCTGGATGCCACACATTTTCACATGAATATATAACAGTATTACTGTTAGACAAACCCAGATTTTAATATTGACTAAGAGTGAGAAGCCTGGGAGAAAAAATAACAAACCAATCCAAGTGAATGAAGCATACAGGGAAGTTTCCCACAGTGTGCAGCAGTTTTATACCTGCTTTGCTTTCACCTGGATTTACAGTGAAAGGATTTGAAGACAGCTTCCTTCCGTCTAGAAACCATTTTTCTCTTCTTTTAATTTTCCTAGCACTCTAAACAAGAACAGTGTCTCAAATAATCACTCTGAGTCTAACCATCTCCAACACAGCACAAGGATGTGTTTTGCCATGGAAGTGGCAGCACAGGAACCAGTTTTCAATGGTGACAAAATGAAGTGGGTAACAAAAGAATAAAGTCACAGTTTATGACAAAGACAGAACCGTGGTTACCTGACAAGGAAAAAAATGTAGCTCCTATGAAAATTCAATGACAAGGTATTGAGATAAATACCATAGGGGACAAAGCAAAGCAAATTACATTGTGTGTATTTCAAAGGTTTTAATTTATGAAGCTCACAAAATAGGCAAGAAGAATACATTTCTTGTACTTGTCATGATGGAAGTTGGTCCTGAGGCAGGATTAACATTGCAAACTGATATCAAATACACACAAGAAATCATGAATATTTATGATAATGTATTTCATAAACACATAGAGCCAATAACTGCAATCCTAGATAACCTGGTACTGTTAAATCTAATCCTTACTTGGATGTTATAAAGAAACTGATGCAGCACTTCTATGTAAAATACCAAATGACATATTCAAATAAGCTGTAAGAGCTATTGTATCAGGTACAGAAAGTAAATTAAATAACTGTCACTCATTACAAAAGACTTGCTAATGTTTCAGCACCAGACTTCTGTGTCCTCTTAGGGAAAAACAGGAATACCTTGAAGGGTGGAAGAAAGCACTATTTCAGTTTAAAACTTTGAGCAATAAACAGATAAGAAAGTACCACACAGTCATGTTATCAAATAACCACTAAATAGGTAAATAAATCAATAAGAAACACTGGCTAAAAAAAGATAAAATAAAGATAGAACATCTGAACAAAGTAAAGCTTTAGAGACTGTCAGGATTTGTGAAGAAAGCATGTAAAAATGAAAAATTAGCTCTAAAGAAAGAGTTAAATTTAGAAAGGGAAGGGCAGTAGGTGACCAGCAAGGAGGTAGGTGAAAACTCAAACCTTTAGAAGAAAGTTCCAGTTGCTTTCTGGAGAGACTGCCACATACTCTAGACTTTGGGAAATCTGAGAAGGAGAAATTAATAAACATGCAAAGTAGGAAGAGTTTTCCATGTCCCATTAGAACAAAACCAGCACCAAAACAACCAAGAACCCTGACTCTGACAGGTGCTTCACTCCCTGCCCCAGCAGGGCAAGCCCAGAACAGAGGCAGCAGGAGAAAACAAAAGCTGGTCATTAAGCAGGGGGAAGAATCAACAGCAAACACAGTGCTAAAATATTAACTCCCTAGAACAGAGGAAATGGTCTAGAATAACAACAATAAAAACATTTACTACAACATACAAGTGCATATAATCCCAGGATTTCAGTTTTAGATTCTTGAATTGCTACAGTGCTACTACAGTACCTTCTTTGTCTGTCAGAAGTCACAGCCCAGGGAGGCCCAAAAGGCCTACAATGCAAATCTATAGTTTTCCTAGGACAGCATGACATGCTGTAGCATCTCAGCTCTTCAAAGAAAAATGTTATTTTCTACAGCTCCGCCCTATGTTTATTTTGTATTTTGTTCTGCATGAACACCATACAAAAAATATTTGCAACAAAATTTCCCTGACTCTTAAGTCATTAAACTTCTGAAGTGTTTAAACATATCAGGAAGGCATAAATCACCACTCATCCAAATCACTGCATTTAAGCACATATAACATAAAGCAAGAGATTTTGTTCAAATAATGGATGTATGTTAGATGACATTATCTGCAATTGTTGACCAACTGCACTGAGCCCACAGAGTGAATTTCCACCTAAAACAAATCACATCACTTGCTTTCTGCTTCCATAGTGATTAATGATTTTTTTTTTTTAATAGAAACTTAAGATGGTTTCCAAACAAACTTCCTAGAGTAACCAATACTTTGACTTTCTAAACCTCTTGGCTATATCTCATGGCAGGAAATTTTCTATAGCACGTTTCACACATTCAGTGTCTATCTTATATGTACATATAGCCAAATGGATTCCACCTAAACAGTAAATGAACATGCTGAAGTTATTTTTAATTAGTATATGCTACCAAAAAAATCTAAGCTAAAGTAACAAGCCAAAGTTTCAGTAAGTAACATGTAAGAACATGCACACTAACATACCTTTGATTAAGTAAGTTCAGTACATTTAGCTGCAGTTCTCAACAGAGTCAAACAAAACCTTGAGGTTTTCAGCAATTTAATCTATTCCAAAGACTGCATAAGTGTAATGTGGCAGTTGCTATAGTAACGACATTTTTCCTTGGAACTCAGAGTAGATACAAGTGTAAGCGATTTCTCCATCTCACTGTCTAAGTTACTGCTGTGCTATGATTCTAAGCAGCAACTCTAACCCAGAAACTATCCCACTTGCTAGTTATTTAAAATACATTTAACATTTTCTAAAATATCCCTTTCTGATTGCTTAATTCTACCCTATACTGCTCTGACATCACACCCTTTCATAAATCCTCTAGATGACAGTTCAGAAAAATGAAAAAATTTGAACAATTGGAAAAATGATAAATAGAACAATTTATAATTTATTAATTGTATTGAAATTATAATTTCCATATATAATATATAGAAATCTGTCAACACTTATTATTAAAATTTCTGCTTAGAACATTCTTTGAAGTATATCTCGGTGGCAATGAATCCAAAAGAACTGGAATTTTTGTTTAAAAAGCTGTTACTTATTGATAGCTTCTGTGAAGCATTTTTCTTTTTTGCCACATTTTCATTTCATTCCCTCACAATCAAAACACTCCAGACTTGAAGCCATGTTGGTAATTTACACCTCTGTAAATGCATTACCAGATTCTGCTGGTTTGACTCCTGGCTTTCTGGTGTAAAAGGTGGAAGTATCATTCTACTTGCATTTAGTTGCCAAAGATTAAATCTGCCAAATATGCTACAGGTGAAAACATACAGTAGAACAGGAATGTTTTCGTTAGTCAATACATCACCATATTAATGAGCAAAAATGTAGGGGACTGTGCACTAAAAACTGCCTTGTAATAAAAAGAACAATCTGAATACACGTCAGGGATTTCAGGGGTGCTGAGCATCTGCAGCTCCAAGTGAAAAGAATGGGAATTGACATCAGTGGAATTATACCAGCTTCCAGCACCTGTGAATTTGGCCTCAAGGTGACCTAATATGCCTTTTCCATCTTTCATTTCTGTTTGATAGCAACAGCACAACCAAAATATTTTCTCCTCTTTACAATTAAACTAACCAAATAAGCTATTTAGAGCAGAACATTCAATGTATTGAGGCAATTTACTATGTAAGGATTTTCTAAAAAAATATCATTTTCTTGATTGTCAACTATTCAAATTCTATTTAAAATTCCCATAAAATCCTCCCAAGCAAACAAGAACATTTAAAACTCAGATGGTGAACAATCATTTCAGAGTCCACTGCTTGTACTTCATCTGTGGGTGAGTTAATACAGATTTTCAACTACAATTTTTGGTCCCTGTATTTCCAATTATAAATTAATCATTTCTCTTCTGCAAAGGCTCTTTTCATTTTAAGTTTGTCAGATGTACTGGCTTGGAACACTAGACTTGTAGTAGAAGGTAAAAGTAGGTAAGGCTAAAAATCTGAGTACCATGCTCTACCAGGACTCAATGTAATTTTTTGATGCAGCTTGGGAAGGTTGGTAACAAATTCTCAATGTCCCAAGGAGTTTCACAGGCTTCATATGGAAAAGCTGGCCATGACTTCAAAGATATTAAATGGACATTTCATGTCAGCTGTGACTGCTTGCTACTAACCACTGCCTCTGACACAAGCAATGCCTTCCTTTATGTAATAATAATATGCCTGATAATGTCATGAGCTATCATGGAGTGGGAAAAATTATCTTGATGTCCTTCACATTCTCAGATTATTCTTATCCCTGGCAGATCTCTTACAGAAAAGAAATGGACATTTTACCACTGCTGTTTAAACCAAACCAGTCCCTAGAAAATAATTCAAGCAAAAAAAAAAAAAAAACAAAAATGTAATTGTTGCCTTTAAAAGCCTCTCATTTTCAATTTTACCCATAGCAAAAATGATGGTGTTAGCAATGTTGAAAATAATGATCTATTTCATGGCAAGGAATAATTAATGTTTATACAGAATCTCAAAGGTAGCAAGTAATGTTGGTAGGATACATGAATAAATACAGAGCCAAAACAAAGCCTCTGGAAGTTTTCCTACTTTTGGAAAATGAGGGTGTACATACTGATCAAGCACAGTGTGACAAAGCACTGTTAGTCCACAATGAATGATGGATAAGACGGATATCTTTTTCTACTATGAAGACTGGTTGTGCATCCTTCCTAGCTACCAGTCTGAATTAAATTGCATTTTGTAATCTGTTCATATAGAAAAGGGTACAGTAAAAAGGGTAGCTATTTCTTATGTTTCTCAGCTATGGCAAACCTGTCATCTTTTTTCTATTTGAGTTACTAGATAACAGTTTCTAACTGCACCAGACTGCACCAGACCTTTTGACAATTTCCTTAAAGTAAATTTGCTATTTCTTATCTAATCCAAATAGCAATAATTGTTCACTATACTTGTCCTATCATACTTAAAGTATGGGGCTACTATTGTCAAACAGCATTTTGACTTCCATGTAGAGAGAACTGTTTCTTGGCATATAATTTCCATTACTCACAGTTAAAGCTCAGATTCCATTTTGCTAGTCAGTCTCTCATTTAGGGCTTTTTCCCCCTGTTCTTCCTTTAGCTTCTTTCTCCTACACTCAGTATACATGTATCTATTGAAGATTAAGAACCACCATAATGGTAAAAAAAAACATTGTTTTGTTTCTTGCAAAGAACTTGGAGATACTGACAGATGAGTTAAACTTGAGTTGTCAGAACATTTGTTTTCAGCTTGAACCCAGGTCAGTTTTTTCCTTAACTTGAAATAGTATTTCTGTAACTCAGGCCATTGTGGTAAATCCTAAGGAAATCACCAAGCAAGAACAACCAACATCCTAACACAGCTAAAGTGCTTGTAAATAGATTTCTTCTGTGTCCTAAATTAAATTGAAGTGTAAAGATTTATAGCATTACCCTGTGACAACAGTCACTAAATTAGATGTTCCATTACCCATTAAGCGCTAAACATTTTATTTATATTGCTTTGTTTTTTAGAACTGTATGATGACCTGAAACAGTAAATAAGTATTATGTCACTATAATGGATTCCACATGTAAATTGCAACTCTGTCTTTAATACAGCTTTACCCAGTTTTAGTCAAATAAATATTCTCACAACAAATAGGTTGTTCTTCCTACTAAACTTGAAGATGGATTAAAAATTCAGATACCTTGAATGTGAATCTCTTTGTCACATTATGCTAATATTTTCTGAAGTCTTCAGGGCCCACTGTTAAAGTTTTTAGGCTCCTACATGAAACCAAGGGGCTTGAATGATGCAAACTTAGGGAATTTAGGGCTTTATTACATTACAAAATTTACCCAGGCATATAGATCAGATTCATAGAAGAGTTTTGCTTCTGTCTTTTTTTAGAATTTATAGAAACACCAGGTCAATTTCCAAATATTTAAAAGCAACGGTGACAGAGATGTAGAGCTCCAACTTGGAAATCAAGAATTTGTCAAATGGATAATTTTTCAGCAGAGAGAAAAAGAAGAAGAAAGGAAAAGGAAGGTGGGACTGTTAAGTATATACATAATAACCACATTGGCATTGACACTACTCTGTACTGAGAGGATAATTTCATCAAGCTATTTGTTGTGCTTTCAGTCTCCTACTGCATTTTTCTCAGTTTGCAAACATAGGCAATGTAGAATTAGTAAAAATGGATCTGTTTCAGAGTCCAGTGCAAATCAAAGATTCAATGCCATTACATTTTCTCCCTCCTTCGTCAGAATGAATTCAATGTGCTAGTAACTCAACACATAAGCTGCTCTACTCTGCCTACATGTTACAGGGAAGTCATAAAGTGTTACCACCAGCCTGGGAGTGTAACACTCAATGTCCTTAACTTTTTTAACCTTTTCAGCTTTTTATGAACAGAGAGTACTGGTTCTATGGAGGGTTTTTTGAGGTTTCTTCTCTTTCTAAATAGTAGTGTGAGCATTGAAGGATTTTAATTTCTGTTTTGCTTTAGAAAACCAAGTCTATTACATGATCATCTCCAAGTAAATAAAACAAGAGGACTATGGGTATGATGATGCTTTTACAGAAGTTCTACTTTAGTTAGAGTGATATCATTAGTCAGTTTGAATGCATACGTATTAAGTGCCCCACTGCCTCTATGAGGTCGAGCTGATTTGTAGGGGATCCCCATATACACAGAACAAGCACAACCGAATCATTTTGCTTTGTTAGAGGGTTACAGTGGTTTCAGTCACCACCATGCACAATACCATTCGGAATTATCTATCTTCTGTTTCCTGATCATTAAGAGTCCAAAATTACATATAAGGTCTTTACACCACAAATTCAATATCAGCGTTTAAGCCAACTTACAGGCACTGCAAAGAGAATTTTGAATAGCAAGTCTTATTCTGATGTAAATATATCTGTTTCAAAATATCTCATGGCATTTACTTCAATACACTTCGTCCCAGCATGACCTGTTAGATGATATCAGAATCTATGCTTAACATAAAAGTAGAAGGTTTTGATTTAATTTTTCTGTCTTTTTTTCCCCAGTACTGCCACAGAATGATAATCAGCATCAACAGTAGAAATTTTTTTTAAATATACGATTTTTCAAACTGACATAAAGTTTACTTTGAGATTGCTGTTTACAGACTACATTGTCCTAAACCCTATCATTGTGATAGCTTGTTAAATCTCCCTGGCTCATGTTTTTTGACTTTTCATTACCATTGGTTTTCTGGTTTCTTATTCCAATGTCACATTTTGGTTTTCATTCAGGAGGATTCTGATTTTGATTCGTCACCTCCTAACAGCTAAAGCAATGTTTTACTGATTGAAAAAAAATTAAAATATAAAAAGGCAACAAGGAGAGAAAGGGAAGGGAATTGACTGCTGGTCTTCCTTAATTCCTCTATGAGGCCTTTCTGTTTTGGATGTGTGAGAACATCACCAAGTTACCTACCATCCTTCTAGCAAGACATGAGCACTCCCACTGAACCAAATTCTGCATGAATACACATTAGTGCTACTTTGATTTCTGAGGACAATGGCCTGATGAAATCACACAATTGTAGTTGCATGATTTAGGTGATGTTATGCAAAAACAAGGCATCATGCAGCAACTGAGGGAAAAGCAATTACAAATCTAAATGCACCATCACACAATAACACTGCAGAGCAAGGTTTACTTAATTAGTGAAACACTCCGTGGCATTAGAAAACACCACATTGTTTGGTTACCTAACTGCCAAGGTTGTGACTACCAAATATCTTTGCTGTGTATTTCTGGGAATAGTGAAAGACTACCTGACACAGCCTGATACTAACACTAACACTACGGATATACTAGTCAACAAGCCCAAATTTCCTTCTGTATGTGAGAGAAATACTAGCAAAAGTTCTACCATTACACCTAGGTAACTTTTGCTGATAAATATTTAAACTCCATCATAAGATTTCATATGCATACCAATGAAAACTACTACACAAGGGTGCTGCAAATGAATTGGCAATAAGAACAGAGAAGAAAGATTTCAAAGAGAAATTCATACCTGGCTGTGGTTTTCAAACCTGCCAAAATGCAGAAGGCAAGAGGCAGATACAGAGGATTAAATCCAAGTCCATTTTGAAGAATTATTTTATCATGAAACTGCAGAGAAAAGAAAAAGAGAGAAAAAATAGTAACAAGGATGAATCAGGGATAAAGAATACAGGAATATTTCTCTTTCAACATTAATCTTACAAACTGCATACAAACATACAAAGCTTTGCAGCCAGACATAAGATTAAATTTCCCATATAATTGTATTCCAAACTATGTTTTTCTTTTCTCTCAGGTATTCATCCCCTAATTAGGCCTAGGAAGATGACTAAACATGTTTGTATTTCTATTACTACTGACTACATGTTGTTAACCACAGATGATGTCAGATCCATTCAGCAAAAAATGTGTAGCTTACTTAAATTCTGACCTATACTTTTTTTTATTTTGTAAATTATGTGGTGCAACTTAGTGTTTTGGAAAATTTCCATGTTTATTCACTTTATAAAAGATAAATTTAGATGTAATGCACAAATTCTCATTGATGAGCAATTAGTCTTAAAGCTATTTTCCTATGCTACAAATCAGCACAGGAAAAAGCAATCTGCATGTGCCTCTTAGAAACTGTTAAACATACAAAAGCCATGACAAAATACTGTGATTGAAATATATTTAAAACTTAACTTTTTTACTGTTTCTTTCCAATGTGGTTCCTTGGGGAAATGCAATGTTTCTTTGTGGAGAGATGTGTAATAATGTAGCTCTAACACTAACTGGGATTTAACTCTTTGAAACAAAAAAAATTCTCTTTGGCATTCCAATTTCATAATTGTGGCTGTCAAATCTAACTGCTGAGCTGCTGTCTCAGACAGCAGCAGCACGGAGATGAGGAAATAAAGCAATTTTCCAATCAAAAATTCAGGTTCTATTTCATTTAACACCATCTCCTCGTGTACTTAGCATTACTTCATGAGCAGCAGGGATTCAGACATATCTGTATCCTGTGTAAAAGTTCTGGACATTCTGGACAAACAGATCAAAACACTCAGAAATTAAATTATATGCAAACAGACTTTTGAAATTCTAAATAAAAAAATAATCAGCCATTAGGATAAGGTTCTGAAGCATCTCATAATGCTTAGAATGGGACAGAATACTTATAGAATATATAATACATTGGATTTCTCATTAAATAATTGAAGTTAGAATATACTTCTCTGTATTAACTTGGAATGTTAGTTGCAAATGCTATAAATACACTGATTTCTTTATTTTTGTATGTTCACAATAAATAGTCACATTATTCCTATGGATTCCATGCACAACCACACACAACAGCAGCCAGTCACTGCTGAGGGCACTGCATGTCTCTTCCAAGGTGCACATCTGTAGAACTCAGTTCAGGGCATTGCAAAAATACCTGGCCAGTGCAGAGAGAGAGCACAATACTGCTGTGTTTATAACTGCACTGAATCTTACATTGTGTGCTGAGATGTGCCCATTAACCTTGATATGCCACGCCAGAACAGAAACATTGCTTTCACAGTCCTTGACAGGATGCTCAAGACCAACTGCAGCCTCTCTTTGCAGCTCTGTGCTATGCCATGCAAACATAGTCAGGAAGGAAACTTCACAAATCAATGGCATTCTTCATTTTGGACAGTTATTTTCATTACAGTGTGTGGCCAAAGTTTACCTCTTTTGGCAGAGGTTAATCCTCTATATCACTCTACTTTCTACTAAAATCAAATTATATTACATGATATCTTGAATATTTCTCTTGATGGCATGTTGAGGAGCTTTGGCAATCATCACCTTTCTCTAATAACTTCCTTAAATTCCAAAATTATGCCTATTTGACTGATGTAGAGTAAATAGGACTCTCTTCATGTGTGAGATAATCCCCCAAGTATTATAGCTCTTCTCAAACACTTAATTATCACTTTTAAACCCTCTTAAAGAGTCAGGTGAATTCTGAAGTGTTCTGTTTGCAGAAAATTATTCATTTGGACTATTTTCTGAATTATTTAAACAGTCCTTAACCTACAAAACTGCAGTATCTCACTTTTAGAAATGTAGTTTATCTCATAAATCTTTTTATCACAATTTCAAAAAATACCTATGCAGTGCCCTTCAGTGCATGTTTAGCAGTCTGTTTAGTTTCCTTCAGAAGTTCTTTAATTATTGCCCAGCTACAACACGTGTGACCAAGGAGGCATCAAATTTTTCTGTTGCCCCTAATTTTTATGACAATGTGCAGCAGAGTAGAGGATAGTTTGTGTTAATTTCCCAACTTCTGAAAAATAATAAATTTGAACTCACATTTATTATCACTTTTGATCATCCTACAAGTACAGCCCCTCATGCCTGTTTGTTGGTACTGTTCGAGTGTGAACATACACCCACAGAGCTGCTCACCTTCATGACACGACTTCACAAGAGCCTGGTCTTGTTGCCACTGCTCATCCAACTACTTATTCTTTTCTTAGAAAACTGTGTCACACAAATGCTGGTTTATGTTGAATGTTCTTTACTAGAACTAATATACTATGATAGTCGTAATATTGTAAGCAGAAGTATGAACCTAGAACTGTTTCATACCATTTATTGCTACATATTTTGTGAGTAAACATAAAGGTAAATAGACTCATTTTCCAAACTGAATGCATCTGATGAAAGATCTATGATAAAATGCCAATACAGACAAACTGCAGGCTGACAAGCAACATATTCACTTAATTTTCTTTCTTTGTGGCTTCTAGGCATTATATGAATACAACATCACCAGTTAAGAGAGCAAAATCCACTGATGACAGACTGTGACAACATAAGGCAGTAAAACATTTCAGCATCTGCTCTTTTTCTCTATGGCTGCTAAGGGTGATGTGTTTGGCTCTATCTCTCCCTTGACCTGCAAAGTGAGTCAACAGGGTGACTTCAGTGTAGGACAAAGGGAACTTACTTTGGATGCCATCTCCTCTGAAATCTGAAAAACAGGTCACAAAGTCCCAACTGAACAATTGCATTGGTTTTCTGTTTGATTTGGAATCTGTCGATCTTCTTACCGGCAACTGTTAAGTATATGGGACAATCAAAACAAATTCTGATTTAGCAGTAACAGCTGGAGACAGTACAGGTATTGCCAGCCCCAGCCCCAGCTAGGTATTCCCTCTTGGATTCCCAGTTGCTATTTCTACGCCCAGAGAGCTCCTGACTCTTGGCAGGTACTGACACACTACAGAGAATTCTGTGTGATTTTCATTCTCCAGATCTGAAAGTTGAAAGAAAAATCTGAACTCTGCAGAGTTTTCATTGATCTGATGAAAGCCATTGTCAAATTAAGCTGACCTGGGCTTTAGAGTCTCACAGAAAGAATATAAAGGTGTAGCGGAGTCCCTTTGAAAGGGATGCTGCCAATAGGAAAAGCATGTCAGGCAGAGGATGCACTGTCAATGGATAATTTCAGCTGGTTGAGGCTGTCCCAAGGAACAGTGTAAACATTTCAGTACAGCAATAAGTCAGGGAGTAAGACTGTTGTACTGATTCTAATGGCCTACAGACAAAATGGTGTTCTAGCTGATTTACAGTACTTAAGAGAAAAAAGCTTTCATTTCTGAATGTCTTTAAGGTTTCCCAAACAGTTTTTGATCTCAAGAGAATCATGAAGAAAAGAAAGTTGCTTCCCTAGTCTGACAAGAGATTGGAGTGCAAAAAAATATTTTAAGTTGAAGAGTGAGCTCCATAATTTACAGGGAAAAAATCAATTTTAACTATATTTAGTTTCTGTTTACAAGAAGAAATATTTGCTTTGCTTTACTAAATTATATTTGTGCAAGCCAAACATCATTACATGGCTTTGAATAACTCAGAAAACTATTTCCATAGCACTGAATGAATTAAGGAAATAATATAATCAGGACATTAAATACTTTTCTTCCTCTATTCATATAGCTTTTTTATTCTGTCCTTGCTGAACTTTTTGGTCATTCTTTATTCAGGTCATGTCGAATAAGAGAACAGAATAGACTGGTGAGTAGAAGCACTCTAACAAGCAAGATAAGATGCTCCATCACTTTGTGATTAAATATTCAAACACACTGCCCACTGGTATCAACTTAGTCATGACTGATTTAAATGATACACTAAAAATGTGCTTTAATCTTCCATATAATAAGTTTTAAAAATTAAAACTGAAATCACAGTTTAAAGAAAAAGCTACCAGTCATTTCAGTCATCTTTTACTTGACTGCATGTTTTCTGCTGTTAAAGTGGCTGGTTTCATTAAAGAACTGAATACAGCTGCAAGTGTAATGCAGATTATGATCTAGAGTCAATAATTTGTGAGCTACTAAATGTCTTGCTGGATATTGACATCAGTACATTAAACAAACATTAAACAAACTAATGTTCTTCCCAATTATTTTTTGCCTGTGAAGAATCTTAGAATGGTTTGGGTTGGAAAGGATCTTAAAAGTCATGTAGTTCCAGCTGTCCTGCCATAAGCAGGGACACCTTCCACTAGACCAGGTTGCTCAAGGCCTCATCCACCTTGGCCCCAGGGACAGGGCATCCACAGCTTGTCTGGGTAACCTGTCCCAGTGCTTCACCACTCTCACAGTGAAGATTTTTTTTTTTTTTAATATATATCTAATCTAAACCTGCCTTCTTTCAGTCTAAATCCATCACCCCTTGTCCTGTCACTACATCCCCTTCTAAAAAGTTCCTCTCCAGCTTTCTTATAGGCCCCCTTTAGGTAGTAGGAGGCTGTCAACACCTTGCCAACAAAACTGAAAAGAATATATATCTTTAACCTGTTCTTTACCACTTCAAGCATTTTTCTTTAAAGTTCAAGTGAGAATATTTAGAATTAATAATAATGATTCAAAATACTATACCTGACTTAGAATACTTTCTGCCACTTTATTATATTTCTGCACTATATACTTAGCACTCAGAATTACTTCTTTACCACAGGTTTAATCAATGACAATAGAAAAATATGAGCTTAAATAACTAGAGCACATAGACAAAATAGCTACATTTGGAACTGATTTTTCAAACAGCCCTTTTTCTCTATGAAATATTTCCGTTTTAATGAGAATTTTTGATTCCCGCTTAATAATCTATTCTTCTTCTCCCCAATTATAGTGAAAGCAGAGAGAAGTTAACTGTGAAATTCACTATGATCTTGGGAGAAAATTGATAGACCTTGCTTGACAATTTATCAATGAGTATGTTAATTTCTCCCACCTCATTTCTTTTTTGTTATTTAGGTGGATGATCTGAATAATTTTTTAAAGCAATCATTTATGCTGGGGACAACACAGGCAAAGAATTATAATTTACCTGCCCGCATTACACCACTGGCATGTATGGATTCTTCCTTTCTTGATGAAAATTAGGATTCATCTTCAAGAATCAGTCAAATGAAAAAAAAAATCATTAACATTTATTCAAGCATGGAACTGTCAGACAGAAATTTGCAAGTTATGAGTTAATCCCATGACTTTCATGTGCTCATTGATTTATTAAAATTTCATAATAAGGACAAAAATCTTCTTAGTATAAGACCCACAAAGCTCAACACTATCTTCCTTCGAAAGTAAGTCACAATAATTTATTTTGTACTTAGTAGTGTATGATTTTCCAAGTATAAAAGAGGAACTACATCACAACTAGGAAAAGCGATTTCACAAATCAATAAAACCAAGGGCATTAAAACTAAGGGAATCCTACAGGTTTACAGAGCTTTTCACTGCTGCCTTTGCCGGCTAGTCTCGGGTAGCACTGAAAGAAAGCTCTTTACCCAGAGCAATCACACCTATGAACATGAATTCAACTGGCAGTCTCTTTCAATTTCTTTCTAGTACTTAGAAGTACTGCCATATAGTTGGTCTCCATGCTAGAAATGGATGCAAGCAGAGAAATCAAGGGCTGAATAGGTGGAGTTTTACCTGATTCCTGAAGATGATATCCACATATCCAAGTTAAAACAGGCTGAGTAAAAAGGTTGGTTTTCTGATTTCTTCAAGCAGCCCTGCACACATTAACACTTTTTCAGGTTTAAATTACAAAACCTGCTTCCATAATCTTCTATGATCAGAAAGTTTTTGCATCCTTTCAATTATAAGAGATTTTTTTTTTTTTAAAAAGATTCTATCCCAGATAATTACAGTCACAGTAATATTACTATCTAAAAGAGATTAAAACATTGTCAGAAAGTATATGAAGTTAGTTGCCTTGGCAATGTCAAATCTGTGAGGTGAAAGGGACTCCATTTTCCAAATCTTAGACACTGAATTTACTTAAAGCATGACTAGGAAAATGCAGCTCTAAACCTCATATAACTTTGTGGATTTCACTTATATTTTCTTTCTGGAGGATAATGACAGGTACACATCTTGTGAAAGGCATAAAGATAACACCACAAATTCTCCAAGTGTGTCTTTCTGAAAAATCCTTTGCAGATTTGACACAAGGGGTTTACTTTCTTATTTTATCTGAATGTCTGTTTTCTTTGTGTATTAAATGCTCAACTACACTTAAAACTGTGTTTTCAATTATGTGATTATGCATTTGTGTAGCCCCATTGAGCTTCATAGGATTACTCAAGCAGAGAAAAATTTGCAGAATTACCACTCAGGTTTGTCGATAAGAGTTTTTTCAGTTAAAAAAAACAGACTTTGTTTCACAGTTAGTTCATTCATTGAGGAATATGTAGCTGCAAGTATTTAAGTTTTTAATTACAGTACATTATACAATAGAAATTATTATATTTCCCTAGAAACAGTGTTTATCTCTATTCTTTAATTTTACAAGGATAGAAATGTCACTGTCTCTACTACAAGAATGGCCCTTCTGAATTGGTTTCCATGAAAGTAATCATTGAACATTACTCTGAATCATAAATTGAAGTAAATCAAGTAAAGCCCCAAAGTTTCTCCGAACATAACACAGAAACACATAATGATTTTGCAATTTCTGAAGATACAAAAACAATTTCACTTTCAGGAAACGCATTTTCCTTCTCGTGGAAAAAACATACATTTTCATTGAAAAAAAAGGCATCTTTTGTGATCAGTTTCAGTTTTATTTTTTAATTTGTGCCATAATTTAAACACAGTTTCCCACAGAAGTCAGTCAAGAAATGACCTGAAAAAATACTATATAATTAATAGTATTTTCTAATTTACAGACGTAAAACAAGTACACACAACAAAGAAAAAGTGGCTATACCATAAATATTAACAATAAAAATAGGCTAAAACAAAAGGCAAATGCTAGAATACATTCATTCCCTCAAGCTAATTTTGGAAGCTAGGTAAATCATTAGCTACATAATTTTGTCCCAATCATGTTTCAAGCTGAAGTCATAGCCTACATTTTGTTTATGCAACTAGGGTAATTTGATCGTGATAGAGAAGCATGAAAATTTCTTTGAACTAAGTTCTGTCCCAAGACATAAGCAAGAATGTTTTTGTGTTCCCCTGCTTTCTTTTTGATCTGCTACTTGCAGGTTTATATATCTATGTTCCAGCATGAACTCCAACAAAATTGACCATCCTGGTATTGATAAATCTGCTCCAAATAGTTCATTAAGCTTGAAATCACACTTAAACCCATAAAGGAAGCATATATTAAAAGTGGGAAGTACTTGCCTTTAATTTGAAACACTGGACTAAAACTCAGAAGATTTGTGTTCATTCCTGGCTCTGACAGACATCTTTTGAGTAATTTAATCTTTCTGAGACTGAGGTCCCCAGGTGTAACACATCAATTTATAATTCTTATCTGGAAGGTAAAGTTCCTTAACTCCAGGTTTGCTCCTTACTTTCTGTATGTACAAAAATTTTAGACCAAATTCTTGTCTGGTCTTTCAAGACACTACTATAAGAAAAAAAGTATTTTTGTTCTCAGAAAAAACACATAAAAATCTTGTTTTATTTACCTTTGACATGACCTGATATCTTAGGCACTGGATAAAATGTTTTCTTCTCTGAAGTTAGTGGTTAAGTTACTCTTACCTTAAACAGAATGCATAATTTCACTGATCAAGTTTGCTAAAGATCAATTAACTGGATTTTTCATGTTTTCCTCTTCTTGTCTTAATCTGCCTGCAGTAGCTGTACCACTGCTATTTCTGCATCAAGAGAGTTTGGACTTGCTCCTGCTTGCACTGAGCCAAGTCTCTGAAGTGGCCCAGTGGGAACAAAACAAATCCATTGTCAAATTCAAGCTAGGAAACTAATGATGAATCGTTACTAAGAGCTACATGCAGACACACCAGCAGGAAAAAAACAACTCCATTTTCAGACTAATTTAAAGAACAGTCGCTATCAAGGCTACCCTAATGACTGACAATTCATTTTATCAGTTAAAACTAAAGTCAGAATCATTATACCTGAGCATGATCATTAAGTGACAGTGATCATCAGACTAAGACAATGCCATATTATCTGGATATGCCTCTAAAGTGACTAGAGCCTCATGGGACTATATCATCCAGATTTTTGGTCCCCGTACTGGCACTCAGCCAAACATTTTATTTTCAGGAAACCAGCCTGGTGATCAAGCACTCAGTTTACAATTTTCAGGTGTCAATCCATTCATATGAAGTACACAGAGAACACTTCAACCATACAACAGCCTTTACTTAACATTTCTGAAGACCAATGTGCTCTAAACACCTTTGTAGGGGCTTTTAATGGGAAAACTGCACAGAACACCATTGTCAATTGTCTTAGGATGCAAGATATGGCTGGGGGTGTGTATTCTATTGCCATCTGTTGGAGGTGGGGCAGTTATCTTCTGTTAATTGAGCCACCTGTTAAAACCAAGTGGGGCAGTTTTCTTTATCTCTTCCACAACCAATCCTCCCTCTGGAGAGATATCTTCTCTTAATGGACCATTGAGCCTCACTGCATAATTGATAAAATTACATCATTCCATTGGGAGATGCTCTGCCCAGGGGGAGGAGCCAAATATTCCTACCTGGATATAATATGAGATTTGGAACACCAGACAGCCTTTTCCCACTGGATTTTCAGAGGAGCAGCTTTCTTCTCCACTGGATTCCCAGAGGAAAACCAGGCCATCTACATCACCACTGAATCTGCAGAGGAGAACTACACCCTTCTACAGGATCACTGCTTCAACAGAACCACACCTGTCACTGCAGGACGACTGCAGTCACCATTTAATGGGACTGCTACCAACACCCTGACCAACAAAAAGGGTGTCAGGTCGTATTCTGACTTTGTCAGTGTTGTTTAGTATTACTACATTTTCTTATTTTTATTTTTTTCCTAATAAAGAACTGTTATTCCTACTCCCATATTCTGCCTAAGAGCCCCTTAATTTCAAAATTATAATAATTCAGAGAGAGAGGGTTTACATTTTTCACTTCAAGGGGGGCTCCTGCCTTCCTTAGCAGACACCTGTCTTTTCAAACCAAGACATCAATGCACAGGCTATCAGAATCTCATAACAACATTTCAAAGAAAATATTTTCCATAAAAGATAAATGAAGTCAATGTTTACTTCACAATTGTGTCTTGAATTCTAGTGTTTCATGGCAGGTGTTAACTTCATGTTATCCCTACGACTGACTTTCAAATTAGAAGCTGTAACTCTTTCACTCATATGTAATTAAACAAGCTGTTTATGGGACTTGTTAGTGAATGCTGCTCTCAACACCATCCACTTTATAGAAGACTAATTATTTTTAAACCAGCATGAATGTTAATGGTATCTCTATGAATCTTACATGTGTTGGTGAAAGGTTGAAGGTTGATCTCACTGCATGGAGAAATCAAATCCATTTCAGAAAGTTGCCAGTGTCTGACATTAAAATAAAACACAACATTGAGAGAACTTGGACTGTCCCCAAATTCTCCTTACCCACACCAGTACACTGTGGTGGAATATATCAGAATATATTTGATGAAGAGCATGAAAACTTCAAGTCTACAGGAAAAGCGCCAGTACAGATAATTTTTCACAGTTTCCAACTGATTGGAATCCCCATTAGCAAAGGTCAGGCTTAATTTGCCACAGCTGCATTCAGAAAGCCTGTGGTCCATCATAGTTCAGGGAAGACAAAAAAAAAAAAAAAAAAAAAAAAAAAGCCCTGCTTAACTCACTCGGTAGGAAATCATTCCATTAGATGCATACAAAATATGTACTCAAGGGCATGAGGTTTTATTGCGTAGGTACTAAATGTTAAGAGCATGTAATAAATGTTGTACCTAGGTCATTAAAAGAAGAAGATATTTCAAAAGTAAGACAGGTATTTTTGAGCTTATGTGGCAGAGGAAAGTCTAGCAAAACTTAACAATAGGTATTACTACTGCAGCAGTCATATCAGGATTTTGAATTTTTTAATATCCATTTCAAGTATTTCAGAGGTTTTTTTTTTTTTTTTAAATCCCTGTTACATAATTAGCTTTAAAAATTACTCAAGTTAGCATTTTGTCTATAAGTCACAGTTTGAAGTTTAAAATAATGTTGCCTATTCTTTACACAATTGAAAAGCTGTGCCAATATTATCTTTGTTGCAGCAGCAGCTGCTTGCAAATGCCTTTAGAACTGATTTGGGTCTCTCTGTCATGTGTTAATGGAATCAGGCAGAGGCTTTAATAGTGTGTGTTCAGTGTATACAGTTCCTGGGTGATCCTACCAGAGCAGATAAATTCCTAGCAGCTGATTGTGCAATTACAGCATCATCATATCTTCATGGATTTTTTTTCCCCCAAGCATCTTGCCCTGGCATCCATATTGCCAGGAAGTTCCACAGGCTGTAACTCTCACTGCTGCAAAACCTCTGATAAATGTGGGCATGAGAAGCCCAGGGTGTGGGCACAAGGAACCCCCCAACCTCTGTTACAGCAGCAGAATGAAGAGAAGGTTCTGAGTGTTGCTGTGGGGAATAACACACTGCACTTACAGGGACTTCCAGCATAAAGCAATCTAAGCAGTGCTTGTTTTTGAGATGTATTACCACTAATTAATTGATTTTGGTCCACCAATTCCTTGCAAGTGGGAAACAACAAGGTAGACAAAATGACACTGAAAAGGAACTGAGGTTTTAAATGTGTAGTAACTTGCAGAGCATAAGTATGTCTCTAGGATTTGACAGAAATTGTTTCAAATTCTATCAAGTATATGTGTTTTATTCACAGACAGTCCTTTAAAAAACGTACCCATCTAAAAATAACATTTCTAAAGAATAAAATCTATTGTCCAAAGAAAGTTAAGACAAGAAAAATTCTTGTCACTCCGGACTGGCAGAATGAGAGCAAAGTGAAAACTGGGACAGGGGAATAAATCACATAGTCATTATTTTAAATAAATGCTGATCTGGTTAAAGAAGCTATTGAAGGTAAATTAGGAATGGGACTGGATGTCTCCTGTCTGTGTGGTCATCCCATTAGCACCTGCAGAATTTTCATTCATAAAATGTTCCTGAACAGATTCTTAATGTCATGTGAATAACAACAAAGAATAAATGGTATTGTGTCAAAGCAACATTCCTTCAAAACATAGTAGTTTGCTGTCCACCATATTTAAAGCACCGTGCTCAACTACATGGAAAATGTTTCTCCTGAAAGAGCACAGCATTTTTCAAATATATATATTCAGCTGAACCAACTGCAAAGCAATCACAGTATGGCAGCTGAAGTATAAAAGTACCAGCAGATTTCTGGAAAAGTGATGACTCCACATGACAGCCCCCCAGACTACACTGCAAAATTTATGACCTTGTATAAGAGTTTAACGAAAACTCTTTTTCTTATAATTTAAAAATTGAGATTTAACACATTTTACCTCAATACAGTCTAGTACAAAAGATACAAATAGGATACCTTCCTCGGAAATTAAATAAGACTTTTGGACAAGATTATGAAAAGTGCTGAGATGGATTATGAAGGGAAAACTTCACATATAAGCAGTCAGCTAGCTCAGGTAAATCCACGGAAGTTAGATGTCCAGTCTGCCTCAGTGATCTTGAAAATCCTGTTAGGTACCTCTAAGTATCTAAATGTCTTTGAAAACATCCCTCTGTGCCTAACATTATTAGGAATCACTGGACTTGAAAGACAAAAGGGACTCAGCCTCATCTGATTCATACGATTCAACAGTACAGCTGGCCAGTGAAGGATCCCTCCACCATCAAGTAGGAGACAGACACTAATCATAAAGTCTCCCATAAAGGATAAAGCACTCTCTGGAAATACCTTTCTCAGACTTGGTATAAATTGGCCTCTGGAAAACAACTAGAGGGAGTTTAAATGGCTAGACACATAATTCATACCTGCAGTCTAGGAACAGAACAAAGAATGCTCTGTATTGATGATTTCAGAAAGTCTTTTTTTTCAGCTTCTGCTTTGCCCCAGACACTAATTAGATCCATGTTTTAACCTGTACAATTGTGATGACTGTCACAATAGAAAAACATCCCTCAAAATAGAGGTATATTCCAGGCACCAACTTATTCTACATCCTCAGGCATGAGTCCCCAATAAAATGCAACAGACTCACTGAATCACTGAGCAAATGTACCAGGTCATGGGAAGGAACAAAGATGTGGCCATACTGCAATCTGCATGTTTATTTTGAGATGCCTTTGAACACACAGGCAGTAAAGTGGTCTCACCTACTCTTACTTGAGTAAGAGTAATTCTCTTACTGAAGAATTACACACTCAGCAAAGCTAGGCAGTGCACTGCTATAGGAGAGCACAAGATCTGAATTACTTAAATTTCACAATATATTCATGAAATAAAAATAAAAATGGGGCCTCCTTGCTCAACAAAGGGGAAAATTTCAGAGTTCACTGAGTGAAAAGAATTGCACAGGGAATTCTCTGAAATACTGATGGATGGGAAGAACATGAAATTTTGAGGTATGATGAGCCAGGGACAGTAGAGATATAAGTAGGATGAAATGAAGGGAATTTGTGAACTGGCTTTGAGGAAATGGCAGAGATAATGACATAACAGAATTAAGAAACACCATTTTTTTTACAATGCTCCCTATGCTAAGAAGTTGGGGGACAATTCATTCTGAACATACATAATATACAAAAGATGAAGAGAAAGAACAGCATTCTCATTCTTCCCACATTTTCCATAAAATCATATTTGTTCAGTAGCTACCTATTAATGGACACATCTTTTGCAGCCATTTGCTTTCTTTGCATTAACTTTGGTTCTGCTTCTTATCTTGAAAATGTGAGCAACCTGCACGCAGAAGAGTAAGTCAGTGCCCTCAAGTAGCCAGTTATTTTGTTACCAATTATCATTACAATATCTGTATTGCATTTTGCTGAAAAAAATATTTTATGTGGTATGAGCTATATCTATAGTTTCAAGATAAACACTGGAATTTTAAAAATTTTAAGAAAAATCCATTGACATTTGTTTCCAGTCATATTTAACCACTTTTAAACTGCTTAGTGTCCATTAATTCAAGGGATATCTGAACAGAATTATATTATTCATCACTTATCTTTCAGATTTATTGAGACAGACCAGAAATAGTGGAAGGAAAAGATTTCTAATGCAAGTTTCTTGAGTATGTGGATTAGGACTTTTCACGTTCACAAAGAAACCCAGGAAAACTTTTGATCTGAGAGACTGCGAACGTTAATGATCAGAAAGAATGTCATGGAGGATTTGTTTATATTTCTAAAACTGTACAGAAAAATTATTTATAAAGGAAACAAAATGCAGGCAAGAAATGAAAGACATTCTTTGATAAATTAAAAATGTTTGCTTTCTCCTATAATGTAAGAAAGCTAGATGTAAGAGAAGTATATTGTGTGTATGTTCAAAGGCTTAACAGCATGAGGTATAGAAGTATTTCAAGTGGTAACAGCTCAGAAAGTAGTATAGGTCTTGAAATTAAATCATCCTCATAAATAAATCATCAAATAAAGATAAAATGACAAATTGGTATTAGTCTAATACAAATTTAGCTGAAGTATTAATATCCTTTTTTTCCCCCTCAGGAGGAAACTTGCTATAAAACTATTCAGATAAATGTCTTCAGGTGTAAGCATTTACGGTCAATTCTTTATTGCTTTTGGTCACTCATAAAAATTGTTGTGATGTCAAGCCATTGTTAAGATGTCAAACTACAGAGCAAACATTTTGATGTATCTTTGAAATCTGCACTGCTATTTCTGAAAGTATAAGTTTCATAGTTCTCTTACATATTAGGCACTGCATCGCTGGCCTCGGGAAAATCTCCCCCTACTCCTTCATATGGACCCACACTCTTAGTGGCAGCTGTATATTTCCTCCATTTCTGAAGGATCATGTGTCACCTTACCATTTTGTGTTAAAGTCTTGTTGGCTTAACACACATGAAGGAAAAGATGCCCCCTTTGTACAACCAACTAAACCCAAGATTTAACAGGAACTTTCCTGCGAAACACAGATGAACCTAAGAAGATAGGGCATAATATTCAGAGCAATATCTCATCCTAAAAAAAGTCATAGAATAAGGAAAATCACAGCTGCCTAGTTCTTATCAGAAGATAATCCTCCACACAGTGCACTGCTGGAAGAAAATTTCACATCATTTGTCTTTTTAGCATACTTTATAGCAGCTATTTTTCTTCACATTCATAAAACTCTTGTGACCCTTTTTGCTCCTTCTGTCAAACTTCTAATTGTTTGTACTGAAACTATCTTAATTAAATGCTGAGATTTTTAGGGTGTGGACCTTGTCTAATTGTTTGGTTTATAACACTGTGAGTGTAGAATGCTTATATTAATATTAAACTGCATCTTGTCCTGTATTTTATGATGCTTGTTACAAAGAAATGGACATCTTGTTTTCAGCCTCCTTTCTAAATTAAACAAGGCTTATATGATCAAGGCTGTGTATATCTCCATGTATATTTGTACTATCAAAATTTCAGATGACTCTGCCCAAATCAACTATATTTATATTCCCCCCAAAATGGGAATGAGCTCAGCAATAATAAATACCTACCATGCCTCACGAAAATAAGTGTGTTGAAGATGCTACTTCCCTGAGAATAAAACCTGCAACACATGCCCAGTGCTTTTGAGATACTATAAAACAGATAGGCACACTATTTACTGCTCAAATCTGAGGGAAGAACATCAATCAGCACTCACATCTTTCATTTGCCAGAACCAAATGTGTTTCACACAGCTGTGGAAAAACAGATTCACCAATTTTGATGCTCATAGAGCCACTTAAGAGCTCATAAGCAGACCTAGTGGTCCATGCCAAAGGTGTACTTTGTCCAGCTACCCATGGCAGGCTGTGGCTAACAGCAGGCATGCACTGAAAAGCAGAGCAGTGGAAATGCACAGCGTTGTTTCCTGGGAGTACTGCTTCCAGTGATGTACAAACCATGGACATCCTAAGCTTGGCATTATGTCTGTGTGCTTAATAGTTCTGCCCCCCTGCAAGCATTTGTTCAATTGATTTTGGCATTTCTGTAGCCATCTGGCATCCCAAAATTCCCATGGCATTGGAGTCCAACATGTCACCTGCATGCTTCACGAAGAAATGTTGCCTTTTGCTTGCCTTGTACTGCCACCTTTTAGTTTTACATTTTATTCCCTGGAGTTTGTTTGGTTTTTTTTAAGAAAAGAGCTCTTCGTTGGTTACCCACAGTTTACAACATGCTATTCTAATGACCTTGGTCATACTCTCTCTCAGTTGCTTCTTTCCCAACTGTTTAGAGCAAAGACTTAAAACTAATTAAAAATACATTTGAGCTTCAATGACTTCATGTTCTTTGGATCATTTTCAAAAGAGGTACAGTACACAGTACACTATGCATAGGATTGACTACTCTCTGTGCCAAAACCCAACCACTACCTCTTGAGGTATTTTTAATATTCTACAATATATTTCTGTTTAAAAAAAAAGGAGATATTTCTGAATTTTACCTATTGAATTGATGTCAATTCAGGTCTTAAATTTGAAAAGAATGGTACAAACATTGCAATAAAACTATTTTTACCCAATTAATATAGGCTTTTGATATTTACTACTTGATGAACAGAAAGGAAAAAGAAGGAGCAAACACCTTCTACCTTTTCATCAGGGCATAAGGGGTAAAGGAAAAGTAAATTGTTTGATAAACAGAACAATGGGAATGGGGTGGCTGAGTACTTTTCCAGGCTAAGTTCCAAGCCACTTCTATAATCAAGTTTCAATCCAAGTAAATGTTTGGCTCACTTCCTTTGTATCTGACAACCTAAAGTATAAGTAATTCAAGGGCTTATTTTTTTTTCATTTTCACTTTGATGAAAGCATTCTTACTTTTCATGCAGTTCTCAGATCAGATCAATTGTTTTATTTTTCTAAAATGCCAAAAACAGCGTAGCTAGGAGGATACTTATGCAGGAAAAAACGAGCTGTTGCTTCTCTGCTTATTGCACAATGTTACTTGCTTTGTTCATGTGCTCTGTTAGTTCTAGTGGATGCCATGCTGTCTAAAGCTTTATTTCAGAAAGGAAAAACTGCAGTAATTATGGCCAAAAATGTCAGGCTGCACTGCACAACTATTCTTTGCACCACAAGTCAAGAAGTATGGCATTCTTTTGTAACACACCTCTTAAACCTATGTGTTTTGCAGTTTGTCTTACATCAAAAAATACTTCTTAATGCAATGCCAGAAGGCATTTAAAAAACAGTATCTGAAGCTGTGAGTCACTCAGTTTGGAAATAGATTACAGTATTCCTTCAGAGAAGCAGTAACTGAAAATTGTCTTCAGAGTGCTGGGGCCAAACACATAATACTCTAAAGGCATGGTGCTTGCTATGCCCTTTACTGGCAGATTGATTTTCATGTTCTCACTAAGCTAGCATTTAGCAATATTACACTGCTGGTTGGATAGCAATGACAACCCAATTAGAAAACACAGTCAATGAACAGGTCAGGCAGCCATAGTCCAGATATCATCAGCAAAACTAGTTGTAAAACTTTCTGTTGACCCTTTCCTTATCACAAGTGACCCACCATAAAAACATGTCAACATTTTGTGAAGAAGCAAAACAGAAAATAAATTATAACTCATCCAAATAAGCTAATAGCTTAAGAAAACTTTTAGAGGAATTGTCAGCATAGGAAATAAAATAAATTGGTAATAGGGTGAGATTTCTGATTTCCCCATAAATACATACACTGTACTGCTTGTGGGCTTCAGAGAAATGGTTTTTGGGTGCCCTGTGCTAATCAGACATATATTCTAATAGCTTAGAACCACCAAAAATAGAAAATCGTATGGCTGTATTATTTAGCCAACTTAGCTTTCCATATAAACATAGATCATTTTGAATTTTGGTTTGATCTCACTCGAAACAAATTAGATAGATAGATAGATAGATAGATAGACAGATACGTAATTACAATATACAAATAATTCCATATGGATTTGAGGTTATGAAGACTGAAAACAGGCAGTAGAGATTTCTCAACATATGACTCATACAAAGCAGATTAATGTATGGATCAAGAAGGAAACTACATAAATTGTTGTGCCTTTAAAGAGGGACAGCTAGGGATTTTTTGATCAAACTGAGAGTTCAACTCTGAAAGCACAGTGTTAGCACTAGGGCTCTGAAATATAGTGTTCATCAGGTATGAAGCACAAGTCTTTAGAGACAAAGTTACCAACCCTTCCAAAAAAACAAGGCCCCATTGGACTTTCAAAATGGCCAAGATCTTTCCTGAAGTCTACTGATCTTTTCTAAACTCAGAATAATTCTCTTTGTAATAGACTAATGGTGTTTTTATTGTCATAAAAATAGCTTTTCGACATTGCTGTTATTATCTTCATTAAAACACCCTGGCTATGCTATTTTTCAAAGTTCTTCTGTTCAGAAATGCCTCTTCTTACATGTTCCATCATTGATGTTTCTTCTAGAACTATTGAATCTCTCTCACCTTTTACTTTAATGTTGAATCAAACTAGACTTAGTGTTCTACATAAGCAAGAACAGCCCTCAACTTTTATTCTGTCATATGTCCTGTTTGCAACTCCCACGGTAGACTAGTTATGTCTTTGCTATGCTGCAGCCTTTATAGGAGATGGACTTATTTGCCTCTAACATCCATGCTGATTTAATGGTTTTATATAAATAGCAAATTAAAACAATACTGGTCATTAAGGTCCTTTCAAAATTGTGTCAGTGAGTTTTTTTTTGCCTAAGAAGGAATGTCAGGATGCCATTACAAAATCTAGGAGCAGCATTAACTAAAACAGCACAAATACGTTGAAGCTATGTGCATGATGCTGTTTTCTGAACAGCAGTGTAGGCACATCTGAAATCTGCTTCCTCACACTACAGAAACTACTTATTAGTGTCTGTATATAACACATCATCACCACAGGGAAAGCTAGTTTAAAATCATAAATGTCAAGACATAATTAACTTAAAGGTCAGGTTTAATTACAGTTGTTGAAACTGAAATACACTAATTACCATTACTATGTCAGAAAAATTCTTAAAATGATTTGAAATGTTTTGTTGGTGCCCGTACTTTTCTGTAATTGACATCTTTTGTCTCATGATGGAGAGGTTTCAATGAGCATTTTTTTACTAACTTCGAAGCAGAAAGAGAACAAACCAGAAAACGAATGAACAAAGCACCACCACAAATCTCAACAAAACCTGTTCTCTGCATTACAATATTATTAATTACTTTCTTGTAATTGGCACTTCAGATAATCATTTAGATAATGAAATTATTTGGAGAGTCTGGTACGTGGTTGAAACATTTAACTGTGTGGCTCTGAAGTTTAATGACAAAACTAATCAATAAGTGAAACAGACTGGTGAGAAAATAACTCAATAACTGAAAATTTCACTCTACCTGTAGGCTTTTCCAAGGATTCTACTGGGAATAGTTATTGACTCACATAAGTATTTTAGTTCTCTCTTTCCCCCAAGGTACAGAAAGTTTGAATGCTGTGATTTCATTTTCTCTTCTGTTATCTAGTGTTTATTCTTCCCTTCCCACCACAGCCAGGAGTTCCAACTTACCTCTTCCTATACTTTTAGCAGTGTGATAGACATTTTTTTCCCTGAAGAAGCCATTCCATAGAATGCTAGAAAGCTAGCTAGAATATAGCAGAGCAAAGGTTAAGCTATATAAATTTCATATATAAATTATATAAAATTCAGAACTCTAAAAGCAAATACAGCAGATGACTCTGGAGGGAAATATTACTAACTGATGAAGACAGGCCATCAAATGCACTGATAAAAGAGACATACTCATTTATTAAGTTTCATTCATTCTGCACCTGAGGTACTGGGTTGTAACAACTGCCCCTGTACTGTGGTGCTGATGCCTTCTAAAGTGCACTAATCACCTGAAATCAGCAAGAAATATTTCTGTTTCTGGAGGAAATATTTCTACTTGGTAAGTGGACAGCTCCCACAACCCTCTCCCCCCGTTTTCCACAAGCCCCAGTACTTGGTGCTTCGCAAAAAAAACTAAAGAAAAGAGCTCAAAAGTCTGAATATAAGGAATATATACATCAACTGAAACAATGAAGGACAATCTCAGGTACACAAGTATAGAAGGAAAGTGGCAGCTCAGAAACCAGCAAAAGAACAGCCTTGACTGTGCTACTGCCTTGCATCTCAATAAACGGGAAAGGATAGCATTTAATTAAAGAGTACCTGCCTCCCAGGTACTGATGACATTGAAATCAGTGTGGACAGAAGGCATTAAAGCTGGTATAACCTGAAAATTCTCTTATTTAAGATTTACAGCTAACTGTTAGAGAAAAGTGAAAATTTATTAAAGGCTTCCATCTGGCAGAATGTATCATTAGTATTCAAACTGATAGCAGCAGTGATTTAAATTTAATAATCCGAGTGAAGATATGCATCAAAAAAAAGTCTTTTAAAATGTCTAATAGCAATAACTGACTTCTTTATTATAGTCTGCCTGTGAAAAATGCCAGATATCAAAGAACAAGACATCAAATGTTAATTTCAGTGTGTTCTTCTAGTTGAAACTCACATTAAAATAATATACTTGCTGCAAATCAAGTAGCACAGACTGTACCTGCTTGTACCTGCCTTGAGAAAGATTTGAAACATCGAGGCCCAGAAAAAACAGGAGTTGGACCATACAGAGGGGAGCAGGGAAGTTGTAGGAGTGGAAGTGGGGGCTGCAGGGGTGGCCTCAGTGATTCCAGCCACTGGCCCCAATGCAGGGCACGGCTGAGCCCTGCTGCCATGGGTGTGGGACCTCCAGGAAAAAGTATCTAAGAAAGGGCAAAACGCTGTCCAGGAGAGAGAAGCAAGTTAAACACAAGTGTAAGAAATAGCTCTATGAACACCAAGGTCAAAAAAGAGGAGGGGGAGGGGCTGCTCCCAATGCTGGATCAGAGATTCTCCTGCAGCTCATGGGAGAGACCACAGCAGAGTAGTTGTGAGCAAATGTCCACACTACAGAGCAGGAGAACACACCCAAGAGCGGCGGGATGGTCCCTAAAGGAACGGCAGCCTCTGGACAGCTCATGCTGGAGCAGCTTCTCCTGGCAGGAGCAGCAGCCCATGGGAAGGGCCCACACTGGAGCAAGGGGAAAGAGGGAAGAGAAAGGAACAGCAGAGAAGTGCTTTGGACCGACTGCTGCACCCAACCTCTGGCAAAGCTCAGTGAGTGGGGTAGGAGGACAAGTGAGGAGAGAAGGACTGATGCTGAGCCTGGGAAAAAGGGGTGGAGGCTTGTGAGAAAGGTGGTTTAGTGTTTGTTTCTCACTATCCAACTGTATTTTAACTTGCAAAAATAATAGCAATTTTTTCTGCAGGCAAGACTCTGCCTCTGATAGCAATCGGTAAGTGATTTCCCTTCCTGATCTCAACCCATAAGTTTTTTCATCCTATTTTCTTCCCATGTCCTATTTACAAGAGTGAGAGTACAAGAAGTGAGAGTGGCTGGGTGGATACATGGCAGCTAGCCAAGATCAACCTAATCTTGTATTTTTATGGGCAACACGTCCTCTGAAGCTGTACTTGGGTATCCTTTGTGAGAAAAGTGCATGTAGAACAGAGATAATCTGTAACCTAATTTTTTAAAAACATTATTACCATGCCAAGTTGCATTTTGTACTTGTTTTAATTAATTGCATGAAGTTACTGTTCTGCTTTCAATTTTTACAGCTGAGGTTTCATTTTTAGGCAACATTCACCTCTCATTCTCAATATTAAAGAAACTTTTTATATATCATTCTTTCATGCCTGTTCTCAGCCCTCACTTAATAACATGGGATTCAGGAATAGCTCATATAAAGCTAAGGTGACAACACAGGGTACCTGCAGAACAGTCTTTCTGTTAATATATACTGGGAATGCCAAAAAACACTCCAAAAGTCACAGACAGAATCACTGATATACCATTTAACAGGTGAACAAGGGAACAGATAATTTATTCAAGGAAAAAATAAACATGAAAATTAAGGCAAAGTCCAAGTATCACAAACTGAAAAGGCTGGAAAAAAATGTTGTGTTCATTAAAAGAGCTAGCATGAAGTAACTACCTAGTGTGCAATTTACATCAGTGTTGCACAAAAAAATACCTACAAATGACTTACCCTTTTAATGATTTTTTTCTTAATTGCAGAGTAATGGGCAGTTCAAATTTACAGGTTGGTAATTTGCTACTGATTTGCTTTTTATAAGTTGAACAAGAAAACAACATTGAAATGCTTGAAATATGTTGTTGGCAAGAAGCCAGGCTAGGGTGTTTAAATGGGGCCAGGTTCTTTAAATGTCCCAGGGCCTTCTTTTGCAGGAAGGAAGGCACTGGTTCTGCATTGGCAGTGTCACAACAGGTGATCGATATCAAGACTCTCACTCCTTTGTCTCTTCTGGCTCAGCAGGGGTGAGCACAGCCAGAGTCTGAAGTAGAAAGGATTTCACAGTAGTCAGGCAGCTGTGCAAAGTAACATGGGCACATCTCACATGGCCTGGGGGTAGGGGGTGAACGTGGCAGAGTCCCTGCTCCTCCCTCAGAGAGCTGTTTCAAAAAAAAAAACAAAACAACAAACACTCTACCATGTTATTTTTTTTCCCTGTGCCTATTTTTCCCCAGCAATGCATGTGGATTCACATGAACTAACTACTCCAATGGCAGGTATACCAGAAAAACAAGTTTTGATTTTCAATTAAAAATCCTGAAAATATACACTGATTTCATTTTTTAAATTTCAGTTTTAAAAAGCCATTTTGATTTTGTTCCATAATGTTTTCTTCCAATTGATGCATTCTTGATAATCAGGAAAAAGTCTTTTTTGCTTAGCTGTATGTCAAATTTAGAGGAGGAAAAAAAGCTAGCAATTCAGATTCTTCACTGATATTTATTCTACGATAAAGTTCTATACCACAGCTCTGAAGGTGCTCATACTATTCCATGTATACATCTCAGCTGACAAATCACAAAGTTTCCACACAGTCTTTGAACTCAAAAGCCCATAATTTTATACAAACTAGACATTGAAAGCTGAGGCATTGTTAGGGAGATAATACGTGATGTTACACTAGGAAGAGTGAGTGCTCAAAGAACACGAATACATGGGGAATAGGTCATTCTACCTAATAACATGAAATTCTTAAATTTACTGAAAATATTCCTGACAATAGCAGATCTCAGCTTCACACAATTCAAAGCTTCTCAGCCAGACCCCACACCAAGGCATGAGAAGGTTCTACTTTCCATCCAAGGAAGATGTACCCTAATTGAGTCTGGATCAATTATGGTCTAGAAATACTGGACTATATTTGAATTAGTAAGTTAATTTGTTAAAAAAAATTGTCACTGGAAAATTTTTCTTATTTCTCATAAACTTAAAAACCCCATAATTATGCAAAAATATAGAAATAAAACTAAAGTGCTCTGACTAAACTCCACTTTGTAGAGCTATAATTAGTTCACATTCAACTAAGTTCAACTTCAAGTTCACATTCAACTATATTCCATGCACAGCTATATGCCTTTCTTCAGTAAAATTCATTAAAACTAAAAAAACATGAGGGTGGAAGTATAGTGTTCATAAAAAGCAAGCCTTGGAGTTCAGCCCTACTAACTGCTGTGGCTTTTTAACAAATCTTCTACAGCCTTTCATAAAGTTTTATTGCATAATTTTAATTTTTTTTAATCCCCAATGCTGATGGAATCAATAAGAATCTCATTTTTCTTGAAAAAAACATATTGTTCATGGCTAACCAGCACAGCTGTAAAGGCAAATCCTCCTTTAACGCCTCAGAAATTACAAGATAAATTAATAGAATCAAGCATGTATTATTATGTTAAAATTAAGATTAATCGAGATTTTCATGCCATATGTGTGGTTACTAACTATGTGACATCAGAGATACCAAAGCAGGGAATTTTTCTTTTGTAAGGTCAGGAATGTAGAAATGCTCACTTTCTTTAAAACCATAAAAAGAAGTAGTCATATAAAGAAAAACATTTCATAAAATTGGGGTGGGTGAAGACACCCAATTTTATAGCACCACCAAATGAATAATACTGAGATACATTATATGAGTGCGTGCTTCTGCCCATGCACATACAAATTGGATAAATCCTCTTCTGGACAAAATGTGACTGGACACAATCTGCTTACCCTTGACACTCACTGACATCTGATGCAGTAATGTAAATATAAGCAAGATATGTGTCATCTGGAGTTCAATGAAGATGATAAAACTGCCTATCATTACTATTATTAAAATCCCAAGTCTAAGGAATCTCTCTGCACTGGAAAAGTTTGAAATTTATGAAAGACTGTAGACAAATCAACCCAAAAAACAACCTTTTTGGTTTTGCAAATTTTTGGTTGCAACACAAATTTCAAGATAATGTATATAGGAACACAGAGCCAGATTCATCAGAGCTTTATTGACTCATTAATGTAGCTGTGAATAAATGAGATTTTTTGTGTAGATTTAGTTCAAACGATAATTGCTAGGATCAACAGTGTGATGTGTATTTAAACCTGGGACTATTGCCACTGCATAAATGAAGACATGATTACTAGTTAATCATTGTAGGACAGTGTGTTCCTAGTTGGACCAAAAATTATCAGCAATAATTTCAGCAATGACTGGGAAAAACTCCATCATTTACAATCATTGGAGGATTTGACCATTTTGCTGAGCCAGAAATAGAGTTAAACTTTTGAAAGATTTTCTGAGTATGCCATAGCTAAAAAACAACAGCAGGTAATGTAGAAGGACAGACTGCCCAAGTGCTTTAAAATGTTCCTGTGATGTAGACAACAAAGTCACTATTTTTGAATTATGTGTGTTTTATAGATTATTTCTATTTGTTTTATTGTCAGTCCCTAGAGGAATTATCTGCAGGTTCTGAGGAATTGGTTTCTTTGGACTGGAAACAATAGTCATAATCTAAGAGAATTTTTGAAACTCTCTACTCTGGAATATTTTTTAGAACACACATTAACTAGATTGTAAAAATTTTGCAGCTAACTAATTTCATCTTAATTTTAGATGTCACTCCATTGTACACAGATGCAATTTGAGAATCAAACTTCAAGATATCAAAAGTAATCTGATGAAATATGGATTTTCTGAAGAGTTTTTACTACAGCTTGAGAATTAAAATAAAATTGGAATTAAACAGTACAGCTCTTACATATCAGGTCTGAATGGTGGCAGTTATTGGGTCCAGACTAGATTTTCTGCTGTGAGGCAGAGATGTGAGAGCGGTACCTGTTCCTCTCTGTCTGACAGAATTCACTTTCTGTTGCTGGCATGACTCCACTCTTAACCAAGAATATATTGCTCATGAACTCTGACTGCCCAGATCCCACATGACTTCGTGTCCACTAAGCTACAGGAAGTCTTTCTTTCCTCTTTTTTCCATAGGAAATGATGCTGTAAAATATAAAGATTTTCATTTAGACTGAGTTCACAGTGAGAAAACATTTATTACCCAGACTCAAGAAAATTACTATAAACAAATTATAAAATCTAAAATACTTATTATAATTTAATGAAAAATATAAATTATCTATATTAAAACAACCTCCAGTGGAATATTTATCTTTAGGCAGTCAATACTTACATTCCACTGAGATGAACAAAGAGGTTCAGCCATTCTTAGATGACTAGTCAACAAAAGTTATATTTGGAATTGTAAACATGTTTTTACAGATTTAAAATGACAAAAAAAAATTTATGAAATCATTTGCTGACCTGCAGAACACTCATAGCACACATCCATAGGAACTGGGGGTTTGATTATAACAGTAAAGGATTTTACAGCACTAATTTCCCCTTTCAGAATAGCTACTTTGGGTGGCAGTAATTTTTAGTTAAACATAGAATGTTCAAACAGCTCAAACTTATGAACACTTTTACATTTCAAAGCAATGAGAAATATTTGAACTCTAAAATAAATAGAAATTTACAGGGAAGACAAAGTAGAAAAGAATGTATTTTACTGTTATTCCTGAAAAAAAGACCATTTAGAACATTCTCTCATGATAATCAGACAGAAATTATGTGAAAAAGGAAGAGAGATAAAGAACCAACCCTGAGCGTTGAAGTGAAAAGCCAAAAATAAGTAAATGTTTCTTATTCTAAACACACTTGTGTTATCTGAACAAGCTAGAGAAGATTCTACTAGGTCAAAATAAAAAAAACTGAACATCTAAGTATGATTTGTATCTTTGTGAAAGCATCTGTCATGTCTAAATTACAGGCAGTCTAATTTCACAATTATAATTAAATGCTCATTATTGTTGTAGATGTCAGTAACATTTTTAACAGCTTCATTGTTTTCCCTGGATCATCCAGAAACACACAGGTCAAACTGTTTTTAAAAATATTCCCACTAATGTGTGAAAGAAATAGTTGGTGATGAAAAACACCGAATACATCAAATGCCATTTACTGTCATTAAGATTATGTGCTAAAAGTTAAAACTACAGCATTTGCATTACATGTCAAATCTGGTTATAGCAAATTGAAAGAAAATACTGTGTAAGCAGTACCAGGATTTTGGTGGATTTTTTTACTAAATCCAAAGTTATATTTTTAAATTTCAGTAAATATAACCGATTCATCTAGCTATTAAACATATTAGCTTGCATCTAACACCCAACATGTTACACAAGAGACATCAGACAGCCACTTATTTATGGTGATTACAATGTAGAGGAGAATGAACAAACAAGCCATTGAAAAGCAAAACTGTCAAAATTACCTATTCCCTCTAGCTGTCCCTCTGGCACCCTCTTATTCAGTGCTGCCCTGAATATGGAGTGACTATGTTTGGCAACATCCTTGGAGCCATTTACAGAATTTCATATTGAAATTACAGAATTTCATACAAGCTGGCTTGGGTATTAAGGTTATATTCTGTTTTTATTTTACAAAGTACCCTGTTACTTCAGTTACTCTCCAACTCCATCATCGATGGTACCATACGAAGAGGAAAAAATAAATCTTAAGTCTCTTCCTGTTCACTTCATATATTATATATCTTTCCATTTTGCTATCATCAGATTTTGTTCATTTCCCATGTCCCCTGTGTCCAGTCAGGGTAATTTTTTTTTTGTATTTGGTTTTCTGGTTTTGTATAATTAAGCTGAAATTTTAAGATACCAAAGAAACAATTTTTAATGCCCTCAGAAAACGTGTGCATATATATTATATATATATATACATATATATGTATATATGTCTGTATATATGTGTAGACATTAATAATGCTCAAACGGGTTCTAAACTTCAGTGAAACAAGTTTTCCTGCTCTGATCAACTGATCTCAGCTTCTAAATATTGTTATTACTATGTAACTATACTGTATTTCTTCCTAGCATCATTGTGGTAGGATTTACAAGGAATAAAAATCCTTTCCTGGACACCTTATAAAAAAGCAGTCTGTCAGTCTTCTCTGGAAGTCTCTTCAGAAGTCCAACCTGCCACCTGATGATATGAAAAGTTATGCAGTACCAAAAACTGTCCCTGCACTTTGCTGTTCTTCCTAATATCTCACTGGATTGTTGTAACTTCCTGTAGTAGCTCCAGAATCCCATAATTCCAGTGAATTGTAGAGGTTTCCTGGGGCACTAAAATACATATGGCAACACATATTGCACTTTCAATATTAGATTTTTTTTCTTTGCTTTTGTTTTTTGCTCTTTTTAACTTTTTGTTGTATAGAGTGAATGCATTAACTGCACTCAAGCACAAGATACTGATCTGGTATCTTGCCAGGTACTTTGATAAAACTGAAGCCCAGGAAACGAGCCTGTGGTGCAATTATGCATGAAATGTCTTTTAAATATATTTATTCATTATTACTAATAAAAAAACTTGTCTGTAGATGATTCTTTAATTTGATTCAGATGCTAATATTTCTAACTGTTCAAACCATAAGCATCTCCTGTTGAAAATTATGTTCTTATGGTTATTTAGAGAAAATTATTTCAGAATGTAAAGCTATGTCATTCTGTTTAGATAGTTACATGTAATCTCTAAAATAATAAACTGCAACATTTGTACACCATTTTTTTCAGCCTACTTTTCGGCAGTCATTGACACTAATGAGGCAGACCTTCCAATCACACAACAAGTATTATTACTGTTTCACAGATGAGAGAATTGAGGTAAAGAGAAACAAATAGCTCTAGGGTCTCCTTCCCCTAGAAAAAGATTCCAAGTCAGTGATTCACAGGCCTGAAATAAGATCACAGCTTCACTCTTTTTCTGTAGACTCCAAATTATTAATAGATCATTGTCATCACAGAGTCAAGTGTACTATTAAGGAAAATATGTCTATTGCATTGGATATGCACAGATAGTAACACACAATTTAGATTTCACTTGAGAACTATTTGAAAATATAAAACCATAATCCCTATTAAATGTTGGATTTCATCCTCAAAATAAATTTGACCCTGATATAACAACATGTGGGAAAAAAAAAGGAAGGAAGAAAGAAAAATCACAAAACACAGCAAATAACAGACTTTACACTGTAACAGCGCCTAGATGGCTGTGGGGTGGAGTTCATTGATTTAAACTCTCATACATGTTAAGAGCCCAAAAGCTTGAAAAAGACGGAGAATTCATAACTAAAAAATAGATATGAACTACTTAAGGAGTCTCACTTAAGCCCGGTTCAATGGTTGGAGACAGTGCCCAGTAAAATAAAGTATGTGCCACAGCTCATCTTCCATGAATTTGTATTGTAGCTGTCACAGGAGCAATGCTGAAAATTTTCTCAGCAGTTTAAAAGCACAAATATTCTAGGAAAGTCACAGGAAGGGAAGCATACCTGAACTCGGGGAATCCCAGGGAACTGATGACAATTTTCAAAGATCCCAGTGGACCTGTAGGAACACTTGTAAATAACTGTGGTAACAAAAAGTACCATATATAGGTCTGCTGGCTGCCAGAGTGAACAAAAGGTTTCTCAGTCCTTAGAGAAAGGCTTCAATACTCTGCCAGGTAAGAACCTGCTTGTACAAGGTCCTGTCATTATAGATTCTTTAAGTCAATTTTTGACTTCACATTTTAACTTATGTTCATTTCCCTTGCTTTCTCTGTGAGCTGGAGTAAATAGTAACAGGGATTTTTGGTTGTTTTCCTTCACTTTGGTAAGCTACTATTTTAATCATGCTTTGATTCAGTAGCTGCAAGCATTTGTTTCTCATCTTTGTCTGCTTTCCAATTGCCATAACCATCGCATGCATCTCAGTTCTCTGAACACCATAGCTGGAAGCAAAATAATCATATCAATAGTTGGCTAACTTTGGAGAAATCACAGGTATCTGGTATATAGCTAAAGTTGCAGCATCTACATTTTCTACAGAGAAATAAAGTTAAATCTTCTATTGCCTTTCAACCCTTTATGATCCTTTCCCAGTTGCCTCAAGGTTTAATGGCACTGAGTTCTTAAAACATCTGAGTTCCTGTCTTTGAAGAGCTATGCTAATTGCTGTTTGTGTGCAAACTGAAATTTACCCTCCTAATTTTAATTGGCACACCATCATGCAGATGTCTGCTAATAGTAGCTTGATTTGTAGATTAAGGTCAATAGATGCAAACAGCACAGTGTTATTTGTTTCAACTAAAAAGATCAAAACCATAGAATAATGGTAAAAAGCAGAGAGTTCAAATCACAGGAGAGAGAGGTTCCTCATCTTCCTAAGGGTCCATAACCTCAGCTAAACATTAATCTGCAACAGGAGTGTTAATTTTGTCTGCTTGGTCAGACAGTTTCTGAACAGCTGGCAAACTGAAATTATTTGTCATTTATATATAGATACTTTTGACAGGCCCTGGGATCTTGCTTAAAGATAGGCTTCCAAGTGAAACTGTTTAATCTGATGGAACAGTTTCTAGTTCTGAGAAACAAATACTGGATCTTTTTTTAGAATCAGTCACTATATTAAGTGTTTTTCAAGGGACCTATAAGTTACTTTTTTACCTTTGCTCCTCATTGTAGTAATAATTCCAAGGAAAATATCTCTATAGAAACAAATTTGCTCCCAAATTGCATAATTAAAATTGGTAGGAGATGCCTATGGAAAAAGATACTCTTAGGAACTCTAAAAAGCAAAAGAAAGAAATTACCTGTGTATTAAGCTGTATGTTTAATAAAGACATTAAAATACATAAGTTTTTTGGATTTTTTTCTGATAGAAACTTATCCATTGACTTTAATAACAAGGAAAAATCAGATTTTATGTCTGATTACCTGATTTGATCAGACAAGTTGAGACAACTAGAACATTGGTTGAAAAAGGATTGGTTCATAGAGGCTCAAGCTTCAATATCTTTTTTTCTAAAATGGACATAAAAAGAAAAAGAATGGAAATGAACCATTCTTGTTTCCAGCTAATTGCATGTCTTTACCACAAGAGAAACATATTTTTCTTTCTCTCAAAAAAAAAATTAAACAGTAAAAATAAACCCCGTATGCTTCTGCAGGTCCTCAGTTAACACAAAACTACACCTCTTCATCTCAGAGAAGCTATTCAAGTTAAAAGGGCATGCCTTAAAGAGCCCATATTGTTCTGCCAGACAGGGCATGTAACAACATACACCACACACACAAAGCCCACTTCAATCAGGAGAAGAGAATTCCTGAACAGAATGTAATTAATGTCGCATGCCAAAACAATTAGTGAAGTGTCATTGGAGACACAGCCGTTGCATCTACAGCTCCAAACTTCTGGGCCAAGATCCGGAAATTATATCACTTGAAAGCCCTTAACAGGAAATAATGGACATTTTTATGGCACCAGAACCATAATTCATATGAGCCATTTAATGTGTGAACATAATAATGCAGTCAATATACTTAGATGTAATGGCTGGTTTCTTAGCTTTCCTCTCCCACTCTAAACATTACAAAAAGAAGTTGTAGAAGTCATTAAGGAATTTAGGCATCATAGGGCCTAGTGAACTCCTAGACACCAGGCTAGTAGGGAGATCCTCTGTCAAGCATCCAGGATTGTGCTGTCAGGAGGACAGTATTGAAGAAAGCTAATTCATATTATCATACAACCATAAAATATGCTGAATTGGAAGAGACCCATCAGGATCCCTGAGTCCAACTCCTGGCCCTGTGCAGGAAACCCCAAGAATCACACCATGTGCCTGACAGTACTGTCCAAACACTTCTTTAAGTATGTAAGTGTTGCTGTGACCACTTTCCTGGGTTGCCTGTTCCAGTGCCCAGCCACCCTCTGGGTGAGGAACCTTTTTTTAATATCCAACCTAACCTTCCCCAGACTCAGCTTCATGCCATTTCTTTGAGTTCTGTCATGAGAGTGAAGAAATCAGTGCCTGCCCCTCCTCTTCCACTCACAAAGTTGTAACTGCGATGAGATCTCCCCTGTCTCCTCTTCTCCAGGCTGAACAGACCAATTGACCTCAGCCTCTCCTCATACAGCTTCCCCTCAAGGCCCTTCACCATCCCCGTGGCCTTCCTTTGGATGCTCCCTGATTGCTTAATATCTTTTTTCAGTTGTGGTGCCAAAAAACTGCACACAGGGCTCAAAGTGAGGCCACTCCAGTGCAGAGCAAAGCAGGATAATCACCTCCTTTGACTGCCATCTCATTGAAAAGAATAGAGTAAAAATTGAGTTAGAAAATGTAACAAAAAGAGGATAATTTTTAACAGCTGAAAAAGAAAAAAAACATCTGGAAGATTTCCTTAAAAGTAATTTGAAACATTACCAATTTTTTTGTTTGTATGGAAGGCACTTAACTTAGACAATGTCTACAGTATGCCTGCAATTTTATTCTGAAGACCATTTTTATTCATATGGCTTTGTAATACAAGCATGGAAAGACATTCTATGAAATTAAAACTAAGTAAATTTCATATGTATAAAGGAGAATAGATTTTATGCACCATATAATTGCCATAACTGCCTCAGCCCTATAAGATATTACTAAAGAAATAGCTTGTAAGAATAAATAAATTTAAAAGGTCACTACTCCTCATGTTTATAGTACAAACTAATAAACAGCTGAATAAGAAGGAAATTATTCTTCTTCTACCGCTTTGTATGCCAAAGAAATATAATATATAGTATTATGCATGGCTGTGCTTGAGGATGTGACTTATCACCTCTGAAGCACATAAAATATACTGACCAATGTAAGAGGAAAGAGCACAGAAAATTTCCTATGCAACCCATTTTGGAGTAGGAATCCCTGCATGCCAAAACTGGAATACGGAATCCCAGCCTACATCTTAGAGAGTCTTTAGTGCCTTGGCAGTGCCCAGACTACATTCATTCTGCTGGAGTTGCAGTGATTGAGCCACTCAAGAAAAGTATGATCTCCCTCCTAGTTCACCTTGGGGAAATAAAAACACATAAAATCAAATACTATTTACATATTAATACTAGAAAACGGGATGGTAGTAACATTTTCTTCATGCTTCTAGGCTGTGCACTTTACTTTAACAGTTGTAGCTATATGCATCCCAGAGCACAGGCTTAGAAGCATATTTGTTGTGCTCCATGACCCGTATTCTAAAGGGTTTCTGTGGGGTCACAGAACAAATTCTGAACCTCTGTTTATAAACTTTAAGGTGTTTAGCCCTTCTGGGAGGGAGTCTGCTTGTCCTGATTCTTCAGTGTCAAATCACAATGCATATCAGCATTTGTGTTAAAGTAGTCAGATATAGCTGTACCTTTGCACTTCCTGATCTCATTGAAGCCCTAGTAAGACCTAAAACTGCTGTACTGAGGCACCTCCTGGAACTACAGGCCTGTCAGCATGATCTTGGTGCCGGGAAAGGTCACAGAGTAGATCATCCTGAGTGCCATCACACAGCATGTGCAGCACAACCTAGCCAGCATGGGTTTGTGAAAGGCAGGTCCTGCTTCACCAACCTGATCTCCTTCTATGAGAGGGTGAATTGCTTAATGGATGAGGAAAAGGCTGGGAAAGGATATATTGTCTGCTTGGATTTTAGCAAAGCCTTTGACACTGTTTCCTGCTTCATTCTCCCGAAGAAATTGTCTGCTCATGGCTTGGATGGGTGCAGTGTTCATTAGGTTAAAATCTGGCTGGATGGTTGGACCTAGAGAGTGATGGTGAATGGAGTTAAATTAGTTGGTGCTTAGTTGGTTCTCAGTCACAAGTGGTGTTCCCCAGCATTTGGTGTTGTGACCAGTTCTGCTTAATATCTTTATCAATGATCTGGATAAAAAGATCGAGTGCACACTCAGCAAGCAGATGATCATTTGGGCAGGACTGTTGAACTCTTGGAGGGTAGGAAGGCTCTGCAGATGGATCTGGACAAGCTGAAATGATGGGCTGAGACCAAGGGTATGAGGTTCTCTATGGAGAATGCCCTGTCTTGCTCTTGGGTCACAACAACAGCATGGAATGCTACAGACCGGGGAAGACTGGCAGGAAAGCTGCCTAGCAGAAAAGAACATGGTGGTGATGGGTGACAGCCTGCTGAACATGAGCCAGTGTGTGCCCAGGTGGCCAAGAAAGCCAATGACATCCTGGCCACTGTCAGCAATAGTGTGGCCAGCAGGACCAGGGCAATGATCATCCTCCTCTAGGCAGCACTGATGAGGCTGCATCTCTAGTCCTGTGTCCAGTTTTGGTCCCCCCATGACAAGACAGGTGCTGGAGTGTGTCCAGAGAAGGGCAATGAACCTGAGGAAGGGTCTGGAGCACAAGTCCTATGAGGACCAGCTGAGGATTTTTAGCCTGGAGAAGAGGAGGCTCAGTAGAGACTTTATCACCCTCTATAGATAACCGAAAGGAGGTTGTGGACAGGTGGAGGTCCACAAACAGCACAGGTAACAAGCAATATGACAAGGGAAATCATCCTCAAGTTGTGCCAGGGGAAGTTTAGATTAGATATGAGGAAATAAATCTTTACTGAAAGGTTTGTCAGTGATTGGCATAGGATGCCCAGGGAAGTGGTGGAATCACCATACCTGGAAGTGTTCAAAAACTGTGTAGGTATGGTGCTTAGGGACATGGTTTAAGTGGTAGACCTGGCAATGGTAGGTTAATGGCTGGACTCAATGATCTTAGAAGCATTTTCCAATTTTAATGATGCTGTGATTCTATCACAAAGCCCAGTGTTTTTCCCTAAAAATACGCTAGAGCTGGCTCTATTAAGGTCATAGTCGATCTGCACTTTAAAATACAGAATAACTATACTTTATGTGCAAGGTGTTCTTCCACCATGGAATCTTCATTTCAGAAGGAAAATTAAGTTCTGCAATATCAAAAAAAGACTGCATGAGTAGACACCTTAGCATAGTGCACTTGCTATAGTGTGCATGGACTTGAAAGCTGACTGATCCAAAGAAATATGCTGCTGTAGTTATGAAGATTTTGAAAGACAGCAGTCAGCAGACAACAGAAGTTGCTCATGTCTCAGCTATTCTCCTTAAACCAAAATTAACAATTTGACTGTCAACCACAGTAAAAATGTCAACCAGAGTAAAAATGGCCTACAGACAGAGAGGCTGCGTTCAATTACACACCTCTCTACATCTTTCCTTGAATTCCACTGACAGAAGTCTGTCAGGTATTCAGAATCTTCTGAGGCACAGAGTTCTCACTGCAGTCCTTTGTAAAACAGAACCCCCGCCTATTCCTCCATCTTCCAACATGCAAGTTCATTACATCAAGTTACTAATGTCCCTCTCTTTTTGAACAGGCTGAAAAGCAAGGGAGCCATCACCCAGTTGGAAAAACACCAATGAAAAGTGTGATAATTCATTCTTATGTCAAAGACTGTGAAGAGGAGAGAAAATGTGATAAATTAATCCATTCTAATAAGGAGAGATAGTAATAAGAATAGGGACTCATTCAATTAATCCACTCTTAATATAATCCTATAAGAATGATATGGACCTCCCTGGATACCATATCTCAAGATATGACAATTCTTTTTTCTTAGCCAGCAGTTCCTGATTACAGAAAAGTAATTAGGCAAAACTGTCTAATAAAGTGGCATTTGAGAGATAACCAAAATATAACCAATCTAAAAATGGAGCAGATTAGTTTATAGAACCTTCTTAAAGAAGCCAGATCCTTGATAGGGTAAGCAAACTCACCCACAGATTGATTCAGATTGTCTGGATGAGACAAGATTTTTCATTTTGGGGTTTTTTTGCATCCACTGAAAATACTTTTTGTATTCAGATTATCTGGTTGCTCTATATACAAAAAGAATTTTAAGAATTACGTAGGAAAACTGTTAGAGGATATAAGAGAAACTGTTTCTCATGTTCATTATATATGACCCAGGGCCAGTGACTAAGAGTCATAAAACTTTTCCACAGAATTTTATTAACAGTTTCCCACTGAACAATGTGTAAAGAATGTAATGCCTGGATCTCTGTAAAAAGGTAAAATGCAGTGGTCTGACTGGTTAGCTGCACCATCAGTCTTCAAGGTCTGACCATATCCTATTAAGACTTGCTATGCCTGCACCAGTCATTCCTGCACACCATGCCCAGAGTTTGATTGTCTTATATCTAGTAAGTCACTTAAAATTAATAAGAAAAAAAAATATTCTCTGCTCCGTAATGTGTAGTTACACCATAACACATAACCTCAAAGCTGCAGTAACAAATCCCTTGCCAGTTAAAAAGAAAAAACAAAACAATGTAATGGAATCCTGATATATCCTCATCAAGAGCAAATCAAATCCTTATAACCCCATTTTGCCTTATGTCTATAAAGCAAAACTTTTAGATTCTGCATTTTCTCCCCATACATATTGCATTGGTTCACTCTACAACAAAATTTGTATTTTGGCTGACTATTGCTTAGATATTTTTTATCTGTAGTTTGATGATACATGATAAGCACAATCTTTCAAAGTCATCTTTATCTGCCTGATTTCCACTATGCAAAGGTTATTAATGAGGGTTGGCATCTAGTCTGCATTTCCTTTCTTCGTTAATCAAAATAAACAGTAGACCTGTGTTGAATCTATTCAAGCTCCTCAAACATGTTTCTGTCAGTTCATATAATGGATACAACATAACTTGAAATTCTAATTTAAACTTCAGTCTTCTTAAATGCAGCTGTCTGCACCTGTTTTACAACCAGTTCTCCTTAGTCACATATTCCTTAAAACCTTTTTAATGATATTTTTTCCTCTGAAAAATCACCAAACCTGATGTACTCACTAGTGCATATAATGATTATTACTGGGAGGACAGATTTTATATCATGAAAACTTGCTATGTATACAGTGTTATTTTATAATTTAATATATATTTGTACAGTGCTAAGTTTAATATTTACATTTAAGGTCAATTCTTTTTCCTTTAATACTATTTTTTAAAAAATTTTAGGGACACTTAGAGAAAAATAATACTTTGATCATGGGTTTGGGTTTCCTAAGCACATATCTCCTTCAGATTTTAGGATTTTTCACAGCATAGAGATTGCCCTGTGGAACATGGCTAACCACCTGCTTTCAATACCAACTGGCATTGCTACATTTATTTTCTTAGATCTTTCAGTAGCATTTGACATCAGTTGACATTGCTCATCATGGGATTTTCCTGGAGCATCTGGAATCTTGTGTTGGCCTAAAAATCATTACTCTACACTGCCCAGAGCAGTCAGTTCTAATCTTTTTAATTTATATGTCTTCAGTGCAATGGGCTCTGCTGTTAGACTTACTTTTTGTCCCCAGGCTCCTGAAGTCTGCATAATGCTCTCAGCCATAGTGTTTAAGTAACAGGGCACCTGCTACAGCAATTAGTTAAACATCAGCATCCTAAAAGTGCTCATAAAAGAATGATAAAATTTTAAAATGATAATACAATTCATATTCTGCATTGTAACAAGTCATAGATGGGCATTCTTGGACTTAGCAGTAGAATTATTTCTTTGTAGCGAATCATTCAGGGAATTAAATATATTTTATTATTAATTTCTGTCTATTCAGAGTTTAATCAATTTTTATTTATTATATCCATATAACAACTAACAAATTAATAGTGTTTAGAATAGGAGATGCATTATGCTCAATAACTGTAATGTGCGACTTGTCCATACATCTCAGGATAGTGAGTTACTGATTTTTTTTAATAATTAAGTATTCCTTTCTGAAGAACAAAAAATGGTAAGTATGAGATACTCTTCTTTGCACATACATAATTTATGCAGATATAAACACTAGTATTGTTATGAACTACTACTTACCAACTTTGCAGACAGCAAAGCCATTGCTTCTTTAAACTATTAATTTAGTGGGCATCAACTTGGCCAAGCCAGCTAGGTTTGATTCTTTTTTGTCATTGTCACTATATTCTACATTGGAGGTTTTAGCTTTGTGACTCTGAACTGGGTTTCTACTTACAGCTGTCAGTCATTTTTACAGACACAAAATGTTGCTGTAGGAATGGATGAGAATTTGGATTGCTAGCCTTTCATAATGCAGATATAGTTAACAGAAACATTGAGACTTACCTTGGGAATGGGGAAGGAGGAAGAAAGAATAGGGAAGTGAAATGGGATTAAAGGAAGAGAGTTCAACAGATTTACCAGCAGAAAGACTGTAAGTTATATTAAGATGTCATTTGACAACATGGCTTGATCAGATATCAAACTAAGCTGGCATATCAGTGTATTAGCCCTCCTCTTAAAACCATGCATTGGCCTCATCCCAAGGATCTGACTGATGTCATGACACCACCTCATCTGCCACAAGAAATCTACAGCTCTTGTGGCTCTTTGTGGCTCTGGCTTTGGTAGCCAACAAAACTTTTTTTTTTTTTTTTTTTTTTAATGTTTCTTGCCAAGCTAAGATGAAATTTGATGATGTAATTTACCAGCCTGATTATTCTGTAATTTCAGTTTATTGTCTACTCCATTTCTGAATTTACCTACTGCAAGGGCTTTTTGCCATTATATGATTCACCTCTGCAACTCAGCTCCTTCAGACATCAGGAAGATGGATGCAGTAAGCAACTTTAGCAACTTTAAGGCTGTTTAATTCATTCTGCCTGGAACAGTTTTTAATTAGACATCATTTGAGATTTTTTTAAATTACTTCTTGATGCTTCTGGTCACTGAACTCTGTAACTTGCCCTAGTATGAAAATGAGAAGTATGCCTTAGAAGTTGAAATGCTAGAATAATAAGCACAAAATTCACTCAATATTATTCTTAGAGTCAGAAAATGCTATGATTTGCATTTTCCAAATTATTTTAATAAATTTTCTAAAATCATGGTGGGAGAAAAAATAGGACAACATCTCCAAATCCAGAGATAGTCTTTTTACACTGCTTTTTCTTTTTTGGGGGGAGAGGGAGGGGAGGCCTGGGGAAAGACCCTAGAATGGTGTTCAGATGGCAAGTTAAAATCTTTTATTTAATGCAGAAAAAGCTGAAGTTAAAACATAGGATCAGTGGAGGCTGAATTAACCATGAAAATAAACAGTAGCACAAAACTTGCCTCTGCCACTCCTTCCCCTTGAAAAAATGCAACCAAACAAAAAGCAACAGCAAAACAAAAACCAAAACAAACAAAAACAAACAAACAAACAAAAAAACCCCTTCCTGTGTTCCAGAAAACAGCTTTTACAGTTCTCTCTTGTCTTGTTCTCTCTCTGTACAATTTCGTCTTGCAGTTAGGTTTGTAGAAATTGTAGTTAAAATACAATGAAGATAGAGGACAAGAAATTTTAAGGGTTTGAATGACTACTAAGACAAACTTGTAATTTTTGGTGCTAAGTCTACTGAAAAAATCTATTTTTGATAAGAACTGTGTTGCCTTCACTATTAGCTCTGGGTAACTGCAACTAGATATTCCAGAGCCAAAGCCAATATATTGTATGGCTACTGTCATTGCAACTTCATTCTAGTAACTCATTAGAACCACAGAAGCTAAACAAAAGTGCAGAAAAAATATAGACTCTTTTTCCTTTCAGCAATCTCTCACATGCTAAAGAAGACGTTCTTCTTAGGAGAGTCAAATCACAATAATAAATAGATAATAAAAGCAAGCACCTTCATCCAAACCACAACAAGAAAAATCTTACTTTATGCAAGAAGCAGTTGTCATGAGTACAATCTTATCAGCAAAACACTCACAGGCTTCTTAAATGAGCTTCTCACACTGCTGCCATAGGCACCCAGAGCTCTCTATGATAAATTATTAACTCTCTATCATAATCTAGTTTGTGTGTTTGTATACTATTATACAGAGAGAAAAATGAGAGAAAAATGTATTTAGACATAAACTATCCAGAACAGGAAAAAGACCTCCAACATGAGATAGGTGTTCTCCATCTCTGACTTCTATGACTCAGGTATAAAATCTTTCTCTGACAGTGTTGCTCATCCATGCTTATACGATTTTGTGTAGAAATAAAGCGATTTAGTGAACTCCAAAGAACAGAAAGAAATGCTGTTGCATTCACATAAAGAAAAGGGGAAAGCAGTGCTTTCCTTGAAATGTCTATCTCAACCCTGTTATTATATCCTTTTGTCTTATTCATATGTTTACATGCTATGAGCACACTGTGCGTCAGTGACACCAGCTGGAATAGAGTCAGAAGTATGAAAACCACTTACATAACTCATGCCACAATGACAGGGCATATGGTCACTCTGTAAACTCTCATATTTCAGATAAAAAATTTCTATCCCCAAGAATGATTGGAAAGCTATGATCAAGACATCTTGGAGTTAAATGCTTTCACCAAGACTAGACAAAATTTTAATGCAAGAAAAGAGATTAGAGAAAAAAATCATTTTCATGTAAGACATTGAGAAAGGCAAATCAATCTTCCTTGTCCAATAAGCATCACATGCAAAAAGAGTACTTGGTCTGTAAAAATTCTCATTCAATATCATAAAAAGTTGTTTTACTAAGTACAGAGAAAGACTTTTTAGTGGGAATTTATTTAAGTTTATATTTTTATTGACCTGAAGGCCACCTTTAGTTGACATTGCCATCCTTTGATTTGATCTCAAAAATTCTTCTATATCAGTATTTAAATTACTTCATTCTCTAAGTCACTCACCCCAGTTCTTTGCCCATCACATAAGATAACTGAACTCTTGGGGTACTATCTGTTAGTAAAAATACAAATTAAATGCAGAGTTACTTTAATTGATCGAGAACAAATTGCCATATTTGGGTAAAAACTAGTATAGATATTTCTAATTAAATCAGTCATAAGAAGAAGCAGCTGCTAATTATGGTAGAAACAGTAGTTTAATTGACTTGGGAGCTTAATATCTTTGTTTGATTCCATACTACTGACAAATAACAAATTGAAAAAAAAAAAAAATTAAAGAACAAGCATCAGGCATTTGGTTGGAATTGATTAACATTTAGATATGATCAATCCAAGACATGAAGCATCATTAATCCAGGTAGTGACCCCTAGTTATATTGCTCAACTGCTCACAGATCCACGAACCTTGTAGCTGAATTCATAGCATTAATTTTATCTTTTCCAGCACTGGCTAACTACAATAACTGCACATTAGTAACAGTGGCATACGTAAAACCAGTGACACAAGCATCTTGACACAATGTAAAAATATTTTTGCTTACTTAATATGGCAGAGTAAGCCAATGCTTTGTTCTTCAGTGTATCAGCTGCAAAAGTCTCCCTCATTTGAGGAACCAAGTGGAAAGCAACCATCACAGTTAAAACATTTTCACACTTTAACTCAATTATATAGTTAGATTTCTGATAAATTTAAAAGCAGAGTCCCACATTTCTTTCCACTGTTCTCAAAGCAAATAATCCATTAATCTTTTACCACATGACTTGTTAAAATTAATTCCTCACAATCTTTCCCTTGAAACTCATGATACTTGGAAATTCACAGCCAAAGCATTCTGTTTATTCAGAAGAGAGTATCCTCAAAGACACTAGAATTTCAAGAAGGCGTTACTTTTTAATAATATAATACTAAGGCAAAGTATGAGTCACATGGTTTTCTGAGAAATTCCAGTTGCAGACACATAGGTTATGATACAAAACTTAAGAAAAAACAACCACCACTGCAGCAAGAATGCACAAACCATGCAAGTCTGTCCTGGCTAGAGAATCCTGAGTTATCGCCATTAAACTACGCTTTCTAAGATGCTACTGAGAAAGTATTGAAGCATTTAAAATGCAGACTGAAAAGACACTGATAAAGATGTAAAAAAAAACAGGTCTTTTATAGGAAGTTAAAAGGAAACCAAAACCGAGCAAGTATTCAGAAAACTTTGGTATTCTTGCCTCAAATGTACACTCCAAGATATTGCTATTGAACTCAGGACAAGACAGAAATTCAAAAAAAAAAAAAAAACAAAACAAAAAAAAATTGTGTGTCCACAGTAATACACAGTAATATTAAGGCTGTCCTTTAAAAAGTATATCTAAACTTCTAAACTCAGGTATCTAGAAAACTTGTGTCAGTCCTTTTGCTGCACAATCATGTTTCTGCAATTCCAGCATTTGCAGTACAGCACTAGGTTATCCCAAGTTTAACTTAAGCTGTCTGAAGATCCTGCTGCCAAAAAGTTCAGTAAAGAGGCACTAATAGAAACTTTGCAAGAACACAAATTCCATTCTTATTTACCAAAAGGTAAATGGTCTGTTTAGGGAGTAAATTCATTTGGGCCCAGATCTCTTATGGGACAGTACTGCTACAAAAGCTAGATAAGGAACTTGTTCTATGTCCGGATTCTGTAACACAAAAAAGCACACACATAAAGACTTCTGTACTTCACCCAGCCATCAGAAGAATGATGACAATGTATTTGTTCACTCTTGTCACTGGTCACATAATAGCTTGAGGAGTACTAAGATATGTTATCAGAAAACTGGTCTAAACCTTTTGGGTCTTGCTGAAAAAAGGGGGTAAATAAATTCTCTCTCTATGTAACTCATTTTCCTTTCTAGCAAAAATTGTCATATCCTGAAAGTATAGAAACCTGGCAAGTTCTCTCTGACAGTATCTGTCATTCTGGATAGTTTGGGAAATAAAAAGAAGGTATAATCAGGTCAACTTCCAAGTGTCTTGAAAGTATATCCTAGCTTCACTGAAGCCAGTCATCCTAAGAACATTAACATACTTCAGAATCCCAAATTAATTTGATGCAACTGCCACTCAGCTCCTGTCCTAGTACTTTCCATTTGCTAGGCTCAACAAATTAATGACAATTCAGGCAGGGCAGAGTTAAGGAACAATACATAATGTTCTTTTCAAGAACTTTCATTATTGCCTAAAACATCATTAGACACAAATTTCTGAGTAGAAACAAAAAGTCATACTTTACAGGAAATGCGAACTGTGCTGTGTGAGGTGTATGTAATTCCCACTTTGTAGAGACAGTAGTGATTTCATTTAACCTTAGAAACAATCATTTCTGTTATTAAGCTTGAAGTCTTTTACAGTCTGCAGAAAAGTTATTATTTTACAGCTACTTTGTATTTTCCTTTTTACCCCTCAGTAGTAAAAAAATCTAATATGCTGGCACATCTCATCTTGAGGATATAAACAACTCCCCTGAAGTGTCTGTCATTAAGGGCTATAAAGCATGAACAATTGGATGCAGATTACCTTGTCTATCCACAACACTTATGCATCTCCCCATTACCATGGTGCCTGAGCACTTCACAATTTTAAATGCAATTATTCTCATAAAACAAGAGAAGCACTACCATCAGCAGTTTCTAGAGAGAGAACAGAGGCACAGAACGTCTATGGGACTTTCAGTGAAGTCAGTCACAGAGGTTAACACTCAGACTAGTGGATTCACCTCTCTGTTGTTTTATTTTGCCCCAAGCAAGTATTCAGAGAGAGGCAGTCTGTATATAAAGCTCTCTGATATATTAATCTCTGTATGTGCGTGTGTAATGCAGAGAGCCTAGTGAAATTGTGCCCTGACCTAGTTAGGGGATCCAGATGCTTCTGTAGGCTAAATAATTATGAGAGCAATTATGTTAATTTAGAATAAAGTTACTGAATTCAATCAAGTTATTCCAGCATTACATCAATCCGAGATGAGAATTGAGCACTGAGTGACAAATCCACTAATGGTTTTGGACCTTTTTAGCATGTTCATAGCCCACATGATGCATTCAATTGCCTCCTTAAATCTAACATGTGTCCAGAGTAACGGGAAAGTGCTGCCCAAGCAGAAAGCCTCTCCTGTTCATTAAACACTGTCCTCTGAAATACTAGCACTACTAGAGGAGAAAAGCTTCTTTAAGCTTTCTTCTGTTATCTCAAATGTTCTAGAACTGTGTAAAATTTTTAGAGGTTACAGCAGCATTTCTGCTTTTACATCTCATTTAACTATGCAATTAGACATTACAATAGATATGGAAGATTTAAAATTAGATATGCTTCTCTTCAGTGCATGGGTCAGTACTTTTAACTTTAAAACAAATTAACATTTTGCTTCTCATCCCCTTCCCCTCTCTACCACAAAATGAGGGTGTTTATCTTAACTCAGCAATTCTTATTACTTCAATCAGATGGTAGGAAGCAAAGGGATAAGTTTTCTGGATTTAAAAAGAAAGTGCCGCTGTAAAGCAATTGCAAGATAGCCAGACCAATAATTCATCTTGTAAATGTGGAGAAAAATATGTGCGAATACAAAATTTCCATGATAGGAAGGTGAACAGGCAGTCCAATGACTGGTAATTCAGTGCTGGAAATTACATCAGCCTGAACAGATATACAATATTATATTTCTATTCAAAATGGGGAAACTGAATGTCAGCACGGTGGGGGACAAAGTAGTAGAGGAATATTGCATCTTTAATAGGATTTTGAATTCAAATATGCTGAGTAAAACTGCTTAAAATTGTATTGGAATACTAAACAGATAATGTTTTCATTTAAAAAACAAACCAGTTGCTGGATCAACACATAGCTATAAAATCCATTCTTTTATGAAGAGGATAAGAAAATAAGACCTGGAAATAGAAATGAGAAGTGAAATCTCAACCATGTGGCCTTCTTCAGACTATGGAAGGAAAAATATAACAAGGTTAACTTTGTTCTTTTTTGTCTGCAGCCCAAAGAGAGTCTCAAAGCCACAATATCGTTTTTCATCATGGTTTCTATTTCTGGAATAGAAGAGGGAGGTTGGGGGGTGGAGAGGGGAGAGATTTAAGCTGCTTTCTTTTCTTCCCATTTTCTTTCACTCCCAGAGTAGCATTATTTCTATTTAACATTCTACATAATGTTGGAGTATTTTGTGTGAGAAATTATGCGTATCGGTTGTTACCCTCACCCACAATTAGTAAACGAGAACAGTGTTACAGGCTAAATGTGTCACACACATTTCTGAGAGATCAAGTCAGCTTAATCCAGAAAGAGTACTTCTAGTGACCAATACCAAGTATGACTGTAACAGAAATCTTCCATTCACTTGAGGCTTTCTTTAAACACAAAAAAATCAATAGAAATTGACTTATTACTTCAATGAGAGTAGGATCAGCTCTTTATCTCCTATTATCAACAGTTTCCAATTGCTGGAATGCCAATAATTAACCCTTTTTCCTCATTGATATTGAGGTACCATTAGAAACAGATCGCCCTCTCTGTGCAGAAAACAAAAAGCACCCTCCTTAAACATCTCAAGCAATACAGAAAGTCTAGCTTTAGGAACCAGAGCCTTTGTGAAATTAGAGACAGATTTTCAAACAGCTAAAGAAAGTCAGGACTGCATTCCCACACTCACCAAGGCTGCCTACAACTTTACGACTACCTGAAAGAAGATTGTGACAAGCTGGGGGTCAGTCTCTTCTCCCAGATAACAAGTGACAGGACAAGAGAAAATGTCCTCAAATTGCACCAGGGAAGGTTTAGATCAGCCATTAGGAAAAATTTCTTCACCAAGAGGGTTTTCAAGCATTGGAACAAGTTACACAGGGAAGTGGATGAGTCATCATCCCTTCCTGCAAGTATTTAAAAGACAAATTTAGAAGATGAGGCACTTAGGAACATGTCTTGGTCATGAACATGGTGGTGCTAGGCTAATTCCATGGTTGGACACAATGATCTTAGAGCTCTTTTCCAACCTTAACAATTCTATGATTCTATTCTATGTTTCTATGATCTAAGTTATTTTCACAACCATCCATAATTCCTGATGTTTTTGTTTGTCATTATTTGATTAAATGCAGAAGAAAATTTTTTCCTTTGAAAACTTTTGTCGCTGTAGAGCAGGACGAGAATGAAAATTTCTCCAAGTCAAAAGCTAGAGAATGGACTGCTTTATTTCAAATGTGCCGCTCTATTTATAGAGAACATCGTGCAGACTAATTTCATTGGTCTTAGAGTAAAAACATCTCAGACCATTGGTGTGCAGTGAATGACGCATGGTGGCAGAACATATCTATAAACAATGTGAACAACAAGATAGATTAGAGGATTATTTACATTCCTTTCCAGCTGTCTCTCAGGCTCTTCGCCTGGTTAAAAAACCTTCTCTTTTTCTCTTTGACTGAACTGAGAATATCCACAAACCTTCTTTGAGCTATGGCTAGTGAAGGGGTATGAGAAAATGAGAAATGAGAAATTTTTTCATACATTTATTAGACCTCAGGTTTTCCTCACCATTTCCCTTTCCAAGTAAAACCCCCATGATTTTTTAAATTATGTTTTCAATTAAATACTTAAAATCTTCAGCTGTTTGGCTATAAATTCAAACCATAGGCTGGTAAAAAATATTTGTAAGAAAAATTTAGTGAACATGCTGAAGGTAAACACACTTTTGTAAGCACATTAAACTTTGTCCCGTAGGATTGCAGAGGCAGTGAACATAGAGAGCATTTTCATTTAAAGCCTGGTAAAGCTCTTGGTGTTCTTGCTATCAGTGCTCACCTAGTTTAGCTAAGTTATTGAATTAAAAATTAATGAAGGACCAGGTTTGAAATTCTGCCCCACTGCACAAAGCTTATAAATACCCTACAACGATACTGCATCATCATGATAAATTATACATGTAATGGTTCTGAAAGTTATGTAAATTCAAGAAAACTTTAATAAAGTTGTACTCTAACTGACATTGATTGTGTACAGTTGCAGACACAACTTAATCAACTGATGCTGAGCTGCAGTAAAAGAGAAATATGTATTCTCTTCTCTTGTTTATTCCCTGGAAGAATAAACTGAAAATCACCAAATTATACTCCCTTCACAACTGTCTGAATATTAATTGCAAGCTTGAAGGGCAACAAAACACATTCAGCATCACCAGGACTAGTAATTAATTTGAAAGTTTCAGACTCTGACATATTGTGTACACAGTGCTGAAATGATAACCCAGAGAATGTATTCCTCCTTTGCTGCTTATGGTCTGTGATCATTCTTGTAGATACATTCAGAATTTAAATTTTTCAGACTACAGACAGAATAAATTGCAGACCTTTAGAAATTAATTCAAGGCAAAGAGGTCACCACAGAACAAAAATTCTATGCTATGTGTAAGTAATTTTGGTGCTAAATTGTTCATGAGGAATATTCCTATTTTTTATGAAATTAAAATTTTTGTTTTAAATCATTATGAAGAAAAATTGTGGTTAAACCACTATGTCACTCAGTAGTTTTCAGTGGTTTCACTATTACTCTTTACTACTGACTCTAACAAAATTTAGTAATACAGAGAGCTCACAGAATGCTGACAAGCAAACTCTCACACTTCAGAGAAAATTTTTACACTTTTTAATGTTACATTTACTGAATCATTCCTTGGTAACAATCTTTTTTCCTTACTTTAATTATTTGCACAAGATTTAGTCGTTTACAAGCACATTGTAAAGCTTTAAGGAGTGTACTGACGCTATTCTCTCAGGAAAGCATTTACCAAAGGGCTAGTAAGAGTTGATGAGGAAAGATATAAGTATTCCAGTTTTCTCTAGACTTTTTAATTTCTGTAGATACAGAAGTCAATACCTGTATAACTGGAAACTTGCTTCTTTCCCAAACTCTGCCTCATGTGTAAATTATGCCAATACCTCAAAGCTTGCAGAGAGTCTGCAACAATAGCACTTAGACATCAGCTTCACTGTGCATGTTATTGGAGAGTAGATCATTTTACTCACTAGAAAAGATGCAAAAAGAAATTTGAAGATAGAGCTCACATGTCCAGTTTTGATATGCCTCTAACAAGTACTAGAGGACTTGATTCTTGATTGAAACAATTTTCTGAAGACCAGTTCAATTCTCAAAAATTGGGAATTATGTCATGCAATTGGGTCGATGGTTATATGTACACTTGTCATGGTTTGACACTGGCGCGATGCCAGCGCCCCCATGAAAATGTACTTTTCTAAATAATTGCTGTGAGATGTGATCAGGAACAGAGCAGAGCAGGCCCAAGCTTAGTAACAAAGAAAAGAACTTTATTAAACTACTACTACTATAAAAACTACAAACACTAAATCCTGGATGAAGACTTTCCAAAACACCCCTCCTCCTCCTCCCACCTAATTTCCAAACAAACTCAACAGTGAGACACCACCCAGGATCTTGATCAATTTGCTACCTTTCAGATATTCAAATACTCAATCTTTCAAGGGAGACAGGAGTCTCTCCTATACCACAGACTCCCCAGGAAATACAATTGCCACCCTTGTGTTTCCATGTCACACATGGCAACCGCCCGGAGAAAATCTGCCATGGTGACACTCTCCTTTCCATGTCACAGTGCTCTCACCACCGTGCATGGACAGACTGCTCATAGGGCTCCTTTAAGGATGCTTTGCCATGGACCAAAAGAGACAACAGTTCAGTTTCTCATCTTGGGACTACAGTCCCCCCCATTTTCCCCTGGGGCCAAGGGTCTAAGAACAGAGGTCTTCTTCTCCTCTTCTTCTTCCTTGAAGACAGAGGGCTTCTCCACACCTTCTCCAACTCTCCTCTGTTCTCTCTACTCCTCTGCTGGTAATCACTGAAACGAGTCTCTTGGCACACCAACGCACCCCCCCTAAGTGCAGCTTCTGTCAGGAGAATTTGGTTCAGTCTATGGCTAACAAGAAAAGTCCAGACACAAGCCACTCCATCATCTCCTTCCAACTCAAGAATTTCTTCTTCCATCATCTCGGATCCCAGACTGTCTCTCTTCTACTTCAAATCAAGGAGGAGTAATATTTTACAAAGCCTTCATTTCTCAGGAAAGGGTTAAAAGTTCAGACTCCCTGGACGGCTGAAATCTCTGCCCAGCAGCCGATTCCCAAGGCCAAGGCTAGGTGCCTTCCCCCCCACCTCCTTCTCCTCTGCGCCGGCGAAGTTACAGGTGCCGTCCGAACTCTCTGTCTCTTCCCTCTGGGGGGGATGACAAAGACATCTCCGCTTCTCTCCACCCTTCCATCCACAGGAGCTGGCTCGGTTCCAGTCCTTCTACCCCTCAGCTCACCTCGACCAGGCCGCATGGCTTCCCCTCCCCCACCCAGCCCCATGGCTGGGCAGGGGAGATCTGCACAGCACCCTGACCAGAACCAAAGAGAGCGAGCTCTTGGGAGTTCTTGCTTTTAACCCCCTGTGTTCTCAGAGGCGTATCCATACCTTCAGTGGTCACTTCAGGTGCCAATATCCAAACTTGACCACTGATTGGTTTGACCCAACTTCCTGAAAAAATCACTTCCATGTCAAACTACGACAACACTAAATTTTAATATGGCCATATTTGTTTCACTTGTCCTACCCAGTCTGTCTAAACGCAAGACATTTATCATCTGGAAACAAGAGACATATTAATGTGACCTTCAGAGAACAAAAATATGTTATATGCAAGATGCACCATTTCTTTTCTAATCTTTCTAAACATCAGTGTGAGGCACAGATATTTTAATTATCAGCAGAAGATATTAGCTTTATCAGAGCACAACATTTTTCCACCTGTAATCCTCAGGGTATGTTACATAACACCTTCAGGGTTCATTTGGGCACTCTGCATGCCACTTATTGTGGTCACAGGTAAACAGAGTGACCCTGCTGACTGAAAATTGTAGCATTCAAAACCTACAGTTTTAAGTTACGGGTTATCTGAGGCAGAAAAAATTTTGGATTTGCTGTCTTACAAAGGCTAGTATCACCAAAAGTTCTTCAACATAACAATCATTAAACAAGGAAAAACATAGATAAAAGACAAGACACAAAAGCATCATCGGATCATTTCATCAAACCAAACAGGGATCACTTATAAGAAGATTCAGAACTCGGACTTGGACAGCATCACAGTTCACTTATATTCAGGTAATGACTAAAATTATCTTATGAACCCAGAGAAAAATGGATTGGGTCCAGAATAGAACATCTCCTAGGCAAAGTATTCAGATACACATTTCTGGAGTTGAACCGTTAGTCCTTCTAGAGGAAAACAGTCCAAGTGGGCACACATCACAGAAGTTCTTAAATAAATGACAGTAAAACTCTTACTGACATTTTTACAAACAAACTCCACTTTCACCAGGGTATTCTTTAATGTGATGTGCCAAAAACTCCCTTTAGTAAAATCTTCTAAGGAGACTTCCCTTCTTGCAATCATACACAGAAGCAATCATTCCCTTATTCTCTATGGTGGACAACTGGGAGTTTCAGGCTAACACCTGCAGTTGCCCTTTCCCTGCCCCCTCCCATGGGCAAATGAATACAAGCCACTAAATCTTTTCATCTTTATCTTTAGCTTCTTAAGGAAAGCTAGTTTCGCCTGATCCTCGCAAGACCTGGAGTCAGAGTGGAGCATTTCAGCATTCAGGGCTGCTAAAGCAGAAATTCAAAGGACATTCCTCCCACCTCTTCAAACCTAGCCACCAGCAACTCAGTAACCTCCGGCCTGAGATGCTTTGTATAAAAGTACTGACACATCAGTATGACACCTCAGTACTGTAACGCCTCTGGTGATTGTTTCTAAGTTTTGAGATCAGAAGTGCAAAGAAACTTTTGATAACAGAATGTCAAAAATAATCAGAGTAAGTATGTTGTTTGTAGTCCTAAATGATAAATTCTTGTCTGTAAATGCTCAGCAGCTGGTACAAATTCTCAGATGGTCAGCAATACCTTAAATTCCACACCAAATCAAATCAATTTATCTCTCTACTAGTTATATGTGTATTAATTCCTGCAGAGCCTGAGTGTCAAACACATTTTTTTGGTGGGTGGAAGTATTTTCATTTCTTCTCTATACATGCAGATAAACAAGCAAACTGTTTTAGTTTGTTTATAAACCTTAACTCTTTCTCTCGGACATGCACATTCACATTCACCTATTGTGACTCTGAAAGTGTCTTTTAAAAGTGGAACTAGAAGAGGTGGGATTTCAGATACCTTAAAGTTGGGGATAGTTGAGCAATGCAAAAAAAAAAGGTGAAAAATGGGAATCAATCCCCCTTCCAAATAGAGAAGTAGTACAATTCAGATCTCTAGTGCTTTGTAGAGATAGTTCCAAGAACTTGTTTTGCAAGGGTAAGGCTTTTTCTCTGTCAGCTTTTGACTTCAGTCTTTCATTTTCTTTATTTTCTCACAAGTGCCTTGGAACAAAATATTTGATTTCACGGTGAATGGAACCTTTTGTGTCAAACTAAATTAAATGTTTCAGTCTTTCATTTCAGCAAGAAATATTCCTTTCATTACTGTTTGAACAATTCTCTCCCTTTACTTTCCCCTCCCCTCAATTTTATAGTCTGATTTGGCAAGGCTATATCTGACATGACTGCACAGGTTGTCAGACATTCCTCTCTTTCAATGACTAATTTTTATAAAATTTTTCAGACATAATCCAAAGCTGTTACATGAGTTTTGTGAGAATTGGTATCTCAAAAGATGGTAGACACCATACTAATACTCCCACTGAAGAAAAGGCAGACAGAACTTAGTATTTGACAACCTGCTGGGCTGCTCAGCATATATTCACTATCTGATCAGTTTGTTTGTGCTGTTATCTAGCGTAGACACAGGATGTACACTATTTCTCATCCAGTAAGTAAACCAGAAAGTAGGTTGAGATTGACAGAAACTGGAAACAATTTGATAGTCTTCAGAAACACAAAAAAGATCTGGAAATATCTCAGTGCTGAGTTTGTGCTTCTTGCAGTGAATGGGAAGGTGTTGTGGGGGACACAGTATATAAACCCATCATAAATCAGGCTTCCATTGCTCCCTTGCCTGTAGACTGGCTGCCAAAACAAAATTGACTGTTTACGCAAATTACACCCACCTCAAATGCTGGAAAAAAGAACACTTACCAGCTGGGAATGTTGAGGGTTTTCACGTCACAGTTCTGTCTCTAACTGACAATTTCTGTGGATGCTACCAATAAGACAGAAGAGAACCCCTGTAGGATTATCTTCTCTGCAGAAGCAGTGAAAGGCATTTGTTGTCTCACAAGTCTCAGGCCCAGTAGTTCATACCTACAAAGGAATTTCCAGACCCATTCAGTCCTCCTTCCCTTGCTGCTCTGATTTAGGGGGTTGGCCTACATTCACTAAAATTTCCATCTCCTTATTTGCCCTTAATAAATAATTGAGGCTGGCCATTATTAAGGAGACCTTCAACTGCCAAGTGTGAAATATCTGCCTAGAGGGCACATGATTAAGGACAAGTTCATAGCTCATGTAACATATTCAATTTTCTTGGATCCATCTGATGAAACATGTCAGTTCACTAAGGAAAATTATTTATGTGTGCATCTGTATACAAATTCTCCCCATGCCAAGTTGGAATTACATGGAAATGTAAGCTCTCTTCTCTTTTTTGAAAATATTTTCAGACTATGTATAAACAAAGGTGTAATGGAGGCCCCTAGCTGATATGTTCTTGAACTTGTAATTCTGCTGACAAAAAGCCAATATATAGATCTTCTTCCTAGTTAGATTCACAACCGGACTGGAATCCTTTTAAAAACTGTTGCTCATGCAAATCTTACCAAAATCATCCCATACACCTAAGAACTATGAAAAAATCAGATCCTCAGCTTACCCATGGACATAATTATGCTTAACTATCCTCACCTGGGCTAAGCAACACATTCCCATTACCCTATAGATAATTCATGTAATTGCTACCCAATGCAAGTAAGGATGCAGACTTCAAAACCTAGTACCTTTTTGGGGGCTAAAAGCCAAGAACAAAACAAGGCCAAAAAAATTTTACATTATATTGGCATATATTTTATGGATTCAAGTGACTAATTGAATAGCTAGCATAAAAACACACTCATGATTGGAAATTGATTGTACTTTTTTCAAACAGAGCCAGAGCTTTCCTGTGGTTTAACCTGTCATTTGCATAGGTTAATTTTAAATGGCAGTGCAAATTTAGCTTGAAAAGATAATTACAATATTTCACCTCTTTTCATCTCAGGTTATGTAAATGAGACTTTAATCTTTTTGCAGTTCATATCATATTAATAAGCAAAAAAATTGATTTATGTTATGCTGTCAATCACTGGATAGCAGTGGACACAAATGAAAGCATGTGAGTACAAATCAGGCTAATTTCCAACTACTCTCTTAAGTCTTTCTTTTTATCTATAGGGTTATGGCACATATTCGAGATAAGAAAGTGAACAGAGAGATAGTTTTGACAGGTATCTTGTTAGATTGATTTGTCATTTTTGTCAGTAGCAAATTAATTCATCTTTCTGATAAGCAAACTGTTTCTTAGACAGATAGTTCTTTATGCAGTATTTCATTGTCTAAGATTCCACAGCTCTGCTCAGGTTCAACACCTCTCACACATTATTATTGCCAAAAGTCATCCTTACCACACTCTTTTTCCACAGTGAGAATGAGGCTCCAATAATTTTCTTCTGGTTTCTCTCTTCCATTTTCTTACAAGTTCAGAATTTTTTCCAAGAGTAGTGCAACTCAGCTGGTCATAGGCACTAATGACTTGACTTTGCTTTCAAACAGGCACTTTTATTCCAAGGATGTGAAATGGATGGAAAGAGCTCCAGTTCCTGACCATCATGATCAGGTGACACTGGTTTTTACCTATATGTAAAGTTTGTTCTCCGTTTCACAGATGAAGTATTTTCTGGGTCTTGGGGCCATCAACCTGTCCCAGCTGGAGTAAGGACTGGGCAGTTACAGATTTTCTTGCTGTAATTTGATTTCTTTGTTCTACAAACTACAGATAGGGCCTGTTTCCTTCATGGGAAATATTGCTGAAATTATTTCCTGCATAAATCTTAGAAAACACCATCTCCCTCTCTCTCCAGAAACCCTGTAACAACTTCAAAGCAGATCCAGGCACTGAAACACTTATCTCTCACTGAGCCATACATTTACTTATAGGAGATGACAATATGGCCTTAATAAGCTGTGTCTCCATACACAGAGCTTCCTTGTGGCACGGAGGAAAACTGATGAGATCTATCACTACAAAGAAATGTAAGTGATTAAATGCTTAAGACCAAGGGGTTTTTTTATATCTCTGTTCCTTTCTATTGGACTTCAATGTACATCAGTATCATCAGCAGGCTAAGAATCATTTCTCATTTTGCTAAAAAATATTATCTTACCAGTTAAAAAGTCAAATTTTTAGGACTTTTATTCCATAGTTGTAGTTTCTTCAGACCTTGACACACCTACCTGTCACCCGAGATAATTTTACCATGATTCTTACTGCATACATGGCAATATTTGAGAGTTAAAATAATCCTCTGGCTGCCTACAAGTATTTAAATCCAGATGATGTCCTTTTTAAAGATTTTCAAAAGTATATTTTAAGATTTTTCAAAGTTCTCTAAAACTAGTTATTTGCATTAAAGTGCTCGCTCACATATTATCTTCCCTACCTAGTCAAACCAACCAGAATTTTAGTCCTCCTGATGTGTCGTAAAATAACCAATAACCCTCAATAACCATTGTCCAATCCTTGAAATGTCTTTCTCATTGAAAGGAAATAGTGGACTTCCTACAGCTGTGAAACATAAGAGACACCTGAGAAAGGGATTATCTAAGAGAAAAAAAATTATACCAACAAAGTCTAAGTTGCTGTAAATAAAAATTAGCTTTTATCAGTCGAAAATTTGGCTTATGGTTTGTATATGAACATTACCTGAGCCAGCATTCATCTCTTTCTTACGCCAAACTCAGTCTTTTTTTCAAATTTCAAAGTGTTTTCTATATGATTTTATAGATTTCAAGGAAAAAAGAAATTAGAAATGCTGGTGTGAGAAAGTCTTTTTCCAACATTTGATCTGGATTGAAAGAAAAATCACCAAACACTTTCTTAAAAATGACCAAGCACCAACCCTCTCTTTTGAGGTTTTTGACTGCCATTAAAGGTTGTATTGGGATACAGTAGTTTGAAATTTGCTTATTACAGTGCCCCTCTAAATTGAACTCTCTTAAAATTTCTGGAATTTTTTTTAAAATTATGTAATTTAATAAAATGTACAGTAATGTTCTGCTTCCTGACTGCATGTGAGGAGACTGCAAGTAATTACTTTTCCTTAGTTTTCTCCCACACATGTACAAATGCATGCACTATGCCTCCCACATTATCCTAAATGTGCAGTGTGAAATTACTGCACTGACAAGGAAAGAGAAATAATTAAGTCCTCTGCTTTACCACTAGATCATCCAGGTCACATTCCTTGTGACTTTCAGTGCAATAAAGTACTTTGACTCATTAAAATCAATAGGACTACTGCTGGACATGGTTGATATCACATTTGCAGAACAGCATTTTTCCCCAATGAGAATATGGATTGGATTCTTTTAAACTCTTCTACTACCTTCTCTTGTTTTCACTGCTACTCACATGAAAGCAATGCCAATTTTGAAAAATTAAGTAGGGCTTTCCTTAGCTGCTACTCAAATAAAGTTGATTTGGGGTTTTTTTCTGAAGGATAAATGATGTTTGTTCACTTGACTTTGTCTTTCAGCCATGCACAACAACCTGGTTTGTATGAAACATCTTCTTAGGCCTAAAATTCAGTGTAGTGAAAAAAATCTCCTTTTCCCTTCTCTTACAAGGTGAAAAGAAGTACAAAAAATTTAAAGTTCAACTTTGGTAATGACACTAAAATATTCACGAATGTAAAAAGGAGAGAGAGCACACACTAGAACTTTACTCCATGACTTGCAGTGAAAGTGTTTTACAGTAAAAGGTTGTTTTACTCTTGGGAATTCATCTGCTGTCTGGTTTTAATGTGTTACATAGTCTACTCCAAAGTAGTAAAATAGTAATTCCAGTACTGAAAGCATTTTTGTTATTTGTTTTTTCTCTAAAGAACAAATTACCAGTTTTTACCTGGGAAAAGCTCCCAGCTGAAATGCTCAAACATTCAGTGGATCAGGTTTTCCAAAGCAATTTTCATTCTTACTTTATTTCTTTTTTCAATACAAAATTACTGTTGTTGAGCATTATATCAAAATGCAATCCTCCAAAGTAAGCAATCTATTCTGTAGCAGATATTAAGAATTTAAAAAATTAAGCACCTCATTCATAGGTTCAGAGTCCCCTTTTTTAAAATAATAATCTGTACCCTTTATGCTTATCAGTCAAGTTCTTTCCATGAAGCCAGTCAGACTGTAGGTAGCATATTGAATAGTCACACAATAAGCAGCTGTCGCTTTACAAAACTAATATCCATTAAACAAAATGGTCATAAGTGCATCAATCCAATGTAATAGCAAGAATGTCACTGAAATAGAAAGTTGTCACAGGATCAATGTCCCCTGCCTTGAAAATAAACATTGTGCTTTCGACTCAGCACTTATCAAGCAGCAGGAGAACATTATCCTGTGATAACATCCTATTCTATTGACATCATCTGTTAACTAGAGATACTCAGTGAAATATCAGCTTTTCTCACTTTGGATAAAATAAGCACTCATTTTACATTTGTTATACATAATTATTGGGTGTGTGTATTTCCCATAACCTGGCTTTAAAAATACAAAAAATTATTAAAAAATAATTTACAACTTATACTACTACTTATATAGCCATAGAATGGTCTTTAATGAGCAAGAGGCAGTGAAGCATTAGACTTATAGCTATCTCCAGATTGCTTTCTACTGCTGTCAAACCCTTCCCTGCCTATTAATTATTTTGTCATTTGCTTCTCACATTGTCAAGCTATGATTTTTTCTTGGCTACCCCCATGTCTGAACTACCTTTCCAATATCCAGTCTGACTGCTGTACTGTCTATGGACTTTTTTGGACAAGGAGGGTGAGGTGTGGGAAGAACTTTTTGGTTTGATTTTGAAGCAAAATTTTTCACAGATCTGTTTTAAATAAGCAAGTACATCAGGACCAGATAACATTTTCACCGAGAAATCAAAGATTACTGATCCTAGGATGAAATCTTCCTCCTACTAAGACCCGCATGTATCTCCCTTAGAAGTCAACAAATTATTGGAGCACTGCCAGACCTGCTACAAGCACCTGATGAATTTCCTAATTCCATCTGTCCTTCACAATTTAGTCATTAATTTCATAGCTGAGGCTGCTATCTGGTATGTGAATTAGTTCAAGACATCATCTCATTCACAAACTAGGATTTTGGCCTCCACTATCCCATCACCCTCTCACTCAAGTGTCTGTAGGTAATTCACTGACAACCATTGCCTTATGAGGTCTTTATTTTACCTGGTTTTGTGTGATTTTTTCACTTAAAAAATAAAAACTCTTAATCTTGCTCCCTGAAAGTATGGAAATTGCATAAGTCATCATGTTAAAAAAAAAAAAAAAAACCAAAAAAGATCCACCTTTTTAGACCTTAAGAAATTTGCTATATTATTGTGAAAAATAGGGTAATTAGTTTGCACATTCCAAGCGAAGTGGTCTTAATTTATTGCAAAATTGCCACATACTCCTATATTTGATTAAATAACAAATAAAAGAGCCATATCAAATTATGTTAGCCTTTTGTCTAGGAGAAGTAGCTACTACACAGTTTTTTCCCATGGAGGTGAAGTAGCTGGTCTGCTACATAATAAGGTTTAGAGTATTGAAGTGGAACAGTTTTCCTTGTTGAAAGTTTAATGTCAGCTGTATTCCTTTGCATGCCTAATGTGTTTCCGACATACTTGTCAATATCAGGGAAGAAACAGTTGTGGGAGTGGTGAATGCGAGGGAATTAAATTATAAAAAATGAAAATCAAACTCAAAATAAGAAGACATTATATAAAATGAAGAAAATGAAATTTATGCAGCTGGCTAAGCATCCTTCTATCCTGCTATATGTGGGCAAGTTGTCTCATGACAGCCCATCACAATGCCACGTTGCCTTATGTGTTGCAGTTAAGCATGTTTAGCACAAGGATTTTGCCCTAGATTGCTTAGCACTTAGGCAGCTTGGAGCTTTCCTGTGATCTGGCTTACAATGTGCTGTGAATGTTTTTGCCTTTCCTTCAAATCTCCATAACTACTTGACCATTTTTGGAGCTTTTCTTAAGCCTGCATGCTCCTTTCTTCTGTCATTTCCCACTACCTACTCCCTTTCTTCAACTCCCATCTCAAACAAGTTATTTTGTAGTCATGAGGCTCCACAGAATGTTTTTCCCAGAATACTGATGTCCTAGACTAATCTCATGACAAGGAGGTGTAGGCATCTCACAATTTCCATTGTGTTCACATTTCCATGTCTCTTTCTTGGACTGTTTCCATAAAGATCTCTAAGTGTCTTCAAAGAGAGAGGGAAAACTATGCAGGAACAAAAAGAGTCCACAGTGTTAATGGGTGAATGGCAATATTCCATCCCTTAGAGCCTCCAATGAATCAATGCTCCATGGCCAAAACAGAAGTCAGACACAAATATGAAGTATCCTGTTCATACTAGAATCTCCACTTATCTTGAATTTGATCTTGCCTTTTTTTCATCTTTCCTCGCTGATGTATCCTTACTAATCGAGCATAATTTTTACACTCTCCCCAAACACTATATGTATATGTATGTGAGTATATTCTACCTGAAGTTGAAGCCTTATCATTTGAGGTTAATTACTGAATATCTTCTAGTACATTTCTAATTATTCTTCAGGATAGACAAGCCAGAGTAACAGGTTTTGTTTCACAAGGGAAGAAAACCTTCTGTCTCACTAAGGCAGAAGGAAGAGGGTAGGTGATGCTGGAATCAACCCACAAATATAGCCATTTCATACCCCGTGACTTATTCATTATTCTGTCATGTCCCAGTGTGTTCAGTCCCCTCAGCAAGGCACTAAGGAAACCAGCCTGATTGTTACATAAAGCGCAGTAGAACCATCCAGACATGTGAGAAGAACATTTAGCTGTTTCCCACTTCACAGAACAGCAGAGAGGGTAAAAATGGTATATTTCAACTTTTTCATACATTAGGATACCATAATGTTATACAAGATAATTTATGCATCCCTCCTGGGTCTTATTACCACACAGGTACTGCAGAGAAGGACAAAAGAGTAGCTAAAATCTATTGCAATTACATATAGGCAAACAGTTGGGGGTAGGTTCTGTTTGCCCTCTGTGGGAGCACACAGTAGGTGTTACAAGTATAAGAAATACAAATATTCCTTGGCATATTTTTGCTTGGTATCTCAGAGCTCATGGCAAAATTTAGCACATGAGAAATTTTTAATATCCACTAATATATAAACTGAGGTCATGGCTGCATTCTGTTGTACATGGGGTTTTTATTGATATTATTATTTTAAAATTGGTAGAGAGCTATAAAAAAACCCTGAAATATTAATTAGGATTGTAAAGGAAGATCCCTGTGAAAATATTTTCATTTGGCTTTGGCTGGGTGAGAAAAGGAAAAATGATTTGGAGTTATTAAGTTTCACAGTGGGTTCTAAAACATTGAACATTGCTAATCATGTTATGCTGCTTCTTTCCTAGAAGGAGTTGCTTCTTGAGAAGTCCAGCTCTAAAATATCAAGTGGCTAAAAGGCTTGGCCATTCTTGCCTGGCTGCAGGTCTCTTGTATACCATCTTCAGACCGGGGATTTCAGACAGGGCTCCCCACATGAGGTTACTCCCTTTGCCAAACAGGCTGTTTGCTATTTTGATGTAGATCTCTCAAATGCTTTCTTGGATCTGTTCTACTTTATAAAATTAAAAATTCATTTAACCACATCAAGAGGCAGCCTGAGTTTGTATGACAGTGATTAGAGCACTTTCAGATGCAACAAATTGATGTTCAAGTACTTGTTCAATGGAAGTTTGATTAGTTATTCAAAATGGAGCAGCCCCAACAAGGGAAATGTATCCCTGGAAACAGTGTGTGGCAGTAAAGGCACTCAGATGACTGAAGTCTGTAATTAGAATGAATTGAGATGAATTCATGTAGCATCATTTGCAGGGAATGCCCTAATGTTTCAACCATTTCCAATTGGTGTGTACTCATGTGGTTCTCTCTGCTTTTTTTATGTGTAAGTTTGAAAGGTCACATCTTAATATTAAAAAGGAAACAAAACAATCAAAGAAAATTCGACAGCTTCTAATCAAGGTCTGCTAGTCACTAAAATCTGCCCTAACTCCAGACCACACTTCCCAATATTTTATTGCTAATAGAACATGTACAGAAAAATTCTCCATCCTGCTCCAGCAAGTTTATCATATGGTTTCAGTGGTTCACAACAACTCTGTTCAGTAATCAATCATGATTACTAGCTATATACAGTACACACAGCAGAAGATATTAATCTGGGACAGTCTGGAGTAGTGTGCTAATTAATGATATGCTGAAACAGCATTTGGGCATGGCTCCTTGAAATTGCAATCTTTCCATTGACAAAATTACCTCACCCTAAGTATCTCACTTTACAAATGATGTATCATTTTATAAAATTAATTGGCCTGTTACATCAACACAGTCTGGAAGAAGGCTTGGTATTATGTATAAAATCTCAATAATATTATGCTTCATATTGTATGCTGCATTGTGCCATGTCTTTCAAATATCACCAGATACTTTTCACTTTTTAAATCAAAATAGGAGAGCAATAAGTTTTTCATATGATTATTATACTTTATAACATAGGATACATATTAGCATCCTAGTAGTCTTTTGCTGTAGTATGTATTAATCATATCTGTCCCGATAGCAAATAATTTTGTAACCCTGTTTTTGAAGATGCTGGTTCTGTCTGAAAAAAGGAAATCAGAGCAAAGATGAGAAATGAAAACTCCAGCCCCAGTGGCAGATTTCAGTATCTGCCCTCATAGGAAATGCCTAAAAGTCCAACAATATGAATATAGTTAAGTCTGATTTGTTGGTTTGGTTTGATTTCATTTATCATCTCCCAGAAACAAAGGCTGGTCTTTAAACTACTAAAGAAAAGAGCACAGCACTAGTAGTCATATCCCGAAGGTGCCTTTGGGCTGAAGAATCAAGAAGTAATCAAGAAACTCATTTTCTATGTAGAGAAACATAGAAAATGCACACTTCTTATGCAAGAAGTGATTATACACACTAAAATATTTTCCTTGAGATAAGGGCCGTTGGTCTGGATTTCTCAAAAAGTGTGTAAAGAGTGCCAGAGCAATTTTCCAGTAGCATTTAATGCAATATCTGAACTGCTACTACTGTATTACATCCCAAACTGCACTGTGGTGTTCATTTCATTCCTTCACCAATGGCCGTAATAAAGCATATCCAGGACAGATTTGAGCTCAGGACTTCCTGGTCTTAAATAAGCATGCATTACCAAAAAAATTGCATCTTCTCGAAACATATTAGAGGACACAAGAATTAGAGATCATAAATAATTTTTTTTAACTGAAACTTTCTTAATAGGTAGTCTTTTTCCTTGATGCTTGGCCCATTTTCTGCAAGACAGAGGGAAAGAAGAGTCTTTCTATTTTAGTGCCCCTCCTTAGCTTTCTTCATTTTTTTTTTCTCCTGAAGAAGGAAATTTCAAAACTGAAACATTAATTTCAATCTTTACCCTGACCCTTTTTTTGTGGGTAAAAAATAAATCTCCCCTGAAATCAGAAGGGTGTAAGCAATAAAGATGTTGAAAAAATTCCAAAAATTGAAGCAGTTGAAATTTCATTTTTCTTATAAAATTCTTAATTGCAACTGTATCACTTTTCTCTACAGGAAATATATAGCTAGAGAAGTCAGTTACTAAATCCTAAAATGTTTTTTGCTATTTTATATAAATTAAACCCTACTAAACTTTAAATTGAGTGCTTTGAAGAAATAGTCTGAGACATTTGAAGTCATGGTTCAACATTCATCGTTACTTAATATATGTATTGTCTGACCCACTGGCGGAACTAATGTGGTCTGGATCAAGTGCGAGCACACAATTACGCATTTCTCCAGTCACCCACACAGCAAGCAATACAATGCTTATGCCAGATCTATGCCTGCTGTGGGAGTACAGGGGCTAAATGACTGGACAAGAACTGCTGAGACAGCAGAGTGAGCCTGTACTGTTTCTGTGCTTTGTATTTGAGAAATTTTTTATTTGTTGCTCTCCACTCAAAAGCCTGGCTTACCCTTTGGTGGAGCTGCAGCCTGAGGCACTCTGCTCTTCACATCAGATATAATACACATAATCATCAAATTATTGCTCTTCAGCATCCACTGAGATGACCACCTTTGGAGAGAAAACATACCTAATCCTAAGGCACATTCAGTCTCTTTTGATTGAGACTGTTAACAAGGGGCAATTGCATTCAGTTCTGACAATGCCTTCAGTGCTGCTGATGCCCATCACTGGAAAATGGTCTGAGAGCAAAGCTGTTGACAGAATTCAAGCAGCTGTTTGAGAATAGATAATTTTCAGAGTCTAATTTCATTTCAAGGTTAACTCAGCCTCTTCCTGATATTTGTCCTATGCAATTTTTATACAAAAACTTTGACACAGGTTTTTTCAGTTTTTAAGGGTGAGTTCTGCAGTATCTGCCCACATCTCATCAGACTGAAGGCAAAATCAACCTAGAATTTATACTCATGTCGCCCATCTTCCCTAAAATACAAGTTTTTCTGGAAGTGATGGAACTGACTGAAGGAACCCTGCAATTTCTCAGTGTGATTAAACAGGAAATCAAGCCTTCTGCTACGTAACTATAGTGTCGGCATTTGCTTGTACACAAGTTAACGTATTGAAAGGGTTCTTCAACATGGTTCACTGTGCATGAAAGATACAGCTTCAGCAGCTGTGCACTTGATGTAGAATTCAAGCAACAGTCCAAGGATTAAAGTTCCCTGAATTCATTATCTGTGCTCAGAAATACCTAGTCACATCCAGAAAGCATCTGCCCACTGAACTGTAAACATGACTGTCATGGCATTCTGAAAAGATAAGCTAAATACAATAGAAAGGATAAAGAATGTCTTCAGTTACACAATATTGGGCACTTCAGCAAAATTGGAAGTGCAAGTCTCATCTAAAATGTAGGGGTTGAAGAATACAAAAAACACATCCCCACCAATGTTGGAGGGTTTCTGTAATACTGAATTAATTATAGCTAAATAATTTGTATGTAGTAGTTGCTAATTTTCTGCTTAAATGGTTACTCTAAGATAAAAACATAGATACAAAAGATAACTTTTTGAAAAAACTCAGACAAGAAATAAACAGAAGAGTGATTTCAAAATACACAACTCCTAATGCTTAGAGTGTCACTGCTTCACCTAACACAGTGACAAACTTATGATGGGAAAATCCTACTAAGTGGCTAGCTCCCATCTACATTTCCACAATATCAGCAAAGCACAGAAAGCATCCATTCCCTCGAGACAGCATGGGAAAGCTTCATTTATTATAGGAAACATGAAAAACACCTTGAGTAACAAAAACCAAAATAGTAACACTAAAGTAGAGCAACTTAGTAGTCTGCTTCTGCCTTATAACTAAAAAATCTCAGCATGAGATGGGATTCAGGTGAACATGTACTTTTCTGAATTAAAAGTGATATTTTCATAAGTTTTTCATGACAGTAATCCAAAAAAACATAAAAAGGCCAGCAAACAAGAATTCCCTTGGTCTTTGGCTGTCAGACGACTGACTACTGAATTGATATACTATATTTTTAGTTTATTCCATGAAGAGGTTTTGAATGCTATATTAAAACTGACATTTTTCAAAGGTCCAAGTTAAAGTGTGGTACCCTATTTTCCATGGAAATCCATTTTATTTTAGTATCTGCAGCTATTTGTTTAAATGACATGTAGTCTATTGACACTGAACATAATGGTCTGTAGGAAAGGGTGTTTTGCCTCATATTTCTCATAACAGATTTTTTCCTACTTTTCATAACTTAATAATTTGCTATGTTCCTAATAGTCTTTCTTCTACCAAAAAACTATCCATAAGAAGTTATTATTTGGCCTATTGCCCAGTGTTCAAAAGTGTTCTCACTTACATTAAAAATTTAGAAATCTGAATTAATTTAATAGTAATTGATTATGAGTCACTACAAGATTTTGAAAATACCTACCTACCAACCTAGCAATTTAGAAGCCTAATTTTATACTCTCCCTGCTCTGGGCAGGGAGGCTATAAAATGCTTGTAAAAATAGATTGTGTGGCAAAGAATGATGAAGGCGGCTCAGGTCTGTTGGGTGCTGAGATATATGCAGAACACAGCTGACACTTTGATACCAGGAGGCTCTTGATGAAGTTAATAAGCAAGTGGACAAACAAGAATTTCAAGCATTACATTAGTAGCATATTAACCGACTTCTGCATTTTAGAAAAACTCAGTCTTAACTGAATATGAAGAACAGTTTCCTTTTTTCATCACAGAGAATATTCTCCCCTATTTGCCCGCCAAAGATGAGCAAGAAAAAGACAATTGTTTTTCAAATTTGAGATAATATTTCAGATCATAACCATGGAGATATAAATACGCTCCCAATCCCAAAGTCACCAGGAGATTTACAGTTATAGCCATTGCTTATAATGTGAGAAACGGAGATTTGGGATTTTGATGCAAGGCCAGAGTGAACTTAAATTTGAGTTTCTTATATCCCCAGTAAACTGCAAATATGAGTAGTAGGGATTCCATTGTTCATGCATTTCTTTATGCATTAAAATAATTTCAAACACTTGATCAACATAGACAAAAGAGAACACAAGAGTAAATTATTTCTGATGCAGGTATAACGGGAGATCATAATACACTATTTTTTGTACATATGCAAAAATGCTTGTGGGCTCCAAAACAATACCTATTTACTCATCTGAATACGAAATTTGGAGTTAGACCTAATTAAAACTAAGCACAGATCCAAAATATGAACCTGCTGGGGTATATGCATTGCATTGACAGCAATGTTAGTTGAATGTTATTTTCAAAATGGTATTATATGTTTCATTTGGAACTATATTTTACAAAGCTATAGATCTATAAAAATAAGATGTTTTCAAATATTTTTATAAAGCTTTTATTGCTGTGATAGAATTCTTTTAACCTGCACCATGTCTTTATTATCTTGAGCAGGGGAGATATAAAACTGCTGGGTTTAAAATCAATTTATTCTCAAGCCATCTTCCACTAGCAATTGCAACCTTGCTCACTGATACCTTCAGTTTGGTACTTGCATTTCTATAGGAGTTCCTGCAAAATGTACTTTTCCCCCCTATTCTCAATTACAGGTTTCAGAAAGAAAACTGTGCTGACAAACTGACACGAGAGAGACCTTTCCGCAAGTTATCCCAGAAGGGGTCAGCTTTGTCTCTGAAGTACCTAGAAATGTATTGCACATTCCTCTACCATGACAATAACTGAGAATAGAGCTGCTGGGTATAAAATCCATGATCTTCCCTGATATTAGCCTTCACACTGCTCAAAATGTGGTATATTGAAAGCCTTTTGTAATGAAGCAGCAGCCGGAAGTGGAAGAAACAGGAACAGCAGTGTGGAGGATCTTATGAAACTTCCCAGAAAGGGAGCCTCATAGAAGCATAGATAAATGGAAGATGTGAAAACATGGTATTCCACCCAGATGGTATCTACAATACTTCAGTGATAATAGATGGGAAGATCCCAGACCTCCCTGCCATACGCAGAGAAAATGTTTAATTTCACAACAGCAGTGTCATTCCCTGCGGAGGGCGGAGCGTTCTACCCGTTGTGGTACTTGTGCAATTGGTTGAGATGATATGTAAAGAAAAGTCTACATTTGGCAATTCATCCATCTACAATTTTCCAATCACATTTTAAGAAACACAAGAAATTCTGTGCCAGAAAAATAAAATAACTCAGTTTTAAAATTTAGCTTGCAAGCCTGCTCTAAGGCTACAATTTGAAGCAGGATCATCAATCCCAAAGGTCAGTGACTTTTTCACTAGGGTAATACATATTCTGTGACAAATGCCTCTTTCTCCCTGCTCCCTCTCATTCCATTTCAAACCTGAGATAACTTCCTGACAATACTTTTGACAAAAGTTACAACTCTGTTCTTTCTCTCTTTTGTTTAGAATGCCTCCACATAATACAAGTTCTGGTTTGAGCCACAGAGTTGAGCTCACATGTAAGCATTTTGTTGACAGAGACATAATAAGCAGTTTAGAAGAATTTGTTTAAGAAGGAAGGTACACATTTAATTTTCATACTCAAATACTATGCTTCTTAAAAAGTCATCCCAAAGATTTCAGTTTGTCTCCAGAATAGCAAATAACCTTCCTAAAGTAGTAAAAAAGTATCAACTTTGTCTTTGTTATGAAAGGCAAAGTGAAATATAAACATAAAGGGCATGGCAGATGAAGTTGGATCCATTTCCTATGGAGTTCTCTTCCCTCCTATTGGGGAGATTAGTTTGTTTTTTAGGATTATCATCTTTCTAAATCCACCAAGATAATAACAGAATATTAAAATGCAGGAGGTTACCCCATCAAAATATTAAGCATCTTGCAAAATGTGCTAAGAAATGGTGATGAGAATTAATTCTTACCTGTAGAGTGTAGTACAAAGTTCCACTGATATTCAACAGTGTGAGTAAATTTCAAGTCATTGCTCCCGAGCATGAGTTCACCACAGCCAGATGTTTACTTTGTTCCTTCAGATCTTAAGTGCCTTTGGGAAAAGAAAATGCTGACACCAAAATATTCAAGACAGTTTTTTCAGCTCAGATTTGTTTCTGTTTTCTAGTTATTCCAAACTCTATTACTATTATTATATACTTTTATAGCAAAAACACAACAAAACAAAAAAACATAGAATAAACCCCACAAATTAGAATGCTAATTGGCTTTAACATTATATAAATTAATGACTTTTAAAAGATCACTGTGTTTAATAGACTTTACATGAAGAATTAAGTAAAATGTTGTCTGATGCTTACATGTTCTGGGCAGTGCTAACTGAACCTACACATTCTTGTCTTCTTCTTCCCCTTAATAATTCTCTTTCTCTAGAAAGAGAAATGAACACAGAGAGGCCTGAAAAGAAATTCCATTAAAGCAATTAAAATTGAGGTTTTCTCAAAAACTCTTATTGTATATTTATATTTAGTGAAGAATGGTGAAAAGACAAGAATAAAATGTGGACTGTAGCACTGTGGACACTGCCCAAAGAGACAGAAATGTCAGTGACTACCTAGAAAGTAGTGAGGAGAGGAAGAAAATTATGTCTCAAATGCAAAGTTTTTGTTTGATTTGTTTTTTTCATTTATGAGGAAAAAAAGAAGCAACTTATTAGATGTAAAATGACAAAACTCTAAAGGTGGTTACTTCCAAAGGACCCAGTTAATTCAGGAGTGCCCTTACAAAAGAGTATTCTGTAAGTACCACTAAGAAAGCACCAGGCATGAACTTCTGACCAGTTCCAACTTTTAAAATAATTAACAGCCTTCACTTGCAATGCCCTAGCAACCTCACAATGCAACCTTTGAACTCCACTGCAGAAAACCATCTCTCTTGTATCTGAATGCAGAGAATAAAATCAACCTACATGATATAGGCAGAATCTTTAATTACACAGAGAGAGAAAAAGATTCAGTCAAGGCTCATTGATCCTGAATATGTAATACTGCCATTCAGAATTACCCCTTTCAGCTGACAAGTTTACCTCCCATAGTAAGTAGCACAGAGAAATGTCACAACCAGTGTTCTCACAGGTCCCATTTGTGGGGTCATTATGCAGAATCTGGATTCTCTCATTATCTCTTAACTAATATTTTGTGAATGTGCACTGTTCTTGCTCTGCAGGCCTTTGTCTTGTTCTTTCTAATGACTGATTTTATCATGGGGCAAGGGCAGGTGTTTCCAAAAAAAAGTACATCTAGGGAACCTCCTTGACCAGACAGAGGAAGCTACTTAGAATGGCACACTTCTTCTCTGCCCAAGACCACTTACTTCCTTTCTTCCAAAGCTCAAAAGATGGTCTCTCTGTATGCCCAGGACACACTGTAACTGTACCTATTCAACAGCAAAAAAATAAGCTAAAAGAGACTATGATGACTAATAGTTAAATATCTAAAGGTATTCTCTCATTCACATTTTCACTTCTTCAATCTGTTCTTCTATGTAGATAACTTCTTGAAATTCCACATATTTGTGCATTTTAACACTTTTCTCTTCATTTAGGATCAGATACTCATCTGCCATGAGATTAAATAAATCAAACTTTTTTTCAAAAATTGTTAAAATGGCAAAAGTTTGCCAACATAATGTTCCTGATTGAATTACAGTCTGTACAAAATTCATGGTGCAAGCTACTAGCCACAGAAGATCATGCAATTTAAATGCGTGTAAAACATACAATTTTATTCTGTATTTCTAAATTACAAAGCTTAATCACAATAAAATAAGTGACTGAGCAATAAGACTAAAGTAATTTCTCAGTTCAGCTCTTTTTGTTTAGATACTTAATTCAGTCATTTTTGACAGCTGGCTGGCAACTTCCACATCTAAAAGCAAGATCTGAGCTCTGAGATTATTCTAATGATTATAGCCTCCCAGCCCCACCAAACACACTTCCAACATACTCATGAGTAAGTCCCCTCCAATAGCAGTAAAAGCCTACATTCTCTAAAATGAAATGCTGATCATGCTTTTCATGTCCTACATCCTCACTAGTGCCATTGCCAGGACAGGGCAAAGTTAAGGAAACAAACTCAAGGTTTAGTGCCTCAAGAGGATGAAGTCATGGATGACAGTACTTAAAGAAAATCTTATTAAAGTGGAAAACTTCTATCCATAACCATAAACATAACAACAATTAGATACATATACATGCTATGGCTGTTGCCATGAGCTAAGGTTTTAAAAAGGTGGAGAAGTCTACAGAGACCAGCAGCAATTTTAGTGAAATCTGTGCAAGGAAAAAAAAAAAAAAAAAAAAAAAAGCGCTTTTTTTCTCTGATGGAGGTTTATTTTTGTTCCTATTTTGTTGTCCTGATTCATTCCAACAGAAAATTTCTGCTTGCTCTTTGAATGCAGAGAAACAAAACGGAACAGATTAACAAGGTGCTGTGCTGGTACTGATGCCTCTTGCTGGTATCTTTTGTCACAAAAGTATTTTCAGAAAGCAAGTAGAATCTGACAGGTCGTCAACATTAGTCTCTTTCTCTCTAACAGTATTTCCACAGATTAATTAACTCAAATGTCATTCTCTTATAGCTGCATGCACTCTACAGAAGAGTTCTTGGTAGCTGCTGTGTGTTTTGGATCAAACAAAGCTCTGCAGGGATACAGTCATAACTCCTGTAAATTACTAATTGCACTGGAATGTTACAAAATGGCTTTTCAGATATATTCTGGGAAAAGTCTTAGCCCAAATGCATTTTCAGAGCAAAAGATTCACCATGGTCCTTTCTTCACCATTAGAAGCAATCTGTTGTTGTATTTCTACATATATTTTGAGAACAAAAGTTGTTACTTTTTAGTAGACATAGGACCTTTACTCGGGCCATTACACCTCAGTGTTTATTCCAGAACATTCATACCTAGTGTTCATAACTTATTTAGCAACATGGTGGGGCATTGCACCCTTAAGGGAAAAGGAGCACTCAAGGTTTGTGTATGGAAACACAAAAGTCAGAGGTTCCAAAAAAAAAAAAGTACGGGATTTTATTATTAAATTATACACTTGGCATGGAAATTGGTATGGTAGTCCCTTATCTCCTACTATAAGCCCAAGCAGTGGTTTTTGGATAAAGGAGTAGGGTGAGAGGCAGAGGGGAAGAGAGAGAGAGAGGGCTAGACTACAGAGGGAGACCGAGAAAGAAAGGGAAATTACCAGTCCTGTCTCTAGCATCAATCAAGCTGGCAGGGTGCCCAGAATCCTGGAGAGCATTCATGAGGGTACCTTTTCATAGATAAGTTTTCCCTGCCCTGGAGATAATTCTCTCACTTTCTATGCAAATTAGTTATCATTTGCAGTCTGTTCTTCTATGGTTCGGAGAGCTTTTGGGAGTCTTTGGTGATCTTGAACCTACTCCTGCAGCCCATATTTGCTTCTCAGCCTTATTCCTACACCTGTGCTATACTGTGCTATGCCCATCTCCAGGAGCCAGAACAGTATGTGTCCCCCAGACAAGTGCTGCCCTACCTTCTCCGGCCACACCCTCTTCTTTTTCATAGCGTGTTCTTACCAGCAATCCTTGGCTGGAGCCAAGACTACCTGGCTGTAGGTGTTTGAGACATACACATCAGCCACCTTATCTTCTAGGCTTCCACACGTGAGGAATTGTTATGAATAAGTCCTGCTTGTCTGCTGACTTGCATCATGCAAGCAGCACATGCACACATGTCCTGTGGGGTAGCCTTGCAGGTTCAACCCTGGTACCAACCCTCAAAAATCAGACCCAAAAATTATTCTCTACATTCAAAATATCTGAAAGACATTCAGTAACATATAGAATATGCTTTTTACTCTGTTCAGGCAAATGCTCTTGTACTTTCAAAAATATAAAAGTGTCTTCATCTTCAGGCAATAAAGCAAAGCGGAAATAACATGGCCATGCTGGCCAGGATGAACCTAAAGTGCTAGAGAATAGTTCACCAGGCTCAAGTGCTGCAAGTGTCTTCATGCAAACTTTTGTTGCTCTTTCGTGACTGTGGTAAATCTGAGTCTTTCTTTGCCCTTATCAATGGATCTCTGCTCCTTAATGTCCATCCTCAGGGACAAAAGATCATAGTCATTCTTTCAAAGGCTTTTCCTTTTTTCGTGTTTTCCTTGCCATTCTTAAAGTAAGCCCGGAAAAAGGGTGTATTCTAATTGTCTCCTTCCAAACAATGTAACGATTTCCCCCTTACAACTTTTCCTGCTGGGGTTAGAATGAAAAGCAATTATCTGTGTGCATTTAAGGGTGAATGACACCTAGTATAACATCTACATAGAAAAACTGGTAAATATACAAACAGGTAGCAAAAACACATTGAAAAAAAAATATTTCATATTTGAACCTCACACAAAGCAACTCTGGCTAATAGATTTATTTTAACAAAACAAAACAAAAAAAAAAAAAAACCCTACCCAGTATGATACAATTACTGTAGAAACCAGAAGGATAAATAGCCCTCTGTATTATCACCATTGTCTGAGCAACAACTAAACTAACAGTTAAAAGGGTCTGAATACTTGCTAGGCTAGTATAGGGAGGTATTATGACAATCCTGCTCCTAAGCTTCTCTGAGCTTAAATCAGCATGGGTATATTAGAATAATGTCACATAATTTTCTACATGAAACTATCATTTTGCTGTTACCTGAAGGGACACTGTAAGATACACCATAGTACTATAAATGTAAATATTCTGTACACCAAGTGTTCCATGAGAATGGAAACTTAATGATGTATATATTACAACATCACTGCTGGAGGTAGGGTTGTATTAGCATTTTTGTGATACCCCACCCCACCCCACCATTTCCCAGAGGTTTATAACTCAACTGTAAAAATTTACTACAAGTTAAAATTTAACATATCAAGTCCATCCCAGGAGCACTTTTTTAAAGAAGACAGCCATCTGCATGTTTTTAGATTGAAAATGTATATATAAATGTTAAACCTACTTGTTAGTGTTCAATTTAATGGGAAAAAATTAATAAAATTGTTAAAATCATAACAGCCTAACCTGAAAGTGTCAAGTTAAAATAGTTCATGAACAATTAAAATAAATTTTCAAAAACAGTTTACGAAGTGTTGAAGTAACTGCTAGGAATAAAACCTGATGAAAAATTCCAAGATCCTGAATTTCTTCAATGTTTGTTTATTTTTCTGCATTTTAAAGATCTAATTTTCAAGCAGTTCTATTTGAGGACACAGCACTGATTTTTGCTAGTACAGCTACAGATTCACTTCCTGCGTTATTGATATGCTTTTAAAATACAGGATACACTCCAAGTAAGCTGAGCCATGAAAGAGTTTCTTCTCCTCAAGCATACTCTCTCCCCAGAGCTCAGCATTTCCATTCCGCAGACGCTAAGTCACCCTGGTAGCCACCATATCCGGCTCAAATCTCAAGCAACTGTGTAGAAATCAAAGCTTTCACTTCCTTGATCCAGTACGTATAGTTGTTGAGGTTAGGTCTCAAGAGACCTTTGTTTGCTCAGATCATAAATAATATGACTACGGGAAACAGATTTTCCTATGTCTGCACCTGTATTGTAAAGCTTTGATACTCACTTATATTTCCATTGATTTTTCTCTGTTATTGCTGCTGTATACATTTTGAATACTTCTTGAATATAAATAAGGTTTATTGCTAAGATCTAGGTTATTGCCACAAGCTATTCTAAAAAATATAAACTATTCCTTGTTCTATAAGAGGTCGGGAATGATCTGAGCCCAAACTCAATATATTTTTCCTCAGAACAATACTGGAATTATGTAACATATCCCAAAACTGGGAAATTGGGGGTGGGATGATTGAACACATGCAAATTTGAAGCTAGGATTTCAGAACCAACTGATATTTTGTTTTCAGAAAATCAAGTTACCTCTCTGTAGCTTCTTTTTTTTTTTTTTTGCATAAAACGTTAAAAGATATCTTAATATTCTCCCATCAGCTAAAAGTATCAGTGTAACTGTGCTTAGGGTAGGGAGAGTAGAGCAAGATGATTGATTTTAAGGTGCCCTCCAACTCAAATCATTATGTGTTAACAACTCTGCAATGTACAATGGCAGATAGTCCATGGACTGAAGAATGTATATGTAAAATACATGAGATACACAAGAGAGTACTGAAGAACACAGAAATTTCTAAATTAAGTTTTTCCTTGCTTAACATTCTCTATTTGTGTTGGAGAAAGATGACTGAGAAGCCAAAGCAGTGCAACACTTAAAAACAGGAGTCTTCTGGATGGATCCAAGTGAAAAAACATTCAACAGCAAAAATCAATTGTGATAGCAACAGTATGCATTAATGTGACTGAAAACAAATCACAAGTTCTTGTGCAGAAATATGAAAATTAGGGCAAGAAGTAGCTACTTACTTGAAGCTGACTAAATCAAGCAAAAAACAGATACTCAGTGAAGGAACCATGAAGCTGGGAGCAGCCAAAGCACAACAGCTTTGAGGATTATGATCAGACTACCAAAGAGTGATGTCTACTTACTTTAAAAGTCTGTTTGCACTTTGCAATCAGCTATATGTTTTTTTTTTTTTTCTCTCCTTAATAATTTCCTGTCCTAGCACTCAAAACCCATGGCAGGTTAGCTGAAACTTCTGCCTGTAAGTCATATTAAAGTGTCAAGAAGTTCTTGCCATAGAATCTTTCAAGAAGTAGCCAGAACATACCTTGAGAGGGCAGGACATGTGCATAAGCATTATAGACAAATCGTTGCAAAAGGCATTTTAAGACCCTTTTCTCGCACCCCCTCCCTGCCCACCAAGAGACACGGGGCCTTAGATATGTGACTAGTCTGTCTGTAGGAGAGAAGACCAGAGCTCCAAGTGAAGTTTAAATTCAAATTCTGGTCTTCCCACTGGACAGGTTACCTTTCCATATAACCTGTATATTATTTCTCCAGTCTGAAGTCTTGCCAGCTTTGATAAAATTGCTATTTCCAGGTTTTCAGACAATCTTTTTTCTAACATTTCTCATTTTCCCTCTTCCAGTTCCCTTTGTAGATGCACTAAATGATAGTGTTGTACAAGCCTGGAGAACTCTCAGAGGAATCAATTTGACTAATACATACACAGTATAAAAGCAGGTATTTAACCATCAAAAGGATGTTTTTCCCCTGAACTGGAGAACAAGAGCAATCATTTCAGCTAGAGTTTCTCTATGGCAGTTGGAGAGAAGTGATGGCTTCCCCATGGATTAACATTTCCTGACTTTGCTCTTCACACAAAGGTTACAACTACTTATGTTATATGCAAGCTATGCATAATAATTAGAAACAGGGCACACTGTCTAAATCATACTTGTTAGCATTTCAATGCAGATATCATTTTAATCCTTGCATTTCTAATGTCAACAGTAGCCGCTTAGAGTTGTCATTGAAATCTTTAATTTCTCTCCTCTTCATATTGCAGCTATGTACACACATTGTTCATTGATTATGGTTTGGGATTTCTTCGAGGTTTTTATAATCTTGCAGTAGATTTATGCACACAAGAACTTAAACTGGCAACTTAGTACATGTTATAAAAGAGAGGTTATATTTGAATTAAAAGTATTGAAGTTACTATCCTATTCAGCAGGATTATATAGATAATAAAGGTCAGATGTGAGACATACTATTATTGTAACATGCAAAAGAATGTGTAGTAGCAGTAGCATATAATGGGAAGGGTTTATTTATAATAAGGGCAGGTCTTGCTTTAGGAATAACTTTAGGATAGCAGTAGACAGTGATAGTGGATTATTGCAGGCTTATAGGAAAAGCCATTTTCATGTCAGATAAAACAATAAATTTAAAACTGGAGTCAGAATCTCAAATCCTAACAGAGCAAAGAAAAATACCTGAGGAGCTTTAGAAAGAAGCTTTCATAAGGGCTTTGACCTGGTGTGGGTGTTTCCATCAGCAGGCTTCTTGGCAGTGGACCTATCTATTCATATTAAACTCATACTGAAAGTCCTGACTGTGACAGTGACTTTGGCACTTCAAGAACACATGTATTTCTGTGATGTTCCATAGTCTGAACAACTAACTATATCAGGACATTCCCTGATAATTAAAAATAAACATTTTTAGTTTTCATGACCAATAGTTGCCTCCCTCACAATTCTTCCAGATTTTCTGTAGTTTGGAAAGGAAAGGGGGAAAGAATTTCTCTTCTCTGTAGTTTCCCTATGGAAGGTGATGAGTGTTACAAGGTACTTAAGGCCCTGTACAAGTCAGTTCTGAAACACAGTTCATGCATTACTTATGACATTTCACTGAAATGTAAATCTGAGCGATTTTCATTTGTTCCCTTGGTCTTAAATGAAACAACATTTACTGAGTCCAAGGAATCATTCTCAGAGTTCAAATTCTAGAGAGAAATGTGTGGTATGGCAAAAATTATTAATAAAAAATAAATACATGTCCAGGCAAATAAAGCTTCTGCACTAAAAACCTTCACATTTGTCTGTATTAATGTTTAATGCATTTGTAAAAAGCACTCCTGCCTTGTAGGATATAGCCACAAAAGTGTCCTGCAATCTACTAGCACTTATGATCACAGCATGAGTCCAAAGAGGATTGTCAGAAATGCATGATCCATGTTTGATAGATCAGAGGAACCATACAGAGTATATTAAAGCCATATTATAGCTGCTGAAAGGAATGCAAAAATATTTCTGGATTAGCTCTAAAATTAGAGGTAAACTTATCATTTGATTGGCTTAAGCACACAGCATACTAGCAGTAGGTATTGGAGTTTGCTAAAAAAACTCAGTTGTGACCTACAGAAACCAGTTACACAAGATGGAAGTAAAAAAATTAAATTATGCAATAATAATGTTTTATTAGTGGCATGTCTTTCTAATAGTATAAAATAAAAATATTGAAATACTATAGTGTGTTCTACCACAACCAGTTTACAACCATGGTATTGAGAACAAAGCATAGTCATAGTTTCTTAGGCAGGTTTAAAAAATGCCTGGTAAGTTATCTGGAGAGTTTGCTTGTATCTCTGAGTTAATAAGATATGTAACATTTTAAAAACAATATAAACTTAGCATCCAGGCAAAATATACTTGCTCTAGCATTTTTTCAGATGATTTTACAAAGGGTTATTTCAGTGATATTGCTGTTGTTCCTATATTTGTGTCCAGGTAGAAGCACCACGATCTGTGAATGCAATGGAAAATATTTCCAATTATCTTCACAAGATATTTCAAGTTCAACTGAAAAAGACATTTTAAAGGGTTTTTTGTAGCTAAAGACTTTAGATATCAGTAAAAGTTAAAGCACTGAATTGAGTCATTGCACAGAATTTTAAAGTGCTAATATTTGGAGTAAATGTGACCCTAAATAAACACGTTAGATGCAGACACCTTGTGAAAATGCAAGCTCAAGTTATTCTCCCTTGAAAGATAAAAAAGGGCAGGGGATGTCAGCATAGTCTCAAGCTTGTTATATATATACACACATGACTAGTTATAATCTGAACTTGAGACTTGAATTCTTTCTTATTGAACAAAAGCTTAATCCTTCAAACTCCTTGGGGAAATAGCCTTAAACAGGTGAAAATAAAATACAATTAACAAAGAAGTGAAAGGAGATGAGAAGCCCTTTGAGACTGTACTGAAAAAAAAAGGCAAAACAAATTAAATTTTCCAACCTGAATAAATCTTTGTAGGAAACATTAAAACAAAAAAAGGATAAGAGGAAGAAATTAAATAGATCCAAAATTATGAGTGCACTAGAAAACACAGCACAATAAACTTGAAATCAGCCTCTTGGGAAAAGATTAAAAATAAGAATTGTAAACTATACAAGAAGTATTTTGTAGAAACTGCAGCTTGTTCAAAAATAAAGCAATCTAAACTATCTTTCCAGAAGCAATTTTCTACAGTTTAATTTAGTAGGCTAAGTATTGGTTTTGAACTTTTAGCTAATTTCCGTCTAACTAGCTTTAATTGTTATGTTTACTTCTAATTGACATTCAGCAATTCCATGAGTTATTCACTATGTAAAGAGGCTCAAAAATATCTTGAAGCCAGAGCAACCAACTCAAATGCTATTCAAAATTTCTCAAAATATTAAAGAAGTAGTTCCAAAATGGTTGCAAACTTTTACTATCAAAGGAGGAGTCCAGAATTACTTTCAATGCACTCTTGTAGTTAATGGTTCCCAAACAAAAGAAGCAAAGCATACCACCATGTCTCCAAAATTGTTTATCATTGAACTATAGTTTTTAAGATAAGAGTATTTCCAAATATATGTCATGATTAGGAATGTGCTTTTGTGCATTGTTCAAAATTGACTTGTCTGTGTACAGCAATTGGTTTTAAAGAGCCAAGGGACAAAGCAGATATTGAGCATTTGCAAAAAAAATATGGTGAAGTCTGTCAGACTAAGATTCTTTCCTGATTCCCTAGGATTACAGTCTCCATAAGGGCAAATTCCTATTTGTAGGACAGAACTGGCAAAGTGTTCAACCACTGGAATATCAAATCCTTTATCATTAATATGGCAGCTAGAAATTAAGCCAAGGTCTCAAGTTTACACTTGAAATCGGAGAAAGAAATGCCCATGGGTGTCTTTGTTCTAGCTTCAGTGTGCACAGTAATGCAGCAATGGAGATGCAGTCACAGATTGGCAGCCGTGTACTTCAACCCCCAGTTTGAATTTTAGTTATTAGTCCCTGTGCTGTTGTATATGTAGATACAGAGATACAAGTATATTCATTTTATTCTTAGTGTGCTGCAATCACACCTACATTTTACTTTGTAGTTATACCTTCAGGGAATAGCTTTCAGGAATATTATGCTGGTAAACTTCCCAGGAAAATGTCATTAAATGTGTGCATCTTCTCTGCTATCCCTCTCTTCCTCCTGAAATTTTCTCCTTCACATCAAAAGTTTACTGTTACTTTGAAGTAATAGGAATCAAAGAAAAGGGAGAAAGCTGGCTCTATCAGAGCCTGTGTTGAAAAGTTCCTGAGGATGTGGGAGAGATGAAAGAAACTGGAATTGTTTCAATCAAAGATAAGAAGTTGGAGGTGGGAATGCAAGGATTTTTGGACAAGCCCATGGAAAGATGAGGGGAGGCATACATATATTTACACACATATTTGAGGAGCGAAAGGAAGTAAGATAGCGCAAAGTTTCTGAAATCTACTTCAATATGTTATTCATTAAATCCTTGTTTTGCCTCCTTTCAGTCAACTTCTTGGTACTATTTCAAAAATGAATCCAAGCTTAAATAAAAAAGTCATAGAGAATATCTGCAAAGCCCTTCAGAGTGAGTACAAGAAATGACAACTTTCTGGAGTGACAGAAAGGGGATGTTGATATGTTTAAGCATTTCATCCATTTCAAATATTTCTTCAAAAATATTTCAATCTTTATCAGTTCCTAGAGCTAAAAAGAGTGGACAAATAAATATAACCCTTTAGATTGCAAAACTTTTAGGTTTAAGAATAAATGTAATTAGAAATATTCTTTTATTGTATATCACATTTTAGTAAGTGGAAGTCAAAGTCAGCAAATTCTGAAAGATAACCAGTTTGGCTCTGAGAAATGCAGGGCAACTGAGAGATTTCTCTCAAAGACACAACATAGAGATGTCTTAGAACTCACTTGGAAGAAATACTGCCCAATCTAATATGGTTTTCTGCAGGTATAAATCCACTTTCTCTGCTTGGCATTTGCAAAACTCACTCATTAAAATTCTATAAATATTCCTTTAAAACAAAAGGAGGTGTAGTTGCTAATATCCAGACTGATGTCCCATCTTTGAAGAACCTCAGAAGAGAGAAAACTTTATTCCTTTTCTCTTCTTCACTACAGGAATAATTAACAAATATGAGAAAGGACAACAATAATAAAGCCTCAGTTGTGTCTCCAAATATATGTGGATGACTCCACACTCCAAATTCACTACTCCAGGCTTCATCCAGGTATTAAAGCAGCAAGACAGAGATTACATTTCATTGATAGGAACAGACAGAACTATAGAATTGCCATTCATCTCACCATCTGGGTTTGTATGAAGCAGGGAAATACAGTCTGGAGCACAAAATATTTCCCCTAGCCACAAAAGCAACATCTTGTCTTGGACCCCGCACACTGGTAAATGCTAGGTACCTTTAAAAAAAACCAAATGTATCCATCATAGTAAAGAAGAGGAAGTGGAACTTGTACCTTTATGCTAATCCTTCTCCTCCAGAAAAACAGCAGCTCTGGTTTCTCTGAATCACTTAGTCCATAAATGGATCAAAAATTAAGAAGGCAAGCTGAAGATCAGCTGCTCAATGATATCAATTGAAAGTGATTCCACCAGGTTCTTGGTAGACCAAGTACTGAATGTGCATATCTGTAAGTCAATATCAGCAACAACAGCATGAAACTTTAGTGGTTTTTTGAGGTATAACAGGAGGAACAGGTGTTGAGCAGTGGGGGTAAGGAAAGCAGAGAGGGAGTTTGAATTATGCATAACACGCATGGATCCTACATATTTTTGCACCTTTATTCTGATTCTGTGGAATTTCATCTTCAGCAGGGATGAGGAGGGGAAGGCAAAAAAAGCACAGGACTACCCATCACAGTCACAGAGAAATCCTATGAGTCTGAACTATGTTCAAAATCCTAGATGCAGGAATATAAGAGATGTAAAGCTATGCTACTAGTTACACCTTCCATGAGCAACACCAACCTGAAAGCCAGAGTTGCACCCTCTTTCCTGCATCACAGCCTGACACAGAATATCCAGTTCTGTGAGAAACCATACCATCAAAAGATGAGATGTCTCTCCTGCTTGGGGCCAAAAGGGGTAACAGTCATTGACTCTCTTGAATTCTTCAACTCCAAACTTTCCTTCTATTGGATTCTCTTCACAAACTTCTGTTGGCATCACTACATAGATTATAGGGTCTCCTCTCATAACCAGGAGGGGAAGAAATATCATGCCCAATGATTCAAGCCTAATCAAATTCATTCATATTACTGCCATTTGATATTTCATAAAAGGAATTATAATCATCTTCTGAACAAATATAGAGGCTGTTCTGTGAGGATTGCAGGGTAATTCAGTTTGGAAGGGATCTGAGGACATTTCTAGTCCAACCTCCTGCTCAAAGCAGAACCAGCTCTGAGTACTTATTCCTGGAACCTGACTCCATCTCTTTCGTGACCTCTCTGGCACTGGAAGCTGATATTAAGTGTCCCCATATCTACTATGCCATCTCTTCTCCAAGCTGAACAAGCCCAGTTTCCTCAGTCACTCCTCACAGGACAAGTGCTACAGCCCGCCCACTATCTTCAGAGCAATTGAATATTAACTTCTAGATGGAAATAGGACACATCAAAAATTCCTTCATTCATCCAGTAACAACTAATGGAAGAAATACTACAGAAAGGTTAGAAATTAGGCAAGATGTGGCACTATGATCTATACTGGTGCAGTTAAATCCCAAATTGCTATATTGAAAATATTGCTATAGAATCTCTTATAATTCATAAAATCATAGGAAAAGTCAGGCTGGAAGTTGATATAGCCAACTCCTGCCCAAAAACAAGGTCAGCTGTGAGGTCAAGGTTTTAATTCTTCAGTCATCTATTATCATGGGCAGCAGATGAAGAATTCAACCTTATTTTCAAAAATTCCATTTCTTGCTAACTCACGTTTCATTATAGGATTCTAAGGAATGAAAATCTTTCATTATGAACATTGAAATTGTAAGGCAAGAGGGAGAGGAAGCCATCTGTAGCAGAATACACTGCTCCTGTTTATATTCTCCCATCAGTTTGTTTACAGTGAACCCTCCTGAACCTCTCCTTGTTAGATAGGATGCCTTCCCTTTGTGTTAAGCAGGCTTATGCTTAAAGTCAGAATGAGCAGATGGAAAGAAAACTTTTAACAACAAGAGTGCTCCTCCATTGTACTTATGATAACAAAACAGTACAAAGTGTCAGCAGCAGACAGAGTCTCCTGCCATCTACAATATTAGGTATATTTCTGGTTTTCTTCAATCCAGAGTAGGCTGTTTCTGAGCAACTTGAAACATGCAGAAAATGATTTTTAAAAACCTAGTCAACTGAGGACAAAATTCAAAGGAAGTCTTTCATTCCATGTCCTATCCTTTTGTGTATAATAAATACAAAAGAAGGAGTCAACCTACAGCCTTGGTTCAGAGGTAGTGCACAAGTACAATTCATTTATGTCCCCACTTGCTGTTTTGCAGTCAGGGCAGGAAGAGAAGGAAGCAGGAAGAGAAACAAATGCCTCAAACAGGCAATTAGAACCTGCTTCTAGCCAGCCCCTTCAGCGTTAAATTCAGAGACAGCAGCTTGCATAGCAATTCTGGACCCTGCTTCTAGATCTTTCTGGACCCCTGGGATTGCTGGATGACTGCTGGGTAATTTAAGGGGCACCAAGATTCCTGCTACTGCCAGGTAAGGATAGCTACAGGAGACTGGAGTCTCTAGCAAGCTCTAGCAGCTTCTAACAAGATCCCATAGCTGCTCTTGGTCAAAGGTTGCTCTAGTCCTAATCAGGATATTAGGAAGGGTCAAGCACCCTTTCAGCAGGAGCTACAGAGAGGTGTGGAGTATATTCATTTGTGGAAAAGGGGTTAAAAAAAATTTTATATGTGCCTAGCCAGCAGTAATGATATGGCACAGGGCACAGTGACCAAAGCAACTAGTCCTGCTATCCTCTGGTTACTGAGGACTGCTTGGAAGAAGCAGGATCCACTCAACAAGTGGAGCAAAAGTATCTTTACCAACAGGCTGGCCAACCTGGTAAGGAACCCTTCAAACCAGGAACAAGGGGGCCAGGAAGTTGGCAACAGCCATTGCAGAAAGAAAATGATGGGTGGGGTTGACAAATGTGCAATGTGATGTGAACAGGAAACACCTCAATCTGACCTGAAGAGGATGCCTCAAATCTATGCAAACAAATGAAGAGCCAAAAGGACAGCAGATTGGATATGTTTTCTCTGAAATCAGTAAACTGGTGCTTCTCTGAAGTGCCTGTACACACAGTTTGCAGCATGGGGAACAGGCAGGAGGAATTAGACGTCTGTTACTGGGCTACAACTTCCTTTGGTTAGAGATGGGGGGTAGCTCGCTCAAGTGCTGCAATGGGTGAACACAGGCTTATTAGGAAACCTTATTAGGAATGGTGGATCCAGATGCATCCACCATTTGGATGGTCAGGATGGTGACGAGGGAGAACTGCCCTTGATGTTAAAACAGCAGATGGGTGATGAGATAGCTGACAGATTGTAAGTCAGAATCATTGGGCAGACCAAAATCAGTAACATCATAAGGAAATACTGGAGTTTATGGCCTTCTTCAGACAGCTATAATAAGCCTCACCTGCACAGGCCCTCGTGCTCATGCAGACTTCAACAATTTTTTCAAGGATCATTTCCCTCCAAACTCAAGAATGGTCCACCCCAATGTGCAGAAAGTCAAATAACGGTAGCAGAGAGCTCCTGAAAATCTCAACAATAAAAAAAAATAAGAGGTGGCAGAAGGGACATTTGACCCAGGAGGAATAAAGAGATATAGTCCAAGTGTGGAATGATGGTGTTAGGTACAACAAAACCCATCTGGAGCTGAATGTGGCAGGGAATCTACTAGGTAATAGGCCTCACTTCAATCTCTGAGAAGGTAATGAAGCAAAAAATTGGAAGTACTTTCCAAAAATATGAAAGAAAAGGAGAGAATAGTCAGTATGCATTTATGATGACATTTTTATATTGACTTTAGCAAGGATTTTGACTCTCTCCCATAACTTTCTCATAGACATATTGATGAAATAACGAGTAGATTAGTGGATAGTAAGTAAGATGAATTGAAAACTGGTTGAACTGGCAGGATCAAAGGGCTGTGATCTGCAGCACAAGGTCCAGTGACACCAACCTCTCACAGTGTACCCCTGGGGTTGATACTGGGGCCAGTGTTGGTTAACATGTTCATTAATTACCTGTAACATGGGCCTGAGTGCACATGAACAGAAGGAGTGGCTGGTACACCAGATGTTGCCATTTCAGAGCCACCACAACAGCGTGGACAAATGAGCCAACAGAAAGGTCATGAAGAGGGAAGAGCAGAAGTCCTGTATCTAGGAAGGAATAATCCCATCCCTCAGCACAAGATGGGGGCCAGCTAGCTTGGAAGCAGCTCTGCAGAGACTCTGCAAAGGAGGGAACGAACAACTTGATAATTAACCAGCAATGTGTCCTTGTGGCTAAGGCAGTCAGCAATCGCTGGTTTGTGTTAGGGAGAGTATTGCCAGAAGACTGAGAGAGCTGATCCTTTTACTTCACCCAGCACTGGTGAAGCCACTGAGTGCTGGGCACAGTCCTGGAATCCCCAGTGCAAGAGGGACACGGACACAGGTGGAGCAAGTCTGTTTACAGGCTGTGAGGATGACTAAGGGTCACGTGAGGAAAAGCTGAGAGCTAGGACTCTTCAACCTGGAGAAAAGAAGGCTCACATCTGATCCTGTCAGTAAAGAAGATGGAAACAGGCTCTCCTCAGTGGTACCAGCCATAAGTTAAAATACATGAAGTCTGGTTTGACGATTAAAAAAAAAAAAGAAAAAAAAAAAAAAAAGAAGAAAGAAACACCACATTTTCAATTTTCAGTGTGAGGGAGATTAAGCATCGGAACTGGTTTTCCAGAGAGGTTGTGGAGTCTTGGCCCTTGCAGATACTCAAGATTGGATTTAACACAGCCCTGAAAAACCTGCTCTAGTTAACCCCTTCTTGGAGAAAGGGGGCTGGACAATCTCCAGATATCCCTTTCTACCTCAGACTTCCACCAGAGTCTGTGGTTCTGGGATCAGTTTGGTCACCTTCCCAAAGACAAAACCAAAGTGCAGGGACCTTTCATTGTGTTACATGGACATTTGTGTTCACTTCATGGGAACCCTCATCTGTTTTAGCTACATTACAAGAATGCATTCATATCCATAACAGAAAAGGATCATGACCTATAAGCCCTGGAGTGCTGTAGGAACATGTGTATGCCGCACTGTGCCGGAATCACTGGGAACTGCTGATGGAGTAGATTCTTCTAGTTAAAAAGCCTAAGCAGAGACATTATAATTAGCTATGGACTCCAAGCTATATTTGCTGGCAGTAGAACTCCCAGGAAGAATTACTCTGATTTACAGTAATTTTCCACTGAGGATTTCAAACTTCACAAAAAAAATAAAAAATTTGAGTTCATAATATAACAGCAGAGATGAGAAAACTCCCCAGGAAAGTTTTCTGTGCTGGAATATTTTTGTAATATTTTTGCATCCTTTCTCCACTCTGATTACATACAAGACTGTATTTGCTAACAAAAGGATTAGGAAAACTGAAAAAATATTGTCATACTCTCTAGAACCAGTGATGAAAAGAAATGGCTGTCTAGTCTGTAAAATATTTCTAGTTGTCAGATTTTTTTTTTTATTTTGCAGTTTTTGAATCAGAAAAATGGGCAGGAGGGGGCAAAAAAAAAAGAAAAAGAAAAAACTATCTATCCTATTGACTCTGACACCTGCAAAGTAAAGTAGAGCTAGAGGTTCACTCTTTTGTTCTGAATTAAACAAAGAAGGGACTTGAATTTAAGTCTCCAGTTAATGCCCTATGGGTTAATTTAATGGACTATGTTAGGCAAAAAACCAAAATTCTATGGGGATAATATGACTTTACTATGCCTTTACAATATCAAGCACTAAAATGAATCAAAAACTGGCACACTTCAGCTTCTTAGCATAAAATAACCATTAATTTTTTTAACATTTTACGACACATAGAGAAACAGGCATAAAAGAAGCTGAAACCTGAAAGGAGGTATTTCTAGATGGGAGATTGTTTGTTTTACCATGGAATCTTTTCCATCACCAAGCACATTGTACAGGATGATAACAGAGCTAACAGAAGTCCCTTATAGGAGAGCAAACCATTCTGTAGGATGAACTAGTTTAATTTGAAGAATGAAAGAGAACAAGATAAAACAATAAGTACCAACAACATCAAAAAGGTAGAACATATAATACCTGTTCATGAATCTTACACCACGTGGTACAGTTATATGATATACATACACATGCCTGCACATATGCACAGCCATGTCCTGCATCACTCCTGTTCACACAGACACATCAAAACTAGCTTTAAGCTAACTACATAATTATGCTGTCAGCATAATCACAGCATCTCAGTGCAGACTGAAACACCTACTGGGGAAATTTACTCAAGACCCATTGGCAATCTCTGTCAAGACCAACACTTCCAGAGCAATACTAATAACTATACTTGAAATAGAACATTTAGCTTCATGTATTGGCACAAGACATACTTATTGAATACTACTGAAACATATTCTCTAACACATAATTCATTATGGACAAAGAAAAGGAGCAGATTATAAAACTGACAAAGAGGCAGCAACCTTGCAAATTCATACCACTTTTACCATCACCTAAGAAACATCTATCTGCATCTTTGTTCAAAGGTCCAAGCAAAATATTTCAGAAGAGCAGTCTCACCTGGCTAGGAAGCAGTCACAGCAGAGGTCAGGGAGCCTGTAAGAGTGAGACATTAATTTCAGACAACCAGACATCTTCCAGGACCCCTTCTTACTCAAACTGTCTGATCAGTCTCTGTCTCTCTCCCACATCCAAGATACTCAAAGCCCCAAATGCAATGAGGGACCTCAGGGTGTAGCAAGAGCCATGAAATTCAAGCTCTTCAACCTAGCTTTCCCTCCAGAAAGAGAGAGGTAAATGGATCGACATCTAATTGTTTCAAACACCGTGTTGTTTAATCACCAATTAGACCTCATTTCTCATCTGCTAAGTTCAACCTATTGATTTCCAGTCACACACTCTTCTTGTTTACTATAAAGACAAAGGCATGCCTCCTGTCTGCTCAGAGGAAGCCGGAACTGTGGCCCCATGTGTACCCCAGCAGACCCATCAGCACACACCCCTGCCTGTCCATGCCCAGATGCCCACATCAGGAGCAGGGCATTTTATTGCAGGCATAGCTGCACAATAACAGGTCTGAAAGCTCCGGGCTGAAGCTGGCTCGGAGCAAATATCTGACTAGGCAGATACTGCAGTCGAAAGCTGCCCTGGGGTTGTGCCTGCAGAGCTCTCCGTTTGTGTTAGTTGTCTGACTTTCTCAGACTTTTCTTAGAATAATTTTACATAAGAGATTGGGATGGCATTTGGAGTAGGTGCAGCTATGTAACCCTTTATATAGGGCCTGTATAGAGGCCTCTGTACATCATAAGTACCAAACTAAAAGCAACACTCCTCTTCAGTGCCTAGTTGTCAGCTGTTCTTGGGTGAACATATTTTTAGCACTTTGTCAGTATTCCTGATGCTCAGGTATCTTCCTCAGAAAGTTTTTAAATCATTGTTTCAATAAAATATTTCAGTTTTAACAAAATAGTAATTCCTGACCAAAAAAAAAAAAAAAAAACAGAAAAAATTTGTGCATTCAGTAATGCTGAGCAGTTCCACCAGTTTCTTAAAATAAGCAAAAGTAACAGTATCAGAAGCAATGAACTACAGAGATACGCATAGTAGAGGCAGGAAAAAAGGCAAAAGGTGGCAATGTAGCCAACAAACACTAAAAAAGGTTGGATTTATTGCCTGGCTATGTCATATGCTGACCAGTATAAACCTACAATTTAGCAATATGTTAATCATCTCAGCTACATACTGTACATTTTCTTGTTGCTGTGATCTGAATGGGTCATTCTTATCTACCATTTCACAGTTTATACATCTTATTGATACTACAAAATCAAATTCTTAGCAAAAGGATGGCCTGTCATTTTGTGGAAAGTAATCTATACAAAGCTATGCTTCCGTTAGCTTATCTGTACCTATCAAATTAATCTGATTACTTCTAAGCTTCCCTAAACTATTCAGAAAGAGAAAATTCTGTTAGAATTAGGAGTTATGATTTTTATGTCATTCTGATGTGCTTAACAAGGTAAATCATTACAGAATTCAAACACTTTGGCAACACATATCCCTGGCAGGGGAATGGACGTTAAAATGGCAGCAAAACCAATTTCTCATGCTCAGGAGACACCCTAGAGGGCTGTCCTGGAACAGAACTTTGGTTCTGCATGGGCTTAAGTCGGATAAAAGCAGTTGAAGGAAATAAAATAGAATGTTGGAGAACAGACATTTCAGCAGTTCCTATGAAGAAAAAAAATTACAAACCTACCATCACAGATAGCTGTAGAGACACAGGCTGATTAACAAAAAAATATAGTACCTGATCCTGTGTTTGGCTAGATGCTGAAAAGCGAAGTCCATTTATTTAGAAGAACAAGATGACAAAGATACAATCTGTTTAGAACAAGAATGTAATTTTCAGTTGCATGTCCACTTTCAGCAAGTGCAGTTGCTGCGGGAAAAACAGAAATCGAATCACACTTGCTGCTAAATACATATTTAATTGCTTATGTTTTTTTTATATTTTGTTTTGCACCAGACTGTTTACTCTGCTCATGATGATGTGGAATTAGTGTTGCTAAGTTTTCTGCTTCTTTTAACCAGTCTTAAAGTGCCGCCTAGTGCACAATTAAGGCAACATCCCCGCCTAGCACAGCAGTGCCAGGGCTGAGCATGCAGAATATTCTGGCAGATTTATTTCATGCAAAAACATTTCATTATCTCCCTCCAGTCAATTTCATCAAATTTTAGGGGCTGAAGTGGATTCTGCATCTCTGGGAATGTGCATTAGTAGAAGTTAATCCAATAAGACCCTGGATTGATGTAACATAATAAGTCGTACTAGTGCTGTCTAGCCTTCCAACCTGCACAGCTGTGACAGAGAGGGAGAGCTTGTCAGGGAGGCTGGAACACTCTGGGACCAGCTGTCAGCACCAGCTCCCACCAGGACACTTGCAGTATCAACCTAACCCAGCAGGCTGGACCCTGCCCAGGGGCCATCAGACCCACAGAGAACATCCAGGCCCAAGACCTTCTGTCCTCTACTCAGCAAGAAAGGATGAGTCCTATAGCTCTGTTTGGACCTAGGGAAACAAACCTTAAGGAGTGAATTGATCTCTTCTGAGGCTTTGGAAGAGAGTGCCGGGGCCTGATACCCTCCCTGGAGTTACAGCTCTCTGCATCAAACTAAGCAGTTACAGCAACAGATATTGCTGAAAACTGCAGTTATTTAACCACACACAGACATAGCATTGTTCATCATCCTAACTGCTCATGTTTTCCTTGGGAGTGAACAAATCAGCAGTGCTCTGTGGCACAGTGAAGGAAAAGAGGGATTGTTCAATTTTTTTTTTTTTAATCACAAAGATAAAGAGCTGGGACTTACTTAGAATCCTGTCAAGAATTACATGAAAAAATCTGAAATCACCTGAGATTTTAGCTACCTGACATTTGCTTGAACCACTGATTTCTTTCTCCCTACAATACCATGTACACTCAAAATGAGCTCTGCTTTTCCTTCACTAATTAACTTAACACTGCAGTAGTATGAAAGAGCTTGTTTCTCAAATGCTTAAATATTACTCTTGATGTATAGGGAACTGTCTTTGTGATATGTTGTGATAAGCTTATTTCTTCTGCAGAACTTTCTTGCCAATAAATAGTAGTGCAGGAAATCACAGAATGAGCTGAATTGGAAGGGACCCACAAGGATCCTCAAGTCCAACACCCAACCCTTCACAGCACCATCCCCAAGAGTCACACCATGTGCCTGAGAGCATCATCCAAACAGTTCTTGAACTCTATCAGATTTGGTGCTGTAACCACTTCACTGGGGAGCCTGTTTCAGTGCCCAACCTCCCTCTGGGTGAAGAACCTTACCCTGATATCCAGTCTAAACTTCCCCTGACACAGCTTCAGGCCAGTCCCTTGGATCCTGTCACTGAGACCACATGGAAGAGATCAGTGGCTGCCCCTCCTCTTTCCCTCACAAGGAAGTTGTAACTGCAATGAGCTCTCCCCTCAATCTCCTCTTCCCCAAGCTGAGCAAGCCCAAGTGACCTCAGTTGCTCCACTTCCCCTCAAGGCCCTTCATCATCTTTGTTGCCCTCCCTTGGACACTCTCTAAAAGCTTCCTATCTTTCTTATATTGCAGCATCCAACACTGCCCCCAGCACTGGAGGCGAGGCTGCCCCAGCTCAGAGCAGAGCAGGACAATCCCCTCCCTTGCCCAGCTGGCCATGCAGTGCCTGATGCACCCCAAGACAGGGTTGGCCCTCCTGGCTGCCAGGGCACTGCTGGCTCATGTTCAGCTTGCCATCAATCAGGATCCCCAAGTCTCTTTTTGTGGCACTGCTTTCCAGCATCTCATTCCCCAGTCTGAACCTACATCAAGCATTGTCCCATTCCAGGTGCAGAATCCAGCACTTTTCCTTGTTGATCTTCAAATTGTTGGTGATTGCTCAGCCTTCTGATTTGTTGAGGACTCTCTGCAGGGCCTCCAAGCCTTTGAGGGAGTCAACAGCTCCTCCCAGCTTTGCCTCACCTGCAATCTTGTTCAGTCCCATGTCCAAGTCATTTATGAAGATGTTGAAGAGCACAGGGCTGAGGATGGAGCCCTGTGGAACCTCACTAGTGACAGGTCACCAGCCTGATGTCACCCCATTCACTGTAACCCTCTGTTCCTGACCTGCAAGCCAGTTGCTCAACCAATACATGAAGTGTTTATCCAGCTGTGTTCTGGAATTTGGTAAACTGTTACAACATTTTCAGCTGGATAATTAGAAAAAAATATTAATAGAGTCCTTTGGTCATCATTATCACTAATAAACCCAAGACCGATTGAGGATCAATAAATACATCCAGCTGGCAAATCTCAGTGACAAGATGTCCTTATAATTACAACAGCAGCATCTGCTTTCCCCATCCTACCTCACAGAAATCACTTCGATCTTGCCTTTTTAGATATTTAGCATTTACACTGATGAGATGAATCTAAATTCCCAGGCAGAAGTCACTGTACATATACATCAAGAATATTTTAACTCCTCCTAGTTTTCTTTTCTCACTGGGATTAAATCAGAGATCATAGTATGCCTCTGCCTTTTATGGTTTTATTAATTTGTGCCTAATTACTTATAGAGCTATTTTGGTTTGATATTATTCCTACTTGGGCTCTGTTAAAAGATCTTCAACAGCTCTTCCTGATCAGTGTAAGCATCATTTCACATCCATTTTATCATCAGAATTAATAAAGAGAAAGAAGCACCTGACTTACTATGTAGTCCAGGGCAAATGTTTTTTCTCTCTGCTTAGTTTCTACATCAGTAACACCTTCACAAAGACATATCAAGAAGAACTTTTTTTCCATTCATACAGCACTAATCATGCTCAAAAAAAATGCCAAGAAAATGTGTGTCTTTAAATGGTGCATCTAAAATTGGCATAGTGCAGAATCCAAATATTTTAAAGTGTCATTAGACTACAGATAACAGGACCCAAAAGATCATTAGTCCATCTGGTCAAACCAAGACAATAAGACTTTGTACTACAAGATTTGAAAACACCCAATAATGTCACAGCAAGAACTGCTATGCAGTAATGAATTAATTTATTTATATTTGCCACAAGCAGCTTGTTCTCTCATTCTCTTCCCTGTAACCAAATTACATATGCAAAGTAGGATCTGGTAGGATTGTTTTTCCCTGCATAAATATATACATGCTGCTATGTGCCTATTTTAGAGAAGTCAAGGTCAAAAAAGTATATTTTCCATTTGAAGCAGCAACTCCCACTGTGGTTCCTATCAAAGATTATCAAAAAATCTTTGCTGAAATAGACCTTATTTGCCTGAAGAGCCAAAGTGACAGTGTCTGAAGGTTTTCTTCTGAAACTTGTGCTTGGTGGAGTGCTGAATGGACCCAGCCTTTAAACACCTTCAGCCTCTTAGGGGTTCAAATCTGGTCAAGAAAACTGAGAACAATATCACTGAAAGGTTGCTTGCAATAAACAACTGAAGCTGTCCAGTCCAGTCTCACCCTCCAAGCAGGATTATCAGCAGAACTGAATCGGGTCACCAATAGAAAACACCCCAAAGATAGTCACCTGGCCGCTTCACTGCACTCCTGGAAAGAAGGGTTGGCTAACTTGACCCTCCCCATGCAGAAGTCATGATCATTGCCTCCTGATACATCATTTGTACCTTCTGAGGAATTTTGGTTCTCTCATTTTCATAACTGCCCATATTGAAGCAGTTATAAATATCTATTAGATCACTCCTTAGTCTCTACATGACTGTGTACATGCCCAGCTCCCTCAAAGAGCATGTATCCTGCAGTCCATCTTGGTGGCCCACTGACAGACTATCAGTAAATAATTTATGTATTTACTTAATTGAAACATGGCTGTGTTCTGAATAAAACTTCCTAAGTCACTGGGATTTATGTTTAAACATGCTGTAATTCTGTAGACTCCAAAGCTGCATCATCTGCTGGGCAGGTCAGTACAGAGAATGACAGATGGTCTTTCAGATGCTAATATGCAAGAACACACACAGAGAATTCATCCTCCTCACAGAGAATACTGTACTGCAGCTGAAAAGACTTCAACATACACCTCAGGTCTAAACTAAAACTCTTGCATGTATCTTGTTAGCATTCCATATGGTTGTGGTTTGGCCCCATCCCCACATCATTTTGATTGGAGTCATATCACCTTACACAACTGAACAATGTACTATACCATGCATTAAATTGCTCATATCTTAGCTCAGCTCTATCTAGGTATTGTCAGGTTGCATAATGTCACAGTCAACTACACCATCCCAATGCATCTTTGTAATGACTCCAGGTAAACTTTCAGTAGGTCTAGAAGAGGATTGACCCTCTTGAGAGGATGGAGCCATATGAAAGGTCAGCAGAAGCATGCTTCTCTTGATAATATTGTTTGTCTTGGACAAAATATTTAAAATTTCAGGATTTACAACTAAAATCTAAAGCGAACAGATCAGCAGAATAACCACAGACACAGTTTCATGAAGAAACTGAATGACTAGAAATTGGAATGTGGAATGTATTTTTAATATGCCATCTAGTGTTTAGCTCAGAGCAAGAGCAGCAGAGTCTGGCCTGCAAAGTACCCATTGAATTCCACCTAATGCTTAGGCCAACGTAGGATCTACTTCTTACAGCTCTTGTGATAGTCACTTTCTTTCCAGTCACTGGTCTAAAAATTTCCTTTTTATCCCTTAATATTTTGACTTCAGAAAACCACTTAAGTAGCTTTAGTTCAGGACTGTGTCAGCTCCACTCTAGCCTGAGCTACATCATATTTTCCTTAGTCAGACCTTTTTGATCCAATGCATCCAGTTCACTGGTTGTTTTGACATCTGCATTTTGAGAGCCATGCTATTCCAAAATGGCAACAAACAGAACAAATTTGAGGAAAAAAAAAGAACACCACTCAACACAGACTCTGACAAATTAACATGCCGCTAGAAACAGAGAGAATCTGCTACAAGATTTATGATAGATGCCACATCTCAAAATTTCATGTTAAGCATTGAAAGATGGAATTCTATTCATAGGTTGTATGGTCCAATTTCTGGTTGCTGTTCTGTAATTTTGCACATGCATGCAAGCAAGTGAGAAAACAATATTTTACTTTTCTCTCCCCAAAGAAAAGCATTTTAATTCTGGATCTGAGAGCACCAATGTACAAAGGTTGCTTAAAGGCAGTGATAAAAACCTAACACCTACTCTACCTGCCAATATCTGTGTGCATATAACTCAGATAGAATCACCAAGGGCTTGGCTTAGTTTTAATCTAGCAACTGTTTCAGAGGATTTCCATTACTTTTACACAACTGCAAATGTTTTCCATGCATCATTGCATACCAGCAACATTCTCCAATGTCTTTCTTCAATAAATTTTACAGAAGACCGCAGCAGGAAATTCTGCATGCCCCATTGGGCTAGCAATCATTAAATATACAACATCCTAATGAAAGGCAGTTTAGAGTACCAGAAAAGAACTTTTCACACATTGACAACCAGTTTCTCAGCTTTTGAAAGCCTCATAAAAAGGCTTCCAGCTGCCATATAGTATTTGCAACCAAACAAAAACTAATCCTTGGCAAATGTCTTTGCAAAAAATAACTACAGAGGATAATAAAGTAGTTAAAAATGGAGTCACACCAAGAGTAAAAAAAAACACTAAACCAATCCTTTTTAGCCTTCATTCCTATTTTAAATTGTTATGAGTCACTCTTCCACATCATTCTCCCACCTGTGCAAACTTGGAGGCAATATACCAATTTTCAGTCCTTCAGCACAGACAAATATGATAACAACTGTCCTGTCCTCAGCCAAATTTCACACATCTCAGCATTCAATAGTACAGAACCCCAATTTAGTTCAGCTGAAGCCTAGTGCAGACTGACACAGTAGTATTTTGACCTTCAACTATGTTTTTCATAAATTTATGATCAGTTCATGAGTAAATCTCATTTCATAAACAAGACAAGGGAGTGCAGTTTCTCAAGGCTCTTGCCTTCCCTTTCCCCTTGGCTGCACAGGGACCCGTGACAGCCCTCAGGGCAGCAGGACCATGATTATGGTCTGGCCATCAGCAATAGAGAGCAGAAGCCTTTTACAGGGGCTTGCATTTCACTGTTTTTGGACTGCAGCAGCCAGTCTGCACAGTGTTAACCCCTTCCAGCACAGAGAGAGGAAGGGGTAAGACCTGCACCCAGAGGGGGAATGCCAAGGGGCAAGTAGGGCCAGGGAAGTTGAATGGAGAGCATTTGGGGTTGTTATGGGCTGGGCGTCAGCAGGGCAGCTGGGGCCATGCCTGGCTATGCACCAGTGTACAGATCCAACCTGGCAGGAGTAACAAAAGAGATGATTTGGATCAGGATCAAAGGCTTTATCACAATCCCCCATCCAAATCCTGCCCAAAAAGTATCTTGGCATTTGGGAAGGAAACTTGAGATGACACTTGTGGAAGAAGGCATTATGGCAGCTGGACTACCATGCTGCACTCTCAGTAAAAATCAGTCCTTCCCCCAGCCCCAGCCTGTATTTCCAGAGAGCAAGCTGCAACTTTCTCAGAGAAGACAGTGGGTTTGTAGCTATGTGGTATGACTCAATACACAGCCAAAGGCAATGGCACATATCTGACCTATTTTAAACCACAAAATGTGGAAACAACTCTCAGCGAGAAAATATGAGCTTTACTTTCAAGAGTAGGGAGGCCCAAGTAGTCCAATTATTTACCACCCAAGACGCTAAGGAGAAAAACAAGTCTCTCGTTTCCAGTGCTGCTACAGGATCTCAGAAATATTCATGTCTCTAATTACTTGATATTGTTCCTAATATTTTTCACTAATGCTCCCCTCTCATTTTTTTTTTCTGGTCACCAGCAAGATCAAACTACAAGTAACTTGAACTGACCCTATTTAATATAGGAAATTTTTTTTCTACGTTGTGTTGCATTATTTTCTTATGTACATTGGAAGTAATATATTATTTAAATATAAATTAGTTAGGATCAGAAAAATTCGATGTTAGAAATATTAGAAAGACAAATGTATGTTTAACTTTCAGCTAATTTTTAATTTTGTAGTTCCACAAGAGAAAAACAGGCTCTTCCTGCTCCCTATAAAAGCAAGAAAAATATCACTAATGTGGAAACAATACAGTGCAAATGTATAGAAATTTTTTCTCTAATCCTTTTAGCCTACCCCCAAGAACTCCACATAAAAGCCAAACAAACAAACAAAACTAAAGGAAAAAAAAACACAAGTAGAGCCTTGTTTTAATCGTTTTTTACTTAAATCTTTTCCATTTTGCATTTTTAAGTATAGGGAATTTTTATGTGGTGCATTTGCAACTTGCACTTTAAAAAAACCCAATGGATATGTATTTTTTCTTGTCTTTCTCCCTCTCTCTAAGGAACTTGTGCAAGAATCACCTTTTTTGCATATCTGCTGAGCTTATTGGCCTGGTCATCAAAAAAAAAGCAAAATAAAAGCGCAGATGTCTGCCACTAGAGCCACCTAAGTTAGCAAGAGTCAGCCAGGAGCCTGCCTCCAGTGACATCTATGAAGATGTCCTTTCAAAAACAAGAAATGTTTCCTCCCTCTCATCACTGATTTTAATAAGATTCATTGGCTGAGACAGCTATTCATGCACAGCACTTATGATCCCCTCAGACTTTCACTGACCTTCAGGGAATTATAAAATAAAGAATCAATTTCCATTCCTGGAAAGGAGGAGGAGAAAGGCAAGCCCCCTCTCACTGTGTAAAGGTAAATACTTCAACAGAAAGAGCTCTGATATTATAAAAGAATTCCTAACAGTAGGAAAGAAGGCATCAAATCAACTGCTGTCATTTTAAATATTTCCTACAAAGGGGGAAATACGCTTTAGTGCAATGAGATATCCAGCAGTGGATTTTTATGTAGCATGCTCAAGAATTAATCTCCATGTTCAACCCTGCACTACTGCAGCTGAGTCAGCACCATTCTTTTAAATGACCTGATTCTGCAATCGCATTATTAATATGAAAATTACTTTCCTCTTTGCTGTTTTGTGCTATCAATGGAAAGCCACAGAAGCAAAATGCATTAGCTCTCATAGGTCTCCTCTAGGATTATTTGCATCAATACAAACTGAATTAATCATGGAGACATTTGAATAATCACCAGTCACACGATAGTGCCAGAGCTGTGTCAGGAGCTGTGGTTCACTTCTGTAAAATGTTGCATTTTATTTGTGTTATTGTCATCTGAACCGTGCATATTTTATCATTCTCTATCAGGATGATACCTTGCAATCTGCACTGTTATTCCTTTTTAATTTTTGGTATATTTTATATACACTGTCTGCTTTGTGTTACCTAATGTTCAATCCTAAATTTTTAAGTGGCACATTCTTAAATTTATGAACCTGAAGAGGGGAATTCATTATAAGAAATATCAGTATAATGGAGACCCCCTTTGTTCTGAAAGACATTGACTCCACCTTTGATTTGTAGAGTTTTGTATAACTCTAGGCTTTAACAACAAAGAGGAGAACAACTAGAGAACCAGAGGATTGCTCTGATGGTCAGTAAAGTTTCGCTCTAATTTCTGAGCACTCCTATAATTCAACCAGACTGCAAATGTTAATAGTAAAGTACTTAAGAAAAAAACACTCATGACAAAATAGACCAGTTCTAATTCTACTGGATTGGTAACCAGTAGGTTCAAGGCAATTTGTGGAGCCTGTTTAGCAGCCTAAATCCTATAAACTTCAGCATTTCTAGCAATATATTAGTAAACATTTTAAATTCAAAAGAGGTTCAGATAGCTAAAGTCAGAATTCTGATAAAAGTGCTATAGGGTTTGTCAACATATTTAATCTGTAAAACAAATTTTAAAAGATACTTCATCAAAAGTATCAAAAGAAAAAAAAGCAACCAGACTTCTCATAAGACAAAGAACATGCTAGGAACTTATCAAGCACTGTGATATACTGCTGAAAAAAATGCATCTCCCTCAAAAATAGTACATAAACACATATCAAAGAGATCCAACAGGCATGACAGTGCATGATGTATGCACACATACAAAAGCAGAAGTCAAACAAATTACTTGTACTGAAAATTATCATAGAAACATACACTTACATCCCTGTTAAACATGGTTCAAGCAAGTTTTAAACTATGAAAGAAAAATACCCTTATCAAAGGGAATTCAGAATAACCAAAGTGCCACATGGTTGCCACAGGCTTTGGAAGAAGGACAGCCACAATTCCATCCATCTTGCCCACCACTTATCTGAGTCCTTCCAGCAGCAGGCCCCTATTGCAGCAGTATGGCAACATAAACATGATTTCCCAGAGACACAAAATTTCATGATGCAAATACCCTCTAAGCAAAACTATGGAAATAGTATCACCATACCAACAATAATAAAACTGGAACAGCAAAAAGCAGCAATGCACTAAAAAGAATCCAATCAAACATTGACTTTCAGTGGAGTAAATATATTCATCTCTGCCTGAAAGGAGACAAGATCTGTCATTTGGGAGGGTAAAGACATTTCATGAAAGTACCACAGCCAATTTATCCAAACATTCAACCGAGCTATTTTTTATTAATTTTCCTCTGAAACGCTTTTTTCTTTCTTGTTTGTGGAAAAGAATGCCTCACAGAAGTCCAAGTGGGGAAAAAAATCAAGTATTTAATCCTACCCTGTTACTGTACAGCTCCAGTTACCATAACAACTTGCTGTAGCTCTTCTCATAATAGGCTTAGAGTAGCTTGTCCATAAAACTATTTTGTGACTGGAACTACAGCTAGTACACTATTCTGCATCCATGCAGTCTTCTGTTGCCAAGAGTAAAATTTATTTCATTTTAAGTGTAAATATAGTTCACAGTACTTGAGATTTTATGGCTAGAAAAGCCAGACTATAGGAAAGATAGCAATCAAATCACTTATCAATGTAGCACTGCATTAATCATTAAAAAAACTCCAAAACACAGCCTACTGCTGTTCATCAAATGCTTCAATATTTCATTATGCTTATAACAGGAATAAAGTATTTTAAAAACATGTGAATTTGTAGCTGTATTTTCAGTTACACCACCAGTTCATTTCTAGATTTGAAAATTAAATGTTATTCTAGTTCTTTCATTTCTAGATTTGAAAATTAAATGTTATTTAAGCCTGCACTATATATCAACTCTTTCTCAGGTATCTTTTATCTCTGTTCTTTGATAAAGTACTCCAGCTATGGAAAATAACTGTGAAATCTGCCAAAATTCTGTGGGTAAAGTTGGAAATCCGGTACTTAATTTTTTTTTCCATTTCACAACACAGATACACTTTCATAACATTAATTGTTAAATATCAGCTTCCCTTTAGCATAATATGGGTAGGAAGTGTTTGTACAAAGGCTGTGGTAGAATTTGATGTCAAAGTACTAGGTTGAAAGATCCTCAAAATATCTTTTAGCTGTTTTGAGCACTATTTTTAAATGAATTTAAATTTTTAAATGAAATTAAACTATCTTTTTAAGATAATTTTTCACAGTGCTTCAATGCAAGGGAAAATATGTACATCCAGGCTGGTCTGCTATTTAGTGTTCCCATTTGAGTACATTGGAGTAAAGGTGCTAGGCAAGTGCAACTTTCAAATGTTAGGAGCCTTCTAGACACCCTCTACTGTAAGGCAGGGTAAAAGACTAAATTTAAAGCTCCAGAATTTTTTCTCTTCAAGGAAAGAATAAACCTTTTTCTTTAGATGACAAATTTAAATACAGACAGCTCCACATTTTTCGCTCTGTAGAAAGCATTAAAACCTCCATTTAAGCACGTCATAAATGGGAACTCATAGGTTTGCCCCTATAACTGATGATCAAGATCCATCCACATCCCCAACAAAATTTTTACTCCTCTGGCTCAGGCCCTTGGAGCAGGCTGCACTCTAATCCTGTATCAGGTTTTATTGCAACAAGTCTAGCAAATTCTTACCAGTACTAGGAATCTGCCCATTCGATCCAAGACCCAGCGGCCAAGTAGACAAGGAGTGGTGCCCTCTGTAATTCTACAGGAGAACTTCCACAAGGACTGCGTGAAAGTCTCTGCTCTGACTGCTGCCCACTCTCTGTGTGAGGGGACTCTCTCAAAATGCGTGTGCAGGTGGGAGCCAGGATGAAGGTAGGCAGTAACCTTACTTACAGATATGAAAATTCCAAACAGTTCCACTGGTTTTTCATGCAATTTTCTGTACTCTTCATAAGATATTTTCTGTACCTTGTCAACTGTTATAAGAGCATTAGAGTCCATTTGCTGTAATTTTTAATTTTTTTGTTTTCTTTTTAAACACATTTCCTATTTTAAATCCTCCCCAGCAGAAGTTTATTTCTATTCAAATCATTTGCATCTGCAAAGTTCTCTGAGTTATTCAAATTTGAGGTGTGTTATTTTATGAAGTTTGAACTTTAAATCATTCCTAAATCAAAGCCAACAATGTGGCATATTTGGACTTAATTTGATGTGCAAAGACCATTATTATCTAGTTAGCAATCTCCTCTCAATTTTAAGTATTAAAAAAAGATCACTAAGGGAAAAATTCTGCAGTGTTTCAGTTAATGCATACAAGTCATTAGCTGGCAGAATGTCTGACCTTAACTATGGATAGAATTTTGTCTGTTTAATTAACAAGTGATGAAGAACAGCCATAATTTTTGCATGTAAGCATCCTAAGTGGCTCTAGTCCAATTGATTAGTATTTCCTGAGCAGAAGTGACAGGCTAGCAAACACCACTTTGCAGATGTCAGCTCAGCTCTGGCATCAGTAAAGTCTCTACTAAAAACTTACAAAGGACATCTAAGAACAATAAGCAGATCTTTATTTCAGGCCCATTAAAATGCTGGAAATCTCATTGTCAGTAAAACCAGCAAAATGGATACGAAAAGCAATTATTTCTACCTTTAAATAAAAGTGTACTTGAATCTTCCTTGGAAAAATAACAGTATCAAATTCTTGGAAAATCACTAATCTGTTCAGCATGGTCCAACTTAATACTGCAAATTCCTCAACATGCATGGCTCAACAGCCTTCTGTGGTGAGAAATTAAAAGTGAAAGACTGTTGTATGCCAGGTTGGTTCAGTTAGGGGTCTTAATAAATGTAAGGTTGGTTCTCTGTACCCCTATTTTCCCCTCAAAATGTCTTGCTCCAAGCTGTCTGCTACAGGAGCTTTCACCTGTCAATCTTATAACCACTCCCCTTCCCCACAGAAGGTTCTGTGTCAGTCACCCCACCTCTGTAATCCCATTTGTCCCAAAGCCCTGTACCCACCTCTGAAATGTTCCCATAGGTTGCCGTGGTCCGCGTCACTCCCCTGTCGTCTGTCCCCATTGGGCAAGGGGGGCTTCCATCCCTGTCTGCCCGCCCCCTATTTAACCCCATGCTCCCTTTGTCCAAGTTGCCATTTTGCCCATGTGCACACCTGGGAACGCTGCTGCGACCACTGCGTCAGCCACACGGGAAATAAACAGTTCTCAGCGGCGGGGCAGAGTGTGCCTTCTTTCTCCCTTTGTCTCCTCTCAGCGTGTGGCTACGAAAGCGGCCAACCCACACGGAGGCTCAGCCCTAGAGCTCTGCACACACAGCAGCCCCGGTCTTGCCGAGAAGCAGCGTGCCTAGCTGGGCACCCCCAGCTGCCCGGGACCGGGGCAAAGAAAACCAACACCACAAAAGACCAAGAAGAGGTGACAAAATGACATAGCAAAACCTAAAGTTTACCACTGCCTTACAGTTATAGTTAACTCTGGTCAATGTAACAGGTTTTTACAGTATAAAAATTCATGCCCTGTTTCTATTAAAAAAGATCAGTGTCAATTACTGGCCAGTCCATTTAGATGAGGGAACAAATAAACATTATTTTAAGAGCACATTGCAAAATCTAAAGCTGTTGTCCAAGACTCTGCTTTGTAAAACACAGAATGAGCACAACTTGCAGGCAGGGTAAGAATGAATTTCCAGAGAATTCTATGCAAATGCAGGATTTGGAAAAATATATGAGAGCTGTGAGGTTCTGGGACAAGAAATGGTGGAAGCCCAAAAGAATTTTTGTCAGCAATAGCCTTAGAAGGCCTGGAATATGCAAACACAGAAACTGCTTCCTGTCCAGTAAAGCTAGACTTTCATACACCTGTCATACATATGTACAGAACAGTGCCAGAGAAATGCTTGCCTCATCTCGATCCTCCTTTGAAGAAGCCTCAGTGGGGGCAAGCACTAAAAAACAAGAATGCCAGAGGCATTCATATCCTGAGATGCTGTAACAGCTATGTATCTACAATAAACATTGAGAATGAGGTGCAAAGCCACATCCAAGTATACATGCAAAGTCTGCTGTATTGTCATAGTATGAACAGTGAGTCTGGCCAAGTGAGCTTAGCCTTTATATTCTTCTAAACACAGGCTTTTTGCTGTATCTCTTACTAAGTAGCTGGATGTTGCACCAACTCACAATACCCTGAGTATTACCACTTGCAAATTACTTCCAAGGGAATGAGTACTCAGGAATTTGTCAGAGACCTGATTAGATGGTGAAATGAATCAGTGCTAGAAGCGCAGTAGACTTTGATCAGTTTAAAAATGGCTTGTTTGAACATCTGAAATCATTAGCGAGGTGCAAATGGGAGTGATTTAATATAGTGTTGAGAGCAATTAGATTGGAGTTCATTTTGTAGTGTCTATTGAGAGCATTATTTTTATCTGGTTTAGAAACATTATAATACTTGCATAATAGATGCAAGACACCCATTCTCCTTGAGCATTATTATAAATGTCTTTCTAGTAATATTCATACATGTGAAAGCAGCAGTAAAAATAGTATTTGCTCTTGATCTTTTTCTGGGAGAAGGCTGAAGATTTCAGTGGATCAAATACTTATTCTGCTTTCCAAGCTCATTAAACATTTATCCAAAGATCTACTAAAGCAGTCAATGCAGATGGAAATGAAGCTTTAAGACCAAGCTCTACAAGGTATTTATATTGAATTGCTTTAGAAAAATCCAACTACACATATTAAAAAAATGTACCTTCCTTACAAAATGCCATTAATCTGGAAGCTATGCCTCCTGTTTCTCCCAAAACTTATGGTATTACTTTTAAAATAAAACCTAGTAAAGTGAACAACATCCAGAAAGATCCAGTTCAGAAAATGTGGTGCTCAAAGTCCCAGAGTTTTCCATTATTTATCAATTTGATTTCTATGTGAAATTCTGTGGTTTCCTCTGCTCCTCTTCCCAGCAGTTCTGCCTTTGTCTCCAATAACAGAAATTTAAATCTCTTTCTTATATAATTTTGAAGTAAAAAACAGTTGGGAAATATAGCTGGTTTAATGGTAGCATGTAGAAAAAATATATATACATATTGACTGTAGTGGTCTGAAAGTCAAGAAATACAGCTCAAGAAGTGACCTACTGACAGAGAACAAAGTTTTCAAAGTATCATCCTTCTACATAGATTTATATCTACTGGCATGAAAGTAGATCACATTAAGGGCCTGAGCCAAACCAGGTCAAATTCAAGAAGTTATCTGTAAGCTTGGAAGCCTATACATAAGGAATAAAAAGTGCCATTTAGAAACCAGTAGCGTATCTGCCTTCATGTGATTTATGTACAAAAGCAAAATTGTGCAGAAATAGACTAGTAAATGGGGGGCTTTCATTTTTTTCCTAGTGATTGTGTTCACCATGAGTTATTTCTAACACAAAACACTTACTAATAAATGGATCACTTCAGGCTTTAAAGTTGTTTTCCTCATAGTACCTGCATTTGATGTATAGAATTAATTTTATCTTCATTTATAGACAAAAATTTGAGGCCTAAAATATGCTTATAAACAGGAATTCTATGACAGTAAAGGAAGCTACTATGCCAAATATCAAGTTCATATAACCAGCTTTTTCATTCCCATTTATTAAGTCTCCTGTTTACTCAGGCATTGCTGAGATATTTGTCTCTGTGCCATTCCTAAACAAAAAGCTACAGCTTCCTTCAGGGAAGCATCAGTAGTTCATATCAGTGGCATGAGCATGTTCCACACAGGTTCTGGATGGGGATTCATCCCAAATCAAAGGATAATTGCCTGTTTCTCAAAGTCCTATTCCAGGTTCCACAAGTAAGTTTTGGTTTTCTAGGACAGCATTGACATGGGAATCAGCTTTGGCACATTAATCTTCACTATTTAATGTTGTGAACACTCCTCATCTGCCAAATAATTTATGCCTTTTACTGATGCTAAATCCTTAGAACAAACATATTAACTATATACAGAATCACTTTCAAATGAAATGACGATTTCTGCCCCAATGCCAAGTTTTCACTCAGGAGCTTAAATTTTTTTTGCCAGGCAAAGCAAAAACTGCTGTTCCCCCCATTAGCACTCCACAGTTATTGAACGATTACTTCTCATTCAAATACTTCCTAAAAACTCACCTTGCTGAAACATGCGAATGTGGGGGACCAAGAGCATGATCTTTCACTAAGCTTCATTCATCCTGCATTTTCAGTCAGGTATTTTACAGGAGCCACATAGCATAATCTTTCTCATATGTTTTTTTAAAGCATAGAGTACACTAATATTCAATAAAAGGTTAAGAAACAGAGTAAAACTAATGAGGAAATAAAAGAGGTTGTTCCAGTATCATAGGAATTTCCAATATTAATTTTTATTGTTTTTCTCTCCTACAGGCCATTATGACATGGAAGACAGAGCAAAGCAAGGCAATTCAGCTCATGACTTACATCTAGATCCCATGAGGAAGCTGGTGAGAACATGATTAAGTGGAATCATCCAAAAACATTTGAACTATGAGTTATTTTTTCTGAAGCAAAATGTTTCACTGTGCCTGTGCAGAACACAGAATTTTATATATTTTTTAAATTCTGTAGAAAACTGACCATGTTCAAAAAGTAACAAGAATTATATTCTTCTCGTGCAAGTGGCCAGATGGAAAATAATCAAACAAGCTCTCAATGCAACTTGTCCCCACTAAAGAATTTTGTTATTTAGGGGAATGAAAGGGTTGTGATATTATTTTATTTTAAACAATCAGTCCTTTAAGAACTTAATCAAGTCACTTATAGAAGAACCATTAAAATAAAATTAAAAATAAACCAAACTAATTTCTGCCCTTGTTGTAAGATGGGTAATTACACAAAACCCAACAACAGTGAAAGCAAGATCATTACAGAGAGAGTTAAATAGAGAGAAATTCCCAGAGGAGCACATAACAGATGTGGATGGTATATTACACCACTGTTATCAGGCAAAACTATTCTCTTTGCTTGTAAATTAAGTTAATGTGTTCGTATTAATACTTAGGGATTTGAAAAATAAACCGGATTTCAATTACCATCACATTTCTATACATGGCGAGGATCGAGTCCCTTGTGTCAGGATGCATCCTGCAGAGTATTAGCTACTTAGAAGTGATTTCTCTGGATTTTTACCTCCACTGTTTGCAGGATAAAAAAGGCAAGAGCATGGGAAGGAAGGAAAGCTGACATGGGTAGCAGCAACAAAAATTCTGGTTGGCCCCTCATTGAGACCCTATGTAGGCTCCCAACACTACCCATCCACCAACCCAACAGGGCTAAAGAAAAGCAAAATTAGGGCAGTCCATTCAAAATATCCCTAGGACTGATCTGACCAGACAGTGCAGAGCTAAGGGCTGTGGCATGTGCATGAGTAAGGAGAAGCAACACCCAAGGGCCCCAAGTCTGACCCAGTCAAGAGAGAGGGAATAAAAACATTTCCTCACCTCACCCTCTGCAGCCTCACAGCTCATTTGTGTTCTCTGGTTTGACCCCCCTCCGTGGGCCTTGCCAGGGGATTCTCTTTGCATCCGAGCAAAGACCCTGAGCCTTTATCTCCATCTCTCCCTTCACAGCTTCAGAGAACCTCCCTGTGCCAGATCCAAGTGATACAAACCAGGGCAGAAGGTTCCTCAGTAGTACAAGGAGCCTTCCTCCCGCCTCTGGAGCAAGAAACAGGAAACATGCATAATTAGTTAATTTATACCCTGTAATGAGCATTGTTTTATGTTCTGACATTAAAGAATGTAGGAATCATTTAAAACCTGGAAGGCAATTTCACTGTTGGTGCAAACAGCTGACTCCAGTGACATTCAGCTTGTTTATGCAAGCAGCGAATTTGGCCTGCATGTACTTTTTGCTCAATGCTTCTGTCAGACAATGCAGAACAAACAATATTTGGCTCCATCTCACTCTGGGCAGATCAACTATTTGCACCCAGGACTTTTTTCTTTGCCTGCCAGTTTGAATTTTCCCCCAGCCCAGGCTTTGATGTACCTTTATAACAGCTGCAAAACACATTTCATGCCAAGGAGCAATTTGCAGGCACAGCACTAGACATTTCAGAGCATTGCTAGTTATTCATACAGTATTTTTTTGGCAGCTTTTCGAAAAATAATACCATAGAACTGTCGTCTCTCACAGTAACAAGTATTTTCATGCATTAGTCTTTTCTGTGAAAATAATTTACAATTTTTTACCACAACAGAGAACTCATCCTAGCAACATAGAAATTTTAAATCCAATAGTTTATTTTAATAGTGCTAATTCTAAAGCAGTCTTAATAAAAGCTGTGTTGACATAAATGTGTACAAAATATCTCAGGTAACAGAAAGGAGGAAAAAAAGAGGCAACCCCATAAAAAAGCACCTTGCATCCCCACTACATGCTTTAGCTGACCTTCCTTTCCCCAGGGAAAGAATGCAATGTCTGATAAATCATATACATGCTGTGAAGGCAAAGGCTCATTTCTCTGTTCCTGCTTTTTCTGTACAAAATGTACATAAAAACACCTTTAATTTGGATAATTCCCCATATGAAAAGATTTCTGTTAAGCAGATGTAAATCTTATGTACCTCATTTACTTGAAACTCCTAAAACTAGGCTAGGAAGGCCTTGCACTATGTCTGAATTTATGACTGATTACATAGCAAAGATAGGGTAAATAATATATGTTTAAAATAAGACCCAAATGTATCTTGTCCTCATAGTTTAGTATCAGGAAAAAACAAAGCTGCTTGTTTTAGCTTTGCTCAATGAAAAGTTTCCATCACAGGCTAGATTCTGGAATATGAGAGGATGACTTTTTCTTAGTTTAGTTGCCTTTTAAGACCCAAATGTACCTCGTACAAAGTTTTCCAAGGACAGTTTCATCACAGAATTTAAATTCCATTGATATTCAACTACTAGCAATCCACTCCTACAGGCCAACAGCCCCAGGGTACCATTTCGAGCCTTCTATCTTTTTCAGTTCAGCAGGCACATCACTGTTTTCTTACTTTGTGTTTCACATCACAGGCAGACTGAGCCATCACCCTGAGCTATATTTTCAGTGTAGAAATCAGACATTCAAATCTCATATTCTGGAAGACATCCATCCCTGCTCACCAAACCCTCCCATCTCATTCACCTTGTCAAGAAGTCATCTCATCAGACTTAAAGGCATCCAGATATTCTGGCTTTTAGCAAAGTACTAATTCATCCCCAGGATCTGGGCTGGAGGCATTTCAAGGAAAACCTCCAGAGAAGAGCCACCTGCAGCAAGTTTCAGCTCACCAGCACAGGTCCCCTCTGTCCTGGAAGGCAGGTCAGCCTTGCTTCTGCAGGAGGGAGTGTCTTTCTCCCATCTGCTTCAGGCCCAGAACTTCTCTGGGAAAGAGAGAAAAGGATAACCCCTGCCAATTCACCACTCTGCTCCTGCACCCTCACGCCCTGTCCCCAGCTGCCAGGCAATTTGATGTTTAGCTGGCAGCAAGCATCTTGTTCTCTCAGAGAAAGTAAACTAATTGCTTTCATTATTACTGCTGTTTCTCATCCCATTTCTGCTTTATGCCACTTGGCTCTTTTGATCATTTTTCTTAAATATACACAGACTTCAATCCATTTAGATTTATCAGTGTTGTATTCTGCAGGTTATTACTCTCTCAGAAAGCAAGTTTTCTAACAGTGTGATAGCATTTATCAGGAAAAGTAAGGAGTCAGTGTCTCCCTTTGCACCTTATTTACTTTTCCCCTCCCTCCATGTGTCAGTTAATAAAAAAATATGGATGCAAAGTATAAGAAAATCTTGTGAGATAAGAGCTCCTGTACAAATATACAGAAAAGTTAAACATCATCACCTAGGAAATCAATACCCAGTTCAGAAGAAGATCCAATCTCTTGATCCAAATCCAACAGTCTCAGAAAAGTACTTTATGTCTAACATCATGTTGGTTTCATTTATGACATATTTCTCATTGCTATTGCTTGTAATACTTTCAACAGGGAAAGAAAAAAATAAGTGATGAGCTCTCCTTTATTTTCCTGGTTTAGTTTAAATTAAAAAGAACCTTATATCATCCCTAAATCCTATATTTCAAAATTTAAGTTTGCTTAAAGAAGAAAAGATTGAATGAACAGCAGAAATTGTGGATGTTTTTTGTTTAAAAAGAGGAAATTTTTATTTAAAAAGGAAGGAAAATATCTACAAGTATTTCTCAACTGTAACTTGCTAGACATAGATGCAAAATACAAGTATTTTAGTCCAATTTAGTTGACAGAATATTAAGTACATAAGAAAAATAGTCAAACCCAAAAGACTGATTTTCTAATATTTAAAACTTTACTTAGAAGCATTTTTGGCCGTTTAGTAGGTGAAAGAGATACACATACCCAAAATGATCAGAGCACGTAGTGCAGCAACCAGGTTGCTTTCAAGTTGTCATTTAAGAGATTCAGACAGCAAAATACACAGATACACAGCCAGCAAGGCAGCTGGATGCACAATTTATTTCCAGTCCCTTTTCTCATAATAAAGACTACTTTTCTGTCATAGCAGCAACATTCATTATATCCAAAGCAGTGAAACAATGAAAACATCATCACATTGTAATTGGCCTGAGGGATGCTGGCATGTCAGTCCTTTCAGTCAGAACATTGTGGCTCTTTCCCCCAGTGATCCCCAACCAGAAGCAGCTCTGCAGCTGAGAGCTCCCACCCCTTTGCTATAGCTATTAGTCTGTCTCGTCAGGGTTAGATGACCTAAAATGGAGTAAGCAAACTCAAAACTAACAGTCAGTCATCCCTACAGGATTCCACTCTGGCTTGTCACAAATTGTGAGGTTTACAAACAATTAAAATTAAATCATTTTGTGATGAAACTGTTATTAAGAGACAAAAACAGCAGCATAATTCAATTTGTTTTTTCACTAAAGATACATTGTTGATCAGCATTTTTCAAATCAAGGCCTTCTACTCTTGTGTCATGTAAAAGACAGAGGACATTTCTCTAACCTCATTAAGTTCTCAACAAAGACCAGAAGGAATACTGTCTTCAGTTTTCAAAAGATGACATATGGTGTGTTCCACAGGATTGTCAGAACTAATCTCTGAAATCTTCACCTTAAATTGGCTGACAACTGTGCTAAGCTAAAGTTATTTTTGTATTAACCCTTAGGAATACAGATTGCCAGCAAATAGTAAAACTATAACCTTTGCAATTCCATTATAAATGTGCCAGCCTTCAAAACATCCAGTAGGAGAGATACTAAAGCCACTTTAAGGTAGAAGCATTGAGTAACAAATAGAATAAATAGATGGCAAGAGAAGTTTGCAACTCAAGGGCAGAGATAATTTCTCAGTGCTAGCTCACAGCTGCAGACAGTCTTGTCATTAAAGGACGTTATTTCCTAAATGTTTTCCAGACCCAAAACAATATCAGCACCAGCCAGTTTGAAAACTTCTGAAATCTAACATTTTTACATTCACAGAAAAACACACAGAAGGCACTTGCTCCAGTTTTGTTGACATTATGAAAGCTTTTATGAAAGCTTTCTGATCGGGACTCAGAAAATTACTGATTCCAACACTTCCATTGATGTAAATCAACAATTTGATGAAAACTGGAAGACTTCTGCCCAAATAGAGAATTAAATTGCTATTGTCCTAAGCAAGTACCTAAAGTGAGATGCTAAAAGCTATTAAGTAACTTCCCCCCTCCCACAAATCTAGAAAACATCATTCTGCACTTCACAGATCCCATGGAGAAAGCTGATTAAACACTAACATAGTCAGCTATTACAGCCAACAATCACATAGGAGAGGACTTTATTAAAAGGAAAGTTTTTTCCATAAAGTACAGAGTCACCAGGTACAACTTCTCTTTCCATCATTTCAGATGGTCATTTCTAGCTTTTGCTGAAATCTGTTTCTAGAATTACTCTGTACAGCATGTGAGGCTATCTAAAAAAAATCAGTAAGATCAGTGAACGTTAGCAAAATCTGTTTTAACAACACATCCAGATTAATTTTTCTCAGAAACTAGACAATATAGGCATTCTTTATCTTAGTAGTAGAGAAAAGAAAAGCTCACATCTCTAGAAATCATTTCCCTTTGCTGATTTCTTGATCAGACAGAAGATCTTCCCTCAATTCCATCTAGAGAAGTTGTCTTAACCCTTCCTAAATTTCCTTGTCACTAAGGCTTATTGCGACATACGACTGCTCCAAGGTGAGGGATTTTTCTCATAAAACTTTTGACTAGAAGAAAAGAAAAGCCTTTTTGGAAGTAAGGAATATCTATTGTCCCCAAGACATTTTTGTGTTAGATTCCTACATATTTTTATCTCTAAACCTTGCTCCTCACAGCTTCTTCCTAGCTGTATTTCCATAAACAGCTACAAGCCATGCTTATTTTTGATCTGCATGTTCATTGGGCTTGACTGTAGTGCTAGAAATCACAGCCCATCTGGGTATGTCTTTTTTCTTTATCTGACTACTATTTACAAGAATTTGCCTCTGCATATTCCCCAAGCTGGGAATGTGGTTGTTCAATCATGATACATAAAGATCATTTCAGAGATAATCTCAGATTCAACAAAAAGTATAGGCAAAAAGATGGGCATTCCTTTCATGAACAACAAGGAAAAAATCTTCAGCTGGTTTTGTTCAGGCAACAACATCAACTTACACACAGTCTTTGGGAGACATCACTCGGATTCTTGTGAAGAGAGAGTCATCAGAGCCAGAGACTCTCTGCAGACATTAAGCTTGCAAGCTCCTCTAGGCAGAGAGAAAGAAGCAAAGAAAACATTCAAGTGCCTTTTATATCACATACATATAATACACAAGTGAAGGATCAAAAATAACACCAGTATAAACTCTTCATCTAGCAGCTTATCACCTCCGTGGGAACTGCTATAGCAAAGATTTCAGGTCAGCTTCATATTGATCAGATGAAAATCAGTTAACCATTTTCTCCTCACAAAGGTTCTTGTCATGAAATTGCAAGCATCTTAGTGATATAGAAGTTTCTTGCTTGATAGCAGAAGAGAAGCTTTAACTTCAACAGTACTGAAAATTAGGCCACCAACTGCATTGTGCTGCAAACTATTTTCAAAACTCACTGCATTCAAAGGAATTATGAATGTCTATCTATTGCTCAAAATTTTATCTGATGATTTTTTTTGCAGCTTTACAGTCATAATAGCATAGGTATGCCTAGATTTTTGCAAACTTTATTTCAATTATTCCCTAAAAATTGATGATGATCTTTTGCAGTAGGCCAGTATAAGTTCAGAATCTGTAGACTCTATTACAGAGCTCTGAGAAGCATTCTCAAAAGAAATACAGACATTACTGCAGAAATTCACATAATCAGAATACATGAAGTTTTATACCTGAGCATACCATAAGATTGTCAGATCAGTCACAGCTGGCCTATAATTAATAACATTGCACTGACAAGTATATGCATATATATTGTGATTTTTTATGCATAATACAGCTTTATCTTGCATAACATTTATAACATAAATTAATAAGTAATGTAAATAATTCTCTTCTACAATGCTAATGATAGTGGTTTCCAGTTAGACCTCATAGACAGTAAAAGCTTATGCCTTTGCCAAAGCAAGTATCAGAACATGCAACACTATCTGCGAAGCACTGGCAGCCAGCAGGCCCTAGGTTTGCAAACATCTAGAAATCCAAGCCTGTTTTACACCAGCTACATAGGTAAAAGTGTTTTGCTTTTAAACTGAAATCTTGACCTTTCCAGGGCAACAACACTTTCTACTCTGCATTGCCATTTCCAAATATAGGCAGAAATAACCCTTTCTGTTGTAGGTTTACAGGAAAGCATTCAGTGCATTTTCAAGTGAAATACAAATCTATTTTCCCAAGCAAAGCAGTGAAATTCCAAGGTTAGGGGAATAGTTACTGCTGGCCTTCAGTAAGATGATGTCTGTTATGTGAAGATACATGGCTGGCCAGGATCTAAGTGCCCCAAGACGTGTTTGTGAGAGCCTCCAAAAACCATAAAGAGTGATAAGATACTGTTCCAACAGCATCTATAGGTCCCAGGTCACACCACCTCTCCACACCATGGTTTCAGTGGTCCAATAGATTTTACCATGCCAGATTTGTGGCCACTCTCTGGTGGGTTCAGACTCCCCAGGTGTGTCCAGCCCTTTCTCTTTCGGTGGGGAAGCAGCTCTGTAAAACAACAGTGCACTCCTGTATGAACACATACAGGAGCTGCCATAAACACAGAGAGCCCAGCACCAGAGGACACCCTCGTTCCTCCCTCATCACATTTCTACACTTCAGGGTTTTATCCAAATATTCATCTTCATGACTGTAGCGGATTTAGAATTCTCCTAGCTGGATGCAGAAGAGCAGGACCTGACACACATTTGCTGACTTTTGATACAGTAAAACTTTAATAAATACTATCATTTAAACAATCATATTAACTTGAGCAGTTGTCATCAGTATGTTGCTTCCCCTCCTTGTACTTCCATAAGGTGTTTTTAACAGATAGGATCTCTGAGAGGAGGACTAATTATTGCTTTTTGTTTGCACTCCAACATGATTGAGCCCTACTTACAAGCATTTAAAATAATAATTGCATAATTTTATAAATTGCCGCACAGACAATTCAGGCACAACTATTCTTCAGCGCATGAAAAAAAAATCTCACTTTACAGTCATTTGGAAAACAAGATACAGCACATAAGACAATACAAATTGGCAATTTTATAAAGAGATATATAGAGATAGATATACATTTAAATCCCTATCTAAAAACTTCAGGACCTAGGATGAACTTTTCATGCCTAAGCTTGTTCCTATCTCAAGCAACTCTCTAGTGAATAGAGAAAACAATTAACAAAAGCTCACGGAGGTATCCTTGAAATCTGGCTTTAAGACTAAGTAATAAAAATTGCGCATGGAATTTCTTTTTCCACTATTTGGGGTTTAATTAGCTTAACGTTTGCAAGATACAACATCATTTATTCTAAACTAGACACTACATCTGATCTGGCTTCAAGTACCATAGACACAACCAAGTACACAGTGTTTTTCCAGGGAAGGAGATTTTTGCCTGTAAAATAAGTTAAAGTGTTAGTAGCTCCAGGTTTACCCAATATATCATATAAATGATGGCATACATTAATGTGACATGGGCTTTTCAACGAGTTCATGAGAGAAACATTTCCATGTTCATGCATCAGAGTGTCAAATTCCTTTCTAGTTATAGCAACAACATTCATTGTTCTATCCATCAGACTATGAAGAGTTATGCTGGGTTGGTTTGGGGTTCTCATAAAGCAAAGAACCTGATAAAAAGTGGATATTTTGATCTATGTAAATATGAAACTAAAGAAAATTATTATGACACTGTTAAGGTGATGCAGGTTATTATATTAACCCGCCTCAGCTACTCATGAGGAATGAAAGCTGAGCCATGAAACTCAGCTGTAATTATGTAATGTTGGATGAAAACCAACAATTTAGAACTGACCACATAACTCACAGTGCACAGTGTTAATGAGCAACACCTATAGGAGACAAAAAAGGCAACATATCTATTCTTTGATCTAGCAATTGTTTAGAGAAATGGAATTTAAATCAGAATATAGCATCTTAAAAATGCCATAGCAATTGTTTAGAGAAATGGAATTTAAATCAGAATATAGCATCTTAAAAATGCCAACTCAGAATTTGAACAGATTAACATGGTATTGTACTTAATACCCCAGTATTTTCAGGGAATAGGAGTATGTTTTCTTAATTTCCTGGGATGTTATTAAACATTAAAATTGCATGGGAAAGTATGGTTGTGCCCACTTGTATACATTAGTAACATCATCATATGAAGATCTTGCACACGCCACATATTTCTCTGCCAGCTTAATTTTCAGTTTTGAAACGTTTCATGGAACTCAGCTAACTCTGGGAATAAGTCCATAATGAGTAGCACAAAGGTGACAGACAAGAACAAGAGGCAGCACAGGGAGATGCACCGTGGGCCAGCCCTGCGTCCCCCGCGCTCATGAGCGCTGTGTGCCCGTGATACCCCAATGGCGCTCACAGGCAGAGGAAACTAAAAACCTGGATTTAAGCTGGAAGCACCAAAGGGAAGCACCAAATACAATATGCCTGCAGCACGACTCGTTCAGTATCACTACCCCCAGGCCAGCAATGTTGGGGGACACGTTGCTACAGGCAAATTTAATGCCATCTTTAATATGCTTTGCATAAGCTTTTTTTTTTTTTTTTTTTTTTTCTAATTTGCTATACGGAGTGAATTTTGTTTTAATTAACAATAATGGAGCACAGCCTCCAGAACTCCAAAGAGATTTTCCAAATAAAATGTAGCTCTAATGATAGTCTCTGAGCTTTTTTTTATGGTGAAATAAGGCAACTCCAGTGTCATTTGAAAGTGACACTGGCTGCATAATACTGCTCTGTCTACCCCTCAGAAAGAAGCTATGAAAAACATTCAGGAAAATTTGCTTCCCATTCAGAGTCTCATGATTAAATGCCACTTAGATTAAGTCAAAACCAAAAGTTATTGATTCTCTCTAATTTTCAACAAGCTAATTTTGAAGTGTCACATGAATAAACAGAGTACACAAGAGTCTGCTGGGTACAGCACTGGAGCTGATTCCCTTCCTTCTCACAAGTACTTAAAAAATACAGGATTTTCAATTTAGACAAAATAGTTTGACTTCACAAAAATATATGTCCAATAATAAGCAAAAGGAAAAAAAATAATCCAAAACACCACATCAAAAAATTTTAGGAAGATTTCAATGTGTAGATCAGGAAATAGACTTTTTTGCTCCCTTCCTGTACCCACCACAGTATTTATACTCTATACACAATGTGACAGAGCAGTACTTTAATAAGCAGGATAAAATTGCTTTAAAATATATTTCAATACTGAATAGGTATGACTAGGATACCATCTCACCATAAGTGGTGGTATCCAAATTCTCCACAACAGAAAGGAGTCTTCACAAATGATTGCTTGACTTTCATAGGAGGTCAAAGAATATGTTAGACCCCTTTCCTACCCACATATTCTGTTCTCCCTATTATTCCTTGTTTGGTTATCATAACTGATAAAAACAAAGAACTTCAGGTTAAACAGCATTCCCAGTTATAGAAGTAACATTGCACATATTGGGATTAAGGCAATGAATACAGTCTTGTAGTCCGCAAAATTTTCAAAGATAGTACCTAGAAATCATGAGAATGGGTGTGAGCAGATTCTCACATAGAGAAATATGCACACAAGAGAGTGAAGGTGATACCTAAAACACCACATGACTTTCAGAATTAATAGGATTTGATCCTTGAGAGAAAGAGAAAAAAAATCTAGGTGGAAAAAAAAAAGTGTGACAGCGAAAATCCAATACCAAGCTACAACCACAGAAGCTGCTCTTGATAACTGTTCTCTTCTTTGTGCATATGTCTTGTAGAGTCTCTCCAGAGACACTCACCTCCCAGAGGGGCTGTAAGCTGTTCTCCAGACTGAGCAGACACCACTGCTCTGTGTTACCAACCACGTGTGCTGCTTCAGGAGCTTTGTCTGAGACACACAGATCCAGAGAACCCAGAGGTGACCCAGGTAAGCTGCTTTTGGGGCTTACACCAGGCTACTTTCAATCTCCCCTGCTTTTACCTTCCCCATTCCAGCAACCATCACACAGGGAAGAATGTTAAAGGAGAAAATCCCTGAAGCCTACAAAAGAAAAATCAACAAAATAGCAAATCTATATCCACAGTAAAGCAGGCAGAGCCTTATTGCCAGAAAGGGAGGCACCTGAGACAAGTTCAGCCATCCTCAAGGTAAGGCAGGACAGGTTTCTTTGCTGTCTAAAATCCTTCCACTACAAGTACTATGAATAAATGTTGTATTTTAAGAATCTGTTCAGATGAAGTGCATGGAAAATATTTTTGTAATCAGATTCTGAAATGTTTGAGGTATTTTTCCCACATTGATTCAAGAACTAATATAGGCCTCTTCAAGTAAAACTTCAGGTATTCATATTATTAATCAGCAGACACTATAAAAGCAAAAAAACTACCAAAATACAAGCAAATTTTTATTGAGGTACAACAAGAGACCCTTAAAAACCTATTTCAGCATGAGATGGAGAGAGTTTTAGTATTTTGAACAAACTTTAAAATCACATTCTTGTGCTGTTAGCAGGAAAGAAACCCCACAAATTATTCCCTGCAGCCAGAGTCTGCTCTGATAAGAGTTTCGTGAGACTAAGTATAATTTTAAATGGAATAGTCTTTTTTTTCTCCATATAATTTGCTGTTTCTCCCCATTCTCTGTTGATCCCATAATTTTATTTTTTAGAAGTAGTTTTCCTTTGAGTTGGATTTTAAATACACATCATTACAATTCTGTTAAGTAAGACTGCAAGCAACAATGCTCCTCTCAGTCAGGAAAAATGCTTTGTGACAAGTAAATTTTTAAAGTTGTTTAGTTTTCAGGTAGTATCTTTGCTTAGGGTTAAAAAAATTACCAAAAATATCCCCAGCAATAAACAAAACTTCCCTAACTCCTGAAAATCCAGCCTAGAAAAGGATCCATTTTCTTCAAGGATCTCCAATCCACTGTTGATAAAATAATCCTTCATGGTCCTTCCGTTTCCTACATGTGCCACCTATCCAAGCTCAACTTTGCCATTTTTAGTCATTAGTAATGTTCTGGTATTAATCATTCCCTGACAATAGATGACTGATGCATCTGCATGGACTTTGAAAAAGGTTGAATCTTTATTAGCTGCAAAGGTTATTCCTCCTCTTCCAAAAACCTGTCACCTTACTGCACCTAGGCTGAGTTAGATGACCTCTTTCAACAGGTAAGGAATCATAGCTACCACTACCAAAGCTAATCCCTTGGCATTTCTCCCTCTTATGAGGATAAGAATAAATCAGCTATCCCCTAAGACTCTGTTCATTATTTGCTCCTGGAAGCTGGTTTTCTCAGCATACCTTCCTTACAAAAGTTGTAAATTGATAAGATATATCCCTGTAACATGAGAAACCCTATTTGCGCTTCCCTTTGAGACAAAACTGTCTCTTGAAATACATGTAATGACATAAGCTGTTCCCTTTTCTTCCAGATAGTGAAAAACACTTCAGACCAAAGGATACACAGGCCAACCAGGCATTAGGGTCTAGGCAATATCTCCACTGTTTAGGAGAAGGACAGGCAATGCTAGCAGATCAGCTATCTGGTTCTCAGGAGTGCTCAAATGCAGAAAAGGCTTGTCAGATTGCCAGTGGCTGCAAGAAAAAGACCAGGACCCCACCTTCTTCAAAATGTAAGGACAGTTATGTCTCATAAACAGCACATTTTAAGGGCAAAGATATAAGGCAATTTCAGGTAGGGACACATTTTAGGTACAGGAACAGTGATGGAATATTGTGATTAATACTTAAGCAATGCATCAAACTCCATGTATCAAACTCCATTGAAACACCTTTTAATTCCAAAATATTTATCTTTATTTTGATCAACCCCTATTAATGCAGAGGGTGGTCAGCATTTACTTCATTTTCAGCATTTACTGCGTTGTATTATTCCCTTTTAATAACTGGATTTGAGATGCAGCATAGACTATACATCTTCAGATAAAATTTTGAAAACTACTCATCTTCAAATTATTTTTTTGCCTGTCAGGGCTCTTTGTAAGTCTAAAATCATCAGACCCATAAACCATTATATTGCTTTGTTATGCAGCCACAGATTTCTCACACCTCTCTTTTCTCTACAGGTCATACACATAGTGTTACAACCATTCCCTAAAATGGCTTGCACTTCTGTTAATGTGTTTTCCACAGAGAAAAGCTCCAAATTGAGAATAAAAAAAAAAAAAAAAACTCTGAAAACTGACTTCTGTCTTTTGATTAAAAGGCAAATTATTTGAGCGAATATTTACTACTAACTTGTCTCCAGGTTTTCTCAGTGAAACTGCAGCAGCTCCACCAGGCAGCCAGCTTATCTTCTGGCAACAACCCTGCAGAGGTTTTTCCCTGATGGGCTCTGCAGCAGCACAGCAGCTCACCAAGGTGGGCAGTCACCAGCACAGCACATTGGTTTCAAGAGGGCAGGCAAATCTTTTCAGTCACTATTTGAGCAGTAAAATACTGAAATGATATTGCTGGAGGAAAATGAGGAGAATGATGATATAAAGGTCAAAGTGCACAAACTGACATGTCAGAGAGAAGCTAAAACACTTTTGCCTAATGCTATGTTAATAAGGGTGGAATAGACACCAATACTGTTTGCAGCTCACATAAATAAAATTGTGCACAGTACTTGGTAAAGTGGTGGGTGTTGAGGTTTCACTTGTGCTTTCACCAGGAGAAAATGCAAAGTCAAAAACCTTTTGTATAATAGCTTCACAAAACAGTCAAAAACCCTTTGTATGATAGCTTCATAAAATACTGTAAAAACCCTTTTGTAAGATAGCTTCATTAACATTAAAAACATGTAAGAGTATGACATTCCTCTTGTACAGGGAACAGCTACAAAGGTAGTAACCCTCACCTCCTGAACATCACTTTATGTTACTTGATAGCAAACCCCTGTGGAAAGCACATTAAACAATATTAGCATAGAGCTTCCTGCTTCACAGAGAACAGAATCTCCTCACGGTGACTAGAGCAAGTAGAAGAAAAATGATGTCACAAAAGGTGACCTCTGAACAGTTTTATAGAGAGGTGATAATATAAACCTATTTTCCCAAAATAGAACAGCATAGGAATTGCAGTTACTACCTAAGGGGGATTAGTTCAACTCTCCTGTAGCAAGGAGAGAGTATTTTGTTTAAATTTCAAAAACTAAAAATTAAAAAAAATATGATTACACTAGGAAAAAGTCAGGTTTTTATTACCTTTCCCACTGACAACAAGGTATGAGTAATCTATAGAAACACCAGTCTTGTCATGTCAAGCAGTGCATAGCAGCATTAATGCTGAAGACCTTCAAGACACCCTAATGACAAATGGTTTCATTGCAGTAGCACTAGTTAGTATGCAGGGTGCCAAAATCCCTCAAGAGTGAAAATATTCCCAAAAATATATATCACAAATTTTGGAAAGTTTTGAAAAGTAAACACTACAGATTTCCTACAAACAAATAGAGCAATTGAAGGCAGTCTTCAATTTTATTTACTAATGGAGTTGATTTATTTTTTTAGAAGCAGTAAGAGAGCAAATTCATACAAGTTTTAGTCAATAAAATGCTGCTTTTATAGTCTATAGAAATGCTAAACTTATAAGCTTTGAGAATTTATGTATAAATAAAGATGAAGCTCAGAAATAGGCACAGTATTCTTTCATTCCTGTTTAAAAATATTTAGGAGCCTTTGAGCCAAGCTGAATGAGAGACTTTTCATAAATTCAAGCATTGATATTTTCCTGAAACTTTTACATTAAATTTTTTTGTAATTTATACATACTTTTGCTTTTCACAGTTAAAAAAAAAAAAAAAAAAAAAAAAAAAAAAAAAAAAAAAAAAAAAAAAGGCAAGAAACCCCCCATCAGGATTGTTCTCCTAATTTCCCCTTTAACAAAAAAGCTTTGTTACGGGGTGTTGGGAGCAGCTGTCACCTCCAGCACCTCCAGCCCAGGACTCTGTCCTGGTCCCTGGAGCCCAGCCCAGTGCATGGCAGCTCATGTCTGTGCTCAGCCCAAGGGATGTGGCTGCTTCTTTTCCAGCGGCAGGTTCAGCCGCTGGCAAAGCTGCACACACATCCAGAGAGCTGACAGGGCTGGTCACACAGGCTGCCACAGACAAGGTGCTGCCTTCAACACCTTCCCAAAACACAAACCAGACAGCCAAGAGCCCTCCTTCTCTTCAGCTGGTAGCGACAGGAGGTCACTGGTGAGAGCACACACACGCCTTCATGCATCCCCCAAGTACCAGCAGAGCCCCTCCGTCCACCCAGCATCCCTGCCCACATCCCAGGCCTCCAGCCCTCCTCCAGGTCCCCTCCTGGGTGGCTGGTCCTGCCTGGGGTTTGCAATGAGCACACCCAGGCACACCTGCTCTGGGGGGACACCCAGGCTCTGACCCATTGTCCCCTCCCAGCTGTGGGCACTGAGCCCACTCACTGCTCCTGCCACAGGGGTGGGGACGAGGCCTCCCTGCATGCTCCCGAGGGTGGCACAAAGATGCCACTGGCTCCAGTGGGTGACATCACAGTCCAGGGGAGCCCACACCCCCACTCTGACTCCAGCTGCTCCAAATCCATTCACACAGCACCGCAGCAGCTGGCGCCTGGTCTTTGCAGCACTCCCATGAAAGGATTCTACAGCAAATCTTTAAGACATGATCTGATCAGAAGATCAGACAGACTGTGATCAGTGTAGGGTTCAATCAGAACTGATCAGCTTTGTTTACAAGTAAGCAACACCTTTTAATCCCTTTCTGTCCATATCCACATTTCCCCTTTTACTCCCTTCCCTTGCACATTCCCCCACCAGTGTGGGCAGAACCAACAACCCCTTGCAACATCCTGGACCCTCAGGTTTACAACCTCATCAGTTTTCAAGTGCCCATTTGTTAGCAGATCATTCATTCATTTTTGTTTGCTTCTTGTCTTTGTCCCATTATGTTTGTCTGCCAGGTCTGTCTCTGTGTTTCAGTTATTGCTTCCCTCTTCTCCTTTTTATCACATTTGACAAGGTCCTTGACCAGATAGATAGTGTTCTCATGTTCCCCACACTATCAGGTTGACATACCTCTACATACACCCACATAGTCTTACAAACTGCTGATTAAAGTGAAATGAAGTAAAAAAATACACTTCAGAAATATCCAGGGATAAACAGCCATGGGAGCCTTCCACCTTCTATTCTTGCTTCTGGTGTGCTCAGGCAAGGACTGCATTCATACTCTTATAGAGGATTTATTTTCCCTGCATTTACGAAGCAGCTCCATTTTATTTCAATGAATCCTCCAGGAAGGAAAGTTCTACTCAGCCTGATTAAAAGGTGCTTTCAACTCAAAACACTCAAAAGCAGATTATACTGCAACAAGCCAATAAGAGAAAAGAAAAAAAAGTCTAGGTGGTCCACAAACCAAAGACAAGTATGTAGTAAACAATTCTATTTTCTATGAGAAGGAGGAAAAAAAATTACACATTCTCCAACTTCAAGGAAAGGCTTGCAAGCCAATGCTTGTCATTGTTTTATTCTCTTTTTAAACCACTAAAAATGTAGAAAGCTTTTGGTAAAATGCAGCATAACTTTGAAAGAAAGGATACTTTTTCTCTCCCTCATATTTCAATATTTACATTTATGTGTCCAGCTCACACTCCCCACGTTGCAAAGATGGGCAACATCAGTCTTGGGAGAAGCACTACAAAATAGTGTTTTAAACCCCACAACACCAACCCTGCTACAAAATCCAGGACAAATGGTAAGCACTGGGTAGATTATTTTCTAAATAGTTTTCATTTAGGAGTAGCAATAATATACTCACCATGGGTGGAGAGGGAGCCTAACAACATGGGCAATGAAAACATGTACTAAACAGAAGAGAAGCGTCACTAAAGCTTGCAAAGGAAGAACATGAAGATCCTTGGATTCTCTATCCCCCTCCACAGCTCCAGAGAGATTTTCTAGACTTAAAATGTCTGACCTCCTAAAGAGTCTAATGTAAACCTCTATCCTTCTGAAAGCTTTCTCTGCCCCCCTTTTTTCCTCACATAATCTAAAGCTCAGAAACAGTGTCAGGAGGACACAAGAAATTATACTTAAAATATATTACACTGGCCAACAAAGAAATTATATCTAATGTTCAAAATTCTTGGAATTAGAGGATCTAGGGTGGAGCTTTTTTTTGTTTGGATAAACACATTTCGAAGTGTTTATCCAGGTAACCATCAGAGGGGCTCAATCCTTCTAGGCTCTTACAATGCACAGAACAGTTTACACAAATGTATTCAGCCTGAAAGAACAGCTTCCTTACAAAGGTGTTTAAAGTGTCCCATCTCCCTGTTTAACATGTGTTTTGTGTTGGAATTTAATCCCATCATATGCAAAGAATTTGACATAGCACTGTTGGAAAGATTAGCATTTCCCCCAGCCTCAGCCCCTCCTAGGAATCTCTACATACAAGGCAGTTCATACACATTACCTCAAAGTCACTGCAAGAATCAGCATTTCGTAGCAAATATACTTTACAAAAAATTCTGCAGCTTCTAATTGAGCCAGGCACTTTTCATATAGGAAAACACTTTATCATTTTTTTTCTCCTTTAAAAAACACAGCTTATGAATTCTACCTGCTTACTGATACATTTGACACTATTGGAAAAATAAGGCAGCTGATTTAGGAAACAAGAATTATCCACACTAGGGAGATCTGTATCATTAACCATTTTTTGTTTCTTAATCTGTTCTTTGTGTGCTGTAGATAGAGCAATTCTGCCACCTAGAGTAAAATTCAGGTCCAAGATAAAAAGATTTTGGTGAACATATACTGTCTGCTTGACTAATTTGAAATGGAAGAGATACTTTCTCTGACAAATAATTAAATGCAAATATTATGGGTTTATTCATTTTTTTTAAGGCATGCTACAAAATATTTAGTCGCTGCTGGCTATCAAAATCAGCAGCATTGCCAGAGAACCAGGTGAAATATATAATAAATACAGTTGAGATAATTTACATTTTTATTGGCCCTTTCATTACACACTTCTCTAAATATTTCCATAACTTCACATAGAAGTTATATGTTTCCCCATATAATGGAAAAGAATTCCCTTAGCAAAGTTTTGAAATCCAGAATCAGTCTATTTGAGCAAATCAGAAAATTAAGAAAATTATAATCCAACTGCACGTAAAGATGGTTTCAGTTCATTCATATATATATACGTGTGTGTGTATATATGTTATATTTCCAAATATTTCTATTTTGGAGGCAAAAAACGACTGCCAGTTGATGCATAAAACACTGTCTGTTACCTATGAGGGGAAAAGTGAGGCAATGGCAAGGCAAAGTAATTCCTTACATAGAGCTGATGATCTTTAATTTATATAAAAGCCAGAATTTTAACATATCATTAGTATGAACTAATGCCTCTATATCCAGTTGTCTTAGTCACAAGAAGAAAGAACTTAGGTCTCCTCAGATAGGAATCTGTGGTTTTAAAGATTCTGATAAATTTAAAGCAATAACTCATCCTTTTCTGGGAGCTGAAAGGACATATGCTGAGATCTTCCATGAGCAGTTATGTCAAAGTACCAAATATCACACAATTTTTACTCTAGTGACTCAAATACATTTGTCATCGTGGTGGATGGAGATTTGCTTGCAACTAGAAGACTAAATATATTATTTTCTCTCTTTCAGTCAGGGAAGAACACCCTATAGAGGGTATGCAAGGTTAATCCCCTGGCTCACCAAGCATTGGCTGCAAAGGCAGGGACAAGAATTCCTTTCAGGGGCAAGTATTGGATGTAACCTTGAGATCACAAAGTCTTTAAAAATTTGTTTCTAGAATCCAGGAGAGTTTGCCAGATAAAGCCTCTGTCTTTTGTGCAGATCTGTTCCTTAAACACCTGCTACTCCTGAAGCAGAGATAGTGAGATAACAGAACCTTGGCATGACCCTTCCTGGCCATCCTCATGTGGTTGCTCTTGTGATAAAAAAAGCACCAAAAATCAGTTGTTGCCGGAATTAAAAATAGCCTCTGCTTATTGGCAATAATATGTTGCACCGAATGCACATAGCACACTTCATCTGAGGATCTAAGTGTTTTGCAAACATTAATTAAGCTCTGCACTGCTATTATGATTCACAGAATGTCATTATCACACCCAAGGGATGCAGGAAAGAAAGCCATTGAAGCAAAGTATAGGGAAGCAAGCCCTTGAAAGCACAATGATTCTGGTTCCATTTCAGATCACATCGACCTACATACATCCTAGGACAGAGAAAATAAAGTCAAGGATTACTCAGAACAGAGCAGTTGATTTTTATGTGATTTATGAAGCATAGATACTTTTAAAAAGTACTGGTTTCTTCTGACCTTTCTTCCTTTTCTTGTCATTTGCAGGATTATGTATTATTAGCATTTCCCAGTCCTACTATTATTTCTGTATATTCTGTTATCTTCCTAACCTTGAATACATTCACCTATCTTTTCAAATCTGCTAGTCTCAACCTACTTCCAATCGTTTGACCTTTGAGTATCACATTTCCTCCAAACATCCTACGCCTCTAGTTCTTTCATTTGACATTTCCCTCCAGAAGTCAGAGAACATTTTTTCCTCTCTCAACCTTTAGTACATTTTTCAAAACTGCACCAATCATTGCTGACTCTCTGGGGAGCAAATCATTTTCTATTCTAGGAACCAGGAGTAAACAGGCAGAGTGGATCTTGGGAGCTGAGAGCAGTAAGCATTCATTGTCCACCGCTACGTCCTTTCAGCTCATCTCCATTACAGCAGAAACACATTGAAGGACATGTTCTGAGGTTCAATAACTGGTGTGTTCTGTGTTGTGACAGGTCTTTATAGCATCAATCATGTTATCAACAAGCAGCCAGGATGACTGAGTGCCTCTCTCAAGGGCCTGTGCGCCAATGCTCAGTGGGCAGACACGAGGACTTGGAGACCTGCACGCAGTTGGCAGGGCTACAATCTCACTGGGACCATGAAACACGGTGGGGTAACTTACACAGCTTCTGCAAGAGGTGGATATGATGGTGAGGAAATGGAGCTGCTCTTGAAGCAAGAACATTGCAGGGAGTGGACAAGAGTCCTACCTAGGGATAAATGATGAGCCAGCTGACAGCTTATGTGCCCAGAATCACTACTTAGACGAAAACTGCTAATGTGGTAGTGAATGCCTGCTACCAACCACCTAAATTAAAGTTTTGGATTTTTGTGGACTTCTTCAGGCAATTGTTGAAGTCACCCATGCACTGGCCCAGCTGCTTATGCAGGCTTGGACCACACCAGTATCTGGTGGAGGGATAAGAGAGCAGAGCACAAGTAACTGAAGTAACTGAGGATATTTCAGGAGTGCATTAATGATGACTTCTGGACACAAGTGATTACCCAAAAGCCAGCCAAAAAGGGCAGATGCTCTGCTGGACTTCATCCTTGCAATGAAAGAACAACTAGCCAGGGGTGTTGTGATTTAAACCCCACAGGCATCTCAACCCCATACAGCTGCTCACTCACTACCTTCTGCAGAGTGCTGAGGAAAAGAATTAAAAGAGGAGCAAAAGTGAGAAAAATTGTAGGTTGAGGGAGGAGGGGGAAAGAAAAAGGAGAACAATAAAAAGAAAAAATTTGCAAAAGCAACTGTTTAGCACCAGCCAACTAATGCCCAACTAAATCCCTGAGCAACAGCAGCCCCTGGAAAACTCATTCCCAGTTTTATGGCTGAGAACAGTGTTATAGAATCTTCTTTTGGTCAGCTGGAGTCAGCTGTCCCAGCTGTGTGCTGTCGCAGCCTCAGGTCCATCTCCAACCTCTGCAACTGCAGTAGAGTGAGAAACAGAGAAGGCCTTAATAGTGTGTTAGCACTGTTCACCAGTAGTGAAAATATTGGTGTGTAATGAGCTTCACTTTGGTCACCAGTCCAAAACACGGCACTTAACAGGTATTTTCTGCACAGGTACAGATATTAACTCCATCCCAGCAAGACTTAGTACAGGGAGTGTAAAGGCTGGGGCCAATCATGAGTTGTGGAGTTCAGGATCCAGAAAGGAGGGGACAAGGCAAATAGCAAGACCCTGCACTGCAGGAAGGAGTACATTTGGTTTCCTCAGGGACCTGCTTGAGAAGCCCTGTGGAGTACAGTTCTGGAGAAAAGAGGGGGGCACCTGTTGGATTTTTGTTCAGGCATCACCTCCTCCAATCTCAAGATTTGTCTTTCCCAGTGTGCAGAAAGGACTCCTACACAGATGAACAGGAAGTTCCTGACAAAACTCATCTATCAAAAGGCAAAAATAAGAGATGACAGCAGGGACAAGTGACCTGAGAAGAACACAGAGACACCATCCAAGTGTGTAGCAATGGAGTTAGATATATCAAAGCCCATCTGAAGCTGAATCCAGTGAGAGACACAAATGGCAATATGAAAGGCTTACCAGGCATAATAGGCATATCAGCAGCTTAAGGAAGATTAGGGGCAGTGTGCTGATGAATAGGCTCTACAGTAGCAGTCAACACGGATAAGGCTGAGGTACTCAATGCCTCCCACACTGTGGTCCTTCCTAGCAAGATCTGCCTTTCAGAAATCTCAGGTTCTTGAAATCAGTGAAAATGTCTGGAGCAGGGAAAGTGCTGTCAGTAGAGAAGGGATGCACCCACAAGTGCTGAGGGAGCCAGCCAATGTGATTGCGGGATCATGATCAATGATCTTTGAAAAGTCATAGTGATTGAAGAAGGTTCCTGAGGACTGGAAGACAGCAAATGTCATCTTCCAGAAGTACAAGGAGGCAGATATGAGAAACTACAGGCCAACTGGCCTCACTTCAAACCATGGCAAGGTGGTGCACCAAATAACCCTGGAAGCCATTTCCAAGCACAAGAAAGGTGATGAGTCAGCATAAACTCACAGAGCAGGACTCATACCTGAACAGCCTGACAGCCTTCCACAACAAAGTGATGAGCTCAGTGGGTGAGAAGAGAGTCATGGATGTAGTTTATCTTTGCTTCATCAAGGCCTTTGACAGTCTCACATAACTTTCTTATAGATACACTGACAAAATACAGACTAGATAAGTGGACAGTGAAGTAGATTGAAAACTGGTTGAACTGCCAGGCTCAGATGGCTGCTGTGTACAAAGCCTGGCTGAAGGACAATCACTAATGTATCCCTGAGGTTGATATTGGGGCCAGTACTGTTTAAAATCTTCATTAATGACCTGAAAGATGGAACAGGGAGTGCCAACAGCAAGGTTGCAGGTGATAAATTTTGGGGAGGAGTGGCTGATACACCAAATGGCTATGTTGCTTTGCTGCCATTCCAAGGGACCACAGCAGTCAGGAGAAATAAGCAAACAGAAACCTCATGAATTTCAGGCAAATCAAATTTGAAGTCACGTATTTGGGGAGAAATAACGCCATGCAGCAGCACAGGCTGTTTGGGGCAAATGGAAGGAAAGCAGCTCTGGAGAGAAGGGCTGGGGGATCCTGGTGGACAAGGAGTTGAACTTGAGTCACCCTGCACCCTTAAAACAAACCAGAAGCACTAGGCAGAGCCAAGCCAGCAGGCAGAGGGAGATCACAGAATCACTAGGTTGGAAGAGACGTTCAAATCATAAAGTCCAACCCATGCTTCAATACCTCAACTAAACCATAGCACAGAGTCCCACATCCAGTCTTTTTTTAAACACATCCAGGGATGGTGACTCCACCACCTCCCCAGGCATACCATTCCAATACTTTATCACTCTTTCCATGAAAAACCTTTTCCTAATATCCAACCTAAACTTCCCTTGGCACAGCTTGAGACTGTGTCCTCTGATTCTGTCAGTTGCTACCTGGAGAAAGAGACCAACCCCCACCTGACTGCAACCACCTGTCAGGGAGTTGTAGAGAGTGATAAGGTCGCCTCTGAGTCTCCTTTTCTCCAGGCTAAACAGCCCCAGCTCCCTCAGTCCTCACAGGGCTTGTGTTCCAAGTCTTTCACCAGCCTTGTTGCTCCTCTGGACATGCTCAAGCATCTCAACGTCCTTCCCAAACTGAGGGACCAGAACTGGACACAGCACTCAAGGTGTGGCTTCACCAGTGCAGAGTACAGTGGAAGAATGACCTCCCTGCACCTGCTGACCACACCATTCCTGATACAGGCCTGGATGCCCTTGGCCTTCTTGGCCACCAGGGCACACTGCTGGCTCATGTTCAGCCAGCTGTTGACTGGTACCCTCAGGTCCCTTTCTGCCTGGGCACTGTCCAGCCACACTGTTCCCAGTCTGTAACATTGCAGGGGGTTACTGTGGCCAAAATGCAGGACTTGACACTTGGACTTATTAAACTTCATCCTACTGGACTCTGCCCATCCATCAAACCATTCCAGGTCTCTCTGCAGAGCCCTCCTACCCTCCAACAGATCGACACACGCTCCCAGCTTAGTGTCGTGTGCAAATTTACTATGAAAGACTCAATCCCCTCGTCCATGTCATCAATAAAAATATTGAACAGATGATACTTCCAATGGTGATACACAACATAGGTGCTGGGACCAGCCCTGCACTCTCCAGTACAGTCATACAGCAGAGATGAACTGGAGTAATTCCAGCACAGAGATACTGTGGAATCTCCATTTTTGGAGATAAATAAAACCAAACTGAATATAGTCCTGAACAATCCGCTGTAGGTAACCCTGCATTCAGCAGGGGTGTTGGATTAGACAGCCTCCAGTGGTTCCTTCTGATCCTAAAGGTTCTGTGACTCCGTAGCCCATGTTCTGGTGACTGAATAAGATCTAATTTTTTTTTTTTTTTTTTTTTTTTTTTTAAATAAGAAACTCACTTTCCCCCAATATGTTTAAAACTCAACATATAGAAAGAAATCAGAGATTGTCAGACATTCTCATATACTAACTGCAATCCACCAGCAGGTTAAACCTGCAGACATCTCGCCCACAGTAAGAGCTCAGAACACTTTTAAAAACTAGAAGGGCTCACTGAGTGCATTGGATTCCAATTAAGACAAGCTGCAAGACTTTTTAAAGAATGGAAATGCAAACTACAGAAACAGGGACTATGCTCTAGCAGAATACTTTTGTTAATGTTGTCAGCTAATGAGCAGAAATGAGGGGGTAAATTTGAACATTTCTCTCTCCTATTTGTGTGGACTACATTAATATATACAGGGTTTTCAAATAGCTAGAATACAGATGTGAAATACACTGAGAGAACTACTGAAAGTCTTTTTGATGTTTTCATACCACTTATGTTATACATTCTCAATACTTTTGTATATTTTCCATTCCCCCATCATGTCACTTTATGAAAGTCAGTTTAAGATGAAGGAAGGTGAAACCTGCTCTTTATAATATACTCTTTCCTGGATTTTCATTTTACTTTCCATTCACTCTTTCCCATGCCCCCCACCCTGTAAAATATGACTAGGTTAGAATATCTTGAACAACAGAGGAGAGTTTCATGCAGCTTTGGAAAATCAGCACTTTTCTTTGCAAGAAAAAAAATGCTTAGCTCTCAGAAGTTCTATCCCTTAATCTGGTATAGGACTTTTAATTAACAGAAGCTTAACATTCATTCAACCCCTTGCAAGAAGCCAGTCACTATTGCCTTTATTTTACCAAACAATTGAACTGTCTAATTAAAAGTCACAAAACAACTAAGTGACAATAAGAACTAGATTTCAGCTTCTGAAGCTTAGCTAAATGTATTATGTTATCTATTTATATTCATTAGAGAAAAGATCTAAAGGCACATCTTTGCCAATACTCACCTTTGAAGGGCCAGAAGACAAAAGAAATCTCTCACTTCAAAGTGACAATAGACAACAGAATTTTTCACTTGAAAGATTCATTGCTCTAAGGTATTAGTGGGAATTTATATAAATACTTAGCCATTGATTTATTTTTATATACATATGTATGTGTATATATGTATGTATATATGTATGTATATATGTATGTATATATGTATATATATATATATATATATATATATATATATATAAACCCTCCACGCACACTAGCTGATGTTGAGCTTGAAGTAGACAATGTCAATTTTCTTTTAAGCAAGGTTTTGGGGTTTGGGGTTTTTTTTCCCCGTCACACTAGTGTGAATATTGCTATGCTAGGCAGTAGCTATTTCATCTAGATAGAACCTGGTTGAGCTGCTCAGGGTTGAGTCTTATCAGGTACAGCCCTCAAATCACACAAAGCACAGCCAGCAGCAGCCTAGGCAGATCAAATATTAAGCTGGGGTGCAGTGGGAAACCACAGCAGGGACTGCTTTATTTGTCTCCTGAAACAAAAGGAACAAAGTCCTACCAGTTCATTAAAAGCAGCTTTGAAAGTCCTGTAGTTTTCTAAGGTATTTCCAGAGCCACTTAAGATGAAGAGGGCTGAAAAAATTGAGTAAGGTTCACGAAGCAAACCTCTTCCCAGATCAGAGAAAGACATTACTGTTGTGGTATCAATAAAAAAATGGAGACATTAACACCACAACACTTCATTTTCACTAAACACAGATAAATTACCTGCAATAGTGCAGAATATAAGTAATAATAAATTATGCTCTTGACGGTGAGACTGCACCTTGTGTTTTCATACACAACAAACATTTTCTGTGTATTTCTACAACCCAGTTCTACAGTGTTGTGGAAAGAAAGTGCAACTAAAGATTAAGTGATTAGTTGCACTTCCAGCAGGACTTAGTATGATACGGTCAGCTTCTTGCTAACAGAGATGGGGGGCAGAAGTGCAATAGAAACATTAGTAATAACCTAATTGGAAAAAAATTATTTGGAAGAAACTGCCAAGCTAACTTGCATGAGCTACAATATCAAGCTGGCAAGTTGATGGAGATCTATTTAATTGTTTCCAATTGATAGGATAGTATTTTAAACCACCCTAAAATCCACAGGTGTTGATAAATCTTTCTGGAGTCCATACCAGTAAGCTATAAAATTCAAGGAGCAAGGAGGCTTCCAACTATAGATCCACAATCCAAAAGTATTTTCCTGAAAAGTAATACCAATGTGATCTTTGAATTCCTGCTGTTTCTATTCTTCTCTGTCCCTGAAATTCTCCATTGCTTCAATAACACCCTACAGTACAGTACTGATCAAAGCAGGTGTCCCTTACTGCTGCAATCCCCTCTCTTCTTACATATAGAAAAGCATCCCAGTAGGGGATTTCCCCCTCTTCAGTAGGAAAATTGTGAATGTGCTATGTCATGAGCACAGCACTAAAACAGTCATTCACCACTGCAAGACGAAAAAAGAGGAAACAGGCAATATTTCAGCAGAGCTCAGGCTGCACCTAAAGTGAGAGAACTATTTGCTTAATTTCCAGGCCTTTCTCTTTAAATGAATGTTTGACTTCCCCCAGACATGGAATACAGTAAAAAGTAAAAGGCTTTTTTCACAAAAAGCTGAGAAATGGAGCTGCCTGCCTAGTTTATGTAATTCTTTGCAGAGAAGTCATCTTCTAATGTGAATACTAATTTCCCTTGTGAAAAGGAGCAGCAATAATAACCAACAAGTTGAATGTTAGCGTATTTGCGACCTAACTGTCAAGTCAAAATGTGTGAATTACAGTGCTGCTATCTCCACTGATGTTTGAAATCTAACATATGCCCATTTACACAGTGCTTGGGAACAGAGAGCATATTTTAAAGACATGGAAAACATACAACCCCTTCTCCCTCGGGAACAAAAGAAAATTAATGTTTAGTTGTAATGCAACAAAAAAATCAATCACAACTCTTTCATAAAGATTTGTCTGAGATCCCCTGGAAAATAGAACACTTGAGACTTCTTAACTACAGTAGATACAAATCCAAAATAGCTACAGCAAATTAGTGCCAAGGAAGGCTGAATTATTTCCATACAAATCACAGAATAGTTTGGTTCCAGGGAATGCTGAAAGATCTGGCAGAAACCAAAGATGATCACCTGAACCAAGAGGCACCACCCTTACCTACAGATATAAGTAAGTAGCATGGGGCAAATATTCTTCACAATTTTGGCTAAGGGCATATTTAGGATAACCTAGAGAAAGGAGTGAATATGCTGTTTGGGATCTTACACTTGATTTCAATAGCTCTAAATAAAATGGGGAGCATGAGCAGCAGAACTGTATTCTCTGCTACACACTCAGGAACAAGGCATGGGGAAGTTCATAGTCTTTAACTGAAAATGCCAGCTGGAGTTTCTGCTTTTGTGGAACTCCCTTTCACAGTACTCCTGCAGGATCTTTATTTTTAAAATACAGAATCACCAAAAAAGTCTCAAATTATTACCATACAATGCTACTAATGAGGGTCTGAGCAGGAGTCTGGTCAGAAATGTGGAGGAGCCCCATTTGTTTTTCTTTAGCTTGCTTTAATGCTGGAGAGTATATAACATCCCTCAATATGATGATTCAAAAATAGCAAAGTTAGCTTTTTCAAGAGAAATTATTACCACAGTAGCTGATGATTACCTTGCCAACTGGCCACACTATAAATGTCCTTATCAGCAGTACACATCCAATCCCAATGTGCAAATTAGCACATTAGCTGTTGATTAGCAGCTCAATACCAAATCCTACATGAGCTGCCAAGTCTCTTTCCTCACATCTAAACTATATCTAGAGCATTCTATGGGATTAATCAGTTGATATTAACAAAACTAATAATCTAATTGCTCTTGTACGCTTTTTCATGCACATTCCATCTTTAATGAAAACAAAGACCAAAAAATCTAACAAGGCACCTTCACTGTTCCTATCAAGTACACAAGCCTATTACTCCTTTAAGTTTCTCAGTCCGTGGCTGCTATGTCATGAGTACTGTCACAAAGGATTTGCAGAACTCCAGGAAGAACTACCGTGTTTCCTTTCATTCACACTACTTTGGGATATTAAAGAATAAAATATTACTAATTTTTTTCCTTTCCAAGAAAATAACCTGATTCAAGACTGCAGTAAATAGAGCTCCTTGAAGGCTTTTCCTTAATTTATATAGGCATGATTTAGGTAGAAATTAGAGAATTTTCTCCACTACCTGCAGAGCCTCAATTGGTATATTTGTCTCTGGATAATATTAGCAATGGTACTGAGTAGCTACAGCAGCTCTCTCAGAAATGCCATCGATCACTAGCAATGCACAGTAGCTCTGGCCAGACCTGCCTGGACTGCAGTATTCCAGGCAGAAAACTCCAATAAATAATAACAATAACAAAGAAAAACTCCAATAAAAAACCCTGAAAAAAAATTAAAAGCCTTAGATTTGTCTGTAGGATGAGAAGATACATTGCTAACAAGAAAGCAGCAGAGGTGCCCCAGACCTGCTTTAGGCACTGGAGGCTGCATAAGTCCACTGGAGAGCATGGATTGTACTGCAGAAACTTTTCATTACATTACAAAGACAAAAGTCTGATTCACTACAAAACTTCATGTTTAAGGCAATGTTGGCACTGATGGGTTGAGCAGATGACTGAAAGAATTCAAGATCACCAATACACAATTAATTGTTATATTTGGTTAGTCTACACTAGAAAACTTGTCTTTAAAGGATGTATTCTTTTCTATGAGAAGTTTCTAAACTGAGGTTTTTGAAATTGATTTTTTTTAAACTTATACATATTAATTTTGGAATCTTTACTGTTTACAAATCAGAATGCTGAAATCAATACATCAAAGCAGAAACTACAGATTTAAAGCACACCTGTGGCCAAGCAATGCCTAGATGCAGGAATGCAAGAACTCTTCAAAGTGACAGGAATCTTGTTAGAGAAAGTTCACATTCAGGAGCCCTTTGCTTGCTAGGTACTGGAGATGCATTAACTTTGCCAATTTTATCAAAACTCTGTGTTTCTTATGTCTCTTCTGAAATAAATCAAAATCTCTGACAATGTAAACTGCAGTTATCCAGGCTGTTATATACTCCAACTAGGCATCAGCAATCTGAAAAAAGAAAATACTTTTAAAATAACAGGGATGGGGTTTGGGGGAATTTGTTAGGCGGGGGCTGTTGGTTGGTTGGTTGGTTGGTTTGTTGGGCGTTTTTGTTGTTGTAGATATTTAGGGTGGTTATCAATCTTGCAGTCTTCCTGGTAGATGACATGCTGTTTCCAGAGGTACATCAGATGTTATTTCTGATGTTTTATCTTTCTCAAAGTTTATCTAAAATTGCTACAAAAAATTTATAGATGCTATAGATTGAGCAGAAAGCAAAACTGACTTTTTTTAACACAAAGCTGTATTTTCATTGGCAATCCTCCTTAGGATCTTATATCTACACCTTAAAAAAGGGTGTATTTCTTAAGAGCAGGAGTAAGGAAGGAAAAAAAAAAACAAATATCAATTACATACCCTGCGTTTGAGCTTCCCTCATACATAACTTGTACTTTCAATCATTATTCCAGAGTACAAACAATTAATGGTATATCCCTTCTTCTCCTGTTCCCCTGCTCCCTGTCTCTCTCTTCATCCATACAATTATTCATGTGCCTGCACCCCCAGGCTGTAATTGAGACAACTTCTGGAATATTGCTCTATTGCTAAGCATCTTCTGTATAAAACTGATAAGAAAAACTGAAAAGTGAATAGTTTAGTAGCAAAGAGAAAAACAGGAAATCCAGCATGAGGTTCAGAAATTACTTCCAGGATATGATTAGCCATAGGCTGAAAGATATGACCTCTTAGAATACAGACAAAACCTGGCCTTTAGAACTTAACTATTTAACTTTCTCTTTGAAGCACACAAATAGAAGAGGAAGGATTGAAACAGACAAGTACTGCAACATTAGGCAGACAGAAAATTCAGCTAAAGTTCTCTTTGAACACAAATTCATTGAATAAATAAATATTTCCTGCTGTTATTAATATATTTGTGGATATTTAGCACATCTTTACAAGGCACTCAAAGTAACAGGGAGTATATGGTAGACCTTTCTTAAACCGTTCCAGAACCAAAATGACCAGGAACACTCTAAGCCTAGGAACAGCTAAATGCCCAAAAGACCTTACCCGAGATTACCTGTCCCATTTCAACCCTATTTCACATCCTCCACCTCACTTAGGGCAAGCAGGATACTATAGAATTTCACTGGATGATTCCATCACCCAGTGAAATTGGGAAAACTATCACTTTAAAAGCTGAGTTTTGGTAGTGTAAGGAAACAGACTTTGATTCAATAGTAGTCAAATGCAGTTCATCAGAAAAAAAAATCATACCCTGACTTCACTGACTGCATACCAACTTGCTGAAGCTGTTAATTAACCAAAACTCAGTAATGTCCTTTGGGGTTAGAATGCTCTTTGTTCCACTTGCTTGGGTGCCAAATCTTGCAGTAAAATAAGCCATTTCTTATAAGCTATGCTTAATAGCTCAATCAACATTTGCAGGAGAAATTAACAGCAGGTTCCCAATAATTTAGCTCTCTGAAGATGCTGATTTAGGCTTTGCCAGCCTATATGATTTCCCCATTGATAAACTGTTAACACTGTTTAATCAAGAACACTAATGACAAATTGAAGTGAAACCAGTGACCAGCTCACACACACACACACACTAAATTATTGCTTCTGAAGTGGGCTGTATTAAATAACTACAGTTGAACATAATTTATATACAGACTCAATTATCAATATCCATTCTTATCTGGAAAAAAACGAATTTAAATTCTCTAAATATGATTCACAATGAACCAGTGGTTCACCTGTGTTGTCACTCACTGATTTACCCCACCACAATCTTGTCACCTCCACATAGGTGGGGTTTTTGGTTACAAGAGGAGCTGCTTTGGAAAAGCTTTTCTTGAGCTTCTTCCTTCTCCAAGCTACAAGTTAAAAGGAATATTAAACAACAACAAGGATTTTTTTTTTCCTGGTAGAGAGTCACAGGCTCTCAAACCAATCCTCATGCTCAAAGTCACAAGGCTACATATTATTCCAGCAGGCACTTGGAAAGGCTTTTCAGCTTGTTCAGAAAGGAAAAGGGAAAGGGAAAAGGGAAAAAAAGGGAAAAGGGGAAAAAAAAGGGAAAAGGGAAAAAAAAGGGAAAAGGGAAAAAAAGGGAAAAGGGAAAAAAAAGGGAAAAGGGAAAAAAAAGGGAAAAGGGAAAAAAAAAGGGAAAAGGGAAAAAAAAAGGGAAAAGGAAAAAAAAAGGGAAAAGGGAAAAAAAAAGGGAAAAGGGAAAGAACACAAGCCCAAAATCCCAAATCTTCAAAACGTTAAACAACTTAAACTCAGAAAGGATCTTTCAAGCAAAGCAATAAGACTCAGGATTTACAAATCTGACTGTAGCACCCTAGTTGCCAAACAAAATGGTCTCTACATTTCCCTTCACAGTAATATTACTGTCAAGCTTTAATAACAGCATGAAAAAAAATACTGGCCAGAACCAAGAAAACTTATCTTAAGATTATTTTTTTTTTAAATCAAATTTTTATACTCAGGGAACAGGCTAAGATCAATTAAAATTACATAACATTTTCACTAACACAGTTTCACTTTTCAAAATGAAAGTCAGATTTATTCAACATTAAGTGCAACAACACATCAGAAATCAATAAAATCAATTTTCACTTATAAAGTAAAGCAAAGTAACATGAATAAACACAGGAAAATACTGTCTCAGACTCTCCAAGCAGGACATTTCTCATAAGACTCACAGAAAAGAAAAAAAAAAAGATTTTTATATGCAAACAGACTAAATTCCCCAAAATTCAGGGTTTTTTCCAGTTGTAAAGCAATATATAGCTAATGGGAGGTAAACTAGAAAAGGGAATGAAATGCATCATGCTGTACAACACCAAATAAATACTCCAAATGCATTTGTGTACAGCATTAACAACATGCAATAGGTGAGGCTAAAAGCAAGTACAGTGTGTATATATTAGGGACAGAAACTAGTCAGTCTGAGGGCTTTCTTTCTTTAGTTCAACTAATGAAAACAAACAGAAGCCAAGAGCAAACAGAGGAAGAGCAGAATCTGCATGGATAACATCTCTTCCCATAGCAGTAAACATCTTAAGATTCAGATTTTGCACACATTTACTTGTCTTGGTCCTCTTCTTGCTATGTCATTAAAACATATCCAGATCCAATGGGCTTTATGCAAGTATCTACATTTTTATAATGCAGTAATTAAACAAAACAATGCAAGTCATTCAAATTCTGCTAATCTTTTAAGTCAGGCATTAATATGCTGAACACTCACTACAACCCAATGTTATTTAAATTAAAAATAAAAACAGGGCAAGACATCTCCCAAACAGCCTTGCTGAAGTGTAGGGTATTCTAATTACATTGCTTGGAGGAGAGCAATGTGAAAACAGACGTGCTACCCAATTCATTTCATTAATAATTATTTAAACAATACTTTTAGACAACAGCTGGTCTCTTTGTTCATTCTATTCAGTTCACAGCCTGATAGATTTCTCTTGCCAGTCTTTTTTTTTTTTTTTTTAAACAGCAATTTTTTAAGACAAACTCCCAAGATCTCCTATAGATTTTATCAGCTATTGAAAAGCAAGCAAGCATAGCACACATGCAAGTTATTAGAATTAGAGAGCCAAATATAATTAACTACAAAGTTCCAAGCAGTAAGTACATCTACATTCCCCTGGGGAGACTCCATCTTACTGGGAGATGGATTTGAAAGCTGATAAAGAACACAGGTTACTTAGTTCACTTCAGAAGTTCTCTGCCTTCCACCTGAAGACTTATGAGAATCCATTCTACCATCCAACAAGCTAACAAGCTAGTACAAATATTCAAGACTGTCATTAATTTCTGTAAGAATGGAGTGATGGCTAACAACTGAAGACCGACTTTTGTAGGGCTGGACATACTGGCCTTAATTTTAAATTAATTCAAGTCTGAAAATAATTGTGCAGCATTAACTTAAGACACAAATAAACAATCAAAGGATAACTTTACCACTCATACACAAATCACACCAACCAATGCTTTACCTCGTTCACCTGAAGTACAGCAGTGTTTTTACAATATCCAACTGTGACAAAGTCTTTCAAAGGCAACTATTAATCATTTATCTATTAGTAATTCCCAACTGAAAAAAGCCTGGAGTACTCTGAACTATAAACAACTAGCAGTACTTGTTTATTTTTTTTACCAGGAGAGGGATCACAAAGAACTGAGATTAATTAAAATAAAAGGAATGTGAAGGACAAAGTTTTGATTCAGATGTCTTTAGCACATATTAAACCAAAACAGACATTAAGACATGCTACTGAAGGTTCTGTGAAACTGCTCTGAGGCCTGGCAATCACCCCGGTTAGTACTGTAACTACTAAATTCAATGCTGGGTGAAAAACAAAATAGAAATTAGAAATAAGAAGGTAATACCCTGGAGAGTACATGTAAAGAAGAAAGTGGGTTTTTTTTGTTGGATAAAAAGTTACTGATCTGAAAGCCTTGAGATTGAATGTACCTCTTATCTCCAGCAATCTAAATTGTGAGTGTTCCTTAGGAAATTCAATACCACCGAGCATTTTTCATCCTCTCCAATGAGCAAGAAGCATTTCTTTTTACCCTGCTCAAATGTGTTATCCTTAGCATCTAAGCAGAAATCAACCTTCCCACTTTCATTTCAGTGAAGTATTAAATACACAGAACACGCAGGCAATTTGGTAAACTTGAGATTTAGAGTTGTAAAGAAAAACAACAGATAACACAAATCTACTTTATTTCTGAATGCCTGAAGTGGATTGATAAGTACTGCCATCTGCTTAAGCAATGTCAGATGCAAGAGCATCCAGGAATAATAGTTTAAAGTTTGATATTGTTACCACTTATATGAATTGGTGCATTCTGTTTATGTAACAGAGGACTAAGTGGAGAATCAGAAAGGCACCATCTGTACTGGGCTGGAAGCAAAAACTATCTGTTGAACCTGTATGACACATTTGAACTGCTACTGAAGCCTCAAAGAATGGTCACCTCAACATCTACACACTGTCAGGCAGCCAAACTCTGAAGGCAATTTTTGGTTATTAGTTATCCCAACATCTGTGTCACTAGCAGAAAATGTTAGCAGCACTTAGACTCAACCAGACATAATGGGCTTCACCATGAAGATGCACTGAACATGCAACATCCAGGATTAAAATGCCTACAAGCACTTTGGAGCAGTGATTCAAGCATGAGATAGTAACACACCCCTACAGTAAGAGCAACTGGAACAGACTAGAAAAATGTGTTCATCCAACTTAACATATTGCGCAAGGAGATAAGCAAATAGACAAGAGGTCCAAGAATTAGTAATTCCTCTATTTGGCTTTAAAAAAATTTATTTACATTCTCTACTGCTCATAAATATGCTTGTAATTGAATGAAAAAAAAGTTCATTGCATACCTATGAAAGTAAGGTAGCAATCCAATGTATCATGGAAATGGAATGAAACTATCCTGAAACTCTAGAAGCTGGTGATACAAGAAATACTAATCGGCTCGTCTCCCTCCTGTGCAAGCCATGTTCCCATATTTTGGGAAGCAAAAGAGCAAAATCTTGAAAGCTTTAATTTCTAATCAGCTTTATCTTTTTAGGCTTTCAGTCAGTTGTAAATTACTGCCTAACTCCAGCTGGCATCCATAAATACCATAAGAAAACTGAAATCAGGTATTCTTGGCTTCATTATCTTCTAGGCTTCCAAACAAGGAACTATATTCTTACTATAACATTACTACTAGGACTATGATTGAGAATTTTTCCTCTTTCAGCAAATTACTCTTCAGGAAGTAGAAGGTAATCCACCACCTAGGTACCACTGGGGGAAGAAAAGTTGACGTATGCCTGGAACTGTCAATGAACAATTTTAAGTTCCATCACTGAGCTGTGTGTGGGGATGAGGGAGGGAGGGGAACCAACCAAAATGACAAACCAAAAAACCCAAACACAATCAACTGTTTTAATTTTTAAGTCTACTATAAGATGGTAAAAAGCATCCCCATGGCAACCAAAATGCCTTTCCCAAAACTTCTATGCTAATCAAGTGTCATATAGCTTTAGTAAGAATTGTGGAAAAGTTTGGGTTTGTTTAGTTTTGGAAGAACTGGGATTTTTCTTCTTCTTTATATAAAACCATACATTTGACACGTCTTCATTTTACAAGTGACTTAAACAGCAACCTTAAGCAGGGAGAAGCCTTTTAGGCAATTTTCACAAAGGAGCTGTGGTCCTGACAAATACGCCAACAAAATATTTGAATAGCAAAAAGCCTAATCTTCTGAAATACTAGATAATTAAAAACAGAACATGGATTTTAGCCATAAAAGCGAAAAAACACCCAAAACAAACAAACAAAACAAAAATCCACAAACCAATCCCTAATGACACTAGCTGACTGTCTCAAGTGACTAATATGTCCTATGAATCCTAGTGGTTGGAATGCTGGCTGGACTCACTGACTGCCAGCGAGTTCAAGTTACACTGTTAGCAAATGGAACAGAGAACCTTTTGAGGCACATTGTCTCACTTCTTAGATGTGGATGTGTGCCAGGTACTTCAATGCTAAGACTGGATTTGATGACTGGCAGTGAAGATCTACCTCAGAGCCAGTGCTCTCAACATCCCTCAGTAAAATTACTCGAACCATTTAAAGATGGGAATTTCTGCAGTAGGAGCAATGGAAGCCACTTACTTTGTGGACAAATTTAAATGGCAAGAAATGCAAGTGGCTATTAAAATAATAAAACATAAACTCAATTACCATAGAATTAGTTTGTCCTCCAACGTATAATACTCACCACTTCTGATTGTATTAATTAAAGCTTTTCATTCTCTTACACTTATTAAGAAGCAACTATAAAATTACAGAACAGCTGGTGATACACTGAATGTTGAGAGTAGTCTGTGCTCCAAAGGTTTGCCATTTTGAAGCCAAAATCTATCACTATGAAAATCTCATCTGATTTGTTTGTACAACATCAAGAAATATTTTTTCTAGAAAATAGTTATATTGTTTTTTTAAAACTATATTTAACATTTTAACTCTCAGCCAATTAAGAGTTCAATACCTCCTCTATTTCACTTTTAGTTATACTTAATACAGAAAACTGAATTTGTCTGTTTTGGCTTCTCAGTATTTGAGTTTGCCCAATTTTGATATCAGAATTAAGAAGTGCTGCCTTTCCACTATTCAGTGCCAGCTTTTTTCTCCATGTGTATATGTTTACTCTCCAGTACCAAAATGCCACTTCATCTTTTTTGGTAATGACAGAGACAGAGTTACTCAAACCTCACACCAAGATCCACTATCCAGCCACAGATCTTATTTTAAACTCAATTATTGCTATAGCCTTCTCAAGTGCATCAAGACTTTTCTGGTAATAGTCTTCTCCATGTTGTTTGGGAGGCACAGGAAGTTCCCTACTTGCATAAAAGTAATTGTTCCCTTTGTAGATGTTCAAGTACTTTATCAGGCTTTAAACTACAGCTCTTGAAGGCTCAGCATCAAGGTGGTTCTTCAGCACAAGTCTTTTTTCATCGCTGCTTTTTGTTGTCTGCATGAACAGTGTACAATCTTTGTTCAAAGACACCATTGAATAATGGAACAATATTACGTTCTCATTATTTTCTATTCCACTAATTTTTTCTTATCGAAACTTCCTCAAACAGTTGATTTTTCCCATGATTTTCTGCATAGATGGCCTACAATCAGTCTCTCTTAGACAACAAAACTCTGGATTATTTTTGTTCTCTTAAGGAATTAGCCAATATACCAGGACATTTAAAGTACTTGCACATGCAAGGTCTCCACCCCATTTTATAACCCTTCTCTTTCAACCATGTCACGAACCACAGTAAATCTGTTAAAATCACCACCACTTCTTGAGGAGAGAACTAACACATTGGGTATGTACAGTGGAACGCAAATAGAAAATTATAGAAAAGACACATATCACTTGATTTCAATTAGCTACAGGTTTTGAAGGCTCCTTACTAGAAAAAATGTAGGCAGTCCATGAAATAATTCTTTCACACAATACATCACATACATATTGGCAAGAAGTGAGCCCCTAATCACAAGTCCCTGGCAGTGGCACCTGCTACTGAGGCAATTAGAACACCCCTATGGAAGATCTGAGACTGTTTAGTCATCATTGGGTAAATTGCTTCTGATGATTAGAGCAGGAGATATTTCTTTGGAATGTACCTCAGAAGAAATTCCTGCTCAGTATTAATATTTTCAAACTGAATAAAAGGCACTGTTGCTTAAGCTGTACATTTCTGATCTCCAACTGTTTAAAAAAAATATGTTTTTGAACACCTAGCTACTGCTACCCTAAGAAGGCTTCCTTGTTACCCCACAGTAATTTCATCTCTCCCTAAAATAGCTTCACAAAAATTGCTTTTATCTGAAGCATGTCATCTCACCTTTATATCTCTCTTTATATCTAAAATTATGAGTTAGTATAACAGTATGCATTATAAAATTATACCATTTACTTCAGACATCTCTGAACAGCTAAATCTTCAAACTATACAAAAATAAAGTGTATGAAATCTTACAAAAGGAGGACATTAAGACAATAATAGCTAATTCAAAAAATATAATAACTTATACACAGCAGTAAGCATAAGCAATGTAGCCTACAACAGCTTCCAATTAACAGGACCTCTGAAACATGTCTGAAACAAGCATCAGTTAGAATTGGAACATTCCCAAGCACAATAATGTTTCCAATTTATTATCTTTACCACAGTACAAACTTTCACCCAAATGTCCATTGTCTACCAATCTGTAAACAAAAGCTACTATTCCCCCTCCTCATTTTGAGAGGTGAATTTTTTCAGTCTTCAGTCAAGTTTCACAACCATCTTGCATAAAGATTCAAGAGCCTGTTCTCTTGGTAATTTACTTTTTTCTTTTTTTCTTTGTTTTTTGTTTGTTTGTTTCTCATACAGTCTGCAGTGAATTAAAATCACAGTGAAAGTCCTGGGAAAAAAATGATCTTTACAGCAGGACTTGAACCATTCTAATAATAAATGCATCTAACAAAGCTTCCCATAATAAAAGCATGACATTTCCATTTCCAGAAATCAAGTCAATTAGAAATGCTAAATTCTACTTAAAAACCCCAAAAGATCTAAAAGTGAAAAGATTCATCTTCTCAGTCAAATACAAGGCTTTCAGTTTCACTTGCAGAGACTGTTCCAGTCTGTAAAACAGTAGTGCAATTCATTTAGTTCTACTTCTTTTATTTTTGTTAAAGTCCAGTAGATAAATGTCCTATTTCTATGGAAAGATAGGAAGATGCTCCAGTAAACAAGAAACTTTGGCAAGCCCAGGAAGGCTTACTAGTCCATTAAAGCTTAGGAGTCCAAAGTGGCTTAAAAATGGTTTATGAATAAACTTAAAAAAGCCCAACAAATCAAATTAAAAAAAAAAAAAAAAAGCTGAAAAAGACAACCTAAAAAAAATAAAGAAATAAATAGGCAGAAATTAATGTAAACTGTCTGAACGTTTTAATGATTTCTCATTGACAGCTGGCACAACCGTTGACAGTACAGTCATTAAATATAGGTGACCTACAGAGTATTCCATTAGGGCATCCAGTCTGGAATGCTCAAATGGAACTACATTCCTAAAGATTTAAAAAATAGAGTTCTTATAATATTACTATAGGTTTTCTTCTGCCCACCTCACTTACACTTCTTCTTAAAGAGGTTTTTTATTTTTGATGGCTTTTTATTTTTTTCACCATTCTGGCAGAGGTCCTGTGGGATGCTGCTTATCCTGGGGACAGAAGCAGCTTCATGGCTGGGTTTACTATCACTGCCGGTCGAAGAAGATGAGGTGTGACGAGGCTTTGGGACTGGGATCCCAGTTGAAAGCTGGTTCATGCTGCAAGACTTCTCCAGGATTCCATTATAAACTTTGCTTGCAGGACTAAAGATCATGCTCTTAGTTTCTGCCATGCCTACACAGTCAGGAGAGCCCCTAGAAACATCTGCAGTTAGAGAAGAGGAGTCTCCCGTAGATGATTCCTCAAGTGAGAATTCTTCTGGTGATACTTTCTGAGGAGAAATTGTCTGGTACATCTCGAGACTTGCTGGAGGAGACTGTTTTCTTCCAATGGATGAATTTAGGGAGTCACATTCCGAACCTGTTTCCTGTACTTCCCTGAGTCAGAGCAGAGAGAAGAGAAAATATAATGAAACTACAATTTCCTTAATACAGTTAAAAAGGAAATTAATTTAGAATCAATAACATTAGTCTAAAAGCACCACCCACACTTTTCCTTAGTAGTTAATTAAATAAAAGAAAAAAATTAAGTTAAACATTTTAAGTTACAACTTGCATTACATCATTTTATTATCTAAACTTAAGGGAATTAGTTTGTGCAATCTTGCTTTTGTGGGCAGCAGCATCTGCCCAGAATCAGTCATTTGTATCTCACTTCAAAGAACACAGTCTATCTTTCTGGCACGTGAAGTCAGAAAAGTTATGAAATGAAAGAAGGAGATTTAAGCCTATCATATACAAAAAGGTTCTTCAGGACAAGTGTCCCTACCTTTCAACAAGCTCATTTGCTCCTTCCAAAAGGAATTTAACCTTTTCCTATGAGGCCATGTAACAAGAGTAGGTACACGCTCAACATGCTGTAAGAATTGTGTTACCATCCATCTCCTCTTCGCCCAGTAGCTGACATTGCTTTTGATCCTAGTTTCAGATGTAAAAGCCAGTAACATATTGTAATGGAGAATCAGGGTTAGTTCAGTGCACCCTGGATTGTAACATTACTTAACTGTATATGACAAGCTAGCTATTTACATAGACATACCAGACAAGAACTCTCTGCTCCATGTAGACTATATTAATTTATATTATCCTATAGATTACTTTAACTTTTGGCTTGGTTTAACCTCTAATTCTAAACTGTTAGTCTCAATAATCCTATCAAGAGTTCCAAGTGCTGCTTGCTAATCTCCGTACCATTGTTTATCAGCAGAGAAGTAAATGGCTTCCTCCTCCTCTTCAGTTCGATAGAGAGCTGGGCAACTCGACACAGAAAGGATGTCAGGGTCAGGGGAGTGCAAAGCGTGCTGAGACTGTGGAGATGATGGCACAACACTGCGTCTTGATCTACACAAGCTACTGCTTCTTGCCAGTGTGCTGGGAGGTTTTACAATGGACCCTGAGGCAGAGAAAAAGCAAACCAAAACCCTCCAAGTGACATTGATGTTAACAGTATCTACTCTGAAGACTAAGTAGCAGATATCTGCTTCAGTGACAGTGACTTTAAACAACTTTGACATTGCTTGACAGTTTCAGAGGAATAAAGACTGGCACACCTCATACATTCTATGGTTAGATGAAGCAGCTAATCAAGATGCAACTGCAGAGATTTTGTGCCTGCTAAATACTACCCTGACCAAGTGTGCCATAGCTCTGGCTCACTATGCTGTCTTGAGAACAAAAAGAAAGATTCTACTGAAACTCCCAACCCTTCATAAAGTAAAAATAGCAGTGCTGAAATTAGTATGTTACACAATGTCCCGTATTTCATGTGGTGATTTGAAGGTTAGAAGAAAATGTAAAAGTTTTGCAATGCAGGTATGACTAACCAAACAGCCACCTGATATACACTGCACTACTTGAAAAATAGGCTAGATAGAGAAGATCAATTTCATTTATGCAACATGACAGAAAATACGTAATTCAACCTCATTTTAAGATCAAGAACTTTCTTTTAGATAACATTGTCTCTTGCCAGGCTAACTATGAATTTCTGGAAGTAAAAATACTAAGAATGGGTGGAGACAGCCACACAAGATTTCATCAGCAAAGTACCCAACAGAAAGTGATAAACTCAAATCCTAATCCAATTCCTCCTTCAAAAGATTATTAGGCAGCAATACTCATACAGAAGAAAATCTACTCACAACTTTTCAGGCTAGCTGTTGCAAGTCTCAGGATGTTTCACACCCATCCTCAAATTGTCCAATGGAATGCATCACTGCTTATGTAAGGTACACCAAACCCTTACTGGTGTTCAAAATTGTTTAATAAACACAACATGCTAAAAATCCCTTCAATTATTTTTGTAGACAAGGATGTCTAGCCTGACAAAATAAATTTTATTTTCTGTAATGCCAGTTTATTATCACATAAGTCAGTTTCCCTTCCTGGAATCTCAGAAAAGGACAAGTTGTCCACTCTCTTAGTACAAGGAATCATAACCTTCACTAAACAGTAAGCAACTGCACCTTTGCCAATACATAGATTTATTTACACTCCTGAGCAGGAAAGAAAGGTTTGCAATTCTCAACATGAGAGCTGACATGTAACTCAAACTTCTAATATTATTTCTGAGGAATTCCCTACTGACTTTAAAAGCATGTTGGGAGCTTGAAAATCATCTTATGTCATTACAAAAAAAAAAAATCCTCAAAGAGAAAATGTGAACTGAGATAAGAGAATAAGAATCTCTTCAAGAAATTTGTGCTACAGGTCCAGGTAAATCAGATACCATCCTACTTACTTATAAAAAAAAAAAAGAAAAAAAGAGATTGCACCATCAGTGAATTTCCAGAGAAGTAACATGCATTTTGATTCTTTGTAGGTGTATATGCACAGGCATATAAAGAATTCAGCCATGACAATTGAACATGTAGAATTTTCCAGTGCAAATGAAACTCACTAAATCAAAGAACCAGCTGTATCCTAATGAGTCAATGGAAAAATAGAATTTTCACTATCACTACCCTGCTGTAAGGACTTTTTTCCAGTTTTAGACACTATTTCTCATTCCATTTTTGTTCTTCAGCTTGAGATTGATCAAACAGCTCTATTACTTGATACCATATAAGCCTATCAACACAATTGCTCTGGCACAAACAAGCCTGTCCAACAGACTTCAAATTTTGTCCATCTTATGAGTCCAAAGGATGCTGGGGCAAGGCAATAGCCCAGTCCACTTTAGATCCAGCGATGGAAATAGCCCCTTTCTTAGGGGACCTCCTGCACAATGCATTTTGCCTGAAGCCTCATGACCAAGACAAGCCATTATGCTTCTGTCCCTCCTCGCGTGCATTTGTTATTTTTGTCTAAAGGATGGGAATAATTCAGTACTTACTGAACTAAGCCTACAATAATTTGACTCCTCAACACTAGTTTCAACAACAGATCATTTAGCATGATTTCCTCATTCAGTAAAATTTCAGCTAAGTATGTTCTCACAAACAGTACAGTCCTTTTCTAATTGTAGTTCCTTTGAATCAACTGCACTTTATTCTCTGGCTTCACTTCTAAGCAAGAGCTAAATGAGAAGAGTGACTAAAAAAACCCACAAGTCTGAAGTTTTTTACACATATCCAAGTGTTGTCATTGTAGACCATCTGGAAAATCATGACAATAAATGGAGCTCTTCATTTTGAAATCAGACCACAGGCTTCTCCATATACAAGCTGGAAGCTTAACTCTAGGTATCCCTATTTTATTGGGTCTCCAATAAATTTGTTTCTAGGGTTTAAATCAAAGTATTTGCACTGAAGGCTACTAGAGAAACATCATTCCTTAAAAGTGATCAGAACTTGTGGTAAGTTGCAAGAGGATTAATGAACTTTTCAATGTGGTCTGCAGAAAAAAAACTTGGGACATTACGAAGAAAAACAAGTGCCCAAGGCACACTAAGTGAAGGCAGCAAAGTGGTGACCTTATGCTATTTTAAAATACAGTTTGAATTTCTTCTGAGAATCCCAGCCCTGGAAGAAAAATGTACCCACATGACAGTTTTCCTTCCTACTCATTCCTCAGCTTAAAACATCTTGTTTGAAGAGCTGCATGGGAGTTCATCTTTTCAATTTGCCTCTAGAGTCCAGTTAATCACAAGCTCCACAAAGCAGGCTCTTGCTCTGACACAATGACTCATGATACAAGGGTGGTCTGAATCCCCAGTGTATATCTTCTGATCATAGCTTAACCAAAGCTGGATTTCTCTCCCTCCAGAACTCAGCCTCTCTGACGGACACTCAACGAACCCACTATATCCAAACACAAACATTCTGCCTGAAAGCTTCCCTTGAGCAACAACAGGATTTTGCTCCAACCACTAAAGAATGTGCACACGGCTACGTAGCATGCGGCCTCCCAAAGGATGTGATCTTTCTCATAGCTCAAGGAACTCTGGACTAACTTCATCCCTTCCATCTGAAAGAATAAGTGAGCTATCAGAAACTCAGCATTATTCGTTACAAACTTTTGTTTAAGTAGCAATCCAAGGTTGACAACCACTTTCAAAACCTTAACTGAATTTTCCCCACTCTCCCATAAAACTAAATAGAGGCTTTTTCTTCATGTTATCTTCAGTGCAAAACCCAATTTTCCATTTAAGTCCCACTGGAGCTAGTATCTGAAATCCTACATAGAATTTTGGTCTTTTTGACTTTGATCTAATCCTGTTTGATTTCAGTACTCTTCTCCCATCTGACTTGAAAATCCCATGTCCCACAACTTTTCCCCTTTCTTTTTACAGAGCTCATCACTTACCATGAAACTGTGAAACTATTGGAGGAGTGTCTTCATCTAAGTCATCAACTCCCCCTGCAATTGGGTAGGGAGGAATGGAAACTCGAGGCATAACTACCCAGCTGTGATCAGAGTAGAGAGAGGAGGTCAAGCTTGGTAGCCCAGAATTGTGTGCGATTTGAAACCCGCAAATCTTCTCAATCTGTTGCCATCGATATAGACGCTCTCGCAAACACGTCGTCAACTCAGAGAGTGCTTTCCTGAAGAAAGGCACATATTAAAATTATAAACTGCTCTTATTGATAAAGCAAAGCAACACATTCATTCCAGCATACCAGAAGGTCCATTACAGCTGTTGAAATATTCCCATTTTAGTACTTTTTAAATTCTTTTTCTAAAGTGCAAAACCACTTAAGTGCAAAAGACACTCAGTTTCATAACTCTCCGGGAGCTCTGATCCGGGAGCAAATAATCACAAAAGAATATGCATCCTGTCCCAGTAACCCTCTTACTTTGCTTCAAGAATTTTATGGTCCACTTCATCCAGGGAGGAGCTGTGTGCAACATGTAATGTTCCAAATACAGTGCTTCTCTTCTTTTTTATCTTTTCTGCCTAAAAAGCAAAGTAAAGTGAAATGCATAAAACTAGTAACATACTTAACAGATGACAAAACATTAGCGATATTGACAGGTAGCAAACAACAATTCAGAGAAGAAAAAAGCACAAATGTTTATCTGCTTTGTGTTTACTATTTCGTATCTCTAGTAGCAGATCAGAAAAATTTTTAAGTAGCTGAAGAATAATTTATTACCTCATCTTTAGCAATTGCTAATTGCATTTCTGCATGCTGTCTTTTGATATTGTAATATTGTACTTCAACCTCATGTGTTAACTGTAGCCACTTCTGCAAAGCTTCAGGAACAGACCAATTACTTCTCAACTCAAACTCCTTCTCAGCCTTTTTTAAAGCCATACGAACCTAGTAATCAAGAAGAAGAAATTACAGTGTCACCAAAAGTATCATTAGAACTAACAGGTGAATTATAAGCCCCTTTATACCCCACAGCAACATACCAAAGCTTGACAGAGTTTTGGTGTGTACCGATTGTTGTCAGGTATGCAGATTTGGCAGCTCTGAAATCTAGCATATGACCTTCCATACTTTTTCCAATGCTATATAGTTCCTAATTAGAAGTTTAAATATTTTTGTAAGATGATAATTTTTTAGTACAATAAATCCAAATTTATTGCTGTTCAGATGAAACAAAGCTACTCTCTCTCTTCTAAGAACATGATAAAAAAAGCCTTTGTATATATTTTGTTCAGTGAATCCCAAAATATTATGATAAGCTAACATACAAAGTTTACAGCTTTTAATAGTTTCAGGATTATTTTACTAGATAATGGCATGATTGACAGACAATCATTAATTACTCAGAATTTTTCCATTCAAATCTAGCACTTGGGGAATGCTGCTTTAAACACTACTGAGGATCTAATAGGGACTGATTTAAAGTCAACACTAAATTTATAAACAGCTAGCAGATACCTGTACTAACTCTTCCTCTGCATATTTGAGCCTGCTGAGCTCACATTCAGCTCCCTCTCTCAGTTCCCTGAGGCGATGAGCTTCACGTTTTGCATCATTGATCTCATCCATCATTTTGCGCTCCAGATTTTGCTTTTCAACAGCAACGTTTCTATTCTCTTCTTGTGCCTTCTCAAGCCTTCACAATTGCACAAAAATATGAGAAAATACACAGCATATTTGTTAAAAGTTGCAGTCCTCAGGATAACAAAATGCATCCAGCAACAGGGCCATGGGCACAAACCAAAGCACATGAGGTTCCCTCTGAACATAAGGAAACACTTTCACCATGAGAGTGACTGAACACTGGCACAGGTTGCCCAGAGAGGTGGTAGAGTCTCCATCCTTGGACATATTCAGAAGCCACCTGCACATGGTCTTAGGCAACCTGTTCCAGATGATCCTGCTTGAGCAGGAGGGGCTGGACAAGATGAACTCCAGAAGTCTCTTCCAACCTCAACCACTCTGTGACAATAAAGACTTTGCAAGCTTCATGAATCAGCAGCAATTACATCACACAACATGATATTCGTGCCAGGCAAAATATCCAAACTTTTACGTGAACTACCATTAGAAGTGTAGTATCAAAATACAATTCTCTATAGACAACTGTGTTACAGGTGCACCGCAGACTATCAACTTTCATATTGCTATATATGCAATAGAAACTAATCAGTTCAGGTTTGTTTCAATCTTAAAAGCTTAAAAAGAGAAAGTGTTCTCATTCCCATGTATGTAACAATTTAAAATAAACTGTAATTATAAGAAAACAACAATACATACTTGTAAATCTGTAGGAAAAAAGACTGAGCCTCTATTCTCTACCTTCATCGACAAGTTTGTATTGCCTGCTAAAATATCCAGGAGCAATCTCTACCCAAGAAATCAGCACCACTGAAATCACAATTTCCATGCAAAGGGAAGATGAACAAAATCCAAAAGCAGTTAATGCAAAAAACAAGATTGTAAAGGATCCGCATTTGTGTTTAACCTCAAAACAAAAGGACAACTTTTTTTTTTTTTTTCTTTTAGGTTTTATACCTTTCCTGTAAGTCAAGAAGACTTTGCTCTGCTGTTTGGAGACTTTCTAAGTCCTTCATCATTTTTGTGATATGTTCTCTCGAGGTTCTGTTCTGTGTATATGCAAACCAGCAGCCTCCAAAACCAATAACTATAGAAACTGTTAATATAAAATCCTTCATCCAGTTGTGAGGGGGACCTGTGCAGAGAACAACACCATCATTATCTAGTTCATTGATACAGACAACAGACTAAGGCCTTCCCCCCCTCTCTCCAGTCCAAAAGGTGACAGAACTGATGCTAAACAGAATTCTAGCTCATTTACCTTAAACTACCTCCAACAACTACCTTTCAAATGTATTCCATAGCATTTTCCATACAAGATAAGCAGCTCTCCTGTAATACAATTTTCTTAATCTATACTAAAACATTCATTAGACTGAGAAAAGCTTACTAAACACCTTTACAGTACATACTTTGCATCTTTATTTGGAGTTAAAATAGAGTTCCACAATTGCACTGCATCAGGCCAGTAGGAGGTGTAATTAAATTTGAGCAAGTTTTCCCCAGTCTGCATCCTCTTAAATATGCTAATACTGAGATAAAAATGCACTCAGAAAAAATAAAGTACATTTTAAAATGGTAACAGCAGCACTTTTAAAAAGTAAAGATTGTATTGTCAAATTATCACATCCAAGATTCACATAACACATCTTTGTTAGTACAACTTTTATAGTCATTTGCACCTCTGTAAAGACAGTTTCTGTGTACAAGCAAGCATGCAGAGCACTGGTGATGTGGTATGGACATGGCTGCATATGGTAAAATGGGTCAGATGTGGAACTCCTGTATTAAGTTTAAATGCACTTAAACTCAAGTATACGCAAAAGACACAGGTGTTGGATTTTCACCACCATCTCCTCTTTTCTTCTTGGGGAAGAAAAAGATCCCCTGTCATTTCAGCATCCCAGCTGCACTGTCCAAGCTAATTGAGAAGTGAATGTAACCTTAGCTATAAATGTAATTTAAACAGTCAAAAATATTTAGAGGACACTTCTTGTGACACAAAAGCCAACATCCATCTGTCAAGTGGCGTTATACTAAAATTTCTACATGATCTTACACACAGAAGTGAACCTTTGTTCCGCTCACAGCACCTAAATAACCTTTTTTAATTCATTGTAGAGTTCCACAACGCATGCCAAGCAATCCATCAGCACATCCACAAAATAGATAAGCTGGCCTATCTACAGTATCAAGTGTCGTGGAAAATATGCTCTGTTGAATTCCTACAATCAAGAGATAAGAAAAGAATTCCAAAAAGTTACTAACGGGTGAGAGGTCCAAATAAAACAACATCCAAGGCTTTGAGCTGAAGCTTCTGTCTATGACTCCGGTCAATTATTTTCAAGTGAGAGATCATGAAAGCATGTTCATTTACTGCTATCCTGTTAATGACAAGACAAAATGTTACCTATTCCATAAGCTATATTCAAAATCAGTCTACACAAAAAAAAAAAAAAAAAGACATCAATAGCATTTCCCACATTTATACAGATTACAGCCATGCAATTAAAGAGTGAAAAATACAATACAGCAGTAATGCTATATAAATGCATATCAGCATGTGACAAGAGAAGAAAATATAATAATTAAACTATTCTTTCTGGGGAAAAAAAATCATTAAATAAATCCATTTAGCATAGTAAAGGTATATTTACAGACTTGTGACACCAACTCCTAAGTATACGCAATACTCAGGTGTGGTATTTATGCTCCAGGAAAGGTATTTTACAGTTACATTGTTGTATATACCCATACAACAGATCAGAAGATGTTCAAAAGGAAGTTTGCTACCGCACAGAATTATATGACCTTTGACAAGGTCCACAGAAAGAAATAAAACTTTTAGGAAAGTTGTATTTTTAAATATTCTGGCAGAAAATAAAAATGCAGCCACCTTTTCAAAACTGCAAGGACACTTCTCTTTTCTTGCATTTGACCGTATCTTGTTAGACTTTAGGTTTACATAGTTGGTCCTACCATATAGACTAATGCAGCAACTTACAGGGAATTATTTGAAACTAATCCAGAAGATATATTCACCTGGGAAGTGTTGTTCCATTGACATTGCTGTCTCTAAAATTCTTTTCATATTGGGGCAATTCAACAAAATCTGAGAGCCACTGAAGAGTATCCTCTTGAGTCCAGTTATGAACTGAAAGAAAAATTCCATTACCTTAGGTTTTTAGTAAAAATCAACAGCTTAGAAGACAAGCAGAAGAAAAGCAGGTTACAATAGCCAAGAGAGTTTAGCCAAATATAATTCCAGAAAAATCACCATTACCATGGTGTTTCTGGCATTTTGCCTTTTCCATTACATGCTTCCTTGTGAAAGCTTAGGCAAACTATAAATAAACAAGCATGGAACCAACAGAAGCATTTCTTTACTAAAGCGTTCACATAACAATTTAGTCTTACATTTTCGTTTAAACCAGGAGAGCATCTTGTGACTTTCATCTACTTAAACCAATTCCAGCCTCAACCCCTTTGTCCTTGCTACCCTTGCAGAACTAAACACATCAGCTGGTGCTATAACCATTTGAGGCAACGTACCAAGATCTTTCCTAGGATGATGCCTTAAGAGCTTGTTTTGACAAAAATTTTCTTACACCTTTATGCCTACTAACCACTAAAATGGGAGCTGACAAGAGAAGGAGAGAGGAGACTGACAGAAAACACCAAAAGACAAAAGAAATGTAACAGGAAAACTATTAAATCTCTCTCAAACATGCCCAAGAAAAATGGAATAACATGCAAAAATACTCTAAGAAAAATTGCTTAAAATATGTAGGGAGTAATTAACAATTTTCCTTAATAACAGCAACACTCTACATAAACATTCACAGACACAGATATGCTAAGAAAATACTTCCCACAGATATTACAAAAAAAAAAATAAAACACCACATTTTTGTCCCTTACAGAGCAGCTGCTGCAGTTTACAGCTTCATACTGACAAAATTGAAGGGAAATTGTTCACTCCATTTATGAGTCTGCAAAAGTCTGTCTGCATATGAAAGAAACAGGGACAGCTTCCTTCTGGACAGACTTGTATTCACATGAAAAACTAGGGGTTTTTTTGAACACTTCTCTATCTAGAACTACTTGCATGTGGCAGTGCTGGGCAGAGATTATCACTAGGACACATTCTCAGTGGTGACTTTTTGACAATAATCCTTTAGAAAGCACTGCTGAAAGCTTGACAGGTAAAGCTGCAGGCAATGGTAATTTTTATGAGTTCAAATTCATATTTCAGTTCACACTGTAACTGAAATAAGGACTTTTAGGTCTCTTGTCTACACTAGCACAGCTGCAAAATAAGCTTAAACATTTTAAGATTATCATTCCCGAAAGGTGGAGATAGAACACTTTTCACAGACTCACAGCTTCAAGAAACAAACTCAGTACAAACCTCTTGCTATCTATCCATATGAGTGGCTACACAACCTTCCCAGTACGGTGTCCCATTTCTTTCTCTCCTTGTAAGCTACAGTCAGGTATCGATTTGACACAGACTCAGTTTTGTCATATTACTCTAAGATTTTATGCAAAATATCTGGGGTTTATTTATAAACAGGTAGTTTTCCCATTGCAAAGATTCTTAACTGTTTTGTGAATAATAAGCAATCAGATTTACAAATCATTCAAAGTAATTTGACTGGTCATTACAAGTCTCAAAAGAGTGGTAAAATCATCCAGAAAAATTTCACCTTAACTGCATTCTAGAAATATATTCATAGACTGATCCAAAGTAAAAGCATTGTTTTGTTATGACATGAGGAAAAAAACATCTAAAATAGCCACTGCAGACTACCACTGACAGTAGAGAATACACAATTTCAGAAGCCACACAATTCACTGAGTTTATAAGTTGGGGGGAAGGATTAAAAATACCATTGAGACTTTTCACTTCTACTACTGAAAGAATTTTATAGACATTCTGCCAAATTTTACATAAATTTATAGGTTTCTATAATCCAGTGGTAATATTAAACATATCCTGAAATAAATGAGCTACACATTTAAGTGGTTTACCATAGAGCAAATCACATCTGTTGCACTGCTTAGATTGATGTGATGTTTTCTTCATAGATTATCAATGAAATTTTCCCAAAAAAATCAGTTATATTCTGGAAAAAGCACTTTATTATTCATTGTCTACCACTATATCAGGTACCTCCATTAGTACAGAAACGGCAAAAAGAAGCAACCACAGTCTATCCTAAACTAGAAACTTGCACTTTCTGTACTCTTATACTGTTACTCATTAATTAAAAAACAATATCAATTACTTCTTTATTTATGTTGTGTCCTTTTAACTGATCACTAACCATTTAAGCTATGAATATATACTGTCATCTCTTATTCTGGGATGTCAAGTTCTGAATCTCTTTTTACATACATATTTTGCAAGAAATTTAGGTTTATTATGTAAACAAATTCTTCACTCACAGAAGTCCAGTGCCAGTGCCCCCAAATCCCCAAGTTTTGCAGGTGGACTCAGACTCTAAACTACAGTGTTCTTCCTTTCCTATTCTAGCAATCAGTGAAAACACTCAGACTGTTCCTTTTTGTTGGTATCTTCCATATGCCATATGTTGGTAAGTAGTATTATTTGACTTGTCTCCAGTCATGACATACATATCTGTTCTACAGCAGCACAAAGTACTGAAAAGCAAACTGGCCTTTCTCCACAAGAAGCAGTTGTAGTCCACTGAAACAGGACACAAGGCAAGTGTGATATACACCAGGTGTACTGAAGGGCAAGCAGGACAGCTGAAATTCATCTTCATCAGCACTGCCAATTAGATTGTGCCAACTCACACTAATTAGCTGAGGTTGTAATTTTTCCTTAGTTTAATCACCAAAAAAGAAAGCACTACTTCAGACAACAGAGTAGCAAGCCACAACTACTGTAAGTTAAATGCATATAGCATTACAGAGTAATCATACCATCCTTCTCTCTTACACCTCTTTTTATAAAGAGATACCTTCAGAGAGAGGATGTCAGCAATATGCTTTGGGCAGGCAGGTATAGAAGGCAGTGCTCACACCCCAGAGCAGTACTCAGTCTCTAGACCTCCATCAGCCATTTTATTCAGACCACAAGTTTGAGTTTTGGGGTTTTCTTCCTGCTTCTTTTCAACTGTTCTACCAACATACCTGAAGGTGAAGACAGCAAAAGTAGCTTTAAACTGGCCCTGTATGAAAGTTTCTCACTGTTAACCCACAGTATTTAGAAGATCAGTCTATTTACCAGTTTTTTGTGTTAAATTTATCATGCTAAATTTATCATATCACACAAAAGGATTCAAAACTTAGTTTTTAGGACCATCAGCAGTAAGCAGAATTATGTAACTCATCCTTAGCCAAGCCCTGCTTGCATTCATTTCCAACCTCCAGATATTTAAAACCTGAGACAGCAAATTATTAGAGAGCAAGGCAATCACAACATGTTTGTGGTATGCAGTTTAGTCCCAGTTGCTGCAAGAACACTTGTGCAGTAGTACATCAGAATACAACAGGTGATCACACATGCAAATATAGACCCATTTTTGTATCTTTTTGCCCTAATAGATAACGTACCAGACTTTAGTTCACCTCCTGTTTTCCACAAAGAGGGAAAGAGAATTAAAGGAGGGAAAAAAAGGTACACATAGAAGACAAGGAGAAAGTTTTTTGTATTAAGGACAGTCTATAGGAGATACTATACATTAAAGCTCAAATATGCCATAATGGTAAAAAACAAAAAAGGCTACTTTTTCTTTTTTAAGGTTTGACAGGATTCAAATTAGTCTGACAACAGCCAAGCATTCATGAACTCCACGTTTGACTTCAACAGTTTTTACTTGGCTACAAAATCAAGTCCCAAGGGACAATGCTACATCACTAAGAATGCAGCATCCAGCCCTACTCACTGAGACAGGTCAGAGAACCACCCAGCTGAAGGCTCTGGACTGATTTTACAGCCCCCTTGCTACTGAGACTAAACACCTACACCCTGCTCTTCAGACAGCAAATTCCCATGACTACAGCTGACTGCAGGGGCAAAAAGAGAAGGCAGGTGCCATTGAGTGAGAGAACTTCCAAAGATAATTGTACAAAGACTGGTATTCTGTTATCAAACCACATGTTCATCTGTCCCCTTTTCCACACTCAAAACTACTACCTCTTTAAGGCCCTTGCAGAAAAACACATTGAAGATGCACCTTTGATATTAACCTAACAGTAGCTACTAAGTTTGTTAATTGTGAATATCTGAAAGACTCTGTAGCACATGTATAAATACTGCTTAGTTAGAAGAGGAGACAGTCAAAGAATACCATACAACAAGCATATACTGGAATTTACATTTAAAGAACAGTAACACACAGTAACAGAAGTCAGAAGACTTTCAGAGAGAAGTGTTTTCTACATTTTAAGCAGCTATGATAGTTCATAGAATCACTCCTCTAAAGAGAGCACTCTGTAGAATTAGATTATGAGATTTAAAAAAATTCAAAGGCCACAAAAAGCAAATTCTAACTAAACTAAATTAAATTACAGTCTTGTTTTGTACCAAAGGAGTCCTTTAAACTGAGTGGCAACATAGCAACAATAGGCTAGATGCTGATTCAAGCTACAATATGACTCCTGCCATGCAGGTAAAACCTGTAACAGCCTTGAACTTCCATTAATTTGCACCAGCCTAGACTATGCCTTAAGGATTCTGCACCAGGCAGGGACATCAAAAACCTGCCCAGTGCCAGAAATATTAAAAAGCAATATTCTGAAGCCCCCTCTTTTATTAGGCAATTTTTAGAGCTTTGAATGCAGCCGATCCTCAGTGTTACATTCAGTGTGTAAAATCCTTCTTAATCAATTATTTAAAAGCAACCTCTACTTTCCTTAACCCTAAAAGGAGACATCAAACAGCAATGGCATTTTTTTTGCTGTCTTCCTTCACACCTTATCTATTTTGTACCACCAATATGTTAAACGAAGAGCACCTTTAAGCTATTTGACAAGTATTTAACACAAACATTCATATAAAGCAAGCTTTATGGCAAAGAATAAGCAAATTCTACTCAGCATAAACTACACAGCAGTAGATCCTGAAGATGTTTCTGTATATACTGTCAAGAGCACTACAGTTTGCAATTCTCACACAAAACCTTAACAGATTGTTTAGAAGTCTCAAATTACTGATACTATAATTTACACTACCTTCCATCCTCTTGTTTAATGTTGTCAAATTACTATAAACTAGTGGCACATAAAAACCAAATAAATCAAAAATTCCTAAAACATCTAGAAAGGAATGGCAACATTTTCTATACTACCTAAAATCAATTTAAAGTAGTTCATCTTCTGAGGGGCTTCATGCTTTCTAACAGTCAGCAGACCACTGTTAACACTGCTCAGGAGTCTCATTCTAAAGGTCTCCCTCTGGTGCAATTTTAGCTCTCTCAGCAGGATACACAAATAAAGCCACTACAAGCAGACACAATGAGATGAGACATTCCTCTCCGAGTCTTTTGAGTCTTACTCACTCACTACATTCAAGAAAACTGGAATATATACACAACAGACAAACTGTACTTCTAGAATCACTATAGCTTAAATTTTTGAACAGTTACTCATGACTTAGACCTACAGTTTTGAGGAGATAATTTTTTCTGATGATTTTGTTGCAATACTTTCAGGGAACAGGATCTTCAGCAAGTAAGTATTTAAGGAATATTTGAAGAGATAAGGCCAAAAGTTACTGGTTAAAACAGATATTTACTACATTCCAAACACTTCATGCATTACCTCAGAGTACACTTAAGTGACTTCCTGCATTAGCAGAATGAACCAATGCCATATTCCTGGTTTCATTCCCCTCCTGTTCTTACTTTCAGTTGTTTGACCCATACTAAGTTTTAGATCTCTCTATGCTCACCACTAGAACATGTCATGGTTTAGGAATGGTATTCTCAAGTTTAGCAGTCCTTTACAAACATATGTGCAGTTTCCTCTTCCCCTCCAATTAGAGGCACATAGGGTAAAGATCACAAATTGAGATAGGAACAATTTACTGGAAACAGCAATGAGATAAGAAAATGAACAATAATAGCAACAATACAATAACAAAAGGTGTAAGAAAAATAAACTACTCACATGGAAAGCCCCTGACAATAAACAAATACCAGATGGGTCTGTTCCCCATGTTTCTCGACCAGAATGAACCTCTTCTCCCCGGCAGAGAGAGACACTCCGGTTCCCAGGCTCCCAGCAGTGACGTGGGGGTGTAGGATGACAGCCTGGCTGTAGCCATGCCCCCTCCTGACTGCTGCTGAAAATTAATCCTGGCCAGAACCAGCACAACACCTTCGGAATGAGGGCTGGGGTGGGGAAGGTGCTGAGGAAGTTAGGTATTTTTCTCCTATTCCAACATTCCAGATCTCTTTTTTAATCACTATATCCTGGGATGTATTTGGCAATGAACACTGTACTGATTAAATGCTGTCCTTTGATACTTGGAATAGTTGGATCAACTTACTTATTTCATTTAAATCAAAGTGAGGGAGGGCTGGTGGTGTTGGGTTGCCAGTACATTGTACTGTATCTCAAGTTAAAGAAGATTTTCAAAAATTTTTTGGACTAAAAATTATAGATCTTTGTAGCTCAAATAAAATTTAAATCAAAGTGAAAGTGCATTGAATTTTACACTTAATACTATACTTAAAAAAATAGCTTGAGAGAAACCCTTAGGGTTTATTAAATTAAAAACATGCTAATCTGGAATTCAGCACTGGTACTGGTACCAGTCACCTTGATAAATTAGAACCTTATGTAAGCTATCTTATTTTACCCACAATAAACAAAACAGATAAAGAGGAAATTACCTGTAGCTGCTCTAAATGAGTTCTTAGTCAGATTTATGTGTGCCTATAAATAACAGTGTCAAAATAGATTCATGAAGATGCTTCAAGAAGTCATTCATTCATTACTCTATACTTGGTGGAAGAATTGTTGAATTATAATTATGTCAATAGCCACCATCGTTTTCAGCTATACTTCTTTACCTACCTTCAGACGTTTTCCAGCGTTTCCACAGATCTTCAATGGTGATATGCTTGTCTTCTCTGTGCAGGTGACTATGTTTATTTGAGGCATCCTTGTATTGCATATCTTCCCTTAGAAACTGAAGAAAAGGGGAAAACATCATCTTAAATGCCTAAATAATAATTTCTGAACAGAAACTACACAGAAATCAGGTAGAGTCTTTCCCATGTCTTCCCCATACAAGCAGCAGAGAATTGATCTGAGTTTTCCACATCAAAGACTCAGGAAGGTAAGTTAAACACTCTTACAAAATTTGTTTTTCACAATTATTAAATCCTAGAAAAACTGACAATGCAGCTGCCACTGCACTGAGTTCAACATTATTAGTATGCCTCAGATTTACAGTGATTACAGGAACATACCACAGTTACACTGCACACTTCTCTATTCTCATGACATTTAACCAACTTCCCCTCCTTGAAAATGAGGCCATGCGAGATTTGAAAGTGTGCCAGTAATTTTTGGATGAGTAATGCCTGAATCCTGCCATACCAGTTAAATGCAACTGCCTGAAGGATGAGTGTAAGCTGTTTACTAAGTAGTATTAAAGTCTTTTGATTAGACAACAAAAATTTGACTTCTATTCATCAAATTAAAAAACAGAAGTCATCTGAGGGCCAATTTTCTGCTTGCTAATCATTCCTCAGTGGTTACACTCCAAGTACAGCAGAATTACATAAATCTTCTTCATTTTCAGTAATTAATAGGAAGCCTTTTAGCAAACATTATAAAAAGGAAGATCATGCAATCATGACATACAGAGTGGGTGGTGAGGCACTGGCACATGTTGTGCAGAGAAGCTGTAAATGTCCTGTCCCTGGCAGCATTCAAGGCCAGGTTGGATTGGGCTCTGAGCAATCTGATCTAGTGCAAGATGTCCCTGCCTACAACAGGGAGGTTGGAATCAAATGATCTTTAAGGTCTCTTCCAACCCAAACCACTGCATGATTCTATGATACAATTATATGATGGCAGTGTTGTATCAGTATTCCACAAGTTGCTACAAACAGTTCTCCAAATACATACCCAAGAAAAGCCATGGAACTGTAAAATTCCCTCTATTTTTTTTTATTTCATAAAGGCCTAGAAAAGTTAGAATACTGGTTGGCAAATGACTTCCCATTAAGAGTGGAAATCCTTCATAAGTATCAGCATTGTATGAACAGTGTCTTCAGGTGAAGACCTTAGGATTAGTGTCAGAAAACTAGTATCTGGTACTAACAGTACCAGAAAACCAAGTAAGCTTCCACAGCAGACAGCTTGCTTTCTTCAGTTTGTGAAGGATAAAGTGCTCAAATAAAACCAGCTACAGATAGTCATGACAGCTAAGTCAAAAAACAGCTTTTTATATGGCTGATCATATGTCGTCACCATTCAAGAGAGGTGAGGAAGAAAGCCAAGCTAGTGATGCACAGCAGAAGAACTTAATTCTTAAAATTCAGTCCAGGTAACAATTCAAGTGCAGAGCATCCCACAAAGGCTCCATTTATAACAAAGGCTCCATTTCTAACAGATCTAGAGATTATACCCTTCAGAAACTGCAGGAGACACTGAAAAGTAGCCAACATTAAACAAGGATATTAACTCTTAATAAAAAGAAACGGTATACAATAGCAGAAATAGGCAAGCAAAAACTAACACTTACCAACTGTCCCTAACTAAAATATTTTTACTAGAATGTGAGGGAATCTCAAACTATGAATGGATTCAAGTTTCTCCCCTAACTGATGGACTCGGGACAACATACAAATTGCCCTCCATAAACAAACCCCAGAGCCATAGTATTGAAACACTGACTGGATGTATCTATTACTTCAAAACTTTTTCTGATTGTCAGACATTAGTTTTGCAAAGCCTTTTGATTCCTAGAATAGTTCCATTTAGCCCATACAAACTGCATAAGCATTTTTAATTGTCTTCCCCGTGTATATAAGAATGGCATAAATTGAGATATATAAATATATACACGCACACACATGAGAAATATATGAGAAACTTAAGAAATATATGAGAACTGAAAATAGCAGCCTGTTGAGGCAAAGGCAATTACAGAACATCTGAAAAACAATGGATCAAGAACAGTAAAAAGGTTTAATAAGCACAGGACTGTATGCTGTAACTGTATGCAAATGTAAAAAATATCTGTTGCACATTCCATCATCCAAGTGGGAATTCTGAATACTTCCCATATTGGCAATGCTACCGTGAAGCTGCCAAATTCTACAATTGTCATGCAATGTGCAATGAAAGATGGGTTGTCTTATTCATTCCCACTCAATGCTTATTAAAGGCTAAACTGAAGAGCAGGAACTAAACAATAAGAAAACCAACAAAATTATCCACTCATGTGGATGTTCCTATCCACTAATGTCCCTAAACCTTTCCAGATTACAGTACAGTCTTAGAGATGGAACAGCAGGAAAGAACTGATGCTTTCCCACCTTACCTTTTCCCTTCAGACTGCAAGTATCTGCTGTCAACTGACATCCCCAGAATATCTTTCAGGAACTTGCAAAAAACATACTAAAAATACAGCAAAAGCATGTGTTTTATGTCCCTCTCTGTAATGATTATCTCTTTTCATATGGGGGTTAAGGTAAATGCTAATGCTCACTCTTCAGCTTTCTAGTGACTGATGATGCATCATCCTTGGAAACTCCAAATGTCAGGCATGGACATTTTTTTTCAAAACAAGTGCCGTAGGGTGATCAAGTTGCCGAAGAGGGAGAGAATATGTTGTATATAAAGGCTGGGGCCAATTTTGAGTCTTCTCAGCTAGGACTCAGATCACTTTTTTTTGTACAAACTTGCTACCTTTACTGATAGTTGTCAGTAAAGGTTGTAAAATATCGAAGGATGAGAACTTTTGTTCAGTTACAGGTGCTGTCAAGAAAAATTTGAGCTGCTGCTAACAGTACTACTCAGCTTTTAGAAGAAGAGAAGGAAGATGCCAAGTGCAAACAGCAAGTCTCAAGGTGTTACACCTCCCATGCTAACCCGAGCAGGAACGCGTCCCGAGTCAGCCCCGGGACGCAGCGCGGCTCCCGGCCAGCGGCTCCTCCTGCAGTTCCGGCGCGCCGCCCGCAGAGGGCGCCGCCAGCAGCCGCACGGGAAGCGCGGATCCGAGGCCGCTGCCCGGGATTTCCCGGGAGAAGGAAGGGCTGAGCGCACCGGGCTCATCCCGAGACCCCCACTGGAGCATTCGACTACGTCCCTCTTGTAAAAGGGAGCGTCAACACAAACTGGAAAGCAGCTTGCAGTTAGTAACCAGCACAGTTACTGCTCAGGGGCAGAGACAGTACATCTGTGAGAACTTCTTCCAAGTGAAAAGCCCCTCTTCTCTTCTGTCCTACCCGTACTGCTCGCAGATCCTGAGAAAATGACCACGATGACTTCCTCAAAAAGGTTCTCTGACACCACAAGGTGTCACAACACTAAAGTTACAGCGCACGTATCTGGAAAGAGGTCACCATGTTTCAAAGAGTAGGTGCACTCACTAACGAAGAGGTATATAACAACATCAAACATCTTTCTTCTGTGGAAAAGATCTTTGTTTCGAAAGTGGCCTAATACGGAAGTGCTTCCTTAAGAAAAAGAACTGGGACCTAAATTGAAGAAAGACAAAAACAGAACAACTCCAGTTAAAAAGAGGATTTTTCTGTTCCTTGTCATGGCAGCTAATCTCTCTTCAGTTGCCCTGGTCATTAAGTACCCAAAGAAAAGGTTAGAAAAATAACTCTAAATAGGGAGGTTAAAAGAATAAGCTCTAAGAAAAACACATTTAAGTATTATCTTAGCCAACATAATTACTCAGGAAGGAGAAGTCCTTTTAAGACTACAAAGTTGAAACCAAGAAAGCAGAAGATAAGTTACCTAAAAACTCTGTATGAAACAAAAATAATCATTTGTCAAACCACTTACTTCAAAAACAAGTACAGAATTAAAAAAACACCCCACCTAGACTTGAAACTAGAGTTTTGATCCCAAAAGTACTATAACAGCCAAAAAAAGAAAACAAAAAGAAAAAAAAGGAAAACAAGAAAGAAAAAAAATCAAATATCAGTGCTGCAAGACACGCTTGCAGGGCAAACAAGCAATTGCATACTTTCAAGAATGCCACTGGAAAAGTAAAATTAACCACACTCACTAACAGCAGCAGGAACCACTCTCATGATGTTTATGTTTTGTTCTGGGTGAAGGCTCAAGTTTATAATTTTCAGTTTCATCAACTTAAAATAGACCCCCTAACTGACACGTTTACTTTAAGAGCAATTAATAACATCTCCTGGCCAGGTATTACTCTCACCCTTGAGCATCTATTCCTCAAATAGTGTTATTTCCTTCAGGTTTATTCCTTCAAAGAGAAAACCAGCAAAAGTTACAACTTGAGCCTTTTAGTACATTTCCTCACATCCATTTGCTACAGGATTTGTTGCAGCTATTGCAATGTCACACGTACTGACTAAATTATGATGGCTGATGTGCTTTTAAAAGGCAACATACTATGATTCAGGTATGACTGCCTACTTTACAGAAATGGCTTCTAAAGATGCTATAAAGTAAAATAACATATTAAATAATATTAATAATAAAACATGACTAGAACAATGTAGGACACAGCCAGGAAAGTGTTATCAAGTATCTCTTAAATAACCTACACATTCTATCCAAAAAAGTTACTGCAGCTCAAAACAAAACTGTAGCCACGTACTGCAAAGTAAACTCTGCAATCTCTGCAAAGCCAAGATAGAATTTCCAAGGGATCACTTCATTGTAGCGGGACTAAATAAAGAGGTGTAGACAGCCACATATTAGCTTGAGCACATCCAAGGAGGCAAGGCGTGAGGTAGGTCTAGTCCAAACCACGTTGGAACAGTTTCTGTGCAACTGTACCCACAATAACACGTGCTGCCTCTCTATAGGGCTTCTTTGCACAGGCACAGCTGTCAACTAACACCATCAATGTTTTCACACAAGACCTGGCTCCTTATCCTGCTCTACAAAAACAAATTGTCTAGACACGTTCAGAGCGGCTTACAAAACTACAGAAGACTAAAACATACTCTGCCTGGGGACAAATACATTAGCAGTTGAATTAAAGACAATTAATTCAAAAAAATACCCCTACTAAATAGTCACAACAAATTAAGGAATTCAAAGTAACCCAGTAGCTCAGGGGGCAAGGGTTTGCTGCACTGCTTAGGAAGCTCAAAATCCTTGTCTGAAAGATCAGTGTTTGTAACAGAATGTCTTGCACAGTGAGATGCAAAACGCACTCAGGAGCCATCCCAGTGTCATGAAGATACAGTTATAATGTCTTCAGTTTCTGAACCACTCCAGCACATATTTTTCCACATGCAGAATTTTGTCTAAACAGCTGACACCAAAATATTAAGTTGCTTACAGAAATACAAACTCCAGTTTAAGGACTTTTATTACATCAATGACAAAACCAAAATACTAAGGGAACTTGAAAGGACATTTAACATTCTGCTGAGAGTATATTTCCAGAGAACAAAATTAAGCCTATCCTTGTCAAACTTATTACAGTCAAAGTGCTATAACAGTATTATCATTCCAGACCATGCTAGCAACTTTTCCTGCTTTAATCACTGTATAGTAGAGAATCATCTTCCCTGGTTTAGACCACGAAAGTTAGGTTCTATTTGATTCTTGCCTCCAGACAACATTTATGAGGCAGCCACTTCGGCATATCATCTCCGAGGTTCCAACTTCTTTGACCATCCTGCTAAAAGCTATTCTCTGATGCTTTCAGTGCTGCAGCCTCTTCTTCTCTTTACTGTACCTTTTTGTCTTTTTTTTTATTTTTTTTTTTTTGGGGGGGAAGGGTATGGGGCAGGGTGTTGGTGGTTTTCTATGGGGTTTGTTCAGTTTGCAGTTTTTCTATAAAGTGACAATTTCCAGTTACCTCCTTAAAAAAACTTAAGCAAAATATGAAGTGATCTATCCAGAGATCCCACCCAAAACTGTACATTTGTGCCTTTACCTTGGTGAGACATTAAACACACAGTAAGATACTAACACTTCAAAAATATCAACTTCTTCTAACACTGCAGAGAGATTCCTGGAGGAAATTACTTTATGTAGGACCTGCTTAGGGAAGTTCTTTGGAAACAGGAAAAACCTATGTAAATAGTGAACATATGATAAGTCTGTTTTACTGCTTGTGTCTCATCATTAAAACAAAACACGTTCCCATGGTGCAACAGATGCTTCCTGAGGCAGACAGCCTCCCACAACACATGACTAAAACCTCAGTTAGTAATACCACGTTCTCCCTTTCAGTTACCCATTTAAAGCCTACCTCTTGAAACCAGCTTAAACAATCACAATCCTTACATATAAAGCATATCAAGTATAAAGTATATTTATTACTTTATATTACATATAAAGTAATAATATCAGCAGCTAAGTTTGATAGGAATTCTTATTAGCCTGCCTTCATAATAAGTATAGAGGGTTCTTCTTCCTTTTTCCTTTTCTCTGCTGTACCACAACAAATAATAAGTAAAAAGTAACAACTCCATGCTCAGACTAGAACCCCTCTAACTTCCACAGAAGACTTCAATAAAATCCCTCATGTTTTGCTAACTATTAAATCCCATGCTAAAAATTTAGATGAGGTTTTCTCACATCAACTTTATCAAAGTCAAATATAAGTTTCTTTCCAGTCCATACAAAGTATGTCCAAAGGTCTTCCAGTATCAGACAGTTTTTGAGGAAATAAGAAATATCTTCATTCAAATTTTCTAATATCCTAGAAAATTTCCTTCTTTGGAGAAGGGTTTTATGTGTCCTTCATTTTACAGGGGAAAAACAAGCTACAACCTAAAACAGGGCATGAAAACATTAGGAAAAATAAACTGCATGCAGATGAAATGTCTGGAATTACGTTGGGAGTTAACTGGATTAGCAAACTAAAATAGTTAAAATAAATAGTTCAACATCTTTATTTCTTTTTACCTTCCTGTCTCAAAATAACTTATTTACAAGAACTTCCTTCCTTGGTGTAAATATACCCTTGCAACACTGTTGTAGTGCTGGTAAAACAGCAGAAAGTTATTCTACTTTGTCACATTCTTCCTGACAGGTAAAAAGCTAATGAGCATCTAATCCACATACTCAATATGCTGCTCTCCAGGAGTCTTGCAAGTAAAAACCATGCAGCATAAAACAGAAAATCCATTCCCTGCTGTTAAGTAAAATCCCTGTATTTCATGTAAGCTTTACTTCTAATAAAGTGGGTTTTTTAATTATCAGTCCTCATTCTTAATCAGAATAAGCAGCAATACACCTACTGTGACAGAACAAAAAAAAATCTGGTTCTGAAATATAAATAGGACATATTTAGTATATATTCAGACCTACTGTAACCAGGTAACTATGTAACTATGTTGTATAAATGTAGATCTTGTAAGATAATGGTAAAGATTTAGTAAAAGCACTACAAGAAAAACAGAGGTTACTAGCTGAACTTGCAATTAAACTGCATTTCTCATTAATTTCAGGTTTGCATTTAATGTCCTAGAAGAAAGCACTCTATGCAAATACATATTCATCACTGATTTGTGTGGAAATTATACGTAGAAAAGTGCTACTTTGCAGGGAGTGGGTTATTAAATATTTCTTCAATAATTAAAAATGAACTAGCAGAAACAAGGCTACAATTAAGTCATTTTATTTTATGCACAATGTGTAGTTTGAACATATAGTTTCACCCACCTCTAATTACCCCAGCTGAACAACATGCCTCATCAACTATTATAATTTCAGTCATTTAAACAGGTTGCATAGTTTCTTTTGTTTTCTCTGGAACAGGAAGAAACTTAAGGTCATTATAAAGATGGTCCACTGAAAACCAGGGCAAATCCTCTGAATACTGATAAAATATTTCCAATGTATAAATGTTTCAGTATTTTCTTTTAACTTCCTCAGCTTCGGTGTCTAAAAATGCAGTACAAGTCAAGAGAAACAATCAAAGTACTGGGAAGTTCCTCAGGAAGCTCACACTCCATCACTAACATTTCACTTTGCATACTGAACTGTGCCTGTCCCAAGCGTTCTGCAATAACAAAGGCAGACTATATGCATTATTTTTGAAAAGTCATGGCAGTCAGGTGAAGTCCCTGGTGATTGGGAAAAAGGAAACATCACTCCTACTGAAAAAGGAAGAAACGCAGACCTGAGAAAATAAAGACCATTGAGCCTCACACCTCTGTGTTTCGGATGATCATGGAGCAGATCTTCATGGAAGCAATCTTACAGCACATACAATGAAGTGATCTGAGACAATCCAGCTTGGCTCTACTAAGGGCAAACAGTGTCTGCCTGATCTGGTGGCCTTCTATGATGGGGTGACTGCAGTGGTTGATGAGGGAAGACAAATGTCATCTACATAGACCACTGAAAGGCCTTTGACACAGTGGCACATAACATCCTTATCCCCAGACTGGAAAGAGACGGATTAGAAGGATGGGGCATTTGATGAATAAGAAACTGCCTGAATGGACACAGCTGTCAATCATTCTATGTCCAGGTGGAGGCCAGTGATGAGTGGTGCCCTTCAGGGCTCTCTCTTGGGACAGGGGCTCTTTGATACCTTCATCAACAACACAGACAGTGAGATCAAGTGCATCCTCAGCAAGTTTGCAGATGACATGAAACTGAACAGTACAGCTGAACTAGAAGGAAGAGATGTCATCCAGAGGAATCTGGATGAACCTAAGAAGTGGGCCTATGAGAACCTCATGAAGTCCAAGGGCAAGGTGTTGCACCTGCATTGGAGCAATCCAAGACATGAGCACAGACTGGGAGAAGTCATTGAGAGCAGCCCTGCCAAGAAGGACTTGGGGGTGCTGGTGGATGAAAAGCGGAAAAATGAGCCAACAGTGTGCACTCACAGGCCAGAAAGTCAGCTGCATCCTGGGCTACACTGAAAGAGGAGTGGCCAGCAGGTCAAGGGAGGTGATTCTGCCCCTCTACTCTGCTCTTGTGAGATCCCACCTGGAGTGCTGCCTCCAGCTCCTCAGCACAAGAAACACACTGATCTGTTGGATCAAGTCTGGCCAACCAAGATGATCAGAGCACTGGAGCACTTATCTTAAGACAGGCTGAGAGAGCTGGGCTGTTCAGCCTGGAGAAGGTTCCAGGAAGATCTTAGTGTGACCTTCAGTACATATAGGAGGGGTATGAAACAGAGAGAGAGCAACTTTTTACACAGGCATATAGCGACAGAACAAGGGAGAATGGTTTTTAACTAAAACAGGAGAGATTTAGACTACACGTTAGGACCAATTCTTTACTCAGAGGGTAGAGAGGCACTGGAACAGGCTGTGCAGAGACGTTGTGGATGACCCAATCCCTGGGAAGAGTTCAGGGTCAGGTTGGATGGAGCCTGTTGATGCTGTTTGCACAAAGGTACACAGAAAAGTAAGTAGCATCACATTAATTTTGACAATGATAATTGATAACTCATTCAGGGAGAACAATCTTCCCCTAGGTGTTATAAAAAAGGATGACAAAACGGAGCTAGATTCCTCTCCCATTCATCTACAGTAAGAATGGGTGTCAGAACCACATGACAATATCTTCATTTTTAAGGGACATCTTCACTCCCCCTTGGTTGTCAAGAGTGTGCTTAACAATGGCCAGAAAGCAAAATAAGCAAGCACAATTAAATTATGTAGACATTTCCATTCCTACCCAGTAATTCTAAGAATCCCAATGGTAAAGTTGAGTAAATGCATGAGCAAGTCCTTTGCCAGGACCACCAGGAGCCTACCTACCAAACTCATTCAAGCACAGTCACAAAAAACTTCCTTAGGTTGTAGAACTTAATTTACCATTAGTAAGCACGATGTTTTTAATACTTGTCTGTAAAATGTAAACCAAACCAGAAATCTTTCTTCTAGACTGCTCTCTGTAACAGGTATTGTTTTATACCATGAAGTGCCTGCAACAGATCTAAGGTAAATAGGATAACCCAGTGATGCCTTAACCAAGAAAATTTTGAGTGAAGAAACTGTAACACCAAGCAATGGATCACATCACTGTCGTACTACAAGTTAAACCTTTCACCTTTACCCACTTCTTAGACCAATCACAAAAGTAGCACCTTCTATACCTAGTCACACAAAACTTACCTTTAGGCTAGAACAATGGACAGTAATATCCCATTTCAGACAACTACAGAAATTAGACTTTCCTTCCATATTTGTCTGAGGAAAGAGCTGAATTAAAAAGAACAGTAACAACTACTCAAGTGCTGAAAGATAAAGAGCAGCTATACAAAACAAAAGGATAAAAAAGATTTTATGTATACATAAGTAAAGTATTTTTACTCCTACCTCATCACTTTCATCTACTTCGATACCACCATCTTTGTCATCATCCATTTGCTTATGGATCATGCGGAGAGCTTCTAGGCTGAATCGATCCTCTTCAGTAAAGCATGGTGGGCTGAGTGAACTGCAGGGATCTAAAGTGAGGAGGACAAAAACAATCAAAACAACACAACAGAAATGTTATTTACTTTCACTTCAGTATATAAAGCTCCCAAGCAAAAGAAAGGATTTAAAATTCTGCATTGTGTACACGTATTTCACTGCACATAATCACCAGGCCATAAATATTAAATTTAACCGTAAAATAGTAACTGTACAAAAGTGAAAGGCTTGTGTGTGCGAATCAAGTCTTTTTTTATTCAGGAAGGAGTCCCAAAAAATAGGCTGGAATAGTTTTGACTTCCATTTATTTCTTCCATCCCACTAACTTACTATTTCCATTTTTTCTTTTATCATCCACATTTAGTTTATGTCAGTGCAGTGGCAAATAAAGCTACCGCATTTCCCAACCTCCTTTCTGAAAGTCTAAACGAAACAAGGAACAGTAGCGGAAAAGAAAAGGAATTCTCATATCATACAATCATAGTTTCATAAACAGATAACAAAGGGATAGTAATCACATTGCAGATCAAATTCTAAACAGGTGGTACTACTGAACACAAAATACTCAAGGACTGCAAGAGCAGAAAGCTCACTGCAAAGAAAATTCAGCTGATAGTAGTACACGATGTATTAGTCCTGTACACTCTGATCACAAACTGCAGTCACTGTAGAGCAGGATTCCAAGTCAAAAATAAAAGACTTTCATTTGCATTCATTACTGAAGGCTCATGATTTGCACACATCTGATGGCTCAGCTGGCACCACATCAAATTGCTAAATCTGTGTTCTTTCCCTCCTACAAAGTACATGCCAAATGCTCCCAAAATTCTACAACGCATGATGATCAGCCATCACCACAGTGGCCTTAAGCAGACCTTGGCATTAACTGACGGCAGCTATTACATTAATTCTGATGTACCAAACAGCAGCAAAGAACAGAAAGTGGAGAAGGATACAGAAATCATTTTTTCAAAGTTGAACTTTAATAAGGTAGTAAATTCCCACTGTACTATCCATTACAAAACTGCACTGACTAGTTCCATAAACTGTTAAAACTACACTTAAATCATACCAATGCAAGTAAAAATTGAGGGAGCATATGAGCAATTTTTGCTTTTTCTAATCTATCAAATAATTAAGCTTTCATGTTGCTACAAAATTTATTAAAAGGCTCACTTACATAAGTAAAGGAAGCACTTCTAGATAAAGAGAGGAATCAAATGTTTTCAGAGAAAAAAATTCTTTAGTTTACAATTTCATACCAGCTGGATTAGCATGATTCTGATTTCTGACTAATACAAACTTTAAAATAATTAAAAATGCAAATAAAGGAATGCATAAGGTTACAAAGTAGGAAATGCAAAGATAACCATGACATAGCTGGAATCTCAGACACATAATTAACAGGACTGGTTTCCACAGCTAGGCATGAGTCAATGAATTCCTGCTTCATACTTCAATTTTATTATACAGGAGTTAATGGAAATCTGTTATCTGTTCCCATGCATCAATTAAAAAAAAAAAAAAAAAAAAAAGCAGAAAAAACCCAAACACTTCACTGACACTGTCCAAGAACTGAGAGGTGTAGCTTTTAGAACTACTTCATATAATACAGAGTTCTATATTTGTTACTAAATTATTAAATATTAATGAATATTTAATTAATAAAAATACTTAATAATAATAATTACTAAATATTAAACCAGACCAATCACAAACAATATAATTTTCAGCTTTGGAATGCAATTTATATTTTATGAAGGGGAAGGGGTTAATTTTTTAAAAATCTATTTTATTTGTTCATTTTTGGTTTATTGCAAAAGGTTTAATTTGCACAATACTCAGCCTTTATATTTTTGCCTTGCAATGAAAAATTACTATAATTTGAGGAGTTAAAGGACCTATCCCTGCAATTACAGGGTACTCCATGTAGAAAGGTTTCCCTTGCAAGAACAATGAATCTCCTCAAAGTTGTAATAATTAAATTCTCATGGCCATGAACAAAAAATATTATTTTACTAAAACACAATCATATCAGAAGAATAATCTCTGTATTACAAGTTATGATCTATACTGTATCTTAAATTACAAGAATGTATAGTTGTCAAAACATAAACAGATCCCTCAAACCCAACTTGTTTAATCTGTACTTAATTCTATTCTAACATGGAATCACATTTCAGATACATGTGTTCACAGTTTGCAAGCACCCATTCAAATGTTTTTTCATTTTGTTCAGCTGAAAGGCCAGTTTTTCAAATCAAAAAGGTTTTCTCAGAGTACATTTTCTCACAACCAAGGCTGATCGGTCCCTTAATCAGGGTACTTATCTCAAAAATGCCTTTTTAGGATATTTAAGCATGAAGGCACTTTAAAGAGCTATGCCTTTTCTTGAGAGAAGTAAACAGGCTGCTTGTGCTTCAAATGTCCCATGTGCTGGCTCCAAGAACACTAGATCTCTCTCTTAAGAGCCGACAGAGTGCCAATTGCTCTTTTGGGACTGAGAAACAGAGTAGGACCACACATCAACTGTGATAAAAATTAACCCACTCTAAAGAGAATCCAGATTTATTTTCAACCTATTTTTCATCTGGTAAAATTAAACATTTAGACTGATAGACTGACAACACTGGTCATCTCCTTCCTCAGAGAACAATCTCAAAACAAACTCAAACAACAATCTCAAACAAACCACAACCTAAAGAATAAGTGAAAAGCATCGCACAAGCATACCTATGGAGCCCTACCAAATCCAAAAAACAGCTAATGGAAATTTAATCACCTGCAGTTCTGCAGAATATTCTACCATGCAGTAGTTTGCCTCAATTGCATTGCAAAAACAATTCAAATTAATACTAGGTGGAGTATGGTTTATTAACTGGATGTCTGGGAAGTTTTTAAGACAAAAGCCAAGAGAAAAAGTCTCAAGACATAGTAAACACCATAAATATAGCCCTAAAGCCCCACAAGAAATCATAAGACTAGTTGTTAATGTTTCACTTTGAATCGACACTATTGAAGATATTCTGGGATTCCAAACCTGCTCTTGTACTTTAAGGTCAAGCCTGATTTAATGTCTAGACCGATTTCTCCATCCTAGTCTGGTGTGTTGTCATAAATACACTTAGTCCAAAATCATCACCACAGGAAAGAACAGAGATGATAAATTCACTCAGGGAGTGAACTAACACTCTTGAGCTTTCCTTTAATGAAAAGCACAGAAGAATTAGCAAAGGAAACAAAAGAGACAAAGTGGGCAAGAGGCATAAAAGCACAGCAGATACCATTCCAGGCACAAGTTATTTTATCCCTGTTTTTCATGTTGCTCAGAAGCAAGGAAGTTTCAGAAATACTGGCCATAGTAAGGTAGAAATTTGTTCCTGAACTACTAAATGTCAGATTCGTGGCTCAAAAAACTTGGCAGAGTATTTTGAAGCAAACCTTCCTTCTGCCTTGAGGCAATAAATGCCTCCCAGCTCTAAGGCAAGGGGGGAAGTCCTCACCAGTCCATAGGAGATTCCCATAGGAGAGTTTGATAATGAACCAAGCACATTTATCCAACCCAAGATAAAGAAAACTTTATAGATAAAGGGAAAATAACACTTCACACCCTTTCACCCCACTCCTACTTTCCCCCTCACTTTAATCTTCTTCAGTGAGACAAAAATAAGGTGAGACTACAAAAAGAATTTCACTTTGAAATTGCCCTCAACTTTAGATACACAGCTCTTTATTCCATTTCCTAAAGACAGAGGCTAAACTTAAAATGTGACATTGTCAATACAAGCCAGTAAGGAACATTAATTACCTCCTTATCTTCAAGCACTCATCTCAGCAAAGCCCCTGAAATTTATTTAGGACTACACCATCATAACAGGTTCCAAAGCAAAAAGGTATATGCACCTCATAGCCTTTCATCCACCCTGCATTTTCTTCTCCCTAAACAGCTGCAAATGTCAAAGACTTCAGAATAAAGGACTGACAGACCAACAAACGGAATAAGGCTGCAGTTCTCTCACACACCTCCTTCTGAATACAGACACTGGAGCACAACAGGTATGGCTGTGCCATGCCTGACAGAATGATTCCAACCAGGTGTTCACAAGTCTGGAACTTTTCAATGTCTGAAAGAGCCTTTTTAAGAATACAGGGACACACAGAAGCTTCATGATTACTCACAGGTACTTGGAATCGGGAAGACACTTTCAAATCTAAAATTTAAATGCCTTTATATTTTCCCACTAGTTCACTGACAGCAACGTAGCAGTTGGGAGTTATTTCAAGAGACTGACTACCACACATCATTTTTGTTCTGTGAGGATGTTCAGCATTCACCAAGAAAGAAAAGCACGCTTTTTATAATAACATATGGCAGTCCTACGGAAGCCCGCAGGGTTTCCATGCCTGTCTTTTACTGATGAATTCAGAAGTGCACCGTGTTGTGCTAGATTTATGATTCCTCATTCCTAAAAAGCCATATGGGATAAAGGGAAGCCTCACAGAAAAGGCAAGCACTATAAAGCATCAGCTTCCTAAGTACGTACTCTCATCTTAAAATAACCATGCTTCCATATGCCATGATGACAGATGTGGATTTCTTTGCATTTTCCAGACACAAAGGATATGTACAACCCCCTGCCAAATAAATATTCACCTAACTGGGATTCCTATTTCCTTACATTTCTGTTTTACATGCATGTTAATACATTGCAGTTTCTTAAGCAATTCAGTGACACCTTTCAAGGCAAACAACCTTTATGAGAACAACAATTTCTGAAGACCTGAGTACAAATTGGAGTGTGAGATAGAATTAATGAACATACGGAAAAGCAAGTGTTTTCAAGAATTTTACCTGATGTTCAAAATAAATTTATTCACAGTAAAGGCAAACGTTTTTATCGAAAATCCTTACATAATACATCCTGTCACTAAAATCTTCAAATGCTTGAGACAGCCTCAGAGTGAGCTTCTTTTAATCTTTCAATTAAAAGCTCCCAAAGCAAATCACTCCTACTCTTAATAATTAAACTCCTCCTTATGGCAAGTAGGCTGAGCTGCATCTGGCAGTTAACTTGACAAAGTAATACGACAAAGTAATACTTGACAAAGTAATATGCAACATTATTTTTCACTCTAATTATTTAAATAAAAGTTCATCACTGCAGCACATCTTCCCACTAAAAATATAAAAAAAAAAAAAAAAAAAAACAGATAAAATTTTGACAAAAAGTGTAGAATACCTTGTCTTCTAACCACAACAGTGATGTTACTTAAATGAGCTTCCTGAGGAGGAAAATGCAATAATACTAATTACAGCAGGGCATGGGGAAGGGGTGCAACAGGAAAGGAAATTTGGAATATTGCTGTCCCCAAAGATTTTGAAAATGTCTCACATTAGGCTTTTCCATTGCTCTGTAGGAGAAATTCAGATGACTTCTATAAACTTATGCAATAAGAGTAATTAAATTCATAGATGAAACTCCTGACTGCTACATCTGGTATCTGGAGCACTTGTTTCTGAACACACATGTAATGTTTAGTGACTGGTAACACTGCTGTTTAACAGGGGAAAAAAATGAACATAAGCCCCAAACTATTTGCAGATAAGCTGCAAGAAAACTGCCATACTTTTAAAATCTACTAAACACTTTCAGTAAAAAATGACATTTAAACAGCCTTAAAATAAATAATTACAGCTTTAATACGTAACAAGCGATTTTCACATGAGAGATTCAAATCTGATTTTGTCACTATTGAAAAGTGTCCACTTATTCTGCTATGTCAATATCTTTTCATATATACAGTTCAATTAGATTCTTTCCCCCACACAGAAACTTGATGAGGCAAGCAAGGCTTTGATTTTTTTCTTAAATCATCACTAGCTCATCTCTGCTTTCTCCACTCCCACAAAAAAGCTGTCTAATTCTGAACTTCATTCTCAATACACTAGGGAAAAAAAGAGTTTCAGTGAGATCAGTTTATTTAAAGTAGGAAATCAGTCAAATAATATTAACAAAATCAAGTGTTAAGGCAGGTTTATTCAAGATTTTCTAACCTGTCCAAGGTAAAAGCTTTAAAAGAAGCAGCAGGCACTTAATTTTCTGATCACTCATTAAGACATCAAAACATGACACACTATCTCAGAAAAATATTTAAGAACTTCATACCCAGATAAACAGTAACTCAAAGGAAAATATATGACAGGAATTCCCCAGAGAATAAGATTTGATGGCAAATTCATTTTGCTTTAATATAACTGCACTAAAAGCAACTATTCCAAATCAGCAATGCTTGTTTAAAAAGGAAGTTGAAAAAGGGGGTTGAATATGCTAATCATGCCAAGGATCATTCTGTCAAGATGAAAATATCAGTATAAATACTTCATTTAGACTGATAGGAAATTAATTATTAAAATTACAGTGCCACTCTGTCTGACTAAATAAAAATCAAGAAGAGTTCATGGCTTTTCCATCTCCTTCCCACACCCTCCCTGAGCAATTACACAGTTTGAAGGGAAGAGGAAGTTCGACAATTATTGTATACAATGGTCAAAGTAGACTGATTTAGAAGAGGAACTCCTGCCAACCCTAACAAAGCAGGACGGGAGGAAACTGGGAGATGCATCTTACACAAGCCCCTAAAATCCTGTTTTTTCCTCCTTCTAACCTTACTTGTACTTCCATGTAACCCTCTATACAAACCTACAGACACATATGGATGGATATTCAGAGTAAAAAAATATGCCAAATGTCTGATACTTGCTCTCAGCAACAGAAAAGTCTCTTTCACTTTACTTATAAGTAAAAGACCAAGAAAGGAAATACTTAAAGTAGTTTAAATCTAAGTTTGCATGATTTTGCAGTAAAGACTGCTTAATGCATCTTCAGAAATGTGCTCTGCACATTATAGTGATTATCAACACTATAAAATTATAATAGCTCCAAGAAAAAAAAAGTATAGACTTTTAAATATGACCTGAATTCACCTGGAATAAACACATACTTCACTCAAAATTTAGAAGGACAGTCTTATTTTCCTTATGTGTTTAGAAGAAACGTGTTTAGAGGAAAAGGATTTAGTGAATTTTGAATTAATTTGTCAATAGAACATTCATTAATCTGATGAATCAGTTTTGTATTCATATGTACTTGGTGACAAGGCATAACACACATCTAAACACATATAACAACACACTTCTAAGTTTTTGTGTATTTTAGGTCTGATTGGTTCTTTACTGCTCTTCTGACAACTTTCTCCCTTTTCTAACAGCAGGGAGCTGGAAAAGATGCACTATATCCCTGATTATATACTTTAATCTGCCCAAGAATTTGTCAGTTCTTAAGATGGAGCAGCAGCAGAGCATTTAAGCCACTTCCTTAATTTGGTCAGGAAATGAGAAAAGTGACATACACAGGTGACCTTCAAATGTCTGATAACACGCCCATGTGACTTCAAAAGCAAACGTGCTGGTAACAATTTTCTTACTAAAACCTAATTTTCTTGCTCAGAATTCCATCCTTATTAACACGTTAACCTGGAAGCCTGATCTCCAGATGCCTGGTGAAAGCCTATAATCAATATCAACTAATTTCCATTCAAGTATGGCTCAAGAGCTAGAAGGAGTATGAACCACTAAATTCCTTTTTGGAAGACAGTGTCTGCAAAATATAGCAACCATGATAATATGGCTCATATTAAAAATTCACAGATTTTTCATACTGAAAAGGTAGTTCACAACTTCCAACACTGAAAAAGGGGAAGGCAGGAAAGCACTGGAGAAAAGGATTCTAGCATCTTATTTTTTCTTTTTAAGTTTAATAAAAGGCACAGAAAGTTTTACAGATGTGGGTTTAAAATTTAAAAAACATCTGATACTTTCAGACAAACAAAATTAAATTTTCTAAAATTAGAGGACTTTATTAAAGTCAAATTATTTTACTTTAGTCAAAAGTCAGTATTTTCATATAAAATTATATATATATGTATACATCTTTTAACTTAAACTTTTATTGACTTAAACACGTCAGTGTTTCCTCTGATATATTTGTTTTCACATGTGATTCATAATCATATCCCATATCCATGAATCAGGCATGTAAGCATGACATTGCTGGCATTACTGAATTACTTCACTCTTCTACACCATTTGATCTAGTACGCATATTATTAACTGTTCCAACCAAGGAATCAAATTTAATCCTCTGTGAGCACCATCTGTAGCATCACCAGTTCCCTCACAGTTCCTGTAACAACATGTTGTCAAGATGTATTTATACTTTAAGAGATCATATCAAAATTATAGAACTGAAACCTATATTGAAAAGATGTAACATAGTACTTACAATAAAGGAAGATTAAAATAAAGCACCTGGGCACTTTTTATTAATATATAATCTGTTAGGATTCTAGCATTTCAGTATTAAATTTGCCAGCCTATGTTTATACTTTCAGAAATACAAAGGCACTGAATGCATAGATTCACTTTATTTAATAACACTGTAATGAAACACTTCCTTTTAGCCACATTCAACACACCAGTAATTTTAAGTACGTACAAATATAATTTTCTTTAAATAGTCCTATTAGCTTTTGTGAAAATTTAGTAGTACAGATTGTTGGCTAGTTAAGGACTATCCTACTTCCAGAAGCTTACGTGAACTGCTCTGCTGTTAGCACTCCAACTCCAGATTGCATAACTGGCAGTTTTGCTCCTACTAATATGCTGCTAAATATTTTTCTCATGATGAATTTCACCAAGTGATAAACCAGGCTGACAAATCTACTTATGGTGTCTCAGTTCACCTTGGCTTATTTGATGGAAATTAGATTTAAAGAGCCTTTAAAAAAACCCAATCTTATAAAGAAGGAAAAAAAAAATTAAATAGTCATGCATCTCGGGAGATACCATATCATCATTATGCTCTTGTTCAAACTTAGCACAGATAGTAAGATGTACAATTACCAGAATGTTAGAATAAACCAGAGCTGCACATATCTTAGATACAGCTTGGCTGATACCATTCTGGCAAATGTATTTCTGGGCCCAAAAAAACAGTAGCAAATGGTGTACTTTTCCAGTATGTATTTCATAGCTGTTAAAGTGGTGAATAAAACAGAAGGCAGTTCTTACACAACGAGTACACAGTGAGCATATACTCTGCACATAAAGTCATGCAATGGAATCACTCAGAGTAAAAAAACAGGAAACTCAGTAATTAAAAAAGAACTCCAAAACCTAGAAAAAGTTCTATCATGGTAGATTTAGCTCAGTCTGATTGTGTAACAAAAAGTCGAGGCTACAAACACATGGCTCTTTCTATCAAAATGAGTTAGATATAACTTGCATAAAAGTTTAAAGCTGTACTATTCCTCCTCTAGTCATTGCATACAGAAGAAAACAGTAAGGGAAACTCTACATTTGCTTGAACAGCACACCTTGTACAAACACTACTCGTACAGCTTCAAACACCGTCAGCTGCTCCCCAACAGCATGAGCATATTTGCGATGCTAGAAAGAGCCAAGTCAGAAATTCCACATATGCTCTAAAGAAGAATAAGCCAAAGACTAATGCTAAAAGGATTTCTAATTGTTCATGCTCCTGCTGTTCATTTCTGTCCCTGTACTATCTCCTTCCTGGTACCAACATGAGCACATTTGTACAATCCTGCTGCAGGAAGGATCAGGAAACTGATTCTGTCTGATTTTGATCTCTATGCACCTGCACAAACACTTTTGACAGCAAAGGTGCAGGGGAGGAGGAGGAGGAAACCCAGGCAGAAGCAGAGAGATGCCCTGTCCAGCCCCAGCCTGCTCAGCCCTGGTACTGACACGCCCCACGCTCCAACTGAATCCCGCCAGCAGCACAGCAGGGACCGACCCACTGAAAACACCGAATGGAACAACAGCTACGCTACTGGAGTGGAAAACTCCACCTCACTGTTCAGATCCTGGCTTTCACTACTAGGAGGTGCAGGACAAGGACGAGGATGTGTCCTTGACAACTTGTTGCAATTAACAACTACCAAGTGTTTTTCCAGGTTTTTTTTCCAGTGTATTTTGTAGCCTTACAAAATGTAAAACAGACCTTTGCAACACTATAGCAGGAGATGAAGCAATAGCAAACTCAAAAAAACATCTCCCCAACATCTCCCAGAAGTTTTAAACACCACTGCCAGTAAAGCTAACAATTTGTCCTTTCTCCAAGGCCCTCCCCATGAGCCTAGAGAAGTCACATCTCCAGGCATAGCCCACTCTGGCAGCAGTCAGTCCACATCACAAACAGCAGGCTTTGACAGACACCACATCTCCACAAACATACACCAGCAAGCTCAAGGTGTCTGCTAAGTGCACGTCTGCCCCAAACACTGCTCTAATTTATGTTGTGCCTTCATTTAAGCTCCAGGTTTTTTGACCCTTTTCCAAAAACCTTGGCGCCAGAACATGCATTAAGAACTAAAACCACAAGGCTATTAAAAAAAGCAGCATAACAGAATCTGTCCCAAAGCAGACAAACTATGACACTTGGCTACACAAAGCCAAATGAGTTTGTGTTTGGGACTGTTTTGCTCTTTAGGGGCTTTTTAAAATTTTTATTATTGGCAGACAAGACAACAGCTTTCTGAAGAGAATAAACAGACATACTTAAGGAAAGCTCAAAGGAAAAAGCAGGAAACTATAAAGGTCTTTTATAATTTAAGACTGGGACAACTGAAGTTATAACCAACTGCAAAAGAATATTCATATACAATCCTTAAAGGTAACCAATGACATTAGGTGATATATAATCTACTTTTCAGTCCTCATTTAAACCTCACTGTATGTTCCTGACACACACTGGGAAAAGTCAAGAAGAAATGAAGGGCAGTGTGCTTTTCCCAGATGATGACACTTTTACTCCTGAGATTTATTACACGTACTTCATGACATTTATACATATTATTTATTTAAACATAAAATTTTAGCGTATAGTTTTGTCACATAGGAATTCAAACACTAACACTGATCTGTGTCTATCATATTTGAAAATATTAATGCATGAAAAATAATATTCTAGATTTTTTTAACTCTCCTGGACACATACTGCAAATGGAGCTGTATCTCTTGCACTGCATTACTGACGGTGCTATTTGCTCTCCCCACCAGACAGCAGTAGGAAAACAGGCAGTGAGTCAAACTGCAACAGACAAGTGTTTCCACTACATTACCTCCTCTTAATGTATCAAGTTATCAACGCATACAGGCAGTCCATCATTTTCAATATCAAAAAGGAAGCAATTTCCTAAAGTTAAAAATGCCATTTGCCCTTCATTAAACATAAACAAAAATAAACCAGAACCATGAAAGATTAACTCTACTTCAATACATTCAATTAGACTCCACTTTCAAAAACCACAGTAAGTTAATTTCACTAGAAATGTGATTCTGCTTCCCACAGAAATACACTACAAATAGAACATATAGAAAAAAAAAACATTTTTAATAAATCAGAATTGTTTTCAAGTATGTTGGGCTTTCTGTCTTGTTTTGTGAGGTGTCCTGTTGCTGGGCAATGGCCTTCATAGGCAATAAAATACATCTGAAGTTGTTAATTCACATCTCTGAGAAATATGTTTGGTAATATTATTCTGCCTTATGATTTCATTTTGATTTAATCAATATAAGGAACATACATACTCCAGGCTTTATCTCCGAGGTCTGTTCTCATGCCCTAAATGCAATACCCTAAAAGCTGACATCCAAAAAACAACTATTCCATGTCAGTCACATCTATCAACCAGCACAAATGTTTTAATATTTTCTATACCAACACAGTGACTTGTAGGCTGTAAATCTTTGCTGTAAATCTTTTTCTGTCTGTAACAATGTTAAAGCAATTTTTATGCCAAGTCATCTGCTGGGGGCAGACAGTGTTTTTCTATTCTGTATTTCTGGAAAATACTGAGTACGATCAACGCACAGCTGATACCAGAAAATGGGCAGCATATTTATGCCTTACTGCCCATAACAAAATGCTACATTCTCTATTTGCTCTGCTAAACAACAAAGGAAATTGTTTTCTCCCTTCATTAACTTAATTTCTTTACTGAAATTTTAATTAACACATATAAGGTAACACTTGGAGAAGTTTCCAGTTACTATGAAAACAGAGAAACATAAAAAATCCTCTTTTGATATTTAATACATTTGCTGAAGTTCTCTTCATGCAAGTGAAATTTTACCACCAATGTCAAACCAGAGCCAAATAGCATTACCTCTAAAATATTTTTAAACTTACTCAGTTAATACTATCAAAAAAAAAAAAAAAATCAAACTAGGAGAATATGCCCAGAAAAATTTCACTCCTATTCAAAAATTCTCTCTAGAGAAAACATGCTGGAGACAAAAGAACAGCAGTAATTGCATATGTGACAAAGATGAGGCTATCATGAAAAGAGAACCCAACTTCAAAAACCATGGCTTTAATAGTTTACTTCAAAGAGATATCATTGTAAATTGAGAGCTTAGTACACTCACCATATTGCAAGCAGATGCAGGTTTTCTCACTTCCTTTACCTATGATAACATTACACACAGCCTACACCAGACTATGCTACTGACCCACTTTCCTACTAGCTTAGTAATCATCAAATAAGTTCTCGATCTGTCCTTCCTTTCTTCTTTAAAATTTAAATTTGGTATTCTTAAGATTTGTTTAAAGGAGAAGGTGTCAAGGCATTAAAGGAAAAGTCTTCCATCCAGGCATGTCAGAAATTCAATTTGAAATCTTTCTTTTAAGCAAGTATAAAAATTTACTTCTCTTCAGCGTTTGGGAGCTGGCCAATATTATGTGTTATTGCAATGGTGACAGTCCTGCCCAAAGCACAGGTTTGACATTCAGTGGTCCCTTCTCAATCAGCATCTATCATCTCTTTGCAAAGGCTGATCCCACAATAACAACTGTGGCATCATCATTTCCTCCCCTACCCCCTCATACTGAGGGCTCCAATTCACAAACACAAATAAAAATATCATCCTTATTTATGAAATCTTGTATCCTCACCCTATTTTCTTAGAATGCTCCTAGGAAGCACGCTGTGCTAAAGTAGTTGCTGACACAGCACATTTTCATCTCAAAGCATAAAGTAAATTAGAACAGAACAAGAAAAAAGGTAAGGCTGAAGAAACCCTTGGGAAGTCCTGATCAATCCCAAACAGGATTATCTGTGCACAAGTTCTACTTCCTTTCAACGTGTATCTCATGTCAATAGTAAAGAATGTCTATAGTCATTCATTCGTGCATATAAATAAACTTCTCCTAAGCAATGCCTTGGCAAAACCTGCATGTTTTTACCATCACATCAGTTAGAACCAATACACTGTATATAATGGAGAGAGACAAGTTCCAGTGGAACTTAAGGCATGCTAAGAGAACAGGGTGTCAAGAATTGGTACTGGCCTGTAGAAGCCCAGAGCTTGAAAACAGGGCAATAACCATCCAGAAGAAAGAATTCATCTCAACAACAACAGGCATGTTCGTTCAAGAATGAGGATTTCTGTAAAGCTACAACATGTTGTATAAAATTGCTTTCCATCTTACAGTTTGTAGAGTGTAAGACTGAACTACTAAAACTGAACTGCATTTTATACAAGGAGACAGTTTGTATGCACAACCTTATAATGGCAAAAAACTAAAAATCTACCTGCATGGCCATGTCTAGCCCCAAATAAATTCTAACCCACACTTTTAAGTGAGATCTATTACAAAAGCCTACACATTTGTCCCATGGCTAGAGCAAAAAAATTCTCTGACACTGCCAGTTTTCTAAAGTTCCAGTAAAAATTCCACATCGTTTTGGTAAGAAGCCTCACCTTTCCTTTCAGTGATTTAATAATAGCAACATCTGAGATTCTCTGGGGATTAATACATTCAAAAAAGTTTTATATGGCTTTATGGCATTTACCAAGTTATAAAACATTTTGAGAAGAACGAGCAATTTTCATGTTCAGAAGGAGAATGGAAGAAAAGACAGGCTTTTTTCAAAAATGTTTTTGAAAGCCAAAAAAGTAATTAATGAAAAAGTGTTAAATAAGTTACTGCACTACAACTGCAGTCGTGATCAGAAATAAGAATCAAGATGCTGTTAGCTAAGTTGCAGTCAAAAGCAGGGGAAGGGAAAGAGAAGAGTATGGAAATAGTAGAAAAAGAGACAAGATAGCAAACCATCAATTTCATTGATCTATTTAAGAGCAGTGTAACAAATGCATCTTACAAAAACCATTCAGAGTATAGCAAAAATTATTTGTAACCCTAGATAACCTTTGACTTTATCCATATTTTGACTGGAAAGCTGCAGAAATTATGCCATATATGAAATGCACTAATAAAGAGAAGTAACAAAATCAGATATATTGAAGTGAAATTAATATGCAGAATTAATGCAACCAACAACACCCTGAAAAACCCAAATCTATCCTAATAGAGTTCAGTTCTTAAACTCAAAGAAGTTCTACCTTAACATGAAAAATACTGAGTTCAGAGCTCATTTGTTTGTAGCTACCCACAGCAACACCTTACAGAAGGTGCAAACCCTGAAGCAAATTCAGGACTTACACAGAACACTGAAAAGAATTCCGACCTTTTCTGAACAGCATCAGCTGTTCCATGGAAGTGCACACTGAGCTTGGGCATTGCTTAAAGGTAGGCTTTAATGCAAACAATCAACCAAAACCTTGTCTCTCACACTTGCCAGGAGTAGCTTACCTAGTAAACAGAATAATAAACTACTAACATTTTTAAGTAACAGTACTTAATCAGTCTCAAGCAATACACTAAGAGAGAAATCAATGCAACAAATGTTGCTTAAGTTTACTAAATGTACTGGTGGAAACAATTGCAAGTTTCATTGGGCTTTTAAATCTATAAGTTTTGAGAATATAGAAGTCAGCAGATAATATAAATTATGGCAGTAAAATTTAATCTCTGCACTAACAGCTTCTTTGTTCTTTTTTCCTAAGAAGTGTAATGATTTAAACAGAAAAACACAAACTTACTTACACTTAGGATACAAGTTACAACAAACAAACTTAAACACTTGTGTTCTTTAGATTCACTTGTTTGATACAAGACCACATGGTTAATGATTTAGTGATCCCTTACAAAGGTTTATGTGCTGTAGTAAAACCTGATTAATAGAATTCCTTTAGCTTGGCAATTAAAATAATTATTACACGACTATTAAAAGCCAAAGATACAACCACAAGAGCACTAGACTAGGGCAAAAATGAAGTATATACTATTCCAAGTACAGATAACCAAAAATTTACAGAAACTGTCAAACAAGTGAAAACATAAAAACCCACAATTTAATAAAAAAAGTTGAGAGCCAAGTACAATTTTTCAAATTGCAATAAAATTTTGCAAATACACATTGAGACAATAAAAAAAATCTACTAAAAAATGCAATCTATGATGCTACTAAAGCACCACCTTTAAATGAATCATTCCTTTTGCCATCATTTATGTATGCCTTTCCAGGCCAAACAAGAAAAGGCAATTCCACAAATGCAGACCAATGATGTGACAAATGAAATAACTAGCTCCAGAACATGAATTTTCACAGCTTTTTACTGTAAAAGCTAGTATTTCTTTTATTCTAAAAACAAGTAACACCTAATTCCTAATTCCTGCCTACTCTCTAGCATATGCAACTTCATATACACTTTAAAATAATCTCCTTTAATAAGCACAATCACATGAAAGGGCTTTCTACCTGCAGGCCTATTTGAAATGGCTCCAGAAAAGAGAGGGTAAGGACTTTCATAAAGGGAGATAATATTTTATATGCTTTAACACCCACTTGCATTTTTCAAATTAGATCAGCATTTGTCAGAATTGTATATTTCTACATATGCACAAAAAAAAAAGTACACACGTGAGCACAAAGAAGGGTGTACATATAATTGCTAAATAAAAGATATTTGAGGAAACAAAACACAAGCAACTACAGAAAATTAAAATGAAGACAAGTAGGATTTTAGCCCCATTTTTCACACACACATCTTGATACAAATGGGATTTGAAGATTTACATGTTCTCACAATATTTTATTCCCATATGTATTGCTACATAAGAAACCACATCAATATATGCCAAGTTCATATAACAATACCTGAGCACAGGCCCGTTGACCTACATATGAAAAACACCTGCAATAGCCCAGTAAAGCCCAGAAGTGAGGAAGAGTTTTTAAGAACAGTTTTCTACCTTGTTGAAAATAAGCCAGATGGCAACTTAGAACAAACCTGGACAACAGTTTCATGTTACATTTATCCTTTAAAAATGCAAGTTAGAATTTGTTCAATGATCCCTATTATCTTGATCCAAACCTAAGAGTGCCACCTGCATGCTGCTCTCCCTGCACACTGTACATGAGTCTGATTAATCTGTTTTTTCAGTGTAGCAAATTACCCACCCACATGAAGATGTGGCTGATAGAAGCCACACCTCAGAGAGGCTTCAAGCAGAAACAAGGAAATCAGGTCAAACATACAGCCATGTCTGCTGCATTGTGTCTTCGTGTCACCTCTGAGACTCCAAACTAACTCGAAAACCTCTCTCTTCTCATGAGCATCGTCCCTACTCCCATCAGAGCTCCTGCCCAGCCACCCCCAGGTCCCTTGCACAAGCACAAAACAGGGGAACACACTGCAGCACAAGCTGAAGCTGCAGCCTTTGGTGCATCATTACCTAATGAGGAAGATAAGAGAAAGATGATTTCATAAGTCAGTTTTGAGTTTTTCTGCATAGGTGCAAATACTGAACTCAGCCTGCACATGTCTCAAGCAGGACTTGCACAGTGAACATAATCACCAGCCTGTGGTTTTGCAACTCAGTTCACAGCCAGGAAAATACTTTCCCTTCTGTTAGGGGACAAGAGAGAGACAAGAAATGTGTTGAAACTAAAGGAAATAATATCTCCATAATTACATATTCAGCTGGAGATACAGTAACTCACTAGAATCTAAGCAACATTACCAAAGAAGGTTTGTGCATAAATATGCATCATACGTAAATAAAATGTTTCTTCTTAAGAGGAGTTACCCCCCAAAAAATGTGATACCATTTATCATTTGATATGTGAAATGTTTTAGCAGAAATCAGGAAAATTTTGCCTTGTTTGGATCCACAGAAATGCTTGGCCACACAGAGCCAAGAGATTCCTGACACAATGTCCCCCAATTTATTTAACATAACGTGTTTACCAAATACGGGAAAAGTACCCCTCCCCATAATGGGCCTTTTTTAACTCAGCCTACCAGAGCACCTTGAGTTTTCTCTTCCCTCATCAATATAATAAATATTGCATACATGTGTTCTAGGACAAAAACAGCTGCATTCAATTCTATCTGGAAAATGTTGACTTTGTTTCTTGAAGGTAAGCTGGTATTTCACCTGTAGACACATTCAACAGCCAGCAGATCCTACAAAATCCTTCTCATAAGATGCTGTACTCAATAGAAGAGACAGTACAACATGTAAAACCAAACAAAAAACAATCTTCAAAGACAGGATACAAATGCATCAGAGAAATACTGAACACACAAAGTATGAAGCACTTCTTTCGTACTCAAGAGGCTTACAACCAGTTTTTGCCTGAAACAAACACTGACTTCCTTTTTTCCTGCTGGAGAGCTACAAGTTCAGTTGCTGAAATGACACCGAGCATAACAATCTTCTTCCTTCCTACTGAATTTTGCTGTTGGCAAATGAAAACATGTTAGCAGAAAACACCGTCTATGACAATTTGCAGAGAAATTCTAGTCTGAGCTGCAGAGGGAGATGTGGACGGGAAGAGGCAGAACAGCTGACCACTGCTGACTGGCACACTAAGTCACCTGAGGTAATTAAACATATTGGAATGTTTCTGAGAACTTCTTACCAGAAAGATTGCTAATTGGTGTTAACTCCATTACATTGTTTGCTTATTAAGCAGCTATTAAAATTTGCTAAACAGAGAAAAGCAGAGGTAATTACACCCTCCTTGCTTGAGTACTGCATACTGCTCTGCTCATCTCTAAACAGAATCAGCATAATTTCAAAGAAAGAATGGGGAAGTCTTCATAAGCAAAAAAGCATAGGATAGAAAACAAAGTAAAGAAAAACAAGCCAAAAGCATACAACAGATAACAAAGTGAAAGGAAACAAACCAAAAGCTTACAACAGAAAATAAAGAAAAGTTATTCTCCAATTGACAGTATTTTGAAAAGATCCTAGCTAAAAAAAAAAAAATACAAACTAGATACAAACTGTCTTCATATAAATGCCTTAATACAGTGTTATGATTATGAGTTCTCTTGATCATCATGTCCAAGACACCAATTTTTTTTCTAAATGAGATCTACAGGATAGAATATAAAGCCAGGTTTTTATTGGGTAAAATAAAAACCAAGCAGTCTGGAACACATCTTCACAGTTCAGGGCGAGGCAATTAGTAATTGGTTTTTTTTTTTTAGGAAGAATTATATTAAATTGCTGTGCACTAGATTTCTTGCAATACCCTTTCTCAAGCCCCAGGCAGATGATTATTTCAAGATATTAGATATGCTATTTATTTTCTGAATTTGTAAGGTAATGATTAGGCTGTTAAACAAGATTTTAACCAGTTACTTATGGACCAGTGCAGGAGGGAAAGCACATAATAACATGCCTAAAATCCTATTTGTGAATAGCATCAGTAACTGTCTGACAGAGCAGTCTCTGGAAAAAATACAACTCCCTAAAGAGCTTCTGTGGATTTCCATATTACACCAGCATGGATAATAAACATGGCTTTTTGCTTACAAAAGCAGACACTAATGTTTTAGTTAAAGTTTATCCCACAGAAATTGAATCCTCTGTCCCATCGGGAAGAGAAACTTTAGCAATATGCTTCTGAATAACAGATGACAGTGATAGATGCTCAGCAGAAATGCAAGTTAATTCTTTTATGAAAGCAATAAAAATACTGCACAAGACCACTTTCTTCTGAATACAGTATTTTGATAGTCTGTGAAGATCTACAGTCACATCCAAAATTTGATTCCATTAATTAATTTATTTAAAATGGGTTAGGAGAAGAATATGATACATGCATTCTCCTTGTCTGTTATCCAAGTCTTTGGAAGAAAACAAATAATTGTAAGTAAGGCTAAATTATGTCCGGCAAAGTAAAAAACCTTTAGGGTTTGTTGCAGCATATTTTCAGTACTACTGATTTTTGGACAATCTGTTCTCATGAGTACACTAAAACAAATTCTGCTAAACCAAGTTTTTTAAAAAAGTAAACCTACTCTAAACACAAAGGTGCTTTGTCAGTGAATTAGCTAAGAACTTCCAGGCACGTAACAAAAGTATGCAAGAATATGCCATGACTGGAATAAAAAATACACAATGTAACCTGTCAGGCACCCTCAGAGTGGAAAATTTCAAAACCACCATATTTCTCCTATAAAAATAAACAACATAATTAAAGATGTTTCTTAATTTAGCATTTCTGTTTTGCTTTATGATTGTTTCTTCTACAGTTATAAAATTTATACAGCTAAAAAGTATTATTTACTTACATGAACAAATACACCAGAAGAATGGGAGACAAGGAATAATCCAAAGCAACATTTCACAGCTTCCTGACTTGTTTACTGCTGGGAACTATGTATGGAACTCTTTAACACTACACAAAACAAATCTGTCACCTGTATATCTTTAGGATAGTACGCCTCTAATGGCCAGGGGTTTTTTCCCTAAACAAATGCAAAAATAACTCAGAATTTTTTACAATGGAACAACGCGGACAATCTTGGCTACCCTCCCATGACAGAGCTTTTCCCAACCCATGTCTTATTCCACTGACAACTTTTACTTAGTTGCTCTACCCGTGTTCAGTCAGTCTCTATCTTCTGTTGAACATTCATTAGGCCAGACTGGCAACCTCTCCTTAGTTACTCTCCTCTTTCTACAATCTGGTTGGGCAACAGTGACAGCTGGTTGGGACATCACGTACTGCAGCAAGGAGGTGCATGGAGGGAATGGAAGAGTTAAAACTTTGACATACCTTTTGCTGAAAGTAGACTATGCTGCTTTTAATTATGGAATATTTCATATCCAAGGAACATTCAGTTATTTACTAGCATCACTATACACAAGCAAAGTCCCAGTTGAGGGATATTAACACTGTCACATTGCATAAAACAGTCTTTTTGCATATATTCAATGATACAGGCATTAGTAATTGGGCAGAAATCATAAAAAGTTAAAATAAATACAGACAGTAATACAGCCTTAACTAATCTAAATGGCTGTGCATCATATTTATTAAGAACAGATTTCTCAAGTACTCACCCCCACATCATTTACCCTCTATCTGAACTGAACTGCTTTATAAGCAATATAAAAGGAAAATCTGCAAAGAAATCTACTTCTGGAATTTTTTTTAACCCATTGCTTAGCAAGTTCCATTGGACATTGAACTGAGGAAAAGACCACAAGTGAAGGTAATGTTAGATAGGCATCTAAAGACAGAGTTTTCCCAAAACAAAAACAAAAAGACATTTTTTTTTAATTACATGACAAAGTAAATAATTCTATGCTAGAAAAATTATTACTTCTAAAAATATTACGTTATTAAAAGATTTGCATATAAAGAACTGCCCAGAGGATTTCTAGAAGCCCTAATTACATGAAACACATTTGCTGCACTCAGAATTACAGTGCAGAATGTAGGAATAAATGTTCATGTATTACAACTTGCATTAATCAGACATAACAGGCAAGAGTTCCTGCAGATTCCAACGTTAGTCCAAAAAAGTGAACAACCACTCCGGAGAATCCTGTCAGATATTCCCAACAACTTCTAAAAGATCCTCAAACACGGGACAACTGTAGCCTCCTAACAAGATGCAAATTATGTTGCCAAAAATTCTTGAAGATTCTGGGTTTTCTCTGTCTCTCTGCTATCTTTCAAAATCAAGTCTATGGCATCAGAAAAAAAGGCACTGCCCACAACTCTCATCCTTCTGACTGAAAAAAAAAAAAAAAAAAAAAAAAAAAAAGAACAGTAATAAACCACTCAGAGCAACTCCAGAGCTATGGTAGCTTCAAAGGCAGAGTAGGCAGCCCAGCACTCTGCCTGTGACTAAACCAATCACAGCTGCATGATACTGAACAATTGTGGGCGAGCATATCACAATTTCTAATTTAGCACAACATTCTGCTATGAAGTACAAAGTGAAACTTTAAGCTCCCTGATGCAATTAATGCAGAGGTGGAATTATTCTTTTTTCCATAGCTCTGCTTCAGTCTTACGTACTAAGAGTTTTCAGAACCACATTGGCTGATGGCAGTCTACTCTTTAATTCTGACACTCTTTATGAACATAGGCAGAAGGTTCTAAAACCAGCTGTGCATCTTACATGCTCCCCAAAAAAAGCAGTGAAATTCTTTCTGGAATCTACATGGCATTTTCATTTATGTACCCAGCATTTTACAAGACCTACACAATTCCTGCATCAAAAGTTAAGCATTAGAGAAATGCTGTCTTTACCTTTTCAGTATTCCTGTTCCATTCTTAGCTTGGAGCAAAAAGTAAGTGGTAAACCAAATGAGTTGAGAAGGCCTGTGAAGGGTTCTTGAGGTACACAATCAGAATATATAAAATATGTACAGGATTTGATGGGGTAAAGAAGGCAAGGCAAGACACATGCAACAAATAAGACATTTTAAAAAGAATTTACCAATATTTTAGGAAACATTACATCCTCAAAAATTCTGTTACACTGCAACTCAGAGGAAGTTTGTAAAACAGTTCAGAAGCTGAAGTGAATTCAAGCACTGATCTTCTCTAGTAAATAAACCATCTACTAGGAAGTCTCAAACCTCCTGAAAGTAATAAATTATTGCTAACAAGGCTATCAAAGATGAGGAGGAGTTAACACCACTTCCCTTTCCTTGAGTAACATATTAACTATAGCTTCCTAGGTACTATTACCGATTGGCTGAAACTTTATCCTGCAACATTTTCAAACTAAATAACAGAGGAAACAAAACTTAAGTGCACTTAGTAAGCATTATAAACATAAATATCAAATAAATTATTCATTCTGTAGCATTCAAAAAACTTAAGGACGTTAAAGAAATATGGCAAAAATCCCTGACTCAAAAAACATTTAAGTTTACATATCAACATATATCCTTAAACAGAATAAAGCACTGCTTTTAGAATAGTTCTCGTATAAAGCAAGATGAGCAATATTTTTCCCCTGTATCTGAACTGTCATTTTTACAGTCAACAGAAAGCTGACACAGTGAGCAGACTTAGTGGCAAGGTCCAAACAGCATTTCCTATCTCACGACAAAACAATTTTAGTCTATTAAAGAAGGAGCCTAGATTCTGACACCTCAAACGACCTGAAATGAATCCTATCCCTAAAGATTCTGCTCAGTAACACCGTGGGTACGCACTTCAACACCTCTGGGCCCTACAAACTCAGCAATGTTAAACAACAAATTAAATTAATATGACTAGGTGAAGCAGGAAACTGCATAGTAAATGCTACGCAAATATGCTTTTCCAACCACATCCTGAAGTTTGCATGGTATGAAACACCAGCTCCCAAATGATGCTGCATTCTCAAAGCCCAGGATAACAACAATAGCCTTGGCATGAGCAACAGCCATTCAGAAAAGCCAAGAAGGAAGCAGGCGCACTGCTGGATACTTCCAGTGTGAGAAGCAACAGCTGCTACTGGTCTGGCTGCTTTCCTCCACTCTGCACTCTGTACCCCACCAGTAACCACCACAAATGCTTCACCCAGCATTGCAAAAATAGCTTTCTCCCTGCCCTGCCAAATGCAAATCATTTCCCTATTTCCTCTGAAAGGAACAACAACCAAGAGAAAACTGGAGGATGCCTGAAAGCCATCCTTTGGATAGTGACACCTTAACAAAAAATAAAATATCATTTCTTATATAAGTATTTGACCCATATTCAGATATTTAGGTATACCTATTCTCTTAAAAATCTTCTAGGTTAAGAATGAAATATTGAAGTTACTTTCACTACAATTAAACCTCATATCCATTTCAGTTGCAAACAAAAAAGTACAATCTGTGAGATCAAGGGATTTTGCGTATTTAACAAACAAACCAGCTCCAACTTGTACTTTTAAGTATTCTCTATTTAACAGCAGTTTGAGATAGGCCAAAGAAGTAGCAAGTTTCAAAATATCCAAGACTATCAGTTGAGGCTACTTCATAAAATAGGTGAACATGTCAAAGACAATGGCTCGTTATTCATGCAAATATTACAGGCTACTTTAAACTCTTGGGCAAGATGCACAGGATAAGAACAGCATTTAGCTTGCCCTAGCACTGCAATACATTGAGAACTTCATTATTGGTGTTGGCACCTGTACTTGACACCCGCATGAACATCATAATTCACCCTTTACTGCGTCTCTAACTTACACCTAGCTCACATACTAACACTAAGAAAAGACTCAGAACTATCCTCTCCACTAGGTATCAAACAACCTGGGGTTAAGCAGAATACTTTAGGGAAATTCCTTATATCCTCTAGCTCCACACAATACAGACTGTTCTGTAGTCAGGTGCTGAGGTCAAATTCACTACCTAGCCAAACAAAAGGAGCTTTGAAATACCCAAGCAGTAGTATAAATGGCAGCCTCTGAGCTGATCCTAGGACATAAGATGCTGTTTTCCATAGTGGTTTAATGTTGATTTTCCCAATTCTCATCTGTGTGCAAAAAGCAACAAAGAATTTTGTATTTAAGTCAGTCTTCCTCAAAACTCTGAATGCAAAACTTGCCAAGGTCTGTCTTGATAGTTAAATACATGCTCCTTTCCAGCTTCCAACCAGTCTCTTACTATAGAAGAACTAAGGCTGTCCATTATGATCATTCAAACTACAGCACAGATCTGGAAAAGCAAACACAATTTTCACTCCTTCAAACATCATATTTCCCTTAATTTTATATACAACAAGTCCTTGTTACCAGCAGAGTGTTTCACTTCCACTTTCATTTTAATTGTTTACACCAACAAAATTTTGCAGAAGGCAAACCGAACTAGACACATTCATGAAATATTCCTACAGTCAGTTTCCAGAGCAGAACACAAGACCAGATAGTTTCACTTTAAGTATTCACAATCATAAAAGAAGCAGTGAAACAATTCTTCTCATTGCAATAACCTTTATAAATCTTTGGGGGCAGGACAGGTGGTGGACTGAATTAAAAAAATACAAGAGGCCACAAAGTCTGAGAAGTTAGTTATGTTCCCTCAGTATCCTGCAAATAAGAGTGGACCATAGTAACTACAGAGCCAATGCCCATTTTCCAAAGCAATTTGGACCAATGATCTTCAAAAATTAGTTGGTCAACCTGCAAAATCATCACTATCACCTAAAACCTTACAGCTGCCTAAAATCTCCACTCACGGTCAGATCTGAAGGTAAAAGACCACAAAGCCTAATCTTTAAGCAGTTACACTATTACTGTATTCTGAAAACTCTGTATATTCAGTTGGTATGCTTATTCTCTGCCTAGTCTTCTCAAACACTTCACAGACCCAAAAAATACAGTACCAAACAACAAATTATCAGAATTAAAGAAACACTTCTTAAAACATTTCTACTAAAGCGTAAAGAACATCTATTCAAATGAACAATCAACTATTACATTCATATTTAAAGAAAAAAAACAATAATTTGGGCAAAAAGGCAATGGCTGTCTTGTTCTTTGGCTTTTGTAAGAATGTTAATGTGCTGCCGACAGCCTTTTGGGTACAGAAAACTATGAACTAAGTAAGAAAATCAAAATCAAAAAATTCATTGTAATTTTGATAACTTCTGGCAGAAAAGACATTTCAGTGTTAGGAGACTGCAAGCCAATACAAATCAACAGCAGAAACATAGTTCAATAGAATCAATTTTAAAAATAAGTCAACGCCAGCAAAAATTTTGCTAGTCCTCAAACTGAAAACACCAAATTAGTTACACCTCCCAAAACCTAACCACCTAATGTTGCAGCTTACTGCATCATTATGACATTCTCCTTTAAGTATCTTACCCTTATTCTTTCTATTTTAGCAATCACTATAAACATTTGCATAAAAAGAAAAATTAAATGCTAATGGAAATGGCAACTATACTGTCAAATTGTTTTGTCTCAAACAACACAATCATACCTGTAGTTTCACAGAAGTTTAGCAAAAACATAGGAAATAGCCACCCTTACTCAAAGGTGTCCACCCAACTCAATCTTGCCAAGGACTATCTAGCAGCAAATGGTGCAGTACAGAGGGCGATGGCAACAATTTTTCCCCAAAAAAATACATTTTTCTTTTACAAAACAGTCGACTCTAATGAGATTTCTAGCTCAACTGTACCTGTTCCTGCACACATGTTCCCCCACTTCATCCTGGAAACTGGGAAGCAGGGCAGAGATATCTATTTTCAAACATTCTGCTGATTTTACAATTATTACCTCCATGTCTCACAGCATGAAAATAAGAACCAGTTTTCTTACAGTTGCCTGCTTTACAGTACTCACTATTCCAAAAAAGGCCTACCACACCCTTGCTATCTCCCTCCTAAGACTCAAAACCCATCTGGCCATCACAGTGAGTTTCCATCCCCCCCTCCACCTTCTTGGCCTTCCTTGCTTCCAGGTTCATTCAACCTTTGCTTAGCTAATTGCAGTATATTATTCCAGAAAAAAATAAACCAACAATTAAATTGCTCAGCATGAGGAAGAAGACATGCTGAAGGCCTAAACTGCAGGTGCCTTTAGCTTCTGAATAACTACAGCCACAGGGTAGGTGTTCTAACACCAAGAAGTCCTACTAGCTTATCTTACACAAAAATATGTATATAAAAGCACTGGCAAGCTTGATTCAAGTATCTTAGTTTAGTTGGTTAGAGCATGGCTCTAGTAACACCAAGGTTGTGGGTTCAGTCACAGTATGGGTCATTTACTTAGGGGCAGGACTCAATGATCCCTCCAGATCCCTTCTAACTCAGAATATTCTCTGTGTTTCTGTATATTTTCTAGTTTTACATATCCTTTCAAGACACAATGATTAGTATTCTATTTCTCTGTACTCATAATTCGTAGTATTTCTTCCTGATCAACGCCCAGGCTTTTTCCAAAGAACAATCCACAATTACTCCTAAAAATCTCAAGTATAAAAGCTAATCAGAGATCCATTTAATCACTTAAATCAACACTAAGAATACACTTAATGGTACAAAAGCACTCATTGAAGTAAGCTCCTTCCTCTTTTCTCTCCCTGCACCATTCTTTTGCATGTCACCACCACCATCTCATCACTGTCACACAGCATCATGAAATACTTTCAGAGACCTGTGCAAGCTTAGATTGTCCCAGTTCACCACCCCACTACACACCAAATTTCTGATGCTCCATTTGTAACCATCTAGTACTGTGAAGATGCATCCTTTTTCTTCCCAGTAGGACAACACAGTACCTGGGATTGTTCACTGCTGTTTTGTAAGAAAACAGTGATTTCTGTGAACCTGATCACAGAGCAGGCTGCATAGAGAGCTTCCACTTTGTTGGAATAAGGAAATCTTACCACTTGTCAACATCAAGAGAAATTAGACCCTTGACTACTGTTCATGGGATACTATAAACACACATGAGGCAACATAAAACAAGCTTCCGAGTGTGCTGAAGACAAAAGAATAACACACCACAGATGCACAGCTTTTTAGTATGTTTACTTAATAAACAAAACAAACTAGTTTTATTTGGATTCTTTTATAACAGTGTTTAAAGTAGTCAATTGGATGCATTTAGAGTTCAGATAGGTGGGTTTTTTTTAGCTTTCAAACATCTGCAGCCGAATCAGAATAGGACATGTACTTATTGTCCTATATTAATAAAAATCACACTTCATCAGTTTCACTTTGTAGAAGTAAATAATTATGCCTGGCAAGCAATTTTAATTTTGAGATATAAACTCTCTTACAATAAATCAATAGGCAAAAAACAAATTAACTCCAAAAATAAAAGTTTCATTCCAAACCATTCATTTTTCTGCAAGCAAAGTTACTATCACCTACAATAACTAATCTCTTTAAGAAGCCCTACTAAAATCATGGCTCTACTGCTAATCTAAAAGCCTCCCCAAGTGTTATGGATAGCCAAAGTACTTCCTTATCAATTCTGAATGTCATTTTTCAGATTCACACTTGGTAACATCTGGGTAAAATGTTGCTTTTTGTAAGCTAAGTCTCGCTTACCCACCTGTCGCAACTGCTATTTACTGGGCATGCGTAGGCTTGCACTAAAATGGTTAATAATCGTTTTCCCCAACACTTTTATCTCCTCACAAGATACTGGTGTGCAGCTGTGCACTGAACCAAAGCAAAGACCTGATCCTGATGAAAAACACCCCAGCTTTCAGCTCAATCCATTCCCTCAAGCAGTCCACCTCCAGACATGGTGAGCAGGCAGAACACACAAAATAGGCAGGGAGGGAGAGAAAGCAACAAGCACAAAGGAGGAGCACCCCTTCCTGCAGAAACAGCCCATTTCAAGGTCAAGTTCAACTAGTCACCAGGTTAACATCCTCTGAAGCTGCAGAGCTACAGGTCCCCAGCCCCTGCCTGCAACACTGTCACTGCAAAACCAGCTATTGGCAGTGGAGCTTCCCAAGACCAAAACCAAAACATTACCTTACTTCAAATGCAGTCTTGGAATGAAATCCCAGTGAATACTCATGCACTGAAGACTCATACACTGAAGTCAATGGAATCCTTCTCAGAGGTTCTTATCTGTATTTTAGACTGACATATTAGTGTGCTACTTCCAAAGTAACCAGAATACCTTCTACAGCACAGATAGTTTCAGTAAATATATTCAGGGAATATGAAACAGGTATGAACAAGAGAGTGATGCAGCCAGGTTCTGTAAAAATACTGGAAAAGTTAAGTTTCTCAAATAAAAATTAAAAATATACTCTGGGAAAAGACAAAACTGTCTCTATACATTTCATTTGCAACTAAAATCCACTGGTAGGAAAGGATATAAATATATTTTTCCTTCCTGACACTTAACAATATAAATTTTGCAACTATATGATATTATATAATCTGAATTTTGTATTTAGCAAAACATTAAAAAGTACTTGGCATTAAAAAAAAGGCAATTTCGTTTTCACTTCAAAACAATTTTTAATACTTCAAGAAATGAAAATAACTGAAGCCAGCAGTATTTTCATGCAGATATACAATGTTACAGCAAGAAGTTACCTTGCAACATGCCATAAATAGCAATCTAGATTTAGATCTATGGTAGAAGGAAGACTCCTACTCAGAATAACAACCTTTCATATTTGTTTAAAAATCATCACAGAACACCTGATTTGCATATGCTTTTTATTTGTTAACAGTATAATATTTCTTGTTTGTTGTTCTTCAAATGAAAATGCTGCGTAACACTTCAAACTGAGGAAAAACTAATCAAGCTTGTCATTTCCAGACTACTGGAGAGAAACAACATTCTTTTCATATGCTTTAGACCTAGGCATAAAAACAGAAGACCCACCTACTTAGTGCATTTAGTGAGGGCAGAAGGGAGGAAAGCATTTCAAGTAAAGACTGTGGCTAGGACAGAAAAAATTCAGATCGACAAAAGTTATTAGTCAAAGCTTATAATTCCCTACCAAAGCTCACTGAACTTCTACATGAAAACTGAGTATATCTTTAAAATAATCACTTATTGGGCCATTCACTCATTTGTCAAAGGCTACATATTTTTAAAACAAACAAACAAAAAAAAAAATCCCCACACCCCATTCAGGAGATATTCTTAACAAATATCCAGGGGAGCCACAAGGAGTTATTTACTATTAAAAATAAAATAACATTTGTGTGAAAATTTCCTTTCTAAATAATATATTTAACTTGCAGGAAACTCTGAATTTAAGTAATTCAGTTCACAGAGCCACTAGATAGAACTGAGAAAAACTGCTCCTTTATCTCTGTAACATTATCACACGTTTCATAATTGCATACAATTAACCCCTTCCTTTACTCTAAACTACAAAGTGAGAAGGAGCATTCAGACCACACTTTCACAAAGTTTCTCCTTTTAAGGAGAAAGTACGCAGAGCCTAGAAAACCAAAACGTCTTAAGAAAAATTTTATTCAAGAAAACCTTGCCTAAATTAATACTCTGCCACAAGGTTTGTTTGCTTTTAAACACAGCTTTAAATAGGTTAAAATATTGTTTTTAGTAAGCTACTCATCTCAGTTCTAGAAGCTGAGCATGACAATTTCTCACAAATGAACATTAACTACAGAAACACAGTACACACACACACACACAAAAAAAAAAAGGCATTAAAATTTTAGCTGGAGACAGTACCAGAGGGCTGGGTGCTGACAGTTTTTAAATGATTTATGATGAATAACAAAAGATAAAAAAGAGAAACTGTTGCCTAAAGGAAAAGGATCAAAGCTATCTTGCACTCCAATAAATTCTGAGCTACTGTAGAAGTCAATCTTAACACAATCTAAGTAGCCGCAACAACAATTCCAACTTACACAAGTTTCTGTGGTGCTGCTTGTGGTTTGCAATACAAGCTGCAGTAACTCAGTGATGTGTTCCCTTCCCCTCTCAAAATCTAGAAATTGCTGAAGATTCACCTGCAGTAACATAACACTGCCTGCATTGAGAGAAAATCTCCTGATATACTTAAAAATCTTGGCTAGACACCACAAGAATGAGATCAAAATGGTCAGTGGTTCTTACCTCTTAATTTGAATTCTGTTGAAACAAATGAGTCAACAGTTCTGAGTGCTGTGAGCTCTTAATTCTTAATTGTACTGACAAGCACAGTATTTTCAATTTCCAAGATGAATTTTTAGTTAAAATTCTACAGTACATCTCATTATACAGATTTAAAGATGCCTGCCTCTACCAGGTCTTTGAAAAATGCCATGGATTTTTCAGATTTGAAGGAAAACGAGCAAGATCCAGAAGAAACAGGCAGGGGGAGGAAAGGTATAAATAAACTCTCTTCAGTTAAGTTTGAATTGCTCAGAGAAATCAAGTGAACAAGCGCAAATTTTCTGACAATCATCACATTCTGTTTGTGCTGATTCTAAATTTTAACAACACATCATAAATGTATTCACCCCTCCTCTTTCAGATATGCAGTTTCCATAGTAACTGGCAATGCTTAGTAGTAACCAAAGGCAGAATAACACCCACTTATGTAATAATTTGAAACTTACCAGGGTTTCTAAAAATATGTATATGCTTATTTTAGAACAACAAACATTGTGGTTATTAATTTTTTACACATTCCCTATGTGGTCAAGATAAACACCTCAAGTTTCTGTATTTTAAACAGCCAGTTTCACAAACAGGTTATAACAGACTAATCCCAATGAAGTCTTCTTATATATCAGGATTTCTGTAGTAAATTAGTCAACACATAAGTAAAATAATACACTTTAGACTTCTGAAGTCTTTGACCATGCACTAAAAATAAAAAGAAAAGAACACTAGTAATTTTCTTAGCTTTCCCACATCACAGCTCTTTGCTATGCATTCCTCTTCCTAAATATTGATTGAGAATGAACACTAAATGCAAAAAAGATGTAAAGATGTCCAAGTTAGAGAACACAACCCAAAAATCAATTAGAAGGCTATCAAACTGCTTACTTCATATAAATGCTAAAAAACCCCAGCATTTTAGGTGATTTTCATAGTAGCAGTGTCATCATAGGAAATCTTATCAAGAACAACGGCTCCTGTCACTGGGTACAGTCCTCTTTTGACAAATATATGGCAGCCCAACCTGGTGATGACAGATCAGTATCCCTGGAGTTAGGCAGAAGAAAATGAGTCATGCCCAAGGTGCGTAGGCCCAGCTTTGCAGAATGGGGTAGGAGGTCCTCAGAAAAGCAGAGCTGCCTTCAGAAAGCTTATAGCTGAAAGGGCAACACAAAAACCTCCTGATGGAGAGATGACAGAGCTCAAACATTTCAGGGAGCAACACTGGGGGTATTAAGAAAGGGTCTGCTACATACTACTACTCTAACACAAGAAAAAGAAAAAAACAGCTAAATAACGTGTCTAAATCACAACAGTAAGACTGAATCCTCAGAAGAGGTGAAGGAGAAACCTCACAGGACACCAGAAGGTGCAGAACACACTGGCAGAAGCACTGAAGAGTTACAATCAAAACAGTGGAAGGCTGTAAGGCAAAAAAAAAAAACCAGTTAAGGGCAAAGGAAGTTACAAGTGCTTGATGTCTTACCTCTGAGTGAGAGTCTAATGCCACTAAGCTACATAAAGGCCAGGATTTTTCCTGGTTAACTGTTTTTTAATATTTGTTTCAAAACAGCCTACAAATTCATCCATTCACAGCTTTTTTACCCGTATCTCATAGTTATGAGAATGCAACTGCTGACTGAGCTATAAAAACACAGATCTCTCCTGAATTTCTTCTACTCTTTATCACTAAAAATAAAAAATATGCTAAGAAATTAAAAATTTTATTTAACTGAGAAACTAATTCTCTTTCAAAGACAGATGACTGCATTGAGATGCTATCAAAAAGTAAATGATAGCTTGAAGTCAACACCCTTTAGAGGAGACAGGACTTGAAATTTCTGTCCTCCGATGAGAATTAGTAAAACCAGATTACAAGGAGCTTTACTAGAGACAAACAGAAGGAATGAAATTGCAAAAAAAAAAAAAAACAAACAAAAAAACCCAAACCTGCAATGCTGAGTCTCCATCACTACAGAAATCTACTAGCAGTTTACTAAGAAAGCAACAGAAGTCTCATAGCTCACAAACTTTTAAGACAAGTGCATGCCAAACTCATGCAAAAGCATTTCACTATGTGCCCAAATTCACCAAGCTCTTCGTATTAGCTCACCATACATGAAGTCTCACACGCAACCACCAAATTCCAAATGCATTATTCAAGCCCCAAAAAGGTCACTGATGCAGTTTCACAGTCACCTTAGTGATAAAAGTCTATGAACAGCTCTGTTCAGACTATCACTAGGTGCCAGCACGGGAAGCAGACCATCCTTGTTCCCCTCTCCTGACACCATGCTCCTCCCTCTTCTTTGCACTGGTGCTAGGCCTAAAGTAAGTCAGCAAAGACTCTGGTAAGAAATTCATTGTTTTACCTGTTGCCTTTGGTTCTTGTCACATTCCTGCAAGCCAAAGCAACAGACAGTGCTCATCACAACATTAGGGCAAGTCAGGTGATACAAAGCAGAAAGAGAGCATGGAACTCCTTCCCTCCTGGTGGGTTTCCAGTAGTGGGATGAGCATGCCTACTCCTGCTAACTCTCTTCTTGGAACAATATTGCCTGCATGGCCAGCTGGGGTCAATCCAGAGAAAAAAGCCCCACTTAAACAGCCACCCACATTAGAACAGCTTAAGCCAAATGTAGAGTTGCAGCTAAAAACACATTTTCCAGAAACTTTCGCTTCTCAAATGCCAAAGTCTGATTAATTTGAAGAGCTCAGAGTGTTAATATGATGGCTAAGTTCCAGAATAGAAATGTAATTAAAAGAAAAATCTTTAAATTACTAAAATAAAGGTTACATTATTTTAACTATTGCTTCTTCAATGCAGTGCTGTAGTTAAAACTGGTCTGAAATATTATAAGACATAATTTGAGAGAAATTTATTAGCCAAACACAGGTGCCAGTTCTCTGTCACACCTAAAGGCAGCCAAGTCAATCCATGATCATGGATTAAATTTAAACATAAAAGAATCCACAATTATCCAGAATTACAAAGCAACTTAAAACTGGGTGAATATGAAAATTGAAAACCCAGTGCTATCTTCAAGCTTAGAACAGAAGGTTCCTTAAAACCTTCTACCAAATGAAGTAGTGAACAAGCAGAGCTGGAGTGAATAGCAAACAGCCTCATGGTGTTCCCTCCAAGGGAGACATAGTTCTGTTGGTCCAATTTTCATAATCACAACTAAATACCTTCAAGCACAGTGTCACATTACATATTCAGCTGTCATTTATACTGTTAAAAAGGCACATATACACAGGAAAGACAAGAGTAATGATAATCTATACACTCAATTAAGTAAACATCTGAGTATCTGATAAAATAAGGCAAAAATAGAATCATAGGCTCTCCCCTAGTCCTGAAACTCATCACACATCCCTTTTCTGTCAAACACCTAGATTATCTTTGCCAGTTTCTTCGCTAAGCCAATAAAAACGTCTGATACTGGGAACCTGTGTAACAATCTACGCAATTTGACTGTTACAGGTAAAAACTTTCCAGCCTATATTTAATCTAAATCACACCCACTAAAATTTACTTCCTCTTAAGCTTTAAAAAAACTCCCAGTGCTTCTGTGAACCATTTCTTACATACCCATTCCACAGCCTTTTCCACCACATCAAAATAATCCAATACTTTAATGAAAAATAAAAAAAATTAATTCATAGGTTCTGAACCTCTCAAACCACATCGCTACCTCCTCTGTACTATTTGGATTTAATACTCAAAACTAGACATAAAAGTGCTATCAAAAAAATAAAAAAAAAAAAAAAAGAAAAAAAGACTTCTGTAGTTTAAACTCAATCAACATATCCAAGGATGGCATCTACTTTTGCCAGCTGCAAGTTGCTCACTCAGACCAATTTGTGACTAGAAGTCCTGAATTATTTCCTACAACTCCGTTTCCCAAGCATCTCCATCTAAGCATCCCATAGCCTCTTCCTAGTGCAGCATTTTATATTTAGTAGCTTTTTATCTTCTGGACTGTACTTCTCAAACCAATCAAAATTACTGAATTAAAAGTTTATCCTGTTGTTTTCCAGACAGTGCTGGCATACTCTCCCAACTCAGCAGCACATTTACAACTTTCACCTTTTAGGAAAATGGCAGATAACATAACTAAAATCACCCCCTGAAAAAGTCATCTGTTTTTTTCCAAACCTTCAAGAGTTCTTCCAGCTTTGCAAAAAGTAAATTTAAACTATTTGGGAGTTAGTTAGATAGGCAAACAACCTCCATGACAAATTGAAACATGTATTTATCAAGTGGATGAACACAGAACTATGTTGAAATCATCTAAAATTTAAAACTGTTTGTAAGATGGCTTTTAAGCATATGTGTTTTCTGGACCATACTGTCATGTAATACAATAAATCCACTTAAAGCATGCTAGATTTCTCAAAAAATTGTATTTCTTCTTCACCAGAGTCGCTATTAAGAGGGAGAGAACACAACTGATAGGCATCTCAGTACCTTTACAGTCCATAAAACATTTTAAAAATTTTGGTTTTTTCCATACAGACTGACACATCAAAATTGATTAAGCACAAAATGTAGACAGTTATCAGCAGTATTCACAGTAAGAACTGCTTAATACCACCTACAACCAGATCAATCACAATCAAAAAACAAAAAGAGAGAGAGCAGTTCTGATACAGCACTTCCACAACACCCTTGGGAGGTACAACTGCTGCTTCACAGACGGCGGATGTTCCAACTTCCTTACTTCATACAGCAAGCCAACAGACTGGACAATTCCCATTTCAGAAACGTCGCGTCCCCAAACAGGACCGCTAGATCACGTAGCCTTGCATCTCTGCCTTGGAGTTATTTCATGACTGCTGCCGAAGTTTCGTTAATTCTAATTAAAATTCATGTCTTTAAGGTGCTGGGCTGAGAAGAAACCCAGGTATGTGTCATCAGCTGAAGTTCAACACTTGCAGTTCAGGGTGTCAATACTATTCCAATCAACATCAGAAGTTCTTCTCTGAGAAACGCACACTTTGATTCTGAAGGGATTTGGGTTTTTCTTGTTTCATTCACCTTCCATGTTCTTCCTTCCAATTACGGAGCTTTTTGAAAAGCACATTATGAAACAAGACAAACTTCTAAATGTGTCCGAGAATATCCTAAGGTAAAAATCCCATTTTCTTAAGTGAACTGTCTAAAGGCAGTAAAGCTTCCTCCTGTTCATTACAAGATAGATTCAGAACGCGTATAAGCCATTCAGAGCCATCAAAGCCTGCTGAAATTAGATTATTTGAAATGTTTCCGTATAACCGCCGGTTTTAATTGCAGGCATTCCCAATTGCCCTAAGTACGGTAATGTGACTTTTCTTTAAAGAATTAAGGCTGGAATGCCTTCTCCTTTCCCCGAGAACTAAACCCCCCTGGGGGCAGGGATGGACACCTCTGCCTTCGCAGGAGCTGTGCAGCGATACAGCGGGACTCGGGAGCTGTCTGCGCCGGGTCCCTCGCCGTCCCCGCCGCAGCTCCGTCCGGGCCGGAGGCCGCCCCGCGGGTGCGGCGCCGGGGCGGGCGCGCTCGGCCGTTCTCGGCAGCGGATGGCGGCGCCCCGGACACCCGCACGGGCGGCACCGCGGGAGCCGACGCGGAAGCGGCGGCTCCGGCTCTCAACAATATCGCTATTCAACAGGATCCTGCACACATCCTGCGGCGGGCTCCTTCCCGGGAAGGGCCGCGCCGGGCAGTACCGCAGTGCCGCCGCCGCCGGACCCCCTGCAGACCGGCCCGCCGCCCTCTGCAGAGGCGCACCGCGCCCGGCCCCGCGGCGGCGGCAGGCGGCTCGGAGGCGCCCGGGAGAACAGCGTCCCACCCCTCCACCGACAGCCCGCCCGCCGGCGGGACGCGCGGGGGCCGTTACCTGTCACCGGCTCCGCCGCAGAGGCGGCCGCGCCTCCCCGTCCTCCTCGCCGGCCGCCGCCGCCGTCCGCAGCCTCCAGCTCGCACCCCGCTGCGGCGGCGGGCAGGAGCAGCCCCAGCAGGAGCAGGCAGGTCGGCACCGGCCGCACGCCGGGCGCTCGGAGCCCGCTCATCGGTACCGCCGCTGCCGCGGAGCGAAGGCAGGAACACAAGGACGGAAGGAAGGAACGCAGGGCTGGAGCTCCGCGCTGCGCCGCTGCCGCTCCGGCGGCACCAACCCAACCCAACCCAACCCGCTCCGCTCCGCTCCGCGCCGGCCCCGCGCCGCCTCCCGCCGCTTCCGGCGGCCCCCGCGCCGCCGGGCGACACGTCACCGCGCGGTGACGTCACCGGGGAGGCGGTGGCGAACGGCGCGCGGCCCCGGTCCCGCTCCCTGGACAGCGCGGCCCGGCCGGGACCGGAGCGGAGCGGACAGGACGGGACCGGGACGGGACAGGACCGGCGGCAGCCGCAGGTGCCGGGACCGCGCCCGGGCCGCCTGCATCGCCGGGCGCCGGGGCACTTCTGCCGGGGAGCGGGGAGCGGGGAGCATCCGTCCCGCGGCGGCCGTCGTGGGGCTCCCGGCAGCCCGTGCCGGGACCTGCGGAGCGCCGGCTCCCCCGGGCCGCCAGGCCTGTCCCGGAGCCCCTCAGATCCAGACCGGCTGGGCCGGATTCAGCAAAGGCACAAGGTGAAAATAAGATGTTTTAGCTACAGGGCAGAGCGAGACCTTGGACTTCGTTAAACTTGCCCTTATCGCACCGCCAGTGCAGACACCTGAGGAGAGCATCCTGAAGTTTAGGTTCGGTGTGTTCTACAGCACTCTCAAAACATCAACAAAACGAGAAAAGGGGTCTCAAATCTGATCTCACACAACTGAAACCAGGAAAACTAAGTTTTCACAAAGATTCAACCGTGATTTCATTGTCCTTAAAATCTTGACCAAAAAAGAACCACTTTTGCTTATGATGTTTCCATCAAGCCACTGAATGGCAGTAAAGTCTGTTTGTCCTTTGTCCTGTCCAAACCTGCGATACTTTACAGCCTTCTGTTTAAAGCCATTTAACGAGAGTAACACAGCCTTTAAAGACCAAATTCAATCTAGTATCTCAGATACACAGTACGTGGGAAAATAACACAACACAGATGCTAAAAGCTATATAAACATTACATTTTCTATTAACTATTACAATTACCTAAGAAATAGCAGAAGAGGGGTTGAAAGAGCCTTGAGAAAAGCATTTGCCTGCTATGTAGACCCTCAGGAGACAGGAGAAGGGAGTTGTACAAGCTGCTTCTGCAGGTCAGCAAAATCTGGAAAGCTAACTGTGAAATCATTACAGTACTATTAAATGCCGCAGGAAACCATTTCTCTACTAATATAGTTGTCATGCAAACTCCATCCCAGTTGAAACATACTTTTATGGGGAAAAAAATACCAAAACTTTAATCATATAGCATATAAAGATTTGGAAAATCTGTCTAAACCTAATGAGCTCTGATTGAATTGTGAAGTCTGTGCATAGCGTTATCCTTTCTGCTGGTGAATAAAACAGCCTTTAAAGACTAACAGTATCTGACCAGATCTTGTGCAAAGAGAACAATGAAAAGCCTGTCTCTTAAGAAAGCTTGTTCAGTGTTGTTTAACTTTAGGGAGGGGAGCAGAAGAAGAGGAAATTTCCCAGATGGAAACAAAGAAACCAGCGGTTAATTTAATTAATTAGTTAATGTTATATTACAAAGAGAGAGGAATGCATAAAGAGCACATGAAAGAGGCAAGTTTTCTGGACAAGTGTGAACTGGTGAAGTCAAAAGATCCAGAGTGCACAAGTACTGTAAAGAAAAGCCTATTCTGCATCAGAATAGCTGTGAGATGGGAACACTCCAAGAAAACTATGTGGGCCTAAAATAAAAAATTATCCTTTCTAAAAGTCCTCTTTCAGAATTGGTTCATTCTCACCTCCTGCTTTTAACGACAAGTCCCCAAATCATTAAGCATGGAATGGATTGTTTTCAAGCAATGTCTGTGTTCTGGAGTTGGGGGCATGTCACTGCTGGTCAGGACACCATAGCAGAAGATCTTGCAGTGAGGAGCTTCTTGGCTGGAAATGCCTCATGGTGCAGTGCCACTTCATATCATGCAAAATCAGCTGCATGAGCTCAGAATCAGGGAAAGGCTGCAGCCTAACCCGTTAATCCACAGAAACCTAAATAATTTGTAGTTTCAATATGAAGACCCAAATTCTAAGAAGTGCCCTGCAAGGCTTCATCACAGAATCAGAGAAAAATGTATGACCTCCAGAGTTCCTCTAGTCTAACTCCCTTACTCAACCCTGAGGAACATCACTCATAACCAGATGCCAGTTTAATTTCAGACTGGTCACCACTACTTTTTAAGTAAGTGGTTCAGACTGCCATCCACCTCATCTATTTACCCCGTCCCTACTGGACTACAAAGATGCTGTGGATGTCACATCAAAAGACCCTTGCTAAAATCAGTATGTGCTGCTCTTATCACTTCAATCATAGAGCCAACTCGCTCATGACCGAAGGCAATTGAGTTGATGGGACTGTGCTGGTTTTCTGAATTGACTCATCCTTTGTCATCCAGAAATGGCTTCCAGAAACATGTCCTTCATTATCTCCTCTGAGATACTTGGTAAGGATGACTGCTCTGCAGTTTCCTGCACCTTGCTTTGATGATGGATGTGATATTTGCTTTTTTCCAGTAACTGGAAATCCCATCTGATTACCATAGCCTTTAGAAGGTGATAGGATGCAGCACAGTGAAGTTAATCACCCTCCTCAGCACCTTTACAAGCAGCTCCTAAGGACTTGCAGACATGTAATTTGCTAAATTTGCTGAAGTCTCTTTCTACAAACCTTGCCAAACTAGGCATAGAGCTCTGTGAACCCTAAGGGCTGACCTTACTAGTAAAGAACAAGGGAAAGAGGGCTTTGAGCAACTCAGCCTTTTCACAGTTCTTCATCACTAGTGACCTGCCCCATCCATCAGCAGAGCTGTGTAGGTTTTGGGTATGTCTGCTATTCAGAATGTTTTCTCTACCTCTGGCTGTAGACAGTTGTAATAGAAAGGCTGGAATTTGTTGTGAATGGAGAACGAATGGTAATGTCTGGGCATGGGGTTGCTGGATGAAGCACACAGCAGCAAAAGAGTTCTCAGCTTGGACTATGCTATTTGCATCCAAATTACCCAACATAGCACATTTGTGTGCAGTTTTGCAAGACACTTTTTCTCTTGTTTTGGAGAAAAAGAGCAATGAAGAGATCCTGATGATTTACAGAGGTGAGACAGGATGGAGACACTGATCACTATCAGCTGCTAAAGGCTACAAAGAGGAATATCCAAAATCTCTGCACTGTTGCCAGCCAAGAGGAACCGAGACACGAGGAGAACATCAAAGCTGATGTCACTTCTCTCCTGTGTAATTGCCATGGATGCTGGACCCAGCACAGTCTGGACAGAGTCTCACCCCTGGGTGGCAGATGGCAGCCTGGTCACCTCTGCCTTGGTGCCCCGTGGCTGTACGAGACCACATGTTCCTGGTGCTCTGGAGTGTGGGACACCCTGAGAGTGTGAACAAAAGTTAAAATTGCTTTGTTTCGATGTCTGCTTGAAGTACAACCACCTTCCCCGAAGAAGGTCTGGCACTGGCATATGCACATTCTTGATAGAATGCTGCAACAGCATTTCCCAAAAGTGCCTATGTTTATCTTTCTGCAGGGAGCAAACTGGTCTCAAAGCCTTAAGAGTTCAGCCATTTATGTTACTTTCTGTCACAAATCATGATGAGTATTAATGGACTCCTACAGTCTTGGTCGAATTTTCTGAGTGTTCTTTGCTGTATGGATAACCTGAGAGGCTTTTATTTGAGTATTGTCCTGCATCCTTCCATTGATCTCCAGAGCAGAAAGCTTTTTTTTCTCTTTTATTATTGTGTATTAACTGCTTTGAGTTGCCTTTCCTGTTAGCAATTTTATCATTCACCTAGCCTTAATCACCACATTGATTTATCTGAACAGAAAAAGGGAGAGGAAATAATCTTCAGAGTTGTTTAATGCCAACAGTTTTTTCCAATATATACATTCAGCCAGCTCGACAATAACCCTGAAGCAGGTTTGAACAATAGAATAAAGGAAAAATATTTTTTTTTTCTGCCCTTTAGTGCCATTTGCAGTCTCTCCAAACTACATGCTGTGCATGCTCTGGGTAGATGAGAAGACTGATGAGGGAAAATGAGCCAGACTAGTATTAACAGATGAGAAATAAACCTGGTAGGGGAAACAGAAACAGCATGAACTTAGAAAAAATGCTACAAGGTCACCTTACAGGAAAGAAGGCTCAGAAATTAATACAATAACTTTTTTTTAATTAAAAAACAATGCAAGTACAAACTGGCAATAAGTTCAAATTCAGATAAGCAATAGCCACCAGATTATTGGTAAATTGTCCAAGAATTTTTAACAGATTTGAGATTAAAATTCAAATATCTTCTCTTGATTAGAGAAGTTATTCATATTTGCACCCAAATGATAAAACTTTATAGTTCTCAAATTTCATGTGCTGATAAAATATCAAATGAAGTGGGAATTTTATAAGATTTCTATTTGCCAGGATGAAAGGATCAGTTTAGGGACCCCTTTTTATTTGTTTCTGAATTACTGAAGTTTATGTTTTGGGGAGGGAAACTTGTTAGTTCAAGAGGAAACTATACAAAGTATTTTAGTGGGCCCGTATTTCCAGCTGTTAATGGACTAAGAAACTATGGGTCATAGATGTTATCTCAGTCCAACAAGAAAATTGAACTCAGAGAATGGAAGTCAGTGAAACATCTTCCTTATCTGATGGGAGTATTAGCCTTTAGGATCTTCTTATCAGTGACCATGAGTCTGGATATCGCTCAAACCAGCAAATTACCTGGTAATAGGCTAAAATGCTGCATAAATTACAAAGTCTCTTTCAATAAGAAAGAAGCAGCAGTCATTAAGGGGAAAACAAGAGCTGTAGATCTGCAAAGAACTTTTAAATTAAGTTTCCTAGTTTGAGATTTTTTTTTCAGTCAGCATTGTCACAGACATTGCAGAAGATTTTTTTTTCTTTAACATGTATGGAATAAAGACAAATATAAAAGAAGTTTTGGAACACACAACGTTCAGCAAGTGCTCATTGCAGCTGATTCTTGTATTTGCATAGAAGCTTTGCTTATCCTTTTTTCAAATTGTTGAGTTCTTTATGGGAACAGAGATGCCATCCCAGTTAGAAGATGTTGTCTAGGCAGACTGTGGTTGGATTCTGTTTATTTCAAAAATAAACAAAGACTCAATCTGTTTACACAAGATCTGGAGGCACATCCGGAGATACCGAGTCTGAAGGAAAACAATGGCAGAATGAGTTGAATAAAATATTTCAGGCAGCACTTGGATTTCTGGAATCTGTAGTAGGAGCCAAACAGTTGCCAGGACACAATCTTACTGGTGGTGCAGGAGTAGGGAGGGATCTTGCTATCTTGAATATTTTGGCTTGTCAGATTGAAATGAACAGGGCTAATGCCTTTATTTAATGTTCAGCTCTTTATTAAAAAGGTCAGCTGGGCAGGGGGCCCGAACGGAGCTCGCCCCCGTTGTTGTAGCTCTCCCAGGTGGCTGAAAGGAAGGAGGCATGCAGGGTCTGTCACTGAAATCCAGAGCAGCAGCTGTCCCTTCTTCTTCCCTGTGGCACAACCGGTGGCCAAAGGGTGAGGAGGCATGGCATACAGAGTCTGTTGCTGAAGTCCAGAACTACAGCTGTCCCCACTCCTTCCCTGGGGGCAGCCCCAGGGGGCTCTCTCTGCCATCTCTACTTGCCCCAGCCCACTCTGGTCTAGTCTCTTTAGGTGATGGTGACGGACAAAAGTCGATCGTGGGTTGTGTTTCCCCTCTTCCTCGGCTAGGGCATTTGTCTATCCCCCTCTACTGTGTTTAGTTCTTTATTTAGGGGTGTCTTTATCCCCAGAAAAATACTCCCATGATCCCAGGGCGTTTTCTTATTTGCATTTTAGTCCCAGAATGTGCGGTGGGGGGAAGGCAGGTTACCTTTGGGTAGTTTAGAGAAAACAGAGCAATTAACTAATTAACATTTCAATATGGGTAGCCAGCAGTCATTCCAGTGTTGCCATGGGAACTAGGAAGGCCCTGCCCACCTCTCTGGGGAACACCTGGAAACTTTGTTCACTACAAGATTACAACAAAGTGATGGGTTGTTATATATTTCGACAGCTAAAGACCATTTTGGAGCAAGACAAAAATGGTTGTGGAAAATAATTACCTTACAGATTTAGGTGATCAGAAATATTTTAAAAACTACCAAGGGACAATCCTGGAGATCATGGTATGAAAAAGTTCATCATCTGATCTACTCAGAACATACATCACTACAACTGGTTTTGCCAAAATTGATTGCCAGACTGTAAAAGTCGAGGCATCTAATTAAATTTTAACAAGATTTTTCTTCTGGTAATTTTTCATTCACAGTAAAATCCTAGTGGATTTATGATTTGAATAAAGAATCATCATTCATTTGTAGTTCAAACTGTCTTGAAATGATCAGTGTACCCATTCCTGATGTTTAATGAACAGCAATATTAATACAACAAATCCATGCATTAAAAATAAATTGCTGGCTTTTTCATTTTTCAAGCAATGTGAGAATTTAACCAATTTCAACACAGAAATGAGCTATAGACATGACTCGCCAAAAAAGGCTACCTTAGAGGGAATGGAGGACAGAGCGTTTTACCACCAAATGAAAAAAAAAAAGATCCCAGTATGTACATAATATTTCTTTCACTTTCCCTGAATCTCAGAAAATCTCTAAATCTGCCATTACCTAAGCAGAGACAGTCAGTGCTTTGTGTCTTCTTATTCCCTCCCTTCCTGCTAGACAGGAAACAAGGAAAAGCACAATCAGGAGGTGATGAAAGCCACTACTGCACATGACTACTTTTTATCTTACAACAAGCATATTGACCAACTGTGTGAAAAAAAATAGAAAAAAAATCACAATTTTAAAAAATATCATTTGGACAGAGTCATTTAGCACATTCTCCTGAGTGCAGCAAGTATTGAAGAGTACCTCCTGGGACACTTTTGGGTATGTTTTTGCTCAGACAAAATAGTTCCTACTCATGTGTAACAGGAACTGTCAGAATGGAATCTGCTTATTCAGGCTGGTAGAGGCATTCTGGGGATCAGTTTTAGTTTTCTCAGTGTCTATAAATTAACTTGCATTAAAAATAATGTGAGTAGTAACTTTCAGAATATTTTTTTTGGTCTAAATAAAGGCTTACTTCATAATATATAGAGCTTTTCTTTAACTGAATGAGCATGGTCAGAAAAATGCTGTCATGTCAGATTAATTATTTACAATGGAAATAATTTGTCCCTTTATGATAATAGTTGGGATAAGAACAATGACTATTTATGACCTTCTGAAGAAGCAAGAAAAAATTGGCAAAAGCTTTTACTTCAAATGTGGTTTTGATACTTTTAGAAGCTGTTGATTGAAAAGTGGAATGAGCAATCACTCAATCAGAAGTCAGAACTTCGGTGAGTAGGAGATTATATTCTCATGATCTGTGACTAACAGAGAGTAATAAAAAGCCGAGTGAATATGTGTATCATGTAAATACAATTCTATTGTGATATGGTTTGTGGTAAATTGAAATGGCTTCTCTGAGGTCACAGCAAGCAGACTGTTTCCTGGAATTTCTGCAGGCAAGTTGCACATCCTGTAAACAGGAGCTCTCTGTATCTATGGCACTGCACTGCCAGGTACTGTGAGTGACACAGACTTTAATAAATAAGATCATTCTGCAGAGACGGAGAAAGCTGGTCTCAAATTACCCAGAAAGTTGAAGGGCATATGAAAACCACTGCTAAGAAGATCAAACAATAGATTGTTTTTTTCTTTGCCTTAATTTTTTATATGTTTTGAGTTGGGTAATAGAGGGAAAACATCAGAGACTGGATCCTCAGTTACAAGGTCATTGGATACAGACCATTTTCCTACTGTTGGAACACAACCTTGGGCATTTGGTGTTATCACTTGGTACAAACAGCTGTATTTCTCACAAAAAAAAAATTAAAATAAATTTTTAAAATAGTAAAATTTCATCCATTGCTTACATTTTCAGAAAGAGTGCACATAGTTCATTTTTATTCCTGCTTGCTTTGCAGGTTGTGGTACTTTCAAGATTGTGTGCAATGTGCTAAGCTTCCTTCAGCACTGGACTTGAACAAACTTTCATAATCTTCCTTGGATCTGGACTTCTTATTCCTTTATCTGCCCATTATGAAATTGTGACAGTTTTGGTTAGGGTGGGACAAAATGGTTCTGTATTCAGTGAATTTTTTGGTTTTCTGATGACTTGTATATGTCATATGTATATGACAGGTCATATTTTTTATCTTCTACTTAATGAGTTCAAGCAGTTCTTTCTAAACTGTTCATAGTAGCTAATAGGAAATGCAGGGAAGGGCTCAACTAAAAGTCTAAATCAGAGACAGTCAAGTCCTAATCCCATTAGAATCAATAGAGAGTAATGGGAACTTCAGGTTGCTAATTTCTTACTAAAATAAGCATCTAAGATCTGAAGCTTTTCAAACATGGAGAGGAGAGGCAAATCATCTTTCAGGAAAAACAACATATTTTCTGTCTCTTATCCGTTAGGAAATTACCAACTAACACTGCCCCAATGCCTTTCTTTATTTTGTGTTCTTGGGACACAGGAATCAAAATGTCTTTTAGGCCCTACTGATATAACTAGAAAACAACTATAAAAGAAACTGCTCACTGCATGAAGGAGTTGGAATGCACATCCCATAGCAATGGGTAAACTTTTACTCATGTTTTAGCATCTACTTTCATGTTTATGCTGCAGTAATTTCAGAGAATGTTTTCAGAACTAAAATGACTAAAGGGAGACTCAGAAGAGTATTTGGTTCCTAAGATGTGCTCCCAGTGGGATTACCTGGGCTAACGCCAGCAGTGTTCCCCTTCCCTGGGAATTAGTGTCTGTGACCACTCAATACTGAAAGTTTCGGTATCACTTCAGAGCAAGTCTCTTCCACACAAACTTGATCTCTCTGTAATCTGTAAAAAGGGACAAGCTTAAGAAACAGTTACCTACATGATCCAAAATATTAGGTTCATAGAATCACAGAATGGGCTGGGTTGGCAGGGACCTTACAGGTCACCTTGTATGTTGCTAATGGCTTCTGAACTATAAAGGCAAGGGTTGAGGCAGATGTGACACCTATAGAGAGTTACTGGAGAGAGACTGCAGTAAACCACAAACTATGGCAGTGGGTGTTGTTCCTTAAGGCAGGGTGGTTGCCTTGTCCTGAGAGTTTTAAGCTGAAAAGAACGAGTGGTGTGCTTCTTGAATGCTATGAACCTCCCTTTTTAGATCTAGCTGATCTCACAGCCTGAAAACTCGCAGAGAAGTAAATGGGCTAGTGAAAATTTAAAAGATATTACATTATGGAGGAAATAAAAAGCTTAAATGCCTAGCATTAATCCTCACTGAAATCTTAATAAAGCCCTGATTCTTGAAAGAACATTTCTGTTCTGTTCAATAGCCCTGCCTTTGAATGGCCCGGTCCCACCAAAAGCAGAGTGCACAGCACTGACCTGTTTGCATTGGAACAATTTCCTGAGCAGTATCAGTAACCATCTCTGTTTAAATGTCTGGACCGAAGTCAGGAGAGAGTAATTTATCCTGCACTTATCATTTAAAAATCTCACCATGGTGTTTTCTAAGAAGGAACAAAACTTTTATCTAGAGAAAACTGAAAAGATGGCTTACAATTGCATCAAGAACATACTCATTTCATTGGGTTGTGCCCAGTTTTATGGAAGATCTACAGTAAATTCCACAAAAAGAGGACTAAAAAAGCCAGTTCAACTCAGAATATTTTTTGTTAAACTGTTTGGAACTTGTGAACAAAAAATCTCTATCTATGAAAGGCTATTTCTTCTATAACATTTTACATTGCATGTGTTTGTACTGAAAAAGAAGGTGATATTTTCCCTTATAAAATAAAACAAACTGAACCGAGATTTTATAATAATGTTCTGAACTGCCTAGCAAGAAGAATAGTAGCCTTGAGTTGAAAACACAAATAACTGAGAATTACAGATCAACAGATCATTTTAAACTAGGAAAATACAAATACATATAATAATATATAAACACAAAATTAATTATTCAATGAAAGCAAAAATCTCATCTCAATGGGCAGAGATGGACCTTACATGTCAGAGAGACTCATGCTCTTTATATTCAAAAAACTCTCCATAGTTTACTTGAAAAAAAAATTTACAAATCTCAGGGGCAGAATTTCATCATTTTCCAGAGACAAGGAAAAATCTGACAAACTAGAAAAAAGTGTCCAGCTGCTAACATTATGAATTACTATTGTAGATACTATTATTGTAGATACCACAAGATGATACTTGGCTTTTTCTTTGCCCAGATTGCTAGGTTAATTTAAGCCTAACCCTAACTCTAACATTGTCTGTCTTTTCTCTGGAAATAGTATTTTCACTTTGTCCTAGTCTCATGTCCTAGAATCCTGTGTAAAGATCTAGTGTATACAAAACAAAGAAGTTTATTTGTACGATCTACCACCTTGGCCCTTCCCTCATCCAAAGTCTAAGTAGTAGGATTGAGATTTCTGGCAATATTTTCCATTTCCAATTACTTGATTGCAAGTTAGTGCCTAACACTCCTTTGTGTGTGATTTCTTCCAAAGCCAAGGTGGCCAAGGTCTTAGACAGGTTTTTTTTCAGCTTTGAGTAAGCACATAGGTGATCATCCAGCCTGAGGAAATCTGCACTTACAATGGTGCCTGCTTCTCTTTCACTACTCCCTTCTAACTGAAATCCTGGAAGGCAGTGCAGCACTCCCTTTGTCCACAGAGCTCTCCAGTGTCTGCATTTAGAATGGTCACCTAGGATGTTCAAGAAAACACCCTGGGCATCACTTCCTGCTGTTTCTGAAGGAGTGCACTGACAGGAAGGTCTTTGATATAGCTGGCTTTCTAAGACTGCAAACCTCTATTTAGGTCTTTATTAACCCAGATCGTTGCAAAACCAAACATCGACCACTTACACCTTTTTAATTCTGTGTTTTCAATACTGAATATTGATTAGCTGCCTAAATAAATAATACTTGCTGAAACCAACTCTGCACTATAATACTTACCCTTTATCCCTATTACCACCTAATGCAGGAATGGACTGATACCAAATTTAAAGTTTTTCCAGGATTTCTTTGTAACAGAATAGAAACATATTTCTCAGGGGAAGAGAAAAACCCTAATCAGAAAGGTTCCTGTTTTTCTGTAAACTGTAATTCCCATAGACACGAAATCCAGATTAGACAAAACTATGTAAGGATATTTGCTGAAGATTGCAAAAAGAGAAGAGAGAAGAAGATAAAGCTCTGGAACAGAAAAATCTAGTTGGTGTAAGTCTGAATTTCAAAATTTATACAAACATATCAAAAAGACATTTTATCTTTTGTATGATTAACAAAACTTACTCAAGCTTTTAAAATTAAAAAAAAATTAATTGTTGAATAAAGATGCAATATAAAGTCAGTAGAAGAAAGTGTACTTTGTTAAAAATACAAGTAGCAAATGATTGCTTTTTGTGTTGCAGAGGTCACACTTTACAGCATTTGAACACCTTTTTCCACACATCCTTTTTCCACACCTTTCCCCTTTCTTTCAAGGATTGCTTTCCCCACAGTGGAAGTGCATTTCGTGAGGCAGAGGTGGCAGATGGGCTCTCCTGCCTCTGTGTTAATGGAAATGAGGGGCATTAATGCTCCTAACACCCCTTTCCCATGTCTATCACTTAGCTGAAATGCTTTCAGAAACTGGGTACAGTTAGAAAGTATTACAAACTAAAATGAAACATTGAATTATGTCTTAAGGTCAGAAATGATGGAGAGAACTTCACCAGTAATGTGAGTGCTGCTAGCAACTGGAACTTCCTTCACAAACTGTAACTATGCCAGTTTTCCACAGTTAGAACTTGATGTTAACATTAACAAACCACGATTGGGCTTCAAAGAAATGCTTGTTTTTGTAACCCAGATGCACTTGGAAAAAAAGGGAGAAAAGGGAAAATGTTGTGACACTGGACTTATTATCAAAAAAATTTAGATAAGAAATAGTACTGAACAAATAGAAAATTAAATATTATTGCTTTTTATATTTTTTGCTGATCTACTATTTATAATTATACTTATTAGGGTATAACTGTCCTAAATAGAGATTTTCAGAAAAAAAAAAAAACAGAGAATGTAACACTCAGAGAACATGTTTCTTGAATAAAATGAACAATCAGATACCTACTAAAGCATATTATGTGAATAAAACATAATATTTTGCCGTTGACTATCAGATTCCAACTTGTCTCTTAGCAACATGATACAGACTTTTTTGTTTAAAGCAAAGCACAGAAATTGGTCACATGCTTTGTCTTGCACAAATTGTGTCTTTAACTCTTTTGTTAAATATTCCATTTATTTTGGTCATAATTCCAAAAGAAACTATTTGTTCAAACTGTTCAGCCAAACACAATGTCATTTGGCAAGGCACTGTGGTCCTCCATAAAGCCAGTTCTCTAGAGATAATTGTTTGCACATATCAGTAGTCCAACATCTACAACATGCTGATTTTGAAATCTAGGCACATGGAGTTGCTCTGCAACTTTCTTCAGAGAACCTCAAGTTCACTTCCTGCAACCAGCAATGTCTGACAAGACACAGAATCAGGTGAACCTCCCTGGGCTTAAACAAAGACTCAGAAAGATTACCCAAAAAGCAGGATTTCTCCCTTTGTAATAACTTTAAGGCTGATCCCTGGTTAATATTTAGCACAGTCAGATGGCAGTACCACTGTTTATGTGTTGCAGGCTTACAAAACATGGTGATGAACACAAGACAAACATCTTGTCCTAACCACAGACTCATTCTGTCCCCCTTAATAACTGGTGACTTGTGCTGCACTGTGTCCTCCACAGAAAAGACAAGTATCCCAAGACGCTTCTCCAAAGCATAACTGGCCAGTAATGCCATAATTTGGTATGTATACTATTAATTGCCTAATTTAAAAAATACTAAGTTGAGATATTTTAACACTGTTTTAAAGCAGAGCACAACTGTCACACTGCTGGATCAAAATGATCTTCCCTGCATTAACAATTTTGTTAAGGTACTGAAAAAGCCAAGCATAAATTGTACAGGAAAAAAAAAATCTTCTAGTGATTTCAAATAGCAGCACACAATCTCTAGGTTCTAGAGATTTTGGTTTATTCCATAGTTATTTGCTGCAATAAGTAGTTCAGATCACAGATGTGCAGCTCCTCACTACATGTGTGACCTTGTGCTAAAAGCCTGAAACCTCCAGAAGGGTATTTTCTGCCTTCTGTACTGATACCTAAAGCTGTGAATAAAGGCTGAGTCTCAAGTGCTGGAGTTGTCCTTCAGCACTTCTGAAAGCTCCCACAAGAATCATTCCCCTGGCTGCTGGAGGGGCTGTTTGTCCTGCAGCACTGCCCAGTCCAGCAGGAAGGCTGGCGAATGCCCTGTGCCTGCCATTCCCAGGGGCTCTCACCTCGGCCCTGGCCCTGCTGCACTCCCTGCCCAGCAGCTGAGCTTCCTGGGGCTGGAGAAAACCTGCTGGAGCTGGCTGGGCAACACAAATACGTGCTTCAGCTGATCGCCCTTTCTGTGAGGACTGTGGGGATGGAAGCCGCTGGTCCAGCACATGAAAGCTGCCAGGCACAGACAGAAATGGCCTGGAGGAGAAGAGGGAAAAGGAAGCACCCGGGAGCTCCCACTGCCCCAGCTGCATCCGTCCACTCCCTCCCCCATTTCCTCACATAAAACACTGGACAGAATATTTTACTGATTTGTTAAATTATGTTGAAAGGTTCTTCCCCTTCCTCACTGAAGATACAGCTCTTCAGTTTTGCAATTTATTGCAATATCTTTTATGAAATGTGTATTACATTGTTAATTAACAGATCACTGTATTGCTTTCCCCAAACTGACCTTTATACAGCAATTCTGTTTCAAGGAATCCCTTCCATCTTGTTGGAAGCCTTTTATAAAATTCATTAGAAGACAGTAAAATAGGTGCAAGCTTCAGCATATTTTTTTTTCTGTTTTCTGGCAACAAATAGAAGTGTGTCTTAAATTGGAGACTCCTTGCAGCCTTTTCCCTTTACTGGGACATCTAACTGTTTTACAGTCTTTATACTCTCTTCATTTCTCATAATACAATTTGTTACTATGACAAAAATAAAATCTACTAAAAATTATAAACTGTTCTAGTTATTCAGTTCTTCCATGACCCAGCCATCAAGATTTGAGCTTCAACATATTTTTGGAAGCACTGAAAAAAGATAACTTGGGTACATTTTTAGACAAGCCTATTTACATTTGCATTTTTTACAACAGTCTATTTGACATTACAAGAAACCCTTGACAGACCATAGCCAGAATCCTAAGGTAAGCAGCAAAATATTTGATCATTATCTATAGATATCAGAGCACAAGGTCCAGTCATCAGGAGAGACACTGGCGCAGGACAGGCACAGTTTAAGTGCCTCAGTGGGGAAGATGGAGGGGATGCAAGGGAGATGGGAGATAAAAACAGACCATATTCTGTTAGTCACGGAACTGCTTGTTCAAACAAGAATCCAACAGTCTCTATCTCTGCCTACTTACAGCATTTCCAAAGGTATTGAAAATGAAAAAGAAGAGAAGATACTGCTCAAAAATCCCAATCTGGAAAAAGTTAAGGTACTGTTCAGATTCTGCACCATGTACAAGCACAAAGCAAAGGGAATTAGAGGGTCAGCAGGCCTGTAGGGAATCTCCGTTGCTATTTAGTAAATACTTTTAATTCTTTATAATACCACGGTAAGCTTGAAATGACCTTATTGAGCCACAATCCTTGTGACTGCTTTGTAACATTGTAACTTCTAAACTGCTACCCAGTTTACGGATTTTAAAAACGGTAAAATGCTGCATTTTTAGATGTAGATCTGAAGATGAAGTAAGATCTTGTGGTTTATACACAAACTGAGCAACAGAAATGCAAACAGAAATTCAAGAAAGGAGAGACTGCTCACCTCTTTTAGGAATCTACTCTGTAATCTTTAGTAAATCGCTTAATCTTTCTATGCCTTCATTTCCCATATATAAAACAGGGTAATACTTGCTGTAAAGGATAAACGCTGTCACATGTCTTTTTAAAAACTAAGTGTCACAGTAAAACCTCTAGCTAAACAGTTAAAACAACTTCTTTCAAATATTAAGGAAAACATCAATTTTCTCTGTTATCCAGAGCAAATTTTCCCCAAATATTCTTAAACATTTTATCTGCTAAGCAGTTTGATTCTTTATATAGGAAGTGATACCACCAAGTCCACAACTTTACCTCTTTTTAAATTAGCCTTATAAATTTACCAGTTCAGTAGGTTTCTACTACATTATCATGACAGAGACAAGATTCACAGACATACAACTCATACCCCTACCTGAGACTACAGCTTAGATCACCTGTCAAATTTTGAGTAAAGTATGAAGGATTCATGTTTCACTGACTTATATTCAGTATGGCAAATAATGACAATTACATGTACACAAGCATGTACATGTTCATAAACCAAAGACAGAAATCCTATTCCAAATGCAGTGACTCTATAATCCATTATAATTTTTTGGCTTAGAGCCTTTTTCAGGTGTTAAGATACACTCAATCAAGTCAGATTATTGATTCCAACTTTGGTATTGAACAAATCAAACAAATTTTGTGAGGAAGAGCTCACAAAAAGGTATGACAGCTAACAGATGATGCCAGCCTGGATTGTAGTGACAATACATCACACATCAATATGAGCAGGGCTCTGGCACTGAAGCCTGAGCTATTGAATCACAGAGGCTGGAAAACTGTCAAAGGCGTAACACTCCTCTCCCAGAGAGGGTGTGGGGCACAGCAAAAGGACTCTTGGCATCATTCTCAGGGCAATATTTTGTCTCATGCAAAGACCAGCTCCAACAAGTTCTGAAGGAAGCTGTGCTCAGGCCTTCTCTGCAGGGGAACACATTTTGTGCCTTTGATGGGACCCTGGGGAGGAGTTCAGTAGATGCCTGAGAGAGCTCTATACCTAAGCAAAGATGAGTGGGGAATGCGTGACTGCATCTCTGTGTATGAAATGAATAAACAGGAGCAGTTCACGTGAGAAAGAAGATGGAGAAAATTTCTGTGAAAAGAATAAATAAGATAGGGATAGCAAAACTGATGTATGATCCCATTTTTCCTTAGAAAACAAGAAAAATAATCTTGCAAGTAAAAGTATCTATTTTCTCACTTGACAGTATTGGAGATTATATCCTCTGAGATGTGAGCCTGAAAAATTAATTTCATATTAAAAGAATAAGAGCTTTTACAACTCTGACAATAACATCACAAAACTCAGATCCCTAATTAAGTTTACTTTATTTAATTTAATATTACATGCATTTTAGACAGTGATTCATATTATTTACTTGCACAAGTAGTTATTTTCAATGTACAAGTAATAACCATTGCTTTTACAGTGGAATTCATTAGCATGCACTTCACACAACTGTGTGTAAAGTTATATTTTCCAGTTAGAAAATATTAAGGTAATTATTTCTAAATTGATTTTATACATGGAGTTTAATTTTGGTTTTATGCAGACATTGCATAGTTGATGCTTAGCTTCTCCAGATAGACTGGAATGTGGTACCAGTATTGTTGAAACAGATCAAGTGACGGTAGCAAACAAGAAGATTTGAAGAAGAGGCATAACTTTCAGGGTTGAAAGGTCAGCAAGTACCGCCTAGGATGAAAATCAAAAAGGCTTGTTAAATTTGACATTTGAATCAAATTTCCTTAAAGCAAGTTAAGAATTCAGGAAAATATTCAAATGCTGGCTACAACACTGCCAATAATTAGATGTGGACATGGCTAGAAACAAATTATACTGGCTTATGTTAGTACTGTATGGCATAATTTCTCATTCTAGCATTTCAAAGAAAAAACATATTTGCCCAATGTATACTACCTAAGTAACTTTATTTTAGCCTTTAGCCTTACTTCAAACATACAAGGCATCATGGGTGAATAAGGAGTCTAACATTTCAGCTTGTTTCTAAAAATAATTGGGAATTAAGAATCCTTATCCTGTGGCTTGGCTAGCACTTGTGAAGTAAGTCCAATGTAATACCTCAAATAATCAATGTCTTCTCATGAAAGTATGCTTTAAAAAAAGCCAAAGAAAGTGATTACAAACTTTCTAAATCTGGAAAAAATCAATCACTGTATTTTTGAAAAAAAAAAAGAAAAAAAAAAAGAGGTGACTATATATAGTAATAATCTTCATGCTAATAACTTCATTTTCTTCATTTCCTATGGCAGTACGCACAGTGAAATTTCAGATTCACACTAACGAAGTAATCTTGTAAAATTTTCGTAATTTGTAGAACAGAAGCAACTAAAATGTACTGATGAAAAGGGTACAAACCTCTGCAATATTTCAAAAACAATATATCCCACTAACACAGATTCTATATTAAAAAAAAAACTTAACTGTAAAAAATAATTTTATAACACTGCATTTTTATAGCAAATATGCTTTATTCCCTTTTACTCTAGAAAAGCAACATTATGTACTGCATGTTCACAATTTCCTTATTTTTTATCTAAGGTAAGAATTTAGACAGAAAGATTTGCACTATGCATCATGTGCCATGTGAAGCTTAAGTTACTCTTACTGGCAAAGCATCAGAAACTATTTCAATCTCCTCTAAGTGAAACTTATCCTTACTTCAGCTGCAGCCAGTGATGTCACCTCCATCAGGTTGACTGCTCGGAAAGCAAACACAGCAGCTGCCAGGACTGAAAGAAAATGTCCAATATTTAGGTTTCTGACCTGATTAGTAGTGGTTAGAAGTAATCTTGATATAAAATACCAATTTTCACTTAGTTTAATTATTTTGATTCTGAAGAATATACAACATGTGGCCATGTCTGAGTTTCGTTGACCACTTTTTCAAACTGACAGGAAAAACACAACATTCTTTCAGGAAAGTCTGAGTGAAAATGCCTGAGTTTAAGATGAACAGCTTTTAATTAAAAGGGACAAGCTCTCTTACATGTACAAATGAAACCAAAACCTTTTCTCTTCTACTCACCTGCTTTGTATTTAGAAATTGACTCAACTGAAGATACATGTTTTCTTTAAAACCTCCATCTTAAACCTTCCTAAATATGAGGACATTATTTAGCTACAAAAGTTTTCAAAGTGTCTTAAAAGATGCCACTTCAAATGAAGAAATCCAACAAAATCAGGGGGACTCAATTGCTTTAAGTACTGTAGAGGTAGTTGCCATAAATAACATGAATCTTGTACTTTGTGAAAGGTGATGAATTCATTTACACTACCATTGAAGTTGGGAGAACATCCTGTGTTCTTTTCAGAGAGCACTTAGCATTTTTTTAGTATTGCCATTAAAACAATTACCTGACATATTTTTATTAAAGATGCAGTACTCATGCAATTCCTTTTTCTAGATGATACATGCTTTGACATGTATGTAACCTGCTGTCTGTATTCAAAGAGCAACTATTGTCTTCTCATCACAAAATACATTGAAGCTAATGAGTATTTGCCTTATATTCACACAGACTTCACACGTTTTGTAAAAATAATCCTATTACCAGCAAGAATTTCTAGAGAATTGTATCCCAGGATTCTGTCCCACAGAAGCAAGAGCTGGTCTGTAGCTAAATAACCAGAAAATGCTCGTACCATCCATTTAAATGAAATTCGTAGCCTGCAAACAAGTGACAAACAATGGTTATTATATTTCTGCCTCCCATGATGATCAGATTGTCTATAAATTAAAAATATTTCATTATCCTTCTGCATTTCTCTTTTCTTCCAGGAAGAATAAGCACTTTCTCTTGTTGCAGTAATAATCAATATTTTAATTTGCAACAGCCATCCTAAAATTATTTAGCACCTTACTTAAGTACTAATATCATTCTCATAATAATTCTGATCAAACAATCACATTAGAGTGATCTTCAGCTATTATCACCCTCAATGTTTCATCCTTTCTGCTATTATGCTATTAAGATGGATACCAATTAAGACAAAAAGGTTTTCAGGTTTTCTTATGCCTGGTGCCATGAATTCACTATTAAATGACTCTTGCTCTCTTGCCTCTTCCAGTACTTTCTGCTGCAATTAACGCATCTCTGTGTCTTCTGTCCCCTAGGAAATACATAACTTAATTCCATCAGATACAACATGAATTGCTGAAACTTAGCTGAACAGTGAAGCATAGAGCATTTCTCACAGAGCAATTCTCCCTCTTTCACAGAGTATACAGAAGAAATGCACAAAGCACAGATTCGCAGGTTAGACAAAGCACTCCATCTGACTCTCAAGGAAAGATGGAGCACTGATGGTTATATTATTGTGTAATTTCATACAGATCTTCAATAAAAACAGTACAGAACAACATTTTCAGAATAATGAATGTGCATTTGTTTATATTGAATAAAATTTGTTACAAAATTTGAATATTTGTAACAAGTCAGAAAGAAGTACTTACGGCTGAGCTCCAATTTCTCGGAGGTGATAGAAGAGCTGGGGCAGATGGGTTTGTAAAAGAGTCTCAAAAAGCAAACACAATGATACAATGCCCTAAAGAAACAAGATCATATTGTGAATACTAACACTCATCTGTCAAATCTGAGAAAACAGTAGCAGCATGTGTGTGTAAATTTTTAATTCAAGCAATAAAACACTAAGAGCGATACAGTATTCAACTCAGGTGAGAAAGGCACAAGCAATTCTAATACTTTCAGTAACTAAAGCCTTGCTCCTGCAATTCCATGTATGTACTAGCAACATAATATGTTCTGATAGTCCTTTGCAAGTCTGAGTTACTTATGGTGTTTGTATGTCAGGGCTGAAGTACTTAATGGGTCATTATAATGTAACCTACTTGAAATATTTCCATTTTGATGAAACAGACCTCAGTTGCACTAAAAAATAAAGGATGCGAGAAAAAGTATCTCTCTGATAAGTAAAACCAAACAGCAATACGGATAACTATGAAAATAGTTAATCATAAACACATTTCAAGAATTGTTTCAAAAATTGCCACGGAAATGGATAGATTCTTGTTTGACCCCTTTCTCTGTTATTAAAGATGGAAAGCACAATACACAGCCTTGAAATGGTATACCAAGGATAGCATTTTCTTTTAACCAGGAAATATTTTCAAAAAGCAATGTAACTCTTCAGCACTTTTTGAAGGAAAAAAGAAGTATCTACTCTTTTCTTCTTCACAAATAGAATACAAGCCAATTTTTACAACTCTTGTACATTGAAGACAGCTGATCCTGGTCACAAACAGATAAATTATTTAAACTCATCTCGTAGTACTAAAAAGCACATGCTGTCATACCAAGATTCTTCAGTTAAAGAAACAGACACTAACTTGGTATCACTGAAACAACCCAGACAATATTTTGGAGTCCATCCACATGTCTTTAACGGAAGTGAATTTGTGTGACTCTTTGAACTGAGAAATTTATTGGATTAAAAAACTTGACTCTTTTAAAAGACCCCATACCCTCACAAAACGAGAACTTAATATTTTAGTAAGGTACATGATAGCAAAGACTAACACTGACATAGAAAACATTCCAGACTGGAATGACCTAATAATTTTCCCAAGCTTGCCTGAAATATTTTAGTATATTTAAAAGGATACATTTCAATCACATAGAAAACCATGCTACTGTATATTATTGTTCTGTAGCAAACAGGATATCAAGTGAGTGGATTTAATTCCTAATGAACTTACAGAGGGATGAGAAGAGATGGAATGGAGTCTGAAGAAAAAACGCACATACATCTCACGGAATATCTGATACAATTTGGAAGGTTCATGGTACAGAAAACAAAGTGGAGCAACTGAAAGGATAAAAGAATTATAATTGACTCAACACTGTAAACTGCTAAAAGAGTTCAATGATTAAGCACATGAAGTATGAGGAAAAGCCAAGTAATTTATAGTACCACAACTTAGAAAAACAGTGCCAAACCAATTATTGAGAAAGAAGTATTCAGTCACAGTCTATCATTTAATGTAAAAAGTCAAAAAAGTCAAAAAAGGGAGTATGATACATTCTAGATATTATTCCTACATATTGCAAGAGGCTAAACTAATTAGAACCTGCTTACTACAGTGCTAGCTTCGGAAAGATAAGAAATATGCTGTAAGGAGAGCACCCCTAAGGTGCAGGGCAATGTGACCAGTGCAAATTTTTGATTAAACTGTCTCTAACTTTCAGTGTGCCATGGGGCCAGTGACCAGCTTCAAACTGATGCCCTATTTGTAAGACTGCTTGAAGATGGAAATTGTGAAAATGAAAACACTAAAGAATAGCTTTTGGTTGCCACAATAATGTCACTAAGTATGACAAACTCATAGAGACATGTTTATTTCTTACAAGATCTGTAAACCATGGACATTTGGTAGTTTACTGTTAGAAGTCTTCTAATAGATCTGATTCAAAATAATTCATTACATTTGTAAAACAGCAGCTTTGAAACTTGGCTTGTTTTGTAAAAATCTTGCATATAGTTAAATCAGTTATATGTAAATAGAACCATCATTCCTTGAGACTGATAGTCCATACACTCAATGCATTTTCACAGACAGCTGTCATACCTTTTTGTGAACAGCCTTTTGATCTGTCCAGTCATCATGCTGACTGCTTCACTTCAAAGATGCAATAATTTTAGCTGACCGTTTACATTTTAACACACTCATAGTTTCTATCTCTACATTCACCTTCTCCTCCATTTTATTTACACTAAGCTAGGGATATGGATATATTAATCTGCATATGCATGTACACATACACACATAGATATATGTACATTTTTTATATATATACTGATATATGCACGTGTGAATTTATTTTCATATCTAAGATTCAGAGAAGGTGGCTTAAAAACAAAAATGGTGTCTGTGTATGAGATGTGGAGTGCTAAGGTAGGGTGAGATGTTCACAGAAACATGTATTTCCACAGGGGTAAGAAACGCAAAGGGTGTTACCTGTGCTCATGTTTTTAATGCTTGAAGATTGAGGTGGAAAACTCGTCAGTGTGCACGTGTACATAAAGGCCAGGAGGGTAACAGAACAGCCTCTGACAGCTGGCACCCTGACAGTGTATGCATGCAAACAGGAAAAAGGGTATAGGATTTTCATAAGGACCCAGACACTTCCTCACATAGCAGCAAAGCATGGAATACAGCAGATGTTCTGCTTGGTCCCAGCCACTGTACCCACAGTCTTGAGCTAATAACCATCTTTCTGCTGCCTCGCTTTTCACCCTTCCTCCTTCTCAGAGCCAGCATATTCTGAGCCTGTGCAAAGACCAAGGACAGGAGGGAGGGAGGAAAACTCACACCTCTGTTTGGGAGACACTGCTCTCATGGGCAGAGTCAAATCTAAACATTTTGAAAAGCAGTTCACACAGAACAAGTGAACATCTCTAAGTGAGTCCCTAAGGAAGAGTTTGTAAATTAAGTGCTCATTATTCGAAAGACTCTGGATTCCCTACTCAGGTTCAAATTTGCATTTCATATTTCAATTCCTTTATTTTAATGACTGTGTGTGATCATTAAACTTCATTATTAGCAAAACACAGCATTTTAAGTATAATCTTAAAATCTGCTTGCCCTGTGATGCTAAGAACACCTTTGATAAACCAAAAGAAAAACCTGAAAAGCCAAAACATCTAATCTCACATCTGCAATAGCTGCAATACATCTGTAATCCCAGGAGATTTTTCAGACTTTTTTTCCTAAAAATCTTGTTGATATTCGTGCTTTTCTCTATGCAGTAAATTAGCAAGCATTGCGTTATGTAATGCTCTTTTAACACCTCTTGTAGGTAAATGTAGAAAGCAACAGGCTTTTCACATTATTTATATTTTTAAGAACTTTTTTCAAGGTAACTTGGCCTACCCAGAAGTGAAACACAAGGAAAGAGCACTTTGTTGGTAAACTTTATCCCTCTATTCATATACATTAAGATGCATAGCTTAGCTCAGCTATTAGCTCTCAAAGAAGGAATTCCCACATGGCAGCAAGCTGTAATACCAGTAAATAAAACAGCCTGAAATTTTAAAAATTAAATTCAACAATCTTCATACACAAAAATAAAAAAAAAAGCACATACACAAGTTTAAAAGTTGCAGAAAAGTATATACAGCTTCAAACTACAATATGAGGAAAAGCAATCCTGAGTTTTTAGCTTATGAGAGTCACACTTACCATACATAGAAAAGCCATGAAAAGGAATTACACCTGCAAAACAAAAACATTCCTTTTTTGTTCTTTAATAATCCTCTTAATGCAGGCAAAAATATTGTTCCCCCTCACATTATCAAATTGTATTCTGCCTACATCAGGAATAAAGTATTTCCTTGTTATTGCACCTGCACTGATCTCCATCTTGTACATATATAAGTACACTATCACCTATGCCAGTATAACCAAAGACATGCTTAAACACAAGCTACAGTTCCTTGAAAGTCAACTAAAGCTCCACTTCCATGAAGCTGCTACACAGAGGCTTTGCTGATATCAGAACCTAATTTCAGATGACAACCCATAAATGTCATGCACTGACAAAAGAATGGAGTAGGAAAAAAAGGAGGCCAAGACCTCTAGTAATTCATGCAGTACTCAGACAGAACATTCACAGTACTTGGCAGTTGTAGCATGACAGCTTGCTCCTCCTTCCCAGCTGATCTTAGCTCCCATTCACTAGATTTTATATAAGACTGGTAAGAGGTGGCTGCTTTGGCAAAAGATCATAAGAACAATGCTTCATGGCTACAAAGCTGCAAGAATTGCAGAGGCAAACACAGAAAAAAAGTGAAACAAAAGTATGTACTGCAACTGACTCCAGTGAAATACAGAAGACATAAAAGACAAAGCCTGAGACACAGATTTAAGATTGGTGACACAAGGCCTTGAAAGCAAGAGGAAAGGGCTTGAACTTGAAATACAAATGGAGGGAAAGGATTCAATAAGGGATTGAAATGGTCCAAGTAAGAGCTGAAAAAAACAATTTCAATAACTGAAGTTATAACAACAGCAATGATATTAAAATTACATAGATCTGTTTTGTCAACACACATTTTGAAAGAAGAAGACTTTAGGGTGTGGTTTGTTAAGTATAGAAAAGCTGGGAGGTCAGCCAGTTTCAGTATTTATCATTCAAATCCAGTGCTGATACAAGACTGAATACAAGCTGCTTTTCCTTCTCCTTCCCACACACAAACTCTGTGATCACTAACACCAGGCTGAATGTGGGTTTGGAGTAGCTTCCATCCAGCTTATTCCTTTAAATTAATGCATTTCACAGAGTAATAGCAAAACATAACTTGTAATAGAAAAAGAAATTATCATGTATTTGAGAAAAAAAATCTTTCCAAACTACCACTAGAGGAGGCAATAGTATAATTCATACCATTTGGAGGATAGAAAACAGCATATTCTTCCATTCCAAGTTTTCCTGTGAACCGTCAAACCACAAAAAATGTCATTAAGTTCTAAAAAGGTATAAAGATTTAAACAATTTCAATTAAAAAGTAGATTTTAAGTTACAATTACAAAAATCATAATTACAGTTATGATTATTGACTATCTGATATTGTCTAAAATGTGGCAAGAAATGCAATGGGACAGGTACAATATGAGATACAAAACTGAAAGGCAGCACCAATACAGAAGGATGACAAACAACAAAAAAAGAGGAGGAAAATTTCAGTAGTTTCATTGAGATTCTATTTGGGTGTGTCTTAGGAGCTCTAAAGTTTGCTGCAGACCTCGAAGACAGTGAAACTCTAGGAGGGAATAAGGGCAGACTGACCTAGGGACAGGAAAGGCCATCAAACAGATACAACCAGAGATAAAAAATATTCAAGGCATCATTAGGTCTGCAACAGAGGAAGATGGATGTTCTGATATAACCAAAAAATATTTAAGTAATCCGCTGGATACAAAAGAATTAAGTCAAGAAAATAATCGATCATATAACTTTGTAATCTTCTAAGCAAAATAAACACATTATATTATTAAACCATATTTTAACTATATAAATTAATAATCCAAAATACACTAATAAAATGTAACCATTTATTTAGAAATATAAAAGTATTATTAAAAATAATTACAACTAATTAAAACTAATTATTTTAGTTCTAAAATGAGAATATTCATCTAAAAAATTATTAATTACATGAAAATTTATAGAATATTCTGTGTACTCTATTTACTCTTCACAATAGAATTTAGTACATGGAATTTTTGTCAGGTTCAATGGAATCTGGACCTTGATATTCTCCTATAGCATGAACTGTCTAAAATAAAATAAAAATTGACCTGCACAATTCCTGCCTACTACCCCATGAAAACAAAATCCAGTATTTTCCAACTATACAAATGAGTTGTTTCATTAAACTAAAAATTATTTTCTCCTTTTCCTTTCAACAGGTTGCTTGTTGTGCAGCCCGGAATTATAATCTGGGAGGATGAGTATTTTTAGCATAAAGCACATCTCTTGGAAAATCAGCTAAAAATAGGACATATGAGCCTTTCGGATTTGCACTGCACAGATTTAGGTACCAGCAACATCATTCTCCAGGATTTGTCTAGGAATATGCAGGATGTTCTCCATTGCTGTGTTTCTGGGCTGCCATGGCTCTGTGTCTGAAGTAAGACCTGGAATCCCACTGCTGTTTTGCTCTCAGATGAGCCCTTTGCTTATTTCAGGGAGTAGGTAAAGAAAGTAAAAAAAGTAATAAAAAGCAATAAAAAAGGAATTAAAAAATTAGAAAACAAACATTACTTATAGAGACATAAGAAGCAGCAGGATGAAAACTCTCAGCAGAGGTCCTGCCCAAAGAAAGTACTTAGGAATCATATTTGGCTAAATACACAGGCACCAGGACCAAGGAAATAAAAGGGAATGTAGAAGATGAAGGTACATGGGGAAAAAAAGTGATTGGATTACTGAATGACTCAAGAAGGAAGGCAAAAGTAAGAACCTCTAGGCAAAATCAAGGCAGGTGAGGTTCTAAGACACATGGAAACATCCAGAATAATGGCATGAAAAGCTGGCAGAGAAGGCAAGCAAATTGAATCAAGAAATCTAAAGATTGTTAAGAAAAATAATGAGACCTCAAGTCAAAGAACTTCCAAAAATAAGCTAATACTCTGGAAGATGCCATGCTTTAAAAAAAAAAATCAGTGCTAAGTATGCTTGGTAAAGCTCTACTCTCCCACATGTTTGAACAGAACCCACAGTTCTTTAGCAGCATGTTCTGCTCATGTCTACAAGTATTTGCAAAACTCACTGCTTTGCAAAGACATTCTATAACAACTTCCAGTTGCTAAATTTATTGGCATTGCAGAGGACACTATTGTCTATTTAAATGTCTAGTTCTGATGAAGAAAGGCATTGTCATGATTTTACCATATTGTCATAGTTGTGTTTCATTTCTTCTGGTAAAACACTGCAGAACTATATACAGGAAAGTGGAGTAAAGGACAACATTTCAGTCTGTGATGAGCTTCTAAACTGTCATAATAGAATCCATGCAGAAGTCAGCTGGATACATTTTTATTAACATTCTTTAAAGGGTAGTCTACTAGGTGTAATGAACACAAAGCAAATTCACATACTGTATTAGTGTATCAGTCAACAAACATGATCTTCTTAAAAACAACTCTTTTTACCTTGTATGTATGATTTGGGTGGGGTGGCACTACTGTAAGCAAAGTGCTCCAGGACAGATGTATCTCGGGAAAAACACAGCAACACCTGCAGAAAAGAAAGTCAGCTGATTAACTGGATCAAAGCAATCAAAGCAATGTCAAACAAATTTAAGGTCTTAATTAGCACCTATTAGATGTTATTTAAGAGAGCCAATAAGGTTGAAAGCTCTTCACCACCTTAGTTTGCTTTCCTGCTCAAATTTCCAGGCTTGCTTTTAACTTGCTATAATTTTACATTCACCTTCATTTGTTTTCAGTTTTATATCCACGTTCTTCAACCCTCCTCCTTCCTCCTCAGCAGTTGTTCATCCCCTTCTGTCACAACATTAGTGACTGTATGTGTAATTGGCTGCTTTTACATCCTTTAGACTGTTTTTCAACTGAGTTACTATGACCTGGGGATGTCCTAGTAAGTGAATAAGCAAACTAATCATTTACAGTCTCGAATGTGTGCAGCTCTGGAACAACTTACATTTGCTTTCATTCCCAGGATCTTTACAAAATGTTTGCATGCAATTCAGCTCTTTCGAAAAACAGATTACAATGCTCACCTTTTATCCTAAAGATCAGAAATGCATATCATATACTCTAAAGTATATTTGGGTTTTATTGTTTACACAAATGAAAAAAAAAACTGTATTCACAGCAACTGAGTATAACATTAAGCAGTAAAAGCATTCATAGAAAAAAACACTATAAAGAATCTCATCCTATCTGGAGTTGTAAAAATGGTAGTAATTAGTACTGTACTTTAAAATCTTCATGTTTTCGTGCACTGAAAGGCTGCACTGTGAAGAATGTACACAAGAGGGCAGACATAAGGCAGACGTCAACTCACTGCTGACTTTTGCACACCCGAATCCCTCTCTGTTGGGGTTTAAGCCCAGCTGGAAACCAAGCATCGCTCAGATGCTTGCTCAACCCCTTCCCTCTCCCTCTCCACCCCGGTGAATAGGGAGAAGAATCAAAGAAAAACTTGTAGGCTGAGATAAGAACAGTTCAGTAAGTAAATCATGGCAAATGATAATAATAATGATAATAAAAGACTAATGCCAGACCCTTCCCAAACCCAGACTGGCCACCCGATTCCAGGTAACTCCCCCTAGTTTCTGTACTGGGCATGACGTTCTGTGGTGTGGAATACCCCTTTCATCAGTCCTGGCTGTGCTCCCTCCCAGTTTCTTTTGTGTACTTCCTCACTGGCAGAGCATGAGACAAGGAAAAAGTCCTTAGGATAAACACAACTTTCCAATACCCAAAACATCAGTGTGTTATCAACACCATTCTCATTCCCAATCCAAAACACAGCACTGTAGCAGCTACTGAGAAGAAATAAACTCTATCCTAGCTGAATCCAGGACACCCTGCTCTTGAAGATTTTAAGAATTTATTTTAATTGTAGTCAAGGTGTAAAAGGAGGAAATGTTTCTCTACATAATTTATTGTGAATAAAAATGAATGGATTTTTCCTTCCACTAATTGGTACAACCATCTTCCACATATCAGCATTTGTCAAAAGGAAACAAGCAAAATCACACATCTGACTATTATTACTTTAATTTTTTTTTTATGGAAAGCAGGTCATATTTTGACTTTTTTCTTCTTTGAACCTCAAAACTATTTCTCAAATACAAACATATTTTAAAAATGAATAATACTTTATCTCAAACAGTTTAAGCTAAATATTATTTTTGTGCAATACACAATCATGTTCATAGCTGCCAAAATATCACTGACAATAACAATGCACAGGCAAATGTAATTCTGTGTGTATGTTAACTGAGGTGAACGAAAGAGAAACTAATCTGAACAGAACATAAACTATGTTCTCTCATAGGGGAAAGAATGTAACCTTCATTTGAGGCCTCTTTTTTAGGAATACAGTGTGCAGTACCAGTATCTGGAAGTCTTTAAATGAAGACTCTGCATCTTTGTAAGCGATAGACTCTAGCTCAAACCTAAGTTATGACTATACCCAAAAAACTCTGGGCAAGGTTCTTTTGCACATATTCATTCTGCAAGATGTAAGACTAAAGTATTCAAATTGAACTTCTGGCCTGAAATAAAGAATTTACAAATTTACTAATCCATGTGTTATTTTCCTCATTAACTAAATGATAGTGCTAAAGAAAACAATGGCACAAACCCCTTTTCAAGTACAGAAATATTAACCAAATTATTGGATATTTATGATCCAACTGAAAACCACTGAATTCAAATCATTAATCGAAAGGAAAAACACCCCAAAGTCAAAGCTTTTATCAAAAAGAAATTACTTTATTAAAAGTACCTGTATTTTATTTCAATAGTTATGAAGAAGGAATAAAAATAAGTAAACATTGGGAAAAAGAAAGCAAAGGTATTAAAGGAAATAAATTATGTCATTTCACAGTATTTTTCCTGAAAACAGTTGTATGCTGCTGAAGAGGTACCAATAATGAAACAAAATATCCTCATCATTATTTTAAGCCCAAATTTTCTTGTTTTGATGGACATTTCATCTATTCCACAACACACAAAGGACACACTCTGGTCAATGACTTAAGAGTCAGTAACTAGTCATGAAAAAAAGCCATAAACCAGTGCAAACCCAGAAATAATGTATTTGGTTTAAACTAACATTTTCATAGTCTATCTTATTTAGTCAATATTTAATTCCATTTATCATATTAAATCACTAAATATCAATAAAAATATCCCATATTACAGTGACTCATACTACAAAATTTTCCCAGGAGATATAGAACAAAATAATTTGGCAGTAAAGCATTTGCAAATTAGACTCAAGAGGAAATTATCAAGGATAAATGGATAACTTTTTTCTAGAGCAGGGTCTGAAGAATACCACAAAACACCAATCAAAACTAGAGCAACAAATAATTAGAAGTTTGAGCTATTCTTTGCTTCAAAGTCCTGCAGTAAAACTAGCCACATAATTTTTCAAAGATTTTTGGTGAGTCTTCTTCAAACCACTAAAGACAGTTTAGTCTTTTTAATTATTTTTCATTCTGCAGCTATTCTTTTAGTAAGCAGAGATATTAAAAAGGGTTATATATTGAGAATGATGAGCAAAATGTATTTCTGATGGTCTTAAAACAGAAGATTATATCATATACTAGTTCATACTTCTTCATAGTTTATAACCCCATGTCTACTGCAAGTGTCTGTTAATGACTAATTAATGCCATGGTAGTCTACATAACAAATGAAAAAAAAATTAGGAATCAGATTTTCACATCCCAAGATGAAGACACAGTGTTAACAATAATGAAGATCATCTTTGACCATTAAATCAAGAAAAACTCTTACATGTAAATACTTAGTGAACAAATATCAATGTTTGAGTTGACATTATTCAGACAGTTTGCAAATTTCACAGAATCACAGAATGACTAGGATGGAAGAGACCTTCAAGATCATGGAGTCCAACCCATGCCCTTTACTCAACTGAACGATGGCACTGAGTCCCACATCCAGTCTTTTTTTAAACACATCCAGGGATGGTGACTCCACCACCTCCCCAGGCATACCATTCCAATACTTTATCACTCTTTCCATGAAAAACCTTTTCCTAATATGCAACCTAAACTTCCCTTGGTGCAGCTGGAGACTGTCTCTTCTGATTCTGTCAGTTGCTACCTGGAGAAAGAGACCAACCCCCACCTAACTGCAACCACCTGTCAGGGAGTTGTAGCGAGTGATAAGGTCACCTCTGAGTCTCCTTTTCTCCAGGCTAAACAGCCCCAGCTCTCTCAGCCATTCCTCACAGGGCTTGTGTTCCAAGCCCCTCACCAGCCTCGATGCCCGTCCTTCCCAAACTGAGGGACCAGAACTGGACACAGTACTTAAGGTGTGGCCTCAGCAGTACCGAGTACAGGGGAAGAATGACCTCCCTGACCTGCTGGCCACACCATTCCTGATACAGGCCTGGATGCCCTTGGCCTTCTTGGCCACCAGGGCACATTGCTGGCTCATGTTCAGCCGGCTGTTGACTGGTACCCTCAGGTCCCTTTCTGCCTGGGCACTGTCCAGCCACACCGTCCCCAGCCTATTACATTGCAGGGGGTTATTGTGGCCAAAGTGTAGGACTTGTCACTTGGACTTATTAAACTTCATCCTATTGGACTCTGCCCATCCATCCAATCATTCCAAGTCTCTCTGCAGAGCCCTCCTACCTTCCAACAGATCGACACACTTAGTGTTGATCTGCCAGCTTAGTGTCATCTGCAAATTTACTAATGAAGACTCAATCCCCTCACCCATGTCATCAATAAAAATACTGAACAGAACTGGCTCCAGCAGAGACTCCTGAGGGACACCACTGGTGACTGGCCCCCAGCTGGATACAGCACCATTCACAACCACTCTCTGGGTGTGGCCATCCAGCCAGTTCCTAACCCAGCAAAGAGTGCTCCTGTCCAAGCCATGGGCTGCCAGCTTATCCAGGAAAGTGCTGTGGGAGACAGTGTCAAAGGCCTTACTGAAGCCCAAATAGACACATCCACAGCCTTTCCCGCATCCACCAGGTGGGTCACCTGGTCATAAAAGGAGATCAGGTTGGTCAAACATGACCTACCCCTCCTAAACCCGTGCTGGCTGGGTCTGATACCATGGCCATCCTATAAATTCTGCACGATGACACTCAATATAAACTGTTCCATAACTGTACCTGGTACTGAGGTCAGGCTAACTGGCCTATAATTACCACGATCCTCTTTCCCACCCTTTTTGTGAACGGGTGTCGCATTGGCCAGCTTCCAGTCATCTGGAACCTCACCAGTGAGCCAGGACTGTTGGTAAATGATGGAGAGCGGCTTTGCAAGGTTGTTTGACAGCTCCCTCATCACCCTGGGGTGGATCCCATCTGGTCTCATATATTTATGAACATCCAAGCAGCTCAGCAGTTCTCTGACTGCCTCCTCTTGGATAACAGGGGGACTGTTCTGCTCCCTGATACCTCCAACTCAAGAGGACAGCTGTCCTGAGGACAAGCCATCTCCCCACTAAAGACTAAGACAAAGAAGGCGTTAACCACTTCTGCCTTCTCCTTATCTGCAGTTACTGAGTTCCCTCCATCCAGTAGAGAGCAAAGGTTGGTCTTACCCTTCCTTTTGCCGTTAATATATTTGTGAGAACATTTTTTATTATCCTTTACAAAAGTTGCCAAATCAAGTTCAAACTGAGCTCTGGCCTCTCAAATTTTTTCCTACATGTCATAGCAACCCCCTTAAATACTTCCTGAGAAACATGACCCTCCTTCCAAAGATGATGCATCCTCTTTTTATTCCTAAATTCCTTCAAAACCTTGTTGCCCATCCAGGCTGGACATCTGCCTCATCGACTCATCTTTCGGCATACAGGGACAGCCTGTTCCTGTGCCCTCAAGATCTCTGTTTTGAAGCACGCTCACCTTTCTTAGACTCCTTTGTTCCTAAGGGCTGCTTCCCAAGGAATTCTCTGAATAAGTCTCCTAAATATGTCATAGTCTGCCCTCAGGAAGTCCAAAGTAAGAGTCTTATTGATGTTCCTCCTAATTTTATCAAATATTGAGAACTCTATAATTTCATGATCACTGTGCCCTAAGCGACCTCCAACCATCACATCTCCCACCAGCCCATATCTGTTTGCAAACAGCAGGTCTAACATAGTACCTCCCCTGGTGGGCTCACTCACCAGCTGTGACAAACAGCTGTCCTCCACAAACTCTATAAAGTTCCTGGACTGCTTCTTTTCTGCTCTATTAAGTTCCCAGCAGATGTCTGGTAGGTTGAAGTCACCTACAAGAACAAGGGCTGGTGATCCTGAAACATTCTCCAGCTGCTTATAGAATAAGTTGTCCCCCTCTTTTTCCTGGTTGGGTGGATAATAGACTCCCAGTAGGATGTCAGCCTTGCTGGTCTTCCCCTTAATTCTTACCCATAGGCATTCAACTTCATCATCATTAGTTTCAATACATATGGCGTCAAAAGCCTCCCTAACATAAAGGGCCACCCCTCCACCTCTTCTCCCTTTCCTGTCTCTTCTGAAGAGCTTGTAGCCATCCAGTGCAGTGCTCCAGTTATGTGACTTGTCCCACCATGTTTCCATGATGGCAACTGCATCATAGCTTTTCTACTGTCCCATGGCTTCTAGATCTTCCTGTTTGTTACCCATGCTGTGTGCATTAGTGCACATTAGCTCCTCAGCTGGGCTGCTGATTTCACCCCTAACTCAGGTTTACCACCCTTGGGCCTGCTTCCAGAGAACACAGCTGTATTCCCTTCTCCCTTCAAATCTACTTTAAAGCCCTCTCAATGAGTTCCCTAGTTCATGAGCTAAAATCCTTCTGCCCTTAACAGAGAGATGGAGCCCATCCAGTTCCAGCAGGCCATGTGCCAAAAAAGTTGCCCCATGATCAAAGAACCGAAAATTATGCTGATGACACCAACCCTTGAGCCACTTATTGATAATATGAATTCTTCTATTTCTTTCATCATTTTTCTCTGCCACCAATGGGACCGAGAAGAACGCTACCTGTGCTCCTGCCCTATCAACCACCTGACCCAGTGCCCTAAAGTCCCTTTTAATTGCCCTGACACTCCTCTTTTCAGTCTCATCACTGCCATCCTGGAGTACCAGCAGTGGGTAATAATCAGAGGGCCGAATCAGCCCAGGAAGTCTCTCAGTGATATTTCGTACCTGGGTGCCAGGGAGCCAACAGACCTCCCTGTGGGGTGGGATTGGTAGACAAATGGGGCCCTCTGCTCCCTCAGAAGGGAGGCACCTACAATGACAACCCTGATATTCTTTTTGAAGTTAGAGGTGGTGACCCATCTGACAGATGAAGCATAACTGGAAGGCTTACTGGGCAGATAATTCTCTTCTATGTCATCTGGCTGACCCTCTAGATCCAGGGCCTCATACCTATCCTGAAGTGGCACCTGGGTAGGTGATGGTGGTCAAGAGGAAATTTTAATTCTGAAACAAATTCAGATACAGATCTTAATATTGTGTCTATTTTTTAATGAAAATGTCATAATTTCATATGGTTATGGTTTTAACTATTAATGTTTAAATGCTGAATTATAAGCAGACATGCTTCAATGGTATGCTTAAACAGTACTACATATTTTTATAGCTATATGGATTAAGCAGTTTAAGGACAGTTTCTTGACTAGTTAAATTACTAGCAGTTTTATGTACTCCCATCAAAGAAGAAATTATTTAGTTTCACATAGCTCTAAACAAAAAAATTAAGCAAGTCTAACATAACAGATATGACTAATGAAATCAAAAGCTGTGGAAATGATGTGTTTGGAAATGATAAGTTTGCTGCATGACAGTTATGTTGACACTGCAATCAACTACACATTAGGAAATTCATAGATGTAATCTCTGTCTAATTATGTGCTTTTGATAGGCAGCAACAAAGACAATTCTTTATAAATTAGCTGGATTCCTGATTCCTAGACACAGCTTTGCGATGGGAGCAATCCTACAAGTAATCATACCTGTCCCTACCTTATTCAGAATCAATGTCTTTAATTTAAAAATATGTCAATATGCTTATTGCAACAGGTCACTGTAAAGCAAAGGGGGGTATTTTAAACGGAACCCTGAATATACTTCTCATGACTTAATTTTTCTGTACACAACAATTTTTAATTGTTGGGAGTTATTTACTGCAAAGCTGGAAAGAGGAAAAATATGGCTGACCTCGCATTTTCTAGCTTAGTGCACTGGAAAGACATTGTGTACGGTCCTTCACAGCAGGAGTTTTAGAAGCTTGCCCTGCTTAATCTGCTTAAGTGTCCAAGAGTGCTATTCAGAAGAGAAATACATGCAGTGGACAGATGTATCTGTCCCACTGTACACTGTATTCTGCCTTACAAAGGCTGTTCTCTCTCCAAAGATGATACAATCCCACAGGAGTGTACCTTCTAGGTTTTCTAACCAAAAAATATTTACATACCTGATATAAATAATCCTCAAATACAAAATAGTAGTCATCATTGCTTGCTGTCAGCTTTACATCCTGTAATAAAAAAATACAAGAATTTGAAGCCAAATGATCTCTCTTTGGACTCCCATGAAGACTAAACTTAACATGGTGATAGAAGATACTGTTTCACTTTCACTCAAAGAACTATAGTTAGGCTTAGACTCCACATTTTAAAATTAAAAAATGCTATATTAACTTGATGATTAAGTATTCAGAGTTGAAACTTGAAATGGAAGCAGTCATACCCTACTGGTTCTTTCTCACAAACCCAGTTACTCCTTCAAATGAAGATACCATTCCTTTATGACTTAACGGTTCAACTAAAATGTCTTAAATGAGACACAATACAGGCACAAGGAATGAGTTCACAAGAATAAGTTCACACTAATTATTTTTACACTCCTCAAAAACAAATCATCCAGTATTTTCTCTGTTAAAAAAACCAACAACAAGATACGAGTGTGATGAGCACATAAATCACTCACTGTTTAGTGAATTACTTACTTTGTAAATCAGGCTGTCCACTAAAAGGTCATGTTGAATCACATTTGACTTAAGCTGTTCATAATACAAGATGTCCTAAAATTAAGAATATTACCATCATCTGTCTGATACATGACCTGAATTTAAAGTAAAAAAATTAATTTTCAGCAATTAGAAGAAGAAAGCATGTATTCAACTGAAAAAAAGCACTGCATATTTATGAAGCATATATCATGGTTTGTTCTAGTTTATGTCCTAAGAATTGAGATTTGAGATATTATAAAATTACTTCACCTTCAGACAAGTAATAAAATGAGAATGAAGGGACTAGTTCAAATCAAAGACTCATATCTTCCAACCTTTGGTTCTCTCTACAACTAAAATCTTTTCAATGCTCAAAACCATTATATTTCTTTGTTACCTTCTTTTTTCATGCACGTCTCTACCAATAGGTTCTGTCTTATCTTTAAGCATTAGTGAGTTGCTGCAAATATTTGACATTAAACTAGTATGAACTTGTAGACAGGTTAAATTTGTGCAAAGATTAAATGATAAATATATATTAAAAAAACTGGTGAAGACTACAAAAAACTAGGATCTCTTTTTAAACTCCAATTCTTTCCTGAATGTCTACGGAACATACACACAGGTGAAACAATGGGGAATAATCAGAACCAACTTCTCTGCTTTTACTTATTCTATCCCTTCCTTCTCAGAAACAGCTTGCAAAGGAAAAATAGAATTAAATATCGCACTGTCATCCCATAACTCCCAAATCCCTTTATATATATATACATATTTATATCCCTAAATATTTTTCTGCCATAACAACTTCAACCGAATAACAATTTCTGATTGATTTGAACTAATTGATAAATTAAGTCAGCCATCCCAAAGATCCTTTCCACTCCACAAAACTATTTTGATTTCAAGGCATCTATATGGACACCACACAAATATTTGTATATCCCCAGCTTCACAGATTTACTGCTGATTTCTTCAATAAATACAAGTCCAGAGTAATGATTGGAAGAACAAGTGGGAAGTAAGATGATATCTTGCAGGGAGAGAATGGTGAATAGTACACATTTAGAAACTATTAGAATCAACATATTACTAAACTGCTAAGTTGAAGTGAGGACATAAGCTGTATTTACTAAGTACTGATGCCTCCCACAGGGAAAATATTTAAATTTTCCTTTTGAGAAATAAAAAAGGGGAGGTATAAATATAACACTAATTTTTTTAGGAAGGATCACACAAAATTATTTACTCAATGCAAAGTATCTGCACTATGAACATCACATCCTGTTCTTCAAAGCTATGAAGAACTACTCGAATACTCAAGTCATCATTTTAAAGCATCAATACTGTAATCTAATCAAGTATAGCACTGCCAAATGAATAACATTCTTTTTTGTCATCTCTAATGACTGTCTATATTAAAACACAAGAAGCTAATATTTAAAAAAAACCCAACCAAAACCAAAGCAACCATAAACTGAAACCAAAACCAAAACCCATGGTCAGTGGATTGGAAGGAGATGACCTTTAAGGTCCCTTCCAACCCAAACCATTCCATGATTATAAGAAGACCAGAAGGACAAGCTGTTCAAAAAGAAGTTTAGAAAACAAATCAGAAATTATTAAAAAAGGACTTGCAAAGCTAACACAATTATAACCATTATAGGAATAAAGGTTTTAATGCCTTATTTGCCGTTCATTCTTTCTTATATTGTGATTGCTGTGATGCAAAATGAAGCTGGGCTTGGGAATCAAGCCAGGTTTTCAGCCATAACTTGGCTACAAGAAGATCTTGCCCATGTCTCTTAGTAAGACAAGAGGCTTGTGATTGATGCTGTATTAATATATTTATTCCTTAGATCTGAATCATAAACAACATTTACTTTCAAGACACAAGACTCTCTGGTGATCAGTCTCTTACTTAGACAGTGAGGAATATTTTAAGAGCCTCACTCAGTCTTTAAAAAAGATTCAAGTCTTCTTTTTCAATTAACTGGCTGCATTTCTTTCTCCATATGAGAAATTTCACTACTGGCAAGTTTCGGGAGTGTCCAAAGATGTGTTACATTTCTTATGTTATTTAAATTTTTTTCAGTTATAAACAAAAATCTTACCATTTTCATCTGATTCAATATTTCTTCTTTGTCCGCCAAGTCTTCATAATAACATTAATTTGTAAACTTCTTCTCTTTCAAAAATATGTTGCCTTTTTATACAGACTGACCTTTTCTGAAAATTATATACTTTTATACCACACCTCCAAACATACTTATCTTTCTAAACTGAATTAAGGTACACTTCAGGATTGCAGTGAGCAGCCTTCTGACCTTACAGAGCCACATCCCAAAATTTCACCCAAAACATTTGTATTGCATCCACTTGAGACCATAAGGGAGCTCTGAAAGGAGCTCATGGGCAAGAGAGAACAGTATCTTTCAGCGGAACCTAGCAAAGCTACTTTAAGCAGAATCTGGATATTCACCTTCTCTGAAATAAAGGTTTGGATTACTCAGCAACCTCTGCACCGGCACAGTCCACCTGTGTCCTGTCATGAAATCCCTGGCACTAGAGCTGCACTCTCACTGATGAAGTGTTGGCAGGACATGTCCCATTTTTAGTTACCCTTGACATGTGATTGCATTATTGCATTTGCCTCTCAATCTAGCAAGGTTAAAACAAATACCTAATCAGATTACATACAGAGAAGACAGATAAAAGAGTTAAAGGAAGACCCTCCTGGTAAATTCTTGAAGAGGGTCCACAGCTTATTCTCCTTTTACCAGAGATCTGTGAAATCTACTTGTAAAGTACATTCTTCTCCAGCCAAAGATGATGACAGTCTGTTACTGTAACTGGGTTTTCTGCTGTTGAATGGTACAGTGGGGACTTCTGGCTACTGATCCTAATCTAAAAAACCTTCTGATAAGGCAGAAATACATAATGCCCCATTATGAACTTACCACCTCACCTATTATATTAAGTTTTTAAGCCTTGGAAACTACATTCAGTAATACCTATAGCAAAGTAAAGTATTACTGATTTTTTCATGCTGGAATTTTCTGAATTAGGATTTGAAACCTATTAACTCAAAAAATTTACAGGGGAAGAAAAAGCCTATTAGATAATGAACAAATTCCCTTCCTAAGCACTGTTTCAGTAGCATGCAGAGAATAAAAAATTGTGTAACACTATGATTAGAAGGAAAAAAAATTAAACAGATTCTCACTAAGTGTGTGCCATCCATTTCATGCAATGAGACAGATATCCCACAGGAAATAACTGTGATTGTGTGATTCAAGATCATATTATTAAAATATATATACAGCAAATTGGACTGTTTACACAGACAATATTAACTGACACTGTTCACCTTCAAATGTTTGTCTTTGCAACCTTAAAATGCTCTTTTAACACAGTTCCTCTAAAGTGTACCATTACAAATGAAAACAGAGAAACAATTCATTGTCAGGCAATGTGTTTATGCATTTCTAAATAATCCTGCATACCGAGCTCATGGTTTATCGTTTTTATTATTACAATACTAGATTGTTAGTATCATTCCTTGCTTGGCTGTATATTAGCTTTATACAGAGGCTGAGCTTTACTGAATAAAATTGTCCAAACAACAATATTGGATGCTAGCACACACAATGCTGCCCATACCAAACCCTCACAATGTTTCACATCAAAGAAAGGAAATTCACAGTTCATGTGATTTAGAGATTCATACAGCTATAAATATAATAGAACCTAAATTGCAAATCAGAAATATTACAGCAAGGAATGTCTGCAAACAGACAACTCTATTCCATCAGAGACACTATTCATAAGAGGTAGAGAAAAAAAGTGTTAGATAAATCCGTAAAGACTATATGAAATTCAGCAGATCATAAAACAGCTACCTATATATGGAAGCTGTTTTGCTATACTTCACAAAAAATAAAGCCATGTATTCATTCTATGCAAGAAGAACATCTCAGGCTGTTAGCATTTTGGCAGTAGTCACAACTTACTTCTGTGTAAGAAACATTAGTTAATGCAGTGCTTAAACTGAACCATGGCTATTTAGTTTATAACATAGCTGTGGTGATCCACGTGCAGATCTACCTGATCCATGGGCACTCTACTAGGTCTCACTCAGAAAATCCATCTTTTCAACGCATGTACTAAAAGTCCATGAAACAACTTTAACTTAGAACTCAGGATAAAAAACGCTATGCAAAAATAATCTTGGAAAAGAAGACAGAAGATTATGACAGCTGTTAGATTAGAAGAACAGTTTCAGCTTTGTGTGACAGAAAAACATTTACATGCACTTACCTCACTTACCTTGAATTATTTTCTCCAACACAGCTTATCTTGTCCCAACTTGATAATTTCTGTTTTCTATGGGGACTGAGGGTGCATTTTGTATTTAACTGTTATTCAATCCTTTATTTCAACAACCTCAAAGTAGTAGACTAATTTACCAGTCTGCATCACTTTATCTGCTGTTACCACTTTGTCTTAATGTTATCATTACCACTTTCTAGCCACTTGCCCTCATCTTTAATCCTTCAGCATCATCACAAAGTATTGTCTCACCACTAATTCCTTGCACACAGTCTACTCAGTTCAGTCTCAAGGCTCTGGATCCAGCAGACTGTCTCTTAAAGTAAAATTTCTACTGCACTCAGTCTCAGAACGTGTTTAAAATAGTTTGTTTTTCTTTTTCATCTATAGCTGACAAATATAATTTGCTAAGTGTGTAAAAATTTATCACAAGGTAAATTATTATGTACATATAAAAGCCTCATATCAAAGTTTCCCAATTATGCAAAGACCTTAAAGAGGAATTTAACTTTTTAAGGTATATTAAATATAATAACTATGCCATGGCTTCAGATACTGCAAAAATTTCCTTGTTGACGACTTGCATCAAATATAAGGTACTATGAAAAACTGTTGCTGTACAAGGGAATATAGAAAGAACCCACATCTTACTAGCTCCTCTCTAAGTCTTTTTGATTGTACATATGCAGAGTATATGTCATAATACATAAAGCAATTTATAAGATATTGATGACAGGGTCAAACAAACAGGAAAAAGATGTAACACATCTTTTTATAAAACTTAACAAAAATATGAGCAGTTCAGTCTTCTTCCCAGATATTTTTTCTTGCCCCCTTCTAAAAAAATCAGCATCATATAGGAAAATCTCAGGAGACAGTCAGATCAATTGAATAATTTGTTCTACAATATTTTCCTCACGTATCTATGAAAAATTAGGAAGAGTGGCAAAGACTTCACCGCAGCACAGAGCTTTTTAAATCATAAAATGTTTATCAGTTTCTGTGACAACTCAGTAGAGCATTTCTATTTTGGAAAAAACATCACTAGAAGATATGTGCTTGCACTTTTGTGTTCTCACCTAGAATTCACATTTTACTCTCCCTTCACTACTTACCTCTGGCTGATTAGAAATGTTAAGAATGAGGGCCCACAGATCAGCTCGGAGTGCTGTTGGACATCCCTGACGAACATACTGCTGAGCTGCAGCACTATCTTGCTCTGCTAAAACTGTAAGAAACAAAGCAGGTAAAGAGTTGATGTAGTGTAAGACTTCTATCAAATACCTTAATTTTTAACTTTAAAAACTGGCTTACCATGCTGTAAGCATTAGCTAATAGGAAAATACTGAAAAGATCTTGTTTCCACATTGCAATTTTTAAGTAATTCCTTGGGAAACAAGGCAATTGGTATTAATCAGCAAGGCTGTACTACACTCTGTCATAAAATAGCACTCAGTATGTACACATGATTATATCAAGGCTAGTTGCAGCTACTAAGCTGGCATCATGCAGAACAAGCAGCCATTTATAGCCACAAAATACTCCTGGTTTAACTATGAGTGGTATCTCAGTTCAAATAGGATATTGCCACTCATTCTGGCTTATTTTGTGTCTCCCTTCTTTCCATGTTAACTATATGAGTACCTTCACAGATAACTGTGGGGCCAGAATTTTCCATTCCAGAGTATACTGTCATGTTTTCTCATTATTGGTGTATTTACTCTAGAGGATAAAGACCTCGAAAGATATTGGTTTGCCTTCATATTGACATAAAACAAATACTCTACTGCTGACAGGTTTGCTTATTTGGGTTACTGTTGTGAAGCTTTAGGCTACCCTGTCACAAGGGCCTCATGCTGAATACAGTGCTGTATATACCATAGAACAGATTATCATGTTCCCTACTTAAATCTATAAACTTAAAAGACAGACATTTTCAGCTACTATAATCTGCTAAAAGTGTTCCTCACCAAGGGTGTGTGATTAACTGTACCCTGATACCCAAAATGTCTTTCACAAGAGAGAGAGAGAGTTGGGAGAAATTTCCGTGTTATTATCTAGACATTACATAGGTGTTCAACTGCTTCTTGGAAGTTTCCAAGTCCATTTCCTCTAATTTTTCATAAATGCCTATGAAACAGCTCGCTTTTCTATATCTCATTGAATTTGATATTCACAATATCTGCTCCCATATGACTTAGAAGGATGAGGTTTTGAATTAAATATCTATCTAACTGATTTTTCTTTTCTTCCCTACTTGCTTAAATACTGAATAGACCAGCTTGCCAAAATCTGTTTAAGTTGCAGAGCTCTAACACAGACATTTCTACGATCCTTTGTTCCTGCATGAAGAAGGCGAAAAAAAAACCCCCATTCCTACATTCTCCACAGAACTTCAGAAATACTGTGATTCATCTTGGCATCCATGAGTATTTACCTTAGTTTTCTTACCGACATAGAAAATATTAAGAAGTAGTTTTGGTATATACAAGATGGGTTTTACTAAACACAATAAAATAAAATCCTCAGACTTGGCAATACATCTAATATAAAAGCAAAATTTGCCTCAGTGGCAAACAAAGTCATAGCTAAAACCCATTAGAGCATGCAGCAGTTTTCCCACTGAATGCAAAGGGATTTCAGTTTATGGTCAAGGCACTTACATATTTACAGAAGTTTTAGTCTTTGAATATAGGAAAAGTTAAGGCATTCTCTAGAATAGAGCTGCTTGGTATAGGCAAGAGATGACGAATATGAACGACAGTGAGGAGTTGAATGAATGGCTCAAGAAGTCCAGAAAATATAGTTTATTTGGAAGAATGGGAAAAGAACAGAGCTGGATAGCACCTAATAAGTTGCTCTTGGATTAGAAAATTGACAGTGCAGGACAGAAAGATGGCAACAAAAGAAGTAAGAAAGAAAGAAGGATCATTGTTTTGTTACTGCAACAAAAAAATTAGGGTGGAGCACTTTTGGGACAGTACCCTGCCTATTTTTTTCTTTGATGCTAATGTTCAGCAGGAATCACAAGAGACAGTAATGACTAAATATTGGTGTATTTCAACCATTCCTTGTATGTTTCTTCTATAAGCAAACTTACACTATTAAGTTATTATTTATTTTAACTTCCCCTTCCTTATGTAGGTTATTTCTTAACCTACGAAAACAATCCTGGAACTTTTCAGAAAAAGCAGCATAAAGAGACAAGTGAATATTGCATAGTGGCTAATATGGAATACTAATACTAATTGCTAATACTGCAATATTTGGCAATTGCAACTGATTATTAAAAAGATTATTCTGGCACAAAGGCATAGATCCCATTACAATAATGAGATCTTTGTGTGCTGAGAAGGGACTCCAGAGAATTTTCATTTTAAACTGAAATTCAGTAGTGGAATAAGTTAAGTTGCCACCAAAAGTATGTCTATGTGCTTCCTATTTTTTTTTTATTGAAATACCTGTGGAGCTTTTTATCTGGTAGCTACTAGTACGCTGCAAATATTTGCTTTTCTATCCCTGTCTAAATGATAACAGTATTAGTGATTGTCTATCTAAATTACGATGGCATTACTGATAATGCTTTGTGCTAGTCTAAGTTCTTAAAATTCTAAGAGGTACATAGAAATACAAATTTACTAAATGTATTCTTAACTACTCACAGTTTATTACAGATAAAAAAAGATCCATACCTTTCTGCCCAACACGTACATGTTCATTTTCAAAGAACTCTAGAAAATAAAAACAGAAAAGTATGGCAAAAAATAAATGAAAAAGACACCCCAGCTAATAATGCATTTTGTATTTTTAACACATAATTACATTCAGTTGCTCTTTACTGCTAACATCACTAAAAGTTAACCTGCATCAGACAGAGGCAAAGTTCTTTTTCAAAAACTAATTTTGTGTTTCAAAAAACAAAAATATCAAAGCAACACAATATTACATGATTTTCAACTAGGCAAGTTTCCATTTAAAAGAAAAATCTCGTGATACTACAGTGATTTCCATTTTTATGTAGAAAGACCATTTTAAAACCTCTTCCTACAGCAACAGATGCATACATGGAAAACCAATAGAGATTATACACTATTTAAGTTACTGAATATTAATATATGGATATGTCCTGTAATATTTTCTTGACAACAGTTATTTTAAATATTCTTATATGTACATTTGTATGTATGTATGTATATATATATATATATATATATATATATATATATATATAATATACCTATCTGTTAGCTGCATTAACATTTACTGATAATTTCTGTATTTCTGGAAACAGGCAATATGGTTCTCTAGATCCTGAAGTGTTCAAACATATGAAATCAATGTATTCTCTACTTAAGGTGATGACTTTAAAACTTCTCCAAATATGACTCTTCATATATGCAATGTTTTTTATTATTAGCTATATTTTACTATGAAAATCATTAAAATCATAGCTACAGAACAAGTATTTATGTTTGACTATGGGAAAAATACACCATTTTTTTAATAATTTTGAAGGATTCTACTCATTAGTGTTCTGTTTGAATGACTGGAGCATGGCATTCGCTTACCAGGAGGCACTTGTGCTGAATCATCAATACCCAGCTGTCCTATATTTAAGCCTAGCTCACTAAAGTCTTCTTTCTGAAAAGGAACAGAGCCATAACAAATTAATTGATATTTTTAATTCTCTAAATCACTTGAGATTTCTTCTGAAAGGCTTAATGTGAATATTTTCTGAACCAAATTAAGTTCTTCTAAAGGCATACATTTGTAATAGAATCTCGCATCAATTCTTACTCTAGTTTTAGTTATTAGCCTCAGTTTGCATATAAAGTATGAGCTACACCTGGATGTAGTGAAGTGGTGAATGAAAGATCAGGTTAAGGATCTATAATTCCCATCTCTCTTCCAACCCAGGTGAAGGTCTTTCTACTAGCATAAAATCTGCAAGAGCCTCATCAGTGAAGCATTTAGAAAAACCCTCCTATATATAATACACTGGTACTCAAACATTTCATTCACACCTGACAATAAAGGGATTTATATTTAGAAGAAAGTCAGAAGTTAACTCATTGTCAGGCTACTGATCTTGTACAGAATCTGCAGAATTGATATGTGCTACAAATTTGAAGTTTCTTGTATAGAAGAAAAATTATTACGTGAATAACATGTACAGAAGTGTATTTTTGGCACGAATTAAATCTGTGAGACATAAAATGAAAACTTCCCTACTTGCAGAAATTTCACTGTTTTATTTTTCATTAAAAATATTTTTATAGAACTTCTTTATGCTCTCTATTTTAACTACATATTTAGATTGATTTTCACTTTCAAAAGGAGAAATAAATGATGATACTAATATTCATTTTTATCAGTTAGAATCATTTTCATTAGCAAAAGAAAAAAACTCTTACAGAAACCTCCTATAAGAAAAAAATATACTTACCAATTCTGGAATATCTTTAACTTTTAAGGGAACCTGAATTAGTCCCAGATGATTTCTGAAACTAGGCTGCTCTCCATTTTCATAATTTGGGTTTCGAAGATTCATCAGTACCTTAAAAATTGTAGCTCTGTCATTTCTTGCTTACATTCAGAACCCTTCTCAACATCATCATCATAACAAACAGTGCATTCAGTAAAAAATAATTTCCCACAACTTATATATATAGACACAAATTATCAAATTATATATCAACATTTTCAAAATCAACAAGTATTGACATTTTCAAAGAAGCTAACTTAGTCTACTTTGAAAAGTCAGCTCAATAAAAAAGCAGAAATAATTTTTAATATACACAACTAAGTGCTGGCTACATAGTAATGTCTTGACCAAAATTTACTTCCTCATTTAAGCTATACCAACAACATATTTCTGATGGCTACAGTATCCTGGATATTCTTCAGAATTACTTTTTTCTCCATCTTCTTACACTGGCAATCTTACAGAGCTTCCAATAAAATTGCTACTTAATTTGCGACTAAAATAATTCTTTACTAAATAACAATATATCACAATATCTTCTTTCATATAAGAAAAAGAAATTACAGAATTGAAAAATTAAAGCAAATATAATTTAAAGGACAAGGAATCACCTCAAGGTAACTGTGATCTAAAAAAGAATTTACAGTCCCACACATGCTGTTATTCCAAGGTACAGATTTTGATATGATGTTGAACTACAAAGATTCTTTCCAACATGAATTTCCAGCTCTTATGAAATTCTTTCATAACATTGTACCTCTCACTCTTGTAAGTATTCTAATACCATATAATCTCACTGTCAGACTTGTTAATTTAAAGAAACTGCAAACTCTGGAAAGAAAACAATATAAAAGAAAAGGAGTGATCATGAGGGTCACTGAATAAAGCTGAAAAAAACTACATTTATTTACAGATCCCAGATTAAGAAAACACCAAGGCTGTTAGTACAATGATGAAAAACAAAATAAATAAAACATTTTCAACATTATTTTGATTAACTGAACAAAAGGAATGATATGTAATAAGTACTCTTTTACTATGATGTTCTGTGCTTGAGCCACAGAAAATGATAAATAATACTGACATTTAAGACTTTAAAGATTCCACAGTCACCAATTTTTTTAATGATTCATTTTGATTACATACAAAAGCCTTGAAATTCAACACAGTCCTGTTTCATGTTTGATTTTTTACAACCTTCTGAGATGACCTACAATTTCAACTGCATACAAGTCTACAATCTATTATCACACAGTCTATTGGCTTCACATATTGTGATTTAAGAGCTTAATACATTGGAATTGAAAATGTAAAATGGTTTAAAAAATCACTTCAGAATTGCTCTCCAAGGAAAAAAGGTTGGGCCCAGACTATGCTTTAGAGAAGTTTATCACAGGTTCAATTTAAAACTGCAGTTAAAAAATAAAAAAGGGAAAATAACGTTTTGTTTTGTAAACCAAAAATGAATTCACTTGCTATAAACGATAACCAGTATGAAATATACTTAGCAATTATTTTTCCCACTTCATATAAAACACTATAATGGATACAAGCCAATGGCTGAGTATGGTTTCATAGAGGCTTACCTCAAGAAAATCTTTAGGTGCATAAACAGGCCGGAAAAGACTTAGATCTGAAGTAAGATTTCAATGACACCATGTTAAAACCAAAAGACCAAAAACACATGTGCCATATCTGTAACACAATCTAGCAATTTAAATAACAGATTAGAACAAAGATCAAAATAACATCATAACAAATATCATGGCAACAACTACCACATATTCTATCATGATTATGCTACTGATAATTGCCTTATTTTTTTAAACCTCAGATAAATGAAGAGGAGGGTGTTCTTCAAGGTCCCTTCCAGACCAAACCATTCTGTGATTCAGTGAAGACAACAGTAGCCACAGGAAGCTTCTACTTAATCCTCCTAAGTGTTTAGACTGAATCACTCCTAGACTTAGGAAAGATATGATTTTCAAAAGCGGGGTATTTTTTAACAGCTTAGATTATTGAATTACACATATTGCTGTGAAATGAAAACTAGGGAGCAGAACTAAAAAATCAATGAAGCGTATTTGCCACCAGAGAGGTGGTAGTGTGACACAAACCAGCATCTCTGCAAAATCCTTTTTAAGGAACTTGGCTATGAACTAGCATGAGAGTTAGCCTTACTTTCCCCAAGTATAATATGATTGATTATTCTATGCAAGAGTTATTTTTATCTTTTGTCAAGAAAACATGTAAGCTTAATTATCCATAGTTCTGAACATTTTCTGTAAGCCTGAGTTTACAATAAGAGGAGCTGTCTCCTCGTTGAATAAATATCTAAAGCACTGGAATACGACACAATAACCTCTCAGTAATGATTCAAAGTTAGTACAATAACTTGAAACAAAATAACAAGGAAATAAGTATTTATTTATGCATAATGACACATTACCAATGAAAGAAAGAGCAAAATCAATTTGCCTTGAAGAGATTAGATTAACCTTTGACTGGTAAGTAAGATGTGCATCCTGCCTTTCTCTGTACAAAAATTTAATGCATGTAAATTTAGTTGGCCTTACCTGGCTCATCAGTTCCCATTTCATTCCATTTATTAAGCAGTTCTTTTTGTTCATTTGCAGGCCTCTGAAATACACAAAAAAGTGTATCTTCTTTTTTTAAACAGAATAAATAAAAACATGCCTATTTCAAATATGTGTTCATTTCAACTATACATTAATGCAATGTTTTACAAAATAGCAATACAAACTTATTTGCTAACAATTTATCCCTAGTCTGAAGGTACATTACACTGCAAAAAGTCCAAGTTCCAGTTCCTGGAAGGAAAGAAGCCCGTTAAATAGATTCGGGTGTTTAGTGATGAATTTAGGATATTTAGTACTCAGTTTTGGGTTACTGAAGATTTACTGCCCATTCCATAGAGCTGTTGGACTCTTATCAAATTCCTGTTCCTGACAGTAATGAAAACCAAACACAGCAGCATCCTTTAGGTCATCATGAACCACAGAGGTTCTGCCACCTATCACAGAGGTAAAACAGGGGAACAAACAAAACATTCTAACATTGCTCCCTACTTCCATGATCATTAAAATCAAAGCCTCTCTATTAATTAAAAAAAAACCCAAAAACAAACAAACAAAAAAAAAAAAAACAGACCAGAATGTACAGAATGTATGACAAACAGAATCAGCCATGTACCAGTATCTCTCTCTCCTCATGCAGCAGTTCAACTACAGCCTTCTGTGCACACAAAGCACATCTGTATCACACACAGGCCACACAAGTTATACACTTGAGTCTGCACACAAAATACTCTATTAAGAGCAATGAACATAGTAACTAGCTTTCCAACATGCTGCTCCCTCAAGAGGATAATTACTGCAACAGCAAAGAGGAAAATCTACCTAGCATCTTCTCCCAAGCTGAGCTGACACATTCATTGCCACCATCTCTGAAAATTATTCTGCATTAGAAAATATTTAGATACTGAACATGCAGCTCTTGATAACCATGTCTAAAATGAAGATTACAATACAAGTGTGCAAGACAAGGCTTAATTTCAGAGAAAATGTCAGTTCGAAAACAGAAAATTAACAATAGATTACCTTCTGTGCTAGTGGGATATTAAGTTCTGTGCACATGCTGTTCAGACTTTTCAGAATTCGCTTCTCCCAGCTTCCCTAAAATACACACAAAAGATAAATTATAAGGAATTTCTTTTTCATGAAAATTGAATTTACTACGCAATAACAAGCAACTTTTTGAAGTCAGATATATATAAAAGTATAGCAAGAGTCACTAGCTGACATCTGCAAACCTATGAAGCGAATATTTACATGCTTCTTTTACATGGAAACAACAGATCAAACAGATCTCATTCTTTACAACACAAAAAAGAACCAGAAAGTTTAGTTGTTCATATTTCATATCTTTAAAAAAACATGTATTTCACAATTACTACTTTTTATATATGTTTAATGATCAAGCTTCTTCATAGATCAACATTTAACAATTTTTTCAAACAATTATAAGAGGTCCATCAACTGTGCATAGCAAATACCTTCTCCACTTTGGGGCCTGAAGAGACTGGCAGTCTTTCTCCACAAAAAGTATCTTAGATGTTGTCAGAAATAAAGGAAAGTTAGAAATCTGGTATTTTGTAATGCTTAAAAAATAGTTCTTCTAACACAATGCTCAGGAAATAGAGCATTCTCTGTCTAATCAGAGAAAACCAAAAGTAGACAATACCTCAGTGGCAAGTGGACAGCTTAAAAAGCAACCAGATTCTTCTGACAACTGCATTAGCCTTCAATAGCGCCTACTCCATGGCTAACTCCTCTGAACTTAATGCCACTTAGTAATGGCTTCCTTGTCAAAGGACTTGCTACATTGCTTCCATGATTACAACATCACTGGTGGGTTTTATACTTAATTTAGTTTTCTGTGGATGACAAGCCAGACCTTGATCACATGAATGCAAAGACTCCTCTTAATTTCATTTAGTTCTATTTATTGCTTGTAATTTGCTCTAGACACAAATTTTACAACAGTTAGTTACTGTTTAACCACGCTCCTCAAAGATCTGTCCGGAAGAGGCTGCAGTTCATTAGACAGGAAGAAAATGAAGGGAAGGGCAGTTAAAAAAAGAAAATTAAAATCTTGTCTATATTTGTTTCATTTTAGCTTTCATTTACAAGCTCATTTACAAGATCCTCTCATAACTTTTTCCATCAAAAAAATTGCTATCTTTCACCAGAAAGTTTTCCTCACAATCAATTTTCTTTTGCATAAACAAAACAGGACTGAGTTTTGAATCTAAGGAATGTTTTCCAAATTACATACTTTTTACCATACTCTGTAAAGTATTTTATTTTAACTGTATTATCATATTTAAATTCCTTTCAAATGCTACACAACACCATGCCACAAACTGGTTCATCTCTCACAAAGTGGTAGTATCAAGTATTTACTATTTTGCTAAGAATTGAAGTTTTGTTGCTAGAGAAATAATAAGTGAGAGAGCATGAAGATTACTGGATCATAAAGGATAAGAAAGTGGAAATGGAGAATACACAGGTAGTAGTAGCAAAAACAAAGTCAAAGTATTTTTTGGCAAAAGCAAGATCAGATGATCAGATGGCCTGGCCTCCTGTCCACCCAAACCCTAAGTGTCCAGTGTTGTCTCCCTAAGGAGATTATTCCACTGGCTGATTGTTCCCCATGTGAAAAATTTTCCTCTTCTGTCCAATCAGAATCTCCCCAGGAGTAACTTGGACCCTTTACTTCTCATCTTTTTCATGTGACTCTTGTAAAAAGGAGTCGCCATTTTCTCTGTAGCCACCCTTTAAATACTAGAACAAGGTCTCCCCTAAGCCTCCAGTTCTCAAGGCTGAACAAACCCAGCTCTCTCAGCCTTTCCTCACATGTCAGGCTTCCCAATTCTCTGAACATCTCTGTGTCCCTTCTCTGGACCCTCTCCAGTCTGTCCACATCCTTTACTGTATGGCAGGGACCACAACTGAACACAGTACTCCAGATGTCACCTGACAAGTGTTAAGTAGAGTGGGACAACGACTTCTTTATCTCTGCTGGTGATGCTCACATTGATGCAACCCAGCATCCTGTTGCCTTTCTTTGATGCAGCAGCACACTGTCCACTCATATGGAGCTTGCTGTTCACCAGGTCCTTCAGGTTCATTTCCTTCAGGCTGCTCCCCAGCCAGGTAGATCCAAGGCTGTGCTGCTCTCTGGATTATGTTTTCCCACATGCCAGACCTTACATTTGTGCTTTTACATCATAAGTCTCTTATTAGCCCACTCTTCCAGCATATGCAAGTTTTTCTGCATAGTGACTCTCCCTTCTGACACGGCCACCTCTCCACTTGGTTTGGTACCACTGGCACCATCACTTCATGATACCATCAAAGGGAGGACAGGTGGAGGGGGCATAGGGAGGGGAAAAGCAAAGATATGTGTAAACATATGAAAGCTACAAAAGAAGAGACAGATGGCAGCTTTGCAAGACCAAGAACCATCTAATTCCAAAAAGCAATGGAGGTCAACACACTTGGTGTGACTTACAGTTGCCACACCGGACATTAATCCACTTACTACATGGGGGATGCAACATGTTGGTAATGAACCACTTATACACAGTCATAAATTGTGACATAATTAATCTTTCAAGACCCAGTAAAAGATATTCAAGTAAATGCAAAAAAGACAAAACCCAAGTGAGGGTTATATGGCCTTTCCAAGCAAGATACTGTGCCCTCTCTCCAGGATAGCTGGTACCTGAAGTGAGCAGAAACAGAATGCACTGTTCTTGACTGAAATAAAAGGCAGAGGGAGAGGTGATAAACTCATTTCATTGATGGGAACAATACATTTAACAAGATGATTCCTCTAGTCTTAGGAAGAAATTCAACACTACGAAAACACACCATTAGGATTGCTATGGTTACAATTATTCAGTAAAATAGCTGAAACTGAGGAAGGTAGTAGTGCAATTTGGAAACAATTTCATAGCATCACAGAATGGTTTCCAAGACTAAAGAACCCAGCTGAAGGGAGGGAGAAGGATTATTAACAAGGGCAAGTCCTAGTAATAGGACAAGGGGGAATGGATTTAAACTGAAAGGGTATGTTTACATGAGATATGGGGAAGAAATTCTTTACTGTGAGGGTGGTGAAACATTGGACAGGTTGCCCAGAGATGTTGTGGATGCTCCATGCCTGAAAGTGTTCAAGGACAGGTTGGGTAGGGCTCTGAGCAATCTGATCTAGTGGGAGGTATCCTCACAAGGGAAGGCAGAAACCAGATCTTTAAGGTCCCTTCCAACCCCAACCATTCTATCATCCTATGACATACAGCATTACTACTCATTGCCATTAATGCTCTATCCTTCTCCAGAAACCTGGGTTTTTTTGAGGTAGGAAAAGAAAGCAATATAAAAACTTCAGTCTGACATTTATGAGAAAACAGAACTAATGTGAGGAGAAAAAGGGTTAATTATTAACATTTTAATACCTACTCTAGAAAAAAATATTAATATCGCTTTAATCACTGATTCAAAGTCATTCCAGTAACTATCAGAGATGGTTTTCTGGGAGTAGTACCCTTATTTCCACAATTCTGAAGTAGAACAGAATTAATTAAGATAGAAAAGGATAAAGAAATTGTCAACAGACTTACAACAATGGAAACACCATCTTAAATGGTGACTGTATCTAATAAAAATAGAATATGACAAATACGACTTATATGCAGAACATTTTTATATGGGGACATATTTTGATGATAGCACCAAAGTATTTTTTTCAACTGCTGTGATGCTAAATGAAAATAAAGTAAAAAAAAAATCTACCTACAAATAAAAAAACCCTAGTCTTTACTGTCAAAACATTAGATTTTCAATACCCGTGGAAGTAAATTGTTATGTTTTCACTTACCTTTCTCCCAAAAGGTACTGGCAACCTGTACATTTGTATTTTAGTTATTTCCAAATATTTTAAACAAACAAAATCGTTGAAACACTGACTTTGTAAGCTTTTTGCACTGTTTATTAATCTTTAATCAAAAAGAGTAACAAAACAAAACCTAGTTGTGATTCAATTGCTCCGATGATGCTTGTTTTCTTACAGGTCCATTATCTACCGTGATGTGTGTCATCTTGAAAATCAAACATTTGCACATATCTCAACAGTTTTAGAAAAGATGTTTAGAATGTTAGTTCTCTAACTGTGCATTCATTACTCTTTCACAACTACCATAATTTACCAGTATTTCTCTATGGAAAGGATTCACAAGGCTTTATCAAAGAGCTGGATTTCAAGAAAGGGTTTGAAAGAGCATCATACTAGTTTGGCTGGGATAGAGTTATCTTTCTTCGTAGTAGTTGGTAAGGTGCTTTCTTTAGGATTTGAGACCAAAAGGGTGTTGATAAAACACCAATGTTTTAGCTGTTGCTGAGAAGTGCATACATGGCTTCAAGGTCTTCTCTAATGCTTCCCCAATGGCAAGGAGGCTGGGAGTGCACAAGAAACTGGGAGGAGACAGAGCTAGGACAACTGACCCCCAGTGAGCAATGGGATATTCCAGACCATACATCATCTTCCAAACAAAGAAGCTGGGACAAAAGTTGCCTAGTGCTGGAAAGTAATTAATGTAATTCCTGTTTTGCTTTGTTGGCATGTGTGTCTTTTGCTTTGCCAATTAAATTAGCTTGGTAACACAATTTCTCACTTATGCCCTTTTGATTCTCTCCTGTTTCACTGGGTGAAATTGAGTGAGTGGCTGAGCTGCCTACCAGGGTTAACTCACCTAGAGGACATGGGTGACTAATACTCTTTGAAATAGGGAATCAAATTTTGAAACCAGCAAAGACAGGACTTCTCCTGCTCATTTTTCAACTACTGGAATAATAGGCTTTTCTACATACAGCTAAAAACACTGCAAGTATTACATACACTTTTGTAAAATAATAACCCATGAAACTGGTTCAAACATGCATATGGATATATGTCTGTGGTTTTTGCATTAATAAACTAGTAACAGTGATTCTTTTCAGGCAGCAAATTGTGGCAATACATTTCACACCGCACAAGAAAAATTGATTAAAACAATCTTTAGCCCCAAATTCTAAAGGCTGAACCCCAGGACAGAGAGATAAGACTTAGGGGAATAAACAACAATACGATTGTAAAGGTAACACAGCTTGTTGAGTATTTTGTACAAGAATACTGCAATGTATTTCTAGGCACAGCGGAGTTAAATACACCTTTATCCCTACCTCAGAGATTTTTGTTAGATCATATTCTTGAAGCTTGTTATTTTTTTCTTTACATTTGTATGTGGATTTTTTTTTATTTCAATGGCATATATTGGCAAAAAAAATTAACAAACAAGTAAAAGTATTTTTTCCTGACACCAAAAATCCTCGTTTAATCTTTACAGTCCAGTTTCTCTTATTCTCCTTCAATATGCCTTAAGCTCCTCAGCTCTATACTTTTCATCTTCCTTTCATATTTTAAGTACTAAATATATCTCTTATTTCTGAAGATCTCACTATCTCTGCAACCTCTTATCTTTCATCATGAAACTGCCTGTGCCCTCTCAAAAAATGTTTTTTGTCACCCTAAAGAAATGACCTATAGCTATCCCCTATTTTCTTCTCAATGAAGCCAAATTCTCTTCTTTGACATTGTCACATCATTTCTATTCTACACTTTGCACCTACCTGCCACTATATCCTACTTCCTTTGTGGATGGAGAATTACTCAAGCACTTTCTGTATTTATGTAAAATGTCACATATACAATATTACTATTAACTTTGATGCAATTACAAATCTGTGATTTTCCTAAGGTATAAAGCCTAGAAACACAATAACATTCCACAGAATAAATCTCAAATAGTCTAATTAAAGCTCTGATATGAATGGTAAAATTGATAACCACCAACCTGTGCTTTCCTCATATAGGCTAAAGGTTCTTTAATATGTTCAGGCGGTGCTGCAGGATGACAGGGCGAAGGAAACCTTAAGAAGAAAATAGGTAAACTTTAAATATTCAGATGTTTTAGTTTGCTTAATTAATCCCATATTTGTAAACCTAAAGATAACTTCTTTCATGAGAGCACTAACAAAAACACAAGTGTATGTTGATCAAAACTGAGTATTATTTTTAGAAGTATTTTTTCCTCATCCATTCTATGGATATAAATAAGATAACAATATGCAAGAATTAGTAACATTTCAACATGAGTTCTTCTTGTATTAAAAGTCATGCTCCCTTATAATTTCACATATAAAATAAAATAAAATAAAATAATTACATTAACAAATCAGGTATTTTAAAAGTGTATTCTCTTCACATTACGTCGTCTTTATGATTCCCTGGAACTTTCCCTCTCCAAGTCATCACATTTTTTCAAGTGACAATATATTTTTTTGAGGGTCTCCTTTTAAAAATCAGTAGTGAACATGTACATGTCCAAAGTAATTATAAGTTTAAGTAAGGTACTGACTTAAGTAAAGTTGAATATCCACTCATAAATTGCATTACAACAAAATATAAAAGCTGGCACAAAAATTTAAAACTAAACCAAAACATTAATTTATCTTTCAGTAGTGTAGGTTATTTCCAATGAGATGAGTTTTTGCCAAACATTACATCCAGTTAATTTTAAGTGTCTCAAATATATTTCAGGAAATAAAATTTACACATAGCTTCTCTAATAGTTAGCCTGAATTTTCATTTGTTTGAATGCATTCAATCAGTTCCTATCATATGTTTTTGGGAAACCCTCCCCAGATTTCTTCCCATTTTTAACAGTAAGATCATTCTTGTACTTGCTGCAAATTTGTTATGGACTATTCTGTCCCAGTGTGTAAAACAGAATCAATATCAACAGATTTCAGAAATGCTGCTTCTTGGCCTTTCCACAATGCTCATGAAATCATGGTGTTCATAGTTAATTTCAATTTTCAAGGGCAAATTTTGTTATTTTGCTGCTTATTTCCGTGCATTAGCCCTAGAGACAGGTAAATATTTTTCCCCGGAAAGATATGATGAAGATGAATCCTCACTAACAGACAGAAGCATTTTGCTGAATTAAGTCCCTCATACTACTAAATATACATTGTGCTAAACTGGTAACTCTAACAAGCTTATTTAAATTAGCACAAATAGATTTGCAAACACATTTCTTATTTCATAGTTGCATTTATGGCTATATCTGTTATGAAATTCACCTTTCCACTGTGCCAGAAGGTAAAGAAAAATTATGCTTCCCAGAAGTCTAATCTGAAGTTTGCTGAACAATAATAAAAAGGAAACTTGACTGATTTGACTGTTTATAACCAAATCCCAAGCGTGATGAGCACTGACCTGAGAAACCTAGAGATCCAAATCTTAAAGATTTTTTAAAATAATTAATACAAAAAACATATGCAATGTTGTGATAAATACCTCAATTAAAACTCATTTGCAGTAACTACCTCATTTACATAAGAATTATATTATGACCCTTGGTACATTTGGAAGTAAAGCCAAAAGGAAAATACTAAAGTAACTACAAAATGTGCTGATACTTATTTAATCTATTCTTAAAATGCACTTGAATCCAGTATTTTCACTAGGATGAAGAAGAAATAATGGCACGTTAAAAACAGAAACTAAGCAGGTACCCTTGCTATGACACATATTGCAGATTATAGTAACACACCATACACCTCTGTAAACAAATGGATCAAAAGTAAATCATGTGAGTAGAACTCATTAAGTGAAAATACTAAATAAACTCACACATTGAGTTCACTATAAACAGCATTCTGAAGCTTCTTTTCCCAACCTGTTAAAATAAAAAAAAAAAACAACAACCAGAAGAAAACTTTAGGAATTAATACTAATAGAACATCAATCAGAGGTTGCTTTGCAGTCACTGGAGTTTAATGTCTGGTCTCAGTTCACATCTACCTACCAGAGAGACAAGAAGAGACAAAGAAACCTCAATCTAATTAAGATAGGAAAAGTGCAAGTTGAAACCTCTATAGAGACCAAATATCCTTTATTTCCATCTGCTGTTCAAATAATTACAATATAGTTTTGGTAAAAAAAAATTACATTCTATTTCTTAAATCCATCATTTTATTAAACCAACAGTTAATATTAATAGAAGCAGTGTTCCTAATGATCATAAATCTAAGATCATTTATCATAAAATTCTCACATTATAGTAACACAGGCTACAACTTTCAATGCAAATTGGAAATTTAACTAAAGGTAAAATTTTCAAGAGTATCTCCATGGAAGTTAATTTCCATTTTCAGAAGTGACTGAACTCTCATTTCACTCAGAACTTTCAAAAAATCATCAGTATCTTATAAAATTATAAAAGCACTTTGCATAGTATGTTTTTCAAAATGCAGATGGAATTCAACAACACTTTCCCTTTTAAATTTTCTCTATCTGATTTAATAATCTGGAATCAATGAATGTCTGCTTCTGGCTACTGTCAGTGACAAGACACCAAGCTCTACCAACTACTGTTTTCATCACTTATATCACATATGTTCTTACATACATCTATCCTCCTCACAAATATATCAATGAAGTATTACAAACCTGATGTCTTCAGAAAATCCTTAATATCCTCTTTTAGAGATTCCAGCTTAATTTCTGGTTTGTGTAGGCTAACCTAATATGAAAAATAAATAAATAAGCATCAAGAACTGAAGAGAAATTACATTACTCAAGTTATGAAGTAAGTAATGAACATGCTTAAGGTTACACCCAAAGCAAAGTCCTTCCTCGAGCAATGGCTACAGCAGTCAAAAAGATCAGTTAACTTTTTTCTCATTCAATGTCTTTGCCTTTTTCATCAATGCTAAAAGGTGTGGGGAAGAAGAGAGAAAAAAGGAGTAGAATATGCAATGAATGCATATAAACATACATGTTTAATAATCTGAGCAAAGAACCCCCATACTTAGCCCAAATGCTAGACTATACACATTAAGGAATTGGTCATAAGGTAAACATGGTAAAAACTAGAAGACAATCCCTGTATTTCACCTCAAAGAATTAAAACTGGAAATATTCCATAATTTTTCACTTAACCTCCCACACTTCACCTCTTTAAGGTAAGAAATGCCATCTTCAAACAAAAAAAAAAACCTGAGTGCATCAAACATTCCCCACTGCAGCTGTAACTAGTGAGTATATACAACCTCTTACAATGAAATGCACTCAACACACTAACCAGCACGAACCAGCTTTAGAACCACACCTTGACACAACCATACAGATGGTGCTGCACATCTTTCAGCAACAGCAGGACCAGCTGCTACAGCCATCTCCTTCTTCTACAGCTAGACCAAGAGGAGAAAATGACTAAATCTCAAAGGTCCAAAAGGACAATAAGCAGAAACTCTGAAGTTTCTGTGAACTGCCTTCCAAGAAATATTTTCCTATGCATGGTACATGGCAATAGCTGATTGACATCAGATAATAAAGCTAAAGGTTCAGAAAAAAAAAAAAAAAAGCAATGCTGCATGCTAACTTGAAAATTACACCAGAAGATCTGTGTGTCCATAGCCATGACAGCTCCAGGCATATGTTAGAAGCATATGGCCATATCTTCTGCATAGAAATGTGAGGTATCTCTTACCAAAAGTTACTCAACAATATGCGGTAGGCATACCAGCTACTGATTCTATTGCAGCAAACTTTCCTGCTGCAATAGAGTTTTAATTATTAGTTAATTAAAAATAATCTTTCACTAACTTGTGTAGTTTTCCAGCCCTAACGGCACTGCTGAGAGCATGGCATGCTTTAAGTGCATGGCACACAACTAAAACTCCAAAATCCTATACTTTGCCTTACAGTTTATACATAGAAAAGGGTGCTTCTGCACTGGAAAAATTGGTCTAGGTGAATTCATAATGCAGAATTTTAAGGAAACCTTTCCATTTTCCTCACATGAAAAGAGGAATGGACAATAATGGAGAGAATGACACCATCAGCATTTCTGCTCTTATTTCTTGTCTCCTTGCCATTACAGGTAAGGAAGGTATTTATATTTGGTTTATTGACTGCAATAGCAAAGAGACAATTTCGCAGCATGCTTCTGAGAAAGAAACGTCATCATAAGCACAGACCAGAAGGTGTGATGAGTTGCGTAACTCTCGTGCCAAATGACAAACGTATTCCATCCGGCACAATGGTAAAAGCTGGCAAAGGATGGTTACTAATGTCTGGGAAACAAAGATTTTTATGAGAGTTCTTGGGCAGCTCACAAAATACCCTTTTAAGCAAAAACTTCAAAGAGTATTTTATGAAGAATGCCTTCTGAAGCTACAGTGACGAAAAGTCCTACGTCCTTTTTGGACATTTGTCAGGCTGAGGGTTTTCTCTGCTGCAAGGCAGTGGTTTTGTGTGTTTCCTGTACAAATTTTAAATAAAGTAACACACATCAACAGGGCAGATTTTGCCATTCTGTTCCACAGAAGTTTTTGTGCACTCATTTTGTAAATGTTCAGCTTTGTCTTTTGAGTTAAATATGACTAATTCTAATCTCAAAACCCATGGGGTGTTTACCTGTCAGGTCTGGTATGCTTTTTAGATATGCAAAAAAATCCCCTCACAAATACAACTCATTGACAGATGATAAATCACACGCACAAAGAAAGCTCCTGTACAATCTGCTATAAAATGGGTTAATTATCTTGACACTGAAAACAGTACAAGAAACGATGGAAGTGTAATCAGAACAGTATTTCAATTCTCTGCTGTTCACACACCTGTGAGCTCTTCGCCTATTAAGGAATATTTGACGCTCCTATTGACAACAACAGGAGTTTTTTTGGAGATTCCTGGAAATTCTGGAAATTGATACAACATATCACATTAGAAGGCATTAAGTAGTCCACAGACTACTTACCATTTTCTCTGTCAAGCCAAAAGAAAAACAGAGGTCTTTCTTTTAAACTGCTGTTCCTAACAGAGCCTGTTCCCCACCTGTAGAATATAAAATCCAGTGACTCTCCTGTATGCAGCAGAAAGGAAACAGGACAGCACGTTGGGGAAGATTTTCTCCAAGGTTTACATTAGTGCACCAACCTGCACTGGTTACCCTCACCTCTTCATGCCCATGTATTCAGTCAAGTCTTATTTAATTATTCCTAGCCCTGCTGTAGCCAATGTGCTTAGGCTAATCTTTAACTTCTCAAAACGTCTATCTTTAGCACTTTTCCTGTGTCCTTTTTCTTCTCTTTGCTGAAAAAAGCTCTGAGACAAATTTTCACATAAGAAATGTGAAAATCCCCCCCATCGTCCCCCCCCAAATTATGGAGGAACTTTTGTCTCCACTTTTACCAATTCAGAGTTCAGTTGCAAAAGCCTCCTCCCATTTACACTCTCCCTTTTGTTTACTTGTGTACTACAAACAACACATTCCTAAGTGCTAAGCAGAACAAGAGAGCCACAGAAACTGTCAGGGAATCATTGCCCACTGGATTTCTGATCAGTTTTCAAATCAGAAATTAGATACTTGAGAATGTGGCAAACAGTTCAGCTGGCAGCTGCAGCCAGCTCTAACACAGACCATATTCTACCTCCATATAACACAACAAGGGAAAATACTCATTTTGATAAGTAATGAACTCTCTTCAGAACTGTTTTGCTGTAACTTAACAGTATGGTACCTCTTTAGAATTCATATGGGTGTTTATGGGAACTAAACTGAGGAATCAAGGGGACTTAGCAGAGCTGATGTTCCAAAATTACTAGTCCAGGTCACCCACATAATCTTGTTTCTCCTTTGGATTAACTGATCTAACTTATTTCTGTGTTGTACCATGTTGGAAAACACATCTAGGTATTTGTATTTTAGGTAGGATTGGTTTGTTTTAAACTTCTTGGAACAACATACTGACTAAGTCTCATTTGCATCTTCATTCCCTGTGATTTTTTTGGTAGAATAAAAATATGTTGACAAAATTTTATTTATATAAAAAAAGTATTACTACAACTTTACATAGATAAAAATGCCTGCCTAAGATTTATTGGGAGAAAACCCCACATTGATGAGATTTGTACTCGTGAGCTGAATTAATTCCCTGCATGATCAAAAAACAGCAAACACCCAGGTAGAACTACCGATTTCAACAACACATCTTGATGAAAGGGTATCTTACTGCTATAAGAAAAATACTATCTGTTACTATAAGGAGACTATAACATTCAGGGAAATAGAGAGTGAGCAATGTAGGAGAACAATCCATGAAAGCAAAGGGTGACAGCTAGAACAGGGAAAAATATTCAGAGGCTGAGTCAGGGCAATATAGAGCCCTGAAAGGAAATAGGGATGAAATTCAAACATTTCAGCAAGAAATAACAAATCATCTTTAATAAATGTTAATGCCTAACAGCTTTTCCCTGTAAAACAAGCATTGTGCATGATCTTATGGATAGGGCACCGAGGTCCAGGCGTGGGATATCTGTGTTCCTCTACAGTCTTGGTCGGCTTCCTGTGAATCAAGACACATCTGTCCCTTCCACATTCCTGCATAAAACAAGCTATCATTACAGCATTTCTTGGCACACCCCATTCTTTAGCTGTATAGAACAGTAGGGTAGTTTGGGGACCTTTAAAATGTTGCCAAATTTGCCGGTGCCTAAGGTACCACTAGCAATATTGCGTGCAAATCTTTGATTTTGGCAAGGTATCCTGCTGAGATCTGGGCAAGTCACCATCAGAAGTGATACTCTAAATGTACTCTCTCTGTACCTGGATGCCAAGATAGAAGAAAATCCAGACACTCAACACTGATGTGGCTGAAAAGAAGCAAAAGGATAGTACAACAGTAAAATAATACAATTGGTAGAAATAGGAAATTGATTCATAGAGGAACTGACCACAGAACTCAACCTATTTGCAAACTAACATCTAAATATGAAAGTGGCATTCAGTGATCATGACTGGAGCAGCACTGATTATGCAAGAGATGATCCATCAATCACAGCATCAAAGAAGTAAAGGAAAATAACTAGAGGACCAGCAACATACTACTAAGAGGAGGCTTGACAGAACAAAGTGTTCCAGCATAACTTCTGTGTTAAACTATTTCTTTTCTCAACAAGAATAAACACTGCAGAGAAGTGATCCAACTATACTGAAATGTGAAATTGCATCAGGTGAACACATATTTTTATCCTGCTGCAAACAGTTCTGCAAATAACTTTACACAATCCTAATATTTTTACAGGCTATCAACCATCATTTATCTTCAAAGCCTTTTCTGTTTATATAAACATGTAGATAAACATGTACCCTCTCAAAGCATTTATTACTAGTTCAGTATGTTTTTGCACAAATGCACAATGTTTTTTGGTTTTATTGCTATTATTTTCCAAATTACAATAAAATAGAATCCCCAAATATATCCCATCTTTAGAAGAAGTAAATTCAATGAAAGCTAATAAATATTCACCATTCCTTAGGTACTTCATTCTACCATAACTGGACTTCATCAGGACCAAACTGACTTGGTAAAAACCACTTAAAGCACAACCACAACAATTTCAACATAAACACTCACTAAAAACTTAAACCCCTGCAACTTTAAGGGAGAAATTTTAGTTTTGGTTATACATTTCTGTAACAGAAAGTACAATCATTCTGAGCCTAACTAAATAAATTTCAGTAAGTGTGAAACACTGATTACAGTGACAATTTTCCAACCCTCCTACATTTCTACATGAACTACAATAAGGGAAAAAGTATTGTGAACTTTCTTATACAAGTAAAAATAACCTAGGACATACAGACAGCTGTAATCGGTCTCATATGGAAGTTACCAGCTTCAACTATTATGCTGTGGTACAAGATATAAGGATATATTTTAATGATGTAATTTTAATGTTTAATAAATTTTCTAGGTTTTGAATATAAAATCAGTGCTGAAAATAAAATACACACCCAAGGCAAAACCAGAATCCACATTTTTAAAAGTACTACTCTGCCAGTCAAGCTTGCATTGCTTCTGAACTCCATCATCTGATCAACACATACTCAACTGCATTCAATTTAGATTTCACTGTAATGCAAATATTACCACTGAGCCACTTAAAAAAAAGGCACAAGCTCTATCAGCAGGCATAGTAAATCCTTTGCCAAATACAATGCATGAAAATGAACCATTAATTATCCATGATGACTCATGAGACTATATTTGTTTGCTGATTTTTATTAAATAAATGCAACATTGCACAGAAATGTTCTCCTTAATTTGATCTGTTATGTAAGTTAAGATTGGTATCAGGTTTTTTTTTTTTAACTGGTGAAAAGTATCATGAAAATAATATGCTGAGACATCTTGCAAACCATTCACTCCACATAAATTATTTGAAGCTTATCTACCTACACTTTCTTTACAAGTACAGCCAGGCTCCTACTCCAGCTCCTATTTTCCTAGCGCTCCCAATGCAAGTCCCTTCCTCCTTTGCTCCATCTAAAGTTTTGTAAAGACCCTTACCTCTCCCTTTGATCAATACTGTCTTTAAACCCTTCTGGTTCTTTCACAGGTCTGCTCAAAGAAAGGTGGCAGACTCCCCTCCTCTGGACAGTGTTTCTGACCATGACATCTCCTTCCCACCCTTCTTCGTACCTTCAGTACCTCCATCAATGTTCTCTCACTCCCAAACTTAATTGCTACAGTGGGGTGGGATGGAGTAACAGGCTTGATTTTTACACTTACATTACCCCTTTCAGCCTACTGTAACAGCCCTTATCATGCTTTTTTTACAACTTCCCCTCAGGTTGTCCCACTCCAGTCATACCTACAAGAACCATCTGAGAACATTTATGCAGACAGTGCCAGGGGGAACTCCTTGCACTGTGAGTCTTTCTTGTCCCATTTAAAACATAATTTAGAACCTTTATCTTTCATTTAGAACCTTTCATTTTAATGTCACCTCCTGCTGTAGAAAAGTTCTTTGGGAATAAACTACTGAAGCTCTTGTTCGTTGGTTGGTTTTGTTGGGTTTTTTAAAGACTTTATTATTTGCCCCTGGTCACTAGAGGTTCTGGGCAACTCTGAGTTAGACTGATGTCTATTAGAGGTTTGCATGGGACAAAAATTAAGATTGCTTAACCTTAACTGATTAATAAAGCTCAACTCCCTCCAAAGATGATGAAAAATTAAGTTTCTGAATTGGCTGCAAATGAAAATGTGCTAAAAAGGTAGCACTTTTTTCATGTCTCTGAACAGTTTCACACAATAAAATCTGTGTTCACTGACACAGATTTTCCCCAAAGCAGAATTTTTAGCAAGATTTCACAAAATAATTTGTTTTAAAACTGCATTTTGTCCTTGAGATGTCTATGATTTAGTTTTCTAAACACCTATAATCTCTACCTTAAAAACATTTACAATTCAGAAAGGGAAGAGAAAAATTAAGATTAAAAACAAGCAAACTTGATTACAAACTTGTACCATGAAGTTGTGCCCAGAAAATGTGGTCTCTCCTCTGCTACCTCACTAATGCCAGCTGCAATTGTACCTGTTGAAAAGTTAGTATTTTGGCTCTTTGTCATTGTTACTTTTATCATTCAAACACATTACAAAGTATGTTCAGAAGAAATTCCAAAGCAAGTGACAGGCACATTAACACTCTTACCCACATCAATCTCTCTTATTAACTGCAGTAATATATCAATATATCAAAACTCAACCTACAAAAATCAACCTAACATTTATTTATTTATTCATTCATCACTTACATGACACTACCTCTACTTCAATCCTTGCGATAAAAATGTGATTATCTTGGTATCCCCAGAGGTCAAGCTGTGACAGCAAATCATTTGATGCCCATGCCAAAGTTATTTAAAAGAGATTGTGTATCACAGCCCTTGACACTAGCTCAGGCTCCCAGTGACAGCCAAGCAAAGCACTGGTTTGATCAGCTCATAACCACAGGGCTACTCTATCACCGCTCACAAATAATGTCAGGATACTGTGTTTTCCCCAAAATTCTATCAATAAACTGTTCATTCTGAGTTATCCTTCCTAGCAAATAAAAGAAGAGATAAATTTACAAAACATAGCTTTTCTAATAGATAAAATACTGTTTGTGAGACTACATGTTCTCTCGAAATTCCAGGGATTATTATAATGGACCTTAAGATCCATTTTGACTGTAATGTTTTCAGAGACAGTAAATATTTTTGAGGAACAAATATCTACATCATTTTCTACACTAAGAGATTAAGAATATTTGTGAAGTATAACTGCAGTATAAATACCCAAAACAAAAGTTTCACTCTGATGCACTGATTCCAAAGACTTCTCAAAATACAGTGTGCATCTCCAAAACCAGTTTAAAATCCCCTAAAAAAGGGACCACTCTTCCAAATCACAACTTGTGCAGACCGAGCATTGTTAACCAGCAGACAAAAAACTCCATCACATCCTACCAATAAAATGGAGTTCAGGAGTGATGCACAGCAACAGCTAAGATTTCCTATTTGACAGTGCAATTCCAGCAATACCCCACGTAATGGGAGGACTATCAAGCATTAGCTTAATACAGAGTGAAGCAAAATTCAGAAACTTTCAGAATTCTGTACAGCTGCTCAGGGATGGGCAGCAGACCAGCCACTGACTGAGGGGCCCTTGCAACCGCACGGTACAGCACTAACATGACTGCCCAAGCTTTATAAACAAAACAAGTCTTCTGTACAGGAAAGAACATAAATGTGTGCAAGGTCAATTATAAAATCCTCCTCTATCAAAAACACAGAGATTCCTGGCAAACACAGTGTACATTTGGCCCTACTAATTTAAACTACAATCTCCAAGAGATAATTCATTCGAGTGAGAAATCCCATTGTTGATGTATCTATAAACTTTCAGATCACTACACTAAACTACAGCTCTGATTTAACCTGCTATTATAAACCCTTCAAACACAACTCTAAGAATCAGCTTGAATATTTGTTGCCCTGTTTCTTTTTTTTCCCCTTAGAACTTCATATGACTAGAATGATCATGACCTATACAAACACTTTTTTTCTTTTCCAAGAAATCTGTAAAACAGTACTGTGCAAAGCCATCATAGCAGATACATTCTCGTGTCCGGCAGGGATTTAGGCACCTCACTGCCCTTTCAGACTCCAAACACCACCTTGGGAAGGCACTGCTCACGTTCTCAGTGTCCACCCGAACAAAACAGCTCCACAAAACAGCCACCTCCCAGTTTAGCACCTTCTAAACACCCAGCCAAGTCCTGAGGACGCCAAGCTTCCTCTTGTCCCAAAAAACCCATGCAAAGTACCAAGTGACTGTGAAATCAGGCCCTGCCAGAGACGGGGATGAAAGAATCCTGTTGAAGGGAGTGCATTCAGGATTGTTAGAAACAGGAACAGAGTGGTTAGAACAGAGCCCTGCTCACCAGCTGTTTTGAGGACCAGGTCTGACTTTCCACTCCTCATGTCAGGTTTTTTAGGATACTCAATTTCCCAACATTTAGCAGAACCCAGCCTCTACACTCCTTCATAATTCCAGCCCCCTTCAAGTCATGTACATTGGTTTATTCAAATAATTAGAAAGCCCTGTCAACAGAAGCGAGGCAGACACACATTTATAAAAGCATTCAGAGACCAAATCAGCACATTTAAATACAAAACAAACAAAAGACAGACAGTGTGACAGTGATGTCACTTGCTATAAAAAGCTTCAGGGACAGTCAAAGAGGAAAATCATGTTTCATTTTAAAATGCAACAAAACTAATGGACAAATGATGGACATGGTATCCTAAAAAAAACAAACAAAAATAACCCCAAAAAACCCCCAACCTGTATAATTATAAGCAGTGTTTGAAAAAAAAAAAAAACAAAACCGAAAGCACAAGATTTTATAAAATCCAATCCAAAACATTTCAGCAATGCACAATATTTGTTACAGCACCATGACTAGGTTATTATGATCCTGAAAACTGACGCAATTTTAATCTGAAACATCCTGAATTAAATTCAGCTGAAATATGAAAATCTGGCTCCAAGTACAGATAAGTTATTAAATATAAAAAAAGAGCAAGACTGTTATCCCAGCTACTAAAATTTACTTCCATGCGTATTTTTTTTCATTTATTTTCACTTCCTTTCACCAAATCCTCATTTTCTCAGGGACACTAGGGGAGCGGGGGAGGGTGGGTGGAATTTAAAGCTCTCCAAATTAAAGATTAAAAAAGCAATTCGCTTCAGGACCTATATTTGAAGCAGTGAGATTTCAGACGGATAGTCTTCATATTGACTGCGAAATCCTTGGGTCCCAAGGGGAAACAATGAACACGGCTCTAGAAGCCAAACACGCCGCTCTCCGGCCCCGCCGCGGAAGGAGAGGAGCGGGACAAGGAGGGCAAGAGGGAGGGCCCGAGGGGCGCCGGGGGGCCCCGGACCCCCGCCCGCGAGGAGGCCACCGGGGCCGGGGGCGACGGCCGGGAACAAAGCGCCGGGGAGGGGCAGCGCGGAAGGGAGGCGTGCGTGGGGGCACAGCGGCGGGTCAGGGCTCACCCGGGCCTGTCGCTCCAGCTGTGAGTGGAGGCTGGAGCCCTGCAGGCGCTGCACGACCCTGGCGATGGTGAGGGACAGCCCGCGGTCCGGGTCCAGCATCGCGGCCCCTGCGCGGCCGGGCCGCCTTCGTCGTCGCACCGCCGCGTTACCCGGCAACGGCGGCAGCGGCGCCGGCCTGCGGCGGCGTCCGGCCGGGAAGCGGCGCCGCCCTGAAAGGTTCCGCGACGCCGCCGCCCCGCCTGAAGGCGAAGGAAGCGCCCAAGGGCCGTAGGTGCTCCTGGGCGAAAGGAACGACAAAAGTCAGAGGGTCCCCAAACAGTCAGAAAGTTTTATTAGAAAACTACGGGGAATTTTAATGCCCTGACCTCCTATATAAGCACAGAAAGAAAGAAAGGGGGGAGGAGAAAGAGATGGCGAGTCCTGGTCCCAGCGCAGCGATTCAGCGGCTGGGGTGCCGGGGTCCGGGCTGGTGCCTTTCTGGGGACAGGTTTCTCCTGCCCGAAGGCTCCCTTTCTCGAGGGAAACAAGTCGGCCCGTATTGATGCGAAGTTTTCTTGCATTTCTGGATATTTTACCTCGTCTGCTCGGCAGGGTGAGGCGTTAGTTCAGGCTGGGCTCCGGGAGCCGGCACCGTCCTCGCTGGAGCCGAGCAGGGTGCGGCCCGGTGTGCGCCTCGCTGCGGGATGTGCGTGCGGGGAGCTTCCATCTACTGCGCCTCTCCGGGAAAGCCTGCTCCTATGTGCGGCAGTAACTGAACCACGCAATCGGTTTTTTACTTAATAAACTAATTTACTACGCCAAAACACCCATTTTTAAAGTCCCAGAAGGATTAAGAAATAAGAGAGGGGATAACATGGAAAAGCTGATTGTTGACCTCTAAACCATTTTCAGCTCTGAGGATGACCTCTAAAATAAAGAATGTTTCAAGATTCTGAAACATCAGGAGTAAGTTTTTCACTGTTGGGAGTGACAGATATGAGGAAATTATAGATGTCATCAGTTACATCAATAGAAAAAACAACTGCATATAATAGGTATAAAACATGCACCTGAACTCATTTGTCTGCAACCAGTTTTGACTTATCTGTGAGCATTTCTGGATAAAATGAAGTTTAAAGAAGAATAGTAATAGAAGGTCAGAGATTAAGTTCTTCGATGAACTGTAGATAAAACTGAAAAAGTCACTTATACTAATCAAAATACTGAGGAGAGGTTGCTTCTCAGTTCATGGAGAGCATGGGGAAATGAAACACCCAGTTGCCTACCAGTGCCTTGAATATCTTCTCATTTACATCAGGTTTTCTGTCACTTCTTTTCTTACATGCATGGATGATGTTAGGGGCAACAGTGAACACTTTTTTTTCCCCTGTGTATTGGGAGAGTTAATGATATTTTTGTCTACATTCCCAACTGAACAAGCATACAAAGTGTAATAGCTTTCTGTGCTAGTTCATAAAAAAGTCTGCAAAATGTTCCATACAGAGAGTAGCTCACCTCATTTTGGTTTGTTTGGTTTTTGGGTTTGTTTGGGTTTTTGTTTGTTTGTTTGTTTGTTTTAATGAGGATCATTTGTTTGTGTGGGGAACTTCGCATGCTAAGGAAAGCACATGCAGAAAACTGGAGCATGACCATAAGCTCTGCAGGTCAATAGCTGAAGTCCAGAGTTTCACATTTCAGCTGCAAGTGTGAGAGAGAGCCCTCTCTCCTTGCCTGGCACAGTCCACAGCAGCATTTTCCTTTCCAGTTTGTGAGCAAGCCTGTGGACTGCCACAGGGATGGGAGTCTTATCTTGTGTTTGGTGAACGTGTTATTTGTCAGGGCAGCTTGATCTGTGAGGACTCAGGGGCTGGGTACATTCCTGCTGGTCTGTCTGCTTTGCATGTGATCTGCAGGCGCCACATTTGGCCACAGGGCAGGTCATGGAGCGGGACTGAAGCCACAACACCTTGCTGATTAGAAATGTGTGTTCCCCTGCTACTGGGGAGTATGGGGAAACCATACATCAGGTGAGTTTCATGTGCAGTGCATAAGACTTTGCAGGTCTGCAAAAGCCATCCTGATCACTATAGGTCAAGAAAACAGGACAAAAAACTAATGTCAGCTGCAGATGAGTAATTTCCTGCAGTTGACAACCTCTGCTCCAAGGTTGCCTTTATAACTCGCTGCCTATGCACGTCTGTCAGTCTTCATTCCCTGGCTTTTTAGGCTGTTTTCAGTCTTGGTTTCCTTCCACTGCATTTCCCTTTGGTCAGTTACATCTCCAGTATGGGTAGGAAAACTTACTTCTTGTAAATGCCAATCCAAGCTTAGAAGTAGGGCGATATAAAGAGATAATTTACAGAATCTTACTGAGGGCTGTTAACAGCTTCTTGTGTATCCCTACCATATCTAGTTAAGAAATCTCATGCTTGAGTGTGTGCTTCTTTTTTGTTTCCTTACAAGGAGTGTACTGTATAGCAGCTTCAGAAATACAGGGTCTTTATTAGACAATATCACTTAAATAACAGGCATTGGCAGAAATCCCAACTAATGCTTTAGCCTATCCCCCTGGTATCGCAGGTTAACTTGGTTCCTGTGATAAATTTTTGACAACTGCAGCTTTTTCATCATGATTTACTTTTAAATTGCAAGTAAGCAACTGCGTACAGTCAGTGTAGAGTGGTTTTATGATGTCCAGTACCACATACCAGAGGTAGCTTGTTGGTTTTATTAGGAGGTCTGGTGTAGATGTCATAGTTCTTCTATTTTGGGTTGTTGGTTCCTTCTCAGTGTCTCAGTCTTACACCCTTGAACACCAGTTGTCTTCCATTTGTATTCCTCCTCCATTGCACTGCAGTGCTCAACAGTGTAGTACCGTAGTTTACTGTGTTTTGTGTCAAGTTACTTCACTGAACTGTACTGATACTGGTATCCCAAGTGTCTTTTATTAATCTGCCACAACAGGTCTGGAAAGCATCGAGAGTCTGGAAATGGAAAGTAAAAATTATATAGTCAATCAGCTTGGCTTTTTCCATGTAATCTGGTAGTTGACCTGATATCAAACTAGGCTGTCTGCAGGTATCACCAAAGGAGGCAGTGCTGTTGTGTGACAGATAATGGGTGAGGGAAGACAACAAAATACCAGCGAGGTAAATAAAATCCCAACAGTCCCACTCACAAAATCCCAGCAGTCAACAAAATCCCAGCACTTCCAGTCTCTGCTCATAAGACACTCTGCCTAAACCGTTCACAACACTCACGCTGCCCTGACCCCACCTTCACCTGTCATTCTGTTGTTGTGAGAAATGCCAAGTTTGAAGTCTCCTCTTAGGGCTGCTGTCTCTGCCGGGGGAACAGGTGTGCAGAGGGGCTGGAGTGGAAACACTGCCCCCTTACCTGTGCTGAGGGTGGGTACCTTCATGCGCTCTGTGCTGGCAGGAAAAGGTAGCAAGGTGTGGTGCAGAGTAGGACTAAGCATGCAATCACTGGGACTTACTGCTGTGGGTGAGCTGCTTCCCTTTTCCTTTGCACCCTGAGTGCCAAGGGGTTTAATGCTATCCAGGGAGAGCTACATACTGCATTCAGCCTGGTAATGCATCAAAAATACTCTGTAGCTCTCTAAGTTATTCCCCCCTTTTTTTTTGTGCTACAGGAGACACTGCCAGGAGGATGATAGTGTGGGCAAACCCCAGTGCAGTCTAGGTCAGGTATAAGGATGGCATTGTCCCAAATCAGCCAAGTGCCACAGAAACCCAGATTTAGGAAAAAAAGAAAAAAAAAAAAACATAACCAAATCAAAACCAAAAACAACAACCTAACCCAACAACTTTCTATTTTCTGCCAAACAAAAGGATAAGACATTAGAGGAAAAAACCCTAACAAACTCAAACAAAAGCTACAGACATCCTCCCTTACCCCTGTAGGTCTTCAGATCTGCCTTTCTTCAGACAGGGTACTGGATTAACTGGATTTTTTGTGTAGCTGGTTAGTGGTTTTTTAATCTAAAAAACTACTCCTGTCCAAAACTTCATTTCTTCTTTTTCCACTTGAAATAATATTAATTTGTGAGGGCTTAAAATCCATTACCCCAGTCCTCCATTTCAAACCATTATCAGAATTTCACCTGTGAACTAAAGTGTCATGTTCCAATAAATTTCTCATCTAAGCAGGTACTTTCAGAGAACATCATATTCAGTCTTTTATTCAGTGTGCTCACTCCTTATATTAGACAAATATATATTAAACTTTAATATCTATTATGGGCCAATCCTGCAAGCTCCTCTTTATAATATCCACTGTTTCCTTGCGCAGTCTGAATCATGATATATTGTTTGGAGCTGATAACAGATGTATGACAAAAGAAGAAAGATCTGTCAGTGACTCACCCTTTTGACTTTCAAACTTTATTCAAATTACCAAAAAGTGACAGTGTGTATTTTGACAAGTTTCAATACTTTCTTCAAAATAATCAGTTCCTGTGGAGTAATGAGATTTTTTTTTTTTGCCCCAATACCACTGATGCAATCTGAAGAATGTAGGAAGTTTAGATGGTGTCTTCACTTATCAGAACAGAAAACATCTTTTATTGCAGAATGTTGTCCATGCGTAGTAATATACTTCCTCTAATATGTGGCTGAGCTTGAGAGCTAGACTTTTGACTACCAGTGATGTCAAGGATTATCAGTCTAGTCTTAGGAGTTTCATGTTGCTCCAGTTCTTAATTTTAGGGAATTTCCTACCATAACTTTGGCTTTAGATAGTGTAAGCCTCCCTACTGAGGGCCATGTATTTCAGGTCATAATGTCAGTTAGTGGTACTTTTTGTAGCATTTCTGAGTCATAGCCATAACTGTGGGTTATCCAGTATGTAACAAAACTAACATGCACACAGTCCCTAGTTTTTCTAGTGTTATTAGATTTAGTCAATTTTTCATGTGTTCTATTATTAGTCAAGTGACATGGGTTTTAGCAGTAATATTCTGTATCTTCTGGTTGGTAAAATCCCATGTGTGCACTTGCCGTGCATGAAGATGTAATTCTGCCAATGCAGGATTTCTTGGAATTAAAGCAGAAATGGAGTCTATCTAGGTACACAGTGAAGAGAAACACATGCTGAATCACAAATACAGTCGAGACACTGAGTAGTTTATGCACTTCACACATGGCATATATATTTTGTTTCTTTAAATTGTATATTCACCTCAGAGCAAGTCTGTTGAAAAATTTATACAACTATTGTACTTAGCCAAACCTTTTAAAAGACATGATTCAGCATTCATGAACAAGCATTTTCTCAGGTCACATATAGCAGCTTACTTTAGCTATTTCTTTTAAGTTTTTACAAAATTTAACCAATTGGTTTGTAAGGAAGCAAAGCAGTAAAAAAACCTGTCTAGGTGGATTCTTAGTTAACACCTCCATGTCAAGGTTTCTGGTGTGTGGGTGTGCTAGGGTGAGATTCTGTGTTCTTTTCAAACCTATTGAGTCCAGTGAGTCTATGTGATCTAAATACAAGCAGGACTTGGGTCCTGTCTGTCACAAGAAGTATGCTCTTTTTAAAGACAGGAACAATCTGATCTAGTGGGTGGCATCCCTGCCCTTGGATCAGAACTAGATGATCTTTAAGGTTCTTTCCAACCCAAGCTTTTCTGTGATGCTATGAAAATATCTAAAAACATATGTGTGGTGATGTTTTCATATCTACTTTTGAAAAATATCAAACCCTCTCATTCTCTGTTTATTTGTTACACAATACTGAGCATTACTCCACTGAAATAGCTTCTTGATGCTGTATCCTACTTATTGCAGTAGGGGAATTTCATCTGCTGTGGAAAATGTAATAAATGTTTTAAGGTAGTCTGTTATACATCTGCTCACTGCCTGGAATATATACAATTTACTACACAGTTGTATCAGTGCGTGTTGCAACTCTTCAACAACCAGCAGACCACCTTGGATACATTATTTAGCGTCTAGATCATAGCTGCCTTCTCCTTAATCATTAAGAGGTAATCATAAACTTCAGCTGGCAGAACAAGGATCTCTTCTTGAGTGCATATTATTCTTCTGATTAGGATTTGATGACAAAGTTGATTAATCCTTTCTCTTCTCTCTCTCTTTTTTTTTTTTTTTTTTTTTTTTTTGTGTGTGAAGGATTATTCCATTGTTTCATTTCCTTGTTTGATAAATTTTCAAATAGAAGAATCAAAAGTGAAGAATAAACCAAAAGGAACTAGAAACTCTTGAAGCATTTTCGTAATGGTTATGGTTCACCAGCTACTGTAACTGTTCAAAAAAACAATCTAGATTCGATCAGGGAGATTTTTCCTTCCATTACAAGGATTTTTCACATATCCTTTACCTTGATTTCCATTTCCTTAACTTGATGTCTGCTCTGTTGGAAAGACAGCCAGAAGTGCAATAAAAAGGAAATGCTGAATGAGCAGAGGATAGCAAGCAAACCTTCATAAGTTTCTCATAGTTTTTTCACCAGTGATGATGTTTTCCTTTCCCTGTATGGACAAATAAATGCTGTGTATCATCGAAAGGCAGCGCCAGGCACTGATTAAATATCATCACCAACTATGGAAAAGAATCTTCTCTGACACATCTCGGGCCATAGTGGGGGTCTAAAGCATCCTATGTTGAAACAGTTGCAGTTGTCCTGTATTAGTTCAAAAGAGAGTTTTACATTAGTCAAAATGTAAAACTGAGCCCTAATTTCTAAATTTCTACCGTTTCTCTGTTTATATACAGGAATACATTATTGCAGAAAATTGTCTGAAACACTGATTACTAATACTGCCTATTACAGGAATTGTTGTGCATATATGAAGCACAACTAGATGATCAAACTTTTACTGTGAAAATAAGTTCATTATAACAACATGCTCAAAAATTCACCCAAAAAAGAGTGGAACCGTGGGATGGAAGAGCACACATATGTGAAGCACAGCTCTGAAGGCTGGATTGAGAGCCATTGAGTAGCAGACTACCCTGCTTTCACTAACCCAAAACATACAAATTAATATACGGATCTGCTTAAAGGAAAAATGACACCAAAATAGTATACACAGCTCTAGGGAGCACAAACAAACCCAAATGAAATTATTTGATTTCAGATGAAGCTCTGCGCATTGAAACCAAAAATTTAAAATATAAAAATGCAGTTAGGTTTTCTGTTTTGTATCACTGTTTAGAGGTCTGTGAAGTATTCTTTCAAATGCACAACAAATTTGCTAAATCAAAAAAAGGACAGAAGTAGTACCTAAAAAATTGTATTATTTTGTTAATTACAGGATACAGGCTTGCTTGAATCTTACAATCTATATTGCAGCATGTTTCCAGAAAGACCAGGAAGGAAAATTAGAAAGCATCCACAAAAGTGAATGTGCTAAAGGGCTCAGGAAGGGTTGAAATAAATTACATTTATTGCACAAAAAAAAAAAAAAAAAAAAAAAAAAGAGACAAGGTATGAAACTGAAAAACCAAAAACTGTACAGCCTATCTGAGATTATCATTAATATGAGTAAGCAGTCATATAGCAATGCAATTTATCATTGATCACTTTTGTTCTTCATAGGAAGAACCCCTGTACCCAACATTCCTACCCACTGTTAAGCAAAGGACACATTTTCCAGAGCAGATGGGATAAAATGTGCTCTGAGCTTAAATAAACACACGTATTTCCTGGTCTTTGTCTGAAACTGAATTGAGGCTTGCACTCATAGAGAGTAGAGCTGGGTGGATTCCTGCTGGATAATGTTTTGAATGTTAGGGCAACCTAAAATATGGAATTAAAATACCTTATTGGAATTGTTCAACAGCAGAAGGGCTTTTCATTTTGGCAAAATTAGGCTAATAACAGAAGCAGCATAATAAAATTTTAGATTAAAGTTGTGATACGTGAGCTCGGCCCCCATATATATATTGGCATACAGGGAGATAACAGCATGAGATCATCATAAAATCATAGAATATCCTGGGCTGGAAGAGACCCCAGGATCATCGACTCTAGTTCCAGACCCTGCACAGGACTATCCCCAGAGTCACACCATGTGCCTGAGCACACTGTCCAAGAGCTTCTTGAACTCTGTCAGGCTGGTGCTGTGAGCACTTCCCTGGGGAGCCTGTTCGAGTGCCCAACCACCCCCTGGGTGAGGAACCTTTTCCTGATATCCAGCTTAAAGCTCCCCTGACACAGCTTCATGACACTGACTCTTTTAAGGAAGCTACTTTAAGAATGTAGGGTTGTTTTCTGTTTCCAGATATATCTGTGAGGTTTGCAGCATGAATATGGATGGTACAGATATTTAAAATAGATACTACTAGCTTTCATAATCTTATCTGAGAGGCACAAGTCTTTGGGACTTAACCATTTATTTCCTCCTTAGAACTGGAAATAACACCAGTTGGAGGTACTGAACCCAGCTCAGTTGGGTTGTCAAAGGGATGAACACTCCAGACTTAAGGTGCCATTTTCAAATTCACCGTTTTGGTTAAGTTGGCCTAAAGCAGGAGAAAACTACACACAAATAGGATGAGTGGTAAGTAAAGAACCATTCATGAGGATGCATTGAAGAAGGAACAGAAGAAGTTGTTATCATGTCACTAGCTAATTAGCCACCATGTCAAGGTGATGGGAAAAGTGTAAGCAAGGAAAAATCCTGGGGATTTTTCTCATTCTCCTGCACTATTAAAGGAAATGATATTTATTGCCTTCTTGATAATTGAGCTGGATTTCATCAAAAATTATCAATTTGTACTGCCAGTTTCTTCTCAAAGAGTGTTAAATCTATAAGGCCTTGGCTATTTAGTAACACTTCAGACTACAGGAATAAGTTTCCTATTATTTTAGGTTGGATAATGTATGTGACCTACCATCTACTCCTCTTGAAACAGAAGATGAAAACTTATTTACCAATTTACATAATGATCTGATGTTTTAGAATTTGTTTGAATATTTCTCACAGAATCCAATTTTAAATTTTTAGCCTTCTCTTTATAAGGTCTTGAGAAAAAATATTCTGGTATGAAATGGCTCAGTTTAACAGCTAATGAAAGTGATTTATTTTTGTTGCCAAAGCATTCCCATTTAACTCCTAATAACTTTCATGAACAGTCATTGAGGATTAAGTGAAGACTTTGGCGAGATCTGTCTCTACAAAGTATAAAATCACAGCTGACAATTCTAACTTTCTAACAGAAATGTAAATTGTAATTAAAGAGATAAGATCACTGTTAGATTATGGTTTGAGCAGGATTATACTTTAAGTACCACTGGGTTTAAAATCAGAGTGGGTAACAGTGTAAACTGGGAACATTTCACTTGCATATTGCTTAGAATATTTTAAAAACTCTTTACTAGCTCCAGGAACTTGAGTCAGCAAAGCTTGTAAAAACAAACCATAAAATATTACTGATATTTTGTCGTTATCTCATTAGAAATACCTTTCTTACTTTAATTTATTCATTTTTCCCACATTGCAGGATTGCAAAATGAATGCATTAGAATAAAAGGAGAACATTGTGAAGAGGTAAGGTATCCAAGAGGAGACACAGTAGCCAGAATGTGTGTATGGTCTGTGACTGTTTTGCACTGCTTTTTTTGTACAGAGCACACTTAGCACCAATGCACCAGTGCAGTTGGTTCCAAAAAGGGCCAAACCAGAATGGCATGAAATTGTAAATATGAGATATTGACTTCAGGCACACACACAAAAATATTAGAAAAAATCACCCAGTTAATTGCAGTTAATATACCACAAATTTTCAAGTGTTCGTTAAAAAAACCCAAGAGTGTGGCACATAACTTTTCTATATACAAGGATTACATCCAAGAGATCCAACTTCTGATATGCTTAATTTATAAACCCTGGATATTTGGACACACCACAGCAGCCTGACTGAATCTGACTCTGTCAAAAAGTGAGTGTAGAGAATTCAGAGCAGAGATTGTCCTTGAAGTTTTGTTTCTCCTTTCTTTTGAGAGTTGAGACTTCTTGGCAGATTTAGAAGAGTTTTGTAATGTAAGCAAAGACTAAACAATGAAAATGAATTTAAAACTTACATACTTTCAGCCACATTAACTCCCTGCACTATGTAACACTGTATAAACATGAGCAAATAGTCCAAACTAACTACAGCAATTGTTCCTCAGAATATATTTTCTTAAGGATTATATAGACAAAAGCCTGGCAAGTAAAGCCAACAATACCATCATTTAACAGCTCATCTGTGCTGAAACTCTGGAAAGTATTATTTTCAGTGTTTCAGTATTTTAATAGTGTTTTGAAATTGCTATCAAATACTTCCAGGACTGCTTAGCACAATAATTGAAATAAACTAGAGTATTTTTTGTCACTATGGACTTGACTTGCCTCCCCCACTTTCTCAGAAATTATAACTGACAGCTTTCTACAAACAGTTATTGGATGGCATTATACCAATCAAAGAAATCCAAAATGCAAAGAGCATTTAGCTAAATTACAAATAAAGCTAAACATCACAGAAATTAAGACCTCGAAGAAAACTTCAGCTGGGGTAAATTGTCTTTGCTCCTGAAGGTCTCCATGTACCTCCTCTTACTGTGTTCAATAATTAGTCCAAAGTGCCAGCTAGCAGAGTTCCATTTAACTGAAAAAAAACTGGCCTGGAGATTATCACAGTAGGAGAACAAGAGTCAAACAATAAAATACTTCATTGTGTACAACAGAATGAAGGCCATGAGCCTAATTTAAAATCTTACTTTCATTATTTAAGCCTATAATTTGAAGGGGACAACCTGTCATCTTGCTGTCTGGCTACCCTTCCATGTAAAATCATGAGAATGGGAAATCAGCAAAAATCTAGACATCCCACAGTCTTTTGCTTTTCTATTTATTAGATCAAAATCCTATTTTGGTTGCATACTTTCAAGGAGTGTTGTTTCCTTGTGGGCTTTGCTGACAGGGTTTTATATAGTACAGTAGCTGTCTATGTTGTACCAGTAGTAATGATAGATAGGTCTTCTAGTGGAGAGACATTTTGCAATATCTTCTAAAACTTTTCTTCTTTACCCTCACTTCATGGTTTGAATTGTTTCAAATTACTAAAATTCATACTCAGATATCAGTTGTTGAGAAGAAGTTTAGTCAGTTAGTTACTCTTCAAAATCTGAGGCTGTGTGCCCCTCTTTGGTACTGACTAACAGAGAATTCATCAAAATATTATAAATTGTGTGTTCTATTTCTTGTGCAGACTTGTGCAAATTTATGTCAGATCAGATGACTGCTCATAGGAAGTTTATGTTTCCTATAAAAAACTGAAACTCTAAAAGAATGACTATTGCTGATTAAATTTATTCATTTTATGTAGGTGTAATTTTCAGTATTTGTCTAATAGAGATAATGCATCTCTTGATTCCAATATCTTAGGTTCCCTTACAACAAGGATTAGATGACTCTTGGGAACTCAGATGTCAATGAACAAAGTTCAGTAGTGTTACCTTAAGGGAGTTTATCATCAACAGATACTCTTATAAAAGTGTTGATGTTAGGTGAGATGCTATGGAACACAAAGTAATTTCTCTCTGTTTATAGTAAGACACACAAACTGAAGCCCTGGCTTCAGACATGCTGGTACCAATTCACCCAATAATACATCAGCTGACCTTCATTTCCTCCCTGCTAATTGCACAGCCACTCTCTAAACTACTTAGCTGGTGTTGTGAAACTAACATCTCTTTATCTAATTCTGTGGAAATGTGGAAATCCATTTGATCTTAACATCATGAGGATAGTGTGGCTTCTTTTGAGAGCAAAGTACCAGACAGCGGCAATCTGAAAAGACTTCCTTGCTTTTCCCAACTCTTCCACTCTCCCACTGACTGGCCTGTGCCAAATACTTTGCTTTGTTTTTTTTCATCTTAATTTGAAACTCATAGCAGCTGCAGTTAACATAACTAATTTCATTAATATACCTCTGTGAGATACGCTAATGAAAATCTCTTGTGGTAAAATAGTTGTGACTCTTTGTTATGTGCTTAACTGGAATCTTAAAATCAAAGACTATGGTTCTCACTTGTTACAGGTTAGGCTTTATTTAGCAGCCTGTTGCTGCTTTAAACTTTGTTAGGGAGTTGAGTACTCTCAAGAAGAGTTGTACCATTCTGTTGCTGACGTTATAATCTATTGGGGTTGTTTCTGGTGGCAATCCCTGATCTTTTATCTGTTTGTTACAAACCATGCCATGACTGTACCTCAAAAAAGTCTCAGATTACCAGTACCTTAGAACATGTGATGGATTTTGACTTTGACTGATGCTGGTCTAATATGGAAAGGTTTGCTCAAAGGAGAACATTAAGAGTACCAACATTAGATGGCGCTAATATAATCCGAAAAAAGGGATGTCCTGGGCCATGTGTTGATGCAGTTTACTTGGTATGGGGTTCTAGCACATAATATACCCACAGCAAAAGGGTATGCAGGGCTATTTGCTTGCCTCTCTAGCTTAAATCCTGAACTGTGTTTTTCAAGCAAATTAATATTCACAGGGTGAAGGGACAAAAAGGGTTGTACAACATCACGCATAGATTGCAAAAGAAACAAACCTTTTTAAAATAGTTGTGTTCCTCTTTCATGGGTGTGTATTCATTCCTCATTGCACTTATGTATCTGTTACAATAAGACACAAAAAGGAAAAGGATCAGCTTTAGTTGTTCAGAGAGCATTGATGTAACTTCTGCCTTCAGTTTTTAATAGTTAGAGGGCCAGATGTGTGGGGAGAAGAGATGCAGCTGAGCTCAGTGACAGTCTGAGAATACCAGCATGAGTAGCAGCATGCATGGTGAGCCATTGGGGTGGAATGAGTGGACAATGACTCATCCCAGACTTCAGTAATATCACAGGGCGTCAGAAGGATTGTTATGAGATATTTACCCTTATTTCTTTGAAGCAGTTTCCCTAAATTGTGTACAGAACTTGCATAGAAATCTCTGGAGCAGAAATCCCTTTTGCACCTGGAAGCCCGTAGAAACGTAACCATGATTATGAAATTGGACCTGAGGATTTACAGAGACAATATGCTTTATTCATCCCATTCATCAGAGAGCCTTGAACACTGTACAGAACTCACAGGCATCACCTGAGAGGTCTCATTTCCTCTCTTCTGAGGAAGGTGGTAGGACAGGCTGCCTGCATGCTCATGAAGGCATCAGGACCAGCTGTGTTGCATCTCATGGGTAGGTCAGGTACTGCAAATATGCAGGAAGTTCAAACACTATGAATTTGCCCTTCAAAACAATGAAAAGTGGTCACCCCCAAACAATTTAAAAGATACCTTGAGATATGTCTTCATAATAATGTGACCTAAATACAATAATTTCGTCATTGAAGACCTGTGGAGTCTTCCAGAGATTAATTAAGCATGCCATGTAATATATGACCTTTGCAGAAGCACTGCAGGAGCAGCAGGAGCACCTTGTTTGCCTTTGATCCCATCTATGGTTGGTGAATGGTATTTCAGAAATCACTGATAGTACAACAAGGTGCTCAGAAGTAAATTTCATCCTTATATTATTTAGTTCAGGTCAGTATGAAATAAATTGTTTAAATGCAGTTACTGTGAGACACTGATAGGACTCAGGCACAGATTGCCTTGAAAAAGTTTATGATAAATGTGTTCATGATAATTTTGTGCATTCTCCAAAAGTGTGGCCTAGTTCTGATCTCCCTGTAGTTTGTGCCTCTAACTCCACTGAATCAGAGGCCTAATGCCAGCATCAACCTGGCAAGTGAGAACAGAAGTAGACCATGACTTTCCATATATGTTTTTTCTAATTGTTTTATTTAATTTCACTTGTCAGGACAAAAAAAAAACTGGTAAGAAACATAAACCTATTTGTAAATTTGACACCAGATACAGATATGCTTTTCCAAATTCATCATTTTATAATTGGATTTTCTATTTAACTTAAGTAAAGATCTTTGTCAAATTAATGAAGAAACAGAACAGAGTATTCTTCAGGAAAAAAGAATGAGGTAGCTGTAAATTGATGTGGTTTAGTTTTGGTTGAGAAAAAATACATATAGATAGCAGGAAATGGCAGATCACACCAACTGTTTTGGCTGCAAGAGCAGAGTGTTCAGTATATGACATTACAGGGGAGAAAAGGATTAAGACTAGAATTAAAAGTGGCAGATTCTTTTGTTATAACAGATTAGCAAGCCTCCTTCAAATATAGGGAAAAATATTTTTGTGTACTTTTTCCAAACTATCAACACAGTCATATTAACATACCTAAATTACTTCTTAATTAAAACCAAATTTTATTAATAAATCAGCATTGCTAATAAAACAGCCAGCTCCAGAGAAGTTCTTGCCTAAAACTTTCAACTTCCTAAATAATGCATGATTAAGTACAAGTGGACAGACACTCGGGTTTTTGTTTCTCCTAAATGATAAAATTACATCTGCAATGAGCAAGCATTTAGTTAAAGCCTCCTTTTTTGTCTCTTCTGAAACTTGCAGGGAGACAATGAGATGATACTGATCTGCATGGAGAGTGATCTATCAAGCAGTTAGTTAATGTAATGGAGAGAAATTATATCATAAAGGCAACTCAGAAATGTTCAAACATGAGGACTATTGGCTGTACATTTGAGTAAATCTATGCAAAATAAAAGCCTAGAAAAACAAAACTCTTTGATCTCAATATGTTTCATGCAGAAATCCACTCCAAAATGGGAGTCAAGAGTTCATAGCAAATTCTTCCTCATTTACTCTGGCAATTTAACTAGCAGATGCTGAATTGAGCTCAGCCCAGGACCAGATGGTATTCATCCAGAACTTCTAAAGGAAATAGTAAAATTATTAACTATGATGTTCAATCTATTGTTTAGAACTACGTTGTTGCCAGGGAAAAAAATTGTGTAAATGTGATGCCAATGTTTAAAAAGGACTCCAGGGGAACTAAACCCTTGGAATTGTGAGCCAGTCTGTAAGCCTGGCATTCAGAGAAGGAAAACTGATGAGGACTCTAATAACAGATAAAAATCTCTGGACAAATTTGTAGAGGAATGCTGCACCTTATACATTTGGAATCCTGAGTATGTGAACAAGGTGATCCAGTTTGTTTTAAACATTAACTCCACAGTTGCTGGGATTTGCACAGAATATCATTCCCTCACACGTTCTGTTCTTGCTTGTGGTTGAAATTAGTACCTTCTGGAGTTAGTCATGGCTCAGTACTTATCCCTCAGCTCTTCAAGCCTGTGCTGCACCTGCTGTCTCCTACCACTGTGATCCAGCTCCTTTGCTGCCTGCACCGCACACAAGGCGAGCTGTGTCCAGTGCAGCCTGGTTCAGTTTGCCTGTTCGACAACTCTGTGAAGCCTCCAGCCGTGGCTGCTGGCCTCAATGGCTTCATCCATCATGTCTTGACACTGAGGTGGGCCCACTGCGTTGGGGCTCAGTGAGGGGCTCCTCCTGCTGTCCTGGGGAAGCTGGTCCTTCACCCTGTCCCACATATCTTTGAGAGTGATATCAGAGACCTGCACCGGCTTCACAGTGTTAATCACAGCCCTGGCCAGCCTCTCACACCCTGAGAGCAAGGTGGTCAGTGGGACCATGCAGTGGTATGGGCCAATGATGGCCAGCTGCATCCAGGACTCCCAGAGGTACAAAGGATAATTGAGAAATTGGAACTTTCAGTCTGACTTTTCAATCTACTTTCCTACATACCTATTCCCATTATTCATACTATAAAGCAAAGCTGGCAAGACTGGAAAAGAAAGCCAGGCTTTTCAGTCTGTGTATATCAGCTTTGAGGGGTCAGGATTTGTTATAAAGAACCTGTTACTGCTCTGCTTTTAAGTAAAAGGAATTTTAAATGTGAAATTAGTTTTTCATTCAGTTATAGTAGAGATTAATTTCTAATATTACTTTTTATTTCTGGCCATAAACAAGCTGTATACTGAAAGTAAAAGCCCATGACTTTGTGGAAACACCAGTGAGGATTATGTTTATTAAAAAAACAGAACTTTTAAACCATCAAGATCTTTGTGTTTTCCACTGGTGTGTAACTAATATGCCACGATTTATCAGGTTTACTGAGTTTGTCAAGTCATATACAAGTTCTTGCACAGAGGAAATGTATAGGCTTCTGCTCATATTAACTGGCAATTCTAATATACTTTCATAAGATTTGATCCACTACGTGAAATTAGTGAGTTTTTCTATTGACTTGCTGGGGTTTGGATCAGGCACGTACAGCACTTTTGTATGAACTTTTCCAATTGAGATAAATGTAGCTGCTTTTATTTTTCTGAGTCTACCCTATCTTCAGTTTACTCTGAAAAATAGGAAGACAAGAATCATTTCCATGTAAGGAATGCAAAATCTTTACTATGTTTTTCTCTTCTCTGCCCTTTTATTAAGCAACTCTTACCATTTTGAATGTTAGTTGAGAGACAGATTTACCACTCTCCTCACTCTCTGTGTCTCATTTATAGGCTGTGACCTCACAGGCTGACTCTCAGAAATAGTGCAGAGACATGAGTAGAAGCAATCTTGCAAGGGGTTAAAGCTCTAATCTTTTTCTAGCCTGTTTATAATCCCAACAGTAGTGCAGTAACAGAAGAGGGTGGATCTAAAAAGTACCTAGGGGGATGTGTGTGTGTGTGTGTGTGTGTGTGTGTGTGTGTGTGCATACATGTGAGTGTGTGTGCACACATTCTTTGCTTTTCTGAACGGCTGTGTGTGCCCCTGGAATAAATCTTGTTCAGCCAGAACAGGACTCTGTGTGCTGGGTGCTCCTGCTGGAGAGTCAGAACAGCTTCCTTGCACAGCTGCCTCTCTTGCATTTCTTCTGAAGAATTCATTCAGAAACCATCTGTTTACTGAAAGCATGGGCAGATAGTTACAAACCCACCTTCTTCTTCATCAAAGCTACTCTGTGGATACTGAAGAATGGAAATAGTTGATGCTAGTAGCTTCCTTGTGAATGGTACCAACATTACTGATTTCCTCTGCAATATCATCTTGGAAAATGACACTTTTTTCTGTGTGGATGATGCACCTTATCCTTCTAAAGGTATGTATGGAAAATTGGTTTTTTCCAGGCAGTTTTAGTTCTAGCTGGATGCAGAGATGCTGTAGAAAGAAAGAGCTATGCAAGGCTTTTTTTCTGAGAAAGTGCAAAATCAATTGCTTGCTTTTAAGTTAGTATGAGAAACAGGCAGCAAAAAATTTAGTATGTGCTGGTTTTCCAAGTTCAGAATTGAACTCGGACAAAATTTGAATATAATGGAAAACTAAAACACTAGCACTTCGGAGCACGAAATGCAAACATCTCTGCTAAGGACTTGGAGAAGCATGATTTTTACTCAATTCAATAACAATGGAGTGATCAGATCTGATACCATGTGTGAAAGTGATTTAATATGAAATCATAGCACTCTGAAGCTGAAAAAAAAATCCATATATTAAAATGTCTTTTGATTGCTTGATCTTTTCTTACCTTTGCATAAAATAGGATCTCCCATGGTGAGTAAGTGGTGCAGTCAGTAGCATGAGAAGCACATGCTTTAAGAAGTTGTATTTGACTCTCCAAATGTACATTGTACTGCTTATATTGTAGATTAATGCTATGCAATTGAGGTAGATCAGAATACATTTAAGAATTTCAGCACTTTCACTGATTTTGTGTTAGTGTAAAGACATAAACCTTCATAAAATTGAATACAGAAAGGCTTTTACCTTCTGATTAAAAGTTGAAATATATAATATTAATCTGAGTTGAATACTGTGTAACTGATCTTTTCTTGTGACAATTTTCAGATTTGCATCAGATAATACGGATTCTGCTGTATTGCTTGATATTTCTGCTCAGCATTTTGGGGAACATTCTGGTGATTACGGTGCTGATAAGAAACAAGCGGATGAGAACAGTCACCAACATATTTCTGCTGTCACTAGCAGTCAGTGACCTGATGCTCTGCCTTTTCTGCATGCCTTTCACCCTTATTCCCAACCTGCTAAAAGATTTTATTTTTGGAAGTGCTGTTTGCAAAACTGCCACTTATTTCATGGGTAAGTCTGGGATGTTTATACTTATTTTGAAGACTGACTAATGAGACAGGTGAGAAGGTATTTAAAGATCTATAAAAGGCTGATTGTTCCCATCCACCACTGAAGTTATCAGTATTACAAAGAAACAACTTTGTAGTGCAAATCTTCATGGTTCTGGTGTCCTTGGTCTGATCCAGCAAAACACAGTGGCGCACACACACTTAACTTTAATGACATACAGAAGTGTTTTGCTGGATGTGAAGATGTTGCATGATCAGATTTTAATGAGGAACCCAGCACATGCAGTTGCTTACCCATCATTGACAAGATTCTTATCAGTGTTCAGATCACCCACCAGAAATGGTGGACTTGTACACCCTACCCTCAGTAAGGGCAGATTTTACTCACAGACTTTGGCAGCAGTGATACATAAAAAAGAAAAGAGAAATAGGCCAAAGTAGGTGCCATTTGCAGAGCTGGAATTTGGAGCAAGTACTCTTTGTGGACAGACCAGGTGTGATCAGAGCTCACCAGAAGACCATAAAACACAGATATAGATTTTAGAGGCTGACTTTAATAAGTATCACTTTTGTATGCCTTGTCATACTCCTTGCCCATACATCCTGGGTTGTGGACCCAGGATCTAGGAGTTTCAAAATGTCTGGGTTGTGTATGTGTGTGTAAGTGATTTATTGTCTCACTTTAATATTTCCTCTGCATTTGCTCGTTTCTTAACCAAAAAAATCCAAACAAACAAAACAAAATCAAACCAACAAAGGAAAAAGAAAAAAAAAGGAAAAGAAAAAGAAAAAAGAAAAAAAAAAGAAAAAGAAAAAGAAAAAGAAAAAGAAAAAGAAAAAGAAAAAGAAAAAGAAAAAGAAAAAGAAAAAGAAAAAGAAAAAGAAAAAGAAAAAGGAAGAAAAAAGGAGAACATTATGTAAAGTTTTTGCCGCTTTGGGAGACCCTTAGTTGATTACAGAAACCTCAGGTCCCCTTTCAACCCATGCCCTTGAGAGCTTTGATGTAATGTGAAAGTACACACCTAAAGTGTGCGAATGGGAAATCAACATCTTTTTGTAGATAAAACCAATAAAACTAAAGGCCATGTTTAAACAATTATAATGAATTGCTGGCTAAAATACCCTAAAACATTACTGAAGCATTGTCATCTTCCTCTTATTGCACACGGTGTAAATTACTTTATAAAAAAATCCAGTGAAATAGATCAACATAAAGTTTCTCATTATGAAGCTCTTTTATTTTAAGAGTCAGAATGTGAAGATTTCCTACTAAATGTTTGGGTAACAGAGGCATCACCTGACAAACAGACACTGACAACCATTGCATCAACTATGCTCAGTTTTTCATTTTAAGATGTAGAAAAACAAATTTTCAATCTGTAAAGCAAATTGTAACAATATTGGCATTTTATAGTCTGACACATATTCACAAAGACAAAAGTGCATTTACTGAAAGAAAAATGTGTGGCAAAGTTAAGAAGAAATATTTATAATTTTACAGTGGTGAACTTGGGCACCTCAATGACAGAACTACATACAACCGCACCATATTTTATAAAATACGAACAGAAGAAATTAAGGGTAGTCAAAGGACAAAGATTCTACTTCATGCCTTCATTTCTTCGTGTTTGTAACTCCATTACCATCTAATTAAAAAGTTGTAATAGATTTAACTCTCTTGAATGAGAAAATCAGATCACAAGTGAAGCAGGACACTCATAAAAATTAAAACAATAAAAAAGGGACTGTGAACATCTGTGTTAAGAGAGTAATTAACTGATTTCAAATGCTTTGCTTGAATTTCAGTGCAATTAGTGCACAAACCACAGTAGCAAAGAGAATAATTAAGAGTAAAATTGTCTTCTTTCCCTGTTACCAGAATTTTATGATTTGACAGTGTGTATTTTTTCTTGGACTTTTGGAGTGAAAGAAGTGCAGAGCAGGAATATCAGTCTGGAGCAATCTGGAAACCCAGACCCAGTGCCCCACATTCTTCACTGCCTTCATCAGTGTGGTGTTTATAAATACTTTTGCTTATAAATAGTTTGCTATATTTTTAAATTTTTGTATGCATACAGAAGACCATTTGAACATAACATTACCTTTAAAACAAGAGAATAACCTTTTTATTTATTTTATATGCATAGGTGTCTCTGTAAGTGTCTCTACCTTCAACCTGGTTGCCATATCTTTGGAGAGATACAGTGCCATTTGCAAACCGCTGCAGTCCAGGGTCTGGCAGACCAAGTCTCATGCTCTGAGAGTGATTGCTGTGACCTGGTGTGTGTCCTTCATTATCATGTCACCATACCCGATCTACAGCAAACTGGTACCTTTCACCAAGTACAACAACACCACAGCAAATATGTGTCGGCTCCTTTGGCCAAGCGATGTCATTCAACAGTCTTGGTAAGAATAACTGGCTGTTAGCAAATGTGTAATTATCTGCTGGAAAATGGGATTTCATGGTAGCAATAAGCTTATGGAAAATCAAGTATTAACCTTCAGCAAATGTTTACACTCTATCATTCTTATTTAAGATGTAAAAAAACGCCAACATTTTTAAGCTGCTTACATTTTGACATTTGAATGACTTTTCCCTTGTCATAGAAATGACTGCCCAACATGGCAATGATTCTCACACCATGGTTTGCTAAGCCCCAACTGTCACTGTAAAGAAAGCATCTGTCACTTGTAGTAGGAATATTGCTTTCACTCATTTACACATAAATTTCAACATTCTCAGAGAAATCCTTGATTAATCTTTGAGAAACACAGACACTTACACCCCTCTGTGTGCTGTCTTGCCTGTTAATTTGTTTGAAGGTTCTTTGTAGCAGAGAAGTAGAACATGAGGCTGCAAATGTCTTATTTGAGAATCCTTTTGGTTGCTTATGGAGAATAGGGGCAGAGAGAAGCGGGGAGAGACATGCTCCCAGTCCTACACATCCAGGCAGGGTAAACAGCAGCACTATCAAACAGCAATAGTACTTGGACATGGTGTCCTTGCACGTTGACTAAACACTGACTGGTACTGAGAAAGTGTAAGATTTTTTTTGATACTGAAGGTCAGTTGGAACTGGGAAAAAGATTAAACTCTGCACCATTTTGGTATGATATATCCACAAAGAGAGTAACTTTGTGTTAATGCTTTCAGTAGTAGTCTCAGGTATTTGGCAGCATGAGGAGGAAGGGTACAGGACAAAATTCACTTCTCTGTGGTCTCCTTACAGATTCCCAGGTGTGTTACTGAGTTTGTACCAAAGTCACAGGGATCAGGAGAGACACAGGCTTATGGATGCATTAAGCATCATTATTTCCCTAACTTGTCGCCACATCAGAGAAGCTGTCTAGGAGAGCAGCCTTTATGAAACCTTGTAAAAGCTGCTTCCTTTACCAAAGAGATTGCCACTCCTGGGATCCCTTCTCAGAAGCTCTTCATTGCTCCAGGGATGAAAACCCAGGTTGTGGCTGCTCTGTTTTTGCCCACGTGTGCCACAGCCCTCTAGAAGTCAGATCTTTCTGAAGCACAATAATAGAGTAATTTGCATTGGAAAAGACCTCCAAGATCATTGAGTCCAACCGTTACAATATTTTTAATGTACCAAGACCCCCTTTAAGAATCAGCAGGTGCTCATTTATCTTCTGCAAGGCAATTTTTTCACTAGCCAAAACTAAAGGGCATCCAATGCTCATCTGGTTACAGCAGGGAGTCCCACTCATGGGCAGAGAGAACTTCTTTAACTACTGAGAGAGAGAGAGCCCCCTTTAACTACTGTGGGAGTGCCCATCTCCTCTGGGCTGCATAGGTGGGATGAAAGAAGATTTTCAGCCATTATAGTCTTTTTCCTGCTGTACCTTTTTGAGGGAAGCAGGAAAAGTAGTAGGAAGCTTCAAATTTCTGAGGTGTCAAAATGATATTTTGTATTGCCATGAAAAAAATTCAAAAAATCTTGAAATCCTGTCTTCCCCAACTCTCAGTTGTATAAAAAGAACGTTTTCTGGTTTTTTGCCATTCCCTATTCTCAGTGTGTCTTTTGATTCCTTAGGTACACTTTCCTGCTACTCACACTCTTTCTTATTCCTGGGATTATAATGATGGTTGCATATGGTCTCATTTCTTTGGAACTCTACAGAGGAATTAAATTTGATGCCAGCCAGAGAAAATCTTCACGAGGTAACAATACATTTTGGTTTGGGGTGGGCTTTTTTAAGTTACAGTTGAAGATACAAGCAGTCATTTTGAGGCTAGTAAAAGGAAAGCTTTCTGCTTGCAAAAATGATCGTTATGGTCAGTTATGTCATGAACTTGCCAGCCACATTTCTTGATTACAGTTATTCTGCTGTTAGCAAATAAACCTCATTTATTGCCTCGTTTGCAAAGATTCTGGGCAGAATACATTAAATTTCTAATTTGTTTATTATAGAAATACCAAGGGTTTTTTCTGGCCATGGATGAGGACCATTTTTATCAATAATTGTCACAATTAAAATTGTCAAATTAATGTAGAAGCATATAACCTTGAAAATGATCTTCTGTCCATACTGGACTAAGCAACATTCTTAAACCTTTTGCATCAGTTTGTATAGAGGTAAGATGTGAGAATATTGGGAGACAGTGGATTCAGAGCAGCTGATAACATGACAGATATTTTGCCAACTATTTATACAGCATTTTATATGTACAGAAAGAAGAATAAGTACCTGCAGCACCAAATACGAGGATGGAGATGGATGTTACCTCAACAAAACCAAAAGAAAAAGGAAAATGCCATTGCAACAGCTCTCTGCTATGAGCCACAACAAAATAGAGAGAGTGAGAAGCAACAGCTCTTCTGCCAACTTAATGGCCAAGAAACTTGTCATCCGCATGCTGATGGTGATAGTGGTTTTGTTTTTCGTTTGCTGGACTCCCATCTTCAGTGTCAATGCCTGGCGAGCCTTCGACACAGCTTCCGCTGACCGGCGTCTCTCGGGGGCTCCCATCTCCTTCATCCACTTGCTGTCCTACACATCTGCCTGCGTGAACCCCATCATTTACTGCTTTATGAACAAGCGTTTCCGCATGGCCTTCCTAGCCACGTTCACCTGCTGTGCCAGGCAAAAGCTCCCCACCATACGGGGAGAGGCTGGTGATGAAGAGGAGGGGAAAACGACAAGGGCTTCCCTCTCCAAATGTTCTTACACACACATGTCTGCATCAGCACCCCCCTGAGCTGCACCAAGGGAGGCAATGAGTGGTGAATTGTCTGGCTTTGGAACGTGACTGTGGCATCAGCTGAACGCCATTTAGTCCTGAGTTAATGAAACACTTCAGCTGGCAGTAAAGAGCAAGAATTTTATGGGAAATTGATGCTATCACTGTATGAGTGTTAAATCACTTTCCCTTCAAAAGTACAAAGGAGGAAGAGAGCTCTGAAGATAAAGGACTTTATGAAAAGCCTTAGAAGTTGCTCTATTTGTAATAAATTCCACTGCAAAAATTGGTGTCCTCTACATCAACAGCTTTGCTCAGTTTTCAGATGCAGTTCTGAGTATCTCAAGATATTCCCAAGATGCAAATAGATTCTCCTCAAACATGAATATATGTAATGCAATCTTCATTTCACTAGCTATGCTTAATAAGCAAAAATATTTCTGTTATATTTGTAGTATCTTTTCACATTATTTTAGCTAAGCTAATATATGTTGAGATAATTTTGGTGTCACTCTCACCGGAACTTTGGGGTGGTGAGAATGGGCTTGTCCATGTGAAATTAATGCTTTTACGTAAATAATTTCTTTTTAAAAAATAAAATTAAAATAAATATCATTGGCTTTGTGGGTGGAATGCTTTCTTCACTCAGGCAATAACATAAATTAACATAAATTAATGTATTTTTCACTTATATAAACCCCATAGAACAAGGACAAAGAAGTGACTTTCTTCTGTGGAGCTGAAAGCACCCACATATGCAAGTGGCGGGATCTAAGATGAGCCACAAAGGCTCGTGTGGGAATTTCCACAGTGGGAAGCACAGGGATAAATGCTTTGGATAAAGCAAAGAGGTGTTTTACAGAAGATGCAGGACTGAAGATACAGGCTGGTGCCCATGGCAGTCACATTTCACAAATACTTTCACAGCTGCTTCAGGCACGGCACTGCCAACATGGAAATAAAGACATTGGGGGCAGAGTGGCAGAAAGGGCAGATACAACAAACAAAGGCTGAAAGGCTTGGTCAGAAAACAGTTTTTCTAAACTTTGAAGCGGCTGTTTGTACTACAATGTACTTGTAAACAGATTCAACACGGAGTAGAACAGCTTTGAATGATGTATTTATTTGTGCTTTGTTGCACAAGGAACCCAGTCTCTTTCCTTTGCTGCACACAGGTGAGTGTGGGTGTTCAGGTCTTGCCCTTTGCTCTGTGGAACTCAGATGGAGAAGTTACATTACTTATTTTGGTTTGTGAAAATATCCTGTTGGAGATGTTTCTATCTTCTACCTGAATCAATATCATTATAAACCCTTGTTATTAGACAGAGATTAAATTTGAGCACAGCGTGGAATGTAGATGTGGATATTAAATATAAGCCCTCTCAAGGTTTTTAATCAGGAAAATCTGATCTCTTTACAGAATGATTTTAAATTAGAAATATACTGTGAGTTCCAGGACCCAGATCCATGTTCTGCACTGAGTTATTGCCTCAAATGGTTTACCCTAACAACTTAGGACACAACTTTGGCTATTATTTTTTTTTTCCATCCAGCTTGTCCACAGACAGGAAATTAAAAAAAAAAAATTCTAAACACTATTTATGCACAATCCATATAAACAACGTTTTGCCTGCCTAGTTAATAAAGTAGCACTGCTCCTGCAACAGTGCTGAGACTACTGACATTGATCTGACCTTTTGCAAATGCCCAACAAATTAAATTATGGGATTCAATTTCATAGCAATAAAATGAAAATTTTACTTCACTTACAGATACATGTTAAGACCCTCTACAAAACTGTCCTGTGTGTAGAAACTGAAGGAACAAACTTAGCTGTTTTCTAATTCATGTGGAACAGTGACAGCAGAAAGCATGCTTGTGAAGTATTTTATACAATTTGAAAGCCTGGATCAAATACAGACAATAGTTTAAAAATTGTTGTTTAAGTAAGAAAACCCTCCACATTTTAATAATATTCTGGATGTGACTATTGCTGTCTATATGATGTGTTGCAGGACAGCCCATGCCACAGCTCTGCGTGCTCTTTCAAAAGCAAATTCCTTTTTGTAAATGCAGCTTCTCCAGTACCTGTTATGTCACCTGAGTGACATAACAGGATATGCACATTTCACCTGCTCTCACTGATTGAGTCTGAGGATAGTGGTTTCAGATGAAAGCCAAAAGCTACTTTCAACAATGCCTTAATCAGATCTCAGCCCCCCACAGCCTCTAGTAGCTGCAGCTGAAAGGAGCAGAGTTTCTGATTGATTCCCTTATCGTAACTGTCAGGGAGCACAATTTGGAGGTGATGAAATGAGGAAGGCAGGGGAAGATCCTGATGGAGTGGTGGCTGGGAGACAATCAGGGAAGGGTTGAAATGTGTCATTTCTCCAAGGCCCATCTGTGTGTGCGTCACTCATCCCCTCCATTGCCCCCTCTGCACCTATTTTCTTGTTATATCAACACAGTATTTCTTTTGATCAAGCTCCCTAAGCCACAAGCCTTATGCCAAATTCCAGCAAGAATTAGGAATTAAGCTTTTGAAATGCAATATAGCGATCCAGTCATTTTGTATTCTTCTGCCCATGTCTCCTAGCACAGGAAATTTCAGCCCTTCTGCATCTTAACGCCATTTTTCCTGATCTGTGCATTGCAGAAGTCATTCCTGGGTCCAAATCTTGCCCTTTCATTGTTAAAGAATCATGGCATCCTCCCAGTACCTTTAATTCAGATGCTGATGTCACTTGAAAAGGCATTTTCAGCAATAAATATGGGTGGAATAAACATACCAAAATAAAAACAGACTGTGAAATCTTCTCATTTTAGCAGTAGTTTACAGGGATTGTGGAGAAAAATCCTATCCTACTACAAGCAATCTGCAAAATCAAACTGTTTTCCAGATGTAGCAGACAAATGGCAAACCAATGAATTTCAGGTGCATAATGTCCATAAATCTTGGAAGTTTTTATCTTCTTTCCCTTTCTCCCGGTTCCCAGGGCTTTTCCCCGCTCCGTCTGTCTTTCTCTTATCTCTTTCAGCTGCATGACACCATGTGATTTTTCTCCTGCATGCTTCTCAGTCTCTAGGTTACTTTCCCAGCACCACCAATTGCTAGATGATTTTTTTCTCTTTGACAGGTTTATTTTCCTTCCCAGATTTACTTTCCCAGAAGGCACTCTCATCTTCATTTCCCCCATCATCTCCGGCTGACAGACTCCCGGAGCACATTTCTCCAAGCAATACATCCTGCCCACAACACAGCAGCTCTGCAATCCTCCCTACACTCCTACTTCTGAGCTCACACAGCGGCTCTTGAACAGCAGCTCTCTAACAAGCAGGATGTACTAGTTCAGAAAACTAAAGTGGAGCATTAATTACACCCAGATCCTCCTTTGATACTTCTGTCACTATTACTTGCAACCTCTAGTATTAGGGCATGCTTTAATACTGATGCCTTACAATACTGCTAAATACAGGACCTGGTGAGGCGTCAAAGTAAAGGTATTTCACTATTGCCAAGACAAAATACCTTAATGCTCTTAATGGAAAGCTGTGTGTGGATTTGGAACTCCAGCCACTAAAGGTTTACATCCCTTATACAAGTCACGGCCTCTTTTCCAATACCAGCAAGCCCTTCTTGGCAAAATGGAGAGCCTGTCTGTGATCCCACCTGCTCCTGCATCCCCTCCTGTTCCTCCTGCCTCCGAGCGCAGGGGTGGTGCAACCCCGGTACAGCCACCAGGGTTCACCACAATGCTTTTCTCACCTGGAATAGATGACTTCAGGATCTGTCAATACTGAAATAGATGTTGAGCTAAACTGAGGGTTGCTGGCGGTAAAAGATGCCTATTCTCAAAGGGAAAGTATAGAAAGATAAAACCTAATGGTTTTAAATTTGGGAAAGGATTACATGAGAGCAGAGGCTGTAGCCTTTTTATAACAGCATTGGAGACAGAGTGGTAGAGAGTATAAAATGAAAGTTTGGACTTTTGCTTGGGTTTTATTTGTTTGTAAAATGTTTTGCTCTTCATTCTAATATAACATAGACCAACCAAATACCACTTCATCTCAGCTGTGCATGTAGGTTAGCAGTTTGCTCACCCTCTGGCCACAGTTTTCCAGTCAATTTTTCTATATGCAATATTAATTTCAGTTAAACAGCTTCAGCTTTTTATGCACAATCCATCCAGCATGCACCCAGCTCTTCTCCCAGGGATCATGTACAGCATAGTAATGCATGCCTTTAACATGCCAGAATTTCTCTCTCAGTGTGTATAAAAACCTCAACTTCTAGAATTACCTGCTTTTATTTTTTCCGTCTGCAATGCTTGTCAGGCTGCCTTGGATACCTCCTAAAGAAATAAGTGCAAAGGAAATCTTCATGAATTGTAAAACTCCTGTTTTGCTGCCTAATGGCAATTCATCCCTGCTAGGAGCTATTTGTCTGCATCTTCACAGATAACTATTTCATGAAGAGTTTTCTTGGCTTCCACTCCCAGTTGTGTCCAAAAAGCTGATTTTGAGCTAGCAAGATGTCAGCTGTTCCACTGTACAGTGAGACAAGAACAAAGCATATTCATTAGCATCAGCTGGTAGTAAACATCAAATAGGAATCATCCCCTATGGGGTAAACATGAGTTAATTGATGTCCTGCTATTTTGACAGTTATTAAGAATTTAAAAAATATTTCTTGTTACAATGAAGAAATGCAACTTATATACAAAGTCTGATTTAAAACAGTAGACAAAAATCACTGCATAGGTCCTGTGAAAGTCACACAAACACCAGAGTTACAAAACAGGCATGAAGAAAAGTCACACGTACAGAACCTAAAATCACAGGAAGGGGACTACTCATGCGCTTTGCTTGCTGTCAGAGACAATTTTTTTATTATTATTATTGAATGGACATTGGCTCAGGGCCTTGTTCTGAGAATATTTAGCAACTGCTAAGAGACCTCATTTCTGAGCAAGTGAAGAATGACACACAGAGGTGAAACCACAGGAGCAACTTTGCTGAACAGATAACAACACTCAAGAGAGAACTTTCCAACCGGCTGGGAACTTTGCATTGACTCCTACAAACCTGCTATGGTCGTTCTAACACCTGAGATCCTCAGGATCTCATAGCTAAACTGAAGGTAGGTGTGGAGCAACCAGAGATGCTCCTTGCTCTGCAACTGGCTCAAATCTAAGCCCATATGCCTGTGGGGACATCTGGCAGTGTTGCTGTGGCTGGCTTGCTGTTATTGCAAAGGAATATGAGGATAGCAATGTCATCCAAGACATTCTATCTTTGGAGTTGTTTTTCCTATTGGCATCCCAAAAGATGGTCCTGCCACATGCAAAAAGGAAAAAGAACACTACAGGTATGCACTGAAATTAATTCAGGAATTGTTCCTCCACTTCTTGTCCACCAGCCAACATGCTACCACTGCCATGGTGGGAGGCAGCTTCCAGGAACATGATACTCCATCAGACAGAGTAGGAGCGACAAAGGCTTCACAAACCATAAAAACCAGTTGCAGTAAGTAGAAAAACAACAATCTAATGAAGCAAAAGATTATTTTAAAAAGAAACCAAAAAACCCCACAACCAAACCCCTCCCCAAGCTGTGGTGCTTACATTTAATAGTTACCAGTAACTAACTAGCATTTCACTAGAAAGAAGCAGGTATTGCCTCTCCTGCCTAGAAAGAAGCAGGTATTGCCTCTCCTGCCTCACCTCCAGCTCTTTGTTCTAAAGCTCTTTTTCACCACAGAGCTCCTGTGTCTTCATTTTGAGGACTGACAGCAGCAGTCTGTGGTGCATCTCAGTGCTACCACCTGGCTTTGCTAGATAACAATTTTCAAACCTATGTGTCTGCTTAGGCTACAATGCCTTGAGGGTTCAATTATTCTCCTAACTCTACCAAAAGTAACATTTCTAAATTAATATTAACTTACCAAAATGCAATTCTGTAACTGATTCATGTTGCGTCTGTGCTTCCTCCAAATGTAGTTTGAATAACGTTTTCTAATCTACTAACACATAAAACAAACTGAAGAACTTTGATATTATCTCCATGTGCTTGTGGGCTCAAATGTAGCCATCTGTGCAACTTCAGGCTCTACCTGTGTGCCAAGAATTGTTATTTACTTATATTTGTCCTTGGTCCTCTCTGGGCGAACATTATTTGTGCAAGTGCTTTTGAACACTTTGCTGTGTCTGTGAGAGTCTCTCCACCTGTGTGATCAGCTATCGTAGCTATCAGGCGGGAGGGCTTTGAAGGAGGGACGCTTGGGGACACCTACTTTTTAGTTACAAGTAAATTTACACCCACTTTTTAATACTGCAAAATTTCACATCTGGCTTGAGGTCCCTCTACTTTGTTTCATAGCATTAACATTAATTTTCCTCTTTCACCTCCTACAACTGATCTCTAATTCCAGCAATTCCCCTTTTCCTTGGGGAGTATCTCACACATAGGTCACCAACAAAACTACTGTTTTTTCATATCCAGGAAACTAAAGCAATTTTTGATTGCTTCTCCTGATACATTGTGTTCAGCTTCATCAAATTTAAAAGGATAATTTTATTAATATTTCAGGATTTCCATGTCTGCCCTGACAAATTACAATTCACAATTGTTGGACCATCTTGCATTTTTCGGTTTCTTGCATTTGGGCCCTTCAGCTCTTTCTGTGGGGTGAAGTGAGATGTGACAATGTTACTCCTGTTAGGAGCAGCCCACGGGAGACACTGAAAATCAGGGGAGACACAGATACATTTTCCAGATTCCGCTCTCTGCAATAAATTGCATGGAAGTAGTGACAGCACATAGTCACATATCCTTAAGGAGGGCGAAGGTTTGGGCAGCAAGGAAAGAGAAGGTTAAAATTTTTAGCACCTGATGAAGCAGGAAACTACTGAGTACATAGATTACATCTGTGTTGGAGAGGAAATTAGCCTAAAATGCAGACATTTAAAGTCTTTTGGCTTGGGTGAGTAGATGAGGTAGTTTACACCTGCAGCAGATAAGGAATAGCTCTGTCATGCAAGAAATGGTGTAAATAAAGGTGCACAATACCTGAGGTGCTGCTGATGATCTGGAAACCTTTTACACATTTATTAGCTAGTTCTACTTCAAACTCAGTCTAGGTCAGTGCCATGTAACCCTGCTTGTCCCCAAACAGCAGCTCTGCAAACAATCTTGGGCTTACATTTGTGAATTCTATCACAAGTGTAAACTACTACATCCACAAAGCACAACTCCTCTTTTCTCTGAGTACCCAAGAAGAAACTGCATATTTGTTTTCAAGCATTTGTCCACTCTAGTCACAAATACACCTGCCCAGAATCCTACTCTGGGTGTGTCCATCGGGACTTAATTCTGACCCCAAACACCCATCTATGGTGAGGGTGGGGCTTGGAAGGCCACAGAAGCAGAGAGTTCACTGGACCAGTCAAAGTTCAGGCTTCATTTATTATTTTTCATGTCATTTTGAGCAGGCAGGATAGGTTTAGTCTGTAGTAAGGCAGTGGAGTGTTTGTATCATTTACAAGGAAACAGCTCTTTCGCTTCTCTAATGAACTTTTAGCTCTGCCTCCAAGCTGAGATTCCTGCATCTCTCCATTCAAAAGCTCAGCTGATGACCAGACTGACTGTCTTAGGTGCCTTACTAAGTAGAAACACAGCACACCACTGGCATATTCCTCATCCAACAACTGCCAGAGCAGGGGTTTTCCAGGCAGCAGCTACAGCTTGAAATTCAGTAGTCCCCATTTTCCCGTATACACAAATAAACTCTTATCTCTTGCATTTTTACTTAAGGTTTGCCATGTCCAGATCCTTATTGAGGACTTAGAAGTGCTAAAGGCAATGGTTCTTCAGCATCCTCAGTTTATGTGATTTTTCATTTGTGCACACTAAATAATTCATATTTCTCCATCTCAGGAACATAATTCACTCTTTGAATAACTTCACAGTTCAATTCCAGCTGGGAAATTAGGAGAAATGAGAGTTCTTCAGGAGCTTTCCTATTAAACTACCCAGTAGAAATTTTTTTTTGATGGAGATAAGCTGTCAGAGTTAATTTTTTTTTGGCAGGAAGAAAGCTCTTATTACCTAAGAGAGAAATTCTGATTCAGTGTGAGAGAGAATCAGGTTTTAGCTCTTTCTGCCTCAGAAAAGGGATTTAAACCACAGTTTGCTCCATTCCAGGCAAGATGGACTCACTAAATGGTTAAGATGGAAGACAGACTTTCCAGCCTCTAGTCTGATGCTTTATCAACATCTATGAACTATTCGTTATTGAAAAAAACAAGGAACACATAAATCTCTAGAGAATTATTATTTCAGTAAGAGGCACCCCAACTTTGCATCCAAAGTATCTTGACCAGACTTTTTTCTTTACCCTTTCCCCCTTTTTTTATTTTTAGACTTGCTCCATCTGACCCTGGCAAAACACATCAAATTAGTTAAGATTAGGTAAATTCAAGATGATTTCAACTTGGATGGGGTACATGCCTGAGTTTTTTTAGTAGGTATCTTGTATATGATTTGATTTTATATCTGAGTCCTTGACAGTTTACAATGAATTGCTAGAGAATAATAATTTTCAGCTCGGTTCTGGTACAGTTCAGCAGTACATTGAACTGTAATTATCATTAGCGTGTTATGTAATTTTTCCCATTTTTTACATAACCAGGTTTTAGTACAAAATGATTCCTAAGTTCTGGCTATCAAAGCTACATCTGGTACTCAACAGAGGGATTTCATGTGTGGTTTAACAGTTTAACTCACTCTCTCTGTATATATGTCTATACAATTAGGAAGTTTTCAATCACGTATACAGAGTAAACTGAAAAACAAGGTAAACATTGTTAGTGTCTACTCTAATATGACCAGCTGAAAAGAACTGGTTTAAACAAGTAAATGGAAGTACAGGTGAGAGAAAGAAGTTAGATTGTAATATTTGTTAGATTATAATGTGTACAATGTGCAACTGATTAATAAAGGTTTTTCAGATTCCAGCAGATGAATGGCAAAACTCTACCATATTTCATACCTGTTTCCCTCAAGGTGGCTGAAAAAACATGCTGCAGAGATCTTCGTATCATTTTTAAAGGCTATGACTGCATTACATATTTCAATTTTCTCTTTGACTTGAAGACAACCGCATGTAGGTAGTAAGCCTAGTTTATTGTTTCACCATCCTAAAATCTACTGAGAGGAGATGAAATTCTTTGTTTTCCAATTTAACACATTTATCTTGGTAGCCAGTATCTATTTTCTACAAGTTTACCTGTAAACTGACAGTAAAGTTATGCAACAATAGAATTTTATAAAAATTTATTATTTCAAGCTCTAGATCTGGAAGACATCCACGGTATAAAGACACCCAAATCATAAGTTTTAGGATGAAACACACTTGGCTCATGACAGGTCAAGAGACAAGGTATCTGAAGGCAGAAATATAGAACAATAAAAATCAGATTAGGTTTTTTTTCTTTGAATAAATAGCACAAAATTATTATGAACCTGAAAAATTAACCAGTTGGTCAAAAGCTGAGTTGTATTTGAAAGTCTAAACACTCAACAATTGCATTTATCCTCCCAAAGTAAGGAATTTTTCTAATTAACATTATTTCTAAATTAAATGAAGAATAAGCCATTTTTTCAGACCACAGTTTGATTTCCATATCTATGAAATCTCCAAGGTAAAACTGTTTACCAAAAAATTGATTTAGAAGTCCAAAGCTTTCTGAGTGTGTGAAACTGGGAGGATGACACAACATCAGTCTCATGCCTAAGGTTACCACATCAAGCACAGTCCAAAAGGCAGATGGCTCCTTAAGCCCTGGAATGCTGTAAAAAGCAGTATGGAGCAGCAGCAGAACTCACAAGGAAGATACACAAACCCAAAGAAATATTAATCCATGTCAGATCCTTCAAGAATAGTTTAATTTTCTTGAATCTGTCTTCTGAAATTTGTAGTAACTGCTGAGTAATCTCCACAGCAGAGCCACAAAACATTTTCACGTGGAACAAAAATAAACCAAACTCCTCCTTTGTTGAGAATGTTGTGTTAGCTGTCTATTTAGTCAATACAAGATTTAACACCTTTTCATGTTTCCATAAGGCATCCTGCTTTGCATTCCTGCAGACTGCCAGCCTGTGCCACCCCAGCAAGCACACCTCCCCACAATGCTGGAAATAATCAGGCTTCAGCTCCTACAAAAGTAGAGCCAGGGTAAAGGAACAACAGGACCACTCACCTCCTCTCCTAAAAGCAACAGGTGCTGTGTTAGAAACCGCACTAGTACCAAGATGCAACTCTGCAGTTGCTCTGTCTGTACACTTAAGTGCTTGTTTTCTGAATCTGGCAAACAAGGAATTGCCCAGAATTACGCTAAACACTGCAAGAAATTTAAAATTCTTTCTTTCAAAGGCAAAGCATAGAAACACTTTGCCTTAGGACTAAGATGAGGGCACTAAAAATCAAACATGCTACTTCCCAACCTAATGATTTCTTTCATGTTAAAATCTAAGTCACTCACATTTTTGGAAAAGTTCCAATTAAATTTTTAAAGCAGTAAATTCAATCACTATGAATCCTCCACTGCCCTTCCCAATTTCCACAAAGAAAAACTGTTGGCAGTTGAAGCACACCTAAGAGACAACAAACAGCAACAAAGTAAAATAGGGCTAACAAGATACAAACCCACCATTTGTGTCTGGGGTTTTTTTTATGTGTGTATATCTACATGGTGCTGCACAAGACATGCTTATGCAGATAAAGAAGTATTCATCGTTTGCCCTGAACTAAACTCTGCAATTACACTGCACATACAGAAGTATCATGCAGATAGGACAGAGACCAATCTGGAAGTTGGAAGGCACTGCTGTCACATTTTATATGCATAAGGACACCACCAACATGGATCTCAGGATCACATCCCATTTCACAGCAGATAACTTGGCTGGATTTTAAACAGATCATGTACAACTTTATTAGAATAATCAAAATCAAGAAGAAATACTAGAAAAAAACTGTCTTGTTAGAAAAAAAAGTCCCCTAAACTCACTTGGAGATTTTAAGAACTAAGTTTTTGTTTGTCACCAGCTAGCTATTAAAACAGGTAATTTTAAGACAGAAAACACAGTATGTATAGATACATGCTTCTATCTTTTATGTAACTGTTGAAGTTATTCTTCAAACAGAACTATGAAACTCTTGGAAGGATTCTGATAGTATGGTCTGCAAGGCTGTGGCTTCTGTATCAAAATCCTTATTTTGATGGCCAATAGGTGGCAATTTATTTAAATGCTGTAATGTACTGGTATAGCAATGAACAGATGAATGCAGTTGCTATTAGCTGTAAATGCCAAAGGCTTCCAAGTAAAGTCACTCAGGAGAAGCTAAAGCAGAAAGATGAGATGGAGGCTGGGCACAGAAGTAGCTGCAATAGCACAAGGCCCCATCTTGCCTGTGAACGCACCCATTGGGATTCACAGAGGTGGAAACAGACAACTTTTCCCAGTAAACAAATCAGCAAATAGAGCAACAGAGAAGACTGAAGGTTTAAATGAACACAGATGAGGGGGCAACATGACAGAAAATACAATTAAAAGATAAATAAAAAGCAAAAGGTTTCTAAATTCAAAGAATTTACAACTTTACATGGTTCTAAATCGTGCCCCCTCAACTAAAATCCTGTAGATCTTTAGGGCCAGGTCTGTAGATCCTTCCAGTGTGTGTATCTACAAGCAGCTTAAAAAACAAACTAACATTTCTTTCTCCCCACCCCACAGTCCAGCAGTGAGAAACAGCACCAAAAGATGGCAGAGTATAGTCTCAAAAACTGGAGTTCACCTTACTTAAAACCAACTCCTCCTAAATTATGCAGCAAAATTTACACATTCTGAGAAAAACTGAAACGTAATTAAGGATCTGGAAAAGTACACTTGAAAAACAAGGGAACTAAGAGTAGAATACATATGCAATAGCACACAGAACAGACAATATCCAACTTTTAACCATCCCTTTCCATACTCGAAGGAGATGCAGAACCTAAAAGACATCAAATTCAAAAGATCTGATCAGATCTTTCTCAGATAGTAGTTAACTTGCAAGTTTGCTTCTACAAAGAATCAAGACTTTCTCAACTTCTTTCACTTTAGCATGTCATTAAAGTCTATGTTCAATACAGAAGTATTTTAAAGTAATATGGGTTATAACTCCTCATACTTTTGATCTAACACTGAGCTTGTATTACTGGATATCAGAAATAAATCTCCTTTACAGAGACACTCAGCTTTTTCTACCCTGCTCAGGAACATGCAACTCCAAATTAAACAGGGCATGATGAAAGGCCGATGAACTCGATGGAGTTCAGGAGTTTTGAATGTTCTGAAATGGCACATATTACATGCCAACACGACATGAATCATTTCCTCTAGCCCAGGTATTTCACACCACTCTCCTTTTAATCTTCTTCTCTGGATCCTACTAGGATTTATTATTGAGACTACCTATATAGCTAATTGCCATAGCTCAGCTGAAGAGATTTTTTTGTATCCATAGTTCTTCCTCTAAGATCTGCACCATCCCATGCAGTTTCTCCCAATGACGCCAATATTAAGTTTAGCAAGTGACCATCCTCTTTGCAAAAACCTCAGATCTAATTTCTACTCTGTTACAGAAGAATCAAGTTATCATTTCAGAAAAAAGACTGAAGGGTCTTGCAAATAATTTTGAGACCATAATTTTGAGAATAAGGTCCATAATGTCTCTGTTTCAAAAAACAGAAGTTCTGCAACTGTTGAGTTTCTGACAATTTTATGCATCTTAATAGCAAACATCTTGCAGGTGTCTCAATAAAAGTATCTGTAATCCTTCTTTAAAGCCAGTGATTTTTTGTTGTTGTTCTTGCCTCTCCTACTTAAGAACCACTTTGAGCCCCTTCCCAGTCTTACAGGTAAACTTGTAATTCTTCAATCAGTTTAATAAAACACTAGTTAGTACTGGCAGGCTTCTGCTATTCTATATTCCGTCTCTTCCCATCTCAAAAACTTTCTTGCAATGACTGTCACTTGTGCTTGCAAATTAAGAGTGCATAATTTCTAGCTGTTCCTGACAGCCCTACTATTCTGTCAAAACAAGAAGTTAATTTGCTGAATTCCCAGCTCTAGTTATCAACCAACTGAATGAAATGTCAGACATTCTGCAACTAAGATTAAAAGGAGTCAGGTGCACTAGTTGAAAAATGAAGTTGCTAAAGTTAAACAATTAAACACAGTTCAGTTTTTCTTATTTAATAAATTATATAAAAAAGTGAAACTTTTTTACACATTATTAAAAAACAGTTTCTTATCTAACTTCAGCAATAATACAAGCAAAAATGAAATCAAATTTTGGGTGGACATTCCGTATCCCATTTAAGTGGAGTCCAGTGCGCACAGCCTCACAAGTACTGATGATTTTTCACTCCCAGGGTTGGTCTTCTTTGTGCTGTTCTGGTTCCATAGATGACCTCACTGCTCATCTGGGGGAAAAAAAAACCAAACCAAACCAAACAAACAAAAAACAAACCCATATTGCTTGGTCAACATTGAAAAAAAACAACAAAATGTGGCAAGTTTCAACACCTGTTCAAACCGTAAGTACTTTTGTATCATCATACAGATGTTCAATTATGTTTGTCACAGCAACAGTAACATGGCATTTTATCTTTAGCCTTGTAGAAAAAAATGAAACCCGACAGTTTATGCACATACACACACAGAGTACACTTGACAAGAACACTTTTATGTGGTTTACATTTCACTTTTATTTAATCCTCAAAACTGCCCATATTGCAGGGATTCTCTTGATGAAATATGGAACTGAGCAATTAATTCTACAAAATTATGGTAAAAACTTGCTCGTTTTTCTACCTTTATTGCTAAGAAATTTTACAGGTGCACAGTTTGTAAAAATAACCCTTTTAAGACTGAATGTATACACATGCTACAGGATTTTGAAAAATGACATTAGCTTAGCACCTCCAGATGGGGCAAATGCAGTGCTGAACACAGACAGAATGTTTACGAAGTTAGAACTGCTCATTTATTTTACAGCTTCTAAAGGGAAGAAATTGTTCAGTCCTAAAAGGGTTAAATAGAAACCCTAATAAACTTCTTTTTCTAACAAAGCTGCCACTCAATCCCACAGTACAGTGCTTGAAAACAAAGTCAAAAGTCTGGCACAGGAAAGTATACACATTTGTTCAGTACTCATAAACACAGCTGCTTTTGATAGAAAGTAAATAATCTGGTTAATAATTGAAGAGCATCTTAGTTTCAAGATGGACATCTCTATGGAGTCATTTAATCCACAAGTGGGTAGCTTACTTCCAATAGATAATTTGATTCACTAGGCATTAATATTTTCTATATGGGGAATTCATCAATTTATGTCTTGACTTAATGTCTTTTCAGGTAACCATTCTGATTTTATAAGTCTGTGCAATGAAAACAAGTACAGAATACCATTAGTAACATAGTTGTGGGATGCCCTCGGGGCAAGTAATTAGGAAAAACATCAGCAGCAGATTATTAAAGACTATGCTAGTGTTGAATTCTGAAACGCAGTTCCAAGCAACAGAAAACAAGAAAAGGCATAGCTAAATTAGAGCACTCACTTTGCTTCTTCTTCCTATAGTTGGAACTACAACAACATTCTGAACACAGACTCAATTTCTATGTATACAGAATTAACAGCAGACTTAACAGCTAGACTTGAACAGTTATAAGAGTTTCATATTGAAACATTTTATAAGTAGTTTTATCAAAATCTTGAGATATTGTTAATATCTTGAAAATTGTTAACAGCTCACAAGGCCAATATATGTAACAATATCACCCCACAGAAAAAAAGTTCAGGAAGATAATATATCTGAACAACTGGACGTATTAACAACAGTAAGGACCTGGAAGACCATTTCTGTACTACAGAATAACTACTGGCAACAAGAGAGCCACAAGCCAAATGAAAAAATGTGGTTTAAAATGGTCTTGTAAGCAGAATAGGCTCTTTTTTCACCCACTTGGCTGTAGTGTGTAGAACAGCAGATATTAGGATAAATCTTTACAAGTCAAGGGATATTATATCTATTGGGCAAAATTACTGCATGTAAAGAAACTGAATATAAAAAGTATTGCATTTATATGTAAAAAAATTTAAAATAATGAGTATAAAAGCACGTGTCAAGTTCTGAAAAGCTACTTTAAATAGTCTTTGAAGGTTAAAAGGCTTGTTATGGTTTGCCTGCTGTGTGTCTACCATGGTTTCTTGAATACCCTCTAAATCTGATATAAGTATCTTGCTTATTTTAATTCTCAGTCTAATTAGTGATGAAAATCTGTGGCTCTTGAACTAAGCTGTACTGTAAGATATATATATGTGCTTCTAACAAAAACACTGTGAAACGATTCCTGCCACAACACAATAAACCAAAATTTTACAGCACATACAATGGTAAACAGATTTGCAAGTAAATGCCAGTAAACAGTTTAAAACAGAGATAAGGCCACAATGAATCCTGCCCTTGGTCACTGGAATGGAGATGAGGTGAGGCAGCATTCACTAGTGCTAGGAACCAGCATTGCGACTACGTCACGGGAACACGTTTTGTAATTGAGAGTAATGAGTACGAAGGCCTGTGGTAGAATACAAGCACATTTCAGGAGGATAGTGGCACTGATTTTACTATTTGCTAAATATGCTTTATAACCAATTTCTTCCTTTAAACACATTGTTTTCACATATACAACGGAGCACTAAAGCAAACATGTAGAATGGAGCGTCAGAGTACACAAATATGGTGCCGAGACGATGCTTTAAGATGGTGGTGGGTGTTGAAACTGGAATCAGTGGTCAGAAATAAAAACCCAATGAAAATGGTCAACACGTAAGCATGTAAGCAATGCACTGTAGGAAACCACAGGTTCACATTTACACAGCAGTTGTGACTTTTGCTTCAGGGTATAGAAAAGGCTGAACACACCATGAAATTTTGGCTTTTAAAGAGGAAGATCACACTGTCAGAACTTGTCCTACAAGTCTATGCCTAGCTCTGTGACTACAAATGAACTACTGGGGTATATGTTCAAATACAAATGAAGCACGCAGGTCTACAAGGAGGGACAAAACATGGTAAAGTCAGAATGAAAAACAAATGCAACAACCAACAAAGTCAAAGTGCAAATGAGTCTTGAATTTATGCTGGAGAGAAGACTTGAATGTTGCACAAGCTGTTGGCAGGGAAAGGGAAACCCACAGGAAACAAGGATGGGAGGAGTTGACATCTTCATAGTGCTTTTATGATTTTCTATTTGCCCATTTCTAAGTAATAAAATTTACTTCTAGTTATTACTGTATGATCACTTCACAATGAAAGCACGTTCTCAATACAAGTGTTACACAAAAGTCTGGCCTAATTTACTGAACAGTATGAAGAAAAACATGCTTGTTGTGATTCTCAAGTGATGAAGGGCATCACCTACCAATCCCATTTGTAGCACATACTTCTCATGGTACTTTAGTTTCATGCCAACAAGACAGAAGACATGCTGCCAAATGAAGTTATTGGGAACATTCCACTTTTGAAATAAAACATTTAACTTACACTTAATACAAATTATGTACAAGATTAGAAAAACCTGAACAGATCCTGAAACATTTTCAGATGTAATATGACTGAGCAAGGAAGAGGGGGAGTAACCCAGTAACAACCCTTCAAAAACACCAACATATGCCTGTGACATGAACAATCATTAATATGACTGCTTGAGATGCCACTTTTAGGGAAAAACTCATGTAATGTTAGAACCTCATGAATTATCACTATAAATACATATTTAAAAAAGAAAAACAGAAATAACTATTAACAATGAAAACAGAGCACTAAAGTTAACATACATTGCATGTATTGCAGGCAAGGCAGAGGCATTTTTTAAAGCTTTTGCACAGACTTCATATAATCTTAAAAAAAATATGCTGGCCTTTACAAGGTTCTACTTGCTGAAATAAAAACAATTTCAGTCCATAAAAAGTCACAAGACTTCAGTTTAAAAAAAGGAACAGTTCCAGCCACAGACCAAAAATATATATATTTTTTTAAAACTGGAAGAGTATGGTAATTAGATTATACAAGCATGGTCAGGCTTGGAACCTGAATATACTTCAGAGCAAAAGCTCAGAGGAAAAAAAAATATAAACTATTTGGTAACAAAAGTGTACTATATGTTGTGATACAAAAAAGGTATGGTGAAAATGTACCTTTTATACTAAAGCTTATACAAGTTCCTTGGTCCATAAAAACTATGTTGTGTTCATGTTTTCTAGTTTGCTCAACATGTATCCCAGCCACATTTTTGTTTCTTGCCCACTAAAAAAAACACAGCTGAAAAATAGATTTTCAATAAAGTTCTTATGTATCGGATGTTGGTTTTCTCTTTTTTTTTATTGTGGCTTCTGTTTTTAAGATCAGCACTTGCAGGTAACAAGGTTGAAATCATATCACCTAAAATGGAAAAGTGTTTTCCCATGAAACCACAAAAACTGTTCAGTTCTCTTGAATGTAGCACGAAAAGTCAATTAAAGTCCAGACAAACAACAGTAGTTAGGAAACTACAGTTGCTGTAGATGATGTGACGTTGGTGGGGTTTGTGCTGACACTTGTGTAACTTCCCTCACTGTTTGTGTTTGTTTCACTGGAGGCCATGAGGCTTGAGTTGGCTCTGAGGATTGCTCCAGCAGCACTGCAGTGTGGCCGTGGCCCTGGTTCCGGTGTGTATGTAAAGGTAAGGCTGGTGGAGTAAATTATGCCATCGTTACGGACCAAAGTTACTGGAACCTGGACTGGCTGCCGGACCCACCTCCAACCCTCTCGAAACGCAGAAATGTCTGGAACAACACAAAGCATGCTCTCTGCACATCTGAAAAACAGGAGAGTCAACTGAGTACAATGTACTTAAGTTGAAAGAATTCAATAGAACAGAACAGCTCTGTTGGAAGGGGACCTACCATATTCAACTAGTGCACACACCGACCACTTCAGGGCTGACCAAAAGTTACAATCATATTATTAAGGCCTAATTCCCTTTATTTGGTTAAACAGAGAGAGGCTTGGAGCATCAACCGCCTTTCTAGGAAGCCTGTTCTAGTGTCTGACTACCTTCTCAGTAAAGAAATGTTGCCCAATGTCCAGTCTAAATCTTCCCTGGTGCAGCTTTAAACCACTCCCATGTGTCCTGGCACATGATAGCAGGAAGCAGAGCTCAGCAGCTCCCTCTCTACTTCCCCCCCTCAGGAAGCTGCAGAGAGCAATGAGGTCACCTCTCAGCCTCCTTTTCTTTAAACCAGACAAGTAAAGTCCTCAGCTGCAATTCTTTGGGCTTTCCAGCCCTTCACCATCTTTGTTGCCTTTCTCTGGGACATGTTCTGGTACCTGAACATCCTTCTTAAACTGCGGAGCCCAGAACTGCACGCAGTGCTCGTGGTGAGGCTGCACCAGTGCTGACTGTAGTGGGATAGACATCTTTTGACCAGCTGGATGCAGTTTGGCCTCCATGCTGCCAGGGCACATTGCTAAACTCATCCTGAGCCCCTGGCAACCAGCACTCCCAGACCCCTTTCTGCAGTGCAGAAAAGTGTACATTTGAGTGAGTACACAAGTATACATTCTTCAAAGCACCCAGTAAAACACAAACACCATAGAAGTAATAGAAAATATTGTACCTGTACATGGTTTCAGCTTCCACATCCCCAAACCAGACACGTAAATTTGGAGTGAAGTTCTGTCCTGTAAGTTCCAACATTGCTACATCCCCACCACCATTCAACTGGAAACAAAGCAAATAGAAAAAGAACAAGAAAATCCCCCCCCAAATATGTATTATTAAGAATAAACACTCTCCCCTTGGAAAAAAACAAACAAACCAAAAACCCCACCAACCAAAAAAAGTCACAAACAAAACCCTCACATAGAGGTAAGAACTTTAAATAGTGCTGTTTTTATCAGCTGGACAAAACCAAAACACAAACACCATATACACAACTGCAGTATTAAGAAGGAACACATTTAAAAGATACTGCAAATTAATTTGATACCTATGAAGGAATTTCTAAGTTTTGATAATGGTTGCTTAGAATAGATGTCAACAAGGCTTTGAAAACAGAGAACAAAATCTTTCAGAGAAGGTGTTAGGGGAGCTTTAAGTTTTTCCACTGCCAAATGCTGAAGTTTTTTTAGTAAGGTTATCTTTGGTCTATAATTGGCAAGAGTCAAAAACAATTTCTAAATAATCAAACAGAATTCCTAAGGATATCACTACCATGATAGTTTCAGAAATAAAATTCTTATTGTATACAACAATATTAGTATTATTCCTATGATGGATAGGCTCATGTATTCTGAAATGTAAGAAAAAATATTACAACAAAGTAATTTTATTATTTATAAAGCTATAAAGACTGCTTTCCTACAGTATTTCACAAGGGAACCATGAAGGTTAAATGAGCATGACAAAAATAATCTCACAAAAACAGTTTATTTAAACAAACGACTAACTTACTTGAAGACTTTCCACAACAGGCACAGGTGTCACTGGAGCATGGACTGGACCCATCCCCTCATAAAATGTGTATTCTGCTTTGTCTGTGCTAATGATTGTCCAAGAAGCTCCATCATTAATCATTTCTTTATTTGGTTCTTTTGGGCATGGAGTGGCCTTAGAGACAAAGTAAAGTTTAAAATCTGATCTGTTTGTCAAGTCACAGACCTAAAAACCAACTCAGCCAGTAACAATGCCTGTTTTTTCAAAAACATGTTTCCTTATGTTTTCCTCTAAAAATGACCTAGGGAAACCCTCTTCACCTTTCAGAAAAACTACTAGACAACTATTATTTGTGAGAACACCATAACTGTCACCTAGAACACTGTCACCTCTCCAACCTTACATTTGAGTTTTATTTTAGTTCACCTTTCAAAGTATTAATGTTATTCAATAGGCATTAACAAAAACAAACAAACAACCCCCCCCAAAAACCAACCAAACAAACAAACAAAAACCAAACAAAATAAAAAAAACAACTAGAAGACTAGAAGTAGCTGTTTTAAAACAGATCTCTTATTAAGGCAAAATGTCTAAAACAGCTACAGAGTAAACTGGAATACTTTTCATTAGTTATGATTTTTATCTGCTCAAGATTTTTTTTTCTATTTAGAGTTCTTCACCCTCCACAAAATGATGAAAAACACAAGCTTGTACTTCAGCCATTTGTGCAAAGACATAGGAGAGCAGCTGAAATGGCAGCCTTACAAATTAGAATAATGAAATCACAGAATGGCTTGCACTGGAAGGGACCTCAAAGGTCATCTAGTATCTCCCTCTAAATACTACTAAATTAGCATACAGAGACAGATAGATACATAGAAAATACACAAATATTTTTTTATGGCAAAAAAAGCCTCTCTGAACAATTTCACCACCTAGCAACCCATAAGACAATTGTGTATAGGTTAAACACAGAAAAAAATAGGGCAAAAAATTCTAATAACTAGATTCTCTTTCCCTCCATTAAGCTTTAAGGATATATTGGTAGGTAACCATAACCTTCACTCTTCAAAGTGGCAGATAAACTTCAATTAGCATGAATTGTCCATCTTAGATGTTAAAAAACAAAGCTGCATTTTCATGTGGACTCTTCATTCTGGTATGATCATGTAAAAAGCATTGAAAACAGATGATATGGGAAGTGTGTGACATGGACAACAACTACAGCTCTTTTCAAACTCAAGATTCCCCAATGAAACTTCCATCAGAAACATACCGTTTCTGAATTACTAGCCCAGTTTCAAAAGAGGTGCCGTTCCATAGGAACTGTTGTATACTGTTTTGAAGCATGACACCATTCCTATAGGCTGACTGCAATTCTTGTTGGAATGAAATGATATACTTTGAATCATGACAAATAAAACCATGGATATGAAAAAATCAACAACCCTGTAAAAGATCTTTGACTGACTTTTTTCACATTTCCTAAGTCCACGATGTGGAAGGCAAATGCCACAGAATTTGTTCTCAAAATCCTGTTACATCAAGAATCATTTCAGTAACACATTACTCCATCTGTTACAGAAATCTTTAAAAGGTTTCAATTCCTCTTTTAGAGAAGCAGTCTTCCATGTCATTTTCAAATAGAGCTCCAGGGACATTTCGCACCCTTTCTTTCCTTTCATTTTTGAACTAAATTTTCTCAACAGGTGGCACTGGAAGACTAAAATGCCTTAACATCATCCTTAGTACTCATGTACTGTCTGGCTTCAACTGGAGACAGAAATTACAGCTTGGGATCCTAGGGTTGCCACTGACAGTTGTCTGAAACCACCACCTTGATGTGCAGTGGCAGCTGTGAGTGACGACACAGTGTTGGGCACCATCAGAAAACAGGGCTAAGAACAGGCTCTCTGGTATTATTTTGCCAGTGTGAATCCCTTGTTCACCTAATTTCGGAATACTGGGTGCAGTTCTGGTCTCCCTGTCTAAAAAAGTCGTGGGGAAAAAACAGGAGAAGTGACAGAAAGGGCAACTAAAATCACCATGAGTGCTGAACTTATGAGAAGAAATGGAGAAAACTGTGCTTTTCCTATTAGGAGAGAAGAAATTAAGATACTGAATGGCTAAGTGAATGCAGAACTGTTGCTCACTGAATACTACAAAACTGGAAGTAGAAATTGCTCACAGAAATTGTTACATCATTCAAAACAAATACAGCAAACATTTACTACACAGGGAACCTCTTGAACTCAAGGAAACCTCTTGAACTTTCTGCTACAGATTACTGAAGAAAAGGAACATCTGCACATTCTGAGGTTATCAAACCAATGTACACATCTACAAAATGACACTAAAAGACAAGAGTCAGGAAGGCAGCTTTTAACAACACTTGGTACAAGTGTGGATGCTGGCAGAGTACAACTACACTGGACTGTGAAACACAACCAGATCCACCTGCTTCCTTGTAAGCACCAACTCCTGCTGCTGCTGGCAGACTAGACACAGACATGGACTGTCCTCTGATCCAGTAAAGCACGATTCATATCCTCTCTCCATGCTCCAGAACACATGCATGTCTTGAAAGAGATCTGACTGGTGCTTCAGCAACTGAATTTCAAGGTTCATGCTCACCTGCAGAGTTTTTACAGCCTCTCTGCTTTAAGATTCTATGGTCTCTATATAGGGCTATTTCCATTCACCCAAGAGAGAACTGTCACCCTAAAGTTTCAGGATTTTGGGGGTTGGTTGTTGTTATTGTTGTTTTGGTTATTTTGGGCTTTTTGTTTTTTTTTCCTTCCAAACAGTGACCACAGTTTGTCTAGACTCCTACTACAGGAACAGTATACACATGCTGTTTCCCTGGTCTTTGTCTTCTGATCCAAAATAAAAAACCCAGATAAAACAGGATTTCTCTCCTGACATTGGCAGAAAGAGTTTCTCTTCCACCGTAATTTCACCTACCAAAGCATGGCAGCAGTCTGATGTGCAAGTTACCAGATTTTAATCAAGTATAAGCAGCAGGTTCCTCCTCCACTAAGAGAATTCAGGATAGTGAGTGTCCTTTTATCTAACTCCTACCCATACAGAAAGTTCAGAGCTCTAATCAGACTGGGCTCCATGAGTGCTGCTGAAACTGAAGAGGGGTAGGACATCTTGACAGTCCCACAGGCAATTCCAGGATGCTGAACTAAGTCAGAGAAGCAGTTGTTTCTTCATTCAGCGCTTCCCATGCAGTACTCTAAGAATGATTAAATAGCAGGCTGATCCTGAGTTCTTGTAGTTCATGTTTCACAGCTTTCTCTTCTTATTGACAGTCCATTCTCCTTTACAAGAATATATATTGACAGATATGTATTTCTGCCATGTGCTGTGGGTAGAAACAATAGATCTAGTCCCTTCTGAGCCACAAGTCATGACTGTTTACTGAAATAGGAATAAAGCTTCTCATATTCTCTTTCCATTGTCTCAGTTCAGAACAGAACTGAAATGACTCTTTACCAAGCCTTCCTGTTCCTTCCCTTAAATTAAGGGATATCTTCAATGTTAGCTTCTAATTTCCTACCTCTACTTTTCTTACCCAAGAAGGTAGAGCTGTTCTAAGGAAGTCTTGAATCTTTCACAAGCATGGCCATGTTCCTGGAGCACAGCATTCTCTCTCAACACAGTTTGTTATTTGAGCTGACCCCAAAATATTTAAAGAAAATTGCAACACTTAGGTAGTCCTGAACTTGGTCAAAGTTTTCAGAGTCACAGAATATTTGAACTTGGAAGCGACCCACAAGGGTCATCAAGTCCAACTCCAGAAAAGACTAAGCATGTTCAGGGATTGAACCTACGGCCTTGCTGTTTTCAGCACCATGCTCTGACCAGCTGAGCCAATCTCAGGGTCCTTGTTGGTCTGGTAGGAATTACCACGTGGAAGTGCTACAAGCATGCTAACATACAAGAGACGAAAACCTGATGTTTTTCTCCACCTGCTGGAGAAAAAAATATTTCTGAGACAGTTCTATTCTTTACAGACAAATTAAATTTCTGTGGCTTTTCAAGTTACTCTGAGCAACTGCCACAGCTGTCTATGTTTACACGCTTAGCCAAGAGCAACACATGGCAGCTCTGCTGAGTTCATCATGAAACAAGACTATTATCAACTGTATCATTTCCTATTTGCTGTAACCTAGAAAGGGACACACAAATAAGTGCTGCAGCTCCACTAGCTGCATGTCCATGTTGACATATGTCAACATGTTAAGCCACAGTATCATGACCACATGCACAAGTTTCTAGTGTTTCCTTTTCTCCACTGGAGAAACCAGAATTCGTTTTCCAGACAGATATGGAAGAAGACTACGAGGAAAGAAAAACAGATTTGGAAAGGCACGGATAACAATTTGTTGCTTTCCATCCTCTCTTTTCAAAACAAAGTATTAGACTCACATTCAAAACCTACTGCAAAAATGGCATTCATACATATTTTGGGGATACTTGGGAAAACTTTGCAACTACACTTATCTATTAAAATAGTTTTGAACAACTTACTTGAAATTGGATTATTCTCTCCTGGGAAAGGCACAAATACATTCTCTCAGTGTCTTTAAGGTAAAATGCACATTTATGGAGCTGTGATACTGGATCATCTGCATCCAATAATGCCGTTTGTTTATCTACTTTTCGAATTATCTGTGAATGAAAATGGTACATATATACTTAGAACAATTTCTATACTTTATTATATATATACACAGTCAGTAAAGGAAGTGAAAAGTAATTTTTATAACACTTTCATGCCTCACATTTTGATATCAACATTAGATTCGTAATTCTTAATACTTTTGAAACAAGAACACAACATTGAAGCAATACTCAGTACTACTTCAATGTGCTACAGGCATATATATTTTATCTATTTTTACTGAAGGAGTGGGGAAAAAATTGAAGCTTCAGCAAAATCTACTTTTGTTTCATTTCCTGGTGTACAAGAGCAGTTATTAATTAAACTTTTATCTTCAATTATTATTAATTACTTTTTTTAGTAATTAGTATGTTTCTACAGAAGCTTTCACCACTGATAGGATCAACATCATTCTGTGGCAAACTAGTTGCTGAAGGAGAATAATTAAAATAAGGATTAACTAAAGGTATTGAGATGTCCTTTCATACACTTTTGGAAACCACAATCATAACATATCTTATCAGTATTTGGTCATTAAATATTACTTAAAGACGACTGCAAAGAATAACTGTTCCTTACATTTGGCAGTTTAGTGAAAAAATATCTGCTGACTTAATTCAGATCTCTTTTTGCCAATTTATTTCTAGAATCAAATGCTATTCCCTTAGATAGTGAAAATCTGTAGCTCGTAATTTTAACTCAACTCCTAGAAAGAAGTTTAATGCTTTATGCAACACTACCAGATGCAACAGCCAAAGTGCCTGAATATTTCTAGGCTGACAATCAGAAGCCCAACTGTCCTCTGCCATATCTAATTATAATAAAGAGTATTATTAGCAATATAAGTTTAAAGGGTAATTTTTTTCTTCTAAATTCTTTGCATTTGCTGCAAGTTATCTCTTAATTGCATCAGCTTCCATCAGTCCTGTAAGCAGTATGACAAATGTTCCCCATGGCAAACAAAACAGGAACCTTCAGCCTAATTTGTTCCAATCTGTTTCTACTTACAAATAAGGTTTCTGGAATAATAAATGATGGCATCTCCTTTCATCAATAAAAAAGTATTAACATAAAGCCCATAAAAAAGTGACATCCTCTCACTGAATTTCCTGTGCTTGAACGATATCTGTAGTGTAACCAGTGTAACTGCTTTTACTGTCAAACAAAATTTTCATTTTGTACCGTTTACACTGAGCAGGCTGTTTTTTTCTTTTAGCCAAGTTTGGTATTGGGAGAGAAATTCACACTACAGTCCTATCAAAATTAGTCTGGAAAGGGGAACAAAAGCCTGACTGCAGGAAGTCTGTTTTTATATTGGTGCATTCTAACGATTACTTCTACCTAAATTGGAATTAGCAGAGCCTTGCATGAAACTCGTAATGAGCTCACAAATCACAATTTCACAGGAGATCCCATATGAAGCACTATTTATTATTAATCACAATAAAATTCCACCTAGGCTGGCATTAAGTGCATAAAACAGGGAAAAAAAAAATCTGTAATTCTACTTAACTTTATTCACAAAACCCAGTACTGTGTATGCAGAGGTAATTTTTTTTGGTTCACAAACCTTAACTGGTTATTCTAAAGGCAATTCCCACATTTCAGATTTAAAATAGACAGTATTAATAAATATGAAAAAAGTTTTTTGCAAGCTGCTACTGTATAATATATCCTTATATATCCTTAGGAGTACACAGAAGTGCTTTTAGATTCAAATCAGTCGAGCGTTTTTAAAGCTGTGCTGGAACTCAACACATGGAAGAGCCCTACTGGCTGAAAATATTTTACTCATCTATTCAATATCAATATTTGAAGCATTTTGGAACAGAGAAATCTACAATACTGTTTTTAAAATAGACAGATTAACCTATTTTAGAAGGCTTGAATTCTGAAAAATTCCCTATCTTATTTTGCAAGTTGTTCTTTGTTTACAGAAAAAAATCTGCAGATACAAAAATATGCTTTAATTAAAATAAATGCCATTTTCCATAAAAAACATTACCCAAGGGCAACACACAAGGCCAAAACTGTAAACACGGCAAACCCAACTATAGAATTACATGAAGTTGCTATCTATAAATTAATTACAGCATTGGAGAAATGAAACTGTACCAGTCTCGGGAGTGCCATGCCAGTAACTGAGCATACAAGTTTGACAGTCTGCCCATAATGAATGTAGCCATCTCTCACTGTGAATTCTTCTCCTTCTGATTCATCATCATCCACTGCATGAAACAGGAATTTTCAGAATTACTTGTTTTAATCACCATTTTTCTTGATACGAGAAACATGTAACATCACACTATTACATCAAATATACACTAAGTAACAAAACAAGTGTGCATATGGGCAATTAATATGGAGGAAAAAATGCAGGATGTTTTTTTGTGAGGATGAAGGAAAGAAAGCGAAGAAAAATACAGATTTGCTTTTACTTACACAGGTGAATGTAAAATGCTCCCCACTGTTGTGAACTGGCATGGAAATTACCACCTTCTACGTGCAAATATCTGGTGCTAACTGTTTGGGATCGAAGTCTATTAAATAGTGCCACTTTTGTCCCTGATGCAATACATACTGCAAGGAACACATACAGACTTGAGATTATAAAATTACTTCATTAGTACATAGAAAAGTATCAAAAAGTCACAAGTAACATCAACTGAAGAATACTTGAAATCAAGACATTATTATCAAATATGGGTTAATTTAGAAAATATTTATATTTGTGACAGACCAAAAATAGACATAAAATTATGAGTGCAATAACATACATAGTGGCTGTTCTCCAAAGGCATGCTAGCTCACAGAATTCTGCCACTTAGTCAAATGGGCTAGTGCTTGCCAGCTGTAAACTCCTGTTCATAGTTCCCCAACAACTGATTATTTAAGCAGAAGCTTTAGCTTGCCCTTGTGAAGTACTTAAAACAACTTTCAGCAATCATTTGAAGAATATTTGAAATATGAATACACAGTATGCTTATAAATCACAAGCAATTGAAGGGAAGACAGATGTAACTATGTCAAATTATAACCATGCAACTTGTAATGTTCTCAGATCTGAACTTATTTATCATTTAAAAGAGAGAAATGTTAAGTTTGCTCCCCTAAAAAAAAAAAACAGCAACTAAAATTTTGCCATCAGAATGGGCATGTTGTTCTAATTGGTTCATATTTACTATTGAAGAATGCTTGGTTCATATTCACTGTCCATCAAAACTATCTGTCTGAATAAATTCAACAGTGCATACTCTGAGCCCACGGGTGTGAACTGCACAGCAACAGATTGCCTTTAGTCATGTGGCAAGCTAGCGGCCCCGAGATCCACATTCCATAGGTGAATGGGTTCCAGCCCAACACAAATGGAAGAGCCTTTTAAAGCACTAGTGAAGAGAGAGAGAAAAACAAACAAAAAAAAAAGGGTATCTCTTGAGGTGCTCCAGTGGTATGCAGGCAAAAAACGGAGGAGGAAAAGCAAAAACGTTCCCAATTATACATTAGCACCAGAGATATTGTTAGTTGAAAAACATGGTAAGCAAATAAATCTGGGTGAAATATCACCATACAGATTTCTTAAATGATTACTTAAAAGGAACCATGCAAAACAAAAATAAGAACAACATGAAAATGGCATGAGACAGTAAGAAGGTGGCTGTGATGTGACAAAGTGCAGTTTGGATAACATGATTCTACTCATTTATCACAATCTGAAAGCAATCTCTTTGATACTGATCAAAACATTCTAAGCACGAGATCATGGCAATTAAAGAGATCCAAAAGCTTAGAAAGGTGAGGTAGAACACTCTTTATACACTTGTCTACATGAATTCATTCCTTGGAATACATGGGGGTTTGGGTGGGCCTTTTCTATTTACTAAATAATTAACCATGACTGCATAAAACTCAACAAGGTAACCTATGTATATTGGAATATTTTAAAATACATTGATGTGTACAGTTCTAAAATACAGCAAAAAAAAGGGGAGTTGAAAACTTCAATGTATTTCCCTTGTAGTCAGACCTTAGAATACATAACAAAAAAGTAGTATGAAACAAAATTAATTGCTAAATAGAGAAAAAACAGAGAAATACTTACAGTCTGCATTTTTCAGTGACTGTTTCTTTTTAGAGGGTTTGGAGATGACTTTGATCCGTTTGCTGAGGAACACACCGATGTCATCACTATTGCCATAGAACATTTTTACCGATAACATGAAGTGCTTTCTCTTGTCTGAGTCTGATATGTATAATGTTTTGGCAGTGCAATAATTCTGTAGGTGAAAACATACTCTGGTTTGTTTTTTGACGCCAAGCCAGTTCAAGAAACTATGCGTATTTAATTATGAATAATATAGGAAAACCGATGCAATAGTCTCTAAAACAGATGAGAACCTGTTTTTTCCATCTCTTCCCTATGCATTTCTTTTACGACTACTGTTCAGCTTTGTGAAATGTTGCACCCAACCTCATTACTCTCTGATCATTCCAAAGACCCTTACCAGGACTACAAGAGATGACTGGAGACCATTAACTGTGTCAAAGCCACCTGTGAGGGGTCAAGAGCACTACTAAAAAATTACATTTGACATTTGACTAGGGCTGTACAGACTCTGCACTGGGCATGCACAAGGGACTGCCTGTGCAGAAAATGTATTGAGCTAAACTTTTCTTGAAAGGATGGGAAATGATTGGATTTTGAAACACAAGGTAGTTACTTTTGGCTACATGTTTATGCTAGGTGACAAGAGAATTTAAAAAAAATCTCATAAAGAACTTCAATTATTCTTTATTCTTTTTCTATTCTGAATATATGAAGTATTTCTGGTAGACTGTGCTGGAAACACCCGGTAGCTATAAAATACTGTTTAATAAAACAACCAGGTAAAATGAACACTTTTGCTGCTAGTTCTATACCAACTGTTTAAGTCATCAAAAATACCTTAAAAAAATCTTGTAAGCAATTTAAACCCCTGTAAAAATAACCTACTAAATTTTTAAGATGCTACTTCTATTGAATTTTTAGGCAAAGGGACTTAAAGACTACTTTTAGCAGCAGATGCTTTGATATTTCCTTGATAAGATTATCCACTCATGCAAGCCAAGGAGCAGGACAGAGAATTTGGGCCACAAACCATATTTTAGTTAGCCACTGATGCCTACCAAATAACCTAGCAGTTTACTGAGTCTGCATCAACAACCTACAAATTAAATGTTAGTACCTTGCTATGACCCTATAAGCGAAAACCAACTTGTCCTAAGGATTTTGAGGGATTTTTTTAAGCCATTATGCAATACCTAGAAAGAAAATGATTCAAAAATAAGAAAGGGCATTACTTGAAATATGCACCATGCAGCTATACTATCCTTTGCAGTTAATTATCTTAGTGGTTTATTACAGTTTTTCTACCTTTCCTTCCAAGTTCAGCTGCTGCATTTCTTGGTCACTGTTTCCTATCCCAATAAAGGCGCATGGTTGTGACTCCTGCTCAGTGCAACCATCCCGCTCCATTTGCTCTTTTTTTTTCTTCCATCCACTGCCCATGAGATACACACATGGAGGAGGACAAAAGAACCTGAAAACAAAGAACACATTATGGAATTAAACACAGTTTTCCAGATAAACAAACTGATGTGTACCCAACACTTTTACATTCACACTTTGCACTTAAGTTTATACAGGCATGCCCTTCATTTGTCTTGAAGGTTTTCTAAAAAGTAAATTAAAAAAAAAAGGCAAGGAAAATCAGCAGTAGATGCACCATTAGTGAGAATCTTTCCAGTTCAATATATTCCAGGTAACAGTTTGCATCTCTACAAAACACCTTACAAAGAGATTCTGAAAGAAAGGAAAAAAGGCCTCAAAAGTTATTATAGTCTTTTTCAGGTGCTTAACATGATGGAGCAATTAATACACACAGAACAGTTCCACAAACTAATTTAAAGGACAACTGCTGACTACAATTCCTAAATGCTGAAAGTTTTGTCATAAGCAAGAAGGGAGTTTACTCTGTCCACACATAAATCTCTCCCTAGTTTTTAAACGGAATAGATAATTTTATATCTTCATCAGTAAGTATAAAAAATTAGACCTAGTTTTCAGCACCACTGACTCTAATCAGTCGAGATGCTACTTATAGCAGTATGTTCAAAATTAAACTCAGTATTGTAATACAATGCATTGGTCTTGAAGTTTCTGCAAATTGTTAAAAGCCCAAATCCTGAAAAGGTATGGTTTTAGTTAGCAAACAAGCTACTGCGTTTTTATCATCATTTCACTACGATCAAAGATAAAGAGGAATGAGTACATCCAGTTGTGAGGTAGCTAAGGAGGCATGTAATGGAGAGGAACATGAAAAAGCTTTTAATTATTTTATTTATTTCAGTTTGGAGAGTAGTTATTATAATTTGGCACTTCTGCAACCCAACAATGACTCCTACCTTACAGGTGAGGCTTTTCTGGTTTTATTTTGTTTTTTGTTTTTCTTTTTTTTCATTTTTTTTTAAATTGGGCTTGGGACAACTGAATTCCTGGCAGGGGGAGCAGGCTCCATGCTGGGGCAGCAGCCAGTTCTGCTGGTGGGCAGGAGCTGTCAGGGCAGGGAAGTAAACTCAGCTGTGGGCTGAAAGTCATGGAAAATGATCAGAGGACAAAATTATTCAGTTTCTGAAGTGTCTATGGGAGTCCTGTCAAGAGAGGTCAGTGCCAGGTAACCAGTTGGACTTGATGATCTGAGAGGTCTTTTTCATCCTAAATGATTCTTATTTCTATTAAACACCATTAATGCTAGCTTTAGTATGAAAATTTAGTGTAATGCTTCTATTTATCTCACCAATTCAACATTATTTTTTTTTCAACATGATCACATGTATGTAACAGATAACTTTTTTTAAGTAACAGAATTCTTAATAGATTAAACCAAAGTGCTGTTAATAATACCATAATTAAATACACATATTAAGAAAACATATAAATAAGTGCAAATATTTGTAGTATTTTTGATTAATGGACACAAATAATGTATATTCTCTGTCAGAGAAACAAATCACCAAATTTTAAGTCTTATTGGTATTTAAAATGTCTTAGTGGTTATGAAAATGAACAAAAATTTACTGCCTGCAGGCAAAAAAAACTCCTCAAACCTTCTTTCTTGACTATAAATCTGCAGTCAAAAATTTTCATTTGCATTTGTTCTATTTACAACACAGCAAAGTAGGTGTTACACCAATAGGTATACAGCTGAAATATTTATGAACCTCTTTCAAAAGTATCATGGTCATCATCAATAAGCTATTCATGATGAAGAAGTTATACACGGATTAAAAATTAAGTGTCAACCTTTATTAACAGAGCAATACTTTGGTAAAAAAAAAAAAACAAACCATCAAACAAAACCAAAACAAAAATCCAACAAATCCCTTTTATTCTAAATATTACACCATAAGGAACAGGACACATTATCCTTCTTTCCTTATGTACTCTTCTTACTGATCAGAACACAAGAAAAAAAATCCCTCCTTTTTTTCATACCCTTTCTCATTTCAGCTTTATTCTAAACCAAGTCCTTTGAATAACTACAGCCACTAGATGGCAATAAAGACCTGTAAGAAACAAGGTGTAACCCACTGATTAAGAGAAATCAAACCACAACAAAAAGCACTCTTAAAATTAGAACGCAGAGGAAAAATGTTTGAAAATTTACTGAACAAAGAAACTTTTAAAGCTGTTAAGATTTAAGTTTGGTTAAAACTACAAATATGAAGAAAGACTCTGGACACTCACAATTTAAATGGGTTTTCTTTCTTATGTATCTACCTCTTTTTCAGCTTTCAGGCATAGATAGCTACAGTCTTGGGTCTTTTTAACTTCATATTTACCATTCCACGAACTCATGTACAGAAGAAATTAGCTATGGATATTCTATCCAATACAGAAAAAGTGAACCAGGTTTGAACTTCGAAAACACTCTACTAAATCAGATAAACATCAAAGAAGAGAACAATATTCCTACAGTCAATTCAAGTCAATCAATACAGAGAAAATGTGGTACTTCAAGCAGAGAAGCTACTCCAACTGAACTTGCAAGGAAGCAAGGGCTTAAAGGGAAATAAGATCCACTCATGTCATTGCAACCTCGTCCAGATGCACTCAGCGCTCTCCTCAAACCACAGGCTTCTGTCACAAAGGTTTGCTTTTTCAAATCATCCAAGTCATCTCTGTGGTCATCTTATAGAACTCTTTGATTTCAGGAGAATTCATATGCTTTTTCTAGCTAGTTGGTAAATTCCAAGTGTTTGCCAATTACCCACACTGTTCTGAGAATGAAACTGCTCAGCAATCTTTCTTCATAGGAGATCAAAGAACTGACAACATCCACTAAAGAACTCCATGTGACAACAAACAAACAATCATTAGGTACTACAGTGCTAAGGACAAAGCAGTAGAGCCATGGAGTAAGCCGTGGAAAAAGCTATGCTCTCAATAATTAATTTTATGCAGAGGCACACTCAGTTCAGAGAAAGGAAGTACTTGATCAGAAATTACAGGAGCTCCTTCACTAACAGCTGTAAAACAAGATGCAGCCACAGTGTTCTCATGCTAATCAGCAGTGACCATGTTTAACTCTGAGCAGCACAGTCAAAATCCCTATCTGGCTCACAGTCTTCAGATGAACTATACCTTGGAATCCAAAACACTTCAGTCCTTTAAACTGCTGGATGCTCACACTGCTCAGACTTTGGAGAGAGATGTCTCAGTCAATGTAAAATATGGAAAACAATACAAGAAGTGCAAGCCAAATACCCACACTCATCAGGACTAAACAGCACCTGAGTCTCTATCAGCTGAATGCCTTTGAAAGGTGACAGTCATCCAACATGAAACATCAGGCACGAAGTCTTAAATTCAACTAAAGCCCATCCTGAGCTCCTTACCTCCTGGCTTCTTTGTGAAGCTAAAAACCACTGACTTTGTTAAGTGCAAGGCTCATATGAAGGGATGACTCAACAAAGTCAACTCCTTTCATTCCTGTTGCTTGAAAGTACTGAAAACTCTCAAATTAACCTAGAAAGTCTGCATCCATGAACCTGGAATAGTGTTATTAAAACAGGCCACACTACATGAGATCTACACCATCTACAGTAAGCTTTTAACAGAGTATTTCACCATCTAGTAACACTCATCAAAACACTGGAAGGTAGTTATTGTGCTAACCTTTTAATTATGATGTGCAAACTTTGCTAATGGCAAGTATTTTCCATGACCTCGCAATAAGCAAGACTTAAATAAAGACTGGAACAAGAGGTGGAAGTTTGTCTAGGTTTAAGTTCTACATTTACTTGAAAGAGATGTCCAATTTAAGAAATAATTCCTTTTGTAGCTTGAATTCCTCATTACAAAAGTAATGCAAAGTAAGTTATTCTTTAAATAACCAGATGATATCTATGCCACAATGAAACCCCATGGGAAACAGGGTATTTGTCTACAAAAATGGGTATAAAATAAGTTTCTTTCTAAGATGTATGCAAACCAACTCACTTCAGAAATGGTAGTGAATGCAAAAATGATGAAAACTTGACTGCAGAGTTGCATAAAGCAGCATTAAAACTTTACTAATTTTGCTTACTCCAGAATTACGAAGAAACAAAGGCCACAGTTTGCTATAAGTAAAGTCAAAAGTTTAAAAACTCAATAAAAAAAAAGAAAAGAATAGCAGGAATATAATAATTCACCATTCAGCTTTACTAAGTACCTTAGGGCACACATGGATCCAAGGATTTAATAACTGGAACTTTCCTTTATGCTGATAACAACAGGACATCATTACTGATGCTGACAGTCTGGGAACTAACAGAACTGTATTAGAGACAGTCAACATGCTAAGTTACAGCTTAAGAAAAACTAAAATATTTAATTGAAAAAATGAAACTTTAGTATGTATAGGACAAGAGGGAACAGGCATAAACTGGTGCACTGAAGTTCCACTTGAACACAAGGATGAACTTTTTTACTGTGCAGGTGACCACACATGGAACAGGTTGACCAGAGAGGCTGTGGAGTCTCCCTCACTGAAGACATTCACGAACCATCTGGATGCAATCCTGTGCCATGTGCTCTAGGCTGGACCAGATGGCTCCCCAAGGTCCCTTCCAACCTGACTGATTTGGTGACAGATTCCACATCTTCATTTCATACCCATACCACAACAGCAATCATTCCAGCACCATACTAACTGATAACCAACAAGGGACTATTTTCATTCCTAATCTTCTTTTATAAAGCTTTCAAGTTTTCTACACTCATTTGACATGCTTCTATTCTTAATTAGATGAATGAGAGATAACCTGCATGAACAAATGCAACTGTTAGGTTGCATTATGGATTAGGTAGAAACTCATATATGAAGGAGCATCCTATTTGCTTCTACTAGTCATTCAAAAAAACCATCACACAGTGAAGACTGCAAGAGAAGACTGCAGGAAAAGCACCTTTGCCTAAAAAGCATTCATTCTCATGTATTCTCATTCATTCTCATGTATTCCTGCAAATTTTGTCCCTTAGTAAAGTACCTATAATTGCAACTCGTACTGTATTGATTTTTGCAAGGAAATGTTTATCATAAATACAGTCATGATTGACCTATCATTGTTTTTAAACTTATTACAGATGTGGTTCAGAAACTTATCTTAATGAGCCTAGCAATTTCCCTTTCATATTAATGTTAAATTATTCAGAAAAAAACTTCTCTACAAGTATTCACTGTTGATCACCTCATTTACTCCAACATTAAAATGGAAGGTTTAAAATGAGAACAATTGCCTAAAAAGGCAATTGAAGAAAAGCTTTGCCCATAGATAGGGAACCTCTTGGTAGAAACTGTCCTCACTCCATTGAATGCTATAGGTTTGCAGTACTTGTTACAGAATGAAATGATTTAGGAGGAAGCATTTTATGTTTCTTCAGACTACAGTGCAATCTGAGCAAGTCTGCAAAGCACTGTGCACCCAACTACACAGTATAGTTTCCTTAGTTCCCAGCTGTAGACAGACTTCAGTACAGCATGAAAAGTTACCTTTTTTCATTTCCATAGGATTTCTGTGCAACTTTCGCATGGAGTATTAGCACAGTTTGGTCACCTCGCTCCTTCAGGTAATTTCGCATTGCTTCCCTAAAAATCAAAACACAAATATAAGCTTTCAAAGTTCCTTTGGTTTTGTCTACAACAAACAGACAGCTTTAGGGAAAAACCCCAGGACCTGAAATTCCAAAAAGGCCATCACTAACAGGGTCAAGATGTGTTTGCTCACTGTTTAAGCCAATTACACAGGAAAAAGGAGTAACCATCCTACACAAAACTAGCAATATGAGGTCTGTGATCATTTACAAATACTACATTTTCTAGAAAAAAAAATTCTTGTGATGTAAAATCATACCAATGCCAGTAATTATACCATGTTTAAAGTCCTGTTTCATTAAGCACCATGCCACAAATTAAACACATTTTATTAGTTCAATATTTTCTTCATGACCTATTTAGTATCTCATGATAAGGACAAATTGTCTAAGTTTTTAACCAAATCAGTGCAATGTTTATATACAATTGGTCTTTTGGTTTTGAAGATAGTAAGAAAAAATTAAATTCTTTAGCATATTGTTTCACCTGGTTTTCTAGAGAAAAGATCTACTTTCTGCATACAATCAGGTAAAAAATTTTTTTAAAATGTTTTATTGTTCATCATCACTGTAATTACAGATGTTATATAAACGCTGTAATTACTTCAAACACATCAACAACAATTCCTTGAGAGAAGTGAGAGAACAATAACAGCCAGTCACTCTTCTGTATAATAATCTAACTGTTCATTAAGCAGCATGCCAAATCCAACACCCTAGGGATCAGCTGTGCCGGAGTGCTGGCATGAACACCAGTTCCTGAGGGAGCTTTTGTGGGTTGAATGCCCACCAATGCACTCATCTTCAAAGTCATCTACCAGAGAAATAAATTATTAATTTATCAGGAATTTACATGAAAAGATAAAACCCTGCATATGAAGGATTTTTCGTTTTGTTGTTTGGATTTTTGTCTTTTTTCTGTGAACTGAGCTAACTATTCAATTCCCTTAGGACAGATCTAGAAAACCAAACATTTCTAGTGAAAAAAAAAAATCATGGGAGAGAGAAAGCAGTATTTAATTGACCAGACCTTTTCCAAAAGAAATCCCCACACAGTTTCATAGAGAAAAGCAAGTAGATTGAGCCAGGGCTGGGTTGGACAATGACAACTCAGCTTTGCTAATCATGTTTTGCAAATTCTTGTGTTTGTCACACCTGCATAAGATATGATTAATGTCTAGTGATTAGTGAGCCGATTTTCTGTGTAAATAGCAGGACATAAGAACAGAGATTAGACTTGAATTGATGTTTCAAATTTGGACTAACTTGATCTATTTACATTTGACATTGGTAAAACTGATGTTTATCCATGAAAGTACAGCTGGAAGAACTATTTCAAAGCCCACTGACTTATTAATTTACAGCCATTTTTAAGAGCATATTTTAAACCCCAAATCATAATTCACTGTGAAATTATTATTATACATTTCATTATGATATATATTAGCTGCATTTAAGTTGTTTAAAAACTTTAAATCTGACAATATGAAATATTCTATTAAGAGTATTGTCAAACTAAATGAGGTACATCTGTTGTATTAAAAACTTTTGACTTGACTACTATTAAAAAACTACCCAAACCGAGCAACTCACACAGAAAACTGCTCAGTGCTATTTAATTTTTATTTAGCATTGTATGAGGAAGAAAGTTTGTGTTTTCTATTGGTCTTTTTCTACAGTGGATTTGTACAATCCAAGCTCCTGTGAGAACAAGTTATGTTCCCCCTCCAACTCCTCCCACTGATATCTTATGTGACATTTTTCATTATTCAATCCTAAAATTCTTCATGAAGGTAGTATTACTGTAGTTTACATCTAAAACCAACTAGCATAGTATGAACAGAGTAGTGTTATTCTGCTGGAGATTATTAGTCAAATCCGACAGCCTTTAAACAAAAAACCCACAGCAATTTTCCAATAATTGAACCAAATGCTTTTAAGGGTTTACAGACACATTTTCAGCATTGCATAAACAAGTCAATTTTAAAAAGCTGGGTGCCAGTTGTTCTGTTTCAGCAGTTTACTCTTCAGAGGAAAGTTAGGTTGTTTGTTTCCAACGTCTATCATCCCAGGAAAGGTTTTCAAACTGCTGCTTTGAAGGATGGCTGGCAGTTCTCAGATACCCAGCCTGTATTCAGGAAAGAGCAACGAGCATACCTAGTAGCTAAAATCCTGCACATGAAATTTAGAGTAACTATAGTAAATAGAAAACTTATTTAAAAGCTCTCATTGCGTACTCATTTTTTCTTTTGGTTGCTCTTTTTAAAACACAGAAGATACATTCCATTTTTGTTCATTTTTTTAAATGAAGGAAGATAAATTCTATTAATACCTTCAGGGTTATAGTATAGATGTTACTACTCAAGATGGAAAACAGCTCATTACTTAAAACATCGTATCTTCAAATATCCGTGAAGACTGCCAGGCCAACAAGAAACCACCATGTTTGTTCAAATACTTTTAAGTCAGTATGGATCAATTTTGCACTGAAATGAAGTTTAATGATGACAAGCTAACCTAAAACTTATCCAGAAATGCATGGAGACAGATATTCACAGCACAAAATGTAAATGTTCCCCCCCATCATGTGCTAACATAAGGTATCATTTCATTCAAAACAGAGGCTGTCATGAGGTGACAAGAGGCTTCTTCTATCGCCACACAAAACTATAAAAACAAATGGCACATCCTTTTTTGCTTTCAAGCAAATAGTGAATTTTAAAACCAAGACCTAATCATAACCGGCACAGTTTGTGGCACAGAATAATAAATATTTGCATAGACTGTATTAAAGCAGTTTGAAAAAATTAGGTGACTTCTCAAACGTTTCTGGTGTAAATACATCCTAGGCAGGCCAGGACCAAATCAAGAACTGTACTCCAGTCACCCTAAACACTTTTCAGAATAGATTGACTTGATAATTCTATTTGATACTCTGACTATTTGAGGTTCACCAAAAATTGGTTCAGATCACTCCTTGACAGCACCGTGTTCAATTCTGGCAGCAAAAAGGGTTACATGACCTCACTTCTACTCAAGAACCAAATCAGCTCATTCCTGAGGATTTGAAAATAAGCAGATCCACATCCTACAATATAACCTACAATAACTGATACATGAAGTCAACACCATTTCTAAAAATGCATTTTGAGTTTCATATTAAAAATAAGCCAGTCTGTTAAAATTTGTACTTCTGGCTGCTGATTGCATATATAATTGAAAAGCTTTGATATTTAAAATTCTAGGGTTAGCAACCCACAAATTTTTAACTTAATTTTTCTGAGAATGAAAAAGGTAACTTCAGAAAATTGTTAAATACTGACTTTCTTTAGTGCTTACCTTGTGAGCCGTTTCGGTTGAGGTCGCTCTCCAAATTTCCTGAAAAAAAGAAGTAGTTGCTAATTTAAACCAAAAGTGTTTAGACATAATTTTATGGTAAGATACTATCCCAGTTTCACAATTTTTGAAATTGTATTAGAATTTTATGTCTTTTCTTTGTAATATCGTAGATAAGATCACTATTAAAGTATTAACCACCTCCTCGCAACAGCCTTTCCCACAACAGCAGAGGCTTTTTCTTATTTGAACATTAGGTAACATTCTTTGTTGAAGTCACATTTGCTCTCAGAATGACTTAAGTTCAGACATCACAAGAATGTAAAGAAGTAGATCTTTGCCATAGAATTGACCAGCAGTGCCATCGACAAGCAGTTACTGCAAACATACAGAAAGTAACGGACATATCTGTGTTGACAAATAAGTATATGCTTTCCACCAGGACAATTTCTCAAAAATCTGTTTTTCCTTCATGACTTCTTACAAAAAGGACTACAACATTTTCATACATGCCAGTACAGAATTACAGGAAAAAATCCCTCCTATGGAATGCAGCCAAGCTTGATCCATAAATAGCCTGCAATACACTCAAAGTTTTTTTGCCATAAAGTGTTTTGAGACAGCTGTACTTCTTTCAGCGCTTCAACACCGTCCTTGAGAGAAAGAATATTCTTTACACTAGGCTAAGACTTTCCATGAAAGTCTTTATTTACATAAGACACCAAATTAACACATGGCAGATACATTTTCATTACCAAAACCATCCTCAGATTAAAACTAAATGGTCAGGTGAAAGATCTGAAAAAAGGAAGGCTGCACCCAACAATGCACATCTGCTAATCCTGGTGAGGAAGTGCAACCACAAGTTAAAATGATGACAAAGACTGGGGGAAAAAATCCCCAAGAAACCCACAACGCAAAACCAAAGCATAACAAAAAGACAGGCTTAGCTTAACACCTTTTTGCCTAAAAATAAAGAGACATAAGAGACTGTGCTTTTACTGCCAGTGTTCATAAATATCTCTATGACTTGCCAAGTTCATTTTATAGGTGGGCATAGCTTTCTCTTTATGCTTCCTGGATAGGGAAAAGAACCCTTTCCTACTATTGTCCTACAAGAGTACTGGAGGCTCCCTAGGACAAGAATTTGATCATTAAGTGATGTGACAAGAAATTCCCCTGTTCGTGCAATGAATCTGTCCTGGACTCTACAGCCACTGATTGTGGAATTATTTCATACATACCAATTTAATTTCTGTAATCCTAGAAATGTACAAATATGTAACTATTGTCATTTATATATAGCTGAGCTAAATAGCACTCTCCTGACAGGGCAGTGACAACATTCAGCCAATTTTAAAGTTATTTTTCAAGACTTGAGAAATAAGTTTTCTAAAATACTGGCAGTCCACACAGAGCAACTGAATAAATGACACAAAGCCAAATTTTCTTTTCAGCTTAAACAATGAAATAAAAATTTGTTTTTCCAACCAGACAAATTCCCTTCATGTTTTACTTTGTTGTGATTAATATACAGGTCACTTCTCTGGCTTGATTTTAATTTTAAATGAAACAATGAAATCGGAATTCTTGCTGTGAGATTTGTTTTTATAAATTTTAAATTTTGAGGTCTACTGGACACAAACGTAATTGATATTTTTCTCTGTGGTATGCACCACTGCATAGACATAGCTGTAATGCAGAAAAGGTAACTAGAAAACCCAGACAGCTTTGCAGTTTGGCAGCGGGAAAGTTACATCCAAAGCCTTTCTGCTTCTAACACTTATCTTTTCAGGATCTGCCTAGCTGCCTCCTGAGCACACCCTGTGCCTCTGATTTTCCCTGGTTAAGTGTGTGAGTAGGTATATATCCCAACTCCCCCATACTATCTGTGTAGGTGCTGTTCTCCCTTGAAGACCCAGGATCATCCTATTTGACAGAAGGTCTGTGACTCTCTGACTAGAGAACAGATTACCTTTCAGCAGTACTCTAAAAACAACATCCCTATAGATTAGCTCCCTGCTTTTGAGCAGCCCTACTGTCTTTGTTTCAGTCCCTCTGCACGTTTCAATTCACCACAAAAAAAAATTAAGAGGTGCTTATCTTGGAGCAAAGAAGGCATTATGCACACAATACTTACTACTTGTACTGTGGCCAATAGATCCAATCCAAGACGAGGACCTTAGTATACCAGAAACTGCATTAACACAAAAAAGCCCCTTATAGACAAACTCTGCCCTAAAGTAACACATGCCCTTGCAGAACTCAAGTGCAGCAGATACATTCCCCTGGCACATACACTTAATTACTAAAAAAAGGGCTACACAAGGCAGTTGCAATTACTGAAATAAATAAATTTCATCTTTTCTTTTAGTCAAATCCTGAACATACAACACAGCAGAAAAGTACCAAAATCCCCATTCTTCAGAATCAGAGCTAAAGCACGAGTCACTCTGGAGATGTACAGGGCAAACTGTGATCAGATGCTCAGTGCAGTACCTCCCTAACTCATATACCAGCTTTCCCCAGCCTCCTCCACACAAAATAAAGTTACTTATGTCACTGTAATCAACTTGTGAACACATATAAATGCTACCCTTAGCAACACGAACCTTTCAAAGAGATGATGTAAATTGGGTAAACCTTTTATTATTCTTTCAATATACATTATAGAGAGGTAGAATAGGAAGAAATTGCATCTTGATAATTACTTTAACTCCCATATTAACCGTTTCTAAATTAAATGCAGTGACTTTCCCTCAATAATGTCTTGACAGATGACTGATGGTTATGTACCATAGCCATGGTGTCAAAGAACAGCCTTTTCCTGCATCATTACAAAATCATTTTAAATATTCCATAGATATTCACCTCCCTAGCTCAATAGCAGTAATTAAAGAAGAAATCAAAAATGATTAAGAATGGAAAAGGAAACTGAAACATCACCATGTCATGGCATTATTCTGCCACACCCTCACAATTCTGAAAACTTGCAGCAGTGGAAAAAAGTTATCTCAGAGTAATAAAAGTTAGCATGAAAGTCAGTATCAATAATCAACAGTTTTTGTATCCAATTGGCTAAAACTCCAGCCTTCAAGTGAGAGTTCCAGAGAAAAGTGACAAACTGATGCAAAGATCTAAGAGATTGATACAAGATATGCAAAATGTGGACAGGATACAGTTATTCTCTCCTGTCTCACAAACATAGGAATTGGGAAATATATCCAACACAAAAATTCAATTTTAGAATATTTTTTCCTTCTTCTACAAACACAAAACTAAATTGTAGAACATATTGCTAGAGAATATTGTGGAGGCTGAAAGCAGAAGTAAGCTCAAAAGATTAAACAGAAGTCTGATACAGAACTCAATCAATTCTATTAAGAATAATGATCCTGTTTGTTACAACCTTGTTCTCAGGAAAACGTAAAGTATGTTCTACCAGCAGCAAAGAAAACCGAATGAGTTTTAAAAAAGCCAAACCAGTCTACATTTACTCTGTCTTTTATATCCTTTCCTTACTTATCCATTACTGATGACTAGCAGGCACGGATCAGTATATATAGTCCTGTGAATCAGATACATTCCAAAGCAGCAACTTTGGAAATCCAAAGGAGGATGCCAGATATTCAGTCACACTACAAAACTCAAATATAGAAAAAAGACACAAATTTTCTTTTAAAAAGTATCACATGTATTTTAATGGTTCATCTGGTTTACTTTTTCCATATGTTTGCAAACTGATGTAGAGATGTGTATTGACAATATACACATATTGTATATTTTATGTTATGTTAACATTATGTTTCTGGAGGACAGAAACTTTTAGCAACTTCTACACAGAAGAAATGACTAAGAATCTTTTTAAGTTTTCTGATGTTAAGACAGATGAAAATGCAAGAAACACATTATATCTATGGTTTTGTACTAAATGACATCCACTGCACAAGCTGTGATTGTTGCTATTTCAAACTTTCATATTTGACTGGTATGTTAAAAAATGAGCCAGTTCAGACATTCCAAGGCTACCTGTCAGTCATGACAGAGACTGCAACACTTGTCTTGTGTAGGTTTTCACTGGATTTCACTGTTCTGGAATTTCTTTATCTAGTCAGCATTTCTATTTCTCCTTTTTTTCATCTTGAAAATATGCAGATTGATGAATAACAAAAATGTACAGGAGAGGAAACTAAAAATGTATCATAATTCTGTTCTTGAAGAGGTTATTAGACAAGATAAATATATGTAATTTCGAGTCCTATTTAGAGGTTATGCACCATTATATCTGAATGCTCACCAAGTTCCTTTCATTTCCTGGGTTTTTAAAATTTTACTATCCAAGACTAAGTGCTCTTTCAGGTGTCCCGTATTGGGATTCTAGACATACAGACACACAGTCAAGTTGCTGTTTCATTCACATCAGTTCAAGCTGTATTCTAACAGTATATCCTAACATACTGTACTGGAAACATGAGTGAGAGTATTAGTCACACCATAATCACTTGCTACTGGAGCAAGTTACACTCGTCCTAATTAATTCTTTTCCCAGTCTTGCTTTTTTTTCCAACCACCAGTTAGTATTCTACTATTTCCTGTGTTTTGTCTTCTGATGCTTTGCATAAATTAATTTCACTTCCACACTTTGCACTGTAGGCATAACTCTTTCTTTAATATAATGTCCCAAATAATTATTTTCAAGCCCATACTTTTCATTAAGCAAGTCCCAGTTTGCCATTTAAAATTCTTTTCCCCATTCACAGAAGTGCAAGGAAACATTCTTTCTCCTTTTGTCTCTTTACTGCCCTTCAACTAAGTATGAAAGTTAACAAGTGAAGTAACACTAATCTTATCAGTAGAGTACATAGTTTTACTCAAAACTTTTAAAATTCTCAGGTTAGGTAAACACATGGCACAATATACAGGATAAGTTTCAAATGTTTTCACACAATACAGAAAGTGAAATCCTATTTGGAATTCCTAGCTCAAATACAAAACCACTACAATTTTCTGTGGCTGCAGGAATATGAATTTTCACTGTTTTCAGCATCTATGCCTTTACAAAACATGCCAAACTTTTTTTTGTTATTATTTGTATTATAATATAATTATTATATTATTTGTCTTATTTTTCTGGACATAAATGATTTGGCTCCATTTTTTTAATTCAATGGTTCTATGCATCAAGTCAACTTTGGATGGAAAAATAAATAAATGAAAATTTCCAAAACAGTTCTGCTATTCGCAAGAAAATAATTATGAAAAAAAAATCTCTACAAAAATCACATGCTATCCTATCTTCAACTCTGACTGAAGATCTATGGTCATTGAACAGCTCTAGCATCCTCCTGCCTGGAATATGAACTTCAAATTTTTCCAGTACTGGTCTTCAGCCAAGAACATCATTTTAACAGTCCCTGAGAAAGACCATTCACCTTTATGTACTGAGCACAGAAGCCTTAAAAAATATTTCCAAAATGTACAAATAGAGACAAACTTCAGCAGTTAGGTATGGTATCTTCACTTGGCCTATGGATTGACACAATATTTGGCATCCAGCCAGAACAGCATGGATCTTTCTGTAAATGGTCTCCAGAGAAGCAAAATGCAAAAGGGAGTTGTCAAATTTGACTACAGCAGGAACAACAGCTGAGTAGAAAGCAAGCGTGCTGGAGAGGCCAACATGGGGAAGCAGCAGAAACAGTGTAGACTAAGAATGGGAATACATGAGCTGCAAACTAAGAATTGTTAAATGAAAAACATGGACCTGAGACCACTATGGGAAATGGGGCACCAGAAAAATCTGTGGCAAGGCAATACATTCAAATTCAACTCCAGAATATACAAAGCGTAGTAAAAATACACTACAGTTACTGTTTTCTGTGTCAATTTTTTTTGTAACAAAAGTTCTCCTGGTGTCTTAAAAATTTCAACACTGAAAATAAAAGTAAATACTTTCCTTACCCTGAAAATCCAAAAGCATAGTATCCAAAACCAGGCTGCCCAGAAAGCTGGTAGATGCCCCATCCTTGGAAACATTCATTGAACAGGGTTCTGAGCAACCTGATCTGACTGAAGGATATCTGACTGAAGGGTATTTGGACTCCATGACCTTTAGAAGTTCCTTTTAAAACAAATACCCATGTGTTGAGATGTCCATTTCCTTTCTGCCTTACACAAGTATGAAGAGATCATGCTTTGTTGCCCACACGTAACTAAACGGATCCAGGTGCTTATTTCCCCCTCACCATCAGATGGATGAAGAGAGAAACATGAATAAAGAGCTAGAAAACTTATATGTTGACATAAAATAACTGTTTAACATAGAAAGCAGAAGTGGAAGTAGAGAAAAACAAAGTGAAATGGGTCACTCACCACTACCCATGATCGATACCAAGCCACTTCCTAAGCAAAAGCTGGGTAACCTCTCTAAATCCCACTCCCCTCCAGTGCTGAGTATAACATTATATGGCATGGAATATCTCTTCAGTTTATTTGGGTCACCTGCCTGGTTGCATGTCTCCCAGTACCCTGTACCCCCCTCAGTCATTGTTGGGGGACAGACACCAGGCAGAGTGAAGAAGAGAGAAGGCCTTGATGCTGTGCCAACACTGTTCAGAAAGAGCTAAAATATCAGTGTGTTATCAACACTGTTCTGTCACAAAGAACACGGCACCGGAACAGCTGCTATGAAGAAAATTAACTCTGTCCCAGCCACACCCAGTACAATGAGAAAAGAAAAATGGATGCTTTCTGCATGGGAAACAAATGCCAGATTTTAAAAAGGCACAGAGTGCCTGTTTATTGGAAAAGTTTCACCCCCAACTACCTGACTGCAAGATCGCTTCCAGCTGGACCTACTCACTTGCTGGTGCTTTTGACTGATGTAGCAAAGGCCTAACATCATTCCTAAACAGTAAACTCAATTCTTTATTAGTCTTGTTGTATCACGGTACATATTTGCTGCAGAACATGTTAGAAGAACTCTTTAATGGGCTACAAGAGATGACTATAATACCTCAGTATGGATTTTGGAAAAAATCCCCAGACAAGTGTCACAAAGAAACTGGCCTGGACAGAACTTACCTCACACTGTTCAGTTCAATGGTTTCAGTTCCATCTCCCAGAGCACAAAAGTCTCAACATTGTTATAAGTAAGATATGGCAATCACTAATTTAAGGCAGTGTAAGATGCAGAATATTAAACATAGAAATTAAATACATAATAGATTGATCAAGGAAAGTTTTTACTTCCTCAGAGGAGATCCACGGGAAACAATGCTTGAAACAGGAGGAGTCTAATAAAAAAACTCCAGATTTTTATATAGTCTTTGGCAACATCTCAGACTACATTATGAATTCAGAAATAAAGAATGCAAGAAAATCCAACTTCTCTCCAACGACATGAAGTGACAAAGCAGTCTGGTGAAAGGCTCAAGTCCCAACATTTCTAATACCTATCAAACAGCTGGTATCCCACAAACCATTATGTGTGATAGGATTGGGGAAGAAGAAATGCTGCCATTTCAACTGCTCTTAAGTGCATTTCAGCCAGAAGTGCAGCAAAAGAAATTCCTGTGCTTCACTTAACTCCAGTTATAAAAACATCGTCAACAGTCAGGTGCAACCTTTTGCTAGACCTCTTGCAATGCCATGTAACTTGTGAACAAACAAGAAGAGTTTGTGACTTAATAATCAGACAAAAGACTTTAAGGAAAGAAAATAAGAGAAGTAATTTACAGGTATTTTTTATCATTCTCCCTCAGCTTTAAAGTAACTGCTATATATCTGGAAAGCTAGAAAGTCTGTCAAGTGTTTGTTCAGCTCTTAGCACCAGATAACCAGACCCTCGTTGTAACAGGCTCTATTACTTTCTACCATGAGAAATGAAAATACTTCTCAGAGAATTAATTTCAAGCTACTTTGTGATCTGTTACCACAAACTCACTATACTACAAGCCCACCAGTACAGGATCTCAAGGGTTTACTTGGCCTACTGAGGTTATCTAAGATCTGGGAAAGTGAAATACTCAGGTTTCCATTCAAAGTTTGAGGATCAATATATAAGTATTCCTTTTCAGCCACTAACAGAGACATCACCTGAGAAAAGCTGAGAGATGGATTTAAGTAGCGCACTGGGACTTTATTTTCTCTTTTTCTTTGAATTGTCTATCCTCTGCCTATTTCCAGCTTCAATTTGCTTACCATAGACAATTTAGTGAATAACTGAAGAAGCACTGAGGAAAGTTCATATTTATGGACTTTTAAAATGCTTGAAATTATCAAAGTTAACATATGCAACAATGCCTATGTACAGGGCACACTCCTTAATTCTCAGGAGCGATCCCGTAATCTGGCATTTGCTAAGAACACTTCCTTTGGGTTGAACAGCATATTACAACTTACATGGTACAACTCAGCCACTCCACATCAGACTTGTTTTGGTTTTGCAGATTTCTACATTTAGGATAACATGTTACATCAACTGCAAAAGCAGGTGTACATTTTAAAACACAGGTTTTAAAAGTATACCTACACAGATAGGTATACTTCTCTGTGCACAGATTTCGATGAAGACAAGATGTAAATACTGAAAATATTTCTGTGTGTTCACCTACACAACCATAGACTATTACAAACATTTTAGAACACAACTCCCAAGGGAAATGATCATCTGTAACTAAAAAATATTTTCCCATCTGGTGATTTCACAGACCCAAAGGGAATACCTATGTATTGAAAAAAGAGCCATTTATGATCCAGCATGAGCTGGCATATAAAGACCATCACATTTAATACAGTGGTTGGATCGACAGCACTTAAACATGTTTCCTGCTGGAGATAACTGCTGGATTTGAGTTCTCTAAGTGCATCTTATTCCATACTGATATCCTTTATTTTTAAATGAATCTGAAAATAGCACACTGTTATGATATGTCAATGCTAAATATGTAGAGCTCAAAAAAGTGATGATCTGCAGGTTTTACACATTATTAAAAAGCCAAAACACCTCAAGGACACAATTTCTAAGAGATTAATGCAAAAGACATATAATTGTATATAAGAATTCAGTTAACATGGAAATAAACACAAGAAATTACCTATGCTCAAACAGATCATTTCACACTGATCTTCTCCATGGATGAAGATACTAAATAAATGAACCATACCAATGGCTAAAAAAATAGCCATCAGAAGGAAAGTTTTATCTTCTCAAAAACAAATTGGGTTCAATACACACAAGTCTGATTATGGGAAACAGAAACAGTTGTATTACCAGTAACATCCAGCACTAAACAACCTCCACACTGGAAACACAAACTAAGAATGAAAATAAACTAGTTAATATTGTCAAAAGAAAGGACAAATGATGATGAAGTAATTCTTACCCACTCTATACTCCACAGCCTACAGTTCCACACAACCTTCATTCTTCACAACATTTCTCAAGCAACTCCCCTTCCACGTCCCACAGGTTTTTTGGGGTTTTGCCCTCCACCAATTTTTGTAGGTTGTTGTAACTTAATGCCATACAGACATTCACATAATGTGACCCAGCATACCCTGTATTCCTAAGTATCTGCATACCATTATAGGGTAAGGAGTGTTTAAATCCTTAGACTACTCACACCCTAAATACTCCATTGTCTTGTTCTTCTAAAATATCATACAGCTGAGGTACAGAAACTGCTGAAGAAATGACTCCTATCTCCCCCTGTTGCTCCCTCTAGACACAACTATGTCCGTAAGTGTGATCCTCCCAAGGCTGATGAAGTCAACAGACTGATTGACAGCTTCCAGCTCACCCATCCCAGGCTGGCTCATCCTTCTGGATGAACACACACACTAACAGTCACACGCAGTCATCAACTCACTCTCACTTTTGCCTGCCAGCAGCACTTCGACCCTGATTCTCATTAGGGTGTCTACTGTAATAAATATTACTATAAAGACTTTGTCCTGAAGGTTAGAGCTGAATTAAAAGCTAACCCATTTTTAAAACTAAACACAGTTTTCATATTCACATACAAAGAACCAATCTCAGCCAACTTGCTTTGAAATGCTATTGACACAAGGTACCCTCTTTCTTATCCATCCTACAAAAGCAGATAAAATTAATTAAAACCACACCAATCAAAAATGTCTAATGGACATGACCAATGGATTTCTAAAACTCCTAAAGTCCCTTTCTCCTCTGTAAGGAGTCAACGATGGGTGGTCCAACTGCACTGTGACTCTTTAGAAGCCAGGGGCACAGCAGCCCCTGAAATCACAAAACCAGGACTTTTTTTATCAATACACAAAACATTCCCCCTCTTCAATAACAACAAAAAAAAAGACCCACCTGCTCCAGGGTGAATGCCACCAACCAAGCACTATCACATCTTTGTACTGCATGATTCTGTACTGCCCCCAACTATACTTAAAGAATTTAAGTCTCCCAACACAGGGAGCATGTTATCCGTTTGAAACAAGTCTTCCACTCTACAGCACTGTATACACTTTTGGCACTATATCAAATAATACTGACAAAAACACAATAGAAAAAGCTCTGCTTCACTTAGACACGCCCTCTCACTCAAGTCACTGGTTCAATTAGAAACTCCCTCTCCCTTTTCTGACCTGCTTTCATCCTCCCACACTGCTCTCATTATTGTCCTCTGTTTTCCAATCCCCATAAAATCACAGAACCACAGCTGCAATTTAAATAAAAGCTTGCACTGTATCAGTAAGCAGGGTCACTTTTAAACAACTTACAGAAAGTGAAAAAATTCATTTCTTTATAGTCCACCTACACTTCTATATAGTCTACCTAGATTTGGAAAAAAGCTCCATGCAATAATCACTACACTTGTATATGACTCTAAAAGTCAAAGGTCTTTTCCAAACAGGACATAATTTTAATCAAGACAGCATTCACACAACTTTGCCACACTAAGTGAGGTAAGGAAGTCGGTAATGATAGCTTGGTTAATGAGGAAGTGCCAAAACATACACCTGGAGATGTGATTTCCCTGCTTTTGCTTTTGGCTGTAGGTACCTGCAGCAAGGAGCTAGTAATCCAAAGATTTCAGGTATACGAAAGAACTTAGATACTATCAACTTAAAGGATCAAGCCATTAAAATGTCAGAGTGGTGCAGAATGTAAGAAACTTAGTAGAACATTAATCAATTTATTATGATTCCTTTATTTTCACGGGCTATTATTTCTTTTTTATTAATTGCCTAATAACATTAGCTCAAATACTTAGTGGAAACTGTAGACTTGAACACACATACCTTAGCAACTGACCAAGTCATTAGCATGAAAATCAGCATGCCAACAGAATCACAGTCCCTAAAACACAGTATAATTTGGCTCAGCAATTGTAACTGCATAGGGAATGTGCTCATCCATTCAAACCAAAAGAGAGTGGATACTTGGAAAAGGGAAAACACCAGCACATTCAGTTCACAAAACTGACCATTAAAGTAATGGCAATACATAAAATCAGTCTGGAGTATGATTCTACACAAAACATCCCAGAGTCACAACTTTCATTGAAAATGTCCTTGCTCAGCTTATGATTACTAGAACTCTACTTGTCCATCTGACACAGCAAATTTTCCTTGGGATCTCACCTTGCACACCACTTTTGAATACATACTTCACAAGCAAACTTGACTCTTACTTCCTAAGAAAGTGATTATATATCCCCTACTAAACCATAATTTAAGTATCAGCAAGTCCTTAAAAACAAGCAGTTATCTTTTAAAAAATTAAATCTCTAAATATGATGAGAACAGAGTTATTGAGTACTAAACCAATGTTTTTAGAGTTACTACTGACCCATAACTGCAAGTAAGATTTAGTCTGAAGATTTTTTTTTTAGAAGCACGAGGGAAAACTACTAAGTGTACTGATTATTATCTGTGTTGCCCAATTACTTGAAAAAAGTCACAAATTAGATATAAGAGGAGACTTTTTCAACCATTTTCCTGCCAATATAGGAACCCAGCACTATAGTATAGTACCTAAGGATTTGTTCAACCTTCATTTCAGTGACTGTATGTCTGCAGTGTTCAAAGAACAGTTTCTCCTCTATAAATATAATTTCCATCCTTAACTGGAAGATAAGCAGATATTCTGTGCAGAAGATAACTTTTAAAAAAAAGTAAATAAAAAGAAGGACAAAAGTTAAGTTTCATAGTTTTCTCTGAACCACCATCATTCACTGTAATACCAAAAATATATAACAGAAGGAGAAATTGTGACTGATTTTCTAAGGAAGTGGTAAGGAACCATATTAAATTTGCAAAGGCAGAAGATTCGCAAAAAGCCAGACTAACCTCACTAACCAAAAAGGCAAATAGGTATTTCTTTGGAGCACCTCTTTAAGACATAACAGGTTCTTGACAGATACAGTCATTGGTCAGCTTCAAAATCTCTAACCACCACTCTAATAAAGTAATGGGATAATCACTCTTCCATGTCCTTTTCCTTACCCTATACCCTCATAAACAAAGGAGCTTTATTGCTACAGCAACTGCTTCCTATGGGCAGAAAAACAAGGAGAATGTCCTAATCTGTCTCTAAGGGGCTTACTGTCCCTGCTCCAAGCTCCTCAACTCAGTTGCCCTGCACCACCTGCAGTGCTCAGACCTTCAAAAGGAGCTAACTCAGTCCATCAATTTGGCACACCACTAACACATGGGGAAGCAGGAGACAGGGAAACCAGTCATGTTGGTTGTAGAAAGCTGTTTGGTCACCTCAGCAAACTCAACTTCAACAGAAGCCAAGAAAGATTACAGGAGCAGCTAAGCAAGCCTGTACCTCTCATGGGAAAGAACTATCATGCAAGAAAACACACAGAGGAATCCAGTACAGGAAATGCAAAATGCAAGTCTTAAGCAAAATTAAAAGATCTTACCAAGAAACTAATATCTTTAGTCAAAGTTTAGCTTAGGATACCTGTAAGACTCTCACCACAAGTGCAGTCAGAACTTAATGCAAAATGACAGCTAAGTAAACCGACATCTCTAAGGTTTAAGCAGAGCAACTCTGACAAGTCTTGCTGAGACAGCTTAAGTCACCACTGTCTCAAATGCCTTTCCCACCTCTCTGCTCGGTCAGGGCAAGCAAATGTGCCTGTATCCCAGCTGCTCCAGTTCACAGTTGGACTGTGGCTCCAGAGGCAGCTGAGCTGATTTGTCACTGCCAAACAGGTCTTGCCTGCCAGCTTCCCCCAGCTGCACTGACCTACCCTCAAACACCAAATCCCAGCACTTTTCAGACCTTTCCACAGATAATTCAAATCAGTAACCCAGAAAAAAACCTATCTTTTTGGGGAGGCCAGAGATGAAGGGGAAAGGCTTCACTGATTCAATCACAAAGCCAGTGAATGCCAGCACCACCTCACTGCAATCAAGAGGCACACTCAGGAAAACGTGACCACCTACTTTGGCAGCAGGGCACTGTTATAAACCTGGTGCACCCCTGGTGCACCTTCAATTTAGACCCATTTAATATTATTGTAAATACTGTAAATAATGTTAATAATAATAACAATAACAGCAAAAAGCCAACAAAAACCAGTTCATACACTCTGTCAACTGGTCTTGTTTCAGGAACTGTAAGTTCTGGCAGCAGTGCCTAGCCCTCCAAAGCAAGTTTCAAGAGCCATTTTTAAATATCTTTGCTGTATTCTCACACTTCTAAAACACACCTCCAAGAAATGGGAACAATTCCCTATCATCTCCCTCCTCCGGCAACTCAGTCACCTTCAGTCAACTTTATTTATGCAATGTAATTGTTTTTCTTTTTTTAAACACAGTGTTATTACAGTATGTACCCTCTCCTTTCATTCCCTTTCTTCCGCCAACTTCTATACTGTGAGCCTTCAAAATGCAACATGAAAGCAGCTCCTTATAGTCAATAAAAGTAAACTGCTAGAGTTCTATAAGCTTATTTCTCTGAACTATGTCCCACCCACTGATCCTGGACTTGTAAAACAATTCAAAAATTGTATCAGTACACAAGCAAAGAATAGATTATCAGCAACTAAGCAGGCTGCCATGCTAACAGTAATTTCCAAACTGGTAAATAAAATTTATCTCCTCAGTAGATTAAAATGACACAAAACCTGTGCATACGTATACCTTTAACAAATCTGTATTTGGCACCAACCTGTGTTACAAAATTATAGGGTTTCCTAGATATCAGATGTTTTCTTGCATCACCCAGGAATTACATGGCTACACTAACATTAACTGGGCGCAGTTATAAAATGAGCTGTCAGTATCCTAGAATTAATCAATCTCAAGTGCATTGTTTCATAATTAAGCTTATGAATACATCATCCCATGAATATAAAAACAGCAGCAATAAACACATCCCAGAAAAGAATGAGAATTAGAAGGCTCTTTTCTAACTTTCCAGGACAACTAAATCAGTTGGAGGCCGTTCTCTACTGTTAGGCTTTTTCCCTGTGATTGTGTTGAAGGTCTCTAACTGGGAAGCATTTAATAAAAGCAAATTTTTCTTAAAGCTTTAAAGTCACATAACTTGCATAGACAGCAAAATTAGGTAATATTCCATCGACAGTTTACAAACCTGTCTTTTAAGAAAAGCAGTTGTTTTAAAAGATTTGAATGCTTTGGACTTTTTGTCACTGCTATTGAATTAATTTACAGTTAAATTCTAAGTTTCTAAGATATTAAATTAGACTGCAGCTACAGCCCCAGCAATAATTAATAGAGCATTCCAACATAGAAAAGACAGAAATTCATACTACCATCTAAAAAAATGCTTGACTTGAAGGAGAAAGATGAAAATAGCTAAGTACAACAAAAACTATATTTCTGTTTAAATTTTATAAGTTGGAAGCTCCTTCTAATTATTACTAGTTCTAACTGTAAAACTAAAATATTTAGAAACAAATTGCTAGAGAAATATAATCTCCACAATGCCTACCATCAAACCTGATAATACTTTTAACAACTGTTATGGTAACTGGGTCAATGATCCCTGTACAAGATAATTAAACAGACACTCCAATAATAAACTTTTACTCCTCCTTATCACAGTACATTTACAATAACCATATGAAAAGATTAGATTACATGGCTGGAATGTCAGCAAGCTAACACTTTATCATCCTTTTTTCTGGTATTACAGGTCTCACATAGTCACACAGGCTCCTGTTGTGCCCTAACAGCTTTTATGCAGCATTTTTCATAAGAAAAAAATCTGAAGGGCACAAATGCAAAGCAGTTATTATTGTCCATTTTTAAAAATGGAAATTGTGTGAATCATACTTAATTCAAAGAGGCTTGCTTTTCGAGTTTGTCAAGTTTAAACTCTACACAGATGCAAATTACTGGTAAAACTTCACCCCGCATCTCAATGAGGTACACTATAAACCATGAAGCCAATTTGAAAACAAGAATGTTTTTTTGAGACAAACTTTACTTAATGTAGGTATTCTAAATATTTAAGAAACCAGTCCTTTTTTTTAAAAAAATTACCCAATAGCACTTAACTTCTGCATGATCTTGAACCTGTGACTGCTACAACACGAGTTTCCCAGAATAACGCCTGCGCTGGCACAATTTTTTTGCAAGGATTTTACAGCATGAAAAGCGTGCCTAAGCACTCTTGTGAAGGCTCCCAACTGCTGAGCTCTGAACCCAACCTCTTTTCAAAACATTGTCTCATCCTTCCTGAAGTACATTCAGGCCAGGAGGGAATGTAAATTGTCAGAAGTGTCTTGAAGCACTAAACAACCAAATTTGGCATTTCAGTTAGCACCTACCAACCTTGTCAAGCGTACCTTGACCGGTAAAATGATTACTAACACAGGACTACCAAGTATGTAGTACATGGAACATGCCAGTCTATAGAGAGATCTCCTTCCTGAAATTTTTGCCCACTGCTGCCTCAAACAGGGCAGTCTGAACTCTCCAAAGCAGAAGGAAAAATGGACAAATGTAATCATTAAAGTTCAACAATCAGATAGATAACCTGAACTACAGAATGAAAATATGCAGATGGCCACTCAGCCAAGATAAATGAAGAAAAAAAATCTCATCTGAAAACAATCAAGGGATAACCTATATTAGAAGTTACCACTTAGAATTCACCATTTTAGAGAAATGGTATCTTTTCTTCAAGGCATTAATGCATTCTGGAAAATATGGCACACTCTGTCAATAGAGCAGGCTTAGAGCTGTATTAGTACAATTAAAAAATTGATTAGCCACCCTTGCAATAACTTAGGAGCCCATAAATCTGTTTTAACTGAGTTTAAAAAGAAGAAACAAGCTTTTAAAAAAAATTAAGTTGCTATGAGTTTTATGAAAACTGGAAGCTGGATGGACATTGCCAATGTCGTCATAAAAGACAAAGCAGAATTTGGAAATTACTGTTTGACAGCTGATCACTTTGCATATGCCATTTGGCTAGACAGTAAGCTTATGCCTTAGATCTATTACCACTACACTTTGTCCATTAGGGATGAATGAGTTCATGGTACTGTCCCATAAACCTTCCTCACCATACAAGGCACGAGCGTGCAGGACACAGAAGTTCTTCAGTCCTACCATTTATAGAACAACTTAAGAGGCTAAAACCCACAAACCTGTCACATTACAAGAGAACATACACAAAATGCAGTCTAAACAAATGCAGGAAATTCACAATACAAGTTTTAAAGTGCTTAAATTATCTTATATGGTTGTGGGAAAGATTAAATACTGTGAAGACAGCACTCACATTGAATACAGTATGTTATCTACATACTGCTCACTTAGGGATAAGAAATAGAAAAACCATTTGCCCTATAGTCAGATTGTAAAGAGAACATCTCCAGAATTTCTAGTGACATTTATGAAATGAAACCTAACTGTTGAGTTACACACAATTTTAGGGCCCCTGCCTTAAGTGGACTTTTAAACAAAAAAAGTCCATGATTTGCATACTGAATTTATTTATAACTATAAACCTCTTGGAACAGGTATCAAAGTTATGTTATATTTACTAGCCTGAAAAAAGCCTAATAAAACGTTCTGGCAAGTTAAAGATAAACACCAGAGAAGTGTAGCACTGTGTAAATTTTTTTATTTCCCCAGTGGTTCACAGGTTGTTGTAATAATTTGGTGTGCCAAGTTAGCTATCACATTTGCCATGACAGTGTCTAGCTCTTCAGATAGGTGAAGAGCTACCCTATGGGTAGGGGAAGGACTGCTGGACAACTTTTATGACAAGAAAGGTAGTGGGAGAAGTGAAATGTGAGACACAGGTTTGGGAGGCCGAGGTATTTTTCACTTCTGTTTTTTATTTTTCCATAAACACAGGAAACTCCCTTGGGGGGGGAGAAAGAACAACTTCCCTACAGCTAAATAAAAGAACATGTGTAAAACAGAGAAGCCACTCAATGTTTCTGTACTCCAATACATAAGAACTTAAAGAATCAGATAAAAACTTTAAAACTGAGATAGCAAATTCTACTTTTCCCAAAATTTCTTCAATGTCTTTGCAGCAGTAGAAAATTCAAGAGACAATTGCCTCCACAGACATAGACATACATCATTATCTACCTTCAGAGAATTCATTCTGCTCCCCAGCCCCAGACCAGCATCCATCCATTGCTCTCCATTCCCTTTTGCTATTACAAAGTGAGGCAAAGATGAGGAAGAAGGACAGAGTTAAGACAATCCACTGGGGTGTGCAAGGCCTTCTGCTCCCACTGTTAGTGGATGCACAGGTTGTTCTTATTCAGGCCAAGGCTGCAGCAATCCATTTCTCCATTTCCAGCAGCAGGATTAATGGACAGCTGAAGAAAAACTGTACAAGCCAAAATGATATCTCCCCTCAACATTCTCCTGTCTGTGACATTTTCAGTTCAGCACAAGGAAATCTCAAGGCAACTTCACATCATCAATATGATCAGCGTCAAAGAGTCATCCCATCCCAGAATCAAAATTTAGTTTTAACAGATCAGTAAATCCAGGTTCATACAGGAGTGACGCTGGAGAAGCCTGCAAATCACACAGCTCAGCAGCCACAGACGCTCACCGCTGCGGCAGAATGCCACTGCTATCTTGAAGGTACACACAGAAACCAGCTGTCAAGTGTGGCATGATAATACAAATGCTTATTAATAAAATTAGCCACAAACTTTAGGGGAAAGCATAATAAATCTCTACTGGTAATTTTGGGGGGGATGGGAGGGCAGCAAAGGAATGATGCTGCAGAGTTTTCTGGAACAACTTAGTTTTTTGGGTTTTTTTTTAATGAAAGGATTTTCCAGTTTTCCCCAAGAGACTGGCAACTACAAAGCACAACGCCCTTTAGGAAATAAATCTTCATTAACTACACAAACAATGCCATGACAGGCACTGTTTTTCAACCCAACAGCTTTTCAACTATGATCTTTTTACTAGTTATAAGATCTGGTTGGCCATGCCAGCACACCTTGGGACAAACCTGAACTATACGCAACATTCAGCACACCACTCTTCCCAAAACACAAGGAATACAGAGAGCTCCAGTAGCTCTGGCTGGTTTTGTAATCAAAACCAGAGTTCATCCTTTAAGGTATACTAGAGCCCTGTTAAAAGGGCTTCCTGGACCTGCATGCCACCCAACAGCTTGCAAGCAGCTTGAGTGACAGGTGAATACATGTTACTTACAGGAAGGACACTGTGCCAAGACCTAGGGCACTTTGAACTTAGAGTCCTCAAGATGTTTCTAACAGCCACAATTAACTACAACACTGCAGAAAACAGACAGAATAAGCAATCAAAAGGACTGAGACAGCAAGTCAAAAGCAAGAGGACAATGTAATAAACAGCCTCAGGCAGAAAAAATGTAGTGGATTCCATTACAGATTATTTGGCAAAGGAGAAGCTGATAAATGACTCAACTCTTAGGAAAACTGCATGAAGCTACTCTTGGCTTCCAAGAAAGAAAATAAGAAAGCAGCTGAAAAAAAGTTAGACGCCACAGACTGGAAGAGCAATGGTGATCTGGGACAATGCTTAAGTGTTTGCTTCCTGCTTCTCCAACTATGGACCAGTACTGCAAGTCCGAGTTTGAAGACTGCTTTTACCAAAGATAAAAAACCTTTAACCAAAGAAGCAAGGTTGCACACATTAGCCTCGCTGGCTGGAACAATTATTCAATTCTTTTATCCAAAGGATATGCCTGTTTGACTTTCTATATTTTGTTCCAAAATGAAGTGGGGAAAATGATTTAGACAAAAGGCCTACATGAGCTGTTTAATCAGCAACAGTAAACTGAGGCTCACTGTTGGAAGAAAAAGTGCACCATCGTTACACATCTACTTCCAGAATACCTGTATAGTAATCTTTCAAATACATGTTTTTAAGCGAGAACAGAGAAGATCAGGATATCACTAATAAAAATGCCTTCTATAATAAAAACAAAAAGTGTAAGAGAACTATACTGATCAAACTGGTAATTTTTAACCTATACTAAGACACCCCAATATGTACCATTTCTGTAGGGTTCTGAAAAGGTATTAAGAAAAGCAAATCAAATTCAACTACTGAAGCAGGCAAAAAGAAAAGTTACTATTTTATGCAGAATGTCGCACATGCTCTTTTAACCCATCTTATGTTAGAAGAAACTGCCTGCATAGTAAATATAAATCCAAGTTGTATATTCAAGTTGTATAACAAACACTTTTAAGTGTATCTATATACACAGACACACACCCACCACTATTTGGGCAATGCTTATTTACAGAATTTAACCTGGTCTCAGCTTTACTTTGTTTGCTTTCATCACTTAAAAAACAATCCTTTCTCCATGTTCTGTTTCTTTAGAAATATACCATGTTAGTAAGAACAAAGTGTCCTGCTTCTTCACAGCTTTCAATATACACCCTATAAAGCCACTAGCAATAGACTGCAGCCTGCGTTCATTCAAAGTTCTAAGTTCTATTTTATCCATTCCCTCTGGAGTAGAAAAAGGATAAAAAAATAGTAGTAGCTTCCCATATATGAAGAGGATTGAAACATTTCAAAAGAAGTGTGATAAAAGCAAAAACCAAAACTCCTCCAAAATAAAGTAATCCTTCACTACGTCTTCTTCCCCCTCCTAAAATGTATTTCCTGCCTTCACAGTAATAACACTGGATCCTTCTCTGGCTTTACCAGTATAACTTAAATGTTATGCTTCTCCCTCTGTATCAATGTTTTGTCTTTTGTTACATGAGATATCTCAGATTCTTGAATTCTTCAGATGTTATGTTCTCTACAATCCTCATCAGTTCTTAACAGGGGAGACAAGTCACAAACAAGTGCTTATTAGACATCCCCTCTCATGATCCAAGACACTGACAAAGCAAAGTTTCAAGTTCCCAGAAGTGAAGAATAGGGTTTGGATTTGATTTAAAACATACAGTTGTTAGATTACCATACTAGCTGAGTAGCAACAGTGACTTTTCTGCTCTGTAGATAATGGTTGTGGTGATGCTCTAAGTACACAACACAAGCCTTAGGGCTAGTAACAGCAAAATTTAGGGGAAAAAAGGAACTGCTTCTCTCACTGTTGAGAAGCAGTCTGAAAGTGCTCCTCTGGACAAACCTAAGGATCTGGATTGCCCAGGAACAAAGAGAATGGGGCTTACACAGAAACAATACAAACAAACAAAACAAAACAAAACAAAAAAAAACTTAAAAAACAAAAATAAAACCCCAACAAAAACAGGGAAAGTATTCTGGTGTGCTACTCCATTAAAAATAATTAAAGAGAGGAAAAAAAAAAAAAGGAAATCCAGAAGCAAAGCTAACTGAAGGCTGCTCACAAAATTCAGGAGAGGACAGAACTGAAAATGACTAAGCAAAACACAATACCCTCTGTTATTTCAGTATGCTTTATAAATATGTAACAAGAGGAAGCAGAATTGACCAGATATAAACCAGAATCAGAGAAAAGGAATGTCAATCTGTGCCTATACATGTTTTTCAACTAATGTCAAAACAAAAAAAAAAGACAGTATTAGCTAGGAATGCAATTTGTGCAATGGTAGAATAGTATTTTTCTTCTTAAAAATCTAGTATCATTACTGAAAAAAACTCTTCTACAATCCAGGCCATTAAGTAGGAGAATACTGAACACAACAAAGAAAATATCAGAAGTGTCACCAGCAAAATTTGCTAAGTACTTCCAACAACGATATCCACAATTTGAATCCTAAGGACAGAGGAAAACTTTCAGTAAGTGAAGAAGTCTCTTATCTCTACAGATATAATATTCATTACTGCCTAATACCTTCTGGCAAATATAGGTCTGTTGCTTATGGTTCAGTCTTTTTTAGAGAACTAGTCAAACTGAAAAAGATAAACTTTTAAATTTAACCTGATGCAATACTACTTTCATGACTATGCAAACTGACAAGTCTAACCAGTCTACTGCTAACTCTAAGTACCATCCAGCAATATGGTGAGACATTAGGCAGGAAGGTCAGTTCAGTTTTTCTAATTATTTACTAAGTATGTAACAATCAAAAAAGAAAGATTTTTTCCAGAAAAAAACATGGAACCCAGAAACATTAGAAAAACAAGGGATATGCCCAGAGCTTTTCTTCTTCTCTATTTTATTTCCATACGGAAATGGCTGCATTCACGGAATGTTCACGTAAGGACTGGCTTCATACTCTGTCTGGAGAGGCATCTCAAGCGTATCTTCTGAGGTCACCTTCTGTTTACTGCAGCCTCAAAAGCTACATGCAGATGCAGCAAGTCAAAAAGAATGACTAGTACCCTACAATTGTAGCACAAGGGATCCTGTAACAAGAGTTGCCCTATATTTTCTAACAGTCTTTAACAATCACAATTGACTGTAAAGGCCTGGTCTACTTTTCCTTTGCTAGCATCTGAAGTACGATTTATCACTTCAATAAGCTGACTGGGAGTAAAACTCAGAAAAACCTTTTTTTAAACCTGGTTTCAAAATGACTCCTTTGTTTTGCCTGCTAACTCTTGTGAAATACAGGTATTTTGCCCATTGGAAAAAAAAAAAAAAAAGAAAAAAAAAGCAGAAAGTTCTGACGTTTGTTTTGGCATAGTTCTCACGTTTGTTTTAACACAGTTCTTGGTATTTTGAGAGTGCTGCTATCTAAACGTAAGCACTGGGAACACTAATCTTATTTACTGTATTATCAACTGAACATGAGCCTGGCCAACATCTATATTATTAATTAGAACACATTATCAGGATAGGTTTTCATGCCTTTCCTGCTTTAGATGACTCTTAGAGCAAGAAATTTGCTTTAGCTCTAGAGAGCTGTTTTTTTCTCTCTACTTAACGCATTCTTCTATCACTCAGACAAACTAAGAGACACGTTACCTCCATCATCAACAGCAAAACAATTAACAGAGGATGGTACTCTTTTAAATTTAGTACTTTGTTACAAAGATCCCTTGAGCCTTTATACTGTGATGAGAATTCTGAGTATCATCTGTGCTAACAGTTTGTCAGAATACATCAAGAGTGCTACAAGCCTCTTTCACAGAGGAAGCCTTATCCCAAACAGTTATTTTGATTAACTGCTCTCCATGACTTATTGTGAGAAATCTGTAATGCACACACACAAAATAAACCAAAAACAACATCAACCACGCAATAATAAATGAAAAAAATGGAATGCAAAAGGAAAAATAAAAAAAAAACAAACAAAAAAACCACAAAGAAAACCCAAACCAACAACCAAACAAAAAAAAAAAAAAAACCCAAACTACACCAAACCAACAACACCCCAGGACTCAATGCTGACAAGGAAGTACTGAACAGCAGAAGAAAAGAATTTGCCCAAAAAAAATACTTGGACAAAAAGACATGTCCAAAATAATTTTGATATATCCCCATAACTTCTAGAAGATATTACATTACTGAGGATTTTACTAGTCGTCACTGTATATCTACAACAAAATAAAGCATGAAAAGAAGCACACACATGCAGAATAATAACTGCAGTCTCTCACCAAAGCCTTTTCTTTTCTGAATTCTGACACTCACCACTGAAACCAGAGCTAGGTGGCAGATTTGGAAAGCAGTGAAATATTTTCATTTTCAAAATAAGTACCTATACAGAATAATTTCTCTCACAGTATAAAGACATGGAAAGAGCACACTGCAGCACCACTTCATTTTATTACATGGCACGTTTATCTACTGGTCATGCCCTAACTGTGGCATCTGCCTCTATTATGTAAGAGCAGCATCTCTCTAGTGCCCACTCTAATATTGCCCACTATAACCAAAACACATTAATGACGAATACAGTCACTTAAGTCTTATTTACCATACCTTTCTGTTATGCAGATGAAAAACCTAAGGAAGTCTGATTTCTCCTGACCAGCTTTCACAGCCGCAGGTGGGAGAGACAACATGATTGTCACCTGTCAAAACCCAGCAAACAGCCCATAACTACACCAAGTACAAGAACAGAGGCTGGAGATAGTAATTCTATTTCCACCTCTCCACAGACTCTGTTTGACCTTGGCAAGTCACTGGGGTTTTGTGCTTGTTTTTTCATGTTCGGGACATGAGAAGCTTTTACGCAGACGGCTGGACAACAACAATAACTGAGTACGGCTAATTATTATTTATTCTGCCCGGCCTTAGAACTCTTCTACAATGGCATAAACTCAGAGTGTGCACAAGCATATTCAAGACTCTAGACCTTAATGTTAAAGTTCCCTTTATGTAAGATCACCACTGATAGCAGTAACACCCCTTACCAAGACAACCTCCCCTGTAATCCATAACTGATAAAAGTTTAGTTTCACAAATTCCTCTGTTAAACAACCAACTTTAACCTTATTTTCTGCACTGGTAGCTCCTAATCCACAATTTGCAACTTACAAACACTGCCTACAAGATGCTTTGCCACTGCTCCCAGACAAAATTACATTACAGAGTAAAAATAAGAGCTGCCAGGAAAAGGAAGCAGGATATTTTCTGAAGAGTATCTTTTATTTCGTGCAGTTTCTACAGTTTGGCAGAAATTAGGGACCAGGCTTGGAAAATTCTGAATTTCACAGCAGCCTGATCAAGTTTCATTTTGATACCAACTTTTCCTGGTAATCTCCCAAAACACCACACACTAAAAATATGCCAAAAGTATGGCTTTGAAAAAAAACAAAGTGCAGATGAAACATCCTACAGACCAAGCAATGTTACCAAGAGTAAAAGTAGCAAGACTTTTCTTCTGGCGCATTCAGAAAAAACGTCTATATTTGTCTGTACTCATAAAGGAAAAAATTTAGTTATTTATTCCTCTACTCAAATAACTAGAAGAAATTAGATTAATAACTGAAACACCAACTAGGATCCATTGTAGCATATACCCTTTAATCTAACCTATGATAAGTAGAAAAATTAAATTAAGAACCAGATATGATTCTCACGCAGAATAGTTGAAAATGATTAGTTGTCAATACAGCTTGCTGCTTATTCGAGAAAGTGTTCTGGATTTTCAATGCACTGATGAAATACCACTGCATACAATCTAGTCATGCAGTACAACAAAATGGAGATAAACTCTTGCTCCTGAATAAGAAGCAAATGAATAAAAGTTGCACCATAACCACAACCATGGTAAGGTCTTCATGTTTTCCAAGTGAAGCATGTAAACAGCTTTAGAATCACAGACTCAATAGAACATCCTGAGTTGGAAGGGATTCATCAGGATCATCAAGCCAAATTCCTGGCCCTGTGTAGGACACCCCCAGATACACACCACACCATAAGCCTTAGAAAGCCCTATCCAGATGCTTCTTGAACTCTGTCAGGCTTAGTGCTGTGACCACTTCCCTGGGGAATGCTTTCCTAATATCCAACCTAAATTTCTCCTGACATAAATTCAACCCATTCCCTTGCATGCTGTCACTGGTCACCAAAGAAGAGATCAGTGTCTGCCCCTCTGCTTCCCCCGTGAGAAAACTCTAGGCTATGGTGAGGTCTCCTCCTGGTCTCCTCCAGACTGAATAAGACAGCTGATCTCAGTCATTCCTCATATGACTTCCCCTCTAGACCCTTCACCATCTTCATAGTGTTCCTCTGGATGCTCTCTAAGAGCTTTACATCTCTCTTACACTGTGGCACCCAGAAGTGCCTCCAGCACCTTGAGGTGAGGCTGTCTCAGTGCAAAGCAGAGCAGGACAATCCCTTGCCCTGCCTGGCTGGAGATGCTGTGTCTGATGGACCCCAGGACACCCTCAGCCCTCCTGGCTGCCAGGGCACTGCTGACTGATCTGCAACTTTCTGTCAACCAGGACCCCCAGGTCCCTTTCGAGCCCCCCTTCCCCAGCCTATGCACATCCACAGCTGCCCCATCCCTGGCACTCGTCCTTGTTAAATTTCATATCTGGCGACTGCCCAGCCCTCTACTAGCCAAGATCACTCTGCAGGGCCTCTCTTAGTTTAAATAACTATGGAAATACGTTCTTCAATTCAACACGAATGCTTCAAGACTTGTCTACATAAAAAGACATGCTCAAAAAAGAGCCTCACAAGCTTCCTGAAGACATGTGTTGTTGGCTGAAGTGTTCAGGCTGCTTTAGAGAGATCAAATAATGTCCCAGCAGCATGTCATTCAGTAAAAATTCTTATTAATCAAACAATAAAACATGATAACAATTATATTGATCAGTGAAGCTTAAAAAATACTAAAAAAATCAGCATTTATCTTAATCTCTATTTTGTACTTTATATATAATTTTAATACAGATATAATATTAGTATATATTATATATATATATAGTAATAGTCTGTCTATTGTAAGGATCCAAATCTGCAAGCTTAATCAAGGGACTTCTCACACTGTACATATTGAAAACCTTACATTCTTTTCTTTCTTGGTAAAAGATTTACCACCACAAATATGTAGTTTATACATTTACAAGCATAAGAGCAAGAATATACACATCCATATGTCACCATCTGGATAACTAAAGTACAGTTCAAGAGCATGAAGTATTTTTTAGAAAATGAAATTATTTTTAACATTATAAATAGGCTCTGAACAATGGCTGTGATGTGACATAGCAAAGGTGACAAAAGTTTCCTCAGGTTCTAAAGGTTACTTAATTTTTTTTGTAAAAGGTAGCAACCACAAAATAAGAGTAAAGAACACCACCTAAGTAGAACCCCAGGAAATGAGAAACTCTACGTTTAGCCCTTATTTTTCCAAGGCTCAGTAAGAATACAGGGATATGGAAACTGCTTCTATTAATAATTTCCTCTTCAATTAAGTGTATTGGCTGTTTCCTTTTCTGAATTTTTACATTACAAAAGAAAACCGTATTTCTATATTATTTCCTTACTTCATAGCATCTTAATTGTTAATTAATGTGATTATGTTCAAGGTAAGGATAAAGTGTATAACTTTATAATGCTATAAGCATTTCTACATAAAAATAATGGAAGTTCACTGAGATCAAGACCATAATTTATAATTCTAAAACTGCCTTGAAATAGTATAGACTTAAAAGGTATATTCACTTTTGTCAACAGAATTAGGATTTCACCTGACAATACAGCTAGTGACATTTATCTTTTTCTCCTTTTCACCTAAACACAAAAGAAGAAAATAAGTAATTCTATAAAAGCCAGTACTCATGATTGCTCAATTTGTAGAAACATTTAAATACCAAATTTAAAAAATAACCCACTTAAAACACACCTTCCCTGTGAAATGCTCTTGGGAGGCAGTATTTCAGCACATTAGTGCCATATAGTTCAGTTAATAATGTGTTTGCAATTAACATCCAAAGAATTTAGAGTTGCAAGTATTACGAACACAGAAAACTCATGTCCTAAAACTTCAGAATTCTGCCAGCATGATTTGGTCTCCAAATGTCAAACTAATACTATGCATAAACTACATTATTCATCCCAAGAGAGATTCTAACAAACTGCCTAAGAGAATACTTGTTTGTATTAAATATGTACTTTAAAAATTCAAATGACAACCAATCTTTTCAAGTTTACTTAAAATCATAGCACAGAACAGGTATGCACTGCACCTTAACTGTAATCTTCACCAACAATGAATATATAAAACCTTTAAAACTATAAAACCTTTCCTCAAAATCTTTACCTGTAAAGGCAGCACAAGTCTTTTAGAAAGATTTTATACACACCTACAGGCTACTTGCTCTTCTTTTCACAGTTTTTTCATACATAGAAATTGGAGTTCCAAATAATGAAAAATAGTCCTAAAATAAATTACTACTGCAAAATAGAAATTAGCAAGTCAGAGGAAAGAAAGTCACTCTCATTCACAAACCCATTATCATTATGCAATTCATAGTACAGAACAACACTTAAAAGAGAACTACTTTTGCAACGAGATATCAGCAAAGGATATTGACTTTTAATTGGCTCTAGCAAGCACACACATACTATGCCAAATACAATGGTCTGCAAATTATTTCTGGAGAAACCAAGCTATAGAAAGATTATTTTCAAACTTTCTTTGTGCTCTGTATCAACCAGAATAAGTCAAACAACAAAGAGCTACTTAATACAGTGAATAAACAGCAAAAGCAAATAAAATCCAAATTAAGACCTTAACTCCATAAAATTGCTTCTACTGAAAGTAGAAGGTTAAAAGGTTAAAAAGAGTATTTGCCAGCATTTCAGAAGACTCGTTCAAGAATATAGTGCTCACAAGGATTTCCCAATAGTCTGACTTGACAGCTCTTGCTCCTTGATAATGATTTAAATGTTAGTCACACAAAACCATCTACTCATTTGATTGTGAACAAGCTTTTCCCAATCTTTAACACTCATCACAATACAATAGCTGTAGTTATACTACTACTCAAATCTTAATAAGCACTGTTTAAACCTTCAGTGACAGTAAAAACTGTAGCCTGAAGAACCCATCCATGAATTCTAGTCCTAGAGTCTACATGATCTTGTTTCCACTCCATAAACATCACTGAAACCATTCTGACATCTCTTGCAGCCTAACCCTATGATGAGGCTCAGAATCAACATGTAATTGTTATCTTCCTTGACCTGTCAACCACCCAAGACTAGCAGCAATGCTTCTTTTCCAGAAATAACTCTCCTTCATTCCCTTGGCGTTGTTGCTCTCGTGATTCATCCCTTATCACTCTGTTCTTTCAGTGCTTCCTCCTCAAGGAGCCTCCTCATTCACCTGTATTATTTTACTAATCACTTCATAGGCTTTGGTCTTGCATCCCTTTCCATTTGTCTTCATTCTGTCCAAGGCCAGGATTCAAATTCAACCATGAACGACCTGCCATCAATCAGAAATATTCTTTCTACTCCCTATCTCCTGTGCTTGTCCAAGTCAACACCCCAGCTTGAGTCTCTTTTTCCCCACACTGATGCCTCACTATCAGCTCAGCCTCAGCACAGACAACACACAGGTCTTAATCATTCCACCACTGCTTCAGTTTCCTTTCCACTACTGCAAGTCCTGAACTTAACTAAGCATTAGCTCTCAAATCTAGGTTCTCCATAGGTCCTAGAAATAACCTGCTGTTGAGATTCTAGCAATGCCCATCACATCACTAAGATACCCCTCAAGTAGCTGAAATTTTATCACATGACCACAGAAGTTTGATACTTAAGAATATTCCTCTCTCGATAGCTTTTTTTTTTAGCCTACAGCCAGATCACAAAAGTCCTTCCTCATCTCACTTCTTGAGCAGCATCCACTTCACACTCTATTTCAAGAGCCTCACTGGTCAAGGTCCTTATTCTAAAATTACTAATCAGGCTGTAGATGAGGTTAAAGTTCTGGTGAACTGTTATATTTTCACCTCTGAACTTCTTTTCTCTTGCACTTGTAGTTGGGAGAGCTCCATGAAGCAGCACCCTCTTTCAAAAACCTCCTATAATTTTTTTTCATGTTTCTCATTAAAAACAAAATGACCAGATGGTTGTCACATCTACACTACTACACTAAAATTCATGGCACTGATGCCAAACATTCTCCTGTGCCATCACATATCTCCTGAGTCTTCCCTTATCCTTAAATCATTAAGCATTCTGGGTCAGGAAACCCCTCATAACCACTGAACAACAGGATGACTAATTCAGACATGGAACTTGAATAGCTTGTTACTTAGAAATGTGACTAAAGCAATTTTCTACTGTACAGTGCCTATGGAAAACCAGCATCATACCAGCAATAAGCCTACTCAAACTATTTCTGTCTTTTCCACGACTTCTCAACCTGTTTGAAAAATAATCTAAATGCTATATTTATACTGCTATTACAAAGGTTTTAACTGGTAATTGAGTACTTAAGACAATGTCTACTATTTATGATTTCCATCTGTTACTTCTGAGTTGGCTTCCAGTATTTTAAAGATCATGTTGTCCGAGGCTACTAAGAAGATACTATTCCATACTTCATGCCACTGTAAAACTACAAAATTAAGTTCATGGCACTAGAGATTTTCTCTCCGTCATATAGCTATATTAGACCTAGCAGAGCAATTTTCAAGCTAATGGATGCCAGCAGGTATTTTTGCAGTATAACAATTATTTAAAAACAAGTGGTTTGCACTCAAAATATAATTAAAGAAGCATTTTCATTAATTTTGTCATCTTAAAATGATACTTCCCTAAATTGTACACAACCAAAACCAAAAATACTCCACAAAACCCCACAAATACTATCCTGTAATCCCAGCCATAAACTGTCCACTTCTTTTAAACAGTAGTTGTGAATAGTAATTCCTTTTAAGTTGCTTGTCTGATGTTTCTGTTTACTTTCTCACTGTATCTGGTTCTGACACTGTGCAGTTTAGCTCGTCACACTGTATATATGCACAAGTTTAATCAGAACGCTCCTTGTGAGGCAGCGGCACGAGCGTGCCACATGCTGCCAACAACAAAGCATGAACACACTCTGACTGCCCCCCAAAACTGCTGCAGGAAATTCCTGCTATTCCATTCCAACACCGCATAAACCTATGTACCATAACTTAAGGTTAAGCATATAGTTTTCACAGGAAAAGAAAAAAAACCAACCTTTTTCATTCAGGTAACACTGACTGCAAAAGAGCCGTAAGTTTTACCCCAAAGTTTGAGTGCCCATGTGATGCCTAGTCAAACACAGTGCAGGATTTGCATATTACATTCTTCAGTTATTCCTTTTTAAAACACTTTTTTTTCACCCTGTCCAAGTAAGTTTTTACAGAACAGCTCAGAAGAAAACTCCTTATACTAACTATTTTAAAGAAAAAAAAGAATCACCTACTGGAGAATCATCAATTTTTAATCCTAATACACACAGACAACTCAGCATCAGAGCCACACTCCAAAAACAGGTCATATAATAAAAAAAAAAAAATTAAAAATCAGACTCCTTCATGCAATATAACTACAACATTAACAAAAGTTAGCAGATTTCATTTTACCTACACTGGAAGTATTTAACAATAAGAAAACAAAATTATTTTTCCAGAGAACTATTTGACTTATAGGTTTAGACAATAAATGTAGCATAAAATCCTAAACTACAAACAATTATTTCACTCTCGTTAAAATGGTATTTTTTCTACTGTTCTGACTATTTGATCACTGTTTTTAAAATAATCCACAGTTTTTTGTCAACATTTTAACAGACATCTGAAAAGGATAAAACTAATGTCACAAACATGACAACACTTCTGACAATCCTGTAATAATCAATAAACAAAAGGAAATGGAGCCCAAATATTCAGATGAGTAAACTAATAGAAACGTAGAAAAACTTAATTGCTAAGTGGAGCACAGGCTAATAGTTATAGCAAACTTTAAAAGCATTTGTTCCCTTTTTTCAAGTCTAACCTCTAAACTAGTACACTCCAGGAATCATAACAAACAAGATTAGCTTCCCTAAAGAACATTTAATTGCAAAATTGTGTATCAGCCACAAGATACCTTGATCAGGAGAGAAATCAAGCAAAAGCTTCAATTTTTTTTTTGACAAACAAGAGTGAGGAATTGGAAACACTACTGCAGCTAACCAAAACAACAAAATACCATAATGCTACCTTCTCCTCCAGAACAAAAGCATCAACCACCAACTCCACCCCACCCCCAAGCAGGCTGTTGCTCTCTAACCACAGAGCCAATGCTGTAGACAATGTAATCCCACAGGGAAGACAGAAGGTCACAGACACGCTGTGAAATCTTAAAATAAGGTCCACGTTTTAGAAAGACCTACAAGTACTTTAACGAGACAAAATTTCATTTGGAACAAACAGGTGGAGTACAGAAACAGCCTGCTCTTCTCTGGACTGTCTCTTCCTTCAACACATACAGGGAGGTCACACTTGCCCAGCGTAGTCCAAAATTAAGGATACAGCACTTAAAATAAGCAGCAGCAATCAAGATGTGGCAAGGATGGCAACGTGCAATGTGACACTGCAGGTGTGATTGCATACTGTATACCAGCAGTGGATCTGTTATTATTCATCAGCTGTAGGTGGCTAAGAGGGTGTCACTTATTACAGTGACACATGCTGCAGCTGGCTAGCCATGATTAAGTATTACCCAGCGTGGCTGAAAGGGATGGAGACTACCATTCATTATGATCCAGCGTGGCTTAGTGGCGCAGGGAGGCTGCTACCCTTCCCTGCACCGCAGCATTTGAAGGAAGGCAGCTAAAACTCAACAAAGCCCTGGGAATGGTGCGCAGAGAGGAGAGAAAGGGATCCTCGGTCGCACAGCCTGACAGAACGTGTGTCCTGCTAGCAGGGGCGGAGAGCCCGCCCGCGCTCGGCGCGACCGGGAGCGCTCCGCCGCCAAGTGACAGCGCCGGGCCGGGCCCCGGCCGGCCCCGCCGTGCGAGCGGCGCTGGGGCACCGCGCTCAACTTCCAACCACAGCAGCAAAAGCCTTTGTCCGAGCGCTCCCCGTCCGTGGCCAGGGGAGCCTGGAGGACCCCCGCCTACGGCGGGACGACTCAGGGCGACCGAGAAGGCAGAGCAGCCCGTGCCAGCCCCAGGTCCCCTCCCAGCTGGGCTCCGCCGCTCCCCTGGGAGCCCTCAGAGCGGGACCCGCTCCGAAGCAGCCGGGGTGAGCACTGACCCTGCACGGAGTCCCGACCGGCGCGTCCGTGCCGGAGAGGAGGAAAGCAAAGTGAGCGCCCAGACCCGCCGGGACTCCCGCGCCGCGGGGCGGCCGCAGAGCGCGGCCGCTGCCGGGCCGGCACCCGGGGCGCCTCCTCCGTGCGCCCACCCGGCGGGACCCCAGCCCCACGAGGTTTGCGCCGCAGGGCCCGCCCGCGGGCCGTCCGGAGGGCAGTCCCCCGTGCCCTCGGGCGGCGGCCGAGGAGCGAGCGGGAGGGCGCGGCGCGGCCTCGCCCAGGCAGCCCCGGGCGGCGGCGGCTCCGGCGGGCGCCGCGAACGCCCCGCACTCACCCTGTCACAACAGGCGCCATCTTCCACAAACTCTCGCCAAAACTCCTACTCTCGCGAGAGCGCCCCCCTCCCCGCGGCCCAGAGCGCGCGTGCGCGGGCCCGCGAGACACGCGCGGGGCGGGGGGGGTGCGGTGCGCCCCGCCCACTCAGCGCCCGGGCTGCTCCCCTCAGACACAACAGCCCGGGCGTGGGAACCGCGCCGCTCTCGCGAGAGCCCGGCGCCAGCCGGCATGCGGAGAGCGGCGCAGGTCTCGCGAGAGCGGAGCGCGCTTCGGGGAAACCGAGGGATTCCCTCTGCCCGCTCGCGCGTCCCGCCCCCGCCGGCGCGAGGAGGGGCGGAGGGGGAGGAAGCACGCGGGGCGCGGATCGGGGCGCGGATCGGGGCGCGGATCGGGGCGCGGATCGGGGCGCGGATCGGCCCGCGGCCGCCACCGCCGCCACCGCCTCCACCGCCGCCACCGCCTCCACCCCCACCCCGCGGGAAGTGCGCGTGGCGCCGCGCGCCTCGTGCTGCCCGCGGGCCCGGCACGTGCGCGGCCCGGAGACACCCGCGGGCTGAGGGGCCGGTGGGGCGGAGCCGGGAGCCGGCACGGCGCGGAGAGACCTCTCTGTCAAACGGCGAATAACAAGAGCAGGAGGCTGGGATTTGCAGGCACAGCCCTTAGGAAGACCTCTTAGGTTCCTCACGTGGAATTGTTAGCATCATTTTTTTTGTAGAAGATAGTTTTACATTAAAAGCCCGGTTTCGTAATTTTGTTTTCATCCGCAGCTGAAGTGCGTAAGATGCGTTTGTTTAGCAAACAGAAGCGCTGGAGTCTGGCAGAGTCCCAGCCGGCTGAGCGAGCCCTGTGCCGACAGACGGCTGAGCGTGGGCATGGGGACGGGAGGTATCTGCAGCACGGGGTGCACTCCGACGATTTGACAAAGACGACAAAAAAGGCGACCCCTATTTTGGATTCATTTATCAACATTAGCCCTTCAGGGTGCGGGTCTGATTGTCCATTAGGAGACCAAGTTTGAAAACTAATCCTTTTACATCAAGACTTCTGTGTGTTGTAACTTCCTCTGTGTTTAGTATAACATGTCAGTCTAACTTCGGGACAAATGCTACACTGATGTAAAGATTGCTGAGATTTCAAAGCCCACGTGTTTTTTACTATGTTAGCTCTGTACTTCTGCTGTCTTCCAGATTACGGGGGAAAATAGCATTTCAGTAATCCATGAATAAGATTTCAGATTTCTTGCCCACATATGCGCTTCGCTGCTTATGCTAATTCAATGAATAATGTCTCAGATAAATAAAATCACGTTTCAAGAGATTCCTTGGTGACAAAGTTTTCCGTAAGTGTCACTGTACAAACAGCTACTGTCTCCTGTCATGAAGGGACTTTCCCCATCATGATTTCCCCCTCCTCATTAGATACAAGAGGACTTTGATTGGCTCCCTTGTACGCACAGTTCTCGGCAAAAGCACAGTGCATACTGGAAATCCTCTGTATTGTTTGCAAAGAGTAATCTTTTTTTTTTTTTTTTTCTACCAAGGCGAAAGAATGACCTCAGCTCATGCTAACTCCATTTCATTAAGAATAATTTCTGGACGTTTGCCATGGACTGTCTCTAGATGGTTATTTTTTGGGGCCCCTCTTTTAGTGTGTTTTGAATCAAACTGGAAAATCTAAAAATATAGCACACAATAATCTGCAGTGTCTGGTCTCTTTTAATAATTGACAATGAAAGCACTTTGATTAATAACCAGATTAATTGGATACTGGGGCAGGTATATTATTTTTAAGAATTAATAATCATAGAAACCATTGTAATCCTTTCCATCACTGACAGCAGTACAATATAAAACAAATAACCATTGATTTTATTTTCTTAAATTATAAATTATCTACAGTTCAAAAGGCCAGGAATACTATTCCAATCAAAAACAATAGCTTGAACTTCATGTGAATAGCTGGTGGAAGAAAAGATAATAAGCCTAAAGGTTTTTTTAATACTGTTTATGCATTGAATTTTTTTCTTGCTGCTAAAAGTTTGTATTTCACATAGATTGTGAACAATTCCTATTGACTTCATTGGAAACTGAAAGCATCCACTACCTCAGGGAACTAGACCTCACCTTCTGGCCTGTAACAAATATAAGCACTTCCAGAGCTGAGGTAGAAAAATTTAAATACCAGGTTTGCACCATTTAAATTTTTGTGTTTGCTATGCAAATCAGTAGTTTGACTTTTTGATTTAAGCTCAGCTGAGGTTGTCTGAAGGGCTCTGAATCAGGCCTGTCACTTCAGAGACCATTTGGAAAATCACAGCTTGGAGGCATTTTGAAGGATGTGACTTCCACAAGTGTTGGGCCTCACCCATGTTCCAAGCAGATGCCCTTCCATGCAGGAAATCCAGTTTACTCTCACTTGTCAACTGGGGGACAGGACCACCTTGAACTTGGATTCACCAAAATGTGTGTTTGTGGACAGAGCCATTTGGCCAGTGCTTAGTGGATCTCAGCAGCTTCATTTTGGGAATCCATATGGTTCCCCTGTGCTCTCAGTCTTGCTTTGTGTGGAAAGAGGAGGAAAGACAAGGAGCCTAGCACAAGCCCATGGAATCGTTAGGGATCAGGCCCTTGGTGTGGGCAGGGAGGAGGTCTTTTGGCCTGGAGTGTTGTCCCACCAATGGTACCGCAGTGTTGCCCTGATTTCTTAGGATTTTCTAAAGCCTTCTGAGTTTACATTCTTGTAGAGAACTTTCTCACGCAACTTTCTGTAAACAACCTATTGTTTTGCCTTCTTTCATAGAGGCAGAGAAATTTGATGTACTGGTAGTTTGTCCAGTGTTGTTGGAGAGGTGGCACGTTCACCCTCCAATCCACTGGCACCTTTTGAGAACTATAAATGATTGGAGTCAGAAGAAATAAATTAGTCTCTTCATCGTGACCATAGCTGTGGTGCGTCGTTTTTCCTTGTGTCCTCAGGTGACACTGCAGGACAGGAGCTGCTCAAGCAGCCCAGCTTTGGAGGAGAAGAGCAGGCATGAGCAGGGAGCATGAGATGCAAGCTGTGATAACCAGGCCAAAAATTTCAACAGCTTGTTTGACCAGTCCAGAACAAACTTTCTCCAGCTCAGCCTTGGCTCTGGGTTTCCACTAAGCACATTCCTTTGGGCACAGCACTAGCTAATTAATATGCTTCTCGTTTGGCAACTGCTTCCCACCTCACTGGTTTGGAGAAAGATGAGAAAACAAAAGACCTGCACGCTTTTGTGTAGAAGCAATCCCAAGTTTCTTATGTGCTTAGCACAAGCATGTGAGACACAGGCAAGGGGACAAGAGACTCTGTCTCAGATCAGCCTGTCTTACATAAAAACATCTCACAGTGTGTCCTCTAAAATCCCAGCTATTTTAAAACTCAGTGACCTTAAAAAGCATTGTAGGCAATGAAAACCACAGTTATCTGGATCTTCATTATAAGGAGCAGGTTTATCTTGAGATGTTGCAGTTTGTAGGTGGTGTAAATCACACATTCTAGTGGTAGGTACTGTGATACAACCCTGCTGGGATTTCATAAGCACAGGATGTACAGTGTGGTTCAATCGCGTGTCTAGGAAAGCAAATAAACAGGCACTTGCCCACAGAACATCTCTTAGATCTGAACTGCAGTGTGTGTGCCAACAAAAGTTATCGCTTAAGCTGTTAACCAGCCAGCTCAATGTCAGAAGTGTCTGCTGTTTGAAATGGATGCTGATGTTCAACACAGCTCAGAGAATTTGCAACATTGTCTTAAGGATGACAAGGAGAAAGAATAGGCTAGTTAGCAGTCTGCAGCAGGAACATTGTTAAATAGTTTTTGCTTGTGTGTAGTAGTCTCAAAGAGGATGGTAGAGCAAAGAAAAGATCTGAATCCGTGTCGTAATGCGGGCTCAGGTATAAGTATACCTTGGTGTGGGAGTCCCCAGAGGCAATAGTCAAGCTTGGGCCTCGGTATGGTGTTTCCTTGAAAGCAAGTACAGTCCCTTCCCAGAGTGCTCTTTTAGAGTAAAGACAAGAAGCAAGGAGTATAGCAAACATTAGGAAGGAAGAGGGGGAGGGAAGATGAGGTTAACAGTAAAAACATCATATGGTTATATAGGTTAACAGTGTGAACAGCTTGATGACTGACTTCTATAACCTCTTATTTTTAAATACTTTTCTAGAACAGCCTGCTAAGACACTTTGCATTGTATTAAATTTTGCTATTCACCCTACCCCAGAACAGTATTTTATTTTCCATTGGGTGAAATATTTTGTCAGTTTGCATGTAAACTACCCTGCATCCCTCCTTAGTTTTACTGGGCTCTTCAAAGAGTGCACCTCTGAGCCTCTCTTATTCAGCATTCCTCCACTCATACCTGATGCCTGTCCACCAGTTAAGTGTGGCACCCTGTTATTCCCTTAGCTCTGCCTCCCATGCACAGCCCTCTGCAGTGATGGCTGGTGCCATCAGTCGGCTCATCCTCAGGGTGCCTCTGCAGGCTCCACCAGACGTCAGTGAACCATTTGGAGGCTAAAATGCCCTGTGGCTGCCCACCACACACCAGGTAGTGCCGGCCCCCTGCCCCCCAGCACTCCCAGGCAGTGGCAGAGCAGGGGTTCCCAGGCCCCACCTTGGTGCTGCCAGCAGTGTGGCTGCTGTGCTGCCCTGACCTTCTGCCATGGCTGATGTGTGCACGCACCAAAGCAGTTCTAAGATTAAACCACAGGATGCAGGATTGCAAAGTCATTGATTACCAGGAGTACAGCAGGATAAAGTGTAAAAATCTCCATGTTTCCAAAATGTACAGGAGAAGATACAACTTCTTTTCAGTCTGTCGGATCTCTGTAGGACTGACTATAAGCTGAAGACATCTAAGGAAGTTATTTGCATCCTATTGGAATCAAGAAAATGGGGAAGATTGAACTAGTTGATTAGACTGTGAATTATCACAAATAATTAACAAAACAAAAGGAAGATTTAAAGATTATATGACTCCAGATGTTTTATTGATTTTATTAATATATAAATACAAATCAATTTTGCAATGCTACAGTTATGAATTGGTGTGAATACAGATTTTTTTGCAGGAAAACATTTTCACTAGAGGTGCTGTTGCAGTTCTGTTGTTTTCCTGATGTGTATCAATTCACATTTACACTCAACCTTAAGCCTGTAATTTAGTGACTGATTTAGAGCTGATTTTTTCAGCTAGTCTGGTCTCTCATTCATTAGGCTCTTTGAGAAAATATATGCTGACAGACTTCACCTCTATCTGTAAGTAAAATGTGGTTTTTGAAAACAAAGAATGAAAACTCATTTGATTCTACAAAACACAAGAGAAATACACAATTATATACATTTTTCTTACTTACAGGGAATATGTAACAGAACAATGCTTAAGGAAATTTCAGACTAACTATAACAATGTACAAAAATAAGAATTCATCAGCCTACTATAAAAGAAAACCACAAACTGCACATGACCTCTTGAAAAAACTATCACTAAAAACCCATTTGCCATTGTAAACCATTCCATTTTATTATGTATTAGAAAAGTCCTTGTCCCAGTGATAACCACACACTATGTCAAAGGAGGATATGGACAGAAATCCTTAACCTATAATTCTACATACAATTCCTGCACACAGGAACTTTGTCTATAGAGAGAGGAGTTACAAAATTAATTGATTCACAAGTGTAAAGCTGGATACCTTATAAATGTTCTCTGGAGAATTTAGTGATAGGTAAACCTCATTCTTGTCCTATATAGAGAAGTTAAACTAATTTTGTGTTTAGTAGCTTACAGACTGTGGTCTATAAAGATAGTACTTGTTTTGGGGCTGTTTATTTAAATCATTTAGGAAGTTATACAATCTTGAAACAGAAGTCTAAAAGCATCACCAAAGAACATGTAATCCTGAAAAATATTTAACTTGTAATACTGCCATGTTGATATCTATTTGGGTTGCAAAAGTTCTAGTTGTTGTGGACTTAGTTTAGCTTTCATACTACTATCATTTTGCTGTTCCATAGACCATTTTCCATAATCCTCCTCTTGAAAATAGACGGACTATTTATAGCTGGAATTATTGAAAATAAATTCCATAAAAATTGCTTAGAATATTGCTCAGATCCAGAGTGGCTGACACCTTTTGAACTTCTTCCTCTTAGGGAATTACACACAACCTTTTAATGCTAAAGTTTACTAGTGCTTGGATATCATATTGATGATCTTCTTATAAATGAATGGATGAACATATAAGTCATAACTAAGATAATGATCTTACAGCTGTTATGGAGGTAACTGAAGACATGTCATGGATAATAATTACTTAAAGAATTTCTCTGTAATTTTATTTACTGTCATTCTTGGTTCAGGATTCACTCTGTCTTCTTTAATCTTAACAAGTGGTATTTCAATTTTAGTGTGCTAGACAGCCGTATCTTTTTCTAGAAATGCAGATATCCAGACATTCTTATTACTCATGGTTTCATTATCAGTTTGTTTTTCTCCTCATTACTGGCACTGACCTTGCCAAGAACTAAGCACATGCATAATTTTACTGGTGTGATGAGACTCATTAAAGCTAATGGAATTAGTCAAGAAAGTAAACCTACTTCTGTTTAAGTGTTTGTTGTTTGAGGTAGTGCTGCTAGAATCAAGATGAGGAAAGACTGGAAAGAATTCAGAATGAACAATAATTTTCATTAAATGTCATGCAAAGAGAAATTAAAAGATTTTTCTCTTGACCCAATCCTGATGTGTGATCAACCCAAGGTGGTTTTACACTGGAGGTGAGCAGGCATTTCCTAAAATTGCTTTTTCTTCAAAAGATGGAGCTTGTCAAGAATTAAGCTGGTCTCAGCAAACTTTACCAGGTAGTTTCTCAAGTCTAGGATGAAATTTTTAAATTAAAGATAATGAGACATCTCAGCCACTAGCCCAGCAACAGCAGCTGAGTGTATCCCGATAGCAGTGTTATGATGCTGTGCCCTGGGAGACTCTGGTTCCCCCCAGGAATATTTCATTAATGTGGGGAGATTAAGAGAGGCAAACCCAGAAGAGGTTTCCTCTTTCTGCACAGAAATAGGGAGATAGCACTGAATTAAACAACATTTCCTCTTGCAGAGTAATGGTTGCACAGTTAGAACATGGGCTTATAGCTTGGGAGTCTTGTGTGTAAAATCTTCAAGAGGTGTTTATGCCAGCATAAAGTGGGGAAAAAAATTAAAGTATTTCCTTGCTATTACTCCTACCCTACCTTTGTTCCTCATTTTGAGTGCTGCAAGTCTGCTGTTTTTTGACCTGCCAGCAGAAAGCCTCCCAGAAGCATTATAGCAGCCAGAAATACAATGTTTAGAGTACACCTGGTTTTCAGCCCCTTTCTTTGAGAGCCATCTCAGCTAGGGCTGAGGGGGGAGGAGCATGGAGTAGTTGCTCCATCCATCCCAGGGAACTTCCCTTCTGGACCATCAGGACAATTTTATGGAATCTGGTAACACAGGCCAGACATAAAGTGGGTGATTATTAACTCCATCATGCTATAATTTGTCATTTCTGACCTCTGATGAGCTGCTTCATACACAGTGAGTAATAAAAAATCTGGCCTCTTACAGAATCAAATAAAAACTGCTCTGCTATAATTTCAAAGCAGTAAATCTCCCATGACCTTGGAGAAAACATCAATTGTGGGTTTTCACCCATTTGATACTCTCCTTTCAAAACAGACACTTATTTTGGTCTCTGATAAATACAAATAACAAGTAAAATTTATTTAAGCTGCAGGAAGGCTATCTGTAGTCTAAAAGTTAAAATTCTTAGTTAATACTGACTCCTGTACCCTGTCTTTTTCTGTGCAGAGGTTAAAAACCAGCAAGTCCATCACTGCAAAGTCTAATATCAGGGGTGGTAGATATATTTAACTGTTACTCACTTTTTTCCTAAGAAAGCAACTGATCTATGCCCCAGTGCTCACAATTTTATTAACATTGGAAAGAGCCATGTGGTGTTCATATAGTGTTTAAGCTCCACGAAGTCTCAGAGCCCAAGGTTTTCTGATTACTGGTGGAGGAGGAGGACTGGAGTGACAGTTAGGGGTGCGCCGGTCCCTACTGTATATACAGCTGTTGCTGCGCAGGGGAGGGAAACGCAGGGTCTGGCTGTCTGCTCCAAACAAAAAGAAATGGCACATGCTATTACTTCCAGATCATTGCAGTCCCTGCACCACCATCTGCTGGGGGTCAGAGCAGTTGTCCGGGTCGGCGTCAGTCATGCACAAACTCAATGCCTTCCACCGAGCTGCGCCCAGCAGTACATATTTACAAGAACAATAAAGCGAACCTGCTCCCTGGACACAGGCACCACAATGCTCCATCACATTGGGAACAAAGGAGCACAACGAAAGTTGATATGCATTACAAAGGAGGTTCTCGGGGATCACAGCTTTGTGATTTCAGGCCATAACACAAATTGAAGGGAAGAAAAACTGTCACCAATAAGCCCAGACCTAGTGATCATTGTATTTGTAATTGACGCAGCATTGCTGAAAGGGCACCTGGGTCTGTGTTTCCCCTTTTCCTATTGTTAAAGTCTTCTGTAGAAAATAGTTAAACGGGAAAAGCTTTGATGGTAAATATTGAAAACTTGGATATGTTATTCTGTAACCACAGCAAGATAATCTCTGCCACTTACCCCAGCTTGTCCATGCAGATCTCTTTTTCTGGGGCTTATGCCATGTGCTGGAGTAAGATGTGGAGAGCCCTGACTGACGTAAACTGAACAGTTCCTGGAAACCGGATGAGTACAACTGTGTCACTGTGATGTTGAAACCAAATGAGCAGTTTTAGCATCTCTTTGGCCTAACAACAGCTAGTGAGTAATTCATTTCTCCTGCTAAAAACGGCTGCTTCACCACCACTGGAGTGACACATCAGGCGTTACTGTTGGGTGCTGCAAACCTTTCACTTAGCGCTGTCCTGCACCTTTGGTTGAACATACGCGTACAGGCGTGACACCCTTGGGGCCTAGAGCTTGAGGTGGCATAGCTGGCAGTATGTTAAGGCATAGAGGTAAAAAGTACAGGCCTTCTTTTAGGTCTGGGCTAGCTTGCTGCAGAGCTACATCCAGTGTTTTGGTGCTGCATCAAAATGGAATGCTCGATGCAGAGGTGTCTGCATTCAGCTGAGTTTATTAGTTTGGTCTCAGCATCAGCACTGATAAAACAGGCAGCAGTGCCAGCATGGGGTGAGGGAAATAGGCAGCAGTTCTGGAAAGCTATGAAAAGGGCAGGTGGAGCTGCACCCAGTACATTTTTCAAGTGAGGCTCATTGCCAAATAACTAGAAACTATGCTGTGCTAGCAAAAACACACGAAGGACTGCTGTAGTTCCTGTCTCACATAGCTACAGTGTCTGTCACAGCACTACCACATACATAATCTTTGACATTTCATCTGATAATTAGTGGTTTTGTCACAAGTAAACACACTCTTGTTAGTTCTATCCTCAGTTGCTTTTTTACTAAGCATCACTCGTCATTTTTGCATAAAACATCTCCAGTCCATGAAATGTTTGACAGCCTTCTTGGATGATTTGCCTGAAACATGATATGGAAGAGGACACCTCCAGGTAGCTGCACACACATGTCTTCCAGACTCCACCTTCCTGGCCTCACTGGCACCAGGACACCCAGCTGCCGGAGCCGCAGAGCTGGTTCTGGAGCCTGCGAGGGCATGCAGAGCAGCCTTTGCTTGTTTTCTTGGAGAACCTCACCAGCTTAGTTAGATATCTGTACTTGGAGGACACTTTCCCTGAGCTGAACTCACAGAGCTGAACTCCACAAGTTTGTACTGCAGTTAGGCAGGCTTTCAGCAGTGGGTCAGAACTAAAAGAAATAATTTTTTTACCATCTGGTCCTGTGGAACCGCATTTGAAGTAAAAGTTGCAGAAGAGTAGGCAATGTATAGCTTAGATGCATTTACATAATAAAATGTATGCAAAGTGTAAATAATTTTGTATCTCTAATTTTGGAGAGGAAAAGGCAGGGGATGGAAAGCTGGTAGAGTGGTTCTGTGAGGATATTAGTAATAAAGTGAAAGGACAGAAAGCCTTCAACCTGTAGGTAATTGATGTAATTAATGTGTGGGGAGTGAAAGTAATTTCCATTAGTAGTCCAATATAAGTGATTGTCCTGTATGTCTAGTCCACCACAGAGAGCGGCTACATTGTGGAAATCATCTTGTTTCAGTGCCTGCTTGCATCCCTGCTGGAGGCTTTATTCTACCAGTCAGTGACTAGATTAGTGTAAGGAATAGTCTGGGTTTCCCAGTCATCCTTCTGGGCACAGTTCAGACATTGAGGTACTTGTTGTATTAGAAGGTGCCCCTGCCCATACCAACTAGATGGTCTTTAAGGTCCCTTCTAACCCAAACCATTCTAGGATATTGTGATATTCTTCACATAATGTCAGGGAAATTTAGAACTGGTCTCATGTATTCTGCAGATAAATAAGGGACTTCAGTATTCAGGAGGAACTTTACAGGTCTTGTGGTCACTAGCAAATGTAAACTACAAGAATAGATACATTCTGACTAATGAAATAAGTTTTTTGATAAAAATAAAGCTTTTACTGAATGAGCAATCAAACAACTCTGTTGGTACTCTTGTTCTATGATTTATTACCTGTAAACCATGCTCTTGTTGGTGGAACATTCCATCCTCCTCAATCATATGTGGCATACTTAAATGCTGCCCTGGATAAACTGTAGTCTTCACTTCTTTGTTGTTAGACTATCATTGCTGGAAAAAAAGAGTTCTGTTTATTTTTCTTTATTGCCTAGGTAAAATGAATCTATACCGTGTCCAGTTATGCATACACCTTAGGAGTCTAATGTTGAAACCCTGCAGTATCCAGGGACTCAGTGTTATGTTTGGGTAGTTAAGTGGGAGATGAGCTGTTGGGAAAATCTAGACTAGAATAATAGTTTAACTTTTTATATTGACTCTTTCATTTCATTAACATCACCCTTTATCTTTGAGGCTGTAGATATGTTTTTGTAAAGAGTAATTCTGCAAGTTACTACATCTCTGGGCAATATAAATTCAGCCCACATCAGGCACAGCGTGTTGAGTCACACAGCGCACAGAGTATGTACACACCATGGCTGTTCATGCCAGCTTTATTCTTTATGCTGCATCAGTGACAGCTATTGGAGAAAAAGTGATGTTTGATCAAACTCAAGTTGCACAGAAGGAAGGTTTGGCCTTTTTGAACAAATTTAATCTTTCACCTTCAGCTGTGCCAATTGAATACATTGCATCAAGACACAGTGATGTTTTTGATCTGGGATTAACTTATAACTTTGGATTTACTGCCTGGTGGAGCCTTGGCCTGATTTTTACCCCTAGACCACTTATATGCTGTTTCTTAACATATCTCCCTTGAACTCATTTTCAAATCTACTAACCTCTCTTCTTCCTACCTGTTCTCTGAATTCTGTCTGCAGTAATGTCTGCCAGTTTCCAATGCCTGATGGCCAGATAAATGACCATTAGGAAATGATGGATTAAGAAAATATAATTATGTATTTTTATGAAAGCAATGTTTTAATGATTTACAGCTGGCCTAGGGCATATATATGGTTAATATGGACTTTTGTTGCTTTTGTACTGCATCCCTTCTCACGGCTTACACTGCCCACTTACAGATTGTATTTTAGCCCCTTGAATTTTCCTAAATGAAGAAGCCTTTGCAGTGATGTTTCCTTAGCATCATATAGAAGGTTCCTTAAACATATTGGAGATGCTTAAAACTTCATGAGGGAGTAAAAGATTTTAATATTTAAATATGTTCCCATTGTTTGTGGTTTTTTTTTTTTGTTGGTTTTTTTTGGTTTTTTTTTTTGGTTTTTTTTGGTTTTTTTTGTTTTTTTTTTTTGTTATAGAAATCTTCTAAATGGAATATCCAAAGGGTTGTCTTGCCTTAAGAAACTTAGGAAACTTTCAACTTGTCCCTTTTGTTGAGTACAAATGCAGCTGTTATCACTCTGTTTTTACTTGCACATTTTAAGCCATTGCACTGTGTTAGTGATTGAGTAGCACTTCACTGAGCAATAGAACTGTGTTTGCTCAGCTTAAATACTGCTGCAAAAGAAGCACAAGAGAAAAACGTCTTTAAGGTTCTACAGAAACTCTGGCTAAGCTGCAGTAGTGGACTGGAAAGAGATGTGGCAGAGAGAGAAATCACAGAAGTTTAGGAAAAATTGGTAGAAAGGCAAAGGGAGAGAGTGTTGCTTTGGTAAATAAAGAGAGGGGTGGCTGAGCAGACAGCGTCAAATTGCTCCCCATCTCTGTTCTGGCACTTGCAGATCTATTGAAAACAGGCCAGAAGGACATGCTGAATTTGTTATTCCTGTGTGCCAGCCTTTTCTGCAGCAGCAAGAGAAACCAATCAGTGCCGCTTCAAAAGCAGCTGGAAACTGAGAAATCCCTGGTCCCCCGCTGCCTGGCAAGCAGCAGTACAGGATCTTCTCAGTTTCCAGCCACTACAGAGGCTCCATTGACAAAATGTGTGCAGCATTTGAAGGAGCACAATGTGACAATGAAAGAACCTGAGGGAAACAAAACTAGGAAGAGGGAGAAAGGAAGAAAGGGGGAAGAATTAAATGGGAATGAGGGAGCAACTGAAGACAGGAGGACAAAAATCAAAAGAAAAATATGCTAATCACTGCAAAAGGGACAATAAAAATAAATCATCCTTGTCATATTTAACACCTCTGCACTGCTTTATCAAAGAGTATAGTTGTGATAGGAAGACTAGAGAAAAAGGGGTGAACTTTACTAATGTTTGCTTTCATTGCCTCTTTGAGATACAGGCACGCTTCATTTAGTCCCCTACTTTCACAAATACTGTTTTGAAGTACAGAGTGACTGCAAGATGCCAGATACCACACAGGGGACCACATGGCACTGTGAATGGGACAACTCCTACCCTCACCCTCTGTTTCTGAGAGAAGCAGAAAGATTTAAAGAGCCCTGTAAGTCAGGAGAATGGTGCCTTACTGTTGCTCAGAACAACCTGGAGAGTAAACAAATGCTGCCCAATATAGAGCAAGGCAGCTGGCTCGTTTTCTCCTTTCCCTTGTACTTCATTGCACTGGCTATGAGAATGCGTAGCGGAGCGGAAACCAGAGTATCACCAAGAGCTCAGAGCAAAGCAGCATGGCTGAGTTTTATTTCTTTTACCTCTGTCTGCCTGGCCATAAGGTAGGACATCCAAGAGGGGTACCAAGAGCTCAGGGGATATACCTGTGGTACATTAATCTCCCAGTTGTTCCCACTTATGCTGCTCGTTCAGGATGAATAGAGATCTGGGAGTGCCAGAACCAAAGTTAGTTACAAAGCAACTAAATTGGAAGGGACTTCCTAAATATCCTCACATGACTCATGGAGATTTTAGTTCATGGATCCAGCTCAAGCTTCTTCAAATTAAAATTCTCTGAAGCACATGCTAGGTGAACACAGTGTCTTCAGTACCAACTTTTTCACTCCAGATAGCTGCTCTTATTTGGAATAACTTGGTACAGTAACATGCAAAAATGAATAGTACTTGGGAGAGAGCACTGGCATCTACAGATTTTCTGGGAATTGTTCGTACTTTCTGAAAGATGAGAGAAGTGCACCACAAAATTTGAGACAGAAGAAAAGAACAGTTTCAAGAGGGAATATCAGCCAGGAACCATGAAGGGGGTAGATTTTGTGTTGCCCAAGTTGAAAATGAGTAAACTCAAGTTATGTGCATTTGCCTTTGTCATCATCTTCAATGAGCTTATCTTTTTAAGCAAAGGCAGGTGTCTGTCCTGGTGACAGGAGTTTTACAATTAAAAAAGCCTTCTTAAAAAAATTCTCATTTATCATTCAGGTTTAAAATAAAATGCTTTCTTTTGCTCTCTTAGCTTGACAGTTATTTTCAGTCATGAATAATAATTCCTGTAAAGTAGTTACTGCTTAGGTTAAAAAAAAATCTGTTTCTCCAAAGCAAACTTAATTTGAGCATGAACCATGGCCTCTACACAATCCCTAGTATTTAGATCAGTGATCAATTTGTCTCTCTCTGTAGGAGTAGTAGAGTGTGGAACTGATTTTTTGTGATATTTTTATTAATGAGTTCCTGGGTGTTATAATTTTGAAAGAACTTACAGATGCTTTAGCAGTTGTGAAATGAGACCACCATCATGTCTATCTGATCAGGAATCACCCCTTGCGTAGTAGGTTAAGAATTAGATGTTTTCTTTTTTTATTTCATCTGTTCAGTTCACGTATAGTAGATCAGAATTGGTACCATATTTTCAAATTTACCATTTCAGATTTTTTTTCATCTAAGTTAATTTAAAGCAAATGTATCTTGCTGTCATCTCTAAAATCTTAGCTGTATATTTTATGTCATAGGAGGAGATGTTAGCAAGGGCTGTAGAGGCACTACCAGCATGATAAATAAACACATAGAGATACCTCTCAAAATACTGGGCAAAAACCTATCTAATACTTTTTGAAAATTTTTCCCCTTTTATGTTTGTCTCATGGACTGGCTCTGATTACATTAATGAGTAATTCATCATAACAGAAACAGATCACCATATTGAAGTAGTTAGTGCTGAAAATCAGTGTGTTTGTTATAAACATTACAAGGATTTGAACTTCAGGCTACCTTTAACTTGGTCCCTTGGACTGGCTCTTCTCATCATGCAAGCTGCCCAAAAGCTGCCCAAAGGCCCACTGGTTGGTTTGGACTCGTAACATCCTCGCTGGAGTGCATTTCATGTGCACTGAGCACAGTTTCTGGGTTAGTTCCCTGCAAAGGGAATTCAGTGCTTCTGTGCACCAAAACTGCTCTGGGAGCTGAGCCAGTGTGCAGTAAATGGGAACACTCAGGGGTGGGATTTGTTGCAAAACTGCATTGATGCTCTGAACCAAAATGGTAAATATATAGGCAACCATTTGTATTTTTGTGGCTTTGGGAAAGGACTGCATATTTTTCTCTAGTGTGCAAACCAAGCAATTTTGCATGCTAAAACTCAAATGTGTATTTGTATACTTTTCTGATCAGCAACCTCTGGTAAGTTCTGTCTGTTTGATGATGCAAAGAGAAAGCAAGCTGCACTGAATCATTATGTAAGCAGAGAAATCCTTATATGTGTGCTTTACATGCAACTCAGAATACTAGATTTTATTTTATCAAGTAATAAAAATTGTGTCTTTCACATAAAAATTATGAAAAACTCGTTTCCTAGCTTCAATTCTCCAAAAAAGAGAAAGTGATGGGTTTGCCAAATAAGGAAAACAGACTAATTTTCTATGATCAAAGAAGACCCTGCACTACATAGGGTTTCATGAGAATGCATAAAGAGTGAAGAAAAAGAAGTCCAACATCATGTAATCTTCATTTATTGCAATGTGCTTGATATCATATAGTACATTGAGGTATTGATCATGAGATCAGAAGTCAGAACTTCTGCATGCTAATTTTGACTTTGTCAGTGAATTCAGCTTTTGTCAAGTCATTACTATGCAGTTTCCCACCAGAGCAAAGGAAGGTTAATGTTTCGAAGAGCAGAAGAAAGAGTTCAATACTTAACAGTTAACCTTTCTGATTTCCAGTTTATTAATTGAGTGAATCATTTTTTTATTCTTAAAAGGCTGCTGAATTTCATTTGCTATTGCTGGCTAACTTTTTGCACTAAATGTTTTAATTTTGATTACTCACAGTCATTTGTGTAATTTCAGTTCCTTGGCTGGATTGCTAGAGCTCAGACAAGGTTCTTCTGCAGCTGCTGGTGTAAGTACAAAATCTAATTTCAGTTAATTCTTACATATATGTTTTTTGCATTTGTTCTCAGCAAGTGATCAGGCACATTTTGAATGAATGCATATTTCCAGAATCCAATAGAAAGGAATGTAAAGTGAGTGGTAAAAAGCATTTGATTGTGAAAAAAGGAGAATTCCTATGGTAGTGTACTCCAGTGGCTTTGTGCTAATGCTCTTGAATTTCTTCCACTGGGGTCTGATCCATAAAGGGATTTGGTTACTTAAAATAGCAGTTATGTCTTAAAGTTCTTAATATGTGCTATTAGAACTTCATCTCAGCTTCTGTTTAAGCTTAATAGAGTACTCTCACGTTCACACCACAGATTATACCACAATCCACCTTTGAGACTGCTTTGCTACCTGCCCAAGGGAATGGTGGCACCTGAAATGATAGCCACTGCAGGAAATTCAAGCAAATGTGCTGTACTGCCACCAGTATGCTTGAGCTCACCGAGAGCCTCCTTATTCTGACCTGGGGGCTCTTTTGCCACCTGTGATTGTGCATTTGCACATATGCAGCCCTCCTCCACTCCAGCACAATAGTAGTAGCCAGAATTTTCCTACTAATCCGAACCCACCCGCTATTCTACAACAACCAAACCACCCTCACATTATGTCTATGCCTCGGAGCCACATCAAACCTATTCGCGGCCACATGCGCTCTCTCTGCCAGTTTGTAGGTTACTGCTGTAAAGACCTGACAGACAGACCATCTCTGATACAACAATTCTGGGGCTCTCCAAAGGGCTTTGTTTGGTGAGAGCTCACGAGCAGGAAGGAATTCTCCTGGTAAAAGGCTGCCATCCACTTTTGTGCAATATGCAGTTTGATCCATACTCTTGCCAATTATATTTTGAGGATGGTGTCCCAAACTGTACTTTCCCTATCCCCAGACGAGAGGCTAAGTTTGCCCAGAGAGTTGGAAGATGTTGCTTCCCGGGGAGCTGTCAGTCAGCTGTGACTCCAAACTCCTGGTACGTCACTCCCTAATTAAAACCAGCTTCTAGAATGTCTTTTTCACTCATGCCTTGAAATATCATTCTAGTTTAGGAAACTTTCAGACACAGCCATGCTCAGCTCCTTTCTGAGTGTGGGAGAATGCAAACCTATATTCACCTTCTGGACATCCTCTGCCTCTGGGCACATTGTCTCCCTTTGTAGTCCTGGTCCTAGAACAACATAAGTGTATTTTCCTTCTCATAAGGAGATACTTTTGTAAAGTTTCCACTTCGGTTTTGCAAAACCAAAAGCTTCTTGATGGTCTACAGATAGCTTCAGATCTAGTTTTTGATCTGAACAGGAGGCTCTCCACAAGAATGTTTAGAGATAGGGTCTCAGTTCAGTTTGGTGATGAAACACCAGGAGTTTAATCTGCAAGGTATTTCTGATTTTCTTCTTTTAATGAAACACAAAAATGTAAAGTATCTTCCCTTCCACCCCAGGTTTACAGCAAGAGCTGTAGGAATTATCACAACTGCATCTCTCAAACAGAGGGTTTTATTTAAAGTTTAGGAGATTTTTAAAATTTCAGTTTGGTTTAAAATTTCAAAATTTGATCCCCAAAAGAAAGCTTACAGAAATCCCTAGTAATTATGAATGGGTCACCTGGTGTATCATGTAGCTCAATACTTCTTACCCTCAATCATTAACCATTACATCCCTATTACAAGTGAGAATACAGAGACAGACAGCTCAGGCTTTTACTTTGGCACAATCCATATAGATTAATTAAAAAACAGGCCCAGTAAAAATTATACCAAAAGAAAAAAGTCAAAAGCATGAAAATAAGCCAAAAAAAGAATTACATCATTTCCTTGTATCTTCCCTAAGGATAAGGGATTGGAGAGTATGAGTCAGTTTCAAGAAATGAAATAAAAAACAGCCCAGCTTTTAGTGACTTTTTCTTATTCTTACCTTCTGGAGCAGAGCAGGCCATCAAGTACAAGCAGCAGAAATCTGACTGCCTGACAGGTTTTAAAATAGGAGTGGAGGTGCACTTGTGAGTAGCTTGGCTTTCTGGTTTGTGACAAGAAAAGTAGATTTGAATATGGGGCAGCACAGCGTTGTGGAGATCCCATCTCCTGCTGCTTACAGCCAACCACAAAGTCGGTGTGCTCTGCAGCTATTATGGGTGAAGCGTTTTCAAAGCTCTCTGTAGTGAGGAGAACACATGTTACATGTCCTTTTGGATGCTCAAGCCTCTTTTTTATACCTCTCCTTTCCAGTCTGCAATACAGAGGTGCTGTGAGGAGGAAGCAATGGATGACTTATAATTACTTTCTTGGTACAGGGACAGCACAATTTGTCTGTGAATTATCACTTTGGCCTATCATTTTACCATGTACTTGCCTTGCTCTCTGTCCAACATCATAGTTTCAAATGTTCTGGCAAATTACATTTAATAATGAAATGTATCTTCCTGCTTAATAGGTCAGTGAGAATTATCTGGAATATTAATAAGCTTTCTGCTGTGCCTAAATGGTGTTGTTAATTTCTGCTTAAATAAAGCTCAGGATAACAAAGGATCAACTGTTTGAGCCAGGGGTTCATTTAACATCATCATTCACATTTCCTTTAAAATCAAGGGTATTCACAAGGTCAGTGTCTCTAAGGATACTTTGACAGACATCATTCTATATTGTTTACATTGGTGAAGAAAACAAAATAGGGCAACCCAACATATTTTTTGGTCACACTCTCCAGTACCTGTGAAGTATTTCAGTGATCAAACCTGGTAAGTGTCAGGGCTACCCTGGAGCGTCCCTGGTCTGCGTTTACAAGGTAGAAAGTTTAGTTACCCAGCTCAAGTTTCATTGTCCCCCTGTTCCTGAAATTTCATTTCAGAAGGAGAAGATTTGGGGTGCACTTTTGCCCATATTTTTAACAAATTTTTGTTTATTTTGGTTTTCACCAGTAATTTCTGATCTCTTCTGCCTTTTTATGTCATGTTCTGTCCCTGCTCCAAATAGATTGGTGAGCACAAAGACATTTAAAGGGCTTCAACCAAGTTAAAAATGTGTGTAGAACTGATGGAAGACTTAATATGAGAAAGTGGGAAAGGCTTACCTGGAAGTATACAAATAATTTTTTAAAATATTTTTTACCCCCCCCCCCCCGGCTCTGAGGTTCATTTGACTGTATCACAATCCCAGTTTTCATGTGAAAATAACTCCCTCTGAAAAGATACTGATGCCCCTACTGGTGCCTGCAGGTACAATGTGAAACAATGCCTGTGAGCAATGCTGATGTGCATCATGAAGTTCAACAGTGTTCAGTAGCTTCAGGGCTCCCTGACAACTTTATCAAATGACCCCATGTACTAGCATGAGAAAAATATTAAGACCTTATTAAACCCTCCAAAACCTTGGCTTTTGCAGTGATAATCTCTTTGCCTCTGTCAGCCTGTGAGGGGCAAATGGGAATGAACCATGGGATTGGTGTGAGAAGCCAGGGCCATGTAATTTTCATGTCATGCTGTGCCTTGGGCAGAAGCTTCCAGTCATCTGACCCTGTCCTCAGCATCTGTTTCCCCGAATTGCAAATAGTTCCATTGCCATCATGCTGTTTTATGTCCTGCAAATGCAAATTTGCCCTATGACAGAATGAGTCCTATGCCTGATGGAGATTTCGCCATCCCGTATTGTGTGTGTGCAGGTCCTACGTAAGCCTAAGAGAAACCTTCTGATGTGTACTACTGATTGTTTACATATGTTATCAGAAGGGAAAAAAAAACAGGAAAGGAAAGCTCTCAGCTTACACTGCCAAGAGACCTGGCAGTGGCTATAATCACATTTAGATAATTTCCAGTCAATAGATTTTGTTTTCATTTTTAAAAAAACCCTTACTAGAAAGTTGCTGCACTGTTCTTTTTACTCTGCTACAGTCAGTCCAGAAAGTACCTGCAGTGGCTCTTGTCCTTACAACCAAAGCAGACAACATCAGGAGATGCTTCCAGGGAGAAGGTGGAAGATGTAGTGAGAGAATGTGCTTTATACCAGTTCAAAATCTGTAACACTGCTTGGAGCTGTGATTATGGTTCAGTATGATAAAGGTCTTTTAATGATAGTGAAGGCACAGACTTGTAATGCAAGTAGAAATTGATGCCAAAAAGAAGATAAAGTTTGGAACCTTGGCATATTTCTCATCTTCAGGTCAAGCTCCATAATGGGACTAAAAAATATGAGCACTGGAGGACTGGGACTCCAGCTGCCTGGGTCTAGGAATTGCCTGTAGCAGAGAGAATGGTTCCTTTAGCCCACTAAGCCAAAAGAGCTCATTGCTTCTCTGAAACAAAATACTAGAGGGAATAGACACCAAAGCTAGTTTAATTAATGTCTGACTAAGGTAGTGTGTTTAAATCTGTCTTCTTTCAACTATTCTGCACCCATTCACACATTCATGTGATACTGGAAACTTTCTTAGGGTGAAATAGAAGTCACAAACTTACATCAGCATCTCAAGTACTACAATTCCAGCTAGTCCAGGCCCAAGCCTTGGGAGTACTATATTATTAATACAAAACTGTTCTTGTAGGGTTAAGCATTTGGGGACTGAAGACTGCAGTTTTTGAAAATGTCAACTCAGTTTACAATAACAGTCTTAATATTTTCTCTGCCTGAAAACATACAACATGGGCAAAAATAAAATGTAAACTTGAATATCAGCATAAATATCAGCCATTCATATTAGCATCATCCAGAGGGAAAAAAAAAAGGAAACTCAAATGTAAGCACAGAGATAAGGAGCTCCAGTATGAAGTCCATGTGAGAAGATGCAGTGTTATTGGCATCAACATTTCTTCTGACATCTTAGTCATCAGAAGCACAAAGATGGCAATGAATGCTCCAGAGGAAGTAGGGCAGTGATACAATCACTTCACATCCAGCATCCGATTCCAGGTGTAAAACCAAAACAGAAGGATTATTTTTGTACACATGTAGAAAAGTGACAAAAGCTATCTGCTTTTGACATCTCAATGAGACACACTGAAGACTAAAGTTAGCACCCTAGTTTTACTAGGTGTTACTTTCCCTTCCCTAGAGAAGGGAAGACCAAATAGCACCTATCAGATGCTGAAGTAGCTTACAGGTTACAGCATAAACTCCTTCCCTCTGCCCTCCACTTGGAAATCATATGTCATAGAATCATGTCAGAGGTTCTGGCTGTTAGGTCACATATTCCGATACAAAAATGGAAGTCATAAAAAGGTCTTAATGATATAAGAGAAAACAAAGTAGTACTTGTCAGCTGAGATATCAAAGGAGAACCACTGCTGAAAAGGAAAACCAAAGATGCTGTGCAGTCAGAACTTGGTGGAAGCTATTATCTTCTGCTGTGTTTTCCTTGTGAGAGGGAGAAAGATGTCTCCTAAAGGCTGGCAATGGTAGGGCATTGGTGTGTAAAATTTTGGTTCTCCAGACCAATAGAAGTGGAAAAGAAAACAAGCTTGAAATAAATGGACGTTCATGTCCAAATCTCCATCCAAAAGACCTAATCCTGGTCTGAGCTACTTCAGATAGTAGCAGTCATTGGTGCCAGACTCCCAAACATACCCCTATCTGTGAACTTTTTACAGGTTTGGGAGTAGGGTGAAAGGCTGGATGAGTTAATCCTGGTTGAGGTTAGTTCCCCAAGGCAGTCCCACTTGGAACATTTTTGAGTTTAGCTCTTTTGAAAGAGCTGTATGACTTCTTTCCAGGAGAAGAGTGAAAGTGGACCAACACTTTTTACAGAAAAACCTTCACCCACCTTGATTTCACACTCATGACTCCTGCAAATGTCAGAAAGATTGTGGCTCAGAGCCAGCACATGGTAGTGGCAGCAACAACTTCTTCCCATGGGTTTATTTAATTGATCATTTCCCTTACAGATCTGAAAAGAGATGAATCAAAACTAGTCGCTTGCTTAAGAAGTAATACTGACTTATTCATTGTGGCACTGGGCACAGGCACTTGAATGGTCTGGAAAATATGAAAAGAATTGGCTGGGAACAAAAACAGAGCTGATACGTGGTAATGGCAGAAACAGAAGTAGAAGCTATATAATAAAAGCAAATTCCTATTGAATGCCTTTCTGTCTTGCTTTAAAGAAATACAGAGAAGCACTCAAGATGTGCAGATAACTAGGCAGTGTTTCTCATTGCAGAGTTTAAGAAAGAAGGAAGTGCGTCAAGGGTTAGTTCCTGACTATATGGAATATTGCTAGACTGAAGGCAGTCAGCTGGAGTTCATCCTGATAGTCCCCCAAACCACTTTATCGCAAAAATGTACTGTAATCAGTAAGGAGCGGTCACAGTATTTTCCCACCATTTTCATGCTTTATAGGCAGATGGGGGAAGCGGAAGAGTGTGGGGTTCATGATGCATGTGAATGATGAGCTTAGTCCATATTTTAAAGAAAGTGTCTTGTAGAAAGATTAAAAAAAACAAACTATGGTTGCATGTGATCTTCAGCTTTCCTCCTGCCTATTGATTATTTGTTCTTTTTGTTAGGGCAAGGTTGCTTGCATAGTTGTTCATTTGTTGCATCAAAGGAATAGGGATGAGTCACTAAAAAGAGGGTGCTACATTCTGTAAGGTCTTTGCATCTGCTTCCACTGCTACATAACCAGCTGGAGAGAGACTTCAGAAGCCTCAGTCCTTCTTCACAGGCTGATCACTAGATTGGTGAAGACAGAATTTACAGAGGTAGGAAATTAGTAGCAGCGGAGTATTCTACCTTCAGAGAAACTTACACTGGCTGCTTTCAGAGATAAGGGTATTATTGCCTTGGCCTTCAAACAATATCCACAAGAATGCAGGTTTAAGGTCTGCTTTCTTTTTCTGCTAATCTGGGTCTTAAATTGAATGACTGTGTTTCAGTGTGATGTTTTGTAATGGTTTTGATTCACATTTTTTATTGTGTCAGTGTACAGATACAACTGTATCATCTTAAAAAACTAGACACTTTGTGCTTCAACTTACTTTGCAGTTTAGTTTCAGGAGTACAAGCGTTCTCAGTTTGTGTTCAGTTCCCACGATGGACTGCTTTACTTGGGTCCTTTGAACAGTGACATGGAAAAAGAATTAAATATAGTTGTAGTAAAGTCAAAGGCAAAACAACCCATTGAGGTTTCTGGTTAAGGCAAGTTCTTACACTGTTGTCCTTCTATTAGTTCACTTCCAGCTGACACATGATATATAAATAGTTGTTAATGTATGATTAGAAAGAAAATCTCAGTCTTGGCCATAGCAAGATAATTAAGGTGAGTAGGAAGAGTTTTTATCTTATTTTTAGCATCAAAGTCATAGGATTGATGGCATCACAGCAAATTACTTTTCTGGAATTTTAGAGACATTTACTAACTCTGTGAAATTATGATACAGTCTGAAGCATTTATATTTTCCTCTTACATAATGCATCACTATGGCCAGGATGGAAGAATTCATTCAGAGGTCAGCTAGTCAGTTTTTTTAAACAAGAAAGTTAGAAAACTTTTCTAGAAATTTTTCTACTCTGCTCTTGTGAAACCCAGTCTGGAGTACTGCATCCAGCTCTCGTACCCTAACACAAGGACATGGTCCTGTTGGAGCAAGCCCAGAGGAGGCCATGAAGATGATCAGAGGTGTGGAGCACCTCTCCTAGGAAGACAGACTGAGAGAGCTGGAGTTGTTCAGCCTGGAGAAGAGAAGGCTCTGGAGACACCTCATAGCACCTTCCAATAACTGAAGAGGGCTTACTAGAAATCTGGAGAAGGACTCCCTGCAAAGGCATGTAGTGGTAGGTCAAGGGTTAATGCCTTTATACTGAAAGAGGTAGGTTTAGATTATATCAGGAAGAAATTTGGTACCATGAGAGTGGTGAGTGAGCACTGGACCAGGTTGCCCAAAGAAGTTGTGGATGCCCCATCCCTGGAAGTGTTCAGGGCCAGGTTGGATGGGGCTTGGAGCAACCCTGGTGTAGGGGAAGGTGTCTATGCTGATGGCAGAGGGGTTGGAACTTGATCTTTAAGGTCCCTTCCAGCTCAAACCATTCTGTGATTCTGTGAAATCTGTCAGACCTGAAGTGCTCTTTCCTGGTCTTGGTGGGCTGCAGAGGCATAGCTCTGAGGTTTCTGTCTAGGAGCCTGTGGTCCTAGAGCCCACAGTTCCAAAACAGCCCACTGCTCAAGCTGTCCCTGGGGCCAGGGGGCATTTGTGATCCTACGCCAGCCAAGAGCAAGGAAGCCTTGAAAGCTCTGACTTTTAACTTTATTTTGGCCTCCATCTTTATAGCAGTCAGCTTGCAACCCCAGCTGAAGCCAAAATTTGCCTGCCAGGTGTCCTACCAAAGAAGGGGCTGCACTGCTAATTCAGGTTGACCTGGGCTGAGGGTGCCAGGGTTTCCAGACTCCCAGTCCATGGCGCTTTAAGGATTACACCGCCATTTAAAGATACACCTCAATCCAGTTTTAGAAGGCTCCAAAGCTGACATTTGCCTGAGCATCTAGCATCACCTTGGTTTCAGTGCTGGTTTATCTACCTTCTGCAGTTAGCAGTGTATAGGTTTCAATGATTCTGTGGTGCTATGGTTACCAAACAAGGAAGTCCCTGCAGCCATTGTGCTGGATTATATGAGTAGGAAAGATAGAGCACAGCATCACTGCTACCATATCTCTCTGCAGGGCTTCTGAAAAGAATTAAAAATAGCTTCCTGCTTTACCAGGAAACTTCCTGTTATTTATATAGTCCTCTCTGTCACCTAAGGCAAGGTGTGAAATGAAATGTATTTAAATGAAACAAAATGTGTCAAGTATTATACCTCCATGAAGTTGAACAAATTCTCATTTCTATTGCTTCGTTCTCATGGGTACTAAGACTGGCATGAACAGAAAAACAAAATAAGGAAGTTTTGGTATGACTGTTTTCTGCTAGAAATTCTTGTTCTTATATTAAAATGAATTTTGGAGCAGAGGAAGGGGGAGAGTAGTGTACCTTCATCACACTGCATGTGCTTTCAGCTGTCTATTTTGCCTCCTACCAAGCACTCAGGAATAGGACCTTTAACCTTGCAGCTATTTGAAGCTTCAAGGCTTTAAACAAAATGTGGTAGAGTATTATTATATTATTGCTTCTGATTGTTAAGGTAGAAAAGAGCAGTGTGGTATGGCAGAATGGTATTTGGCACTGTGAGACAGTGGGGCTGAAAATTAGGAGGCTGTATTATTCTTTACTATTTTAGTTTTCTTGGCAAGGGTGTCTATCCCTGTGTTGTTAGCACTATAAAGGGTATTAGAATCCAGAACTCCAGAAAACAGCAATTAGCAGGTGTCTGTGCTGTGCAGGTACCTTATTAGGGGAGTAAAGGTATGCACACAAACCAAGATATTTTTATTGGTCTGTATTACCACCACAAGAGATTTGTTCATAGGGAAAAGCTGTGTACAAGTTCTTATCAATTTAAGTGATAAACAAGAAGAGTTACCAAAATCTTGCACAAGTGTGTGTTTCCTGCTAAACTGTGTCCTTTCTTCTCTTCCTTGGCAGCAATTTATGGAACAAATCTTTCCAACTTACCGAGGTGCAGTAGGCTTTTCTGCTGAATGTTTTTGTTGCCCTTCCCCAACTGTTTTGGCTTTTGAGGTAAAAGTGGTTTAATTTTTCAGATCTGCTAGGATTTGGCCTGCATGTTTTGTTTTCCTTTTTCTGTGTTATTGCAGAGTGTTCCCTTCTTGCTTACTTATTGATTGGCAGCCAGATAATGACACTCAATAAGACTATTTTGCTGGGTTTTTTTAGGAATGTTTTTTCCATGGTAGAAAAACCAAAGGCAGTGAAATTGAGTTTAAAAGTTTAGCATTCACAAGCATTGGTTTTGTTCAGAATAACTTCCAATTTTCTCGCTTCAAAATACAAACAGCCAGAACTGTTTTAACAACAATGGTGTCATAACCAGTCCCAGATTTTTTTCATTGATGTCCAGCCTGCTTTTAATTGTATGAGTGTTATAAAAGTAAATTCAAAAGTTTTGAATTAACGGTGTTTAAAAATCTGAACAGATCTGGAACTCATAAGGCTTGTACTGAATGTTTGTTCTAGAAAGTTCAAGCCATGTCAAAATACATTCATCTGTGGCCATTGCAGCCTTGATTTTGGCCTGAATTGACTTTGTACAGAACTGAAGAAATCATGTATGATGGTAAAAGAGAAACCAAGCCTAGAACTCAAGAGGATGGATAATGCTAGATGTGATGAGGGAAATAGAGATGCCTGATAATGTAAGAGCAGTGAGGAAACTGTAACCATATTGCTATAAAACAACACATAAACAAAGGCACCAAATGGATGGGGTTGGTGTACTTTTGAGAACTGTGCATGAAGAAAGTATTGCTCATTTGGCTTGCACAAGGGCTGGAAAAAAACTCGTATGAATTTGTGCAGCCACCTGCCTAAAGTCAAGTGAAAGTTATTGTGCAGCTAGGCAGACAGAAAGGAAGATTACTGAAAATATTAAAATGAAGCAATTCAGCTTTCCTATTACAGCTACAGATATAAGACATAAAGTGAAAGAATAATCAGGGAGAATTTGAACCTAGTAATCATTAGATCAATAAAAAGGAATTTGTTTAGGACAACTGGGAACTTAAGAATGTTAAAGCAAGCACAAAAGTGATGTTTTGGCCAGGAATGTCTGGAAAGGGAAAATAATTTTTTTTCTAATGTCAGCAGAAAACTTTGTCTAAATGTCAGCAGCAAGAAGAAAATGTGAAATCATCAGCAAAAAGAAACATTTATAATTTCTGAACTTCCATGTCACTTATGGCAACTTCTGGGAATGAGTTTTTCTGCAGGGAATAGTATGAATATTTATTGGCAAATAATTAATTTAAATATTTTTAAACATCTCCCTGAAAACAAAATATATCCTTGGATGTCCACTCCAGAACGGTCTTCTGTATCTGAGAGAAGAAGTGTGAACAATAACACCTACTTTTAAGCAAGATCCAGAAAGATTTGGAAAAAAAAGCAATGACAGAGGAGGGTGGGGTTTTCTGGTTTTGCTGTATGGACATAGTTGAACCTAAAATGCTGAAAAAATGAACCCAATGTAGTCTTGTAAGTCACAGTGACAAACCTCACAATGAAACATTTATGTAGGGTTCACTTTAAAAAGTGAATCAAGAACAGGTGGACAAATTCATAGCAGGCTATTAGCAGATAAACATGAACTTCCTCCCCTGTGAGTGTAGTGATGCTCTGGTATGTAGCCAGTCCAGCACTGCTTCCCAGGTCCCACAGTTCCAAGTGGCTTATAGCACCTTGCATCTGTGAGGGTTGGGAAATGACAGCAGCAGCTCATCTCCTTCAAGCATCCAAAACTTTCAGATGAGGCCCCCACAGTGCAAACTACCCAGTGTGCAAGGCAGCTCAAGCAGCCACAGCAGAAGGCTGATTGCCCCCTACCAGCCCATCTGGCTGTAGGAGCTCCTCCTGCTGTGAAATGCCCCTTCTGACCAGTCCAGAGTGGGAGCTTGTGCTCCAGTCTGTCCCCTCCCCTCTTGGGGAAAGCTTGGTGGTGCTGCTGTATCCAAGGTGCTGCTGGGGGCTCTTCATGGTACTACACCCTACTCCTTATTTGTAGCATCAGGCAGAGCTCTGGGATGAGCTTGATGGAAAGCTCATATGATGTTGGGCAGAGGTCAGGCTCTGCTGGCAGGCTGGAGGAAGGGATCTTACCTTTGCTTGCTCTAAACCCAAAACAAGTTACCCCCAATAAAGAAAAGATGATTGGCCTACAGATAAAGACTAGGGGTAAGTTGGTATTTTTCTTCTTACCAAGGTCTGAGTGGAATGCTCGTTTGGATATACACAAAAATAGTTATGTTGACAAAGGTGTTTCTTAGAGAAAATGTTTGAGGTATTTTGTAAATTGTGGCACTAGCTGCCTGAAATATATATCCTACCACAAAGTCTACGCTGGAATTGTGATGAAACCCAAAACCATGACCACAAGAAGGCACAATGTCTGGAAGAACTAGACCTATCTTTCTCAGAGTGTTCATCGGTAAACAGTATGAATTCATTTTTTTTCTGCATAGAAAAAAATGTCTTTTGGTACCAAATTCACACTCTCTAATAAGCTGAGTTTTTAATCTTACAACCTGATTACCCGATACTGAATTACATCCACCATTATCTTTTTTAGGGAGACTACTCAAACAAAACCTAAATGAAACAAATGCAATTTGCATCAGCTTTGTCATGACCAGAGCCATGCCTGGCTACAAAACCAGGAGTTTTAAATTTTAAGAACAAACTTAAGTAAGAAAATGGCACAAAAGAGAATTTAAGCCACTGCTCTCAGCTGTGCCACGAGATCAAGTGTGTGGAGGCACAAAGAGGAACTGCTAGAGTGCTTTAGAGACTGTCTTGGGCCACTGAAATTGGTAAAAGTGGGGAGATGGCAGCGCTAGCTGCAACCCGTGCAATGAACAACTGTAATTCTTAGCAAATAGGCACATGTGGTGTTTTTTAGGAGTTAACACTGGAAAATATAATTGGCCCCAACCACTTCACCCTCAAGCTAGGAAACCAAAAATCCTAAAGGAAAAAGCAAAGCAGCAGCCTCAGAATATCATAGAAACATGTTAAAATCAGCCCACACTGTCTTCAAGAATTTAAAGGCTATGAAAATCAACAAATTTTAATATTAAATATCTAAGCAAGAGGCTTCACCATTACCTAATGGCCAGCCAAAGCTAGATAGCACTATGCAGTAATATTTAAATAACACCTTGACAGTGCTATTAGAACACAGATTATTGCTAAAAACTTTGAAATATGAAGGCCTCATTTGCCGAGGTTACTAAAGTTTAGTTGAAAACTTGGCTTTTTGCCCTATTGCCTACCTGTCTATTATCTAAAGCTCTTATAGGGTGTCTCACAAAATGGAGCCCAGATTCTGGAATATAATCCTTTACTGGAATTGTTAAAATCTTTTCTTAAGAGAAATAAACTTGCATTTCCTCTTCTTGGTTTATGTAGTTCTGGACATATTATTACCATGGAAAATTCAGGAATATTTGACAAGTTCTGTTAAAGAAACATCTTAAGGAAAAGGTTAAATAAATCCCATGCCTATGCAATATTTCAATGTATTTATAATTATAAAACCCACATTCACGGAATTCTGAACGCAGCACAATTTTTATTTTGATGGACTGGAAGACCAGACATTTTATCAAAAAACGGGAGAACCTCCAAATTTCTTTTAATCATACTGCATAATTATTTTTCCTTAGTCTTAAACTAAATTTCCCGACATGTACAACAATTTCAGTGATGCAGAAAAATTCAAAGTACCATTTTTAGTATAAGATTTGTAAAATACCTTTTTGTGTATATATATATCTCACACATATGCACATGTGCATACACTCATGTTCTCTTTGCTGTCATTTCACAATTAGGTTCTATATAAAAACTGCAGAGGTTCTTTGGATAGTTTCTGATGGCTCAGAATACCCACTGAGACTGAAAGCAAGCCAGAGGTTCTGGAAACCAAAATCCTCTCATTTTAATAGTTTTGCAAATCCTTGGCATTTTGCTTTGAACTTTAACCAAGAAAAGTTATATCTTATAAACAATGGCATTTGTTGATTGGATGAAGGACTAGATCAATATTGATTTTGGCAACTTGTTTTGGCTGGGTTTGCATGAAAAAATATGCTGGTTGTGGTGTTAAAAAGTTATGTCAGTTCCTCAACATGTGCCTCTTTTTCTTGGAGCATTGCCTGAAAAATAGTTTCCAAAGTTACTTCCAGAAGTTAACCTAGAGGCTATCTATTATTGTGAGCTAACAACAGCCTTCTGCTGAGCTATCAGCATGTATGAAATAAAACCATTCAAGAAGGCAGATTAAAGACAGATTAAAAAATTGTATTTCTGTTTCACAGAAGTGCTAAAGCATAGAACGCCATTTTTATTTCCAGTTATTCTGATCTACATTATTCTTGCAATTTAAAAGGAGCTCTAAAGTAAAAACCTAGAGTAATAGTAACGAGATTTTAGGCACTCTGAGAATTACCTAGTTGACACACAGCAAAATAAGAGCCATAGGGTGCACATGAATCAGTTCTGATTCAAGGGTAGCACCAGGAATAAACAAAAATGTATCTGTTAGAGAAAATGTGCCATTTTCATATCAAAGTTTCCACTGAGACAGAATCCACAGCTAGCTGATCAATTACCATCACCGCTAAAATTTTCATCTGGTTTTGAATTTTTCTAGTTTCAGCTTCCAACTCTTTGAGCCGCTGATACAAGTGCTACAGGAAAGAGCCACATTGAAAGTGACAATCTATTTATACATCTATCCATCTACCTACCCATCTTCCATTTCCTGTAGATGCTGTTAGTTCACATTTCTTTCTCCTCTTGTGGTGCTCAGCCCTCTGATGTATTTCCAAAAAGCAATCACATCACATCCCAGGCTTTTTTTGCTATGATAAACAAGACAAGCTCCTTCATGCCTCCCCTAGCAGAACAATTTTCTTTTATCCAGGTGTCTGCTTTACTCATGCACATGTTTGAATTCTCAAACATGAGTGAACTAATTTTCCAGATAGTATCTTACTAATACTCTTGACAAATAGCACTAATATTTTCCCAATTTTAAGAAAAAAACTTTCCTCACCTAATTCATCCTGAGATTACTTGTCCCTTTTTGCATTCAAGTTGCCTTTTTCCTCTGACTGCATCCTGTGGCTGACTAGACATTTCATTTGTGGGGTTTTTACTGTGCCCTCATGAGGAATGCCACTTTACAACAGAAATTTATGTTCTTTGACCCAGAGGATGGAGTTCATCTCCTCTGTCTTTAGGGACTTTTGGAAAATGATTTAGTCTGTCCTGTGATGAGTCCAAGACAGGTGGGATAAATGAGCAGTAAAAAGCTCCTATTACTATGTGTTGAATACAAATGCCTTGAGAACTGCTATACTGTACAGTATTTCATCAAGAGATTATGTGAATACAGTTTTGCATTCCCCATCCCCTAGAAAAGAACAAAACCACCTACTGAACATTTCTAGATTTTCTGAATTATTTTCTTATTTCTCATTTTAATCTAATAAAGACTAAATACATTGTCTGTGGTTCTCTCTGGTAATTACTTTTGGCCTTTGATCCTATATATATTTAAAATTATAATTAATGTATCTGTATTGTCTGGGAATCATCCTTCACTCCTGCCTCTCCAGAACCAAGGATTTTTTTCTTAATTTTTAATATCCAAATTAATTATTTCTTAAGGTAATACAAAAGAGACAAAACTTCACTCTGCATTGACATACATTAGGATAAGCAGAGTAAAATGATGCATCACTAGAGTTCCTTTAAGGATTTTGTGATAGCATTTTCTTGTAAGTTCCTTCATTATTCCAGAAATCCTTTATAGTGTACACTCACCTGAATGTATCTTATGCATTGCCAAATCTAATAACTGCAATAAAAGGAGAGAAAATATTCTACAAATAAGTTGCTGGTTTCTTTCACTTTACAAGAAAAACGTCATTTTAGAATTTTATAAGTCCAGTTGTTGCTGAAGTCATTCACAGTCTGCTGTCTGAAGTTTGATCAATGCTAGTTTTGATGGCAGGATCTGTTATCCATTTTTACCTGAAACAGTGCTTCTAAATTATGATGAGAACAGAAATAATCTCCTTATTGCTCCAGAATTTGTCAGACACCTGTAGGAATAAGCTGTATAAGCTGTACCATGGGATTTCTGCATCTCTGACTCTAGGTTGCCAAATTCAACTATCAGAGCACCCAAAAGTGGAAAGAAAAAACAAGTTCTTTCTCCAAGGGCAAAAATTAAATGTTTCCCTTTTTAGATCTTACTTCTTTAGCCCTTGTTTGCTCAATCCTAATGCATGCTAAAAAAAAAAAAAATATTTTCCAGGCCCAGTCCATGATACTAAAATCAATCCAGACTTCTTAAGAATTCCCCAGGAATTCACAGGTGACTTGTCAGCTATGTAGAATCTTGTCTGGCTTCTTCTCTAACGCACAGTGCATTTGATGCAATCCTTGCCACCGAGGCCAGACCAAGGCATTGGCCAGAGCCCATCTTGTTGGAGGCAGTGCCTGAACTGCATTCAGCAGAAGCAACAGTTCCTTCCACAGTCTCAGTTGGACCAAAGTGGTGGGAAAAAACTTTCTTTTCTGTTGGACTTTAGAGGAGGCCTCAGATCACATCTAGGTCTTGTACTTGTGTCTATTGGGTCAGAAAGCCCTCCATCATCAAATTCTTTCTTCTTCAATTAGCACAACTTGCATACTCTCTCCTAACTTTATTACATGCCTAATACATAGGTTGAACTCCTTTGAGTCTTTGTATATCCCCCAGGTCTTCAACCATTTCTTTGGCTCCTCTTTGAGTTCCCTCCAATTTTTTTGAGATCAGTCTTGAAAGGTAAAAACAAGAACTGCCCTGTTGTAGAAGTTGTTGAAGCAATGCCAGCTACAGAAACTCCCAGCAAACTCAATTACTTGTCTTCTCAGGTTGGTGTTTTACATACTGAATTCCACCACTTAGCTCCATCCTCCTGCTAAAAGGCCAAAATAATCAATGAGATTATCATTCAACCTCAAGATCTTCATCAAAGGCTCACAAATATGAGACATTGTTTCCCCAGCCATGCTAAAGACATGTTGACCAGCACACACATGCCAGGTCACAGTTCAGAGATATCGAGGTGCTCACTGTCTCCCCACCCAGCTCCTTGGAGAGACTCATGGGCAGGCAGGAGCCAACACACATTTCAGCCACATGCTTGAAATGAATAACTAGAAAACAGCTATCTTGAGGTGCTTCACAGCATGTACCTCCTGTACAATGTAAACAGATCCACAGAGACATTCCGACTCTCTTTAGAGACCCAAAACTGTAGCCATAGATCTCACAGAGAAAAAAAAAAAAAAAAAAAAAAAAGCTAGAAAGAGAGAGTAAATACATAGTCTTTTCACCTTCCAATATGAGATTTCTCAAAACTAGGCATGAAGGGCAGGGAAAATGTAAAATTACATTGTTCGGCTTTTTTAAAGCACCAGGCTGGGGTTTTAAAATTAGCAATTCTTATATAAAGGCCTCTTCTTTAGAAAATGTATTGCTGAAAGAGCTATTACTCAGTGGGTCAGAAGCAGAGAAAGTGCAAAGCCGTTAAAGAGTATGTTTAAATAGTATGATAAGCACTTGCAAGACTTCTGTTGGATCTGGTTTACAGTATCAGCTTGCAATGATCTTGCAGTGCTTTGACCTCCTGAGCCACAGAACTGACAGTCTCCTACTTGATCCCCATTCCTCTGTACCCCTCTGGCTTTTGGGCTAAACTTTGTTTTTTTAGCTTGAAGATGAAAAAGGAACTTATTCAGCTCTTTCATCTGAAATTCACCAGCTACCTAAAGAGCAGACTTCCTGGTTCATGTATGGAGCAGGTCATATTCCTCTTTCACTATGACTGTCAGGTCTGTCATATAACCTCCACAAACCCACTGCAGAGAAATTCAGACATATTTTAGAGAAGTAGTTTGCTTTAGCTAAATATAAAAGGGCAGGGACTTGCTTTCAAAGACTGAAATTTTGCTTTAAAAGTGATCTTACTAAGAGAAGGAAAATGAGTCAGTAGCATGTGGAACATATATTATGTGTGAGACATCTTACCCAAGCAAGGACAGACGGGATACAGACAGAAGTTTTGCCTGCACTTGCAACAATCTTCAGAAGCTTTTTTCCTCCTTAATTTGCAGGACTTGCATATTGCTTTGTTTATATACAGAGCCAGTCATTATGTGTATCCAACCTCCTAACTTGGCAAGCAACTCAATTACATCCTCCTGTCCGGTGTCACTACTCTGAGTGGCACTGCCAGTACAATCTAGCAGTAGAAACATATTAAATGGTCCAGTTCATCTGAGTTTCAAGATAGGTCTTAACATATCCCACCTCGCACCATGCAGTGGTAGCAGCAGAAAAAGGAAGTGGCTGGCGAGATTCTGGACCAGTTAGCTTTCCACTGCATTTGAGGTGCTCTGTAACTCACAGAGCTCCGGCACCAGCTCTGTGGTAACCTGTCTCTCTCATTTCTCATCATCCCTCAGAACTGTTGTGCTTTCCAAGCAAGGATGTGACTAATAAGAGGGAAACAGGATAAAAGCAGGACTGGGGATAAAATTATGATATCACATGGCCATTTGGCACTGATCAGGTTCAAAAATCACGAAGTTGTCAGAAAGAGAGATCTGAGATACTAGACAGGTCTAGTAACCTTTACAAGAAACACCCACATGCTCTTCCATCTTCTAACATTTTCTCCTTTACGTGTGTGCATGGCAGGAGGAAGCTATTACTGCTTTCGTTTCACACATGAAGAACTGGGACTCAGTGCTTTTAACTAGCCCAGTGCAGGGACACACAAATCAACCCAGCTCAATCATGTAGCAGCAAAACAGGCACTGGGAAAAGAAAAGCCATGCTTGCTTAGCTAGTCAGCCCCGCTGGAAAGCAACCTATGCCTTCCTAATGAGATTATCCTGCTTCCAAAACCAGGATTTCTCATTAAGGGACTCTCAGTATCTGAAATTTGGCTTTAGAAATTGTCTTGGTATGAAAAGGTTTAGAGCTGGCTTGGTCATTTCTGCATGGAAAGGTACCCAAAGGAGCTGAAAGGATCATCCAAAAAAGCAGTGAAGACTTTCAGAGGAAGCTGGGGCAGAGAAAGCAAGTGTAGCCACAAGTGTTTGCCAAACTAACCCCCAAACCAATCAAATGTCTGCTGTTCTGCCAGTAGCTATGGAGACTCTCACTGACATGAAAAAGCTTTGACTTGGACTCCTGGGTATGTCAATGGCTCCACTGAAATTATACTACTGTTTTCATAAGCTATTTATTTCCTGTTAATACCTTGGAAAAAATTTTAGAAGAGACATAAATGAAGACAGTATTGCAACTTGGCAAGTTGACTTCAAAATTCATTAATGCTCTTTTTCTATTTTCCTTTACATAGCTCTGGTGCCTGTCATCAATAGTAAAGGGGAGAGTTGAGGGCTCTTTTGTTTGATTCTGATTCTACAGAGGAAAATCCTACTGGCTTCAGTGCTTTGACCCTTGAAAATTATTGAATTTCCCCTAGGAAGCTGCAACTTGAAAATATTCTGTACAGATACATTTTTAAGTCTCTGCCCAGATGTAAAATGTTTACATGAATTAACTTGACTTTTTGAGTACCTGAGACAGAAAAATTTCCTAATTAAAGAAGATATATTCTATATTAGTCTTTCCTATCTGTTGTGATTCAACCCATATGATCAATCTATTTTCCTTCTGTCATGGGTTGCAGAGATCATTAGGCTGTGGTGATTTAACATCATGCCGTGCTGTGTTTGCACAGAAACACTGCACAAGGGAGATTCCAAAGGGATTTTAGCAACCCTCTTCTAACACAGGATTTTTGAATAACACTACTTGGCCCTAGGCAAAAGAATTTCCTTTTGGCATTTTCTTTTCTCCAATGAAAACACAAAAAGTGGAAGTTAGATAGTACTGTTATTAGAGCTTTGTTGCAATGAGAGAAAAAGTGGTGTTCACAACAGCATGGATACAGCAGCTGAGAGACAGCTCCTCTGCTAGACCTTCATTTGATCAGCTTCTTTCCTAGATTTAGGTCTTCATGCAGCTCCTCCATCTCTTGGACCATACCTAGTACATTCCACTTTGTTTTCTTCGAATCCTCTGCATCATTGGGAGTTTGGGAGGGCAGAGAGCAAGTAATGAGTTTGATGTTGAGATGTTTGTGTTTTAAATGTCAGTTACTCAAGAAATGCTTGGAAATTTTAAGGTTTGCTCTGTGTGGATTTCTAATGGAAATAAAAAGATGAAGACAGAACCTGTCAAAAAATCCATAAGCAGAGAAAGCCACCTATACTTATCTTTGGCTGCAAGCTGAATGGAGTAGGAAGCACCAGAACACAGCAGTTCTGTTTCGTGCACTCACTAGAGCCAGTGAAAAGTGTTAATATTTTCATAGAAAACATTTCAAAAGAATCTCCCTTCTGTAACAGCTTTTGGATTCTAAAGTTTTTTTCTGGTTAGTGTTTTTTTCCCTTGCTTTCCTTCCATTTCACCTTTACTACAAGAGAAGAGAGTAGAAAGGTGGCAAATAATCTAGCTAACTAGATATTTTGGTAGGTATCTTGCAGTGACAGGGCTGTAAATATGACTTAAGTTCATCAGGCCTGTTGAATTGAAATGTAGTTTTCAGATTTCCTCCCATAAACTCAGGACATGCCAGACTCGTGCTTCGGTCCCTGTGACTGACATGCCGTGCCGAAGGCACTCACGCATCTGTGCACAGGCAGCTGATGGTACAGTGAGACACTATTTGCTGCCCAGCCAAAAGAATGTGCTCCTGCTCCACTGCAAACACAGAACAGATTTGTCTCTAAACAGGCTGTTTATTCTTTTGACTTGCATTTGTCACCTGTATATGTTGAATTGTAACTTAGTCTTGTTTCCATTTGCTTCTCCTTTGTGCTGTGCATAGACAAAGCAGCAGTAGGTCCTTGATCAGTTCCCAATTTTCATTAACAGTTCTCAAGTTTCTGTTCCTAAGAAACTATGTCTACTTGCTTAGGGTTTAAAGAATTGGCTCACTCTTTTCCTTTAATCCTTTCATGCAGTATTCTGATTGCATAAGGTAAGAAAGTTGTAGAGCTTTTCTCTTCCTCCGTAAGATTTAAAATAGAGCTACTATTTCAAGTCACCCCTCCTGAGGGCAAGGCTTTCTGTTTTTAAAAGCTGGCTCTTACTTTTAGATTCTCTTTAGGGTTCAGCATTAGATAACTCACCAATCCAAACTGAAGTCACATAAGATTTTTTTTCTTTTTCTTCTATATACTGCCAAATAGATGTTTTCTTGCATCAGGGCTGTCCTTTGCACCTTAAAGGGGTAATATGCACTAGAGGGTGGCTATTTTAATTTCAGAATTTTGTTACTGAGGCAAATGGTGTAATAAAACCAGCATTAAATTTGATAAACTTGAGACAACTCTGAAAAAAATAGTTTCTTAACAGAAGACTTCCAAGTGTATGTTTGGACTACCATTTAAATGGCCAATAAAATTTTGGCCATAAGCCCACTTCCCTCCTTCTCCCTCCCCTCCTTCTCCTGGTGCTGCAATTTACAGAAGCAGAAAGAGGAAATCTGATGACGTTTTTCCAACTGAAGAACAATTTTTTCTTAGTGTTCCCTGTAGTGTTCTTTGCATAACGTTCTCATTTCTACTCCTTTTTTTACATGATGGTGGAAAGAACTGGTTGCTGCAAGCCTTGATGTGCCCATGCTTGCTTTCCTGCAGAGAGAAAGCAACATGGAGGCTGAGGACACAACTGCAGTTTTTAGCCAGGGTTCCAGGTAGTTCCTAGTGCCCAGGATGAACCCTGTTGTACCCGATACTCACTTTTGTGAGCACTGGATACACAGCTAAGGACATAGTCTTAAAATTGACTCTGTTGAGACTACTGTCTGAATATATCCTTAACTTATTTCTGCTTGTCACAAATCTTTAAGGAGACAGGCACGTAACACAGGGACACTTCCATACTGACACCACTTCCATCAGATGTCCTCAAGATATTTTGCAAGGCATATTTGAGAGAGGAATAGGCCTTTAAAAACTGACAGAGCACTATCCCAGAAGCTGTAGGGTTGCTGGCATATCAGCATTCAGTGACCCTTCCTGATAGCTGACAATATTAGATATTTTAGAAGACAATGAAAAACACTTTGTGAAATAATAGTTTATTTCTTTTTCAGGGAAACTAATAGTGACTAAGTCATTGGATGAATACCACTTATCCAAAACTGACAAGATATATTGCATGGACATTGTCCAAATAACAAAAGTCTCCCTCTCCCTGTTATATAAAAGACTTTTTATCAGGAAAGATTATAGACAAAAGGACTTTAGAAGTTCAGAGAAAAATACATGCTAAGTGAAATGCCGGTGAGATTACATTTTTAAAAATGGAGAAATATCCCAAAACTGGTGAGCAGTAAATTTAGCTTATTTGGCAAACTACAAAAGAATAATCAGATTTTGCTTATTGAACTCCTGTGTCCATAATTTGATTCCAAGAAGGCTGAAAGGAGTGAGATGTACCTTTGTAGCACAAAATGCCCACTTTATGGAGGGACTTGAGGGTTCTTTACGGCATTATTGAACCTTAATTCTCTTAATGCTAAGTGATGATGTGGGCAGACAGAGTTGATGGGAAGGATCCAAAAGATAACACCATTTCTACTAGTTTCTGTTCACTTCTGAATGATATCCAGCATGTCAGGCTCAGGTTACTGTTCCCAGGCTCTCCCTGCTATCTTTTTTTCTTCTTTAATTCAGTTAATCTTTCTCTATTCTTGCCATCTGTTTAGTTAGTCTGTCCTAAACTGTTTCTTTTGCAACACTGCTGCAATCCTGCAAACCAACAAGATAACCAAGAGCTGCCTTTGGCAGCTCAGCACTAGTGTAAATTTGCCAGGTCTCAGAGTGGCTGATAAAGCTTTCTGATACATTTTTTTTCTTTGTCTAGCAGCAAGCTTTGAGGAAGAAGAATAAGAAAAAACACTGTTGCTGTTTTGCTGTCCTATTCTCCCTCTCTTCATAGGATTTTTTTTGTCTTGTGTCATCCTCAAGAAACTAGGAGTCAGTTTTAAGTAAGAGTCAACAAATTCTCTCTTTTCTGTTCTACTAAAGGGACAGTTAACACCATAAAAATTCAGGAAAAGGGAGTAAAGGAATGTTCACAAGAACTTGCTGCAGCTAAATGGAAGGGAAAAAAAAGGAGGGTTAACTCCATTTCCTTCTTTGCCCAGGTCTCCAAAAATGTCCAAGTGATTATTAGTGGTACTGTTTGTCATCACGTCATAAAAGAGAAGATCATGTTAACACCTGTGAATCTCTACGTCCAAGTGCTTCATTGAAAAGAACTCAGAGCAAATGTCCCTCCTCTGCTGCTGCCTTCTTAATTGACTGCCTGTTATTGCCACAACCAGTGCAAATGGCAGAATGCATGCTTCTGCCTCAATATGATATTTAAAAAGGCAGTTAAATGCTCTGGAATCTTCATAAGAAAATTTCTCACCCTCAGATTGTCCATGATGAAGCGGACAGAACTTCTCAGCCACTAAGTGGCATTTTATGGCAATGGAAATTTGGCATTAATACCTGTTTCAAATATGTTCCCTTGAGTCTGCTTCATTTTAGTGAACACTTCATTTTACTTATTTTTTCATCGAGTTCTGCTGATGACAAAATGAAGCAAGGAAGGCTGACTGGAAAATTGGAATTGCATTTCATTAAACTGCTTCTAGTTTCAAAATTTGTTTCTGTGTTCATGCAAATGCAATCTGCGACCTTTCCACTGAAAACAAAGCACTACTCTGAGACAAAGCCCCAGAGAAGGTTCACTGTGGCTGCGCTCCCCAGGAAAGGACAAGACTCCTCTGGAGAGCTTTCACTAACCAGACTGGGGCTGGAAACTTGGTTTTCCATGGCTGGGAGAAAGCCAAGGCCTTTCTCTTAGCTTGTCTCTCCTTCTCTCTATATATCATCTGGAGAAGCTATTTTGCCAAATTTTGGTGAACTGACATTTCAATGTTTGACTGCTGCAACAAAATGACATTTTTGGACAAAAAAAGAACTGTCAAAAGATTCTTAATGTTTTATAGTTGAGTGCCCAAAAAACGTTCTCTCTACAATTCATTACTGTATAATCTTTTGAGAAAAGAAGCAGCCCTCTAAACTTTTCTCTCATCAGTTGCACTGCAAACAGTACTCCAGTCTTGGTGCTTAAGAATCAAGGCTTTTATGCCACAACTTTGATGACACAAATGTAGAAAAATAAATTGTCAGCATAACATTTAAGAAAACTGAACTCTACAACAAGCCCAACTCATAAACAAAATTTAGACTCACTTTTTTTTTTCGGAATCCTTTTTAATTTATTTTTCTGCAGTAATACCTGCAGAATACTTGGGTTTCATATGCATAATTTAGCATGGAAAAAAAATGTGAAGAACTGAGCTGTAGGTAACGCTTGGGGCAGAGACAGCAAAATGAGATCTTATTGTTGTTGAACTGGCAATATGGCCTGTCCACTTCTAAGAGTAGAAAATGCACCCTCAAGTATGCTGTGACATGCTTTAATCAGCATAAAATGGAACTGCCACTGAAAACATGCATCTCACACTTGATGCACTGTATCCTTCTCTTTCCCACCTTCTCTTTTCCATATGACCCCTTCCCACACAACGAACAGAACAGCTTTAGCTCTTCTTCTCCCTTGATCTTTTTCATCACATGCAATAGGAAAAATGGATGGATCAGAACTGGGAATGAGTAAGCTGCTGGAGATGGACAGAACAATATCTTATATTGCAATGGTGATGTCATTTAAAGCGGAATTACAGCACTTGCTGCTACTTGGGAATTTCTCCAGGTAAGGTCACCAGGAGCCATGAATTTCGCGATAACTTTTGGCTTATGGGGAGATCTGTTTTTATGACAATTGCCTCTCTGTGTTTTCACTACAACAAAAAGGAAGCATATTTGGACCATCCTGAGAACACCCATCTTCCTGAAATGGAGCAGATGGCCTTGAACTCTTTAATAGATGTGTGGCATACCCCAGGCTGGGCTGTATTATATCAAAGGTAACCTCTGGCACACACACTGCAGAATGGGATGTGCAGCACAACACTGGATTTCACTGTCCTGTCAGAATTAAGACAATCCACATGCCTATTATTTCTTCAGCTATTGGGAGTGGGATTTACATGCTTAAATTTCTCAGATAAAAAAAATAGACTATTTTATTGGCTAAACAGTATTGTTCCTCTAAAAAAACACACAACATAAGACATAAATGCAGATGAACTGTTAAGTAATTTGCAATAGTTTGAAATACTTATATTCATACCATGCTTGTAGGTTTTTTTTCACTGGAATATATTTTGCCCTTGCTAACAAAGATGCTATTCCATTTAAGTCAATTGGGGCTTCTCTGGTGTGTCCTAGAACAGAACTGGAGCCAAGATATGTATCTTACTCAGTTCATTAGACTCTCCAAAACCGTAGATTAAATAAGCAAATATGTCACTAAATCTGTTCAGCATTAAAATGATACAAAATGTATTTTTCCTCTTCCAACTAAATAGTTTTCTGCAAATTTGAACCAGATGGAAACACAGTGAGTTATCTGAGATGAGCTCATCTGGACTTCTGAGTGGAATGTCCGACATTTGGTCACACATCTTGAGATGTTAGTTAGGGTCTGAATGGGGAAATTTTGATCATCCTGTGTTTACTCTTGTGGATAGGCTCATTAGCTTCAATGGGCAACAAGATAAACATATGACACATGCACAGGCAGAGTAAGACCACGCAGGACATAGTTCTCTATAAAATCTCTCAAATGTGGCTTGCATTCCAAAGAAAATTGTCCCTGAAAAGTCCAGAAAACACAATAAATAAAAGCTCAGCATCAAAATCAGCTAAGAAATATGGTGCAGTTCTTATTTTTCTGTCTTCTATTAAACCTGCTTTCACTATGTTTGTCTGGAGGATTAATATTTCAGGGGGCACACTGACTTGTAAGTCTTCTATGGAACCAGGAATACTGTTGCCATTTGACTAATTTAAAAAAGCAGGAATCTACATTATTTCTTGTAATAGTAATTAAAAAAACCCCCAAAACCTACAAGGGAGTTTATAAATGTATAGCAGCAGATATTACATCCCCTTGCTTTCAGGATTAAAACCAAACATTTCCAATGAGAACTCTGAATTCCCCACATGGCAAGGCTACCAGGAAACTCCACATGTTTCAGCTGTAGAGTCACTTTCTGTTGTTGAGTACACCAAGTGCTGCAGTCAAACAGCTCCTGTGTTGAAGTACCTGTCCTTTATTAGCCCAATCAGGCTAATCTTGCCTCACTGAACTCAGGGGAGTTCTGCTGTTGCCTGCACTGAGGCAGGAATTTTACCTTCAGTCAAGAGCCTGAATATTAAATGCATTGAGCTCCCACATCCTCAGCCAAGAACATGATACCCAAAAGTACCTCCTCTATATTATTATGCACAGTCAATTTTTAGGCAGTGTGTGATGGCCGCTTCAGGCTAATTTACCAGGCTTCCTGGTAAGATGAATTAGCATAGATGGAATTCATCTCTGTGAGAATTAAGCTGCTTCTAATAGTTAGACTGAACAGGTTTGGTTTTTTACACTGCATTCTACTGGGGCCAGCATACTTTTAATGTGCAACTCTCCTGACTCCCATAAGCAAGTTGAAAGAGTCTGTTTTGTGGCAATGAAGAAAATCTGTATACCTGAGAGAGATTTAGCAGCAATCTGCCTGGAAGTTTTTTCAAACTCTACTATAGACTTTTGGGTTTATTTTTTATTTTTTAAACACTTTGTATCATAGTCCTAATCAGAATGGCCTGAATTTATTCTTCCTATGACTCCACTGCAGTTCAACAATTATTTTGTATTTATTCTTTCCCTCTTTTGGAAGGAAGATAGTAAAAAGATCTGCATTTAAACAAACTTCAGGCTCTTAAGAATTCTGAGTTTTTATGGTCTGGGATTTTTTAAAAATCAAAATCAGATACACAAAATCTGATTTGTATTGGCTAAATTCCAATGTATTTTTCTTGCCTGATGTTTCCCTCTGGCTAGCCCTGCATCTTCAGCTGTGTGTAGCCAAGAGGAATCACCAGCCATGGGGATATTAGATAAATTTAACTGAATAAATCTGGGCCCTGGTGCCTTCATTTTGTGACTTTCTTTTTTGATATCCCCAAAAAGTTTGACAGAGACTTAAATGTTTGTGAGCCAAGATTTAGATTATTACTTGAACAGCAAAAGATGAAACAAACTATTCTGAAATATAAACAAATTTGCACATGAAATCAAAGCTGAATTTATCCAGCAGAAATGTCCTGGTAGGATTTTATGGACACCAGGAAGAATGAAAAATAGGAGGACGAAAAAAAATAAAATCATACTTACTGGAGCTGTGGACATTCTCAGGATAATTAGTTACATATGTTTTGGTTGTGCCCTAGGGTAAAATAAGTTCTGGGATGAGGTAATAAATAAATTAAATGTGGTTTTGGAAATAGTTATCCCTCACTACCCAAAATGTCCACTGCTAAAAGAATTTGTAGGCAGCCAACTTTGGAAATCTGAAAGGACCACAGACGCAATTTTTATAAGGGCAACAATACTGTAAAGAAGACACCACAAAACCTGAAGTCAGCACAGTTTTGAATGCTGCTGATTGATGCGCTGAGCTAATCTAATTGATAGATTTTGGAAATATTTGTTTGAATAAGCTAGGTAATTTAGAAATGAGCTATATAATGTAGCCCCACTTAAAGTCATCAATTATTCTAGCAGCAGCTGAAATACTAGCTACATGTTTTGATCACGTGTATGAATTTTATAAACACTGAATTGCTTTCTCCAGTCACCAACCTTCCTTTTTGTCCTCCATTTTTTAGAGTGGAAAATGTAAATACAGCTTAGTATCCCTTATCATGTCATATGTTCATTTACTACTGTTATTCAGTCTTGCTTGCAGTACTTTGAGAGCAAACTTTTTTTAACTGTGTCCTGCCCCTGTGATGAAACAGGGAACCTGCTTGACTCAGCCTACCTGAGAAGACATATTTTAAGTCCTTGACTAATCACGAGGCTTTTACTTAGGGCTAATATCCATTTTCAGTGGAAAAGACAGATTTCAAGGACTTGACAACATGCTGTAGTTTTATTTGGTCTTGTAGAGGCAAGAAACAAGTAAATTCCTAGAGTCTCCTGCGGTTTTGGTAAACTGCAGAATTTCCTTCTCACAACATGTATGATTTGCCTCACAACTTTTTCATCAACTTTCCAGAGAACTTCATAGAACTCTCACTATTTAAAATGTATTCTTTTGTTGGACAAAAAATAATAATACTTAGTCTACAGTATCAAACTCATTTCTACATATCTTTGCTTCAGTTATCCATTTTAGCCCTACTCATTCCTCCTCCATTAGGTGCAGGATGATTCTAGGGTGGCAGCTCCAAAGTAAGGACTCTCCCAGTGGAAAATAAGAATCAGCAAGTCCTGGATATGGTGTTTCCTTGCAATGCCTATTTAGCATTTTATTAAACAAATGGACAAATCAAGGCCCATCAGTTTACCACTCCTGCTCCTTTGTGCCAGATTAAGCCTCAACCAGTTTACCTCAGCCCAGGTAATGAAAAATACAAATTACTGCAACATACAAAGGATTTTAGTCAGGGACTAGACTTGGGTCTCTTTCTTCTTAGTCAAGAGGTCACTAGACTTTGGATTCTTCCATCAGTAAATTTTAAGAACTTTGCAAAAATATAAGAAGAAAAGTTAACTTCCAGTTCTGTCTTTGCTGTTCTGCTTTTTCCACTTAGAATGCAGGTGTAGTTTTTCTGAGGTGCACAGTATCCCCATCAGGCATCCCCTCCTGAGGCAGTGCCAGAGCAACTGAAACATAGCAGAGAAAACTGATGGCAAGGTCCTAAAACTTAATTGATCTTGGGTTGAGGCATGTAAATAAAAAGACAAGTAGAAAACTGACCGCAAAACCCAATTAAAATGTTTTGAGGGAGCTTTAGAAGGAACTGCCACCTAGAGAACTCAATATGCTTGAACATTGTGGTCTTCCAGCTGCCACAAAAAGGGTCTGTCAGGGGACCCACATAAATATCAAAGTAGCCTGTGTCATTATAGAAGCATTTTCATATAATATCAAAGATACATGCAAAATCTAAAAAAGCTGTGTGAACAACTGTATTTTCTCAACAGAATTTAGCAACACAGTCTGTCTAAAGCCATTGAAAATTATCTTTTAAAAGCAATATTTTTCTGTTCTATCAGCATATTTCTGAAACACATTCAAGGGTGTTAGAGAAATATGAGGTATTGTGGGTAGAGGTAATCTGGACTCTGTGCACCAGTGGGTGTTCACAAACACATGTTAACCACAGTTGGGGACTGGAATTAAGTTAGTTAAGCAATTTTCTACAGGATTGCATTTTACAATGGTAGGAAGGAAATAATGTTAATCACATAAGTAGAACAAGTATCATTCATTCACTTCTTTCCATAATGAAGTGTCAGTGTTCATAGACCTTGTTGTGAAATCCTGTGTTCTGAGCAGCAGCAATTTTTGTAACAACTGGTAGAACTTAAGGATCAGGATTAATAGATAAATCAGGCTTCATAGATACTAGATATAGGGGTATGCATTGTATCATTAATAGTATATTAAAAGTTAATAATCATCTTGATCTTATACAATAAAAAATGTAGGGCTGTAGCACAACTCATACTGATTTTTTTTTGCAAGCTGAGAGCAGCTGCTGTATTTGCACCACCAGACTGCCATTCAAGAGATGTAGGGATAGCCACATGTTTCCTGTGTGACTTCTCATAAATTGCTTAATCTCTGTTTCTTAACTCTTCATCCATGAAACAAAATTTTTCCCTTGTAGCACAGGAATGTCTATTAAAACACATGTATTAATGAGCAGGTACAGTGGCAATAAAAACTGTAAAATGGCCATTAGGAAAATGTCAGATTTAAAGCTCTCTGTATTAGTTCTTGTAATTTATTCCTAACTTCAGGTCCCTCCACATTTTCTGCAGACCTCTGCTAATACCCCACAGGTAAACTTATTCATTTTCTGCTTAATTCCCAAGAGAACATTATAGAAACACTGTGTTTTTCTAGATAGTCTTTTATCAGAATAATTTTTTACTATTTCTTTAAACATGCTGTGGATACAAATGAAATGAAAAAATATATCAAAGTACAGTATCATCAAGGACTATTTATCTAAGAAATGAAGTATCATAAGGAAATAATCCCACAAAGCTTTGTATCCTTCAACAACCTTTGACAGTGATAAATGTATTGCTGAAAATTTGATGTGTCCAATGTGAAATTCAGATATGTTAGAGATTAAATTGTCGGTCACTTAATAGGTAGGAAACCTGTAAATGGATTATAGCAATGCCTACTTTAGGACCTTCCATTAAAAATGCTCTGATTAAGTCTTGAGTGTATTGGAGCAACACTTTTCATGATAGATAAGGAAAATGGAGAGGCGAAGAATGAGGAATGATGTTAAGATTGCACAATTGCTCCACGTGGAGCAAATCTGCCCTAGCACTGAGGAACTATTTGAGGAAGCTAGGAAATGGAGAAGGGTGTGGCTGGTGAAACCCTGTCTCTCAGAGCCATAACCACATGTTTAAAATAGCAATGGAAAAATACACTCCAGCCCATCTTTGTTGATTTTGAATGCAGTAAACTTTCTACACAAGTCCTTTAAAACAAGCGTGCTCGCACAAAGACTAGGAGCCATCAGTGGCATAAATCATGTCCTTAATTTCCACTCCTCTCAGTTCTAGGTAAGAGGGAGCTTCCAAAGGCAAGACTCCATGTAGTTATTGTCTAGCTGAAGTATCCCTGATGCACAGTGACAGAAAATATTTATTGTTAATTCCACAGAAAACAAAAGAACAGAGAACAGGGAAAACCATTATTTACAATAAAAAGGTATGTGTGGGCTTATGTGTCATGAGTATTAATAGGTCAAAGTCAGGAGTAATATAGTGTTCTGGCACAATAAGTTTCTCCTTAACAAAATATTTCATTTAGGCAGGGCAAGAGATTTTTCAATGATAAAGAAATAACAAAGAAAGCCATGCAGCTAAAGGCAGTAACTTTACTAAAGGTCTCTTTCTAACCAGTTATTTAAAGAGAGAGGAAGTAGACATGGAACTATCCCAATCACAGCTACCATATGATTTTGATAAAATGCTTCAGGAGACAGTAAAATGACAGAATGAATACAAAAGAGATACTCATTTGTAATCTATCTCAAATGAAATCTGAAGGCTTTTATGTCACTTCATGCCAGCCCCTATTTCAAAATGGTTCAGAAGGCCCTTTCCAGAGGATGGCAGTCCCACATGTAGGATGCTGAGTCAGTTCTGAGTAGCCATGCAAGAAACTTCTTTTCTACTTATGTAGCAGCTTCTTTTTTTTAAATTTTGATTTCAACTGAGATGTGATACCAAGGCTCATACCCTGGCATGACACTGGGATTTCAGATTTTCATTGTAGGAGTCAGTGCAGTTGTTTGATCAGTTACTAAGACAAATGGAGTCCTGAATGAACAGGTACAAACAGGTACAGCATGTCAAACAACAAAAGATATTGTCATGCTTCGTCTCAGTGTTGCAGATTCTTCTGTATAAAATACAGACTTTATGTATTTGTCAAGGTCACACGATCACAGAATGTTTGAGGTTGGAAAGAATCTCCAGAGGTCATCTGGTCCAACCCACCTGCTCAAGGCTGGGCCAGTTGTCCAGGACCATGTCCAGATGGCATTTAAGTACCTCCAAGGATCAAGACTCCACAACCTCAGGGCAGACTGTACCAGTCAAACAGTATTTCCTGACATTCAGAGGGTTTGTGCCAGCTGTCTCTAGTCCTGCCAGTAGGCAGCATTGAAAAGAGCCTGGCGTCATACTCTTAGCACCCTGCCATCATGTATTTTTATACACCTATGAGAACCCTATGTGCCTTGTCTTCAGGCTGAACAGTCCCAGCTCTCTTAGCTTTTCCTCATAGGATACATGATCCAGTCCCTACATTAAATCTGGACTCTCTCCACTAGCAGTTTTACAATAAGCCTCCTCATAATTGGTCAAGCTGAGGAAGAACTGTGTGTCTTTCTTGCTTTCTGAGAAAGATGCATTGGCCAACATCAATATTGTCTAAGAAAGAGTCACAATTTTGTTCACATAACATATGGTACTCTCTCAGTCTCCTGCCTTCCAGATTTGTGCATTCTGGGATCATTTGAAGAGGAAAACTGAGCATCCTGGGTACAGAAGAAAAAGAGAGGTGGAGTCTTCTAGCACTGTTAAATTCCATACCACCCATGTCATGGCGTGGGCAGCGCAGTTTCAGCAGAAAATGCTGAGCTGCTGGAGGTGGGAAGTGGACTCAGTTTTACTTCAGTGGTGGGGAAAGATGGACTGGTCCCTTGAACACACAGAAGCTGTAACTGCTGCTGAAGCCATGGAGGGGTGACTGCTGCTGCCCTGGGGAAGTCAGCAGAGCCACTATTTCCCAGCAGCACGACTCCTGTCCAGACTAAACAGCTTCCTAAGTACTACCCAGTTTTTTCAAACAAATTGTTCTTATCGTAACTCAGAATCTCTGCTTTTAGTGTCCTTCTCACCAGGAGAGAGTGGGGAGAAGAGACCATCTTAAGTGGGGTTTAATTTTCCACTGGGTTTTTTAAACTAGCACACTGAGATAATTTCAGAGCTGAATGGACTTCATTGTAATCAAATAAGATTTTTTGAACTTTCAAATATTTTGGGAAACTTAATTTGGCTGATTGACCTTGCTTTCACCTGAAGGACAGGTATCCTGTGCAGTAGCAGGGATAGATCCCAGTTTTGCTTTCCTGTGCAGGGTTGAGATATCTGCCTATGGCACCACGCCAGGCACATGCAGAGAGGCACCTTCCCATCCTGTCCTTCCCACTGACAGCACAAACCCCTGCAGTTCTGCAGCTCACTTCACAGGGTTCACAGGCACCATAACTGCAGCTGTTTGAGATCTGCTGTGCTGTCAGATATCCACTCCCTTTGGCCTCTGGAGAAAGGTTAGCAGGTCAGATCCAGCCTCTTCCTCTGCCTGTCCTGGGCCATATGTCTACAATACAGGGGATAGTGCAGCATGGTCCAGGGAAGAGTTGAGCTAGTGGGGCCAGGTCTGGGCAGTTACTACTTCGGATCCCAAAAGCAGTTCTGCATTTGCATGCTGTTGGGATGAAAATGTTAATGCAGCTTTCAGTTGAAGATGTGAAAGACTGCAGTAAGTTCCTTGAAAAAATGTAAAATCTCCTTCACATGAGGTCTGTAATGATTAGTTAAAAATTACCTGTCAGGAATGTGTATAGGTACCTGATTCTGCATCAGTGCTGGGCAGTTTGAGGTCCAAGTTGCTTCCACACAGCCAATTCTACAATACCTAGGTAAGAGCTTCCTTTCTCCACAGGAAATCAGTTCTTAGGTTGAAATACTCCTGATACATCTTCCTTATTGCACATACAAAGGCCAGTTGAATGTGAATAAAACCACTTCCAGTACTAGTGCTTCTACTTACTTCTGACTTCCCAGTGAGTAGCATCATGTCCCCAGGCTCACGGAATCCCAGCCCACTAACCCCACCTCACTGAGATTTCTTGAGCCTACACTCTCTTTCTTATACAGAGAATCACAATAAAGAGACTATTTAACCTCCCCTGCACCTCTTTTACATTTGCCTTGATTTATTGATTACGTATCAGAGTTCAGGAAGGAAATATTTCATACTACTTTGCAGTCTTCTCATCTTGCAGTCATCTTGTAAGTTTCTATGCATATTCATCTCTCATTACAGAACACACAGTTTGTTTTGGGGAGCTCACAACTAATTCTAGCCTCATAATCAGATATGAATATTTCAGAAGGGAGAGTCTACCAGACGCTCCAGAATACTTCAAAGACTGATTGCAAATCATTTTTTGTTTAGATTGATCTGACTTCAGATTGGTTAGAATTGTTGTTAATAAACAGTGAATGACTTTATGCTGAATGTTGCTGCCAGTTACTTCATTTAACTGTGCTCACAGTAAGATTTTTTAAAAAGATCTCACAGGAAAAATTACATTCTTTCACTGTAAAAGGATTTCTTCTTGTTTCTTCTTCTTGTTATGTACACCTACTGCCAGTTTAGGCATTCAGCTTTGAAAACTTCTTGGTCTGACATTGCCAATTCTCAGCCACTGTCACTGAAACTGTGTGACAACAAAGGCTGTCATTCAGATCTCTAGAATGCTGCCTTTTATATTAATTGACTGTTACACAACAGTTACTACTACAGTACTACTGCACTAGTCCCAGTGTGTATTATGATAATAACCTTTCTGATATGCAAATAGAAATAAATTAATATCACAGTCTAAAGGTGTTACAGCATCTCCCTATGATCCTTTGGTTAGGACCCAATTGACCCTGTGGCAATTACATCTGTATTCTCACACTCATTCCCGCTGTGCTGACCTCGACCAATCTTTAAACATTTGCATCCTTCAGTTTCATCATTTGTGAAATGACACTTTTGTTAACCTTCATAATGTTTGTGAAAAGCTTTGAAATAATGTATTTAGAAGACACTACCAAACGCCACAGTTAAGACCTTTGTTTCTTTGACTGCATCTTACCTAGGATGTATGTGAGCAGCAAGTCCAACTTTAAGGGGTTTGGTGACAGGGGAAAAAATGCAGACAGTAGGCATGATAAAAGACTAGGAAAAAATATCTACACCAGGCTTGCCACCTGATATTCACTGGGCTTTTGTTTAGCTGTCCCAGAGAGCTGACAGACTCGTGCCCAGGGTAGCTAAACTCAGGGAAACCTGAGCCCATCCTGCTCATATTCCAACCTGGCCAGCTGTGGGGTAGCTGTGGTCTGCAAGCTAAGCAACCATGTCCAAGCTGGGATACCCTGTGTTAGCATGGGCCAGGGCTTTCAGGTTGGAGCCTGGCCATTTCAGTTAGATCAAAGGACTCTTGGGCTGTCTTAAACCAGCACAACAACACTTGGAAATATTAATAGAATCATAGAATAATGGCATATTCTGAACTGGAAGGGACCCAACAAGAATCATTGAGTCCAACTCTTAGCCCTGCAGGGGACAGCCCCAAGAATTACACCATATGCCTGAGGGCATTGTCCAAATGCTTCTTGGAATCTGGCTGCTTCTGTGACCACTTCCCTGGGAGCCTGTTCCAGTGCCCAACCACCCTCTGGGGGAAGAATCTTTTCCTGATATGTAATATAAACCTCTCCTAACACAGTGTGAGGCCATTCCCTTGGGTCCTGTCACTGGTCACCAGAGAGATCAGCGTCTGCCCCTACACTTCCCCTTGCGAGGAAGTTGTTGACTGCTATGTGTCCCCTCAGATTCCTCTTCTCCAGACTGAACAGACCAAGTGACCTTCAGCCACTCCTCATATATTCAGTATACTCCCCATCTCCAGGCAGGTATGGTTATTGTTAAACCACTCAGTGTAATAATTTTGCATCTCACGAATAGTAGGTCCCTATTTTTCATTATTCACTAATTCACTTCCCCACAGTCCTAGTTAGGTAGGTCATTGCATCAGAATGGACTCATGGGTTCTCAACAGAGAAGACAAAACCACATTTTGCCTCCCTTTGGATGAGAGGTCAGACTCTTTGTCGCTGGAGGGGAGAGCAAAAGACAGAGGTATGGCAAAGACTGAGGGTAGAGCCCTCATTGCTTATCCTGACATTGGAAAAGGCCCTAAGCTCAACAAGTGTGCCCTCCTGCTCATCCCTGCCAGAGACCATAGTGACAAGCCAAGGAGCAAGACCTCCAACAGTCAGAGGGAGCTGCAGAGCCTTTTCTGCTGTCACTAGACATCTGCCACCCTTGACAAGGCTCTGCTTTGCCGGTGCTGGCACCTGGCCCTGACTGAAGCCCTCTGCAAACAAAGCTGTCTCCAGTGCCCCCAGCTGTCACTGGAGCGTGGGCCCTGGAGCACTGGCAGCCGTGGCTGTGGGAGTAAGGAGCTGCTGCTGTCCTTGTGGGCTGAACCTTTGGCCCCAACATGACTTAATGCCAGCTCCATCTGAGAAGGGCTTTAGAAAATCTGTGCAAGCAGTTAGGGGATGAACCGCCTCCAAGGAAACTTTCTCCCTAACCCTTATTAGTAGTTAGAGGTTGGCCACAAAGCAAGTAGCTTTACATTCTCAGACTTACAGACACCATTATGATGGACGTCCCGACAGGAGCCAATTCAAAACAGATACACGGTGCTTTGCTCGGTAATGTGGGTGCGCTGGTTTGCGTGAGGTACCAGCGCTGCAGCTCTGCATGGGATTGACAGGGCTTTATCTTCTCTAAGCACTGGTCTTAAGGAGATTAAAAAAGAATTTTTTTTTAATCTGAAGCCAAAATTTTGGCAAGACTTCAAATTGCCCTGAAACCAAATCCAGACAATCTACAAATATTTGAAAATGAAATCTGTTATGAAAAGTAATTTATTTTTAGGGGTTTAAACATATTGTTATTGACATTTCATGCAGTAGTGTCGAATGCTGTCTAAAAGGATGTGTAATGTACAATGCTGTCAATATTCTATGAGCTGATTCTCATATTTTATTTTATAAGTGGACAGCTGTGTCTAAATCAAGGGAGAAACCCTTTACAGATCAGGAAGCCTTCTGTTTCTACTGTGACACATTTTTTACAGAGTATTTCAACAGAATTTCCATTCCACAGGAAGTTTCAAACTGTTTTCATTCTGAAGGAGAGCAAACTGACAATATTTTCCATGACAGGGAAATCCCAGCTTTTAACTAATTTCTGTCCCAAAGCAAGGAACTGTGTGGGTTCCCTCTTACTCCTAGCCCCAGTGCCACTTCTTGCATTACTTACTGTTGCTTTTCAGCCCAGGATTTGTGTCTCCAAGGTTAGCAGGTATGATTCTGAGTTCAGGATTAGAAAGATTTCATAAAATGAGCACGCCATATTTTTGGAGGTGAGTCTCTTCAGATCAGAATCACACTCTGTGTAACCAAGCCCTGCATTTTCCCAGTCATAAGAGTTATTATGACCTGGTCTTAAAGGGAGTTGGGTCCTGAGCTATGCAACTAATTCTCAGATCCTTTTATTTGCATGAACAGCTTCATCTGTAATCATACTTGCACCATATGCAAACTCTTCTTTGCAATTCACATAAATTATTAATTCACAGCTTAAGCTGCACATTTCCTCTATTAGTCACATTTCTTGGAGGCTTCTCATTACTACAGCATATGGAAGTCTTCTTTCCCTATGGTGCTGTGCAGTGATTAATTGTGGGAATCAAAAGATATGTAAAAGATATAATTTAGGACCAAACTCAACATAGAAATTTCCCTAGCGCAAATTTTGTCAAGCAAGCAGTAAAGTTGCTGAAAGCTTACATTGCTACAAGCTTTTTCAGTGTTTGGAGACAATGTATTTTCATCTGGTCCAATACTGAATGGACAACAGGAGTTTGAGAACTGTGTGTAGGGACTAATGACTAACTGAGAGGAGCTAATGGCTCAAACGCAGTTGAGGACCATTAATTGTAGGCAGTCATTAATTCTCAGACAACACCCAGTGTCAGAGTTGTTACTCTTATGAGTAGTTGTTTAAAATCTTGTCTATGAATGTTTTTAGGGTTAGGTAGTTACAGTCAGCACACATGGGGCATTTCCAGAATATTAACGCTTTGTGTGTTGGGCAGATTGCTTATGTCAGCTCTCCCCATGGCTCTCATTTGCTAATACATTTTGAAAGATGAATTGTGGTTTATGTTTTTATACACTCCCAGTATTTAAGTTACATCAATTGCTTCTCTCTCTCTCTCTCTCTCTCTCTCTCTCTGTGTGTGTGTGTGTGTGTATGTGTGCTCACCTTTTAAGAGAATGTATTACAAAAGAGAAACTCCATGTTGATATATCTGACATGACTTGTAACAACCAAAGGAAAGAATTTTAGGTAAATTACAAATGAAACCAAAAACCTCCCAGCATGTCTCAGGTTATGTGAATATACAAGAAAAGGACAAAGGAAGGTAGAGCAAGCAGCTGCCAACACCCATATCAGCAAGGTATTTTAAAGTCAGTTGTGAACATGCAAACACATTCCTGTTGGACACACTGCAGATTGCTCCAAGATGGAGTAGGACTGGTAAGAAAGTGCAAGTTCAAAGAACTACAAGGAGCTCAGGAAAATTAGGTTGGCCCCCAATTAAAACCTTGCCAATGACCTATATAATGTTTTTATGGATTGTATGAAATGAAGATGTAGTTTCAGTTCCATTCTCAGTAAAGGCCTATTTGCATCACCTAAGTAATCATCAGAGAAGATGTTAATATGACTTCCTTATTGGGGAAGCCAAGACCTAAGGGACTATGGAAAATGAAGATTCCTTTTCCGATTAGAGTTGTTTGCTCCAGGTTGAGATGGAAAGATATTGGTAGTGAAACACAAAAAATATTCCTGTCCTATGTATGTCTCCCAGGTGTCTCAGCATGCTTACTAAACAGCTTTCGTGACTGCAATATCCATTTTTAATGGGCATTTTAAGAAAAGAAAATTCTATTGGTTTTTTGAATATGACTACTAAAGTCAGCAAGCAGACATATAAAAAAGAGAGCACATGAACAGCTGCAGATGCAATCCAGGCAGCCAAAAGACTAGTGTGAGCTTACTCTTCCAGAACTCAAAGCTTGCCAGAGGACACCTTCTCCTTCTCCTTCTCCTTCTCCTTCTCTTCTCCTTCTCCTTCTCCTTCTCCTTCTCCTTCTCCTTCTCCTTCTCCTTCTCCTTCTCCTTCTCCTTCTCCTTCTCCTCTTTTTGCAGATCTGTTTATTTTCCCTACAATTCCATAGATTCTTATGGTTTTCCTCAGATAAGAAAATAAAACTCAAGTTACGGGTAGGAAGACTCAGAAGGCTTGCTGAGATCAAATTACTGTAAGAACAAACCAATCTCCAGTATAACCCTATTAGTAATTTTGCTTCATATGGTGTTTTCTCTGAGGGCAGAACATTTTAGAAGGTTTAGATTGTTCTGTAGGGGAAACTTTTATCTTCTGCGCATGGAAAACAGAAGGGTCAAGGAAAGAGGCAAGGAAAGAGTTTAATTGTCAGATAATTCACCCTTATAAAACCCTTATAAAACATAGAGACAACCATGCAAATCTGAGAGTTGTGTATTTCCATGACAGGGAAACTGCCACACTCTGCAAATGCAGTAGTGTATTTTATGCACACCTGCTTGACTGCACAATAGCTCAGATTCTTGATCTGACCACTGCAATGAACTTTTCACAAGCAGGTCCCTGTGCGTAGGTGCATTTTTTTGATAATGTGGCCTCTAAGTCTTTCTTCAGAATAGTTTTACGGTTTCCATGAACTTTGCTCAAAAATGTGCCAAAAGACTTCCAAGTAACAAACATGCTTTTGCAATTTACTGAAATTTTCCCCTTGTGTTCCAGAGAAGCAACCTCCCCATTAGTCACCAGAGAGACACATGAGCCAAGGAGGAAGGAAAGGGAATCAGCTCGTAAAAACAGTCAATTCCCTTCTTTAGTGTCTACACTTGGTCATTAAATAAAAAAAAAGAAGTGAAATCCAAACTTTTTTTTTTCCAAATGGGTCATTACTTCAGTGCACATTGAATAGATGAGGACTATTTGCATCTTGATTTTGATCAGGAAGTTTTGTAATCAGTTGCTTTTTTCTGCACTTCATACCCAAGTGAGGGCTATTGTGCATTTGAGGTACTCTGCATCCTTCCAAAGGAATGCAGTCTCCCAGGTATATCTTTTTACGCTTCTTTAAATGACCAGTGAACTATATTACCCAATCAATAAGCAAGGGGGTTGGAGTATGTTTGCCAGATACTAATTTTACTTAGTAAAAACCTGAATCAAGGCCAAGGCACAAAGTTCATATCTAAATCAAATTCATTTTCCTCTAAAGATAGAATGTGTTGCAGTTTGAGGTTTCCAACTGACTCCTCTTAAAAATGGACATTTAAATACTTGCAGTGTTGAGCCTGCTTGATTTCTAGGCTTGGTTCAGTTGGGAACTGTTAATGTAGATTTTGCAAGCTGTGTCACATGGAAGGACAAGCAAAGGAGATTATAATGTCTCTTCCAGCCTTAAGAATATGGCAGTCAAATAGAAGTTGAATTTTCAAAGCAAACTGTCAGTTGGTGCATGATGAAATGGTAATTCCTGTTCATTTCCCACTACAATGCATTCAAAGCCCAAGAGTGACATTCAAACCTTACTTCCTGCAAGAGAGTACTGTACTTAGTAACACACTGTGCAGTATGAGTTGTACACTTGTAACCCACAAATCCCCCTGCAATTTTTCAAGAATAGTCAGTGATAGGTAGCAAAACCCAAGCACATGGTTCCTTTTTCTTGAGTTTTTCTTTGAAACCTTTCTCCACAAAATCACTTGAAAGATTTTGGCAAGGGCAGAGAGAGGGGGTTAGCCCCTGGATGCTCGCAATATTGAACTGTAGAAATCCATAAAATAATCAGTGTTACATTGTCAGAGCACGTACTTTCCATGCATCCTGGCCAGAGCAAATTCTGAAAGGCTTTCTGGTGCCAAAGTAGTGGAATTATATTTAAAAATAGCTAAATTTAGCCATCCCTCCAGATCTCAGTTTCTGAGTATCATCTGCCTGCATATGTTGGTGCAGAAGGACTCTCAATCATGGGTCAAGTTATTGTAAATCAGCTGAGGCCCTGAAAATACCTGGCTGCACACTTTTACTTTGGCCAAATGCAGGGTAGTACAGCTTAGTTTAGCCATCTTTCCCTGCAGGCAAAGTTACATCAAATTGCCTTACATTTTCTGCGGGCTCAAAGCATTCACACTGGATTTACCACATTTCAGCTGACAGATGGCAACTTATTAAACATCAGTATGCTGATGAATATTTTGAGCCCACAAGTTTTCTGAGACTTTGAAAAGAGATAATTCCTAAAGTATGCTACACAGCTTCCACCTACACTGCTGACTATATGTTTGCAAATGCTTTGTGGGCATGAGGTACCATATTTGCAAAACCAAGCAGACGTGGCACTTCAGTGCCTCTCTCCTCCCTCCTGCTTTAACAAATTATCATCCTATTGAAACAAGCAAGCCATTTGGCACAGTTGTAAGTGTGGTTACATAACAAGGCCAAAAAAAGCAGCTCCCACAAATCCAAACCACAGATTAAGTCCAGTTTTAGAAGATAATATGTACAGTAGTGACAATGAGAATTAATGCCATAAGAAGGAACAACTCTCTGGCTCCATTACTCGCAATAATTATGTTTAAAGGCTCATATGTAAACATTTCAAAATACAATAAAAATAGAGTACAATAGTCTGGATGGCATTTTCCATTTATATCTTTTCACCACACATATAAGCTCACACTGGAGGTAAGCAAACTAGCTTGTACTGGGTATTCTTTCATTCACCTAAAAGCTGTCTCTGGAAGCAGTACTTAACAGCATTTTGTGTTTACATACACAAAAAAAAAAAAAAAGGAATAAGGAAAAGGAAGAAAGGCTGTAGTCTTCAGAACTAGTGTGTCTTGAACTTCTTCTGGAATGGTCCAAAAAGTGCACCTATAGAGTCTTAAGTAGCCTTTGCTGGCCCAGAATACCACTGGGTTCCCTTCTCAGGCACACATATTTTAGAGACAGATGCACAGCCATGTTCCTCTACATGTGGGTACTGAGTTGCAAGTGTTCGGAGATTTTTGGTAGGTAAAAGATTATTTTTCTCACTTCATTTAGGAAATGCTTCTCATTACCTTTTCCAGCAGTTTGAAATGAGTAATGAAAGAACTGGTTGGCTGTCAGATAAGCTGAATATATGGGGCTCCTGAAATGTGTATCCTCAAGTGGAACTTGACAATCATCTAGATGTTTTTCGCTGTTTACATTTGTTTTGTAATTTTGCATTATCGTTAATAATGAGGCCAAGAATGAAAACTAAAAGATGTGTGCTTTGTTCGTAGGAATTAGAACAAGAACTACATGTCTTTGGCTACACTTGAATGGAACAGTAGTTAAGAATATAATCAGAGAAAAGAACAAGAACTTTCTGAGGCTGTAAACTATGATACACACAGGCTTAATAAAGTGTCACATGTGTCTTGAGATTCTGGCCCTATTATGTGCATTTATTTTTTAGTTCCAGTGGTTGATGTAGGAAAAAATCTGCAGCTACCATTTTATGAAATACTTGATAGCTCTGGAATTGATTATGAATGACAACAAAGAGAAATGAGTTTCAGACATTCCAGAAATAGAGTCAGAGTTCTCATTTGAAACAAAACAAAACAAAAAATCCACTCAACAAATAAAGCAACCCATTCCCCTAACCCTAAAGCTAAATTGTAGTATATGAAGCACAAGAACTAATTCCTCATTATTACACTCACAGTTGTCTTACATATGTAGCGAGCTTGAGTGGTGAGTAAGGACTAGACATCCTTGTCCAGGACAATTTCTAATAATTTTTGAGTCTACACAACTCTTTGTCTCTGAGAACAAATCACAGAATGAACTAATAGAGGGTGGCTGCATAGCTATTCAAAACCAGAATCTTCTAATGGACCAGAGACCAGTAATAAAGTAGTATCTGTAAGGTTTTCACTGGAAGTGGTCAAACAGAGAAAGCACACTGGCAGAACAAGGTACGTGCCCTACAGATCATATGCATAGGACAGAACACTTTGGAGTTGCTGATGGGAATGAAACCAACATACCACTTTTCTGGTTTGATTAGGATGCTACCAAGCCAAAGTTTCACTACTGCTTTCTCAGTGCTTTGGAGTTTTCTCACCAAACAGGTCTGCTTCAGAAAAGAATCTCATCACTGGAAAGTTCACTCACAGAGTACAAATAATGTACATACGAATAAACAGCAGCCCAATTACTTGATAATAATACAAATAAACAGAAGCCCAATGACTTGATGCTAATCGTCATCAACATGTAAATTCCAACCTGTATACACTGAAAGGCAAATCACCATAGTTCAAAGGTGGCTCAAGACCAATGAATCAGAGAGACAGAAGTCATTCTTTTAAAAGTGTTGCACAGTTAAATCCAGAATAGGAAGTTCACTACAGAAAACAGCTCATCAAGCCAGGCAGTTTAATTACAGTGTTAGACTGAATCCCTGGAACCTGTGAAGAAGCATCAAGATACAGAACTGGTAGGATCAAGTAAATCCACATAGGGAATAAATGCTTCATCTTTCAACAGATACCATTATCTGTTTCATCCCATCCCATATCCACATGGCACAGCTTAAGAAAAGTGCTGAAAAATAGAACCATAAAAAAAATGAATCAGTTTTGTGGCTTTCTGTATTGGCAACAATGCAGAAGAAGTTTGTCTGCCAAAGATGGAAATAGTGCCTCAGTCAGAGAGATTCACCTATCAAACTCTTTGAAAAGTAAGTAGTTTTTCCACTCCTTGGGAAGGAAACATTATCCCCGTAGATGTCTGTAATTGCCATCTCATTTCTGGGCAAAATTATTAAAAACACAGTAATCAGAAAATGCCAACAGCATACAAGTGCCAGCTTTCTGGAGGCTTCACAGTCAGGGTTCACATCAGGACACAGAATGGAGACTGTCTTTATTGCCACTCTGGTCATCACTAATATAGAAAAAACCCTGATACTTCCATATAGAGCCATATGTAGGAGGGCAATAAAGCACGAAAATGCTGGATTCAGGAAAAGGTGACCCTGCTCCTGGTACCTGCAATGTCTTATTTGAAGCAGAGCTCAGAATGTTGTGTAACTGTATCTTTGTCCAGCCCTTCACCTGCAGGGTCACATATTCCCTTCTTGTAAATCTCTGGTGGATACTCCAAGGTGACAGAGGCATAGCTGATAACACTGCAAGGACATCCATTCTCATCTGTTACAGCTACTACTATTATTGAAAAGACAAAACACCAATAGGAATGCAGCTCTTTGGTAAAGTATGGCTGACTGGGTCATGCTGAACTCCAATAAGACTGAGTCAGTGTTTGTCAGACTGGGAAAAATATTTTAAGGGCCTGAAAATACTCCTGAGACTTAAAGAGCTCTATCAGCCATACAGTAAAACAGGGTACTGACTATGCCCTCATAGGTGTGGATGGCTAGAAACATCTCTTCCCTCCCTTGGTCTGCTGGAAAACTTGTTCCTTACTACTTAGTGAAGAGCAACCCATACCATGGTCCGATCAAAAATCAGGCAGCTCCATTTGCTGTAGCAAAACAAATACAACTTTTAAGCACTGACGCATTTCCTCTGTTCTCTTTCTCATGGACTCAGACCCCTGTGTCAAGGTGTCCTTCCAACAGCTGTGGAAACTGGTTTGAAAACTGGAAGCTGGTTTGAAAACTTGCTCCTAATTTCTAAAGCAGTTGATGGACTGAACTTCAGAAACTAAAATTAATTCTGATCAACAAGCATCTGCAGCTGCTTTATCCTCTGGGCCAATGAAATCAATGCATCAAAATCTTCCTCCCCATCATGGATCTTGTCTCAAATAAAACCCAAAATAACTTACAGCCCTGCAAAGAACTCTACCCTGAGCACTTAGAGTTTTATAAAGAGTATGGCAATGTACCATGACATTTACTTGGCACTTTGATAATTTTTAGAGATAGAATTTGCACATCATGGTAATAGATAGTGATAATGATCCCATAAATAGCCAAGCTCAATATTGAGGAGGAATGAAAACAGGAATATAGGCAGTCAGGGAAAAGAGTGATGCTAACAAGACAGCATAATAAACATGGGAGAAGCTGAAGGAAAAGGAAAGCCTTTTTTTACTCTTGTGGAAAGAAGGTGGGCAAGAACAGAAAAGCAGAAGCACGAGCTTATGAAGATGGGTTTCTCAGGTCAATGTCCTAAATACTGCTCAATTTTGTGGCAATATAATGAAATTTTATGTTTCCACTAGGAAACTTGGATAGTTCATTTCACTTTTAACATGGACCATCCTAACAACAAAAATAGAAGAGGAACAGACTGTGTATCAGGGCCAGAGTGAATGGGACATTTTTCTGCCATGCTGGTGATACAGAATGGCTGGAATGGACCTTGAATGTGTCTCCATGATCTGGAATCTAAACTGACCTTTCCCCTTTTCCTTCTATTTTTTTTAAACAGTTCTCCAGCAGTTCTCAAGAGGTACTCCTCCTGCACTGGTACTAATCACCATTTCTGTGCTCCTAAGAATTAAGCACTGACTTCATTGCATGGAAAGTCTTAAAAAAATGTGGAAGTGTGTGTGGGGGGAAGTAATTTCAAGTGATATTCCAAGCCCCTCCTCCCTGGCTCCAAAGAATAATTACTCATCTGGAAAAAGAAACAAGACTGCTATTTCACTGTGGCTTAGGACCTTGGGCCTGGTTTCATGTTTCAGATTAATGCTTTCTGTGACTTTTGGAGATTCAGAATAGCAAAAAAGCCACCCTTCCGAGAGAGCTGCATCTATAGATGCAAGGACTTCTGGAGACATGTATGCCTTGCTGCCTCTTTCCTATTTTCTGGCATCCTATTGAGACACATAGCTATTTTCCCTCCCACTTGAATGAACTTCTAACCTGCATCTACAAAGCCACATCTGTTCTTCCTGACCCTCTGTCCAGGCCTCCAGTCACTCTGTATAGTGTTCTTTGTTGCAACATAACTAATAAAGGAAAACAGATTCAACCAAACAGTTTAGAAATGAAGTGACAACATGAGCTGCATCCAGTCAACTGAAAAATCTGGTGTTATGATATCTTATGATCCTACCTAATTCTAGTGCTAGTGGCATGGCTGGCTAGAATCCCAGATCTTTAAAAAAGGGGCCAAAATTCTTTCCTCAGCATATTATTTTGTGTATCAATTAGTAACACATAAGTATTTCAGTTATGGTTCTAATATTTCTTATATTCCGGTGTGGTGTTGCAAGAATACAGACACACCAGGACAATGGTGAGATACCCCACAAGGACAACTTCAACATCACCCATCATTCTGAGGAACAAATTTAAGCAAGGCAACACTTTACAGAAACAAGATGGCCTGAGACCAAAATTTGAAACTTGAGAAAAATTCTCATATTGTGAGAATAAATTAAAGAATAAAAATTTCCAGAACTAACATGATGAAGAAATTATCAGCAGCTAAGGAAAAAAATTCTTACAACAGTGACTCAGTAACTTGTCTTTCCAATATAATAATGAATCAGAATTAAATAAACTATGAACTCCATGAATACCTGTATCCTCATTTCCACATGTTTAAAGAATTATGGGAAGAAATGGATATAAGTTAATTAGAATTCTATAAACTTTCAGCTCCTTCCTTTATTAGTATTAAATAATTCTAGAAATCGTTTAATATAGGAATTGCCAGACTCACTTAGACACAAGGTCAATTTAGGCCAGAACACTTCCATTTAAGTGTCCAGCAGGAAAGGTTTCAGCAAAGGGCACAAGAAACCTCACAGAAAAAAAAATTCAAATGTAGAATAATTTTAGCCTCTGTTTCCACCTCAGCTCTCCATGTACTCTCTTCTTCATCACTTAATAAAATATGTGGGTCCTTTTCAAAAGCCTGAATGCTCTTCAGTATACCAACAATAAGAAGCCATACTGCTATAAATTTTTTCAGCAATAGACAGTTTATTAAAAAAAAGCACGAGCAGATTGAATTCCCAAAGCTCTGAGTAGGACATTAACCTATAAATCCCACATACACAGTTGCCAGCAGTAACAGATCGTAGCAAATAGACTGTGCAACATCAGATCCCACTGTCTGCCCTCTGCTGAGAATATTATAGACCAGGTGATTGTCTCTGTGAAGTCTGGGAATGCTTTCAATAGTGCAAAAGCAGACATGCAGACACACCTCAGGTCTACCATATGTGTAGAACAAATACCTGGTTGATTCTGAAAAGTTCCAAGCTCTTAAAAATTCTGGCAATGTGCATTTCACTTCTGCTTTACTAAAGTAAGCCCTACAAAGTGCAAAAGTGACATCTCACTACTTCAAATAATTCTTTCCTATTTCAATAACTCAGATAATTAAAAATGTTTCATTGATCTCCAACAGGCTGCCTAGAGACAATCACGAAGACTCCTACAAAACTTTGCATATTGTCACAATCTAAGATATCCAGAGGTGAAAACTGCCATCTCTTAGCTCTTTAACATTGGAAAGTAAATCAATCTCCAAAAAATCCAAATTATTACTCTCTTTTCCTTATGAAAAGTCAGATAACTCACCCACAGCAATAACAGGACTAGTTCACCATATAAGTATAGAAACAACTCCTCATTTTTTTTGATGTCTCACATGCCAGTTACTCTTTCAAACCTCCAAAACAATTCAGCCCTACCTACTGACAGTCATAAGAGAAAGTCAAAAGCTGCTGTGTAAGTGCACTTTCATTTTTCCTTCCATAGGTGCACAAGGGTCTTCTTGTTCTTAGAATGATGACTCCAGTGCCACCTAAGTGGCATCATCACTTTCTCCTATGTGGTACTGAGTCTCAACAGGTACTGCATAAAAACTTGCTTCAATCACAGCTATCTTGCAAGAAATTCAGCTTCTGTCAACACTAAAGGTTTAGCCTTTGTTTAGTGGAAGATATTACCCTTAGTCTACCTCCAAAAAATGGTGGGACTTTTTTCTTAGATTTTTGAAATCTTGTGGGACCTACCATAACTTGCAGTTTCAGGGAGCTGTTTGAAGAACTATGAACCAGGTTCCTAGAGAATAATGCAATATAGTGACAAAGTGACCTGGGCAGGGACATAAATCACAGGGACAACTGAATAAAGATGGCTCTTGTTCCTTGTCTAATAGTATGAGTTCATATCTCTAGCCAAAGCCACAATAGTAAATTGGTTTCTTTTTCAACACAAATAAGTTCACTTAAGAAGAGAATATACAAATATTTTCTATCAAGCAAGGAAATTTACCCCAGAAAAAACTACTTCCTTTCTTGAAGCCATGAGAGATTCCAGTCCCATGCCCTTGCAAGCTAAGAAAAACACAAATCCTTAGAACAAATAAAAGAAGAGACATCAAGTTATGTAATTCTTTAATAAAACATTCAAATAAATCTGAGATTCTTAGGGAGAGTTTTGTAGTAAATTGGTCAGTTAACTATGTGTTTGGACTCAACACCTTTTGTTTCACATTTTCTCTGCTTTCCACATTGTGACAGCAAAATAATTTTTATTCAAGATCAATGAAATTGGAGACAAATTCTACTGCATGTGAAAAAGAAGGAAATATATCCTAAGCTTCAGCTTGTGAATGATGGGGCAACAATTCAAAAGCTTCCCATTTCAGTCCTGCATGCCCAAATTATTTCACTGGCATTTTGGCTGACATAGGTGAATAAAATAATCTGAGGAATCCAAGCTTGAAGTCTTCTAACACCAACCAAACATTACTGCCAGTAAAATGTTTGGATCTTAAAAATTGAGGTTCATCCAAAAGAAGTTTAGGGATTGAGATAAAATACCTATTGAATCTTTTCACAGAAAGTTTTAAAACAAAATCCAACAAAAGATTTCGAATTGAATTTCATTTGGGTGTTTGCTCATTTCATCCTGCTATGGAATTTAAGAAATTTAGTAGAGTTATGAGGATGTTTCTTTCTTTACTTTTTTTCATGTCTATTGTTTAACTTACACAACAAACTTCCTTCCAGTTGGGAAACCTAGGGAGCAACAAAGCATTATGACTGTGGTGCCCTTGATAGGGATGAAGTTATTGAACAGGAAATAAGATCTTTGTATGTGATGATAACTGGACATTATAAAATTTTATGCTACACTTTCATAAAAGGAGGAAAGAAATAAGAATACAAAACCAAATATTTGCCCCTTATTTTTATACGAAAATTCATTTAATGTCAAAGCCCATGATGGAATTGCAACAGGATTTTAAGATTTTGTTTTAATTAGCTTTCTTTTTCTTCACCGGCTGTATTCACCACTCTGTCAGAGCTGGCATGCATGAATTTTTCTTGCACAACGCTTGCAAGAACTTGAACATAATGGCTGACAACATTTGAGGATCATGACAGATTTTACATTTTAAAAGTGAAGTGGTAGCAGCTAAAAGTGACAGTGTAATCTACCAGACCACCAGGGCCCACAGATTTCCAGTGTGTTGGGGTAATTCCTAGATTAATTTCCAATTGCTTTGTCTCATATTTGTGTCATATTTTATTTCTGTCATCTGTATGTTTTTTTCCTTTTTGCTACCTTTTCTTTACATAACCTCTTTGGTCTCAGATGGGCATTCCTCATATTTTATCACTGTAATGCCTTCAAAACAAGCAACTTTACTGGTTGAAGTTAGTTAACTGTATCTAAAACATCTACAGAAAAATAATATCAACAGTATCTCGCTTTGTATCTATTGTGAAATGCAAAGTATTTCTCCTGAGCAACATAGCCCAAGGTCTCGGTACTACTGCTCTTTAATATTGATCACAATTCCTTGCTGTGGGAATTCTACCTAAAAAAATTATTAATCCCTTGCTTTTGTCTTCTTATTTCTCTCCAAAAAAGGAAATAACCTATTTCAAGAGACCAAAGATTCCTCACTGCCCAGAAGTCATGACAAATTCAGCCCTGGGGAGGAGCAGTGGCTCTGTGTTAGCCAAAGTATACACTGAAATGCTGTTCTGGCACTTATGGTTTCCAAAGAAGTGTCATCTGAAAAGATGTCACTTGGTACTTGATAGTTTAATCAAACCCTCAGGGATAGAAGACATTAATTATCTCGTAGTACAAAAACATTATTCCCTTCCCAAAGTGACATCATTTCAATATGACAAATGCATCACCCTTTCACTTTTCTGACTGGAAAGCTAACACCAAATAGTTCATCAGCAGTATCATTTCATCTTTAAAGCATTGTTTCTTGGGTGAAAAATATTGCACAAATGAAGAATATTGCCATGAGCACAGAGGTGAAAGTCAGGCCTCTAAAACAGATTGAAGCCTCTCCCATCCTGCCATCTTTTCCTTAGCAGTTGTTAAGCAGCAGGGTATTCTCAGGTCTTACCTAACCATGGCATCGGTTTCCTTTTACCTGTCTACAGATGTTTAGGTCTCTGTGAGATCACTTTTCACATAATGAGTGATCATCTCATTGTGCTTGGTTTTCCATTTAAATGTGCTCTGCTGAGGGGCAAACTCAGTCTGGGTTTGCAGGGAGACCTCAGCTCAAACCAGCACAAGCATTTTGATATATCCAGAAGGCCAGGCTGGTGCTGAGGTTTTGCACTCATCTTTTACAAATGGCTCTGTTTGCTGCCTGGCCAGATGATAATTTCGTCTGGCTGCACCCAAGGGACATCAGTGCTCCTGAAGCATCTTTAGCTGTCCAGGAAGACAGCCAGACTCCAGCAGCCACCCTCTTCTGGCAGAAGCGTTACGATCCGGTATTCCATTAAATCCCAGGTTTGTGACCCAGAGAAGGCCCTCGGGGAAGCAGGGAGCAGGCAGGTGTGGCCATCCCCAGGCCCACAGCCAGAGAGCAGCTGCCACCGGGACCCCTGCACAGGCTGGAGCTGGTGCTGCAGAGCCGAAGTGGCCCTGAGGGCTCCCCCATTTCACCCTGTCAGGACCCCCTTTCATTATCCCCTGGGGCCACTGGTCCCTGCCCCAGTGACACTGCAGCAGGACCGGTCTCCCGCTCCCCACAGCCCTGCCCTGCCACAGGCACCGCGTCCTGGTCCAGCCCCAGCCCTGGGAGGATGCCTGGTGCCCAGGGCTGGTGCCCCCAGGCCGCCTGCTCCTGGCAGGGGCGGTGGGACAGAGCCTGGCTGCCAGGCTCACAGCAGTCAGCAACACTACAATCAGCACCATCCAAAAGGGGGGCTCTTGCCAGCAGCCCATCAGGCAACAAAAGCATCCTGGCACCATTTTAGCTCAGGAAAACAGAAAGGGCTCTTGGAGCTGCTGTAAAGTGTTGATCGCTACCAGCATGGCTTTCATTTATTTCTGAGAATGTCCTTACATGCAGCCATTACTATGCAAGGGGTACATTTCATTGCAAACAGCTCAGTTTCTGCTTTAGCTGGAAACTTCTTGGGTATTTCAGAGGGTCTGGTTAACCAGGGTTTGCTGAAAATGGCCATTCCAGTGGTCGTGGTCCGTGGTGCTGGGCCAGCACCCCTGCATGAAATCAGCAGATGTCATCCCAGTGGAAACCCTGCAGCAAGAGTCAGTTTGGGAATAACACTTGGGATGCCTGTCCCTTGAAACATAGTGAGAGAACGTCTGACTCCCAAGAGCAACACAAAGCTGTCATACATGGTCCTCTGGAAAGCTGGGCCCTTGACAAGCACACAGGCATTTAAACAAGGTGCAAGATTTGGCTTAGACAGTGTTTGCACAGGGCAAGCAAGACACACAGCACCCACTCCCAAGGAGCACTACAGCTTCTGGCAGCACTGTGCAGACCCTGCATGGTTCCTCAGTAGGGTGCTTGGGAAGAAGAAATAAAGCATGAGACAAAGAGAAGGAGACACAACAGACTCTTAGTCATAAGGTTTAACAAGAGGTGAATGAAAGCAGGGTGAAAAGGTGGATTTTTGTCTTGATGTACAAACACAGAGGTTTCCTCCTTTCATGTGGAAGTGAGAGCTTGGCCATGCATGGGCAAATATTGCATGGAGTTTCATATCCCCCAGATTCATCCACTCATAGAAGCATGTTTTGTACCACAGACCTGTGCTGCTCTCTGGCACACTGGCTTTTCCCCACATGGCTGGCAGATGCTGTAATGGCATGGGTACTTCTACAGTGGTTTAGTCCCTTACCCACACATTTCTGAGTGATAGCAGAGAGAAGAAAGGAAAGGGCAAATACCATGAATCACAGTATTTTCCAGCAATTCTGCTTTGCATGTAAGTTCAGAAAAGTTAGAAAAGGATTTCCTCTCCTACACAGGGCCATTTTCTCATTATTCATATCTGTAGGTTTGTCCCAAGTTGCAATCCTATGATCTCACAACCTGCAGTTTTACCTTTACTTGTGCCTTATTGTTCAGCACTGCATATACTACCTTGCTCCCTTGACCTGCCTACATGACATTTAGCTCCACTGGTCTTCCAGCTCAAGCCTGTGCCATCTTGGCATAAATAGGTGCTTAACTGCACACGAGCACTCCTCTGTCCAGCAAGCCAATACACTGACTCACAGGGTTTATTATAAGGTCCATTGCAGACAGATGTTTTGGCACTCAGGTCCAACTGGAAGCTACATGGCCATTTTAGAGAAGTGTTAAGCCACAGCTGCAAGTTTATGGGTTGGGCTTTGCAGCCTGCTAATTACAGGCACAGCTGAGAGCACATACAGAGGAAGATCCTATCTGCTGGTGAGTGACCACACAGCTATAGATACAGTATAAGGAAGTGAGTAACAATAAGAAAAGCATCAACAAAACTTTGCTGGAATGAAGATACCCAGTATGCTTCACTTTGCTGAAGTTCAAAGATGGGAAATTCAACTTTATGAAATCCAGCAATAAGGAAACAAACATGTATCACTGTAATAAGGTTATTAATCATGGAAGACTGAATGTCCTGTTTAAAATGAGCAGGATAAGGTAATAAAGACTATCAGTGGAAAGTGAAACATCACAAAAAAGTGGGTTATCAAAATAACTGATTTTTTACAGGACAGCTTGATCTGCATTAGTGGTCAAGAAAAGTGTTTTTTGACAAGTAGCACCTGTACGTGAAAGCAGACTGCAGTTTATTAGATTATTATCTCTTTTATTAGATTAAATCAGACTACATGTACCAAGCCTCGGATATGGAGAAAAAAATCCAGCTTCAGAGGATAACAGGCAAAGTTTCCTGTGAGCCTCTGGAACCTTCCTGGATTCTGCCATGCTTAGATCTCAAAGCTTCATTGGTGGTTCATCTTACTCCACCCTTCTTTGTTCTCATGCTTCCCAGCTTTTGGTGCTGTCGTTAGTGATTAGGATATGTTTAATATTCAGGTGACTTAAATTACTCTTTCATGCCTGATAGCTACCTCCTTCCCACCCTCAGCTAAGATGTAATACTTCTCAATAGATGAAAAGCATGTAGGTCTTGTCTGGACTATGATTTACTTACACCCCCCAGAGATGTTTCAGGGTGAGGTATTTTACTTTACCCTGAAGTTAAACAGGAGCAGGCATTTAGATACAGACTTACTTCATTCTGTCTTAGGGAAGAGAGGGATAGGATAACATAGGATTAACATGTGCATTATCTTACTTGTGCTTGGCACAGACATAAGTTTTTACTATTCTGAAACTGTTCAGGTCCCTCATAACATGGAAGAGGAAGTACAGTCTGCTTTCTGTGATTCCTTCCATGTCCTCACTGCCTTGTAGCTTCAAGGCTGATACTTTAAATCTTTAACTTCTTTTCTTCTAATTTTCCTCCCTAGAGTCTCTTTCCTCTTTCAGGCTTACCTGTAAAGCACATCAGGAAGTGGCAGTAAGACCACAAGTCTCAATACTTGAATTACTAGCCAGGCATCAGCAAGTATCTGCCTACACACAACTACACATCTGCAGGAAGGAAGGGGTGAAACCACCTTAGATTGAAATCACAACCTGCCCGGCTGTAGCTCACAGTACCTTGTAAGTAAAAATGCAAAAGGTACATATAACTTGCCAAAAAAAAGTCTCTGTCTTGCCACTTAATTGTACATGGCAACTAAGGGAGCCCAAACACTGTAAAAATCAGACTAATAAAGGAAGTCTCTTATGTGATGAGGGACCTATAATACAATGTACTGTCTTTATATTTTCCTATGCACTCAAAGGATATGCATCTGGAATGGTTATACGTTTTCAGCTTATAAAAACTAACTGTATATTTATTAGTCAATAGAAGTCAAACTAATTCCTGCATCCTGCATCAAAACCATACTTTGATAATCAAATTACATGTTTAACACTAGCACATAGAATATAAGCTCTGACAGGTCCTGATCCAGCCTCCTCAGCTTCCAGTGAAATCCACAGTCTCATTCAGCCTTGGATTAAACTTGAAAAACTGCACACAGCAAAATGGTGTGAGTGGGGAAAGAGCAGGAGAGCTGCAGCCAGCACATTGGACTGTGTTGTCTGACAGCTTTCCAGGCACAATGTCGAAATGCCCTGAAGGTGTTATAAAGTGATACCATGCTAAGTAAGGCCACTAAATGGGTTTGATCTATTCTGACAGTCTCAGTTCTCCACAGCTAGAGGGAGGGAAACAAAAGTGTCATATGGACAGATCTCTAGGCACCATCCAGTTTGTCCAGTTTATTATTTCTTCTGGCTTTTGTTTTTTTAACACAGGCTTGGAAATTTATATTATTTCTTTCTTCTTTATCGTAGTTGAAGATTTACATTCCTCCTCAATTTGGTCATTTGTCATAGATATATTTTGGGTTCCTATCCTGCTTTTTGCATAAAACCCCAACAAATCCCATATCATAAACATTGTTCAGTCCCTCCCAAAGTCAAGCAGTCTCGCAGAGCAAGCTATTGCATGGGGAGGACTCTGTGATGTGCAAACCCCATCTGCCCCCGAAGTGTGTGTGCAGCACCGGGCCAGCAGCATGCTGAGCCACGCCTCTGTTCCACAGAGACACTTTCCACGTTTATTGTTCTTGATTAGAAAAACATCCCAAATTTTAGAATTGACATTTAAGACTGAATAAAGTTCCAGTTTGGTTTTATCAGGGCAAACTTTAAACTATATTGTCTAATAGCTTTTGTTACTATATTTCCTTTATGAGTGTGAGTGGGAAGAGCATTAAGGAAGGCTATAAATCAAATGCATACTTCTGGTGAGTGCAGGAAATCCTTTATGTTTCATAGAAATAGAAATAAATGTGAATCTATTCACATTGTCTACATTTTAATCATCCAAGGTAGTATTCCTAGAAGCAAAATTAGCAGAAGAAATCAAAGGAAAAAAAATCCCCCAAAAATGCAGTGGTGCCTAAAGCACTAATTAAAAGCCATTGCCTCCTACACACATAAGACAGAAGAGACAAAAAAACCCCAGCGTTTTTGTTTTCTTTTGGTTTTTTTGAGGGGCTAGGGGATAAAGGAAACATCATGGTGTTGAGATTTAAGACAATTCTCTTAACACTGATGGCGTGCCAGCATGTCCACTGGAAAATAACCTGCCCTTAGTGACTAATTCTCAACAGAAAACTTGGCTACTAGCCAAAATTTACATATCCCTACATGTATGCAGGAAATCATTTTCAGCAAACCCAGAGCTGGCCTAGCAGGATGGGAGATTCTGAGCAAGGCCCCATTGATACATTCTATTGGAATGGGTTAAAAGACACTCACAGCAGCATGTTATGGATGACACCAGGGAGAATTTAAATATGCAGCATAATGGTAAAGCAATTAATAAGAGCAGTTGCTAACAGTTGCACAACAGAGGAGTGTTTTAAAATTCCTGTGCTCTTTAACAATAATGCGGAGAGACGCTGTAAAGGGGAAGGGGGGGAAAGCCTGGCATGGAAGGGACATTCCTTCAGTTCCTCTCAAAAGTTTGAAAAAAACCTCTGGATAGGAAAATACTATTGAGTAGCCAATTCTTTCCACATTTGGCTAAGCCCAATGCCCAAAATACACAGAACACTACTTCACTTTGAAAGGATTGCAATACTCCTATCTGAGTCATCTGAAAGCAAATAAAATGAGACCTAAACAAATAAACCTAATTGTGCATGGAAACAAATCCAGCTCTCCAGCTTGGCCATGCCTTTGTTTTTGTTAGTTTAAAGCCTACATATGCCGTTTTAGTGGCATCAGGAGTTATACAAATATTGACAACAAATTGCCAAATGTTGTTTTTTTCCCCTTCAGTGCACAGAGTAAAGAAGCTGGGGTAATGCTTCTAGGAATCTTCCCCAGTGCACTGAACCAAATCACAGCTTGATGGGATCCACTCCAGCCTCTTCTCTGAAGAGTAGACACTAATGAGATTGAGGTTGTTGATTGTTATCGTCAGAGACCTTTATTTTTCACTCATGAACTCTGCTGAACACAAATCCAGGCTTTCGAAACGTAGCTCAAATGTTTGCACCATAGCCAGGGCATTGTCACATGCTCTGTCCTCCACCCCGTGATTTGTTGCTAGTTTGTGTCATCCTTAACCTGCTTCTGGTGGTTTGGCCAGGAGAGAAACAAATAATGATGACAACTGAGAAAACCAAGCTGCTCTCTGACATCGTTCTTTTAAAATGCTATTGCTACTTGCTGGCTGTGGAGAAGGGGCAGTCGCCTTGAGATAGAAATCAATCATGAAATCTTGCTGTCATCTGTCAAAGGTATATTTCCATCAAGTTGGTCTGAATCCTTAGCAGCTTGCTAGAAAAAATAAGAATATGTCAAATCTTGATCTGTCACAAGCCAAAGTTAGGAAAAATATATTTACATTTGACTTTTAAATGAATCCCAGACTTTCCTCTCACCGAGAGCCAATAAATTAACACATTTTCTTCCTCTTTGCTTCACGTTCACAAAATACCCTTAACTTTTAGTATTCTATCTGGCTGGATAACAAGGTTTTCATTTTGCAAAACCATAAATTTTTAGTACCAACAAAAAAGAAAAAGAGGAATTTTAGAACTGGATAAAGACTCAAGAGTTTTCACACAAAGTAGCCACAGAAATCAGACTCATGCATCCTTCTCAAAAGCCTGACAGTTAAGACACTTATCTACAGTACTGGAAAGATTAATTGATATTGCTATTTCTTCTTATTCATCCGAAGAACTTACAACTTGGTCTTGTACATCTCAGTGATCACCTAATGATCAAGTTATTGAACACCCTACAATATACTTCCCTTTTTCTCCTTTTCATCAGAAATTGCATTCTACACATAAGAAACTCCCCAAAGAATTGCATCACAAGTACCGAATTTCCATGAAAAGTTTCAGTGTTTAGTGTTAAGATCCCCAGCAAAAAAAGTTCTTGACTAATTGTAAACCTCGTAGCTTTGACTGTTACACTATCCACTCTTCAGTTATTATGGTGTTACCTGCTCACCATATGCAGGGAGACCTCAGTATATTCAGGAAGCCACATGCAGAAGCATCTGCAAAGGCTTTCTGTACTGCATTGCTTATCACAGTGCAAGCACCCCCAAGCACTTGCACAGTAAAGGGTGGATCACTAAATCAGTGAAAAGGATAGCAGAAAGGCATGAGAACTTGGGGGGTTGTGAGAAAGTGAAGGAAAAAAGATCCTCTCTATTTCACTAACTCTGGACCTTCGTAAAAAAACAACACAATGCTTGGGACTGTTCATGCTGTGAGCAAACACTGAAATATGACAAGGCATCAAGGCATGTTGTGTTACATGATATTCAGGCAGCTGCTGTGATGGCAGTTTTAATCCACCAACTGGTGCAACGAAACAAATCTGAAATGTAAAAGCTAGATTTCCACCAAAATATTTCATTAATATTACATGCATGTAAGTCAGGGAACTCAGACTTCTAATCCCCACAGCTACCCTAAGTCAGCCCTGAAGGACAAAGCAACAATGCAGCTGCACAGACAGGGGCTCAGAAGGTATTCTAGGTTTCAGTTTCCTGACTGAAGTATGCAAATTTCTCTATCAATGTTCTGTTGGCATATTTTCTTTGAAATTCGTTGAAGGGGGAAAATACACATTGTTTTTCAAAGGAATATAAGTATGAAATGACTGTATACCAACATATGAAGATAGCCAGATATAGCCAAATTTGTGTGAACACCTACTAGTGGAAACTTTCACCCTGCAGAACAGACCTCAGCAATATGTTTTAGGTCAGAGGAGGAGAAGAGAGCTGAATCTTCTTCTGTCCTTGACTGAAAATTGAGAACCAAGGAGCTTCCACAGCATATGCCAACCTCAAAACTTGTCCTGCACTTATAGCAGTCCCATGCCTGTCACTCGGAATCCCCACCGGCCAGTCTATCAGCACAGAGTTGGTTGGCATAAGCCCTCACAGCAACAGAGCCTTGTTTACTCAGCTAAAATACCCTGCAGGTCCCACACCATGGGGGAGGAGGTTGACCTACCCCCAGAAGTCACCCACCAAAGCAGGAGAAAGGCATACTTCCAAGTGAAAGAAGAGAGGGAGCAGGTGAGCAGGTTTTGTCTGATTTAGCAAAACACTTTCTCTTCACGGAAATGTCCATTCAAATCACTTTTAAATTTCCCTAGATTAAAGCAACAGGGAATAAGTAGAAAGGAGAGCAGCATCTGAAGCTGTCCATAAAACAGGATACGTGTGGGTAACAGATCAGTGGATGTAAGGGCACCTCAACAGCCTGCTCTCTCCTCACATGTCTTTTTCTCACACACTCACCCACTGTTCCTTGGGCTGGACACCTACTTGTCCACTGAGGCAAGTCAATTAAAACCAAATTTAAACTATAATTATCACAGATAGGAAGGAGGACAGACATCACAGATAGCTGTCTGAGACAGCTACTACTTCCAGCTGGAACTGCACAGGTGCACTGAGTGTTGTCCCTCCTGGCCCTCCCTCCCGCCAGATCCCGCATCCTCCAGGTCCCACAATGTGGGGATGTAAGTCTCCCACCACAGCACACAAACTGCCCACGAGCATGACAAGACAACTGTCATTTTCCACCCTGGCTGCCACTGTGGGTGGTCATGTTGGTGTCTGCTCGCATTTGCACGGTACTGGATGCTGTGGAGTATACAAACTGTTCCATATGGCATGTGGAGGGTGAGAGCCATGCTAGCAGTGCATTACAAAGCTGCATTTATGTTACCATATAGAGCCCCTGGTCTGTATTTTTCTTAGCATGCCTATTGGAAGGATAAATGAGAAAAATCCTACTTCTCTGTTCTTGAAAGTGCAGGAAGAGTGGCTGCTAGCAAGACTGTGCCCTTCACCTTGGGGTTTCTACCTGTCACACTTCTGATTGGTATTTGTCGTATGCTTAACTCCTCTAAGGTCTTAATTTTTCATTTAAATAGCTTTTACTCCTTAACTTTCTAGGCTACCTCCTTGTTTAATATCTGATCTTTTCCAGCTAATGAGTTGACAGCTATTTCTGAGACACTGTCAAGTTATTTACCTCGCTGAAGTGACTTAAGTTCCTCCCCCCACGTCCCCCATCCACCCCCTGTCTGTCTGGTTTCCCCCTCTAGTCTAGCTGAAGTGACAAACTCTCTCCCCTAGCCAAACATTTGTTTTTACAAGGTATTTTTATACCATCACCTCTTCCCTGCATCTCCCCCGCCCACCCACCACAAACATATGCTGTAGTGGGAGGACATACTGGTTTCACATAATTTGCAATGTTAAGGTGACAAATTTCCCCTCCTTCAAGTATTTCTTTTAAGATTTAGTTTGTAAAATGCAAATGGCAATGGGTTAGTTTCTCTTTTCCTTTTTTACCCTGTGCATGGCGACGTCCTTCCTCGCATAGAAGTCAGTGGAAGAGAAAACAAAAACCACTTGATTTATATTATTCAAAACCTATTCAAAAATATATTATTCAAAACCTATTCAAAAATAGACAAAAAATAATATTGTCTAGATTGATAAATTTATTTTATTCATCCCAAGAAAGACAGGAATTATGATAATTTCTGAGAAAGTAGGCAAATGTAACCACTTTACTGACTTCATTAGCTGGTCCCAGTATGTTTTTCTCTGTATTAAAATCCACATGCAGTCACATTCACACAGTAAAAACAACCTCAAGTACTCTAAGCTTCAGGCTTGGAACCATGGAAAACATGACTGTGGCCTTCATCATATCCAATTAGGGGTACATGTAATCCACAGTGATTCTGGTGCGGTGGATAAATGCCTACGCCAGCTTTAAAGCAGGCAAGAAAAATCTAGTTAAAACAGCACAGAGCCCAAATTGGGCTCAGCCACTCTAAATATTTACCATATTCTGAACAGGAGGTTGCAGGGGCATGCATAGTACTACAATTGGAGAACTTCCAGTACCTGCATTCACCACTGCAAAGCAAGGTCTAATGTGCTAAACATCCTGGTCATTCTAGCAGCATACATGCATGGAATGGGCCAAATGAAGACTGTTTATAAAAGCACTGAGTTTATGTGGTAGGATGACTGAAAAATGCTTTTTATATGTGCATGGTATCTAATCAGCACACACCATTAGACTTTCTGAAGTGGGATAAAGTGTTTATTTCTCACCCTAAGACCAAATTGAATACTATTCCAGAATATGATCTGCATTTTAATTCCCATTTTATGCAGAACTTTTAGTGCAGCATGAAAGAACAACAAAAAAGTATTCATCAATAATGCATCCTTGTTAATTTAATCTTTTGACTTTGTCTCATATAAGAAGGGCAAAGAAAGATAAATTTGAAAAACAAAACAGGGTAGGTCATCTCACTGCCAGCAGCAGAGGAACAAAATGGGAAAGTACTAAACAGTGAAATTCATTTATACTGTGCAGCAACAGGCTCCAGAGGACAAATTGTTAACAGGAGCCACTCACAGCACATGCAAAGCTTCTCTCAAATCAAACAGCTACGCTGTCACTGTGGGAAGCCAAGGAGCAGAGAGAATGAAAGAGAGAGGAAAAAACCTTCTCCACAGACTGAAAACATTTTGTAGTTAAGGGACTCAGAGTAGAACATGGGTAGTGCCTTCAGTTTCCCTGTGGTTCTAGCAAAGTCATCTGGGGGAAATGTCTGCAGAAAACCACCAGCAGTGAGCTAAGCAAATGAGAAGGGAACAAGAAATTTTCTCAGTAAAATGTGTGGAAGTTGTCAGGAACTGGTTGTCTATTCCAAGAATTTTCAGATTGCCCCCTTTTGTATGTTGAGGAAAAATGAGTAGAGGATCACCAGACCATCAGGGAGGAGCCACTCACCCCAGTTGTCTGGGGATAGTCTGGCAAAGAAGAGCCATCCTCCAATTATTCTGGAGCTATCAGCCCCCAGAGCTCTGCTGGAAATAGTTCAGGGCAGTGCAGTTCTTCTGGCTTTTAACTCATTGCCAAACCTCTGGCACATCCTCAGAAGCAGGTGATATTTATTTGGCAGCATGTTCTTTTCTAGAAAAACAACATTAAATCCTTGCATTAAGACCCTCCTGTTGGCTAAAGGTACAGCCCTTTTCTGTGTGCCCTTGCAGACTAACAGGTGACCTCTGCATCTCAAAAGAACCATCCAAAGATGTATCTGCTGGTCCGTGAGGAAAATACCCACACACATGAAGAGACTACTTCTCTCCCTTCTGGGTCACTGGACATTTTCCTGTATCAGACATCATTTGAACATTCACTCAGCAGCTGGACATGGCACAACCTAGCCTGAACCTATTCTCACTAGTGACGATCTACACAATATTTCACTTTTCCCATTTGTGTCCCCTCAAAAGCAGCAGTAGAAAAGAGAAATGTATCTTTGGGACTGATCTTTTGTCTTCAGTCCAGGTCACAGATCTTCTTGCCTCCCAAAAATAAGACAAATGTATTTTTATACTCAAGTGACCACAGCTCATGTGTACCTACCTGAGCTAGCTACACAGTGGCCTGCTCATGTCCTGTTACCAACGTAACTGCATCAGCATGAGCTTGGCAGCAGCTGCAGAAACCACCTTTGCAGTTAAGGAAACAGTTGGTCAAGCAGCCACAGCAGTCCCAAACTCAGTGTAGGCTATATGGACAGCAGCATCCAAAACCTGCCTCAAATACATCTGCAAACACAGGCATTAGCCTATCTTTCTTAATGTTTTCAAAATGTTCAGAGATTTTGGGTTAAAGATGCTGCATCAGCACAAAAGCATTCCCAGAGCAGTAAACATACTTGGCTGGACCACTGCCTTTGTTTGAGCTCTGATTTGCTTCAAGTAAATGCAGTCATTTATTGCATGTTTCACCTTCTTGTGGAACAGCTGCTGTCTGCAAGGAGCCAAATAGCAGACAGACTCTCAGTCCTCCTGAGATACCTCTGGCTAACAGCATGCATAGCTTTCCTCAGAGGCCAGCATGTCACTGACCAGTTGGTTTACTCTAAAATATTGCATGCTGTAGGTGTTTCCAGCTGCCTCATGAGGTATTTGTGTCAAAACTCATATTCCTGAGGAGCCTGTGCCGTCTGAGCCATGTTTTATACCTTCCCCAGGAGCAATATGTTTCTTTTAAAGCAGTTCTCTTCATATCACAAACCAGAGAATATAGAGAGAAATGACCAGCTTTTCAGGGAAGGCCCGAAGTAGGGTGGAAGCAGAGGCTTTGAGAGTTCATAACACTGCTTATCTTATGAGGAGAACATCTCTTTGGGAACAGGGAAGGATATGAAGAAAACTATAAATAGAGGAAGACCACAAGGAAGTCAAAGGGTGCTGGACAGTCAAGACATACACAATGAACAAAATGCAAACACTGGCTGGAAAAGCACTGAGGAATTTACATTTCATTCAAAACACAGTAAGCCAATAAAAATATTCTAAGGCAAAAGTAGATATGGCAGGAGCCAAAGGAATTTTTGCTGTAAGACTGTCAGAGGACTGAATGGAAAGTACAGAAAGCAGGACTGCTGCAGGCATTTGGCTGCAAGAGGTCTGAATCATGCTGCTCACCATATAGGGGGCAGTGTTAGAGATGAGGTCTGAGGGCATCGTGAAGCTGCAAAAGAGAGGGAAGCTGGAGCAACCTTTGAAATAGACAACACACATTGCTCCTCCAAAATATGGAGTAGGTTAAGGTAATGCCTAGATTTTGTATAATGTACTTTTGGAGAAGATGAGCCAGACTCTTACTACCTTAGATGTCTGTAGAGTTTGGTTACTTTCATTGTCTGCAAAAGAGCTGTTCTCAGTTTACACCAGCTTAAGCCTTGTACCCCCACTCTGCACTCAGCATTAGCCGTCTTAGATTTAACCACATAACAGCTTCGAGAAAGAGGAGAAAGTTATGCCAATCTAGACAGGAATTCCTCTGTGCTCCATCCCACTCAGAGAAGTTTTGGATACCACAAACAGATAATGACAGATGGTGTCACACAGAGACCCCTGTGTGACTAAAGCCCAGCAGGTGAGGGTCTCCCTATATATCTGAGAAGGTGGGCTCACATCTATTCCTCCATTTCAGCTTTCAAAATTTCGAGGAGAAAGAGCTGGGGGTTGATGACTGTTTGGTTTTTTAATCTTTAGCCAAACTGTTTCTTTTATTTTAACATGCTGTATTCACCTGGCCAGTTTAGTATAGATACCGGTTTCTTCACCCGCCCCAGCCACTGAACTATCTCAGGCAGCTTGCCCCACTCTAAAATAAAACAGAACAGAAATACCACTACCTTTTATTCAAGGCTGAACAGTAGAAGCTGCTTCCACAAGGGCAAGATACACTCTCAAATAGGCAAACCATATCTGGTCTATGTGACAAGCAGAAGCTCCCCATTGTCCCTGGGCTCTGCACCTGAGGAGTTGTTTGCCTCAGTGTAATGCAGAAAACAGCTCTTGCACCTGCATCACACTGCCCATAAGAACACAGCCTGCTCCAGGACTCACACTACCAAGCTGAGCTCCAAGAAATGGGGACAAAGCAGAGCACACTTAAGGAGCTGATGTGATGAACCACAAACAGAAGTGTGATTGTAGTTAAAGGAAAACTGAGGACTCTCTATTCCTACGTATGTGTCCAAGAAAAAGCCCTTACTCCTTTTGACAGGCAGTATTCAGTGACTGACTTGAGGATCACCTTCTCTTTAGATAAGTACATAACATGAAGTGTGAACAGAAAGCAAGAAGTGTGGGCAGAGAGCAAATGTGGCCAGCAACCATGGCCACTCATGTAGTCTGTACAAGTCTGGTGCACCAATAAATGTGTAAAAGTGACAACAGCTTTAGCAGGAGATAATTGATTACCCAAAGGCAAGTAAGGTGATCTTGCCATTGGTACACTCTACAGGCACGTGGAAGACTACCAGGGACTAAATCTTGGATCCTTTGCATCCCCATGAGTGTTGTAAACACCTGACGATTGGCTGGTTTTGGGGAGGGAACACACATTTCCATATCTTTGCACAACAAAACCTTCAAAAGATTTGTTTTCATCCTTGTGTAAAGAAAGGAACATAATTTTAAATCTCAGAATTTCAAGGAACAGAACGATTGTTTACGACACATGTTTGTAAAGAAAATAGTGCAGTTACGTCAAAGTTCGTAATTTACCCTTACAGTACAAAGGTAAAGAGACTTCAAACTAGACTGTTGAACTAAGAGCCAACGACAGCTACATTTTAACCTTGCATTCAAAAAAAAAAAAAAAAAAAAAAAAATTGACCATAACTATAAGGAGGCCTATTTGCCCCATCTACTGGCCATTGGGAAGACTGGATTTACACTGCAATTAAAAGCATTACCACCGAGGCCACAATTCAGTCCATTCTCAAGTTATCGATTCTAAATTTAAACACATGCATAAGTGCCACTGAGAGTACTAAGCACAGAAGGGCTCTACCAAACTGAAGCCTGGGGCCAATTATTTAGCATGGCAGAAATAGAAACAACAAACAAAGAGAAAAATGTATTATTTTCAAAGGAAATACTAGGGCAGTCTATTCACTAACACTAGTTTGTTAACCTTGAAAAATTAAATAAATATGCCTTCTTTTGTTCTGAAGTGGGCCAAGGTAAATTAATGCTGTAAGATAGCAGCCTGCCAAACCCCTGTCACAAAGCAGCCACATATACTGCAGCTCAGTAAGGTCATCCTAAAAGGTTACCATGCCATCTTATGGATTTTTAAAATAAGCATTTGTTTAACAATTAGTTAGATAGCAAGTTAGGTTCCCTAAAGGCCTGTTGACCTTATATTTTTCTTCTCTGCATGCAGTGAATCCATCCGTCTGAAATGGGTCTATTCCTTTGAGGAACAGGCTGATGTCTAAAGGGAAAACATAAAGTTTGGGTTGACTCGATGAGACCTTTTACACTACCCTAGGTGGAAGACTTGCTGGATTTCTCTGTTTTAGCACATGCCTCACTCTCATCATGTTCTTCAAGGGCAGTGCCTGTGCTAGTACAGTAGCATCCCTCTACTCCATGACCTCCCATGCTGGTTGCAATCAGATGTACCTAGAGAAAAGCTGCAGCCAAGGGAAAGACCATCAAATCCCTGGCAGCAAGCTTCCCACCAGGCAACCCAATATACCTGCAAGCTGACTCACCATGAGATCTTACACACAGCCATCCTCTCTCCATGTGACCCCAGCAAGCAGCAGCATGTGACAGTCTGCTTAGGCAGATACTCAGCATGCAACTATATTTCCTGCAAGGCACACAAGCCTCCTGCTCAAAGGATTTCTGAGCCTTGCAGATTCTAAGCAGAAACAGGACTATCAGCATATCTATCTAGGCCCAGGCATGCAAGCTCAGAGAGGAGTTATTGTCACATCACAACAGAGAATGATGAACCGTCTTCTTCAGCAAGCAGAGCTCAACATTTTCTTCAAGAAGTACAGGTGCAACCCGCTGTTTTGAGGAGCTATAACCCCAGTTACCCAGGAAACTCTGTAAGAATAAACTGGCCACAGCAGGGAATAGACTGTAAAAGAGGAGAGGGAACAGCATCCCATCCCCACTGAGTCTCCTTCAACTCAAGGGATAAATCTGAGAAGCAATTATGACTGCATTTAAATATATCATTTCTATAGCAGACAGGGAAAGAAATCATTGGCAGTAGATCTAGACCTGCTGGTAAACCATATGATAGGTTGTACATGAAATTTCGTAAAGTACATGCACTACTCTGAGGATCATCACAAAAGGTTTGCTTAGCCTCCTTCCAGACATATATTTCAGGATGAGTTTTGCCTTAAGGGGATGTCAAATGTTTCAGAAATCACTCAAGTCCAAACAAAACAAAAAAAAATGGACAACAGTGCCTTGGTGCAAATGCTTGCACAACCTCACAATTACAGTGTAAGGCTGGGACCCAGCATTTCTAGATGACATTCCTAGAGGTCACAAAAAGGGCCAAGAGGTTGTTGTGCTGGGAGGACCCCCTGAGAGCAGCTGGTCATGTAGAAGCTGCTAGAAAAGGAGTCATAGCAGACAGCTGTGAAAGAGGCAACCCTGCTGAAGAAAGACACTGAAAGGATGTTGGCCCATTTTTAATGGTCAGAGAGTAGTACTGCTCTCAAAAACAACCTCCACAGACAAGAGGCAGACTTCATTAATTCTCTAGTCCCTGATGGCAGACACCTTTGACAGACCAAGTTCTGGCTTATTAGGCTGGGAAAACCACTCTGTTCCCTATGCAAAACCAGATTTAGACATCTGACTTACATCATGGGCCCAAAGCTTATTTTGTCAATCCAATCTGATAAATAATCCTGAAACTGGCAAAAGCAAATGTTTGGCAAGAGCTTTGAATATAAACTAGGCTCTAACTGAAAGCTCCAATGATGACTGCAAATAAACCATTTATTCTTTCACTGTTGCCATCACTGTACATGAGACAATCCTTATCCCACAACTTCCCATCTCTGCCCCATTTTCAGTGCTCAGAAACAATCCTCAATTCTTATTTACATTGCACTTGACAGATTGAGGACCCTCTTTTTTCTTTTTGCAAAGTAAGGTGAGTGTAACATACATGTAACATACTTATTCCTTGTTGTGAATAACTGCATAATTAATTATGTTAGTTACATACAGTACCTTTGAGGGGGGAAAACAGCACTGTTCTCTGAAAGAATTTTCTTGGTTACTTAACAGAACTAAATACAATTTGTCTTTCCTTTTAACTTTTTCCTGGGAAGAAAGTCTACATTCTTCAGCTGTGAACTTAGGTTTCTGTTCGGTTTTGGGGGTTTTGTTTAGTAATAAGAAATACTAAACAATTTTTTTTGTTGTTTTGTAATAAGAATAATGCACAAGAAGAATATAAAGACAGGATTCTCTAGAGACTGAACCACATATTTTATCTCAAAAGAAAAATTGTTTTACTGGAAAATAAGCAGTCCAGAAAATGCCAAATGAGAAGTTTCACTCTACATCTAGTCACTTGGGAGTAGGTAAATATCCAGCTGACTAGAGCCTGTTTTGGAGGTTCTTCTGGGGAGCAGGGGTACCTATATTTTTAGCAGCAGACATACTAAAATTCAAGACAAAAGAAACATGCAAAGCAACTAGTGTATCACTTCTTGCTACTACCACAAGCATTAAAAATATTCTTAAACATGTCACTCACTCACCAAGAAACAAACATCAGAAGGAACTGGAAATCACTGCTTTGCCACCACTCAGCTCTGACACTGTTGCTTTCCACCTCCTTGCAGAAGTCAGGCAGCACCTGTCCAAGCACCACCTGCATCAGGCCACACTGTAATGTCCCACAGGCTCAGCCAGCTCACTTTAACATAAAACTAGGCACAAGTGCTGGAAGCAGCCCAGGGGCTGAGTACCAGCTGGCACATCTGAAATGATTTCCAGCCCAGCGGAAATGAGAAAGGAGTGTTTGGAAAGACCTTGTATGTAGAGACTTTCCAAATGTTAGTAGCTCTCCTTTAGAGAACTAGAAATACTGACTAAGCTGAAGAGCAATAGATGGTGTGGACTGTTTGAGGTGTACTGGAGGGATGATTCTCTTCTTGTTGTGGATTGGGCTGGGCTGGGCTGAGCAGTCCCCATTCCTTTGCTGGTGAGTTTGCACAAACCTCAATGTGGCTCTTGCTTTGCTGGGTGAAAGAGATGTGACTACCGCTCATGCCCCACTGCATGGTTGCCTTCCCACTGCCAAAGCCCTTCTGTCAGTGAGGCTTCAAAAGGGAGTATGGCTGACCAGTTCACCCAGAAATAGCTCCTCACCTCCCCTCTTCAAATACCTCTTTGAAAGCCTGTTCCATCCATACTTTCACTAGGAGCCCATTCCTCCATCTGTGGTGGGAAAAGCAAATAGAGCTCTCTAGATTTTCTTTGCTTTGCATGAGAATGTCCATTGAACAGGCCCTGCCCAGGTAAAGACTGAGACTTCATCATGACCTTCCACTTGCTTAAAAATACTGCAGGCTCCTGGCAAGAGCGTGGAGTAGAGCCTCCTGGCAAGACAGGAGGAATCCAGTCACTGGCATGCAGATCCCAGTGTTGGTGCCCTCAAGACAGAATAGAGACTTTAACACATGTTTATTATGTCATGTAGGTAATGCACAGAAAAGGACAAAGGTGAATCCTTGAATCACTGTAAGGATGTTTTTTTCTCCAGGGCAGGCATGTTAAGTCCAGAGATATCAATAGCATAGTCCCTGGTATATTCTAACAAGCTTTGCACCAACACACATGATGATAGTTCTGCCTACACTTCAGACAAGTAGGTAGTGATTCTGCAGTGCTCTCAGAGATGATGATCTTGTGTATTGACTTACCTAAGCTTGAGCAACTAGCTACAAGACAGCACATAATCCTGAGATACCTTCACAGTGAATAATCCTTAGCACCTTGATCTGACTCCAGAGTTAGCTCTTCTCTGAGCAGGGAATGGGATTAGATGACCTCCAAGTGTCATTTCCAGTGTATAGTCTGTGATTCTGTGATACAACTGCTTTTGAGACAGCATATCTGTGAAGAAACAATGGAAAGACCTCAGATTTGGGATTGGGGGTTAATTAGAATTAACATAATCCTGGCAAAAATTCTTGATGACTCTTGCGATCACTGCAATGCAAACACAGTGGAAAAACACTGGACAGGTGCCTAACATTCAGAGAAGACTTGTTGTATTATGCTTTCACTTCGTTTGAGGCAAGGATATCCTTTCCTGTGCATAACTCCTCTTCAGAAACTCCCTGTCACTTTCTACAACAGCAAATACACAGCAACATTGTACTAAACATGGTATTTCCCCAGATATCCACAATCTGCAAATACAAGTGTATGTATTCCTTATCATATATGAAGTATCACTGTGATGTTGTCTACAATGATTCAAGATGGTAAAGCCATTAGAATGATGAGGAAGACTTTCAACATAACAGCTAGCCTTCAACACAGAAATATCCATAAGAAGCTGTCCATAAAGAATGTGCACTTGGAATATGCAGATGATTTTCAAGGCTGTCCCCTGCTGTGTTTCAGGAAGAGAAGTTTCAGGATAGTCAACACATTAACTAACACTAGAGAACAGAGGGTATGACTCCTATGTCCATGCACATAAAATTAGCAAAGCAGACATAAATATTAGCATACCTCTTGTATACAGTAGAGGTATGATTTCGTAAGTGTTTCATATACAAAGGAGGCTATTTACGCAGAACACAGTCTTGAAAATTCCAGAAGTTATTTTCAGATAGTTGGGATCTTATAGCCCTCCTTGGGATCTATTTCAGGACAGGACAGGGTGAAGAAGATTGCTATACTGTAAGTAGGAACTACAATTTTTTCCTCGATTTATCTCAAAAACTGCAGAGGAGACAAAATTGCTGAATCCTGAAAGAATTAAGTGGTTGAAGGCTTCTAGCTGTTGTAGATATTTGCCCTAAGAGCAATGTTCCTAAGCAAGGCAGTCCTAAACGTCTCTTTGTAATGAAACTGGTTTTGTGGTTATGCATTTCTCTACTACCAGCAGAACACTTAACATGGACACTTCTGGTACTGGAACTCTCTGCCTGCAAACATAGGTAGAAAAAATCACCTAGGAGATGAGAAACTTTCCATAGATTTAGGGCTAGAATTAGAACCTGTTTGTGAAGATTCATGGTAGTTTCAATAGAAAGTTGCATGCCAACTTATTTTATCTTGGAAGACAGAAAATAACATGAACAAAACATCTTTTGCTCTTCTGAGACTTAAGAGATGATCAGAATTTTAGCTAGACCATGCCATCACAGGCATATTCCTGAAAAAGGATGGGCAGAGTTAGACTGATGGGAAATAGGGCATGAAATGGGATAAAGATACCCTTAGAATTTCTAGGATCCAACAGGGCATACAGATCACAATCCAAGTAGCTCCCAAAGGATGCGACACTTCACGAATGAATCACAATGTGCCATCAGCATCACTCAACTAAAACTGGTGGCACAATTGAAAAATTATATTTTTACCTTTATCTGTATCTCTTCTGTGATTCCAAAGAATTGAAGAAAAGGGAAACTCCTTATGTTCTTCAAAGCAGTCATTATCTAGTTGTCATGCCTGCCTTGTCAGGAGCCTTTCTAAGCAATAGGCACCCAATGACCTGTGGAAACCAGAACTGGGTGTGAACACTTTTTCACCCCCTTAAATAATTTTGTAATCAATGCAGATTTGACAATTCACTTAATCACATTTTGTCAATTGGACTTGATCACTGCATTTCCTCTTCTCCAAGTCTGATGAGTGATGGTTTTTCTGACTAAATAAATTCATCCTTGTGTTCCTGTACTATTTACAGCAATTTTCTATTAGCCAAGCCTGGTTCTTATCAGTCAATAATCAGTGACAAAAGACAGGATGATTATTAACTTCTGAGCTTTTGAGATAAACTGATAGCAGCAAACATCTCTCCTTCCTGCCTGGACTGAGGAAGCAGGTATGTTGTTATGTTGTATGCATGTTATCTTCAGTGTTTAGGTACTTCTAACAGAATGGTTAATTTTATGTGCATCGCAATGCATTCAAACAGATGGAGCATGAGAATGTCCAGGTACTTCCTTGGAAAACATCTGTCTACCTGTTCTTCTTTCCAGAAAAGCACATAAGAATCATAGCAAATTGTAACATAAAGAAAACTGGGGACAGTGAAAAGTCCCAAGGTAGAATATGTCAAAGTATAATTTGTACTACCTAATCAGGTAACCAGCTTGTCAACCTGACAAAAATTCAGGGGATATATTCCCTCTGGACTTCAGCAAAGTATTTGGAATGATGTCACATGGGAAACAATTTGTAGCTGCAAGAACTGTAGGCCAAGCATGAAAATAGCAAAAAGCAGAAATGACAAATGGGAAGTCATTGGCCTGGATGGATTTTACTGGTGGCATTCCTCAAAAGACCGTCCCAGGACAAATTTAACATTATTGTTTGGCACAAAAATCAAAGTATACTAATGAAATTTCCTGATTAAACAACTTCAGAGGCAATGCCAGAGCAAAAGAATAGATGGAATGGCAGCTATGGGACAAAATTTAACTGCTAAGTGCAATAAGGAATAACAAGTTTTTGCAACGAACCAAAAGCTTGCCAACTGAAAGCAAACAGGAGGAACTCTGAGACATATTGCTAGGATTGCCAGACTTCATGTATGGGAGTGTGTCCCTCAGATCCTTACAGTTCCTTACAGGCTCCTTCATTTAGTGGTGTTGCTAGCATTGTTACTTTGATCCAGAAGCACAGAGAGGTAGGCAGGCAGGCAGCAGAGGTCACAAAATTCAGAACCCATGTTAAAAACATACAGAAAATGCAAGGAGTAGAAATGTCCCAAAGGTTCTTAGGTGGTGTCAGAGTCCAGGACATCCCTCTGGCTGCCCTGGCTGTCTCGAGACTCTGGCAGGGGGCTTGGGGACCTTGGCAAGGAGTCAAAAATATCTGTGGCTTCAATTTTAGCCTGTGGAAAAAGCTGTCAATTTTGTATGAGGAATTACAAGCCACAACGGTTTTAGTAGAGTGATATTTGAACTAACACAGGGTGGAAAAGTAGAATTTTGGGATTTTTAGAAGGGGGGTACAAGATGGAGGAATTTGGGTGTGTCCTAGCCTTCGTCTCCATCTTGTCCTCCATGTCTTGCTGTGATGGTGACACTTTTCTATTGGTTTAAGGTAGAGATTCACTGTCTAACATAGATGATGGGAATTGGTAATAAATTGTGAACATAGACACGTAGTTTTGAGTATATAAGGTGGGAGCCACCCGAGGCTCGGGGGCAGACTGCCGTGGCTTCCTTTCTGGACAGACCTCAGCAGGTCAGAGAGAGAATGTTATAGATAAGAAGAAATAAACAGTGTTGAAAACGCAATCGGACACATTCCAGGCTCCTTCTTTGGCTGCATCGGGCTAGGGAAGCAAAGACTCTTTATGATCTCGGGGTCACCCTGATCCTTCAGAGCCCTGAGAGACATCAACAAGGTGGGACATGGGATTTTGGATTGAACCATAAGAAATTCTTTGTTATATGGAACATCCAGCAAGCCCACATCAGCCACTCACAGGGTATCTGTAAGAACCAGAGGAAGACAGAAACAGACTGTGAGGATACCAAGATTAGCTGCTTTCCAGACTTCAGAGGACTCCTAATGGTACCGTTCAGCCAGAAACGGCACAAGTTACAGTTCTTGTATGAACCTGCCTCATATCTGTACATGTGAGGAGTTATGGGTCTAGAGCTGGCCTGCCACAATCACTGACACCTGAAAATTCATATAGAATAGATAAGGGAGCAAACACTTCTGGTTAACATCCATAGTGGTTTCTCTTCATTCAGAGTGGAAGAATGCATTCCTGGACTGTGCCTGAGCCATCCACTTGTGGGTTGCTGAGAACTCCTCCTACAGGAATTTCTGAAGCAAAGGGGACACCTTCCTGCCCTACCTTGACTGGCGTTGCTGACACTCACCCTTCTGAATTATGGAAAGAAGCTGATAGGAGGCACCTTTCTCTGCAACCTGGGGCCTGAAAGATACTTTCCAGCATGAGAAGAGCACAGAACAAATGATTCTGTGATGTTTGGCCTTTTAAGGTAGGCTGAAGCAAAGGAGGCTACAGGAGGAACACTCTTCCCAGCAGTATCTCAAATTCTTTCTCATATCCTTTCACTGTGCCCCAATCTCCTCTGCTTAGCACCAGTAACTCTTAGAAGGCTTAAAGTTGCTTTTTTGGCATGCCAAGGTCAGAAGGGAGGACCCATTGTTACAGAAAATAAGGGAAATAGCAACTCAAAATATTGAAAATTGCTGAGTCTCAAAAAATTGCTGAGGCAGCTGGGCCATCAAAAAAAGCTGACCAATTTTCTGCTTTTTTTGTATATCTATACAAAACATTCACATTGGGTTGAATTTCAACTTACTCATATTTGCAGTTCTTCCAAAAATATTCGTATTGTGAAAATGAGATGAGTTTTCTGTTTGCCTCCCAAAATATAAAATTTCCATTCTCAGAACATAGTATTTCAGCAGTATGAAGATCTGGGAAATTTCATTGTTATTTTCTTTTGGAAATAATTCCTAAAAACATTTTAAATTTCTGGAACCAAAATATCTGACTCTCATACAAATTCAGACCAATTTTTCTAACCTCAAAGAAAACTTCTCAGACAAGACAAAAACATGTTCTCTAGAGCATCAAAAAAACCCCACACTCCTTCCTGTACTTACCTTCAATTGCAAAGAAGGGGAGTACTACTTATGGCTATTTTACAGATGGAACTGAAGCTCAAAGGCTAAATTACTTACCTGCTGCCCGACAAAAGCATGGTGGAATGTGGAACTGACTACAACAGTCCTATTTTCCAAGACAGTGTCTTAAACACTGCACCATTTTTCCTGCAAGGCCCACACAGTCTGCACAATGGAGAAAGAGACCTCGGATCACAGCCTGACATAAGCTTTGACCTGAACTTTGTGTTTTACTCTTACCTGTTGCAAATTGTCCACATAGAAACAGTGTATATTCCACAGCACTTTCTCAGAAGCTGGAGAATAATTTCCTTCCACTAGCAAACATACTTTTTGGGTTGTGTGGCACAACAGAAAAAGCCAATACAGTTTTTCATTTACTGCTGCATCTGCATGTTAACATGAAGGTCAGTAGGAATGTACACAATACAAAGAAAATGAGTAGTTAATTATTGCTAGGCTGCAAGAAGGGAAAACACATGCTTTAATTTGGTTTAGAAAAGAGCAAAACATGAGAAATGTTTCTTCTAGGCGGTTTTTTTCATAGGAGGGGATATATAGAGTAAAATTCATGATAACTGGAGGCTATTTAATGTGCTTTGAGTATCACAGATAAAAAAATTCCCTCTCATCATTTGAAATAATCTCAGTAAATAATTACAATATTCAGCAAGAAAAATCCCACTTGCTTTTTTTCAAAATCCCATGAGAATTTTCTTGCTAAATATTATATTCATTTATTGAGATTGTTCCTTCTCCCACATGTGTATAATCTGGCAATTTGCCCATATCTTTTGCCATATTTACTCCTTCTCAAGTGTTTGTACTTGATGTTTTCATTGCATCATCAACAATCTGCAGTACTTCAAAACTAAGCTGTGTTTAGACCAAAATGCTAGATTTGCTCTTTATGGAACAAGTTTTAATAATTTCAAAACATCAGCATATAACAGGCCAAAACCTAGTACAACAAGTTTCTCTTGGGATGTCAAACCACTGTTTAAAACTTCCCTTCAGTCCTTCAAGGGCTGAAGGTATATTTGCTGCTCACCATCCAGCTATAATAAATAAGCAAAATATATTCATGGAACAGGGTAGAGATAATTGCTTTAAAATATTCTAAGAAGGCATTTTAATCAAAACAATCAGAACAACTTGACCAAAACTAGCAAATTTAGTTGCTCTGCAGAATGCAGGCCTAGTCCCTCCCAATCACCAAATTAATACTAGTCAGACGTTATGAAAATAGTGAAGAAGTCTTAGTTCCAGCGCAAGAGTCCTGGACAGCAGAGTTCACTACATTGAACTTCACTTGTCACTGGGTACCTGGAAGAACAGGCTTGTATCAAGCATCCATGAGCAGAACAAAGCATTGCCTCAAAGCCAGCTGCAGGACTAGGACCTCACACACGAGAACAGGGCAAGTCTTCAGGCAACTGGCACATGTCAAAGCAATCATAAAATTCCAGTGTAAATTCTGCATAATTATTGCAGTACATACCTTGTTAACTTTACACTTTTATCCAGATAGAACAACAAAAATTCGTAAGAGAATTTCACTATCCTAAAGCTTTAAAGCCATGGTCCATCAGCCCACTTTATTAGGTGGAACATAAGTGGGAAGTGATGCTCATTAATACCAATGTACACCATTTTTAGAGTTTAGATTCACTTCAGTAGTACTCAACTGATATAAACTGCTGAAAATTCTGTACAATATGGCAATTACAAAACTTACCGAGTTTTTCTGCACTGGAAGGAATTTGTGATCATGACCAACAGACATGCATAGCTCTATAAATGCTAAGTAACTCAGTTCAGGTACTCAAATGTTTTGCAACATTTAGGTAATATGAAGGCAAAAGGCTCAGTGGCTGCTGGTGGCGGGTTCAGAAGGCAGGTTCTGCTGTTCAGAACGCATCTAACGGTCTTCTAGGCAAGATCCAGACTCAGCAAATTGCTCAGTTTCACAAAATAAAGGCGTAGCAGAGATCCTCTTATCTCTTAACCCCAAACTAAGTAATTTCACATTCTCTGATGGTTCCACACTACCATGATATATGATTTTTAAGCATTTGTGTCACCAAGTGACAGAAGCTGTGTAATGGAAAAATTCCCACATTCCCTAAAAAATCTTTGATTTGCAGCTTGTCAGTTATAGATGGAGTATCTTCATTTCAGCAATGTTTTATTTTCACTGAGGAAGTATTTTAGATGAAAAAACTTTGCTGAAATGGTCTGATGCATGAATGTTTTGTTCAAAAAAACAAAAAACCAAGGCTCCCTCATTTCTGCAGTCTCACTGAAGAAAGGTTTAAATTATAAAAACTTCTTTTTCAGCTCTACTCTTTTCACAGCAAACACAGAATTAACTTTGTGGCAATGTTGCTCTGTTCTACGTAATGAAACTTCAGACTGGAAGAGGGTGGGTTTAGATGAGATATGAGGAAGCTCTTCACTGTGGGGGTAATGAGGCACTGGAACAGGTAGCTCTGAGAAGCTGTGGATGCCTGGAAGTGTTCTAAGCCAAGCTGGATGGGGCCCTGAGTAGCCTGGTCTAGTGGAAGGTGTCCTAACTCATGGCAGCAGGGTTGGAACTGATACCTTAATTTTAGCTTTCATATTTTCCAGATTCTGTACTGCTTTAGTATAACTCTGAACTTCATATAAAGTGTTAGCAAGTTCTCTTCACAGTTTAGTTAGACAAAACAATCCTTTTCCAGCCCAAGAACCAAGGATACCATGGCAGGTTTGGGCCCAAAAAGTGTAAACAACAACGAATTGAAGAAAGCAATTTGGGAGGATGGGACTTCATAACCTGAAGCTGTAATTGGACAATTAACCCCAATATGTAAATGGACCAAAACTTATAAAAGTGTGAAAACTCAGGACCAGGCATCCATCCTGGGCACAGCCATGGCCAGGTTCTGGTACTACCCAAGGTGTATCCTTTGAAGGCCTTTTAATAAATACCTACTCTATTCCTTTAACATGTCTAGCCTCTGTTCTAGGTAGCCTCTCAAGGCATCAGAACTAGATGAGCTGTAAGGTGCCTTCCAACCCAAACCAATCTATGATCCCTACACTGAATGAGTACACTCACTCTGGCTCCAACCATCATGCAACATGACCTGAGAACTCAAAGGAATCAAATATGGCCACATTCTCCCAACAAGCAAACAGAAAATATTCTAGTGCTTAAGTGATAATAGAAGACTAAATAAAAACCTAACTCATAGGAGGAGAAGTGTGTCTGAGTGAGAGAGTAACGACAAAGACAGGTAGAAATAGAATAGCAAGCAGCAGAACGGCAGTTTGCAAAGAAACACTGTAAACATGGAGTCTTTCATCTGTTTTCCCAATAGAAGTGTGTGACGTCCAAAAATATGACAAACATCTGCTAATGTTAAGAATAATACTCTGCCCATACATTTTTCAAAGCATACAGTATCCTGCAATGATCTTTAAAATGTTGTGTGTCCTAATTCTACTTATTTGACTACAATAATTTTCTCCAGGTTGAGTCTGTTTTGCTTGCAAAAGAAACTGGTAAGAAATCTCCTTCTGTTTATCCAGACCCACGAGCTCTGTCACTCTGTTTACTCCCATTGTCCAGTAGAGGAGCAGGAGTAAGAATGGCCAGGGGAACACCTGGCAGGCAGCCAAGGTACCTTCCACACACACTCGCAAAACAATGAAAAAAAAGTACAAATTGGTTTAAATTTTTTAATGTACAAATTTACACTCATCATGTTGTAACTTTCAAACTAGGGAGGAAATTGTAGCAGTCTGCATAATTTACTCTATCCATAATTTAGAAGTGTACAGATTAGAAGAAAATCCTTTTTCTTTTTCTCAAGGAAATAAATATTTCATTTCTACACTCAGTAATCATTCAGCTTTCTAACAGTCTGTGAGCTATGCACCAGCATTCTTTCTCAGAACTAGCATGTTTTGATCTCTTGGGATTGCAACCAGTAGCCTTTGTTGCTCCTCATATCACCACACAACATATTCAGAATTCTGCTCCAGTGACACCTAAAGACACATTTCAGTGAAAGAAGCAGCAGCTGAAGACGTCCATCTTCAGTTTTGCAATACATCCAGCTGCAAATTACTTTCTTCCAAATGGATCCGACCACACTTTTAACCCTACAAATCAAACATCAGAATACCAACTGTTGATAATTTAGACTGTTGGAGAAAAAAAAACCAAAACAGGCATGCTACTCCAGCTTTGTGTATTACAAACAATGAAAGAAGCCAACTATTTCTGCACTGAATTTGCAACTCTGTTTAAACTTGCGAAAATATACAGAAAGACAACCTCATCCTGATCTTAAACTTCAGATATTGGAAAAATCTATCACATTCATAGGTAAGGCTAATATTGTTGGATCGATCATTTAGAATTGCACCTTGCACTTAAATTTGTCTAGGTTTCCTTTTCAACTAATGGATTTTGTAACTTATCAGCAGCTGAATTCAGATGAAAAGGAGAACTTACACTAAGAAGAACTGGTCATTGAGTACCTACATCTTGAATAAATGAGCCAGTCCAGTCCTCTCATACGCTTAGTAAAAAAGACAGGTTTAGAAAGACCTCTATTTCACAATACCCTTCCTACTGCTCTTCAGCATTTCCCCCACTTTCCTGTAAAACAAGTCTTGCACTAATGATCTAACCAATGCGTGTAATAAGATCATGGCTTTAATTCTATTTGATTTTCACCTGCTGCTGATGTTAGGCTTTTTCACAAACAAAAGTACATTACCCTTTAACATATTCAGACATTACAGGTTTCATCAAGACAGGCACTCTCACATCTTTAATCAAGAAATGCCAGCCTCGCGTAGCCACTCCATTTAACATTATAAAAAAATGAGCTATCAAGGATAGTCTGCTACACTTGAATTTTATTTCCCTCATATTCTTTTCTAAGCCTTCCACTGTCAACAGCAAGGATCCAAAAGCTATTAGCAGTGCATTCCAAATTTTCCTTCACACGTAGTGGATTTCTGCATGGCCCATCCATGAGGCCAGAAGGCACGGCCAAAGTGCTGATGAACTGTGTTTCAGCAGAGTTGGGTATTCCACAAAACTAGGGCGCAACATTGTTCTTTATAGCTACAGCTCAGCCTGTCCATGGTTCTTGCTTGCTCTGAGCTGGTTCAGAAGTGGAAACTGGCCTCTAACAAAGTGTGAAGACAAGAGAAACTCTGCAGCTTATTTGGCCAGTTAAGTCACTTTAAGATGAACTTCATTAAAACTGTAATTTTTCAGTGAGGAATTAGCCTGAAAAAATAATTTAAAGGCAAGTTTATTAAATATGTTTTCACTGAATGTATTCTTCACTGTATTATTTAAATCCATATAAATACTGAGGCCTTACTTCAAGAGGGTCTTTAAAACAATCAATGCAAACACATAAATCAAGTGTACCTGCAGGCTGAATATCCTCTTGAACAATACCAGCTCGGTTTATTGACTGTTCATTCTCTGGAAAACAGAACAGAAAGGAAACTACTAAAAAAAAAAGAAAATACCAGATATCTTGATTGCACCCAATAAAATAATCTTGAACATTTATTAATTTGAGATGCTACACAGTAAAATTCTGTTGAGTATCTACTTACAGAATGAGCATGTAGTATTCCTACTTCACTGAGAAACTAATAGCTAGTCTGTTTTGAGTGATTACAAACAGTAAGATAATCATCTTAAAGCAATGCCTACTGTTTAATAAAGATGTCAAAACACCTGCCATGGTCCCAGCACTTAAGGGATGGCCAGTACTTTTAGAAGCTGTCATTCATATGCTCAATATAAAACTAGTCAAAAGATTTTTTCTTTTCAGCGATTCCCATTTTCAGGCCCTGAAAGACCTTGCAAAAAGGTTTCATGACAGCACCTACAAAATTACTGCTGGTAAATTTTGTGAAATTCAGCATCTGAGGGACATTCTCCCATACACTTAGCCTGTTTCAGGCTTTTATTTTTTCTTTGAAAGATTCAACCACTTCCACAAAGAGAAATAGAGAAAACTACTATTTTCCCTTACTAAATGCCCCTCCTCTTCTTCCACTTTCAGTTACACACTTCACCACCACAGTGGTACTCTGAAGAAGGAAGTCAAAGCTCAGGTGGATTCACCTTTTGCCCACGCCACTGAACTTCTGAGGCTTTTAAAAATCTGCAGGGTGCGCATTCACAAAGGAAGCTCAGAATGAAGCTCACCTTAAAACTGAAACTTTTCATTATCCTATCCCACTGGGAATGCACTGGCCCTACATGTTTTCAGGCTGTCTAGGAACAAGCATAATGCTACTGGAGACTAGCAGGAAGATCACAGTAATTGATTCTCCTCGCAAGGGAACAGGCACTAGAGGCACATCCAGGTTCTCCAGTTCTGTTCACTGAGCATGGTAATTCCACTTCATCCTTTATAGCAGACAAAGTCTCAGGCACCTGCCTAATTTCAAAGGAAAAGGCACAAAACCCAGAAAGGGGAAACAGAATAGATTAGGGCAAGGAATGAGACATCCTGTAGGACATGAAGGAGAAGGATATTCAGTCTTGAGGGGAAACTTAGATTAGAAGAGAGGCAGGGACAAAAACAGGAACCAATCTGAGAGTTCTGGGGACACACTTGAGTTGAACAGCAGCAGCTGTTAATGGTCAGGCAAAGAAATCAGTGCAAAAACGTAAGAGATGATAAATACATAGACAGGACACAGAACAGTCAATAGGGACACTGCTCTGGGGCCTGCAAACAACTTGGAAGACAGGTAAGCCAAAAAAGAACAACAAGGAAGATTCAATCTTGGTGACAGGAGAGCCACCTCACAGGATGGGGCAAGAACAGAGTATCACAATTCAGAAAATCAGGAAATCTGTGAAAATGTCATAAAGAGCAGCTATCAAGCCACTGTTTTAGTTAATCCATGTGGAAAAGGTCTGTGCTGATGGCCTCAGAGTTTTATCATTGCCACTAAACTGCAATCTTTTTGAAAGCTAGATACAGACAAGAAAATATTAGAAACAGCAAAGCCACAAACTGAGGTACTAAAACCCTACAAAATAACATTTCTGTATGAAATTAAGTCAAACTCCTTTGTGCACAATTTATGGTTCATATCAACAATTTGATTACATATGAACAGTTTTGCCAAGTAGCTTTCATCTTATTTGTTAAATTGCCAGGAACTTCTCTGAAGATGTTTGAGAATCATGCAGTAAAGTCTTCTTCCTGAATGTCTATGTACTCCACTTGCTTAGAATTTGGGAGATATACAAGAAAAACAAGAGTGAAGAAAGAAAAGACGGCATTTCATGTTTACATAATTCAATGTCATCCAGGTAACTAAAATTCATTCTTGCCTTTTGCATGATTACTATGTGATGCCAATCAGAACACCCCACTTTCGGGACACAGCATCCCCAAACACAGAAATACTGAGTATTCTCCCACAGCTCAAGCCAATAGAGGGCGGGAGCTTCGAAGGAAGTTGTCATACAGGTTACTACACCGTACTCGGAAAATCCTCTGTACTCCAAAGGTTAAATACTTGGGCTCAAACACCACAACTGTGATAGTCCACAATCTTGCCTCAAGTATTGATAACAAATGCTTGTGCCTCTCATGATAAGCATCAAGAAAAGCTCATTGAAAATGAATAAAGGCGATATCAGATGGAGATTCAACACCAGGCAATAAGTTTAGAATCAGTTATCAAATCACAAGCTTGTGCACTTGCTAACTGAGCATCAATTCCATCATTTTATGTCCTAAATACAGATTAAAAATCCCTAAACTGATACGAAACATCTACTCACATAATTCACAAGTACAAAGGAGGACATTGTCCACTAGTTCTGTCCTTTCTTTACTGCCAAGACACATTTCTGATATAGTATTTTTGGAAAGTATAGCATAAGCAAAAAAGATTTAGTAATAAAGTTTTCAAAGGGAACACAGAGCAGGAAACATAATTGTGGGAAGCTTCACAAGCATAGCATCCTTGAATAAAAACTTGCTTCTAAGTTAAATTTGACTTGACCTCTGATGCAAGGCCAAAGCCCTTCCCATAAGACCATTAAATTTGTTATCATTTTTTCTTTTTCCTTCCTAGAAATCTTCAGTTGTCTTGGCAGATTAACTACATATATCTTCATGTTATCAGCTTGCTTAGTTTCATAACACTTAAAGTGAGGGGGCAAGGCTGGTTGCACCAGAACTTTCCCATTTCCTTTGGCAGTATTTCACAGAAGTGGAGGAGTAATGGGTGCTCCCCGTCCGGAGCATCCGCCTGGAGCCGCTGAGGCTTCACACCTGCAGCTCCAGGAGCCTTTGAGGGCTTGGGCAGGTTTTCTTGGCAGGAAAGTGGGGATTTCCTCAGGAGTCAGTTTCAGAGACTCTGCAGACTGAGACCAGCTCTAGCAAATCATCACAACTGGTTGCCAAGTTTTAAGTTAGATTTTCAGTTGCAGCTGGAGAACAGAACTCGAACACCTTGTAGAATCATTGAATAGTCTGGGCTGGAAGGGACCTTTAAAGATCATCTAGTCCACCTCTTCTGCACTGAGCAGGGACATCTTCAGATAGATCCAGTTGCTTAGAACCCTGTACAACCTGATCTTGAATGTTTCCAGGGATGGGACACCCACCACTCTTCTAGGCAATCTGTTCTAGTGGTTCAGCACCACCATCATAAAAAAAATGTATTTCCTTCCATCTATTCTGAATTTACTCTGTTTTGTTTAAAACCATTACCTCTAGTCCTATTGTAATAGGGACTACTAAAAAGCCTGCCCTAGCTTTCTCACAAGCTCTCAAGTGTTCTACAAGGTTTTTCTGAAGCCTTCTCTTCTCCAGGCTGAAGAACCCAAACTCTCTCAGCCTTTCTGCATAGGAGAGGTGCTCCATCTCTCTGATCTCAATTTCTTCAACTGCGTCTCAATCCTCTAAGGAGCAGCTGAAAGATGTTCTTTATCACGTGCTGGCCAATAACTTAAGAGCAACGGCGAGCTGTATTGTTTTGGTTTTCAGGTATCTCCAAGACGAGCAGAAAGCCTCGGGAGTCACCCACCGAGCGGCAGCCCCAGCACTCCCCCAAGCCCGAGCACAGACCGGCCATGGCCCAGCCAGCTCCCCCCGCGCACGGACTCACTGTACTCCTCCGGCAGCAGCAGAGGCCGGAAATAAATGGGGTAAAAGGCGGCTCCCACCAGGGCCACGAAGGCGCCGAAGATGCCGAGCGTGCGGTACAGCGCGGCCATGGCCCGGCGGACAGGGCCCGGCGGACACGGAGCGGCGCCTGCGCGGGGCCTTCCGGGGCACGCGGCAGCGGCGCGGGGACCGCCCGGCCCGCCGGGAGGGCGCCCCCGCGCGGCCGGCGGGGCGCAGTGCGGGCACGGGGCCGGCGCCGCCGCGCTGTCAGCCCGGCCCGGGCAGCCCGAGATGATGCGCCCCGGTCCCGCCGCCCCGCCCTAAAGCGCCTCGCCCGACAGCGGGAGCTGTCCCGGCCCGGGACTGCGCCGGTAGCGCAGCGCCGAGGCGGGAGGGCGGGGGCCGCCGCGGATCCGCAAAGGAGCGAGCGGGCGCGGCCCTGGGCGGGGATCTCTGCCGGGCGCGCCGCTCCCGGGACGCCGCTCGGCGCCTGCTGTACGGAGCTGCGAGGAGCCGTCAAGCAGCTGCGCGGCACGGCCGGGGCTCGGCGTCTTCTGGCCCAGCCCCTCCGCACCTGCGGCGGCGGAGCGGGGCCCTGCCCTGCCCTGCCCTGCCCGGGCGGCGGCCCCTCCTCCAGGAAGCCGGATCTGCCGCATCCTTGTCGCCGGGCCGGCCGCGCAGTCCCTGCCGCGCTGGGCACCGCCGCCGCAGCAGCATGCGGCCCCCGGCCGAGCCCCGCCGCCCCCCTCCGCTGCTCCTCGTCCTCCTCACGGTGAGTGCCGCCGCCCCGCACCTGCCCCGCGTCCCGACCCAGCCCGGGCGTGGCGGCAGGGCCGGCCCGTGCGGGGCCGCGGGTCGTACCCGCAGGGCGGAGGGAGCCGGAGCCGGAGTCCGGCGGTGCGCGGGGGGCTCGGGCCGGGGCCGCCTCTCGGAGCCGGCCCCCGGCTGTCCGGCCTGGCTCCGCGCCCCCTCCCAGCCCCGGGGTGACTAGGGCCTGTCTTCCTGAGATGGGGGACGCCGAGTCGTCACATCCAAGTGCTAAGCTTTCTGCCCTGGGTGACGATAAACTTCTAGAGTGGAAGAAATGGGGAGGCCTTTGACATCTGCTTACAGATGCACGACTGAACATACTGCTGCACTGGCTTATGGAAACAACCGTGGTTTAGGGCCAGTTACTGAACTACTTTTTCATCTTTTTTGTTGCTAAGCATAAGCTCTGGTCAAAATCTTTGTGTTCCTGTACCATGTTGGTGCTGATGGAGAGCAGCAGATCAATGCCCTTTTTTGTCATGTCTTCTTTTCACACATCGTAAAATGTAGTATAACGTGTTGGTCACTTGCAGGTGAAGAACTGCAGTTATCTTCAGGTTTTGTGCAAACAGGTGCAGGTTTCAGAAGGTTATGTGGAATTTCTGCAGGGTTGAACTCATGGAGGGTCCTGTTGACATCTCCAGCAAATGAAAGAATACTTGCTCAATCGTTTCTGTATTATTGCATTACTGAAAATGTTCAGTTTCCCAATGCTTGCAGTGGTTGCCTCCTACTTATCCCAAGATCTGATGGGATGACTTGGGCTAATTCATTAAGATTCAGCACAATTTAAGAAAAGAAAACCTTTTACAGCTTTAATGGCTAAGTTGCCCCACACAACAAAGCCTTTATGCCTTTAGCCTTGTTGAACTTTGCCTAGTTCATGATAATATTTTGGATCAGCGTAGCTGGCCTCTTTAGTGTGGTGGAAAACTTTTATATTTAAGTCTCATAATCACACTCAATGTGTAATCTTTTCATCCTTGTTCTATGTCAGAGGTGATGCGCATTTAACTCTTCCTTGTCTAATATAACAAGAAGGGAAGAGGCTTCCTCACCAGGTAGGAACATTTACATGATGCACACTCTGTGCACTGTGTAGTGGCAGCCAAGTGGTTACAGAGACTCAGCCATGGTCTGGAAGTTTCTAGTCTGCAGTCTCTGCCAGGCCTCCATCATTGTGGAGTTGCTCAGGGTTCTTTGCTCCATGCTGTTTAGTGGATGAGCCTCCAGAAGGGTTTGTTAGATGGGATGTAACAGCAGACTCAAATATACTTCATGCATTTTGGCAGCACAGGCCTCAAGTAATACCCAGGGACCAAAGAACAGAAAGTAAAATGGGGAGCCATTTAGCAGATCAGGCACTACAGGAAAGGTACTAGATCAGCAGAGCTGAAGCTAAACTTAGGCATCAGCAATTGTGTTGCATTGTGTTAAGTGCTCTAGGAACCTAATGGAAATTGTTCTGCAAAGACCTGGCTTTGGGTTTCAGAGCTTACTGTTTTGGGATCCCCCACCATAAAATTTCTGCCATTCACTGGAAATCAGATGGACATATTCATACACTGCTGCATATTTGTTAATGAACTGTGCCAGACCCAAGTTGTCTTTGCTGGAGTATAGTTCCCATTGCTCTGTGTTGGATAACCACTGAGGAAATTGAGAGCTGGCTGTGTGTGTTTTGACAGTAAGTGTGTGTTAAGCACACATTAGTACCCCTATGCTTTGTAGTATCTACCTGGTAGACTTTTGCATCTTGTGATAACGACATGGCATTGTGTTCATAGTATAGTACCATCTTCCTCACGACACAGCCCCCTTGTCACAAAGTTTAAGCTACTTACGAGTAGTCTTTATTGTAAGATCAAGAAATACTAATTATAACCAGCAAGTACAAGAGATTTAGGATAATTTATTGCTGCTGCTATGGGCTTTTAGTCCTCTTGGAAGTATTTAAACCAAAGAAGAATTGTGTTTGAAATGTAAAAGAACAGTATCTTTCATCAAGTGAAGCTCTGAAAGATACTCAAATTAGTATTTAAATCAAGGCTCTCTCATCAACTTTTATCTCAGTATTTGTGTGTGTGTGTTATTCCAGCATATGATGGACACCATACCGTGTGTTCCAAGGGACACCAATTTTCTATTGCTATTCCTTTTTCAGCCCCTTCTGTTTACATAGTTTTTACAATATCACAAAATCACAGAACGTTCTGAGTTGTAAAGGACCGACAAGGATCTTTGAGTCCAACTCTTTAAGTGAATGGCCCATAAAGGGATCAAACCCACAACCTTGGCATTATTAGCACTGTGCTCTAACCAATATGCATTTTGCGGAGTGGGAAATAAGGCAGAGAGGAAGGCTATAACTCTGATGAGACTGCCAAAATACTGAGTTTCTTAGGGTTTTGTGGGTTCAAGGTGTAATCTTGGTGCTTAATGTGTTTATCAGTGTTCAGCGTCACTGCACATCTCGCTTGCAATGTCTCTTGTTGGATACAAGAAGATAAAGAGCATTTGGTTGCAAGTATGGGAAGTGTTTAAGTGACAAGTTCCCTAGGAACATTAAATAAAGAGATCTAGAGCTACCTATCTGCTCACAATGATAACTAGCTTTTTTTTGTCCAAAAGTTCCCTCATTCAGTTATGTCTTCCAGTGTTTACCCTTAATAAAGTCAAGGTCTTGAAGTAAACAGCATCTCTATGCATAGTTGTGTTCCACTAACAACCCCTGAGCTCTTTTGCACCTCTAAGGAGGCAGGGAAGTGGGGGAAAAATAGCATTTGATCACACAGGTGATGAAAAAATCCAAAAACGTCATCTGTAGGAGCAAGGAAACAGTATAAGACTTAGTTCTGAATTTTCCTAATATTTACACCTTCACAGGTCTTCCTGGCTTGATGTTTTTTCAGTGTAGCTTTCAAGGAGTGTCAACAAATTCTTAAGAAATAAAAAGCAAAATAGTTTAGGGACTTTTACTGATCTCATTATTGGATTGTGGGCAAGGTCTAGTGCTCCAGGTGCACAACATATAATTTCTGTGATAAGAAATGTACCAATGACTAGACCAAACCCTTTAAATATTTTGGAAAATGCAGTGAAAAAGGCATCAATACAAGATAAGAATCCAAGATAAATTTTATTTTAATTTGTTTAATCCTAGCAAAGCTAAAAGTTACCAAGACAGGTATCATTTTGAGCAATCTTAATGACCGTCTTCCCTGGTAATCCTAAGTGACAGTTGTGAGTATTTTAAACAGACCGGGGACATGGTGGAGCTGCTGTGCTGGTGGCTTGCCCTCAGAGCTGAGTAATCCCCAGTATCCTTGGCAATGCATCAAGCTGGATACTGACTGCAGGGCAGAAAGAAAAGGAGCTGTTTGAGGCTTTAGAGAAAAGAACTTCAGCATAGAGGATAATCCTGTTGTATGTCCAGGCACTTATTCTCAAACTATATATAATATACATAGCTGTGGAGAGCAAAAGCTGAGCAAATTCAGCCTGCTGGTCTTGCTGCTCAGATTTCCAAGTTCAGCTTCAAGATAGGAACATGTCAAAAATTAAACATTTCATTAATATTAATTCATTCTCAGGAAGCCTTTGTTGTTATTTTGTCCTTCAGGGACCTGCATGACAGGTAACAAAATTTCCTAACTTTTTAAGAAAATGCAGAAACATCAGGCTGTGGCAATTCTAGCAAACAATGATACGTTATGAATCTATGCCTGTACATTTTCATGTACACTCCTTAGGCCTGATCCTAGGAGCATGTTTAAATAGCGTGACGTGTAAGTTGCTATCTTAGACCGGATTCCACTTGCGTCAGGGCTGAAGGGTACACCCTGTAAATACAGTTTGTTTGTAGAAGCATGTGTAACTTTGAGAACTTGATGTAAGGATGTTGTTGCCATTAAAATCTTGATGGTGACTCTGCAGTAATCCATGTCTACTTGCTGGGTAAAAGAAACCTCATCTTTTGAAGTTAAAGTATGGTGTATACATGCTTGTGCAGTGTTCTGTTAATACTGTGAGTATGTGAATAATCACATAGATTCTATGGTTAACATGTTTGTGTTTCGGGTTTTCTTTCAGAACTTTGTGCTGTCCTTTGGAAAGGAGACATTACAGACAACAGCAGTTACTCCACAGTTTCAGAAGAATATGGATTATGTAGATTTTATCTATTTAAACATTTTAGAAAAGAAAGTTCTTAACAATTCAGAGGTTTCAGTTCAGTATTTATGTTCTAAGCCTTGTATTGTCAGTTTAGAAGCAGTAGCTTCCTCTGAGTTCAGGACTGGTGTACCAGTGTATAGAAGGAGATGGAAGGATGAGAAGAACCTTTATGTTAGCAGAACTCGACAAGTACACTTGAAATTTCCAAGCATCATGGTTTACAGAGATGATTATATCATCCGAAACTCAATAATAGTGCACAGTGTGATACTGTACGCATGGATTAGCCACAAATCAGCTAGCAACCATGATGATGAACAGAGTGAAGACTACCAGGCTGCGGTTGCCAAGAACTACACATTTTTAGAGGCAGTTCCACCTTTTGAACGGCCATATAAGGACCACAAAGTTTGTCTTCAGTGGGGTGCTGACTATTTGTGGATGCTCCAGGCCAATAGGATACCTCAGTGCCCTCATGAAACTGGTACGTCCAATGTCACTTTTTTCCCCCAAGGAAACAAATAACATCTCTGGTAAGCTGTTAAAAAGTGCCTACTAGTAGTAAATAGTAAATATCACATACAGTGGTTTACTTGGGAAGCACTGTTGAACATGTAATCTCCATAACTGTGAGGTTAGAGCTGCAAGTTACTGAAGCCATCCTGCTCTTCAGATTGTTTCGTCACAGCCAGCCTGGAGGTTGGTAGCAGCCTGGCCCCCTATTTTCTAAGCATATTCAAACAATTTTAGTCAAAACCCACCAGAGTCAGTGGACATAATTCCTTTGTCTTCAGAGAGAGTTGTTCAGTCCCTTACTGCATTAATTCAGAATCAGTTCTGCAATTCATGCACACATAATTTTCACAGAAGTAGTCTCCTTCTCCTTAAGATGATGGCCTCACCCTCAGAAACATATTTTCAAGTCTTTGTAGTGAGCTAAACTTTACAGCACCTCTTTCTTTTTTTTCCCCTAGCATTTTAGGGAAAAAAAATAGTAGTTTTAAATAAAAAAATGTGTCTTGCCAACAGTATAGATTACTGAAGCAACTTTGCTTTCTAGATTTCTTGAGTTCTTTTTTTTCTGCCTCCCTATCTCTAGCTTTACACTTGCTGACAATTCTTTTGCTCTCAATGCGTGCTCAAAGCAGAACCTAGAAGGAAAAAGAACATTTGTTTCTAAATGGTTCTCTCTGAGAAAATCCCATAATGGTATTTGTGTCATTTATTTTCACTACATTGGCATGTAAATGCTCTGAAGAAGAACAGGGAACATCTTGCTTCCTTTAAGGGCTTTCTAAAATACTTGTTGGAGACAGCATGTAATATCTGACAACACTGTGAAACATCTTATTTTCTGTATTATCTATTTCTATTACAGATTAAATCAGTGTAATATACAATAGGAGGAAATAATATTCAATTTTTTTTCTTAAAATAATATCCTAACAAATTGCTCAGGCTTTGGTTTATTTTGTTTTTTTCTTTTTGTTTGGTTTTTGGGATTCTCTAGGCAAGCTGATGATAAATCATGGCCTTGAAGATTTTCTCCTGTTTCTTAGGGGGGCAGCTTTATCAGTTTTATTACAGGATTATCCATACCAGTTAAGAACAGAATTAGTATCTATGCATACATATAATATAGAGAGGCAAGTGGAGACAAGACAAATGGAGAGCAAGTCCAAGAGATGTGGAGAAATGTCACTTAGGTATAACCAAAGATAGATGAGATTTAAGTGAATAACATAAAATAGGACTTCTTGTTTACTGACTGGTTCTTTAAGTATCTTAGATATAAATAAGTCTATTCTTTCCCTGCTTCTAATTCTGAAAACAGGCTCAATTTAACTTTTAGTGTGGTCCAAGACTGTAATGTATTTAACAGCAGCAAGTGAACTTGTGTCTAAGGACTTACTGAGAGTAAGTGTTAACTTTTAATCTGTTGTGTGATTTAAATGTTTGACTGTAGGAATGTGAGCTATATAATTAGTTTCTATGCTTTCTGTCTGTCAGATTAAGAAAGACTGTATTTTGCAGATGGTGTCCAGGTTCTCGAATTTATATATGCTTCCAGTGGGGAAAATACAGGAATTGTGAAGAAATTTGAACAATTTGAAAACAGAGAACTTGAGACAGTCAGACAACATCAGATTGATTATCCCATGTAAGTATAGGCAAGTAACTGAACGGGGCTGTATTTGGTATTTGAAGTCTATAAATGTACTTAAACTCTTGGGCTTTACCACAAATTAAAGGAATACTGCCTACTAATTTCAGAAAAGATGCAAAAGGAGCCTAGTTAGCCTAATTCCTTCTGATTCCAGTTTAGGACAGGCTTAAGCTGAACCTCAGGAAGATATCTACCGTATGTATTAGTGCAGTGCTGTGTAAGAGATGCCACTGAAGGTGTAACTGAATGGGTTAGGTACAGTTAGGAGGGCGAGTTAGCTCTTACCTGCTGTCATGATCACACTGCTGTCTCATGACTAACTAGCCTGGGGTTGGTTTTCTGCATTACAAACTGATCTGCATTTCTAACATTGTTTGCAGACCAAGAGCAGAGTAGGATTTCTTGCAAGGGCAAGCAGCATGAAGCAGCTTTATCCCTTTTTATCTGCTCCATATTTATAAATTCCCACTCCAGTTTATTTTGCACCTCACAAGCTGCTAGATAGAATCCTCTGCCTAGATAAGTCTTCCAGCTTGAGCTTATTCAATTTCTTTCTACCATTGCTGTGTAAACTCTCCTATTTAGACAAGAGTACAACTCCTTAGGCCCTGCACACTATTCAGTTACAGGGGAATCGCTCTTGTAAGGTCATCTTGCTCTGCTCTGGCCCCCCTTCCCAAAACGTCACAACTCTCCAGTCATATTTTGCAACTTCAGGGAAAAAGAGATACATAAATATACCTCCCTTCCACCAGATGCTCTTACTCTGGCAACATTATTAATGAAGTAGGAAATAATTACAGGAACTGGAACTTGTCTGCTGGTTTGCATTTGGCCTGTGGCCTCAAGAAGAGTGCCAGGATGACTTGCCAGGGAGCACAGGTTGCATGCAAATTACTAGTTCTCAAGCCATAACTGAAGCCATAAATACAGAGCAATTTTTAGCTCCTGGTCTCTTCTGGATGAGTGACAGCCTCCTGCTCTTTGCTCACCAACGCAGTTGCATTCTGCTTCTGGTACGGAGGCACCTAAGCTCTGGTTTGGGGTATATGGCATGAATTTATGCATCTTTTTATCTGCTCCACACAGTTCTTGCCTTCAGGTGATGTCTTCAGTGTGTGTTGTGGTTGTGTGACAGCCTGGGGTAGTTCTGTTAGGAAGAGGAAGAGCGTTCTTCTCTTCAGTTCTTTCCCAGTTCTGTGTATGTGAGCAGTGGTTCCCCACTGTACAAAAGGTTAACAGAAGTAGGTGGATCTAACTGAGATACTTGTTTGGTTTCAGTCAGGGATTTGTAAAGGAAGAGAGCCCGAGATACATAACTGTCGTTTGAGCCTGCAACAAGGACAGGCTGGAACTGTAAGGGACTGCTCATGCTGTTTGGCATTCTGCAGCAGTGGAGATATGAAATGAGTCAGCGTTGTCCCAAACTCTGTCCCAAGAAATGTGTCCAGAACAAACACAGTCTCAGACTGGCAATCAAGGATTAAATGGAGACTGAGGCATTTGAGTTTGCTGTATTGGCAGAGATGAAAGTTGAAAATAGCGATATATAAGAGTGAACACACGAGCAGTATTTCTGGAAGCACACTGTTTGCCTGTAGGTCCTAGCAATAAATATACAAGTGATTGCAATTTACAAACCTTTCTACCTCACCCATGTACCATCTGTGGAGAAAATGGTGTTAACAGTTGTTTAAGGCATAGTTTACATTAGGGAAAACTTAATCACCCTTGCATTTTTTTTAAAGCAAGAGAGCAGGTGTTAGGCTTTTAGACCTACAGTAGTTTAGTTTAGGAAAAGATACAAGGTACTAATGTTAAGCAATTTTTGAGAGAGAAGCAAGGCAAGCTGACCCAATCCTAAAGTATTATAAAAAATATTGACCATTTTTATTAATTACAGACATACAAAAACTATCTCTTTCTAAAAGTCACTAAGAAAAGTGAACTATTTCATCAGATATGGTAATAATTATAATGCTTTGCTGAATTGTACATTGGAGGTACGATTTTCAAAATCATTCAGCACTGACCTAACTGCTGTGGCAATGTTACAGAAATAAGTGATCAAATTTCTATTAAGAGAATGGAAGCAGATTTAGTCTGGCACAGAGGAACTCCTTAAAATAGGATATTGTAGTATAAATTCTGCTTTTAGTGCCTCCACCAGATTTAAACAGAAATTTCTAAGTACATAGTGCTGTTGGTGTTTGGTTTTTTATTTTGCAGTGTTCCACAGTTTGCAGAGGCTCCACCTTTATTTATCCTGTGATACTTCTGTGGCAGCTCTTCATACGTACCTGTGCTGTCCAGAGGATGGACTCATTTTTAACTGCTTCTCCCAAGCATATTTTCACAGTTCAATTTTAGTACAGAAGACAGAGCTTATAGTTTTTACTGGCTTCAACAATCAAGATGACAAGACCATGCATCTGGGGGTTTGGTACTGTAGTCTGTGTGGGGGAGGTTGGCACCAGTTTGTCTTGGTTGTGTTTTCAGTTCCTTGGTGGTGTAGGATCTGGAAGTAGCTCTGAGCTGGCATTCTGGAATTGATTCAGATAACATTTCCTTACTCTCTTCTCCTGTTGTTACCAAAAAAGTCTGCAGTTAGAGATCAAAGATCCAAGAGTCTTAAGTGTGGTTTTTCTGAAGTTTTTTTACTGAGAGGATGTGTTCTATTCTGAAGATTACATTTGTGAGACAGATTTGCTAAATTAAAGTGAAATGCATGCTTTTCAAATTACATAGAGACCTTTCTCATTGGGAGTGGATTTTTTGTTTGTTTTTGCTCATACAGGTTCACCATTTCAATCTGGCTATATCTACTCCATCACTGTGAAAAGGATCTGTGTGGTATACTCTATTTTATTGATTCAAAAGAAATGTATGGTACTCCTGCTGTATTTCTAAATGAGGAAGGTAAGGGACATTATTAATGGCTTTCAGAAGAGGTCTAATACAGTCTTTATTGATCTGTGCCTAGGAATAACATTTATAAAAAGATATTATTAGACCTATTTTGTGAAATTGATCCCTCACAAAATGCTTCTTTTTGGCTATAGTGTCTCAGTAGGAAAGTAGCTACTATATTAAAAGGAGAAAACGTAGTAGTTGCATAGCATCTAATCTTCGCTAACTTCAGGAAATGTCTGCTTTGTCAGGAGAATAGCCTGAATCTTACAGCCAGGAACATACACTGAGATTAAATAGTCTTACCTCAAGGAACAAGCTTTCTTAATATTACTGAAGTATTATTTTAAGTTGATCTTAATTCCTATATATATATATACACAACATGAAAATTTTTGATAATTGGAAGTAGCCTCAGAAAAAGTCAAAGTCATTCAAGGTCTTGCCTACATTGTAATGTTCAAGAGTGAGTCTGTTTCTCTGATCCAGAAGAAAGTTAAGAGGTAGCACTGTCTTAGTCTTGCAACATTTGCAGTGGGGGTCTGTTGTTGTCAGAAGAGGGCTGGGAGCTGATTGGCAGGATCCCAGAGGAAATAAGCATGCAGAGTTTCAAAAGTGCACACCTGGCATTCTCATAATACATTTTATTCCTCCTTCTTTGTGAGTTTGACCACTGACCTCTTCCTCTCTGTTATTTTTGTCATTTTCATTTTCTCTGTCATGTAGCCAATTTCAATAATTATTTTATCCATTATAAAACTGGATGCTTTTCTTTGAAGAACAAAAAAAAATGGAAGGTATCAGCTTAATATGAGAATTGCCTGGTGAAGTTTTAGGGCCAGTTTTATTCTCAGTGTTAGACTAGATTATCATAGTAGGCTGTTCTGGTCTTAAAAGCTCAGACCATGAGAGTAGCTTCTACAGGTCCAAGAAGTGGAGGGTAGAGTCATCTTGTACTTGATCTTTGTAGTCACATGCCACCAGTTGAGTGCTGAGTGGATGCCATTGTTTACTGGTCCCTTCTGCTATTTACTGCAAGTCACAACTGCTTTCTGATGTTTGAGATCTCTGTGACAGCCTCCTGTAGGTTTAGTCTGTTTAACCCTGGTTTTCAGCCTGTGATGGGATCCTGAGCATCAGCTTCTGAGATTGTAACTGAAATGTGGAGCACTGTCTGTGGGACTCTCTGAGAGCTGATGTATGGCTTGCTGAGTGCTCAGATTTCTGTTGTTGGTGATGAAGAGGACAGAATCAATGTAAACAACATGTTAATAAACCCATTCTTGCTGTTAATGTTTCTGTGGTGTTTATTTCCTTTTTCTTCCTGTTTTGCTCTCAGGTTATGTGCATATTCAGATGCATCTCATGAGAGGGGATGACCTTGCAGTGAAAACTAGCTTCAGCCTTCCTCTGAAGCAGTGGTTTCGACTGGATCTCTCCTTTAAGGGTGGACAGGTATCCTTGCTACTGATTTATAAACTGACAAACTTCTTAATAGCTGAGGTTGAGAGAAACACTGTAAATTGTACATGCTCACATAGCAAAATAATAAAAAGTCTAAAACTAGAAGTTGTGAGGGGATGTTCAGACCATCCAGCTTTGGAAAATCAACTTTGATTGATTGAGTTGGATTGAGTGCACCCTCAGCAAGTTTTCTAATGACACCAAGCTGTGGGGTGTAGTTGAGATGCTGGAGGGAATGGATGCCAGATGGACAAGGACAGGCTTGAGAGGTGGGCCCCTGTGAACCTTGTGATGTTCAACAAGTCCAAGTGCAAGGTGTTGCACCTGGGCCAGGGGAATCCCAAGCACAGAGTAGATTGAGAACAGCCCTGGGGAGAAGGACTTTGGGCTGTGTATCATCAAGAATCATTGAATCATTAAGGCTGGAGAAGACCTCAATGACTGAGTCCAACCTTTGACCAAACAGCACCATATTAATTAAAACCACAGTGCTAAGTGTCACATCCACTTGTTTCCTGAACACTTCCAGGGATGGTGACTCCACAATTAACATGGGCAGCCTGTTCCAGTGCTTGACAAGCCTTTCAGTGAAGAAATATTTCCTAACATCCAATTTAAACCTCCCCTGGAGCAACTAGACAGTGTAATAAATGTACCCTGTAACATTTCTTTTATTGTAATTAATATTTTGTGCTCTTTTAGATCGAAGTAAGCAGTGTTGGGAAGAATTTGAAAAGACATCATCATCAATCTTTTACGTAAGCAGCGTTTTCCCTTTGTGGAGTAATATGTGTGTGTATGTTCAGATACAGAGAATGGGAGAAGAATAGCACAAGTTTGTAACTGAGATTGTAATTGATTTTGAAAATGTCTGTGGTCTTTTTCTACACTATGCTTTCAGAACCAGTTTGCTTTACTGTGCTTACATGACGCATGAGCTGAATATTTTTGTTAATGCCATGAGTTAATGTGGTGCATGATCTAGTACTAGAGTCTGATAGCTCTCACTAAAATCTGATTGACAGGTCAGTGGCATTAAGATCAGTCTTCAAATGAACTTTTGGCCTTACTGAAGTCTAGTTTTACTGTTGCTGTGAGAGGTAATATTTCACCAGGAAAATTGTTACTTGCTTTACTTAGAGAGCAAAATTTCTTCCAAAAGTATTCAGGCTCTGTCCTTTATTCTAAGCAACTGAATATTTTTAATGTATTTTTAGTTGTTTTCTTTCACTATAGTTTACAATGGACTCTTTCTTGTGCAAAAAATTTAAAAAATGACACTTAATAAGGGAACTACATAACAGTGAACTGCATGGCACACTTCAGGATTGTTCCTTCTCTGCTATGCTTTAAATCCAGAAATTGATAAGTTGCAGATGATAACTCTAGGAGAAAACTTAAATTTTCATATGCTGATTTTAGAAAAGTGAAAGGGAAAGGTGGAACTGAAAAGATTGAGCTTAAATAATGATGCATAAAATATCAAAAGATACAGGTCAGAAAAATAAAACACCCTACTGGTTTAATATATTTGTAGACAAGGAATTTATTAAATTTACTCCATTATTTATCACACTAAATTGCAGAGAGTAGATTTTGAGAATAAACAAATGCAAAAGAAAAAGATGCTTGCAATGAGCTTTCTTCTTTCACAGTACGTCTAGATAGTCAGCTTACTTCTCTTTCATGTTCTCAAGTTTTAGGGAAGATTTCTATTGTGATGACACTGCTGGATACTTCGTTCTGGGAGGCAGTGGGTACGTAAATGGTATCGAAGCGTTCTTTGGACCTGTGAAATACTATCGCCTCAACGTGTTGGAAACAGAACAGGTAAGCAAAAGCACTACTTGGGAGTGCTGAAATATTCGCAGCCAGCTATGACTGTATTTTATTTTTTCAGATGGAGTGCTCATCAAGTGATAAACTAGCTATGAAGCACAATAGTATCTGGGAACATATGTCATATATGATCATTTTCTGTTGAAATCTGGCAATATTAGTTACCATTTCAAATGCTAAAAGATAATACTTTGGAAAGTGTGTAAAGCAGTGTTTGTAGATCTATACTTAATGAGGACATATTTTCACTACTGCCTTGTTCCCAGTGTTTCTGATGATACAGTGTTGGATATATTTGATGAATCTGTGGTTTTGATGAAACTGATGGTAAAAGTCACATGGGTTTGGTCAGTTTTGGAAATTCATCTGTGATTTTTTGATTATGCTGACCATTTAAATAGACAGTGGTCTACTGTGGCCAGCATCAGGTTGTCTGACACACTAATACGATGTGCCAGATAAGCTGATTGTAGTGAACGATTTGTTTCCTTTTGTTATTTGTGTGCAATGCATCTTTCCAGCTGAGAATACACAACAGCAGATGGGTTGCCACTTATCCATCATTTGCCTTTTTACAGATTTCTAATCCTCTTCATGACAAAGACACAGTGGAACAAATTGAACTTTACTATGAGAGATGTATGGACATTCAAGAAATAGTTTATGATTACAGATATATTGTAAGGCAAGGCGAAAAAACACACAGAAGTTGTAAGTGTTGATCTATGACATGAATTTTAAACTGTCATCTTTGGAGACCTGGTTTCTTTCCTTTAACAACTGGATATTGATCATCAAAAGTAAAATTAAATTCAGCCATAACAAGAAAAAAGAGTTTAGTCTCATTACAGTTAGCTAGAACTGGGGTTTTGTCTCTGCAAATACTTTTGTGTCATGGAATAAAAACTTGAATCATCTTGATATGTCTTCTCCAATAAAACAGGTGCCTAAAGGGACAAAGAAATACTCTCAAGCTTTCAAGTATGCTATGCAATTGCCTTTCTTCCATTTCATTTTCAAAATGACCCTAAAGGAAAATGAGTGGGTTTTGCTAGAATGTTTCTGCCACAGTTGCCTAACATTCAGTAATTAACCAAAGTGTCCACTTTGGTGAAAGGAGAAAGACATTGCTTAAATATGTGCTGAAAACTAGCTCATGTTTCTAATTTGAATTCGACTGAATGCGTTGTGACCAGAGTATGGAAGAAGAAATCTAAATATATTTATAAGTGGCCTGTGCTAGCTGAGTGAGTTTTTAGCTTTGTGTTAAGGGTGTGCTCATCTTGTCCATGAATTTTTAGTTTACTAGAAATTTTTTTTTCTGTCAGAAACTTCTTTTCAAGACCAAAAGTCAGCTTTCATATCTTAAATATTTTGCTTTCTCTAGGTTACTATGAAAACTATTATTTGGAGCTGATTCACAAATATGGAGAAAAATCCAAATGTGATGCTTTCATGTGGGGAAAAGAGCTCAGGGAAAAGTACCACACTTTGTTCAAACTGTTACAAGAGATGGATTTCAGTAGTCCAGATGGTAATCATGTTTCTTTTTTTAAATTGTTCTTAAATAACTCAACAATATTTGTTGTGTAGTTTAGTATCATTTGACTTAACGTGTTATACTTTTTTTTTTTCATATTAGCTAACTTAATATAGGAGTGTTAAGTAGGTTCTATGTTGTAATATGCTGCAGGTGGAAGGATGGCTTATTAGGTAGAAGGAATCACAGAAATATCCTTATGTTTGTAGTGGTTAGTTACTTTGAGATGGTATTTTGGATTTTTATTCACCCTTTATATTCAATAATAATTGTTTCTCTAGGAATTTTGTCTGCATTGAGAATACCATTCAGCTTGAGAAATAGCAGAATCTATTATTCTGTCTGTTATTCAGTTTCTGGGGAAATTGGTTCCTAATTTTAACTCTTGCAGCAACTGTGTGTTCTATATTTGATTTTTAGTGTTAGAAGATGGAAGTGATACAGTTGTAGAAGTTGGCCGAAGGATATTTGAGAAGGCTGTGAAAGGTCTGTCCAGTGCCAATGGCCTCAGCAATTTGGGCTCCTCTGTCCCTCTCCTGGTGGATTCCAGTTGTTGTGGATACCATAAGGCTTCCTATTTCCTTGCAGTTATATTTGAAACAGGGCTTGGTGTGCCTGTGGATCGTATAAAGGTACTGTATTTAACATGTGCTGTTCTGTCTGTGAAATTCATTACCTTTAAAGACTGTTAAGAAATGGGATGTTCCATTGAATTTTAAAAAGTGAAATGGCCCTCAGATCCAGGTGGTTGAAGGGATTCTCCAGTAAAGCTACTAATAAATACCTTGATGGCAGTGATATCTTTATGAAAGCCTGATGGTGGGAATCCTAATCCTGCTCAAGCAGAACAAGGATATAGTAAAGATCTGAAAATGGTAGTAAAGTGAACGGCATAGAAAGTACTGCTTTTCCTAGTCACTGTGGAGCCAGGGTGAGTACGAGCCCTTGAGTCACCCACAGTCATTTGAAGACAGGCAGGAAAAAAGTCCCAGATCAGGCAAATCTAAAGTGGAAAGGTTGCATAGTACAGTCAGGAAAGAAGTCTGATTTTAGAGTGTGCAAAAATGTGACACTGAGTATATTATGGTAAAATGAGCAAGGGTAACCAGAGGAGAACAGTTTTCTTTTGTAAAAAAGTGACTGTGCTTCAACTGAGCAACTGCAGAGTTTGAGAACTCCTGACCTCTTAGGCAGGTTGCAAATAACTGAAATGTTTCAATGTGTTCTAGGTCACATAAAGGGAAGGTGTTTATATGTTAGGGGAAGTATGTGGTATAATAGTAATATATAAAACACTCATAAAGAATAGCAGATCTGTCTGTTGTAGTTAGAGGACACTAAATCAGAAGAACTTCTCACAGGCCAAACAGAGACAAAGCTCACCTGCAATTCTTCAAAACCAAGAAACCTTAAATAGGAACATTTTTTATACCCTAATTATAGAGTATACAGTGCGTATTATGGAGGCTAAGTCATTTCAGCATTGGATCTGCTTCAGGTAGTGTAGGAAACAGTTTAATATCCACCACAGATGGGACACCACTGGCTTTCTTACTGTGCAGGTGAAAATAATAGTAGTGCTGAAAATATCTTTTGGCAAATGTGTGGTACATAGACCAATTAACATGTACCTCAAGGGAGATTTGTGCTGAAACCTTATCAGCCATGGATTCCATCCTGCTAGTCCTGTCAGATCCCTAGAGTAAGATTCTCAAATGCTGTTTGTTAGCTTCCATATGGTTCCACAGAATTCAGTGTGAAAACTCCAGCTGGCATCAGTGGGACTAGTTAAGTCACTGCTGAGTATAAGAAGTGTCAGAGTATAAACAACACTGTAGTAAAATGACATTAAAAAATTGCTGCACATTTAGTGATGACAGAATAAATGCCATATTTGAAAAGTATTTAGAGCCTAGTTTTTCTCTCTAGTTTTCTGTGCAAACATAAGACATTTTGACTACTTTATGGCTGTACTTGCTTCTGTAACTGTGTTTACAGAATATAGCTAGTATCTCAGCTACCAGTATGAACATTCTGTTCCCTGTAAATTTCCTGCAAAGTGCTTAATTTGTGAACTGTGCAGTGAATTCACTCTTGTTTATGTCTGTTGATTTTTGCCAGGGACTGCTGTATAGTTTGGTTGGTGCTCAGGGGAACGAGAGACTTTCTGTGATGAATCTTGGCTATAAACATTACCAAGGGATTAATAACTATCCACTTGATTTGGAGCTGTCATATGCTTATTACAGCAATATTGCAATAAAGACATCCCTGGATCAACACAATATAAAAGGGGAACAGGTAAAAGAGTTATAAGTGTATCTGAACTTGTTTTCTGTGCAAGTTATTTTTCATATTCGTATTGTGTGGCCAGAAGATTTTTGTCTTGATTTGCAAATATTGGCTCATCTGATTCGTGTCCCTGCCTGTGGCAGGAGTGTTGGACTAAATGGTCCTTAAAAGTCCCTTCCAGCCCAAATCATTCGATGATACAATGTTTGTTACAAAATCCCCCAAATTATATGTAGGTATCATTACTATGTTTCTTAGGAAGGGGGAATCAAAACAACAATCAGACTCAAATCCTCAGAATTGTCCACAAGGCTGTCTTTTATTAAAGTCCAAGCCTTGGCTCCTGAATCCTTGCTCAGATTTTTAATTATTAATATAAATGGATGTGTTTATTAAGCAACTGATCTGCTGTTTCAATAGACAGACGTCATGAAGTTCCTGCAAAAGATGAATTGTCCTCTCCATACTTTAACCTTTTATATAATCAAATGTAATGACTTGGTTGTTAAATAGTTAGTTATCTAATAAAGTTACAATAAAATGATTTTAGAATAGGCTGCTAAACAGGAAGTAACACAACTTTATTTGTAGAGAATAGTCAAGGTAGGTTAGTGCTACAATCCTGGCTTATCAGAAAAAATGATTATTGTACAAAAATAGCGAGATTCTAATTGCTGAAGAACTAAAATCTGGCAGACATACCTAGATAAGAGTTCTGTGGGTCAGGCCTTCATCAAGCTTTCTGCCAGTCCTTTTCTAATCTTTTGAAAGCAATTTCTATAGAAATATTAAAGCCTTGAAAGATTTAAATACACTTCTTTGTCATTTTAAAATGCATTTAATACCAAAAGATGGTTTGGGGTTTTTTTTCAGTTGTTGGTGTCTTGGCATTTCTTTCTGGAGTAGAATGGACTTACAGTTTTGGAACAAAGCAGTAAATGTTTTTTACAGTGGATGTAAGAATAGTTCTTAATGCACTGGCCAACAGAGGAGTGATGAGAATTTTAAAATCCAGACCTGATTGTGAATTTTTAGGGATAAGCAGGAAAAGGACAACATTTTCATTTTGATAGCAGATGTAGAAATTCACTGTGAAATTCTTGTGGAAGTTAATTTTTTTCTGTTCACCTACTCTTCAGGCATTTGTTGAAACTGTAAGACTGATGGATGATGAACTGCTAAAAGCTCAAACAAAAGAAAATGGTGATGTCTTTATGTGGTTAAAACATGAAGCAACAAGAGGAAATGCAGCTGCACAGGTATAAAGCAATACATTTCCCCATTCTTGGTTTTAGACACACTCAGGAATGTACATCTATAGACCATGTAGGAAGGTTGCAGAGGAGAGCAGACAGACTTTTCTCCTTCTACCCAGAATTGCTTCTTTTCTCTGAGCCTGGACTACTTCTCATGTTCCTGTTCAATAATATCCAGTAAACATGTAAAAGCCATAACAATGATGCAAGGCAGAAGGGAAGAGTCTTCAAGTCTTGGCAACCTCCTTCTCTGATCCTTTTCCCTGCTTCTGTATGTGATACATTGCACTAACTGCTGCTGATCTGAGACCAGTAGCAGTATATTGTAATACTGAGCCATTTACATGCATCAAATCTGTCTGTCACTTACCTCTGCACTTAAATCAATCCAGACTTCATGATACTGACAGCTGTAAAAATAAGCCTGCTGTAGAGTTAGTATCAGTACATTCCACCACTGAAAAACTCTCTGAATATTCCTGTTAACCAGTTCTTTTCAAACTGTTGAGGGTGTATACTAGTTTGTTCTCATATTTGAAATGCATCTAAGCCTACAAAAGTCTGCTCCTGCATTTATAGCATTACTACTTAAGTTGTTTTCTTTTAGCAACGTTTGGCTCAGATGCTGTTCTGGGGCCAACAAGGAGTGGCAAAAAATCCTGAAGCTGCAATAGAATGGTATGCAAAGGGTGCGATAGAAACAGAAGATCCAGTGCTGATATATGATTACGCCATTGTGTTGTTTAAGGTAAGTCATATTTCATGTTTTCACTTCAAAATCACCATTCCTATAACATGATGTTTTAAGTTATCTGCAGTGACACATGTAAGAGTGTATACAGGTGCTTTTAGATTTACTCTGAAAATCAATAAATAGGTATGAAGATAATGTTGATTTTTACCAAAAAGAGGCACAAAAATTTTAAAAAGAGCAAGTTAGAAACAATCTTACTTTATTCCTATGCATATTCAGGATCAAAATACCACCCAAATTATGGATCCTAATTTTTCCTAATGTCTTGTCACCTCAAGAATCCAACCAGTTAGTAGGCATAGGCTTTGGTGTAGAGGCGTAGGTAAAAGTTTGATCCTTTCTTAGAATGCCCTTTATTAGGATGGTTTTTTTAGTTGGAATTAAATTATCCCTGCATGCAATTAGTTTTTCCCTGCTAGAAGCAGTAGACAGAAGATGCTAAACTGAAGCATGACCTCACCTGTGAAAAAAGAGGTGTATCAGCTAAGTGATGTCACCCATAAGACATTCAAGCACAAAAGCCTAGAAATATTGGTGAGAAATATTGTTAAGTCTTCATTTCATTCCTTTGACAGTGGAGGGTTTTTCTCTAGAAAATGCTTGCTTAGGTTTAGCTTGTGTTAATTTTAAGCACACATTATCTGTTTTGCCTGTGTCTGGAATTATTTTATGTGGACATCATAAGCATGATGTCTGTAATATTTCCTCTAGAGATACTCCAACATCTTTTATCAGGAGAGCTGAGAGCTCTTACTCACTGCCAAACTGTGCACAACCTATGCCCCTTTGAATGCTATTCATTCTTCCTTAGTTGCTCAGAATTAAAGATCTGTGATATTATTTACCCGTAAAAATCAGTTGAATATACTGGTGAAATAATTGTTTTTAGACTGAATCACTGAGATTTTGTAAGGCTATGAAGGAAGGATGAACACAAAACTGCTTGTTGTAACTGTTTAAAGCTGAATGACAATTAGTAGGTAATAGTATCAATATTAAAAGACATTTTGAATGTGCATAAGTGAATTTTTATCAGCCTGCATTTGTAAACAATGATTGTTTCACATATCTGTTTCCTAGGGTCAAGGTGTGAAAAAGAATATAAAACTCGCATTGGAGTTGATGAAGAAAGCAGCAGCCAAGGTAAGATGCAATAAATATTTTATTGTAGCAATTCTGTGTCTTACTGCTTGCTTCATACAGTGTTATCACCACGAATGGTGAAAGCCTTATTTGCCCAAGCTGGGAGACAAGACCACTCAAAATCAGCCAAAATTTTTGTGAAAAAAAAAAATTCTCTCTACTTGCATCTTTTGGAACTTGATGTTAGTTAAGTGATTTACAGAGTGAATATTTGATCCAGGAGCATGGTTTTGCCTCATATTCCTAAACATTAAGGGAGAAGACCTGGATGTCCTAAAGTCTCCTGTTTTATTTCCATAGTAGGGAGAAACATTGACAGGCACCACAGAGCAGAGGAGCCTCACTCTATTTAATGATCTAGGACAGCCAGGTTACTCAGGCCATGATCTGGTCCTTAGAATAAAAATGAAGGAGTACCTAGACCTTGAATACATTCCTAGCTCTTAGAATCAGAATTAGTTAAATTACTGATTATGACAGTTGGACTTCACTGCTGACCACTATCAGAAAAGATTCGTGCCAATTCTGGGATTCTTTCGAAACAAGAGAGACTTAACTGTTTTACTGCCTGTTTGGAAAAGGCTTAAATAACCTGAAAGGCATTTATGATATGATCAAAATTCCCTTGATTCAGGATCTGAGGAACAGCTTGCTGGAAGACTCCTAGAGACATCAATTTCCTTACTCTTCTTGAGCTCATATACTTGGGTTCTTATGCTCCAATGCACATTTTCTATACAGAAACAACATCATAATTATTGCAAAGTTTAACGGCTCTTGCATTTTAATGTGCACGTTAGTAACACTGCTGGCATACTTACAGCCCCATATGATCCACCCGTTTATGCAAGGAAGCTGGGACTCATTGCAACAGCAATAAAAACTGTCTCAAGATTTTCTCTTGAGTTAAGATGCAAAGATGCAACTTGGTAACAGCAAGTAGCAATATCTTAAGGTGATCTGTGTGATGTTGGTGAAGTTTATTTTTAAAAGCAGCGTTACAAAGTTCTGCATATGCTACTTTCTATTTATTCTCAAGGAAATGTTCTAATTTAAAAGAACTGTTTTTTTTGATTGCTAATCCTGTCAACGAGTTTCTGGGAGTTCACAAGAATAGGTATCCTGTTTGGCTTTGAGGAGAAGACAGGGGAAAAATAGTCACAGCTTGTTCTTGTCAACAAGTAAAAGTCATGGCTGAGACTTGGTAGAATAAGATGACACTGGAGTCTTATTTCTCACTCTATATACAAGGCCACAGGGAAAAGTAGTGAACAAAAAAAAGTCCCAGAAGTGACAAAAAGCAGAAGTGTGACCTGAGATTGCTCTTCTCCTTCCCTAAGGGCTTGCCCCAAGCAGTGAATGGATTAGGATGGTATTACCACAATTTTAAAAGAGACTACAGAAAAGCAGCCAAACACTGGTTAATTGCTGAAGAATTGGGAAATCCAGATGCATCATACAACCTTGGTGTCCTATATTTAGATGGGATTTACCCTGGAGTACCTGGTAGAAATCAAGTGAGTAAATATTTAATGGTATTAAATATGTATTTCTTACATTAGGTCCCAATTCAGACGTTTTTGCCTCATTCTTGAGATTGCTCTGTTCACCCTAAGTTGGATTTTGATACCTTTTATCATAAAGAAGTATTTTACTGGGGGATTAGGTCAGATTGCTTAGGGAGAGAGATGTTGCTCAAATATCTCAGTCAAAATTATATGCATGTGTTTGTATTCTTTTAATTTAGAAACAAAACAGGTGCAGGTTTTACTCCTTCCAGTGACAGCAGCCAGGAAGGATAGTGTGTGCTCTCACATCATGTGACCCTTCAGTTCTCAGTTTTGGATTGGAAAGTTTATAGGGAAGGGATTCCACAATAACTGAAAGAAGCACAACCTTGTCCCTCAACCTATGAACAGCTATGCTACATTCACATAGCTTCTGTGAGCCTCAGAACTGAAGTGAGAAACCTCCAATCCAGACTTGAAAATATAATTATTTGATATAGTCTTGGTAGACGGCAGTATTTTATTTTGTTTTTCTGTGACAAAACCCATTAACATATGTGTAAAATAAATTTTCCCCTAATAGGAATGGTCTACTTAATTTATATTTCTTTTAATTAACTTGGAAGTGTATGAACAGCAGCAAAAATGTAATGAGGTAGACTGTAATAAATGTTGGCAGACCTCATACTTAGAGCTAAAAAATGTTTCCAGTGTGGCCTTTGAGTTCTGAGGTCTGGATATACTCCAGACAATGAGCATTTCTGCTGCCAACAGCAGCAGTGCTCACCAACATGTACATCTGGCAAACACATTTTCCTTCCCCAGAGACCAAAAAACACATTTCAGAGTGAACTGATTGTAAGAGTACACCAAAAAGTGCCCAGGTTTCTTTATTCATCAAAGCCAATGGCAAGAAGGAGTGTGTAGTCCATCCTCACTAACAGAAAGCATATATGGATGGTTTAAAATTTCCTGAAATAAACTATTTTGGGTTGTATGCAGGTTTGGTTTACTTCACTGATTACTGTTCCTGAGGATTAAATGTGGAGTCACACAGCCTTCCCACTTCTGTAGCTTTGGTCCTGCTTACTCAATCTGTGCTATCTTTTATAAACCAGTTGCAAAGATTTGAGCACTGTGGTTGTGATCTGCTGAACATACAGAGAATTGCTGCTGCTCCACAGTCTTCATTTGGCATTGCAAGTGCAAAAGTTCTTTTCTCCAGGATGCCTTAATAATCTTCCTACTAGTGAATAACTAATTTTACTTTTGTCAATGCATGCAAGATTTTGTGTTAGTGAGTGTTAGTTAAACATTTAGACACTTTTCTGTTTGATGTTCCATATGTTACTGAATATATGTTTTTCAACACTTTTGCTAGCCTAAACTATTAAAAACTCAGAATTCAATTCATCTAAGTACACTAACAGTAGTTAAACTATCTTACCCTCATTAGCTAGCTACCTATTTTTATTCCTTTGATGAAAAGGGTCCTGAGGAAGAAATCTCAAAAAAGATTAATAATGCAAAATTGCTAATTGTGTCTTGTTTCTTTGCAGACAGTTGCTGCACGCTATTTCTATAAAGCAGCCCAAGGAGGACATATAGAAGGGACTTTGCGATGCTCTCTGTATTACATCACAGGAAATATGGAAGACTTCCCTAGAGATCCAGAAAAAGCTGTAATGTAAGTAAGGAAACCATTTATAAAAAGAGAATATATTTCCAATGTGATTATTTTGATTATTGGTGATTTTTATGTCTGTGCCCTAAATACCTTGTACTTCACAGTGCTTACCTCCGTGGCAAAAGGTTCTTCTGCAGTAATATTTGATCTGCATGAGTATGTGTATTATTTAGATGACCACTAGATTTTAAGAGATACTGAGTACTTTTACTACTTTTTTTTTCCAAGAACAACTCAGAGAGATTATATTGAACAAGTCTTTGTATCTAACAAAGCCTTGCTATTTTTTTTTATTTTCAAGAAATATCAGTGATGTGGTAGAATTGGCATTTTGCATGAAAAATAGGCAGATAATTATTGATGGCACCTATTAACTCATGTTTGTTTTCTTAAAAAACATTGCTAAGAAAAAAAAACATAGGATGTTTCTAATACACTCATAGAGATGAATGGACTTCATATTCTCAGTCAATTGTCACAGGATTGATGCAGTGACTACTGTCAAATCCCATAGTTTGTCTTACAGAAGAAGGCAGATGGTGATCCCATATCCTTTTTTATTCTCTGAGTCTACTGAGTTGGGATAACATTACTGGAGCATGACCATTCATTTTTTGTTTGTTCTCTTCCACAGCTGGGCAAAACACATTGCAGAGAAGAATGGCTACTTAGGTCACGTAATCAGAAAAGCTCTCAACGCTTATCTGGAACTTTCATGGTATATTTCTTCTGTTCTCTATATTTTCTTTTTTTCACTTACTTTATAGCAAGATAAAAGAATTAATAATGGGCTATCACCACAAAGAAAAAAAAAAGCAGTAGCATTAAAAAATCAGTTGCAAAATATCCACTGACATAAAGGGAAGGAGGGCTTGACCCAAAATGTAAGTCAACGGCTCTGACAGAATCAAGTGAAAAACAAGGAGTTCGTAGTGTGAAATAGTTGTATCAACTGTGGTTCTCATCCCATAATATTTGTGTAATGTGCACTGCATTAACCAGTGAACACCTTTTACTATTCTCTCTGTTACAAATATCATCTTTTACCTTCTCTCTTCTGTATATTTCTGTGTCACGAAAAGTCTGGCTGCTGGATTAGATTTGTTGGATTTTCTGTGAATGGTTAATATTGTCTTTTGTGTAAGTATAATAGGGGGCTATAATATCCAATGAGCCAGTCAAGAGGTTTCAAAATATTTTCCAGGTTAATGCTCCATCTTAGCAGCCTCTGTAGGCTTGAGCATCGGATATTGTGTGTGCAAACATCAGACTGTCATATGCTATTAAAACAATGGCTCATTTAGTCCTGCAGCTTCCTCCTGTAAGTACTGAATTAGTGCTTCAGGCTAAGGAGATCTACATGAAACTGTCAGTGGACTGTTCTGGAGTAACCCATTCCTAGAAGTGTCTTTTCACTCAGTCCATCACAGACATTTCTTCTTAGACTTGAACCCACTTCTGAACACTGAAAAACTCTGTTGATAGTTTTGTAGCGTGTTCTGTTGTGCAAGCCTGTGACTCTGCCCAGCTCACTTTGCAGTCCACAAGTAGATGACAGGTAGAGCATAAAGATTCCAGAAAGTCTGGGCTCAACAGCTAGGAAGGAAAATCTCTTGGAGTCCTGCTTGAGATGCCAGGGTGTAAATTGCATAGGTATAAATCATTGCACTGCCAGTCCATCCAAGTAATATCTGTTCTTCAGTCATTCTTTGCAGACACGTGTTTTACACATCTGTTTGTCACGGTAGTTTGATTTTCAAAGACTCATGCAAAGGCTGTAAATATAATTTCTTTTCTTAGTTGCCCTTTGAGACTTAAGGATCAACCAATTTCCCAGCTTTCCCTTGAACTCCTTCTGTAGTCCCAGGTCTCTCTTGTACTAGATGTTTTTACAGGGCAAGTACAAGGAATAATTTGTAATAATGCAGAAATAGCTGGATAACAGGAGGTTACACCTGCTAGTTCTGTAAGGACAGCTGCTTTCACAATTTGATTTAAAGTTGCTTTGCTTAAGCAGCTACTCTTGAAGTCAAATGTGTATTTGACCATATCTTCCAGTTAGCTTCCAGTTAAACAAGCCACTGAACCCTGAAACTTGCCATGGTTTTACCTTTGTGTTTTGGAAAAAATCATTGGCAGCACTACTCTTTAATAGGAAACTTCAGAAGGAAAAATGTACCCACCAAGTGGGGTTTTTTATTGTCTTGGTATTTCAAAACTACACACATGATTTTAAAGACTTCCTCTTACTTTTAAATGCATAGTCTTCATAGTATAGCGTAGATGAGTGGCAGAGAATATGAGATGCTCTTGTCTGGTATCAGAATACTGAATTGCTATACTGCAAATGCAATATTAAATTTTATTACTTGCTTTACAGCCGGTGAGATGCATAAAGTCCTTAGAAAAACAGAGATTGTTTTTCTATTCATACATTCAAATATAAGGAGAGACAAATCTTTTTTCAAAAAGCTCTGTCTAAAAAGGCAAGAAAAAAACAAGTCACATAAATGAAAGGTAAAGCATACCAAAAAATACTCAGATTAATATTAGACAGATATATACACAGCTAAGTTAATTATAGATTTTTTTTTAAGTAGAGTCTTTTAAAAATGTTTTGTCTGAAACATTTAAATAGAGAATTGGGCTTAGTATCAATTTTTCTTTTCCATCAGTCTGGCACTTAGAGTAAATGCACACTGGAGCCAGTAGCTTCATTGCAAGAGGAAAAGGGCTGCAAATACTTGAGATCCAGCACGGCTGGCGACACCAAGTATTGCCTGTATATGTCGCTGTTGCATGGGTTTCCCAGCCTTGTGCTCTTAAACTTTGTACCAACATTTTGCTCATAGGCAATTTTATACATTTGTTTAGTGCTTTTGGGTTTTTTTAACAGTAAGTAAAGTGCATGTTATTTTTGTAAGGTTTTTCATTAATTTATTTTTCTAACATTAGGCATGAAGCTCTGCTGCATTACCTTTTAGCAGCTGAAACTGGGATTGAAGTGTCACAGTCAAATTTAGCACACATCTGTGAAGAAAGACCAGTGAGTAAATGAATTCACAACTCCTGAAAGGACCCTTTGTTAATGATAATGTGTGCCATTACCTGGGATACGAATTAAGCAATTATTTTCTTTATAGGACCTAGCAAGAAAATACCTAGCAACTGATTGTGTCTGGAGATACTACAATTTCTCTGTTTCTCAAGTCAATGCTCCATCATTTGGTATGTATAAGGAATTCTTTCTAAATTTTAATTTTACCTTTTATTTTAAATTTCAAGAACTGCATTTGTCACAACTTCTATGTGAGTAAGCAAGTTGAGGGAGGGAAGATTAATTCCTACTAATCATACATTTGCTTTTTCATGTTTTAATAGGAATATCAGGGGAGAAAAGGTAATTAAAGTGTTTTATTACAGCAGAGATTTTCTGAAAATTTTACTTTTATTGCATTAAATGGATAAAATTTTAATAAAATAAAATAAAAAAGCTAAGCCCTGAGGAAAGTCTAGATATTTAGGAGTCAGAGCAGTTGACTCAAAGTTTAAGAAAAAAAAGCAGTAGACTTTAGGAGCTCAGGCTGTTTGGTTTATCAAAGGGAAAATCCAAAAGCAAATATACTTCCATATCATAATTGAGTCATGAGAAACTAATAAAGGCTAAGCGATTCCTTATCTAATTTATTATTAGTTTTCCTCTTTGGGTACAGAGTTTATCAGCATTGGTAGAGCTTACCTTGGAGAACTAAAGGATTCTCTAAGGTCTGTTTGCAAATAAGTTACATTTCTCAGGCCTTAGATTTTACTACATCTAGGGCTTCAATAACGAAGTCATTTTGGTACCTCTGAAAGCTTTACTGAATATTTGAAAACACTGATTGTCTCACAAGAGCACTTCAGTGATTTGTAACAAGCATGTGGAAAAGTGGAGTGTAAAACTAATTCATGCTATTCATTTAAATACACAGTGTGGGAAATTTAAATGTGTGGAAACTGAATACAACGTGGATATAGCCCGAAGCCAGAGGAGCTGAAAAATGCTGTTAGCTTTCCTGAGGAGTTTGTAGACACCTTAGCAAGATGTTGTTTGGTTGACCCTTTGGTAGATCCACTGCTACAAGCTCACATTAGAAAAACTTCTGAAGGTCAGACTCATAGGATGGGACTGTCAATCTATTTCAGCCCTCTGTAAAAACACATGGGATTTCTTGGTAGCTGCTGCAGATGCACAAGCCAAAGTGTAGAATAGTTTCAAACTATTTGAGGAAAGCTTATGTCAGGTAAGTGTAGACACAGTCACAGGAGTTTTTAAATTCTGTAGCATAGCACAGACTAGTGCAACATCATGCTTGCTCCTGTCTGGGTCAGTGCCCTCTCTTTTGATGCATTTCAATATGGTGCAATGTCACAGAAAGATGTCTGTAAAATATTTGCTAGGCATTGCTCCCTTTTAGACCAGGAAAATTATATCCCTACTGTTGTCCTGGGTTGAGTTGGATTTGAAACTAATGAAATTATCAGCAGCAACATTCTCTAACTTTTGGGAAAGGTTCAGCCACCATAGTGTCAGGCACAGAGCAAACACATAGATGGCATGGTTTTAAGTTTTATCAATTTAGTAGGGCTAATCTGACTAAATAAGGCTTCAGGTTGTCCAAAGACAGATTCAGCAAGTGAAGAAGGAATGAAATATATAGACTCTCAAGCCTCCGATTTTGTAAAAGCAATGTCATTCACTAATTTATTAAAGAGAAACAATGAGAGATTTCATCCAGAATAATTATTTTCAGTGGGAGTGTGATATAAAGTAGCCACAGAGACAACCAGAGAGAAAGTACATTAGGTTTTTAGTATTGTGCTTTAAACAGAATTACTGTTAATTTCTTCATCACATTAAGAGTTGGTTATTACTACAAATAGTCTAAATGATCTTCTGCTGGTTTCTTCTACAGCTTATTTGAAGATGGGAGATTTCTACTACTACGGCTACCAGAACCAGTCTAAAGACCTTGAGCTCTCCATGCGGATGTATGCCCAGGCTGCCTTGGAGGGTGATTCACAGGTGGGTCTGCAGTCATGGCAAAACAGAGGAGTGTAGAACAATTGGAGAATTTAGCTGTGACTGGTTCTTCTGCTTGGCCTCATCTGCACCAAAGAAACCTGCTAGAATAAGTTACAATTATTTCAAAATACCTTGTGAGTCAGTAGTTGCTGTTTCATAATAGAAGATAAACTTAGCAACAGATTAATGGTCTTAGAATTAGGCTGCTTTGTAAGCTAAAGGTAAATGGCCTAATTTGGTGCTACCTTACCTTGACACAATTGACTTGGTTGTGACCTCAGTATTTTTGCTATTCCAAGAGGAAGAATTAATAGACTGCTGGGCTGTATTCCAGTCCTATCCTCTGCCATTTTATGATAAAAGAAAGAAGTTTGGACCATTTCCCTTGTTATGTTATACCAAGTGAATCCCAGGGTGAATTTTGTTCACTAATGAAGGTTTCTTCTTAAAATGCTTTATAATTAAAGAATACACCATGTCACATTACCAAAGGCATGCAGTGTTTCACCACTGAGTTTCCTGTTCTCAGGCCCTCCTGAAGTGTCCTGGGTGCAATATTCTGTTCTCCCTGTCCATATAGCAATATCCCCAGATGGTGTCTTATATGTGAACTTATCAAAAGTATCATGGGTGGGTTTTGTTATGAGGTTATTGGGACAAAACATTACTGCTAAACTAGCAAAGGAAAGAAGAGATGCATGAATAGTTACTTTAAAGTATGAAAGTCAAAGTGATGGGGAATCCTGTAAAATGTCTCATGTGTGTTCATCTTCATGACTCTGAAGAGACACAGTGCTGCCTAAGACTAGTCCAAGTAAGCAAAACCATAAGATTAAGGACTTAAGTTGTCTGGAGGAAATTTCTGCTCTCAGTTTCACTATTCAGATTCTGTTGATCTGTGGAGCTATGTGAAGGGGAATTGAACAGTTACAGAATAGAAATCCATTTCTGCTTTCACTCTGTATTTCCCTAGGAGAAAAAAATGACAGTTTGATATGGTGACTGGGCTTAAAGAGCAACTGAAAATAAGAAGAAAACCATCTGGAAAAAGATACAAGCTAAGAAAACAATGTCACGACATCTGAATGCTTCTTTTGCATTTTCAGTATTTACCTATTTACCTGGTTAGGAGAAAAGGCTCTCATAATTATTCAGTGAATATTACATTATACTAAACAAATTTAGGGAAGACAGTTATAATTATTTAGATACTTGGTGCTTAAATACAGATATGAAAATTTAATATTTAAAAAGTGTGCATTTTTTTTTGCTGTTAGGGTTTCTTCAATTTGGCCCTTGTCATGGAAGAGGGCAACTCCATACCTTCGTACATTCTAGATCATTTGGAAATTGATCAAGCATTGCATTCTAGTAATACATCACTTCTTCAAGAACTGTATTACAGGCGAGTCTTTTTTACCCTTAATTGGTATCTTCTGGTTTTCCATGTGAGTAACATTTTCGCTGGAGGACAGCAACTCCTGTAATTACTAACTTTGTTCACTTTTGTGATTAAGGCAGGTTAAAGTCAACATACTTGAAATTCTTAAATTCCATAAATATATTTCAGTTTATGCCTGTTAAAGAGACCTGATTATACGTGGTTACGTGAAATAGCAGGGACTGGATTCAATAATCCAGGAGGCCTTTTCCAGTTCAATATATTTAAGTTCCTAAGTTAGGCATTGGTGATTTGTATGCAGTTCAAGCCAATATTTCAATTCTAAATGTAGCATAATTTAATACAGAATTTAAAAATGTGTAACTGGGATAATAGCAGTCCTCCCTATTGATTCTGCAAATATGTCCAGGCTGGCACAGATATTGTGGCACAGAATATTAGATATCTGAGAATGTTACAGGTCTGCTGCCTGAATGACCTGTGCCAGTACTATTCATGGACAAACCACCTAGTGTCCTCTGGTTTCAGTACAGAACTTGGATTTCCTTTACCCAGGTATTGGAAGGCACAGTGGGGATGTGAAGCTTACACAATATTTGGTGAATTTGTGGAACTGCCTTTCAAATATTTGAAGAAGCAGGAGCTAATGGTCAATACAGGAGGCTGGGAATGATGAGTGTGTGGTTTATCATCTGTTTTGCTACTGAGTGAACCCAGAAAGGTGGAGATGACACCAGTGTTGAAACTTCATTTTTCTCTTCACCAACAATCTGCTGAAATTGTTTTGCATTGCAGTTAGACTGAATTTGTACGCTAAATTACTTCCAATGCACATGAAACTGCTAGTCAGACACATAGGGGTCCTGGACCATCTGGGATTGTAAGCTTGAGTCTGAATTCTGCCTTCACTTGGGCTGAATCCACCTGCTTTGCTGTGCAAGTAATTCCAGAGTTGATCATGCTGAAGGGTTTTCCTGTCATCATACAAGTTTGTCCAAAATGGCACATACTTTTATATATTTATATATATGTGTATATATATATGTATATATATACATGGTCTACGACTTTATAACTAAATTATATGTATATTTGTAACAAAATTTATGCAGAAAAGGTATATATCTATATCTATACGTCGTCACTCCCTCCTTAGCTTTGTAGAAAATAATCAATTGAAGTTCAAAATAGATGCCTGTGATTTAGCTGTCTAAATTCCCTTAGAGGGGAGTAGTATTTGATAGAACTAAGAAAGCTGCTCAGCTCACCCTGCAGGAGGGTATGTACCTTGTGCTAGTCAGCTACAACACTCTTCAAGCTCTAACTTCATTCTATTGTATAGCATTGTCTCTAAAGGAGTTTTGGCACCAGTATTCTGTGTAGGCAACTAAATTTCTGTACATCTAATTTTAAATCAAGTCCTTCTGCTGTTGCCTCACATTAGTTACAGCTTGAACTGCGACTGCTTTGAAAGTGTAGCCTGGATGCTTAGACCCATTTTAGACTAGTAAGAAAACAAAAATACTTCTCTAGGGTAAGGTATTCTGTGCCTAATAAGTCTAAGCTGGTATTTTTCTGAACTTTTACTTCACCATCTTTGAGATAGTGATGATGAGTTTGTTTTTCAGAATTACTGGTTCTGCAAACCCATTTGAGATTCCCAGATGATTGATGCCACAAAATTGTGGAGGAGGACTAATTAGTTGTTTTTATCTTCTTGTTGTAGGTGCTGGAATAATAGTAACCAAGAATCAATTAGTCCATGTTCATTAGCATTGCTTTATTTTTACATGAGAGTTCTCTGGAACAATGTTTTACACTCTACTCTGGTATGTATTGCTCCTTTATTACATGCACAGTTCATTTGGAACTCCAGCTTGGCTTTGCACTGTTCTTACTATGTTTTTAAAATTATTGTCACAGATCTACTTCATGGGAACATTTCTTTTATCGATTCTTGTTGCATTTGCAGTGCAGTCTTTTCAGTCTTTATCTGGTAAGTATGTGTCATAGTAAAACTGAAGAAAGAGGAGTGATCTTTTTAGGTCAGTAAAACCTTCAAAAATGAAAGCAGAATTCTAGTTTTGGTAGAAGTACCTCTGAGCAGTAGCTTCTTTAACACATAAGTCATTTTTTGATCATTAAAAAGGAGTAGATGAAGAAAAGCATAACTGTAAACCTTGGTTTCTGAAGAACTTCTCCTGGTAAAGGATATTCTTAAAAAAAACCTTGACTGCATGTGATTATTCCCCATCTCTCAATATGCAGTACTGTTACAGTAATTATATGACTTTGATTCCCTATATAGTCTCTGCAATATGTAGTCAGAGCGTGTTTCCTGTTTCATAGGATTGGATCTCTTCAGATGCAAGGTGGGAGAAAAAGTGAGGTTCCAAGAGCTGGTACATTGGAGTAACTTAGTAAGAGTCAGTTCAGACTCTTAACACCAGTAACAGAATCAGCAAATATATTCAGTCAGGAGTTACAGAACCTGTCGTAATAATTCTGATAGCCTGCTTTCTTTTCTTACTAGCTATTAATTTATGTAACTTGGGAATTATGCAACAAATCTATAAAGTATATAGTTACAGATATTCTTCTTTCAGTATTTCCAAACCTTTGAATATTATCTTTATATGTAATTTTACATCCACATAATACTTAAATATTGATTAATAGACTGCCTAGACACAGTGGGGTTTTCTTAAATAATTTCTTTTGACATTCTTCTGAAGCTTGTAATTCTCCTGGAAGAAGATCAGAACCATTGTCACATGATGTCCCTTCTTCCTTAGGGAATGACAGTGAGGATGCTACCAGAGCAGTACAGCAGGATGAACCTACTTTTTCAAATGATTTATCACAGCAGGAGTCAAACCCTCAGAGTCCTCTTGTCACCAGCTGAAGTGTAGTTTTCTTAAGGTTGACGCCCATTGGGAAGACAGGATATGAACAACTGCAAATCCAAGAACTGGCAACCAAGCCTGTACATGGCATTAATAATGCAGTCCAACAGCTGAAGTTGTAGGGAAGTTCACTGATCTGACTTCTCCAATACAGAGGAAAACCATCCCTATAATTTATTTAACTCCAAACAGATGATGCAGATTATCTCTATACCCAACACACTATCATACTGTATGTCATGGAAGGACCTGGAAGGAAACCTGCCAAAGTCTTTGCCTAATTGAAAAATAAGTAAACATCCCACAGGTTTAATGAAGTTTTACTTACATGTCTAATCTCTTATTAAATTGCTTTTACTGCATTTGAGCTTATTTATTGGTGAAATTACCAAAGTTTTCCAAGTCTGAATCATGGAAATTACATAAAAGTGAAACCCAGTCACCAGTACTTTCCAAGTTCCATGGAAACCAGTCAGGACTTCAGTATATTAAATGGTAACAATGAGTTTTTTGGCATTTTATATTCCATGCTGATTTTTCAATGTGAAAGGTGTTTTGTTTTGAAAGAAAACACACCAGGTATATTTGCAATATGGTCATAACATATTAGTTATGATTGCTTAGTCAAAGTTTTACAAGCATCCACATTTCTGGTGGACACAACAAAATGTTTCTCTTCCTGCCAAGAGCCACTGATTAGAGAAAGGAGCTCCCCAATGAATAAATAAAAAAATATTTAAGTGTCATCAGGTGACACAAAGTGAACAAAAAATATTTTTGTATTCTTCTGTAGATAACACTGGCAAGGATTTATTTCATGTTCTATAGTGACTCTAAAAGACACATTTAAATGACAGTTTATTTGATAAATGTTGGATGGGACATGGATAACATGTATGGAGTGCAAATACCTTCTATCTGATTTAAAGTTGTCTGTAAAGTGGCTGTAGGAAGGGTCTAACCTTTACAGCAGGTGTGCAATCACCTCTGCAAAATGATGTAGATCACAGACTACAAATTGCATCAATCTATGCATTATTGAGGGTTAAATCCACTTGCCTTGCACTACATTATTTACTCTTGTAAATAAAAATATTTTTTTAATTCAGCCTGTGTGTGGAAGAATTTCTTTTAAGGCATCTCTTGGATGAAATGCTATCTTTCTGTTGAAATCACTCAAGATGATTATCTACATGTCTGTTTTCTTAGCTTCAAATGAGACAATCAGCTTTCACTTTCTTTGAGGAATACAGTTTTCTCATAGAGCAAACCTGGAATATTGTTTTGTTTTTCAAAGCAAAAGAGCAAGGCATAGGAGGTTTCAGTAAGAAAGGAATGATTTAACAGGAAAAAAATCTCTGACCTTAAAGAGAGATTTTTATATTTATGTATAAATGTTTATACATACATATCATCAAGGCATGTTTCACTTGCAGAAAACTGAAACTCAGATGTGTTGAGAGAAGAGTTGATGCTTTGAGGCAGCAGCTCCCTTGATAAGCCATGGGATAAAAATGAAGATGTTGAAGCTCCTCCCCCTCTGCTGAAAAAGTAAATTGTGTGTCACATTACCAAGTTTCTTATTTAATTGATCAAGAACTGTGCAAAGATTACTTTTTGTTCTTAGTACAGTTGTAGATACATATTTTATTCTATGTATAGGTGGGTATTTTAATGTGTTAGAGAGGACCTTGACTTTTACATAGTAAACTGTTGAACTCACTGCGGTTAGATTATGCGTATTTGATATCCATTGCAAATGGTCCCAGGTCCCCATTATTTTTGAGTCTGTTTTGAGTTGCAAAAACTTGTGCAGCTAAATTTGATTATATCAAATTCCTTAGCACAAAGATCCAGGTATTTCAAGAGCCCTCTCAACTACTTTTGTCACCTAATAAAAGAAGACTGTGCATCTGTATTAAAACTGGAGTAGGTTTAGATGGTAAACCCAGAAGCATTGCAGGAAGTCAAGTGTAGCCTTTGAAGACAAGCAGACAAATGTCACAACATAGGCACAGTGTTAGGTTCGGTACCAAATGACATGCACAGATACATGTTCACAAAATACTATTTGGGTGTGCATAAGACAAATCCTGCTTATAGTTAGCTACACATTAAAGGTGTATTTTGCTACAAATGTCACATGTAGCAAAACTGAAGCCCCTGGTGAAATACTAATCCCATGGGAGTTTGTCAGTGGTGGTGTGATTGCAGCCCATGTGTTGCAATCTGGGAGTTCTCCAAGCAGCAGTGGTTTAGATTGTGTAAATACAGGTCAGAGTTAAGTGTTAGCACTCTGGCTCACTCTGTTTTCCTCGCCAAAGCCCATGTTCTGAACTCTAGTAATTAATTTGAAGAGTTCTGCCAGAAACACAATTCAACAAGTATATTGTAGAAGGTAATTGCTGAAGCTGCAATACATTTCATGACGCCAGCAGTTAATAGTTCCATCTTTGTTTATTGTTTCCTATTACAACAGAAGTTTTACTGAAATATTTTAAGATAAGCAGCTCTTCACAATAAACTGGCAATCCTGAAGGCTAGAATAATATTAGCTACATTATTGTCCTATACATCTTATAAGATTCTGTTGGCTATTGACAACCTAGAGAATCAACCAATTCCCAGTGAGAAGAATGGTTATTTGTGCAAAGTAGCTACATAATTCTGCTGCATCCACAAGGAAAGCAGGGAGAGAAGGGAAAAAGAGTTGCTGCATCAAGAATTATTTTTCATAAATTGAATCGTGATCAGTGAACTTCATAGTTTCTGCAGCCCATGTTGAGTGTTCAGGGTGGGAATAAGGAAATAATAAATCACAGTTGTAGAGCTGAACTGCTGTATATAGTTTGTTTATACACATTTGATACAAGTCCAGCCATCTGAACAACGCAGGTCATACATAAGGCAGTGTAAATGATGACCATTTTTCTTTGTCCCTTGGTTCTGCTCAGAATCATCTCTAGCAAATAAATTATGGACAAGAAAGAATATCAGAAGGGCTATTTACAAAATAGGTGCTAAGTTTTCTAAAATGAATACGGTTTTTACACCAAGTAAATGGATTTGTGTGTTACAGAAAGTGACAGGGGAGAGACATTGCTATGTGCAATGTATCAAGCGCTGTGGGAAGAAGGGAGAATCAGATAGGTGGAGATAAGCTAAGAAAAAGAAGTTGATGTTCAGCAGTTCTGAGTAGTTACCAACTACAGCTTTATGAAGGAAACAATTCAGACCAGTTATGAAAGGTTTCCATCTATGCTGAAAAGTTTGTTGAGCTCTGAATCGCACAGTAGGGTAGTAGCAGGACAGCACCAAATGTGGAGGGCATCCGTATGGGGGTGACTGACCACTGGCTGCCTGGTGTTGCTTCCCAGAACATACAGTGAAGAGCTTTGCATCCCAATAAATAAGCATGAGGACAGACTTAAAAGTTCTATATTAATACCTTGCAATGTCAGTGTTATTTAGTGATAGAGGGGACACTTGTGAATTAATCCTGGTATACTGATTACATGTTATAAGCATACCCCTTGCTGGTATTTTTGTATTCCCATTTGAGCTACTGGAAGAGCATAGATGATGTTTAAAAACCACATGTGAAACATGGATTATCTGTGAAGAGAATTCATTTATAGCAGATTCTTGTCTGTGTAAGCCGACCCCATTGATTAATGGACTGTGACATTTAACACTGGCTGTTGACCCTTATCCTGAATGAAGGATACAATGAAGCACAAAGGCATGAAACAAGTTGAATAAGCTTTGGCAGAGGAATTCTATCCATACACTCTCTCCTTCCTCACATAAATGTGTGAACTCTATTAAAAGACTTAGATGTAGGAAGAGAATAAAAATAAAAGGCTGGATGCTTTTGTTCGAAGGGGAACAAAACTAAAGAATGTTAAAGGGAATCTGTACATGGAGCAATTTCTTATGCTGTCTTCTAAGACGTAGGTGACAGGAACAATTACTAAATAATCAACAGAAAATTGTAAATAAAAAACCTGCAGCATCTGGAATATAGGTGTGTTGGAAATGCATCACAGCCTCATTATTTATCTAAATACCTAATTCCTATGCCAGGAGACTTCATTATATTTGCAATAAGGAAAGTAACACTGAGTCTATAGCTAATTAGAAAATCAGACCATATAAGGAGAAATGAGTAACCCAAATGGAAAGGAAAAGATACTTGCATTATTGCAGTATATACTTATGTAACAGTTACAGTAAGCAAGAAAAAACCCCAAAAACCACAACCAAGCAGAAGACAAATCACCTGCAGCAGATCTGCAGATTGCCAGAATGATCAGCAGATCATTCTGAGGCACTGGTGTTCCAAACTGAAATTGCACCAACAGTGCTGAGTACCTGTTGACTTAAGGGACTTGGGTTATTTGACAAGTGCTATCAGATACCCATCCACCTTTGGGCATCTGAATAACCCCTTGAAAGAAAACTGGCTGCAACAGCTTTCTTTTGTTTGTCCACACTGACCTCCCCTTAATCACTCATGAACTGTCTAGATAGCTCCTAGTGCTTAGCATTGCTCTTTGCTCTTATCGGTTATGCCAGGTGAGCAGGAAAAAGCACAAGTCCATTAGCAAACCTAACACCCTTTTTTATAATCTGCCAAGGCAGGAACTGAGATACCTGCTTGGCATTATCTATCTGTCTATTACAGCACGTGCTGAGAAATGGATTTACACAGCAAGTAACAGTGCAAGTTATAAGCAAATCTCCCTGGATAGGCTTGTAATGATAAACTAACCAAGGCCAGGCTCTGCTGTGTGGTTGTGATGAGTTAAACTTTTCTTGTGAGCCCATTTACCTCATCTGTTGTTTCTTGGACCAGTCTTGGTCCATAAAGTGACCAAATGGTGCCCAGCCATTGTCTAGGAGGATTATTCTCAAATGAGCTTGAGCTAGGTCAAGCAGCATGCCCCCAAATAGCTGAGATAATCACAACCCAGTGCCCAAGCCTACCCTCCAGACCTTGTTCAGTTTAGTCATGCAGATGAACCAAGACTGTTTCCCTCTCTTACCGGCCATGAGGCTCCATTCCACCCCCAAGCAATGACTGAGATTAGTCCTTCCCATTTCACCTGCCTGTTTATCAGTGTGAGCCTTCCAGCAGCCCCAGTGTGGTCAGAGCTGTTTTGAAGGCTTGCTTTCTGGAGAGAAGTGTGCTCAGCCTGTGTTTGTAGAACACAGGACAGTCTTTCCAAAAAGCACCAGTACTAACTGGAATGAGAAATTAGTGTCTCCACTCATGTTTCATAAAGACCAAATTGTAGTTTTCCCCTTCTGCTCTGCAGAGATAGTAGTGGCAATAACACTGTCCCTGCCTCTGTCCCATATCAGCTCTGTCTTCTGTCCTGCCTAGGTGACAAATTTTAGAGGCTCCTATCTCTCATCAGTCCTGCAATGCTCTTCCAAGCCAGCTCCAGTTGCACATGGATAGCCTTTCCAATTTAATTTTTGAGTTAAACACAGTACACTAGTCCCAGGAAGCAAGTTAACCTTTGCAGTTCAGTTGGTTACAACACCAGTAGGGGAAACCCAGATACACCTACTCTAATGTAGAAAACTCTAGGCTTGTTCATGAAACAAATATTAGAAGTCGCAGAGGATCAGGCAGCCTGATCAGGACAAGGAAGTCGGTGAGGCCTTCTACTGGCAGCTGTAAGTAATCTCAAAATCACAGGCACTAGTTCCTGTGAGTGAGTTTAACTCCACTGACATCAGCTGCAGAAGCAACAGAGCGAAGCACAAACAGTCCATCCAGGAGTTTCCTGGAAAGCACTGATAACAGCTTCCTGACACAGGTGGTGGAGCTCCCACAAGGAATAATGTGCTTCTCAACCTCATGCTAATAGGGAAGGCCTCCAAGGTTGGAGATGTGAAGGCTGGGGGCAGCCTTGGCTGCAGTGACCATGAGCATTGGAGTTCAGTACCAGGCAAGGAGGAAACAGGGCAGGAAGCAAGATTCCAACTCTGGGCTTCAGGAGAGCTAACTTTAGCCTCTTCAGGGATGTTCTTGGAAGAATCCCATGGAAACAGGCACTGTAGGAAAAAGGGGTTCAAGAGAGATGGTTGATAGCTAAGGATCACTTCCTCCAGTTTCAAGAACAGTGCCTCTTAATGAGCAAGAAGTCAGGCAAAGGTGTGAAGGGACCTGTGTGGATGTTTAAAGAACTCCTGTCCTTACTCAAGTCTAAGCAGGAAACACACTCGAGACGGAAGCAGAGTTGGGCCACTCTGAATGAATATAGGGATATTTTCAGAGTACATAGGACTGAGACCAAGAAGGTCAAGGCCCATCTGATATTAAATCTGGCCTAGGATGTCAAGGACAAGAAAAGCTTCTTCAAATACATCAATAATGAAAGGAAAACAAAGGATAATGTGGGCCTGTCACTGAATGGAGGGGGACTCTGGTAAGGGAGGATGCAGAGAAGGCAGAGTCACCAAATATCATCTTTGCATCAGCCTTCAATGACAAGACTAGCCCACAGGGATCTCTGACCCAGGAGACCAAGGTAAGGGAATGATGGAAAGAACACTTTCCTTTGGTCAAGGAGAATTAGGTTAGAGAATACCTAGGTAAACTTGACATCCACAAGTCCATGGGCCCTGGCAGAATGCATCCACAAGTGCTGGGAGAGCTGGCAGACACCATAGCAAGGCCTCCTGTGATCATCTTTGAAAGGTCATGGAAATCAGGAGAGGTGTCTGAGGACTGCAAATGTCACCCCAGTCTTCAAATGTGGCAAGGAGGAAGACCCAGGGAACTTCCAGCCAGTTAGCGTCTCACCTCAATCCCTGGAGAAATGATGGAGCACCTCATTCTGGAGGCCATCTCTATCCACATGGACAACACAAAGGTAATCAGGAATAGTCAGCATGGACTCACTAAAGATAAATCATGCTTGGCTAACCTGCTTGCATCCTGTGATGAAACAACTACCTGGATGGATGAGGGGAAAGCAATGGATGTTTTCTGCCTCAACTTCAGCAAGGCTTTTGATGATGTCTCTCACCTCAACAGGATGGAGAGATGAGCAGAGAAGAACCATCTAAAATTCAACAAAGACAAATACAGGGTCCTGCACCTGGGGAAGAATAACCCCAGGCACCAGCACAGGCTGGGCACTGACCTGCTGTGAAGCAGCTCCACAGAGAAAGACCTGGGGCTCCTGGTGGACAGCAAGATGTCCATGAGCCAGCAGTGCCTTTGTGGCCAAGAGGACCAGTGGTACCCTGGGGTGTGTTAGGAAGAGCATTGCCAACAGGCTGAGGGAGGCGGTCCTGCCCTTCTGCTCAGCCCTAGTGAAGCTCATCTGGAGTTCTGTGTCCAGTTCTGGACTCCTCAGTACAAGAGAGACATGGAGCTCCTGGAGCAGGTCCAGAGGAGGGAGACAAAGATGCTGAAGGGACTGGAGCATCTCTGTTGAAAGGACAGGCTGAGGGAGCTGGGCCTGTTCAGGCTTGAGAAGACACAAATGAGAGGGGAGCTCATCAGTGTCTGTCAGTACCTGAAGGGAGGGCGGCAGGAGGATGGAAACAGGCTCTGCTCAGTGGAGCCAAGCAACAGGACAAGAGGCAGTGGACAGAAACTGATGCCCAGGAAGTTCCACCTGAACATGAGGAAAAACTCTACTGTGCGAGTGACAGAGCACAGGTTGCCCAGAGAGGTCTTGGAGTCTCTGTCACTGGAAATATTCAAGAACTGTCTAGATGCAATCCTGTGCCATGTGCTCTAGGGTAATCCTGCCTGAGCAGGGAGGTTGGACCAGATAACCAACCAACTCTTGTCTCTTCCAAATTTGCCCATTCTGTGATCAGAATTTTTTCCTCTAGCTCTTTTTTAAGTCTTTCCTGCTCAGCTGTGTCTGACCCCAATCAATAGGTTTTTATAACATCACCATCAGCCTTCAGAAGCACTAGTAGGCCAATATTTAAGAGTTGATTTTTTGACCTGAAAAGCTGCCATAGATTAGAGATATGAATCCAAATATTCTAAGGCCTAGAGTAATTGACATATTCTTCAGATAACCAATTTAAATTAAGAGAATTAAAAATGGTTATCTACACTGATTAAAAGCATGTCCTTACAGAGGCCAAAACCCACCAGAGGAGTGACAGCCATGCAGAGATAACCACGGCAAGTGCACATGTGAGCCCTTGGTGCCAGGAGCCAGAGGCTGGCAGGCAGCAGCGTCACTGTCAGGCAGCAGCGTCACTGCTCAGCCTGTTTTTCAGGATTTCCTGGGGCAAATTCTTCTATCCTGTGAGACACCACATTAGTGTGCTCTGCAAACATACCCTCTGTGCCTTTACAGTGTTAAAAGGAGATAAAAAGCTTCATTTTCATATCTCAAAAAGCCGGTGCCAGTGCACAGGATGTCCTTGGCACTTGGATACTATCAGCCTTGCAGAGGGATCATGCATGACAGTTGGTTACACTCTGTTGCTGCTATCACAGATAGAAACCACCTTGTTCAGCATTTCAATTAAAAAAATACCTATGCACCATTCCAAGAAAGCTTTTCTACCCTACGTGATAGTTTAGTTCTTTCTTTCAAACTGAATTATCTTGCAAACCCCTGCCTCCTCCCCTGCCTATCTACCCTGTGCCCCCATGCCATTATTCCAGGAATATTTAGATTATTTTGTGATGCAGTAAATAATTTTTATGGCCATAAGTCTGCCTATAAAAACCATAACATTTGAATTCCCCAGGCACCCACCTACCCCACCACCACTTGCAGATGAAAGCAGAAATTTAGATATCTACCCTGTTGCTTTGTGTACCTGCCTCATATAATTCCAGAACTATTTGAAGGAGTGATGATCTGGGTTTAATAAAGACCCCTTCTGCAAATATATAAGATACCTGCAATTGATTCTTTCACTTACTCCAATTCAAGTGTTTCCTTTGAAACATTTAAATGGTTACACTAGTGTTAACAAATACATGCCTAGAAGCAAGAACTTCAAGATGCAGTTTTTGAAAAGACACAATATTAATGCTACTCCACTAAAGAATAATTGATCTAAACTATTTTAGATATTCATCTCACCCTTGTCACCCATCTGACCATGTGTCTCCTTGACACATGACATGGTTTAACCTCAGCAGGTGACTAAGCTACTCATTCACATGCACTTCTCCAGGATGGGAGGAGGAAATTGGAAGAATAAAAATGAGGATATTTGTGTATTGAGATAAAGACAGTTTAACAGGTAAAGCAAAAGCCCTGCATACAGGCAAAGCAAAACAAGAAATGCTTTCAATGCTTCCATGGGCAGGGAGGTGTTCAGACACCCTCAGGACAACAGAGCTCCATTGCACATAACAGTAACTCGGAAAGACAAACAGCGTCTCTCCAAATGTCTCCCTTTCCTTCTTTCCCCAGCTCTATGTGCTCAGTATGATGGACTCTCCCTTGGGTCAGTTGGGGTCAGCTGTCCCAGCCATGTCACCTCTCAACTCATTGTGCGCTCCCAGGTTCCTCACAGGTGGGATGGGGTGAAGGGCAGAAAAGACTTTTACACCGTGTAGGCACTGCTTGGCAATAATGCAAACATTTTCATATTGTCAACACTGTTTTCTGCAAAAATCCAAAACATGACCCCATACTAGCTACTATAAAGAAAATTACCTCAGCCAAAACCATCACAACAAACAAAAAGAGTTTTGTACTTTAAATTGAGGGTAGCTGTAAAAGAAAACAATTTTTGTTTGACTGTGAATAATAAATAAATGAAAGCAATGGAAAAACAAAAGGAAAAAGGACACACAAAAAGACCCCAAACCCCACAGTCACTGGAGTCCTGAGAGTATTCTGGAGCCTTTTACAGTAGCCATCACTCTTCTATACAGAAAGAGAAGAGCAGTTCTCTTGGTCTTGATTGCATTTCTCCGATTATTACAGTGACTTTGTTTATAACAGCAAAGAAGAGATTAGGATATTCTCCTGGTAAAAGAAGACAAAGTAGTCCAAGAGAGATTCATCCTTGTATGGGCTATCCCTGATGCTATCAGAATGTCAACCTCTACTCTTCAGTGAGGAGATAATGGTCCCCTTTCAGCCAAGAGTAATGGGTGAAGCTCAGACTGTAGCAGTTCTTGAAGCCAGCTTGAGTTCATAAACCATGTTAGATTGCTGATGTTGAGTGGCAATCTCAGACATTCGACATCCATAACTGGTCCAGGACATGGCTGGACTGGGGTCTGCTGCTTGTACCCTGTAAATTTTCCATATTTTTGCCATAGTTTTTGTGCCACCAGCCCGACCATAAAGCTCAACCACTGAAGGGTAGTCCACCCCAATATACATTTATTGTCGCAGGTGGCATGAATTCATGAGGTGCATAATCTACATCACAATACAAATTTATTTCACCTCCATTTGATTCACAGAATCATTCTCTCAGTATCCTTCTTTCAAGACCTCTGTTTTCTAGAAGCACACATAACAGTATCCTCAGGATTTGTGTGCCACCAACAAAAAAAAAAGTGAGGAATTAGGTTGTTCCTTTGATGTCAGATGAAGTATTGTACAAAACCAGCAGGACAGTTTCTGATAGAAATGGGATATTTTTGCAGAAAGACTAGACTTTACTCTCCTACAGACATAATAAATAATCAACTAGTATTTCCCCATCACACAGACAACAGAGCAAGTTTTGACTGCATTTAAAACCTCCACACAAGTTAACTCATGACGGGGGAAGAGAAAGGAAAGAATAACACTACTGCAATAAAAATCAACAAAAAGATCCTCAGTGAGTACATCCTTCAGAACATTGCTGACATGTCCAAGAAAAAAAGTCCTTCCCCCACATCTCCTCTGGTTCAAGAAAGTACTCTGAATAGAAACCTTTTTCCTTCCTGTTATAATACTGTGGATTCAACCGAGTAACAGGTGCCAAATTATAAAAAAAAAATTGAACCTTACCTGCTCATTAAACAGCCACAGTTTTAGACTATGTGTCCCCAGGAGCAACCCTGCCCACCATGAGCAAAACTTCAGGCACACAAATACAAAGCTGTTTCTGATGCAAACAAGCAAGCCTAAATCTGACTGCCCCTAGCAAGAGTTGTTTTTCTTCAGCTGCTTTTCAGCTGTTTTCAATAATTTTTTTTTTTTTTTTTTTTTTTTTTTTTTTTTTTTTTTTTTTTTTTTGCTTTTAAGCCTCTAAGTCTCCCCAGCTGTGCCCCAGGAACTTTGATTTAGCTAGTTCAGATACTTAATTTTTCTAGAGCAATTTTTCTCATCCTTTTTTGAGCTGAAAAGCTGCTTGAAACTTTTAGTAGGTAAAAAGTTTTCCAGCCCATCTTGAATGGCATTTGTATGTAATCCAATGGATATAAAGTAACATTTTGGGGACTACTTCATTATTTTTCATTTCTACTTAATTTTCTTATTTCCATGCATGGAAATACATGTGAATATTAAAAAATAAACAATAATTTTGACTGCTTGTGATATCTTACCCAGCACCAGTTATCCTACTAGTCATTTGCAGGCCTAAGACTAAGAGCTGCCCATCATACAGCATACACATTCAGGCACAGTCAGGCTTTGAAAATTGTGTCCTACAGAGGCTGAGGTCAATGCCTCCTCCTGAGGTGAGCAAGGCACCTGGCCCAGGTGACGAAATTTTAAATTCCTCTGGGATTTGCAACTAGGAGAATTGCCAGGACATGTCAACTGATGGTGCTGGAATGGCCCTTTCTACTGGTCACATGTGAAATCCATTCTCAGCTCTGTGCTATTCTCCATTAACCAGAGTTTGACTAATTGAAAATGCTCTATGTACACTACAGGAATTCTGCCATCCAGTCTCCCTTGTCGTTTTTAAAAGGTTGCTAAGTCTTTTAAATGCTAAATTTTATGTGAAAGGAATAAGTGTTCACCATCTAGTGAGGAACAGAGTATTTTGTAAAACTCATGTATTCGGCATTTTGGCTTAGATCCGTGACTGAAAAAAAGAGAGAGGAGACCCCACTGATCTCTGTCTTTATTCTGCCCTGTGTCTGAGCCAGGCCCAAGCCCTGGTGTCCAAACCCCAAGAGCCACGACCCAACAGCTCCACCACGTTGATGGGGTGAGTATGGGGACCACCCCAGAAAAGCAGACCTGGCTACTGTATCCTACTGCATCTTTTGAGTCTTCACTGCCCTACAAACACCCTAATCCACCCAGGGGTTTTGTTTTGTCTTTGTGGATGCTCTAGCTGAGTGGTCCTTCCAGCTCCTACCAGCTTGAGATTTTTGACCCCCAAAACACCTTCCATGATGACATCTATAGTGTCTCTGTGGAAACATTTTCATTGACCAAAAAATCTCGTTAGTTACTGTTGCTCAAAAGTTACCCAATGAGGTGCCCTGAAACTGGGTTTTAATTAAAAGTGACAAAAGCTGAGTAAATGTAGCTTCAAACATTCCTGCCAGTATGGTGTGACAAGCCTTCCCTGGCACGGTACTGCTGCACATGGTGTAAGAAAGACCAAAAGCTTTACACTAAGCTGTGGCTCAATGTAATTTATTCAAATCACCTGTTACATGTGGTCAAGATGTCTTAAAAGCTTTACAAGTTGCCTCTCGGGTATTATCCCTCTGAGTCACATCCAAGAGGGGCAGCTGAATATGACTTAGTAAGAAGTTAGTTTTACTAATAGACGAAGACTCTTTGTGGTGCTCTCAGGCAATATTCATATCCATCACAGGACAGTTCATTGCAACAGTAGAAGACCACTTAATCAGAATCTCCAAATTCACCAAGAACCAGACCTGTCATTCTCCTGAAGGGACTAATGATGACCTCGAATGATCCACAAATTAATCTCTTGAACTCTTTTTCAGTTAGTGGTTTCAACAGTGTTGCTTTCCTAGCTGTAATATCTCGGTTTTATAGCCATTGGTTATAGTCTGGTTACTTTCCCTCATGGGTCGTTCTTCCAGCTGCAGACGTCTGTCCTAAGTGTACCCACCTGAAGCTCTTGCACACAACACTCCATGTGTGTGCATACCTGAGGTGAAGTGGCCTGGCTGCTGTCCTGCAGAGGGAGGGAGGTCTCCTCCATCCCTCCCCTGGCAGTGTCCAAGAAGAAACCCCTGGGATGGCGTGCCCCTGAACACTGAGCTGCTTTCTCACAGTACCTCAGTGAATGCTTTGAGCCCATCTTATTTAGGGCTTTGTGGAGATTGTGAATCCATGGCTGACTGGGAGGGGTGGACTGGAGCCGCTCCATCACATCCATAACCATGTGGTTCTTAGAGAAGGACTGCCAGCTCCATGCATCTGAGCTTAGGATGCCTTGCTTGGCTCACCTGCCATTTTGTTTTACTCCAAGGGAAGTAAAACTCATTCCTTTCCCTGTGTTTCAAGGCAGTGTTGAAATTGCTGCTGATGAATGCAAAATGCTTTCTGCCTGCTGCCATGTACATGAAGTCATTCAACCATCAGGTCCAGCCAGCCACCCAGCCCTAGTATCAATTCCACCTCATCCCACCCCTGGAATTCCTGGCCTGTTTTGGAGCTCTGTTCCTCCAGCCCCACTCCTGCTCTGTGATTCCTCAGTCCTCAGCAACCCAAGCTTGCAATGTGATGGAGGGAGGAGACCAAACAAAATATCATTCCCTGCCCCCCCTTTTCCCAAAATGGGTGAACAACAGCTTGGGGATTCCTTGGTTTAGCAGCATTGCTATGTTTTTAGGGGAAGGAAGAAGAGCTGTCACAGGCACAAAGGACTGAAGGCAGAGATGGGATCCCACCTGGGACACAATGAGCTGCTTGGGATTTCTTGTTTTCCCTGCCCATGGACAGAGGTGTCAGCTCTGAGGGCAGTGAGGTCATGCCCAACCTGGCTAAAGGCAGCACCAGGCTAAGTAGATTTCCCCAGGATGTACGGCTTCTTTCCACTTCCAGCACACCAGCCTGTGATTTGAGCCATCATGCTGTAATTTTCTTCAGAAACACTCCTTGTGTCACGCGTGTCCTCAAGCACGGGTCAAAGGATGCTCTGCACCTTGTGGGCAGGAGCAGCCATATGCATCCCGCCCTGCTGGGGAGTGTTTGAAAATGTTCTAGCACAGTCTCTGAGGAAGACAGGGAAATTGCACTGATAAGTATCTTTAAGAATATCTTTTCAGATGGTATAACAGCAGGAAGCAAGAAACAAAAGTCAATATCATTTATTTGTACTATGCAGCAACACCAGAGCCAGCCTTCAAGCTGGCAACCATTTGAGATCCAGTGCCTGAGGCCATTGCATTAGTCAGTTAAAATAGGGCTTAATTTTCTTCTCACTCACATGAGTACCATTTTTCCTAATGTCAATTATGGCCATGTATTGCTTCACCAAGGGCAGCATTTCATCCACAAATTGTTTGCATGTCCTATAATTCATGCATTTTGCATTGTGTAAAAAACCCCAGTCTATCAGCTGTGGTGTTGGTTGCAAAATTTCTGCTCCTGTAATTACTCTGATTGTTTATGTCATGGTAATGTGTCCTTAGATGTTAAGCCATGTAAAAAGATTGATACACCAAAAGTGTAAATGGCAATTAGGGAATTTCATCAGGTGCTGAGTAAGACACGATGCTTGTGACAGTTTAATTCTAGCCTTTGCTCTGCTTCTCTTGATATCTTCTTGAAACACTCAGATCTTAGTTGTTAGGGGAAACCTGCTTAGGGACAACTCCATTAAATCAATGTGATTACTATCCAGCATGCAAAGTGAATACTCAGTTCTCTCATATGGATCATGTGTTTTCTGTGTAGTAGAATTGTCATAATAGGACTAAGATATAAAATATCATGATATCTAAAATATCATGTAAAAATATCTAAAATATCATGTAAAAATATCATGAGAGGATTTACACATCCAGTGTCATGCCTCTGGCATGTGGCAACACCAGGAGTGGCCATTAGATAGTGAAAAACTTCTGAATGCAGATAAAGCACCTGAATGGAAGCACAGCCCACTGAGATGATGCAACAGAAGCATGGCCTGGCATTCCCTGGTACTTGTGTGGTATCCTTGCTTATGCAGCTCTTGAAACAGTGGATTTTTGCTTCACACTGCTCACTATTTATTTTTAAAAGACCTGATGAGATGCTGTGCTATTGGTTGTGTGTTGGTTCAGCTGATGCCAGTGGTAGCACACCAGCCTGCACCCCCAAATAATTTGCTGTAAATCAGAGAACAACCTTTTTCAATGTCTCGGTGAGTGGCTGTCCAAAGGGCCTGGCTGGGTGCCCACCACCACATGGTGAGATGAAGGAAGAGATGATGGAGCATTCAAGCATCATTTCAGACTAACCAGAACACTGTACAGTGGTACATCTGGTGCAGTTCAATGCAGAGTTTGAAACTCATGGAAGAAAATGTGGAATTTCAGTGGAGACTAAAAAGCACAGGGGCACCAAATGGAGCTGTGGACAACATGGTTAAGTTGCAAGCAGAGGGGAAGAGGACAGAGAACAGGCAATGAGTTGAAGCATTGTTTGCACATTTTGAAAGCTTCTGATGAGTGCAGAGCTCCATGACTTAACTGGTATTGGTTAAATAGTGATAGGTATTGCTGAACTTTGTCCCAGGCATTTGGAAACAGAAAGGTGGGTGGCACAACATGTGCCTATGTCCTGGGTGTGCTTTGATTCCCAACAGACAGTGAGTCATGGAAGGTGATAAATTACAGTATTTTTGCATGGGTGTAAGAAGCTCTAAGTTTTAAACCATGGGTCTAGGGTGTTTACTGCACTTTCAGGAGCCAGTTTACGCTTTAGTGCATAAATACTGGTGTTATAAGAAATACCTCTATCTTCATTTCAATAAAACATGGTGCAATTGGGAATGAGAGGCACTTTTGGGGCTGATTCCTCAGCTACTATTGAGCTCATACTTAGAAAGTCTAATAACCTTTTCAATACTCTTTAACACATTTAAAGAGCATTCTTTATTTCTCTCTGTCTGGCTAATTTTAAGCTCCACAGGTCATGTGTGATTAAAAAAAAAAAAAAATATGGATATTTTTGCCAGTTAGAAGCCAGACACCACTCAGGTCACAGGGTATAAGGAGCTTTGTGGAGACACTCTGTTTGCCAGAGAATACAGGAAGAATCTGAGCCTGGTACAGTGACACAGATAATTTGGGGTGACTCGTCATGCATCCTGTTGCCACAATAGCGTTGGCTTTGCTCCTACATGCTTGCCTTCACTAAGGACAGTCTGTAGCACTCTGCCAGAAAATGTCTGAACCTACACAGCTGTACCAAGCAATTATTTTTATTTTTCTCCATATGAAAATCTCTCATTCATATGAAAATATTGGACACACAGGTGCTTTTCTTTAGTGCTCAGTGATAAAAAAACCTCATTTCTTGTACATTGCATCAGCTCGGGCTAGAACTTGTCTGAATACTTATTTTTCTGCAAAATTCCATGATACATATATAAATAGATATTATGAAAAGAATTTTTTTAAACTTCTCTTTATTTTTAAATTCAATGCATGATGACAGGCAAGATGAACATTCATGACAAAATATAAAGACATATACTGTCCTTGAAACAAGTTAAAAGATAAAGTGTTTAAGAGTTTAAAAAAAGTATTTTAGAAACATTGTGTTTTCAAAATTTCTCATTACAGAAAATTCAAATCTTTTAGAAACATAGTGTTTAATATCCTTGTGCATTAAGCCATAATATGAAAGTCTATCATTGTTTTTTGTCTTTAAGAAATCTGTCTCTGCATTACTAACAATCTTTAAGTAACTTATTGATGGAGCCAACAGTCTCCATATTACACAGTATACACAGTTACAAACAATTGAAAAGTTATATTACAAAATATACATTAGTTCCTTTTTACATTTTTATAGATAAACATTGCATAGTTTTCAAATATGTAATATATAACACAATCACGAGCCTTTTTCTCTATAAGTTATGAAAAATTCTGTACACTCAAACAATTATAAATAAAGTGTAAATATCTTTTAGTAGGAGTGTGGGGGTGAGTGTACCAGGACATATCATGCTGTATTAAACAGAAATATTTGTTGGAATCTGTTTAACACAATGGCATGGTATGACCTGGAGCAAGGAGAGGAGATCATAGGGGAGATGTTACAAAGAGGAACCATAAAGTACTGATATGCCTGACAATTATTACCCTGATTCGTTTGTAAGAATTGCTTTCCCACAGTTATTATCACTGCTCTTGAAGGCTTTACTTCAAGAAGCAAAATAAGGTGCACGTTGTTTAAGAAATGAGTAATAGTAGACTAAAATGTTTCCTCTTTCAATGGGTGGTCAATGGAAACGTAAGATAACATGAAAACAATTCTGGATATTTTTCTCATATTTTCCTAAAGAAATAGGGCATGGGAAATGCACATTGGGATTTAAAGAAACAGATTCAAAAATATCCAGAATTGTAAGAATAAAATGAAGAAGAATTACTGAAAATATAAAAAATTCCACTTTAAAAATGAGTTGCTGACAAAATTATGTTTCAACCATATGAAGCATAAGGAAAACACCTTTAAAAAGAATATTTGACATAATTCTGCTGTTTGCTACTACACTCCAAAAGAGCAGAACTATACCAAAACTAGATGTTTTTGGAATTTCACTCTGATGCCAAGTATTTTGTCACTGCCTCACAATTACAGAAACAGTTAGAATCTCAGTTTGAATGCAATTTGCAAACACATAGTTTGCCAGTTTTAATGTTAGCTTAAAAAAGTAAATGAAAACAATTTTCACTTCTAAAATGTATGTATTTACTTGATTGCTGAATTTAACCTACTGAATTCCAAGTTCTGCAGAAAACAACTATTCAGAAGTAATTGTGTTCTAGCAGCACTGAGTAGCTTTGTTACACTAAGGGTCCTCTCAGCATTTTCATTACACATTTAATTTAAAGTTCAGCCACTTAAATGGGCTTTAAATGACACTTGGTTTACACTCAGCCACCTAAATTTTTTTTGGAAATCAGTGATTGGACTTCAGATATTGTCTAATACTCAGTAATATCTAAGCTGTTGAAAACCAGCAGAAGTACTCAGTGCATCTTTGAAATGTTCTTATTCTGGCTCTGAAATTATGCCTTCTGTCAGCCCATGATTCAGAGCAGTCTCACAAGCATTTACTAAAACATTAATAAGGTAAAATTTGAGCACAAGCAGCTTCCTATCAAGTATTGCACTACCCATGGATTTGCTAGACATTGTAGTGACTACACTCCTTATGGATTTTATTTGGGATTTTGATTGCTACATACAATTGCCAGTAAAATTCACATTATTTCCAAGTAGGGTGGTTCAGAGCACAAAAGGGTAGTGAAAACCCCTTTCTCTCCAGTAAACATTACCAGATGCCCTGTGCTAGCCACAATCTGCTCTGCAGGCTCTCACTATTGTAGGTCTAAAGCCATTCTCCACTGCTACTCTGGAAACTCCTTTTGTGGCTCAGGCAAATGGAGCCACAGCTGCACACACATCTCCTGGCATCAGCACAGGCTGGCACAGCTCTCTCCTCTCCTGCCGTGGCCACTTGTCCTCCTTCCTGCACCAGTCCATAGCTGAGGGATCACATGGTGAACAGGACTGAAAAGGACCATCCAGAGAGAGGAATGGCCACACAATCACATCCTCAGTCAGACAAGACCTTTGGTAGCAACCCGATGTCTCCATACACAGTTCTTAACGTTCAGCAGGCAGAGGGAGCAACAATTACTTTTATGGTCTTTAGCCTGAGATTATAAAATATTGTAGCTCCTGTCCCCACTGTTAGAGGAGAAAGAGAGGGCTCCAAATGGGCTTATGCCAGAGTAGGACTCCAAGAGCTTCTGAAGGATGTCCCAGCATTACATTTTCCTTCACACACATAGAATAGATTTTGTCTGTTCTAGGAAAGCTACTGTTTTCCATTTTGACCACTGCAGACAGGCCAATGAAACGTTAGGATTCCTTTTTTTTGCCTTTTTTTCCCTTCCCCCCCCCCCCCCACTTTCTTTTTTAATTTCAAGGGCTTCTTAGGTATTATGAATTAATTTCTGCTGAGTCAGTATGTCAGGAAGGCTGACCTCAACAAGTGCATTGTTTATTTGTTTTTTTAAGTTTGAATTGATTGCCACTTCTTTCATCCCTCTCTTCATGGGACTACATCAGGATTTCTTTTTGTTTGCTACTGATAACATTTGGAGGAAGGTACCACATAGTAGATCCTCTGTGAACATATCTGCCATTAGCTTTGCAATTGAGCATAGATTTTCTGGGAACTCTGTCAAGCTTGTTTGACTCCCTTCCTTGATGAGTGATGTATCACTGGCTTCAGAAACCTAACAAAATGTTCACTCTGTCCTCAGTCCAAGGTGGTTTTGATGAGTCTGGGTGTCCTGTGCTGTACCTCTGCTAATATGCATGGATCCAATACTATAAGGCTGTGTTGTTTGTGCCTGTTTTGTCAACACAAGCTACAGCTGGTGCCCTTCTTCCACCTCTTTCTTCATCAGCCATTGCCATGGTGTTTTCATAAACTTCCATAGTTTTTAGCTGCTTGTCTTTGGCACCCTCCTGTTCAGCATTGACTTTGCAACACTTGCAGAAGCCGCAGCAGTGTTTCCCACAAAAAGCCAGTGAAGACATAAGTATATTGTCCCAGGGCTCTAGGGAGTGCATCCAGATAGGTAGGAAATCCCAGTTTTGGAGCTTCTCAGGCAGTGAATGTGGTCGCCTTTTCTGCATAACATTAATTACAACCACAGCAATAAAAAGAACAAACATCGGAAGGCAAACACCCAAAAGGACTGCCCAGCCTGCCAGTGACAGAGCAAATACAAACAAAGGCAACAGAAAGAAACAGAGGAGAAGATAAAATATAGCAAACCATCTGTACTGGGCTGTTATATTTCCCAAGGTCTTGCTCATGCGGATTGGCAGGCGGGTGTAAGGTATCGGATAAAACAGAATAATCCCAGAGACATTGAAGAAAAAGTGGCACAAGGCAATCTGAAAGCAAAAACATTTGGGAAGCTCATTAACTAAAACACCATTAAATATTCCTACCCACATCATTATTACTTCCAGCTCTCAGGAAACAGTACTGTTGTCAATAAGGTGTGGGAACCATTGGGTTCTGCATCCATACATTTTCAATGAAAACATGGGAAATGTAAATTTGATATTCCACACAGGCTGCAGAGAAATTTTTAATGGTACAAACTTGGATTTTACAAAAAAAAAAAAAATTAGCTATAAGCTTATAGGGCACTGAGGAGATTCCTGGAAGGGGACTTTTTCTTTGGGTCTTCACAATCCTTTGATTCACATACTTCAAAAATTTTTTAAACAAAAATTAGCATTAAAAGGCACAGACTTCCTAAAGCATACACTTAGGAGTGTCACTTAGAGTCACTTAGACAGAATAAGCATGTATTGAACAAAACAGTACATTCCCTGCTCACCTTATCCTATTTTAATTTTGTAACTGTTATCAGACTAAAGTAAATATGAAAATACAGGTGTTTATTTATAAAGGGCATTATAAAACCAGTATGTTATCATGAAATCTGAGCTTTATCAAGATAGCATCTTCTCATGATTACATCTGTTGCCTGAGGACAATTAAATGACTTCTGTAATTTTCTTGATTTATTTTAGCTAGTAAAAACATTCATCCTATTCACAAAGGAAACGTCATTATCTTTTCACTCTGAATTGTAAAGCATTCATTCAAATGTTATCTGCTGCTAGGTTCTTTACTGGGTGGAAAATGGGAGGTCAAATCTAGGCTTCCTACTTTTCAAATAGTTTAAGGCAAAAAGGAATTCAATAAAACCCAGTCAAAGTACATTTACAAGGAGAAAAATAGATGCTGTGATGCTCACTGACACGTCAGGTAGGTAGAGAGCTTGCCAGCTTAAGGACTGTTCAACCTTCACTTAGGTTACAGGAGCCCCTGTACAATTCATGAACTGACTTAGGATCCTGAGAAGAGAGCTTACAGAAATGAATAACCCTCAGAGGGATCTCAGTATGTGGGCACTGAACTCCAAGCAGAAAAGACCCCATGCTCAGGGGTCAAGTGGCCTCCCCTGTCTCAGTTCTGAATCAATTCATGCAGATCAAGACAATTTATAAAAGCAAGATTAGCTATATATTGACATCCTGGGAATTTTTAATGCAACCTTTCTGCTGCAGCAGTTGAAGTGAATGCACTGTTATTAATAGCACACAAAATAACAGGCACCACATGAACAGCACATTTGCAGCACAGCCACTTTTGTCAGATTTTTCTTCAGAAAAGTTACAACTTCTAAACGAAGTCAAGAAAGCATTGTTTTATACTGACCTGTAATGAATATTTTAATGTACTCCCAGGACTTGCTAAGGCTGCAAGTATAGCAGTTGTGGTTGTGCCAATGTTGGCTCCCAAGGTGAGGGGGTAAGAGCGCTCAATGCTTATAACACCAATGCCTACAAGAAAAGAAACACGACTGAGTTGGTTTCAGAATGATGGAGATGATAAAACATGGGGATAAAGAGCACAGTATTTACAACTTACCAACAAGGGGTGTAATAGCAGATGTGAAAACAGAACTGCTTTGGACAACGAAGGTCATACCAGCCCCTGCGAGCATAGCCAGGTATCCAGCAAGCCAAGTAAAAGGAAATGGAAAATCTAAAAAATAGAGGAAGAACACTACTGTTAGCATAACAGAGTGATCTATGTAACAGTAACACAGCAGTGAAGACTGTTAAGCACTTAAAATGTATATATATATATATATTGTTTGCATATTGGATCTTAAATGACGTTTTGGGGTCAGTTCTACTACTTTGATTTATCCTGTTTGCTGTGTGCCTTCTACAGCCTTGCACCACTGGATATACTTTGAGATGGATACCAGACTAGGCAGACATTTGTCCTGACCTGGGGTAGCATGTGTGTTGTGATACAATCAGGTACCAGAAATGTTTCCGTGGAGGTCAACACAAAACCTTCCAGGTGTTTTAAGAGCCTTGGTTTCAGCAAGCAGGCCCACACTACAAGGATCAGATCTTCAGAAAGCTCTGAAGACCATCCTGAGAGAACCAAGTTGTTTGTTCTAACTATTCCAAGCAGATTATCTCCTAAAAATGCACTTGTTAACTCTTGCAGAGAACAGCTAATTACACTGATTAGAGAAACTAGGCACAAATGTCCCCTGTTGTCTGCAGATTTATGGAGAGAGATGAGAAGTGAGGACTTGATCAGCTGGGAAGACACAGAGGAACACAGAGCAGATCCCAAATTAAATAAGCAGTAGCTGTCAGCTGTTTACTTTCTACCCCTTGTTTTTAATTTGGGCAGTGTTCTTTGCCCAGGAGAAGACAGCCTGGGGACCGCTTTGTTGCCTTCTATATTTCTGTGTACCCTCACTTCAACCACAGGCTGAGATCTGTGCCAGGACTGCTTTTCTCTGTTACAGCTTCTAATCTCTCAGTTAAAAAGAATATGAAGGAAAAGCAGCCTGGTGAAAAAAAAAAAAAAAACTATAACATTTGCACTCAATGGATCCAGGCTGAAAAAAAACAGCTGGACAACACAGGGAAAGATAGAAAAACTCCACTATTCAAGGCTGCCTTATCCTGCTGAAGAGCAGGTTAGGCAGCAGAACAGGATAAGATCATTAATTACTACAAACTTTTTTCAACTTACTTTAGAACGAATATGCAGGCCCTGTGCCAGAGCAGGCAATCACAATCTCAGCACTTTGGTGCTATCTTTTGAGGATGAGAACTCTACATTTCTAACAGCTAATGATTATACATCTAGAAACAGAGCCTGGACTTTGGTCTCCAATGCTGTTAATCTGCTGCATTTCTCAATCAAGCTGTTCACTAATAGATTTTTAAATGAAAGAAAAAAAATGCTTGAGAGAAAAAATGGTGGGCAGTGCTCATGATTTTCATGCAATAGTATTTTCTTTGAAATATTCTATAACGTCTTCCAGATCAGGAGACATCAATAAACATGCTCAGTGTCCTTGTGACTCCTAAAAACAATCCTCAAGAAAAGGAGATAGTTACCAGTGTTGATTGTCTTCTTGATAACACTTGCCACTTGTCCTTTAAGCACAGAGTTTAATAGCTTAACGATCATGATCAAACAGGAGCAGAGAACAAGCAGGGACAAAGCCAGAAGGATGAGCCCGATGGCAAGATCAGGCAGGTCTGAGTTTACAAAGATGTGTTGGCCTGAAAAAGAAAAGGAAAATGAATTAGCCTACCCTAATTTTTGCCTGTGATCCTAAGCCCAGCTCTGGTTTTCATTCGCTCCCCTAAGAAAATTGGACCAAAGCAAGCATAACTTAAGGGGTTGATGCAAAGAGGGAAAATGCCACCTTCCCTCCTCCTCAAAAGCCATGTCTGAAGGAGGCAGGAGAGGTGCTTCTACAGACATGTTATAAAATACACAGCGGGCACCCCTATGGGGCAGGCAGGAACTATGTGCCATGTGCAAGAGAGAGAAGTACAAAGGCAGGAGAAAATTTTGGGATGCTCCAAGCTGCACGGTGGGTCAGCTTTTCCCAGAGGTGGCTGCGTGCCTGAGAAGGGCTGTTGAAAGTCCTGCAGGGCATGCATAGGGATGGGATATCCTAGGAAGCATTACAGCAAAGTAACCGTAGCTCCAAGCCATCTGAACATCGTGGGTGACATGATACTGGGGACCTCAGTTACTGGTATCAGGCAGCATGGAAAGAGATCCACCTGCAGCCAGATACCATGATGATGCTGTAACTCCAGCTGTGCAGCTGTAGCAGAGCACAGGCTCCTGAGGCAGCACCTGCAGCAGTGCCCTGTGTCTGTACAGGCGAGGGCTTCTGGATACACCTCAGAAGTGGTCTGTTAGCACCATTAGAAAGCTACAGACTTTTGTAAAGATGTGGCAGAGGAGTAGTTCTTCTACTTACATTTACTGATATAGTCTGTTTCAGTTATATTCTTGAGGGTCCATGTCACATTTCCCTCAGTCCAGCAAAAGTCAGGAGATGTGCAGTTTTCAGAAGGTGGAATTGTGACATTCTGCAGTGTCTAAAGATTGCCAGACAAAGCAGATAGTTCAGTCATCTAAAATCCTTTACTAAGAGCTCATGTAGAATTTCCAAATTTTACTACAACCAAGATTCATCAGCTAAAAAGTCCGAATTGTAAGCTGGCACCACATTAATGACATGGTAATATTTTGCATTCTTAAAATAAATGATTATGCTGTTACCCAAGTCAATCGGTGCAACATGTAAAGATTAAAAGATCCCCAAAATCTTCTACATTGTAATAACCACAACACCAATCCACTAATAGATAAGGAACTTAATCACTGATGACAGTTTTTGTGGAGTGAGGTTCATGTTTGGCTGCAGTTGTGGGACAGTGGCTTTCCTTTTTCAGCCAGTGCCACAGCTTCCTTGATGAAAGAAAGACCTCTTTCCTGATATCTCAGTGCAGTTCATGGTCTGATGAATACTACAGACTGTGAGTCAGAATGCTACAATGCTAGTGCAGCCTCTCTTGCTGGATGAGCACAAAGTGCTCGAGCTGATTTTCTGTGCCTCAGTTTCCATGTCAGTAGAAATAGAAGTGCTGCTACTACTTTAATTTCAAAGTTCAAATGCTGTCTAAGGGCTCATTACAAGCACTATGATTAGCATTACTAAATTACTGAATTTCTGTGTATACCACAATAAAACATTCCTTATAAGCCCTCCTAGGCCAGACATTCTGCATTCTGACACCAGGTCCGTAAGTCGTTAAGCAGATTAAGGAAGAGTTTGCTGACTGAGCTGTACTTCCACACAAGAGCAGCTAACAGCCAAATGGACTCTGAACCATGCTCCTGAACATGAGGTATCTTTCCAAAGTGCTTGAGTGATTTTCTTTTGCAGAAATGGGGAAAGAGATTTTTTTTTTTTTTTTTTTGCTGGGTACTGCGTACTAACACCTGCATTTGTAACTCTCTCCAGATGATGCAGGTGGGGAAAATTGGGAGTGGATCTAGTGCCCCCACACCTCCAGGGAGTGCCTGGGCTCCAGGCATTCCATCCTGTAAACCTTTACAACACAAGAGTCTTGTTTCTCACCTTCCTGAAATTTTTTCAAACATCTTAGTTTCAAAGCAGCTTCACAAGATCAAAACACTTGTTTTGCTTTAAACATATGGGGTCTGCATGTATTTATCCTTGCCATGAGTCTGTTTAATAATTTTTGCTAGAAATTAGTTTAACATAGTAGGAATGCAGATAATTTGAATTATTTTCTTTTTTCCCCACCAAGCCCAAGTCAAAATTCTGAGAGTTTCACATGTTTTTGTAATTTGACTGTAAGCTTGAGCAGTAGGTACAGAGCCAAAATACAGGCAGCACAGAAAAAAAGTGTGTGTCTAGAAATAAACATTTCCCTCAGGCTGCACTTTCCATGGAGTTTCTTGTCCTGTGTAGGGCTTGGAGCTCTCCGGCTGAGGCTCGGGCTGTGCCTGCCTGGCAGCGAGTGGCACCAGGCTGCGGCTCTGAGCCGGCTCAGCTCAGCCCAGAGCCTGCGCGTAACCCGAGCGGGGTTTCAGGTGAGCACAGCTCTGCTCCGCCACTATCTCCATAGGTAGCGTTTCACTGGCCATCCAGACTGTCATACAATAGGAGCTGAGCACTTAATTTCAACCTCCACAGCCTGTCCTTAAGTATCTTCTGCCTCAGGACTTCAGGAATTACTTTTCTATACATGCCAACAGGTAGAATACTCTAATTAGAGAATCAAAGGATATTTAATGCTGTAATTGCTAGTTAGCTGAACAATGCAAACCAAACACTCAGCTCCATAGCTTACCAAAATACTCATTGGTGTTGGTCTGGGCAAGAGATTCCTCCAAGCTACAGGGCTGCTTGGGTGAAGAGGAACAGGACACAGCCCTACAGAGGCTTTCTCCAAGGGCAGTTTTCCAAGAAAGCTGCAAATTGCCAGCTGCCACCAGATCACCCCAACACATGTAAAGCTAAAGCTGATTAGCTCAGTAGATAAACGGTGGTTGAAATTATCTTTTCTCTGGCCTATGTTGCAGACTTTTTCCACTTTCAGGGAGTTGGTAGGACTATCAGAGTTTAAAGGCATTTGGGTTTGAAAGGAGTAAAAGGCTTGGCACCAATCCATCAGTTCTGATAGGCAAGAGCCTGCATAGTACTGAAAGCAGCCAGGTCAAGGTCACCATTGGTGACCATGCTTGCTTTAAGTGGAGCAAATACTGCATTAAATTTTTTTCATTCTTTTTCTGCTGATAAAAACCCCACCCTCATTTAAAAAATCTAATTTCACAATCCTATGATGAGGAGCATCAGCTACAGATCAGTAATATATTTCCTGAGGTACCTGACAATTAATTTAACATGATACTCACCACATTGGTTTCTGTGACACACCAGATCTTTACCAGGCTTTTGTTTTTTGCTGATTCATCATTAGTGGCAATTGCATTTATTACTGATTTATCAAGCTTAAAAAGAAGAATAAAAAGGATTTAAAAATGCTTTGCTTCCAGTTTGTGTCACAGCTCTACTCAAACAACCCCCTACAGAAGCTCAACCATATAAAATCTGCATGACTCTAATTCTGGAACTCCTGACCAACAGGTAGGAGGGGGATTACTCCCAGAAAAAAAGGTACAACTCTACATGAACAAATGCTTTGTCTCATTCTTCCCACATCATCCACTACCTCATCTCACCCTTTCTGTTTAATTAGCTGCCCTGACACAATTCCCTGACTGTATTTACGGTCACTTCAGAAGCTGTGTGCATCCTCGTGGCTTCTAGATGCACGTGACTATGTCCCATCATTTCAGGGTCATCATCAGGTCCTGTGCTGATCCTCTGGCTGTGGCAGGTTATCTCAGCTAGTGCTATCTGCCAATGTCCAGGCAACAGGCTGCCTTCCCATCCATCTCACATGGCTGTATTTGTCCTCACCTGCCTTCCCAGTCCTCCTAGCTAGATCTGCATTGATACGGTGAAATGTGGGGGAAATAGAAACTGGAAACATAGAGCTGGGCTTTACGAAATGTGAATAAAGAGAAGAATTCATCTGCTAATGAACTTTACCCTGAGGACACAGAGATAGGAGTGGGAAATCTTCTCATACCCAGAGCATTTTGATTAGTTGTGACTGAACCAAGTAAGCAGCTTCCTTGAAGTGAGAAGCAGCTTACCTCAATGATGAGCTTTGTAAAGGGGTCTGTGATAACTTTTAGTAGCTCTGGAGCATCCTCACCACTTTCAAGATGAAAGGACTCAACTATAACATTGGTGAGATGGTAGAGATAGCCAGTAATGACTTCAACGGGTAACAGCGCAAACACAGCTAGCCAGTTAAAGAAATCATGGATTGTTGCCCCAGCAAAGGCCCTGCAAGAAGAAATTAAAAAACAGAGTTGCTTTTAATTAAACAAAATATGTATAACATCAATTAGATATGAAATCATAAAAGTACAGATGAAGGGCATTTCAAGGTGGGAATCATTCAATTTCTGAGGTCAAATGCAATAGCTACTTTGTTATGGAGTGCTAGGTTGGCTCCACACTGTTGACCAATTAAAGAGCCAGACAGGTGAGTAAAACAAGAAAAACTAGAAAAGACAAAAGTGATACTTAACGTGAGGCTGCCAAGAGTATTTTTTTGAAGAAAGAAGTGGCTGTACAGCCTGTATTTGTTTTGCCTCTCACCTGTTTTTAGTACATTTTTAATCCTCAACCAGTCATTGCCTCAGGGACCTGTTCTCCCTGGCTCCTGGGGCAAGAGGGCTCTGCAGGTCTCCTACATGTTTCTGCAAACTGTTGGTGTATAGCTCCCTTCCATCTTCTCCTCCAAAGCCTGAGGTGCCACAGCTCTTCCCTCAGAGGCTTTGGCCAAGAGTATTTCAATATGCCCAGTGCACCATAAATGATGCAGAGTCTCCTATCGCTCCCAAGTTTACTGCCCATCTCCAGTAAGCCTCCAAGTGCTCCATGAGCTCTCTCAGTGTCAATGTCACGTGTCAGTCTAAAAGTTGTCTCTGAATGTATCTGACAGCCAGAACACTTAATTTCTCTACAGTTACTAGCTCTGGCTTTGTGCAGACTTAAGAAACCTTCAACACTGAAATCTCTTTAAGGAAACCAGACCAAACTTATGTAATATTAACTTCTTGTACAGCCCTCCCATAACTAGCACATAATAAAAGGTGGGTGGTATAGTGGGAGCACTTGAAAATTTATCCCTGTGCAAGATCATTAAAAATGGTGAATTCTTACAATCCCAAAAAACTTCCAAAGGAATGTGATATGTTTTTCTTCAAGCATATGAAACCATACATACAGGCAGCATTATATCTTTGCCATGGCCATGCTTGTGACTTTCCTACCTAGAAAGGTTGAATGGCTGTAGTAGTGATAGGGAATATAGAAGAAGACCTACAAAAATGAAAGAAACAATTTTCCAGATCTAGAGTTTAAGTACAATACCTTCTAAATTCATTCCTGTCCCCAGCTTGCATAAGTGCCACAATTGTGTTTGTAACTGATGTGCCAATGTTTGCTCCCATGATGATAGGAATAGCTGCTCTAACAGTCAGCACTAGAAAACAGAAAAGGAATCACTGAATGAAAAAATCAGATTATCAGCAAGCTCTATGCTTCAATGAAAATTTCTATTACTATCAGTGAAACCCTGACTTCCCTTGACGTCAGTGTGATGAGCTGCTCCAACCCAAACAGGTTTGCTTTAGTCAAGACCCCTGGGAACATGGCACTCCCATAGTCCCATGATCCCCACTGACACTATGGCCCATGGTTATCCATTTTCATCTCATGTTAGAGAGCCAGATTAAAATAAAGTCTCTTGTTTCCCAGGCATTTGCCTACTTACTGCAGAATTTTCAAATGATGTTACAGAAATGTTAGGCAGTTACAGAAACAATGAAGTTCGGTAACTGCCTAACATGAGAAAATTATGCAGATAATTCCAAAATTAAGTCATTCAGTGCCAAGGCTTCCAATGATTTTCATTGCAGTTGTGGTTTTATTATTATTACTAGTACTACTACTAGTATTGCTACTACTAATATTAATACCGTTATGATTCCTTTATAAAATTCGATTTTATATCAGGGAAACAGCTGTGGAAAACTTTTCCTAGTCTCTATTCTTTTACCCAAAGCTTCTATAATTTGAACTCAAATGGGAATGTTTGCACCTGAGACAAGATTTATGAGTGATCTCTGGGAAGATGCTGTAAGCCAACTTACACGTGGAGGACACCATGCTGACTATAATGGATGAAGAAGTGCTGGAACTCTGGACCATAACAGTCACCAGAACTCCAATCACCAGTCCCGCAACAGGATTTGAGAGCACTGAATCATCTTTAAATATGTCCCCTGCTGCTTTACCTATAAAAAAACATATTCTCAGAATGAGGGAAGTACAAGGTAAAGTCCATAAAAATTATCAGAGTGCTTAATTCAAGACCATTCAGCCATTTAATTGATACATATATAACCATGTTTGCTATCCCAAAAAAGTACAATGTAGGCCAGGGATCCAGATTCATATCCTGGACTCTCAGCTTCTCAGTTTTTAAAGAATACTTTATATTTTCTCATTTCGGTGACTATAAGCCCTGCTGGACTCTGCAGAGAAGAAATAATACCACAGCCATCAGCAGAAAGACTGCAGGACAAAAAACCACACATGCCTTGATTTAAATGTTCTTACTTGGTATTTTTGGATACTGAATTAAGGGAAATGCTTTTAATAATACTATTAAAGTACTATTAATCCTGTTCCTGTACCTTTCTCTGCAAAATACTTCCACAGGAGCACACATATTTCTCTGAAAACTACTCCTGAGTCCATCACCTGAACTCAACACTTTAAGGTAAATGTAAAAAATACATTTCAATTTCATATCTGAGGGATTTGGGGGACATTTCAGTCTTAGATGCTTTGGTCAAGAGCACAATTCTCATATTTCACCTTGTTGAAATGTCTTTTACATGGGACAGATTAATGCACAGATGTATTTTTTAAACTGTCACTAAACAGGAAGCTACTGGGAAATGGGGACCAATAACCCTTACATCAACAACTCTTTGGAATTTGAGACAGAAAGAGCCTTTCAAACAAATGAAGGTCAGTGTTTAATCAGAGCTACTTCCTTCTGAATCTATGTCTCATCACATATGAAGAATGTTCTTGAAGAGTGGTAGTTGTAATTAAATGTCTCAGACAAAATTTACTGCCTTATTCATTTATTCTTGATATTTTAGATGTTTTACCTCCTACCAGTTGAAAAGCAGAACTCAGTACATCCAGAGAACACACGAACATGTAGAGTAATCCAAGTAGCATAATGAACTTCCCTATCCCATAGAGTACACGAATGATTTTTCCTTTTCTATCCAGTTCTGCAAAACAAATACATTATGTATAAAATAATCATTTGATTTTTTCTCTGGAATCCTCTAGTGCGCAAGCAGAGACAATGGAGACAAAGACAGTGACATGGCTTCAATGTATGATTAAACCCAAAAGAATGTTCTTAATCACATTTTAACTGCAGCAGCAGGTATTTTGTTTACCTACTTTTACCACAAAAAAACCTTTTTGGTATGTGTCAAGAGCCTTATGAAATCTGACATTGACCCTTGGTTTTACAGTCATCCTACTGAGTAAAAAAAGACCAACAGTTGCCTGGATATAAAACTGTATTAGTGCTGGACTGTTTAACATATATCTTTTTGTGTTTTAAGGAGGGTAAGAAGCATGATTTCAGGATTTTTCTTACTGGCTGAATATAATACACCCATTAACTCTTGAAGAACATGAGACAAGTGATGGGAAAACAGTGTAGGTAACTTATTTACAGAGAAATGGCTACCTGACCACTTGACCCCAGTGTCCTGCAGTTCTGGCAGAGCCCATGGGTCTTCTTCTTCTGGCCTTGTCTCATCTATCAAAGCTACTGTGGAAAATGCAGGTTGAATTTCCCCTTTATTTCCAAGTGAAGCCACGTTGCCTGATGAAATAGAACATTTTAAAAATTGTTTAATCACTTTCCATCTTCTCCAAGGGTCTCCAAATCCTATATATTTTTTATAACTCAGAGTGAGCACATTACCTTTGTGATTTTCTCCTTCTTTCCCAGCCATGTTCTGGTTTTGCTTGGAAGAGTCCCCAATATAGTTATTGGTTTCAGGCTTTTCTACCTCTGGCCAGGGAGCCATGATCTGTGACTAACAAAGTAGTGTTGATTGAAATGCAAGTGCAATCAAAATATTCACCTTACAAGACTGTATATGAGAAATATGATAAGGATAAAGAGCAAAGGAGATGAAAATTAAATATTAAGCAATTTTCCCTTGAACACAAATTTTTACTAAACTTTATGAGTTATTCCTCTATTTGGAAAATTGATTTCTCAATTATTTTTTAAATCACAGTTTATTTATTTGTGCACACAATTAAAAATTATTTCCATCTCACATCTGTATTTTCATACACTTTTAACTGTCATGAAAGCAAAGATTCCTCTGCTTTCCAAAAAGTAGGCATTTCTTGTCTTTAATTACTTTTAACTCCTTTCAACAAGAAGTCAGAGATTTTTTTACTTTCTTCCACCTTCTGGATTTAACCAACTGCCTGGTAATTCAATACACAGACCTTTATCTGGTAATTCAATACACAGAAATGTTTTAGTAAAAAAATTCTTCCCTAAAGAATTGCTTAGGTTGGGTCATGAATGCTAAACACAATGCCTTGTTGCCTTTATTGGTTCATTCCCATGGAAACATGAAGAGGAGAATCCTGGACAAGGTGGAAGAAGAGCCCAGGGTTTGGAGGTTGCTGAGTGCCCAGAGAAGAGGACAGTTAGAGAGCAGTGGCCATTTGCAGGTCTGTATTTGCCTGTAACTCACAGCTGAAGCTGCAAATGAAGCTGAGCTGGTAGCAGCAAGGACCAGCTCACCCATCTCACTCGGGCACTCTCTCTTCCTTCCTGACCCCTTTCTGGGCACATTTGACATGCACTGTATTATTAATAAATAATAACTTAAAAAGTAAGACATCACATGTCCCAGTCTTGCCAGCATGGGTGCAAGCACACATGACAGACCCAGTTCAGGCACAAGAGGAAGCCAAACCTGGAAGAGTCCTCCCTATTTACTTCACCAATATTGGAAGCCAGAGGGAGAGACATGAAAGAGTGGGGAAGTGACTGTGTACCACAATGCTTCTGCCTTTACAGACTTGGTGAAATCAGCCAGCATATCCGAAAACTCCGTGGAAAGGATGGGAGAAGTGAACCCTGTCCAGGAAAGCCCCACCTTCAGGTCTGTCTCTTTTACCCTCTCAGCTACACGAGTCAGTCATTGCTGCAGTCAGAGCTGCCCCATGACCAGCACATCTGGCACCCACATGGCTGAAACACTGGTCAGCAAATTTGCCTCCAATGCTCCTCATACACAGAGCCCCTATGCCCAGCCTCCAAAAGTCAGAGTTGGTTTCATGCTCCCGTAAACAAGGTTCACCGGCAGTTAGCAGTCACTCTAAGGGAGTATAATTAGTCATTCATTTAATCATAATCCTTTATATAGCTGATGGCGAAAATGTTTTGTCCCTGCCCACATCAGTAAGCCACACATCCTCCTCCTGTAGCTGGGAAGGAAAAGTCACAGACAAAATCACTTGTGTCTTACTGTAACACAGGTGGGTATTGTTTTCTGGCACTCCACAAAGGAAGAGTATCTCCTCTTCCACATTACCAGGAAAAGTTATTCTACAATTCCATTAGCAAAAACAACACGTTTCACATTCTTTATCTGTGATGTAAGACCCAGAGCAGCTCCCAAGATATACAAAGATCTTTCAGATGAAGAACAGATGAAAGAAAGTAATTCTTGCTTGTTTCAACAAGGATTCCCATTTGCTTGGAGCAAATTCTTGCATTTCCATCCATGCCAAAACAACCTCCAGCCCCACCCAGGCAAAAACACCTCCATCTTGTTAAACAAGTTTCATTTATATATGTTCAGCATTTAAAGAGCTATTAAAAAAATAACTGCTCTGCACAAGTGAGTCTTAAGTGAAATGTATCATGAAAATATATTGGAAAGTCAGATGTGAAGCTGCAACTTATTCCAACCATGGAGACACAGAATATGCTGGACACCACCATCCCTAGAGATGCCATCAGCACTACAGCTCTTCTATTACGCTTAGTATGGAAATGAAGGATTCAGCCCGCATTATTACTGTATGGAAACTGAGCTGATGCATACAGTGGAGAAACTGGAGCTTGAGAACTTCAGCAGACAAACAGCCTCTACACCTCCTAAATAAAGTCTCTCCAAACAAGAATTCGGCAGAGCATTTTTCCATAATAAGCGTCTCCCATGTTCCTGAGGTGCTCAGGATCCCACAGGTATGTCATGTCTTATTATTGTTTTTGCTTTATGTGATTAAACATCATAGAATGAGAGTTAATCACTGCTGTAGAGGAAGTTTTTATAGGTATGTATTTAAAGTCATTCATATGAGCCCTAACCAACCTCTGATTTGAGAAGGTAGACTTGAATACAGGAGGCCTTTACAGCATTTGCCTTGAGCATTAGAGACATTACTAGAACAGCCCATGCTGTGTGAGTGGCATCAACGACTGATGCTAGCAGAACCATCTATACCCTTGAAGTCCTCCTACAGTTGTCAGCTTTCTCAGATCCCAGCTCTTGTTAAGAGGAACAGCTGAGAAGATAGTGGAGAGACACCTGATACTCTCTGCTGGAGTCCTAGCCACAGCTACTTACAGTTAATTAATCACTGTGCTACAAAGATAATCTACATTCTATAGTTTTCCCTTTAAATAATTTTTCCTTGTCCCAAACACAGACATTAACACCTTGAGAAAATACTCAGAAGACAATTTGTGTGCTGTGGAGGAGCAGAGGAGCGGGGTGGCAAAGTGACCTCATTGCTCCCTGGCTGCTCACACACGCCTTTGGAAAGGCTGACGTCAGGTGTGGTAGGAAAGACCAACATTGCTGACGCAAGGTATCAGTGACAATGAAAACCCTAATAGTGGTTTACTTTTGAGCACCAAAAACAACTACATGCAAAGGAACATATTAGACAACAGGCCAATGACAACGCACACTGAAACAACTTGCTGTGCTCAGCTGGATGCACCGGTCTAGGTCCAAAGGCAGGAGAGCCACAATTGCTGGATGAGGTGCTGGAGTGATGAGCTCTGCCCACCCCCATGCCAGCCCAGGTGTCTCAGTGTCGTGCATCTGGTTCCTGCCTTGGCTGGCAGGCCACCAGCCAGGGTGCCTGCACCCAGGGTGAAGTCATGGAGCTCACGTCAGGACACGCGTTGGTGCTTTGGATATCCACCTGTTGGGAGCGGTACTGAAACGGGAGCTGATTTCCTCCTGAAAGTGGCAGGTCACAATATGCTATGCATATTGCAAAGGTCTGAAAACCAATGCCTGTGCAAGATGTAATCCAGTCCGTTTCAGTGAACCTCATGGCAAATCCTCTCACACCATCATGTGTGCTTCTTTCATTGTGAGTATAATCTTTCCTTGCCTTTGGAAAATGCTAACCATGTGTGACATCCTTTCTAACTTCAAAAGAAACTGAACCCTCCCCCTCCAAAGAGGGAGATAGATGGGAAAAAATCAATCACAATCAAATTCTAAAAACATGAGAGAGAAAAACTCAGAGCCAAAGTGGGCTCCTGTGGTTTTTATGTCCATACTCTCTCACTACAGTATTTCAAAGAGTTAAAGTCTCTGGAGAATTATCTGAGCATCACTAGGTGTCATGCAGTTGCCCTATATTGCATTCCTCAGTGACTCACCAGGCTGTAACAGCTTTGCCTCTGTTGCAGAGCTTTGCTCTCTGTGCTTTGCAGTCCTAAATCAGAAACAGCTGTCAATCTATTGTTTTGAACTACCACCTGTGTGTGCCTGGCCGGTATTGTTTGTACCTCTCCACCCATGACAGCTCACCAAAAGGCCACGTTGTGCCTGACACAAGAACTATACAGCAGCAAGCCTTAAAGAAATCTCACCCCTGGGGAACAGACCCAGTCAAAACAAGATAAAATAAAAAGTACGGAAGAAAAGAGCAGTATTTTCCAAACTAACTGATAATAACTACAACCACCAATGTGACCATACATTCACCTACAGGCTGCTTAAGCAGCTCCATATCAGATTTTGGGTTCAGCCAGGCTTTCCCCATTCTCTCTCCCTCTCAATCCCTCCTTCTGTCTCAGCTTTTCTACAAAACTTCATTACTTCCTTATCATTCACCTCAGCACTAAAGTTTTTATCTTAAAAAAGGATTTATTAGCTAATCTGATACCCAAATATATTACTTAGTAAATATGAATATTTATCACACAAACTTCATAGGAATAAATACCAACCTACATATCAGCCCTTCTTACACAAAGTTTGAAGAAATGTTGTCTTTTTCCTCTCAAAATGTACCACTTGCAACATAGAAGCACATTATGTAGAGGCAGGAAAAGAAAGTTTCTCAGCCAGCACAAATTCATTCAGTAGCTTTACATCAGCTGATAGTTTTGCCCCAGAACCAGTTCCATGGCAGCCACAAAGCCCCAGGTGCAACAGAAGCAGTAACAACTTAAATAAACACCAGCAATGATTCAGCCTTGCTAGGAGCAAGTCTTGTCTTTGCGCCGGCACCAGCTGCTTCCTTGGGGCTTTTTCTTTGAATAAGTCAGCAGGCTTAGCTGGGATGTAAACTTTCAACTCATGCAGTAGTAAAGGCAAAAAGAGATATGCAAAAGCTACAAAAACAGAGCACGGTGCTCAATTTTATTCCTATGGATCTGTGAGACTCATTGCTCACAAGCCTGAATCTAACACATAGCAAAACTAAAAAAATACACAAAACAAACTAGAAAAGAGAACTAATATCTATGTATGTGCAGAGAGAGAACAAATCCCAAAGATTAATTTTTGAATTCACAGCCAAGCAAAGCACTGGAGACTGCCCCCAAAGAGCCAGAGCCAGGAAATACCAGTGAACTACTTGAAATGCCTAATAGGTATTTAAATAAAACAATTACTTTTTCAGAATAAAATGCCAAGAAAATTAATAACCCCACCAACAATGGAATAGTACAGATCTACCACATCCCATAGACAAAATACATAGTAAAGAATAAAGAGAGGATAAAAAAATGACATTAAAAAGACTTACTGATCTAATGGAAGAGCTGATAATAAAAGTTACTGAGAAACCAGATGATTTCTGCCTACTGCCACATTAGTTGAGCAAACTACATCAGACTCTAATGTATTCCTTTTACCCCCGTGTATCAAACCAAATTAGCATAAGAAAATGTTTCCATCGAGAACAGCCTGACACGGCCGTCGTGAGGCACACAGGCTTTACAGGAGATCTATGCTAACACATGAACTGACCGTATTTCCTTCCAATGTTTCATTAATCATATCCTAGACATTTTCCATTATCCAATACCACTGAGTACTATGACTTAAAATCTCACTTCTTTTCAAGTAATAGTTGAACAAATACTTTCTTTTGCTAAAAGCAGTTTTTTTCAGGGGGGGTGGTTTTTTTGGCAGCTGCTAACAAAATACTTTATTTCTTTATCATATTTCATAAGAATAAACCTAGATAATTGCAGGAAAAAAGTACAGTTTATTTTCAGAGCTATGGTTTTTATAACTTCCTTAAAATATAGATGCAGTTAAAGGAAAACAGGATGAAAAAGTTAAGAAGAGGATGACATTTCACATGCCACTCCAGTACCCCGCATTACCTCTCTCTTGCCATTTCTTGAACTGCAAAAGCAGAGCTTTAGATTTGCTAGCTAAAAAAGTGCAAAAGGGAAGAAAAGAAAACTCAGTCTTAGTTGCTTTTACTTACCACGGCTTAATTCCGAGACAATAGAGTGAACGGACCAACTGGGCAGCCACTGAAACCTGCAATATATATAGACAGGTGTTGAGCAAAGTTTGCTTTCATCACTGCACACTAACATTCCTATTTTACAGTCCAGAGGCACTGCCTACCTGCAACTTAATGATCACAATAAAACTTTTTTTTGCAGGAGTGGGCAGCAACCAACACTGATAAAACTATGGGTTATTTCACACTTATCACATTCTAAAAAATGTCCCATCAGCATTTAAGTACAAGTTACAAATGTGTTCATGTGAGTGCTGGGGAACTAATTGTTCCAGCCTGAAAAATTGCCGTCCACCTGATCATTCAGTAATCTTTTTTCCAATAATAATTTTCCAAAAATATTTTGCAGTCTCAAAAGTCTGTCAAAAGAGTGTGAAGGAGATGTAGTACTGTTATTTGTCTGTTCAGGTGCCTATTAATCTGCCTAAGAACAGAAGTGAAGGAGAATCAGATAAAAAACGGTGTAAGTAGGAAACACGTAAGAACTCCTTAGAACAGAGGATGGAGTTTCATTCTTATCAGTGCTCAATGTTTACAATTAAGGCGAGCTCATTAGCATTTTGGCTGTGGCTCTACTTCCAAAGTAGATTTAAAGGTGTAAGGACACCTTTGATAATCGCATTCGGAACGCTAGAGATGAAGACAAATAGATGATAAAGAGATACGTTATTCAATGAAACAGTGTGGTACCATAGATTAGACAAAGCAGCCACCAGCATTGCTGTCTGTTCTAGTGCTGATCTTAACAGGGTTAAGGGATGGGGGGGCTGCACTAGGCACTGCAGCTTTATTATCTTTGATTTTTTTTCTGTTTCAGTGGGCAACTTACACTGAGAAAATAAGCTGTAAACTAGCCATCTAACCAGCAGATCTGCTTTATCTGCTTGTATGCAGTCATATCTCCCAGCAGCTTAGTGACTTAGTAACTCAGCAAAGTAAAACTCTTGCTTTTTGCACCTCTCAGTCCCCTGGAGATGCCCAGCCTTTGGAGTGGTGAGTCACAACTTCCCCTTCTCCTGAGTCGGCATCAGAAATGTTTAATAAGCAGTGGCCATGAGAGCCTCTGCAGCCCCGTGTGCAGCATCACATCCTGGCAGCAGAACCACCAAGCACCTCCCCTGCCTGCAAGTGGCTCTGCTGGTGTCGACCCCACTGCCCACACTGTACTGGGCAGGGCTGATGGTCTAGCCTAAGGATGGAAGCACCAGCCCTACCTCACCCTCCCCACTTGCAGTTTGCACAGAGGCGGAAAGGATGAAAAGGAAACCAATTTCTCTTCTGTGTGAAGTGGAGAACTGTCCAAAAGTGGAAAGAAGTAATGGAAAAAGGGCCCAAGGTCATCCTTGGTGGTTCACAGGATCAGTTTTCTTAACAGAAGTGTACTTTAACATTACATCTAAAAATAGTACATTTTAAGTCATGCCCAACATGCAGGAAATCAGGTGAATCTTTTATTTGGGAATACTTGTATTTCTTTGAGTTATGGCTTATTCTCTTCTGAGTCGCTGCTTGTGAAACCCAGCTCTTCTGAGTGGGAATTTATGAGATGTGCACATTTCAAGTACCCAAGTACCCTGCCATGGCTCACCCAGTACGTGGTGGTGTCCTCTGCAGTATTTTTATTCCAACATTGCTAATTCCATTTGCTAAACACAATCCTAAGTGCTGACAAAGTTAACATTTTAGAAAAAGAAAAATTCTGTATCAGACCTATTGTACTAGAAAAAACTTTAGGAAAGTAAAATCAGTCATTTACACAAAGGCAGACAATCTATAGTCTGTCTTTGGAAGTCCAGGGTGAATCTTCTGCAGAGTTAGTCTGAAAGAGCCTTCATAAGAAGCTTGTCACAAGGGATGAAAGTGGGTGTCATTTGTTCCACAAGCCTTCCCTTCATTCAAAATCAGAGGAGAAGAAGCTGGTGTTCTTCCCGGAACACCAGGGCAGTCAGAGAGATAATTCAGAGTGCTTGTCTGGCACACACTCAAAAGATGCTGCTGCTGCTTGGGAAGTATAAGGCAATGCTCTTTCTTTCCACTTTAGAGCTTATTTTGAAACAACTGACTTAATTAAAAAAATATTGGATAGGAAACATTTAATAAAGTAAAGAAAGCAAGCAAATTTCAAGGGTCCTGGTTTCCTCTGGCAAAGGTGCTGGATTACTCTTCAGCTATTTGGAATAATACCTGTGAAAGTCTAGCATTTAGCAGGAAGTGCAAACACAGAAAATGTCTTAAACACAGAATAAGAAAAAATTCCTAGCATGTGCAAATTCTGTGAGAGGTGAACTCTGTCCAGTCACTGTTATATGTTGCAAGAAGTAATGACACAGAAAAGAAACATGTCTACATAACATCTGTGCTACAAGTTCCTTTCCAGATCTCCCCCACAAAAGGGGTACCTGCTGTGCAAGTGTCAGCCTCATCCATCTGTAAGACCAAGCCCTAGTACAGTAAACCAAGTGCACCTAAGTCACAACTAAAACAAAAATAATTAAAAAGAAGTAATAGGAAGTAAAAGAAATGGTCATTTATCCCAGTGTCAGAGCAGTCCAAGATACATATTCACTAACAGTAGTACTAACATGATGAGGTTTGCTCTTTTAGTAGACGCAGCTTCAAAAGATAGCAAGCATGAGCATGGCTCTCAGATAACATCAGGAGAAAAACTCTCTCTCTCTCTCTTACATTTTAATTTCATTTTTAATATTCCACAATTCCAAAGAATCCACACCTAAACAATGTACATTCAAAAGGGTGAGAATCTAGAAGACAGCTATATGGCTCTTTACTGAAGAGAAGAGGTATTGTTTCCATCATTTGGAAACAAAAGTGTCTATTTTTCTCTTGTTCAGAAACCTTGACCAAATCTAGTTGTCTACATTTGGGAACAACATGAGTGCAAATCCCTCTTCTGGATATGTAAACCACAAAGCCCTGATCATTAAAGAGAGTGCCCAGTGCTGATTTCAATAGGAATTATAGCCAGAAGAGTTATTTGGTTAAGGGCTTACACCCATTCAACTGAAAAACATTTTCCTTCTTTGTGCAGTTACCTGGAAAAATTTAAGTCCTGGCTTTGTCTATCATCTGAAAAGTATTCCTCCTATAAACATTTTAGCAGTGAAGCTTATTAATGAAAACACCCAGTCAGATGTGGTCTTTGAGTATGAACTTCCATAATGGTACCCAGCTGGGTATTTATTTCCAAACATTATTTGTAGCAGACTTTGACCCTGACATTATATAGAAAACTTTGATTTTGTAATGGAGGGAAAGTGCTACAACTCTGCTGTTCACTAATTAATTTATTTTCCATTAAGAAATGTAAATTTGTCTTTGAAGGAAATCATTGGCTTTTAGCTACCCTGCACTCTTCTTCCTATTGCTGCAATACTCACTCAGAACTTTTTTCCCCAAGATTTCTGCTATAGTTTGGAATAGTAAAGAATAACTCCTAAGTCTACTTTGACAGGAATAAGAAAACCCCTAATTTAATGTATAAAGAAACTGGATTCTGTCACAGGGTTCTATATTACAATACTGTGCATTTCATTAATGATATGCAAAAAAAATTAATGGAGTTACAGTAGTTAACATACTTCTAGAACTGAGTAATGAATAGAGTCATAAAGAGACAGCATTCAACAGAACCAGTGCCAGAAATAGAAGGGGGAAATAAAATGTGAACCAAAGGAGTCACAAAGAGAAAAACTACAGGAAGGGCTTTCAGACATACAAAGGAAAATAAATATTTCAACACAGGAGAAATAGTTTTTATGAAGCAATTATATGGCAAACAATTTTAGACAGATAGAAGTGTTTGAAAGGAATCTCTTTTGGTCTTACAAGAACTGAACAGTTCCTTCAGTATAGAATGAGTTTATTCTCATTACCACCATGTCTCAAATTTCTTTGTCAGTACAAATGCATCCTCGGACATGAGTTAAGGGGGTTATTTTGTTCACATTTCCCATGATAGCTATGTTTTCCATTAAAGTAGCTTATTACAGTTGTTTTTATTGTTCCTGAAGTATCTTATTTTAACATCCTATTTAGTTGATGTTTTGCTACAAGGTGCACCGTTCTCATCATTTACTGATGTGTAAGGGACTGCTCATCTGGAGCCTGCAGTCCAGGCACTCGGGGTGAGAGCTTCAGAGCAGGGGCAGTTCTGCTTAGCCCAGAAGCCCACAGCTTCTGACCCTCTCCCAGGGGACGCATGGCCAGAGGCAACTAGGCACAGGCTAAAGTAGGGCATGTGAAAAAATAGTACCAGCAGTAGCTTGCATTTGATTTCAGCAAGAATGCTAAAAATTTGGATCATGTAATTTGCTTTGACCACTAGATCCCAGATAAATGTTTAAACTTTGCTTACCATAGCTGTTTTAAACTTTCACTTCTTGTCTGGAATGTATAACTAAAAGGTTTAACTAAAGGTTAAGATGATTCATTAAAAAATAATCTGCAAAGCAAAGATCTGGTGATGCTTTGGCATTAGAAATTTTTAATCACAAAAGAAACCCAATATTATTCCCCTCCTGTTAACCTTTCCTTACACTTTCTGTAGTCTCTCCCTAACCTTGCTCCAACACCACACTCCTCCTTCCCCACTCCTGTTCACTCTCTCAACGAATCTTATATTCCTCACCTCTGGTTGCCTCCCACTTTGGACACACATGAATGCAAGTAGCACCTTCCCAACAAACAAGTGACAGGCAAGAGGAAGAGAAGTGAAAGGAAATGTGAGAGCTCTTAAATAAATAATAATATTCACACTCTTAGGCAAACCTTAATTTACAGATTCAAGTGCTGTGGGAAAGTAAGCGATGTCGTCTCCTTTATTATTCACAAACAGTTTAAATATATGTTTAATTTTAAGAAATCCATTGTTTTCTTCCTACATGATTTGTTAATTCTTGGCTGACAAGACAAGGACAAGCAAGTATAATTCCTGTCAGCCAGCTGAGCATGATTGCAGGGACAGAGGCTTCACCTCACCTTTCCCACCAGTGCACTGTTTCTACGCCTGCGCTGTGCAGCCTGCTGGCCTCCCATGCTGCCTACGGAGCAGCTGCTCAGGTTCCACACCCACGCTCATCTATCTTCTCCCCAAATTAATTCTGCCAAAAAAGGCAGATTGCAGGGTGACATAAAATTAGGATTTTTGACAAAATCAATAGTCTCTCAAGAACACATTACTCATTCAAAGGCAATATGCACTAATTGTGTACAAAAATGTATATTCCAAATAAAGTATAAAACACCTCAAACTCCAGGTGAAAAATTACAAATTATTTCATCAATGACACTATTCTGTACTTATTGTTGCAAAATGCTTGACAGTATCTCCTTTCTGAGCCTTTGTTCATTAAACAGCTTTTGGACAACTCTAGGTGACTTACCTATAGGTGATCTGATGCCATAAGGTCAGGGAATAAATCTCTTTTCTTTGAAATTAGCTGCCATACAACTAATTGTCCAAGTCACTAATTCTGTACAAGTCATTTAACTAGATCTGCAAAATTACCAGCAAAATCAAACCATCTGGTATTTAATAAATATCAAACACAGTAACTTTCCTTAATGTATAGTTTATAAGCAATTACCTGTGATTATCATCTAATACAAAGGTCTTTGAATGTATCTGGAGAAGGGCAACAAAGATGGTGAAAGGCTGGAAGGAATGTCCTGTGAGGAGCTGCTGAGGGCTCTGGGTTTGTCTATGTAGGAGAAAAGGAAGCTAAGGGGTGACTTTATTGCTCTCTGTAGCTTCCTGAGGAGGGGAAGTAAAGAGAGAGAGAGAGCTGATCCCTTCTCCTCCTCCCTTCTCCTCCCTTCTGCAGGGATAGGACTCATGGGAATGGTTCAAAGCTGCACCAGGAGAGGTTTAGACTGGACACTAGGAGGCATTTCTTTAACAAAAGGGAGGTGAAACCCCAGATCAGACTTCCTAGAGAGGTGGTCAATGCCCAGGCATGTCAGCATTTAAGAGGCATGTGGACAATGCCATAAACAACATGCTTTAACTTTTGGTCAGCCCTGAATTGGTCAGGCAGTTGGACTAGAGGATCATTGTAGGTCTCTTCCAACTGAGTCTATTCTATTCTATTCTATTCTATTCTATTCTATTCCATTCCATTCCATTCCATTCCATTCCTGCCAGGATAATCAGGAAAGGAATCCTAGTCAAGTCATGTGAGGACAGCCCTCTCCTGTGTGAGCACTGCAGTAATTTTCTTACTGCATTAGGCAAACTAGTCTTGCTGCATAGTTGAGAGATCCTGCAATTAGGAGTGTGCCAAACATCAGAAAAATTGTCTCCTTCTTTCACAGCAACATCTCTCAGTGATGCCTGTGCCACATAAACAGTTTCATTCCAGTCCTGCTGTCAGCCATTGAAACTGTGGATTCTTTTAGAGGATTTTGTTCCTGAAAACATTACATTGTACGTGGTGCAAGAACCATTCCCACTCTCCTTGCGGTATAAAATGGATAAGTCTTCAGCCTGAAGTCACACATGAAGAAATGCAAGGCTTTTTTTTCCTTAAATACTATCCTCAGGATTTTCTATAGACTTCAGATGCCCATCTTCAAGATACATGCAATGAGTGACCTCAGTAGAATAAGAAGACAGGTTGTTATAAACTTTTGAAACATTAAATGTCCTATTCACGCACAGCTACAGATCCTATTGACTCAGAAGTGTAAATGTGTGTGTAAGGTGTTATATTGGCCAAGGCATGCAGGCAGTAGCTGCTTTTTAATTGTTTAGAGTTCATCCTTTTACACACATATTTTCAGCTTTATAAGGGGTAATTAAGGGAGTAACAAGACCAATACTTGCTTTTACAAAGGAAGGCTGTAATAGACACAAGGCAAACCTGAAGAGGAGCCTAAGACAGAAAGCATTTCCTCTTGTGCAGGGTTTTTGTTGTTTGCTTCCCTTAAAGGGCAGAAAGTGATTTGCTTTTATAGCAGTTGTGTCTCTTTATGTGAAAAATCATAGAATGGCTTGAGTTGGAAGGGACCTTAAAGATTGCCTAGTTCCCACCTCTCTGCCATGGGCAGGGACACATTTCATTAGACCAAGTTTCTCAAAGCCCTGTCCAACCTGACCTTGAACACCTCCAGGGATGACGTATCCACAGGTTCTCTGGGCAACCTGTTCCAGTGCCTCACCACTCTCATGGGGAAGAATTTCTTCCTAACATCTAATGTAGACTTGTCCTGTTCAGTTTAAAATCATTGCCCCCTGTCCTGTCACTCTCTGCTTATGAAAAATCCCTCTCCTTCCGTTTTATAAGGCCTGGAATCTATAACAGCTTTTCCTACTGAGTACACAAAGCAGAAATCAAAGGTATTAAGTAAATATTCAAACCTTTGGGCTCAGTGATGGCAGAAAAATGCCAGCAAAAACCCACAACAAAATATTCTTTGTCCTGATCTTAAGCTGAATTCATGAAACAGGAATTTGAACATTTCTTGAAAATACAGAGGATGTATTCGAGGATATCTGAATACATCATTAGCTATCTTTCCTAAAGGAAAGAGACCTCAGCTTTGGCTGGTTGCTCAAGTGCAAAGAGGAAATATTACAGCAAAGATCATCTTCTTTCTTTAATGAGTGGATCATGTTAGCTTTAAAAAGCATTATAAACAATTCTTCTGCTCAGGAAAATATAATTTTATCTCTCTAAAAAATTATTTGATAAACTATTGGCAATATAGTTTGTCTGCTCTTTAAAACCTCTTCACACTTAGGCCCAAATATTATGCTTATTGATAAGCTGGAATTTTCTGGCATAATGTGACCTAATTAAGCTCTTGCTTTTAAGTCTTGCAAAGTATCTCTATCAGTTAGCAGAAACACAGTCTTAATAATAATTTAATGCATTTTCATTGAAGTTTCTGCATTTTCAATAAAAATTATACTATTGCAAACCTATGACTTCCATTACTTTCAAATTAAGTGTTTCTTTGTTTAAGTAACAAGCATAAATTAGTTCAGCGAGAAGACAAGAATTGCTTCTTAATTGTACTGGGAGAACTTTTTTTTTAAACCTGAAGGTAACAAGTGTCATTTTGCATATATTAAGATTTAAAGAGGTGCTTTTGTTACAGCTGGTGTGTAACTCAAGACTTTCAGAGTTGTAAAACTGTAACTTTATGCTAATTTATATAAATAATGTATAGCCCATTTACAATACGTTACGTGCTGTCCTTGATCCTCACACCATGCTTGGATTGGTCTGCTCTTTTTTAAGCAGCTCTGTCTCCACGGGTCTCGTAAAGTGTTACTGGTTCCAGGAAATAAGATTTGACCTACCAGCCTTCACCCCTGTCAGTCACAGCAAGGGTTGGCACATGTCATATGCCACAGAGCATGTTCTTTCATTATTAGGTGAGTTTGGTTCTTTTTTTGAAAAATACTATTGAATAAAATAAAAAAGGATGAAGTATAGAGCTTGTGATATTCAGAGATAGTCAAAGCAGACATTTCAGAATATTATGATTCAGATTATTATGTATGACTTCTCCACAGTCTGAAGCCCTTGATCAGATGTAATTGTTCCATGCTTGCGGCTGTTCTTTTGACTGAAACTTAGCAGCAGGAATAACAACCAGGATCCTTTTTCAGCCCAGGTGCATTAAAGGCAACAGAGAACACTGTGCATGGAATGAAAGCCTGTCTGAGGCACTCACTGTGAACCTCAGTGTGCCCAGACAAGCAGTGATGGGGGTGCAGATGGGACAGAGCTGCCCATCTGCTCTCAGGGACATGGCCATGGCCATGCTCCCTCAAGGATGATAAGTGCACACTCCAGCAGGTACACAACAGGGTCCTGGCAGCAACTGAGCATCAGTTTCTAGATGTGGTGCCTTGGCAAACACTTGGCTGTTTCTCAGGAGTGAATAAAATAGTGTCACAAAATACAAGCCCTGGAAAACTGGAAAACAGGAACACAGCAAACTGCCAAGGTTTCTGGTAGGGTTTACAGTACAGCACACACTAAACAAGTGCACAAGGCTCGATCCAACTCTCCTTTTAGACACAGAAGCAGTCCCCATAAATGTTGTTTCCAGCTGGAGTGTGTCTTTCACGTGTGTAATACGTCATGCATTTGCCTGCAAAGCTGGAAGTGCTCTTCTGTAGCTGGATATTACATAGATTAAGACAGCAAACCATCACAGCAAAGGGTAGCATGAAGAAGGAGAAATAGCTTTTACAATCCATTTATTTGTAATATCAAGCATGCTATTGTTTGCCTTTTACTGACTTACTGATATTTCCTCTGGAAAGTCACTGACTATTTTTCTAAGTCCCATAATTTCTGAAAGGTGTCATATTTACTATGTGGCAGATTCTACTACTGGTCTTGCATTTTGAAAGCTAAAGCAGACTACAAAATGGCATTAATGCAAAGCCAGAAAGATCTGTTCAGGAGGCATATAGAACAGTTTTCAGCACATTTTGTGTAATCTCTAAACAAAATACATAAGGCTAATTATGCCTGATAACAGTATAATAATACCTGGTTTTTGCATAGTGCATTTCACATTAAAGGGAATCAATCTGTTGAAGATGCAAAATGCAGGCTGAAGATACAAGATTAAGATAGCTATAAATGGTTAAGAGCAATTTCTGGTGAAGGACAAGATAATGCAGCCTGAGGCAGGTGCCATACCCAGATACTGGCACATCTCTGCAATCTTTGTTCTAAAGTTTCCTGTTTCAGGTGGTCCTGAGCTTAAGACTGTTCTTTGAAAGTGAAGACTGTTCTTTGAAAGAGAAGAAAGTGAAACAGAAGAAGCCTGTTTGAACAACCATTTCTGAGAATTTCCTGTCCTTGAAATACTTTCTTAAAAGAAGTGGTTCAGTGGCAGCTTTATCCAGAACAGTAAGCACAGGAACATTGGAGTGGTCAGTTTGAGATGACTGACAAACTTCCTGCTGAATTCTTCAAAATGTGCCACCTTTCAGTCAGGTGACAGCATCATGTCATCTCCACCAGTGGAGCAGCTTCCTCTGACTCCCAGTGGCCCCTTGGCCTCCAGGTCAGGCTGCCTGCAGCACCCCAGCTCCTGCTGCCACGATTTGAAACAATATTTGGGTTTACATAACCTTCAAGGTAATGGTGGAAACCTTCTTGCTCTAGCCACAGTCCTTGCTGGGATGCTTTCCTTTGAACTAGATCCCTCAGAGTACCTTCAGTGCAGAGAACTCTACCATCAAACCCCTTCCTCCTCCTTCTGCCCATGCCTCACCCCCTGCCAGGGCAGCCTGAGTACAGCAGCCGCAGCTCTCCGGCACTGCCAAGAGAAGGGAATTCATTGTGGGTGGAAGCAGCCATGGGACTCACAGTGCTCCATGTGCAGGGGTGGCTGCTGCTCCAAAGCATGCAGGAGCAGCCCAGCACGTCACTGCTGCTCGCTCCATGCAGCTGTCCCAGCACAATGTGCCAGCACCTGCCAAGGGACACCATCCTTGGGGAACAAACTGGGGTTCACAGTTTGGGGATGTGGAGCAGCTGGCAGGGCCAGGGAATGGCACAGCAGGGACATTAACTGCACATCTGACAGTGAGCTGTGGTCTGCAAGGACACGTTCAAACTGCTCTGCAAGGACAGGCATGCAGAGGGATGGAGGGGAAGGAGGCTGAGGTGCTCTCTGCTCTTAGTGTAGGAGTTGGTCCTCACCCCCAGCCACCAGCAAACCCAGCTGTGCTGTGATCTGCTGCCACACAGAAACGTGCACCAGCTCTAATGAGCAGGGTGAGATGTGCAGCTGTCATCCTCCTCAAAGGGTTTACAGCTTGCCAGTAGGAATGAAAGCTCACAGGCCTGGAGGTTCAGGGTGTAACTTGCACATGCTTAGTCTAGTCCGCAGATCGTGGTGATACAGTAAATTCTTCACAGATAAGAAAATGCACAGGCTTTTTGTGGGCTTTGGTTTGCAGGAATTGCAAGATGTGTTTTGTGAGATAACCTCTATCTTATCTTTATTTTTTCTGTTCTAAAGCAGAACAGTCTGGATACTAAAGCCATTTCTCCCACAATATTAACCCCATCAGGTAGAACAAGCTTCACTAAAAGAATTTTAGCCTTGGCCTGGGATTCAAGGAGTTAAAATGTGGTGTTAGAGCTACAACGGAGTTTCTAGCACTGGAAGATGTCTCCTTCTGCACTACAGAAGGCAGAGAGCCAGAAATAGCTAGATAAACTACTCTTCCAGCTACTCTCCCTGCTACTCTCCTTCTAAACCGCTCTCCTTTCTCTGGCTAAACCAAACAATGGTTGACTGCTAATACTCTTGCCATCCACTCATTTTTTATGTATACATGACTGATTTCTAGTATTGCAGTCCTCATGTGGTTTTTTGGTATAATACTCAGGACCAATACCAAGTGACTGATACGTGTCTGCCAGACACCTCTTCACCAGCATCACACTTCTCACACTAGTACTTCTCCAGATTTAGGTCTTTCTTTTTTCTGAGAATGTATTCAGTTTCACAGGAACACAGAGAAGGAATTCAGCAGGACTAGACAACAGATGTTTTTATTCAAAACATTAGTAGGTTAACACATCTCACCTGCACCCAACTTTCTGTTTTGTTTACCTCCATATGTTCATAATTCTTGTCTCAAGCTTTTTTCTGAGACCTTGCACACTACAACACACCTGCATTATTTTGATCACCATTTTCTCCCTTCTTTCATGGATAACATGCTACACTTGCTATTTCCAGTCTCGTTATCTCCCTCCTGGGCTGGCAGCCATTTAAGCCATCTGACCTGACCCACATCCCCTCTGACCTTTATTACAGATTTTCTTCTCCCAAATGACCAGCCTCCCCAGTGCACTATAGCCATTTTAGGTATGGTCTATATATTCCCACACTCGTGGCCCTAATTGCTTCCCTGTGTTTTCCCCTTGGAAGAGAAATATTTTTTTCTTTTTCCCCTCAAAGATGCACCATAAACTTGGTGATCAACAGGACACAGATACCCACATCCCCACATTTCTTTTAGTAGTAAAGAAAGGAAGGGATCATTTGAGGCATGTTTAACAAATCCAGTTACCCAAAGCACATAATGGAGTACATATTCTCTGCCTAAGGGTACAAGCAAAGACAAACTATCTGCTATTTAAAGATAAAATACACACCTATCATTTTCACAGACAGAAAAGGCTTGTGTGGAGGATTTGCTTTTTAGACTCATGAGCCTTTTGAGGTTCTAGGCTTTTGAACATAGTAATACTTTATAAAAATCCATTCTTAAGTCCCCTTTAAGTAGGTCTCAAAGGACTGCCTTACAGAGCATGCCATCACCTCAGCTGTCATTATATCACACAATAGCATGTAAGAGCACACTGTATTTGTGATTGCATGTGCAGCATGGAACTCACCAGCATTTACCCAATGCAATTGCATAAAAAACAGTGTGTCCTGAGAAGCAAAATGGGGCTCTCTTTTAGTCATTACAAAATTATACTTTCCTACCTGACAGCAGAGAAATTGTACTGAAGTGTGTCACACAGAGCAGCTGGCGTAGCCTTCACCTGGTGCAGCCTTCATCTTGTGCCAAGTCACACAGTCACACCTCTGGAAGGTGCATGCTCAGACCAGGACACTGCTCACAGCCAAAGTAACAGCAATCAGAGCCAGCTCGGGATGGCTGCTAAACCTGCAGCCACGGGTCCTCTACACCCACCCTGAAATGAAAAGGCCAGGGCAGAGGCCTTTCCTCCTCCAAGGGGGAGGAAACCACTCCAACAACCACTTGAATATAAAACCAAAAGGTGAAAAAGCTTATAGGAAAGTCCTCTTACCTTTTATAGAAACTTGGTCAGGCTTGCCAGCACAATTTGATCCTTGTCCCATACAGAAATCGCTGGGTAGGAAGAGCAGTATGTTAGCTCTCAGAAATTCAAAGAAGGAAACAACTCTAAATCCTTCTATCTTTAAGCCCTGTCAATTACCTTTGGGTTTTTTGCATTTGATTTAAAACATCTTGTGTAATTTATTACTTACATTTTGTAGAAGGCCAGCACAGCAAACATGGACTTGTATTCAGCAATAGTGTGCATAAGGGTAATCAGGAAATTGGAATGGAAATTAAGTACATCATGATCATCACAGCTTGATGGAAGAACATAATAATTCAGTGTCTTATTGGCTGTATATTCAGGGGTTTGTCATTTGAGCACTTCAAGAGAAATGAGAGCAGACCACTCAAGCTGCCTTTCTGAATTATTCTGTAAAACCCAAGGAGTCAGGGAAGGAGGTTAGAGGTGGAGGTAGGTGTTTAGGACCTTCAACTCATTAGAGAATGCTGATTCATTGAAACTTTTTGTGATTCATACATTTTATAGCAATAAAACTTCAGAAGGAAAGGTTCTTGGGTAGAAAATGGCTGTGTTGTTAAAAAAAGAGGCAAGATTTATGGGATGTGAGCCCAGAAAGTTCAGTTCATGAGTAACTGCCAGTAAGGCTTGATTGTACATTCTCTTCTAACCATGGCTGTCCATGCAAACACCTATGGACAGGGTCGCTGGAAGAGCAACTACTGAGGTCAAGAGCTACTATAAAAGAAACAAAATAAACTAGAAATATATTTTTTTATTAACCCTGTGGTCAGAAAATGGTTGCCCATATCAGATGTGTATCACTCTTTGAGGATACTGAGGACCCATGTGTAGAATTCTACATCCTAATAATAGCAGTTCACAGCAAAGATTTTAATTTTTGTTTTTTAACCCAAGCATTTATAGGGAAACAAAATAAAGGTCATAATAAATGGAAGTTTAAAAGTTAGAAGTTCAAAGAAGGCAAGGAAGAAAGGAAAAAAATTATGGGTATAGAAAATAATTACAGTGCCATGTGAAGAATGTAGTTAAATGCAAAGCTTATTGTGCTTTTAAATAGCCCAAAATAAACACATGTACAAAGCCATTTCCAATTTTGATAATTTCCTTAAACATGTCTCTTTTACTGACTCACAGGAGTAATTTGAGGACAACAATTTTAAGAGATGCTCCTGAGGAAACACCTCCCTCATGCTGTTGCTTGCCATATATTTCAGATATAAAAGCAAAGCCACATGACAATTACACCTTTCTTTGACTATTAGTTTACATTAAAATTTCCTTTTCTCTAGACTACTCCTCTTATATCTTTATGATTCAGATGTTTAAACGTGATTAGATCTAGCAGTGACTGCTTTCAACAATACCAAGCAATTGCCAAGAAAAGACAAAAAGTACTTAAAAGTGCTTATAGCTGTGATGAGTATTATCAAACAACTCAAAGATCTACAGAGTTTAATGGCATTATTAAAATCTAGTATTTCTAATGACACAGACCAACAAGAAAGTACATTGCCCTTCTAGTGCTGATCTTCACTTTCCCTCTTTAGAAAAATGCAGCTTCTCTGTAAAACCTTTGTTTTTAGTTTCTAGTCCTTCACAATCAACAGAGAGAGACCGGCTTTTCCAGAAGGTGTTCAGAAGGTAGCAACATACCACAGTACTCCTACAAAACCAGCTTTTTTTCTCTACTAATTGAAGAAGCAGCTTACAAAAGTGCTTATTTGAATTCTTTCCCTAAACTCATTTTCTGAACTTAACCAGTACCCTGTGACCCCTGCTGACAGATGGGTTATGTCAGGACAAGAACTCTGGTATCTTGAGCTCCCAGAAGGCAGTGATAAGTATCTTTCCTGTCCACTGGACTAGGCTAAGGACTCGATGATTTTAGACATAGCAGCGGTGAGCCTTCTCCTTGGCAAGATAGGGCTTCCTGAGCAAAGGCAGTGGGGTAAGGCCAGAACACAGGAAAAGAAAAGCACTATGAATACTGGGAGATGATCCCTCAAAAAGAAGAAAAGGGGTGGGTTGGGGGGAGGGGATGGAAATACATACCATGTTTCCAGTCAGGATGTAGGCTAGACCACAATCTGAACTCAGTGCCTACAAATGACCTTCACAGAGGTCTGAGATATATTTACATGTTCAGTGGAGTCAATATTTAGGTTTTATAGTCTACTGCCAAACCAGCTCCAGAACTGAAACAGTGCAACAGCATCTTCCAAGTAGTGCTGCAGAGAGGACATTCTAATCAGTCGGGACATAATCCCATCCTACAGCAGCAGTGCTCTCCAGGTGCCCCTGCACTGTGGCCACATTAGGGCACACTGATTTCCCTTGGTGACTTCAGCTAGGATGATGCCGAGTGCTTGGCAAACATCAGCAGTTTTCAGCTGGGTGAAGAAATATTGGATGTTGACTTTTCATTTACACAGTTGAGGAAAGAAATGTCATGGGATATTTAAATAGTCTAAATACTCAGGAACTCTCATCTGTGTCTGACTGTTGATTTTTCACACTACAGAAACCTCAACTTTGCCTCTGGTGACAAACAGCATGCAAGGAATGGGGAGATTATAAGCCAGTTTCCCATGACTTCAAGAGAAAAAACAAGGATAAATTAGATGTTACTTTTCAAAACAATGTTTCTTTCCCTTTTAATCAGGGAACTACATTTCTATACAGTTAAGATAAAAACTCAAGCCAAACCTAACCAAAATCTCCTCAACTCAAGGAAGTGAAAGGAAGATTAGATTTAAAATAAAGACACCCTAAAATATGAGTTTCTGTTCTAACTCCACTGTGTTCATCTTTCTACAGTAGAGGAACTTTTTAGGTTAAAAAAATAACAAGGCATAACAGGCTCCTGGTCAATGTTAAGGGTAGTCCAGTTTCACTGTTTGTACTAGCTCAAGTTTCTAGGTTGAATTTTCTGTAGTTCATTTCTGGTATTTCTAAAAGAATCTAAAAGAGGTTGCATCAACTTTTAAGGAGCTGTACCTGTTGCTCTGGATCTATGTATATGTTGCAAAATTCTTTTATGTTTATTTTAACTACTCTCAAAATTCAGCTTGCCTTCTAAATCAGTTTTCTTTATTCCAGAAGTAGGATTAGGGCTTTAAATAGATACTTTTACCAACTGCTGAACAGCAGCATGTCTCAGGCTCCTCGCTTGCTTACATTGGTCTCCATGCACTGCTGGAACAGAGCACAGATACCTCTGAGGGAGCAGAAATCCAGAGTGGGTGGTGATGCCACCACACCAGTGCTAAGCAGTGTCTGAACTACCAGGTCATACGTGATGGGGTGCAGAATTTCTGCGGTGCAACTGCCTTGATTTTGTCTCCAAACACACAGCTCTGTGTAAAGGCACTGTTTATGAACAGATGAGCTTGAGCTGGCACTATTCAAGCCTTTCCTGTGCCATCACTCAGTGTCTGGTGCAGGCCCATCCTCTGTGACTTAGAAGCCCAAATTCCACAGACATCTCCTGAGACTGTTTCTGACATTACTAAGGGCTTAATTTTACTATGACAAGTGCTCATATTCTGCCCAGAACAGACAAGTTACAGGCACACATGAGGAATCACAAGAGAACACTTTTCAGGGTACTTCTTCAGTGTCCCTTATTCTCTTAGCTGCTCATGTCACCAACAGTCATCATGCCTCTGAATATAATTAAAATATATAATAAAGCAGTATAATAACAATAGTATACATATACAATAATATGAAAGAGTTCCATTAAACAAATCTAGCAATTAAAATAAAAATAAAAGCTAAACTTGTACGAGAATAGGCAGGGATGGGATTGCAGGCTGTGAGAAATAGATCTCCAGACCTCTGCAGCACAGGCAGCAGGGCTCCAGAGTTACACTTGTGCAATTTCCAGAGCAACAGAGGATGCTCACAATTAGCTGACAAGAGGCTTAACCTCTGAGGCATTGATGGTGTTAAATACTGTAATGTGGGCTCCATACACTTGTACTTCAGCACAAAACTCCTGCAGAATCATCACTCTCCTTTTCTGTGGCTCTATGCTCTGCTATTCACTTGTTAAAATTTTCACCACACAGGTACTAAATTTTTACCATCACTTATAACATTCATGCCTCGAGGGCTTTGCTAAGAGCAATTTCTTTTGTTCTTGTGTTTTCTCCTCTGTGCTAATAACCTCATAGCCAACAAAACAGATACAAATATAGCTCCTGCTCAAATACAGCTCCAGCAGAAGAGTGATGTTAATGGACTCCCCCAGTTTCACACAATGGGAAAAAAACATGAAAAGGAGTGCCAGAATACAATTTTTCACATCAGCTCTACTTCTACTTTGCAGTATCTGAATGACCAAATGCCTGCAGCTGAGATGGCACTGAACTACAGATAAAGACAAAAGCTGAGAAGACTCAGGTTTTTCTGCCCTCTGAAAATGTCAGATTCTGCAGACTAAGCCTTGAACATCTAACCTTGCTTCATTCCTGAGGAGACAGCTTTATGATCTCATTAAAATAATTGTTTTGTTTGGAAAGCTTGTTAGCCTTCCAGATAGAGTCAGCTTAGCTGAAACCCTATCTATCAAAGTTTTATTTGATTTAAAAAAAGATAGACCAAATAAAAAGGCTAAGCAAACAAGAGCCAAATAAGAAGACTTACATACTCAGGGTTCCCAGATACTCTGTTTTCTTTGGCTTTAAAGTCATGATTATTCATTACTATTTTTAGCACCAGCCACATGTTTCTCTGAATGTTAAAGAAACTGGCAGCATCACATTCCTACAAGGAAAGAAAGTCATACAATGCAGCACCTCAGCCTAGTTCCTAGTATGGAAACAGTGAGTCCAAGTAAATGAATAATACCCCCTGTGAAGTTTGCAGGTACTGTGCCTTGACCAGACATGTTCAGGTACAAGCTGGTGTAGAATTGGCCCCAAGTATCTTGATTCCTGGGCCATTGATCAAAAGGCATAGTTTTGAGTCAGCAGCACCAGCTCCCCACCCACTGATTTCTCAGGGAAGAGCTGGAGCTTCCTCCTTCATAAAAAGAAAATTTTAAGAGAGACAGCCCTGGATAAAACAGCCTTCGCAAGAAACAACTTTGAGAACAACAACAATCAAACAGCAGGTTTTAAATCTGTATAATACCCAGCACTGCAGGTGTTTGCAATTCTGACCAATTAAGCACTGCATGCTCGGGATGTTTAAAGTATAGGTCCTATTTTGGAAAATTGAGAAAATTGAGGGAGTACAAACTAGCGAGCATTGGTTTGCATAGCAGACATTACAGGAAAGAGAGGCAAGTGAAAGGCTGCAGTTTCATTTCCTCACTCATAGCAAAGAGCCCATTTCTCACTACAGTAGGAGTTAAATCAGCTGGCCTATACAAAAGCTATCTTAATATAAATATTAGAATATAATAAATGTATTTTCCATAGATCTGGACCTGCTTCAGAAAGACAAGATGAAACAGTTCCTTAAAAACTCAGGAAAGGAGAACCAGCAAAACACATGGGTGATTTGTCCCTGATGGAGAAAGAAGCAATGGCACTGGCACTAGTTTATTAGTAAGTTAGAGACTGCCCTCCACTCTGCTTTCTCCTCCAAACCAGAGACTGCAGCTGCCATACCTTGTTGCTTAATTGTGATGATAATTTTAGTTGTTTCAGTGCCTGAGAACATGAACTATAATCCTGAAATGCATTTAAGAAAGTGTAGAGCTCTGTAAAAGCAACAATTGAGGAAAAAATTAGTATAGATGTAAGAGAAAATTATTATTTATTATCTTTTCTGATTTATGCAGCTGTAGTTTCTGAACTTGACCAAATAACTTATCATCAAACCCGTAATTTTAGATTAAGTTGAAGCATCTAGGATATAGAAAATACTTAACCTTGAGCAAAGAGAACAGAAGATGAAAAAGCCAATAAGTGCTTGAATTGGCTATTTTCAGGTAAATGATCCTAAGTTAAAAACATGAATGCCACACCAAGCCTCTCTGTCCATCATTAAGAGCTTAAATATTGTTCCTCATACAATGAAATTAAGTATCTGGTAGTAATCAAATTCTGGTTTGAGCATACTTATAACTGTCTGCCAACCTGCCAAACTGAAAAGAAATTGGGAAAAAAGGAATTTAAGGGCAGAGCAAGTAATTTTTCCAAGATAATTTTTTACTTCAGAACTGAATGCTGTGGTCAAATCCACATACAAATCCATTTTTCATTTTCTGTATTCATTTTACTACGATTATAATTAGAAGATAAATTTTAATGGCTTTTAAATTGTAAATAGACATTCACAGATAAGAAATACAAGTTATGTTATAATGTGGAAGAAAAACCATTGCAAAAATTAAAGAATGGTTTCCATGCCTATTTGTTTTGTCCTATGATTTCTCCTCCATTATTTGTCTTACACATTCCTACTACCAGACCTTTCCCATGTCAAGCAAATGTGCTTACATTGAAGAATATAACAGCAGTGACTGACAATAGGTATGTGTACTAACACCCTTTTCCCATAGCTGGTAAAATTTTAATTCATCTCCACCATGTATTTACATTTGAAACTGCATCACCTGTGACCATCTGATATCACCTATGCTGGCTGACCATCAAAGATTTACTTCCCCACAGGCAAACAACTGCATCACACAAACCTTGTTCACACTCAGCTCTGTTCACCATACCTGGGTTATAATGTCACCAGAGATGCACTGAAACTGCATATTCCCACCAGAAAGAGCAAATCGATAGTGCTGCCATAGAAATAATGCAATCCCTTTGCCTAACCATGAATTTCTGTACCACAACTGGTGACAACAAAGCACCTTTTTTTTTTTTTTTGCTGTATTTGCTTTTTAAATCTTTGTTTTTTCCAGAAAGTGTTTACATACATAAATCAAAGGGGTGCTCAGTAATAAGGAGAGCCAGGTTATGCACAGGTTCCCCAGAGGAGACAAAGGGTGTGAAAGGTGCCCCTGCCCCATGCAGGAGAGAGGTGGGGCTGGAGCCCGCGGGTGCTGCAGTTCTGCACCCACCAGAACAGCCGGCAGCAGGCACCCAGTCTGCCCTGCACAGCACCTGCCAAGCACCCTGCACCTCCAGAAACTGCAGTGGGAGAGACCAAAAAGCCCCACCACATGCAGCAGAGCAGCCATCCACATTAATCCCTGTGATGGATGAGCAGGCAAAGAATTTCTAAGGGTGGTCCCACACCAGTGGCAGTGCTGCAGCCCCAGGTTTGTGAAAGGTTGGCCACTCCAGAAACAGGATTTCTCAAACTTGTTTCTAAACAAAGGTATTGGGCCACACCCTATCTCATGCTAGGTGACATTCAGATGTAATGCAACATCTAATTTCATGAAACCTGCCTTGCCAAAGTTTGAAATTACCTCAGCCAAGGTGCTGCATTCCCACCTTCCTTTGACACAGACGCCTGCTCTTCTGCTGAGTTGTGTTGCCTTCCATTCCCTTCCCTGCCAGCCTTCTGCTTTTCCTTTAACTCTCCTAGTTCTCATAAAAGGTGCTTGCCTTTTCAAGTCCTCTGCAGCTCTTCTCCACTTTCTAATAGCGTCCCACATATCTTTGACCTTGACTTCTTTCTCTTCAATAATTTCTCCAGAATCCCAAGTGCAAACAAATTATAGCTACAATGTTCATAGCACTGAAGTGTTAGAGGTAGAGAAAGTCTTGCTTTTTTTTTTTTTTAGTTAGACTAATTTACAAAATAACGATAGCATCTTGTATTAGAGCATCTCCCATGTTTTGATGACTGGTTTTGTATGTGACTTCCCTAAAATTTTATATACAGTGTAAAAAAAATCAGCCAAGGCAGAGCTACTGCTGAGCTGAATTAATTTTGGTTCATAAATTATGAACTTCAATTTCCAAGAATTGAAGAATATCTGAAGTTTGGAGGGACACATAAGGATCATTGAGTCCAACTTCAAAAAGCTGGGGAACAAAACATGACCTGGTAGCATATTATTTAAGAAATTATGTGATATATAACAAAGACTTACAAGTAAACAAGAAACAGCATAACTTTTACACATGCAGGCTTAACATGGCTGTACTTTGGCTTATGAAGCTTTTTATGTTTCCACATAATTCCTTGGGAAGCACATCCACAGTTTACCTACAGAGATAGCTGTCGTGTGCCCTGCTCTGGGCATTATGAGCCTGGAAACAAGGAGCTACACCCATCGTGAGACAACTCTTGGCCCTTCTGAAACAAGTGTCAAAATCTCTACTGACAACTCCAGCTGGCCTTTTGTCATCATGTTTAAACTGAGTGGAGCCTATTTTTGAAGCTTGATGGCCTTTATTCAGTCTGCACTAAATGGGATTTCTGTGCTTACAGTAACCACAAGTACTTCCAAAAAGAACAGCACAACATAACAGCTCTTAAAAACACCAACAATAAAAAACAATAATTGATTTTACACATAAAGTCATCCGAGCTGGCTTTATCTCAGCACTCTCTCAGACTTTGTGCTCCATCATTGCAAAGTCTGCCTCAGCCCAAAGTGGCAAGAGCAACAGCAGGTGGAAACAGCTCAGGAGATAGGAATGGGGAAGCCTGGTCTCCTGTATTTATGATGGCCTCAGTGACACTGCCCACCACCAGGAGTGCCATTTCACCTCAACAAACATCTGTAGACACAAGAGATTGGGAGAGGAAACAGATTCAGAGTCTGGCATGAATTAATTATCAGAGAATGAGGAGTCGCAGTCATAGCTGGTCATCAGGATTGGCTAGATAAGGAGATTATGGTTTAGAAATTGATGAATTGTCTAGAATGACAGAGGGAGACAAACCTGAAGAGGAGTATTGGTAAGGTTGGTAAAGAGTGTGAGACAGAGACACAAAACAGGGAAGCTTTGAATGGAAGGGTAGACTGGGGTAAGAAATTACAACTGAGAGAGAGGGTAAGATTCGGTAAAAAGGTATTTTATTTCACAGTTGCTATCCAGACTGCAAAAGGTACCAGCTAAACAAACAAAATGGTAAAAAGATCTTGGGGCACTGATAGAAAACAGAAAAAGGACACCTGTAGAGGCCCAGACAGGAGAGCGGTACGTGAGGAGCAGAGAGATTTACACATAGGAATCTCAAAGAGCTTGGGTCATGATTTCCAAAGTGAGCTCAAGGTGATAGCTGGGCTTGCCTGAAGAAGACTGGTAGAAGATTCCTAAAGAGAGCAGAGGAGATGGCAAATCCATCAGGTGCACAAGGGACAGGGCTGGGTCCAGCTCAAATTGTAGAGCTGGAGAGAGAACAGCTTGGGGAGAGGGAGGATATGAAGGAATAATTGAGTCTGTGCCCCCAAGTACACAGTTTTCTTCATCCTCTGGGATACAATCCAGCACTCAGGACCCTTTCAGCCTTTTCCCATGTCCAAATTACAGTGCTACTTTCTATTTCAAAGCAGCACACTTGCTTTGAAGGGGAGTGCCTGCAGGACTGAGAGTTACTATCATGTTATTAACCACCTCCTAGCCCAGAAACAGCTACAGTCTGTTACAAGAAAGTTGTGTCTTTTTGTACATCCCTTTCTGATCTTTGAGTTTGAGCAGTGGGGTTTAACCTAAGTACAATGCTGTTTATTATACCAACACTCGGTGTAGGAAAGAAGAACACAGAGCTTGAGAAACTGTAAACAAGGACCATCAATATTATCTAATGATTCACCTAACCTGGTTTAGGAAGTTGTAAAACTCATTAATTATATTTCAGCAGTCAGTTGGTCATGACAGATAATTCCAGATAGTTGACTTCTACAAGGAAGCTTTTTCACATTATTTCAAGCTTAGAAAAATATTAAATTACAGAAAGGCATAATTAATCAAATCTGATTGCTAATTTCATTAGTGCAGTAAAAAATACTGTTATCAGAGTAGGAAAGCACTTCTAAATCACTGCTTTTTAACAAAGATTAAGTTGAGCTCAGAAGAGGTCATCTGAAACTGGACAATTAGACATTATCTTGATGAATTAGTTGATTGTCTTTCTGGTCTGGCCATTATGCTACCAGCATCTATCCACAAGGTAAGAACACACAACCAGTGCAGGGGAAGAGAACAGGGCAACACTGCAGTGATAACATGTTCTCACATCAGCGTACATCAGAAATGAAAACTGACCCCATTGAATACAATGATCATCTTCCTGAATTTATCAACTTCTTCAGCAACCGTAGACCTGCATTCCAATCACTCCTGTTTGTGCTTGAGAGGTTGGGTATTGTGTAGAATTGTTTCATTTGCAGAAAAAAAACCCCAACATTTCATTTGCATTTAGGAAAGAAAAATTAGTAATTTTTAAGACTACAAAATTATAATTTGAGGACCCAGTTTTCCTGTTATTCTTGGGATATACAACTTTTATCTGCTAAGTAAATAGAAGCAATGCTCACAACAAAACAATTTGGTTTTTTGGATGTGAATATGTATTTTTTACTACATATATGCTTACATACACATGTGCAAGTAATCTTTGGAAAAGACTACTTGATAGCTGCATGTTTGGATTGTTATATTTCAGGAAAGAGAAGACCAAACTAAACAGCAACCATAAAAAATTATTTCCTCACTAAGCTGTACTGATATTTTTTTGCCAAAACCAGATGAGGATCATGCAGTCCCCTCAAAGAAGAGTTGTTTTTGCCTCCCCTACCTGAGTGTTCCCAGATGTAGCCCATAAGCTGGAGCTGGGAACACAGGTTTTACAGCACCAATGTGTCAGCCAGGTGTGGGCCAAGTTCTGAAATTTTGTAAGGCAATTTGGAGGAGGATAGAAGATTGGGTTCTATCTTCTCCCTCCATCAATTTTACAATCAGCATTAGAATTGCAATTTCCATTTAGTACCACTTTCTCAGTACAAATGGCATTAATCTTGATAAAGCTTCTTGGCAATTATTTCTATGTCAGCTTTTGGAGTTCCTTTACTGTGTTTGAAGTTATAATCTTAAAAATAAGATGAAGAAGTTGCTAGTTTTGCTTTGGGAGCAGGAAGAAACTCCTTGTCGCTCTCTGATTTTTATGATTGTTAAGTAGGGCCTACACCTTACTGTCATATTGAATCATCTGAAAACTGAACCCTGACCTCATATCTAGATATTATTGGACGTAGCTTCACTTCTGAAGTCTTCATTTAATAGCAACAGTTCTGATATCCTAAACACATGCCTTCATCCTACATCATTTGTTCATTTCACGATAGTTACAGGTTCAAAATATTAGTAAAATTATCTGTGATTTTTCCCCCATGTTTAGCCATCTTCTTTCTGTGATGAAGTTTTTGAGCCTTTATTTATTTATGGTAGGTGGGAGCTTGCTATCATCCCTCCTACACACTTGTAGCTCCTTCTCCTACTGTAGTATCAGAGCTGCTAACATCACATCAGGTGTATGAAGCCCACCAACAAGGACTGGCACAGGGCTCCAGACTAAGTTTTGTGCTTGGGCTCTCTGTTTGACTGTTGCTGAAATAGCCTATTACAGAATATAGGGAACCAAGGCCATGACTTTATGTTTTAGGTCTGCTCTATATTTAACAGCACTTCTTTTCAAGATGCATCGCCACCTGCACATAGGTAGATTGCAATCCAAAATCAGACTTGAAGAACACTGTTAGCTTCAATCATGAATTCAACATGGGATCAACAGTGGTTAGCAGCTCTGGAAAATATCCTCCTGGAATAAATAATTCATAAAGCTTGTGGTGTTTGGGGCTCCATATACAAGAAGTACAAGATTACTTTTACCAGTCACAGGAGGGATTGATAGTTTACGCCCACGGTACAAAATAGGTGGAAGGGATGCAAGTGCTTCACCAACTGGCCTGCCAAAGATTTTGGTTTTACCTCTATAAAATGAACTAATTTTGGACTATTCACCAACAGAGGTAACATTATTTTCATGCCCATGCTGTGTTTCTGCTCACACTCCTACCTTTTACTTTACATCTGCACTTCAGGGATGTTGTAGAGCTCAAGAACTTAAATATTAGCAGCTACATATTCTGTGGAAGCATCAGGAACTGAGGATTCATTACACATCTTACTCTCTTCAGCCTCCTTTGGAGAATGGTTGTCCTCCACCTCTTCCTCTGGGACCACTTAAAGAAGATGAATCAACTCATAACTTGACACACCTAATTATTACATGCTACTAATATTCAAGGATGCTGCCAGATAAAGAAGAGGGCGTAGCCTTCATTCAAACATGCTTTCCTGATCTCAAATCACAGGCCTTCCTTTAATTAGTCATCTAATTAATTTAGGTCCAAATGAGGCTTCAGAGGAAAAAGCAAATCCAGGTGAGACATCATAAATGTGCAATTAGAAGTTGTTCACTAATCTTATAATTATTAGATATTTTCAAAGCAAGCCTTATAACAAGGCTAAGATCCCCTGTTGCTTATACCAGGAAAGAAAGAAAAAGCTTCTCTAATTGTCTTGTTTTGAAATTAATTTATTTTGAACTTAACTAAATTAATAAACACAGTAACCTAAAGAGTTTAGAAAGCAATTAAGAGAGATTTTGAAATTATTTAAAACAGCCAAAGTTATTACAGTTATGGGTAATCAAATTCTTTTCTTTGAAACAGTTCTAGCAACTGTCCTGTATTTCCTAGTTTCCTGATTATTGAAAGTCTGCTCATATTTTTAATTTAGGAACTTCTAACAGAGGGAATCACTAATCCGCCCCAAACGTGATATTTCAGCAGTATTGCATGGGTTTCAGTATCAAGTTCAATATTCAGCTGTATTCTGGTACCAAGTGATGCATGTTTAATTAATATTTAGGTTTTGATGCAAGTTTCTCCTTCACTTTAGTCCAAACTCTCTTTCAGCACACACTGCCCACTAATCTTGGCAGAAAGGATGGCAGAATGAGTACAGCACTATTTTCTCTCTCTTTTTTGGAGGCAGCAAATAGATGCAGCTGAAGGGAGCTTTATTCTTCCAGCTACAGCAACAAAAGGTGAATGAGATGAGAAGAAAGTGTGAGCTGCAGCATAGTAGGATTTCTGCAACAGGAAAACTGGCTTGTCTCTCTTCCTTTGCACCTGTCTAGTGCTTATCTGCAAGGCAGCACTGCTTACACAGACTATAGAAATACAGCAAAGACTAAAAAAAGATTGGCCTTCATGCCATGGCTTAGAAGGTAAATCCCTTTGCAAGTGAAAGAAAGGAAAGAAGTATGGTCTGTGTTCCCTCTCTGTTCTCATTTCTGGACCCCCACAGTCCACCATCTGGGCTAGCACACAGCACACTACTTCAGCTCTTTCAGTTCGTTCTACTTAAGTTCTTTCAGGCTTCTTCTGAAAAGCACCGTGAGACAGCAACACAAATTTAGGGAACCTGATGCTAATGAAACATTCACAACAATTCTGCTATTTCACCTGAATCCTTATAGCAGTAAACTCTTTCTCACCTCTTGATCCAGGTAATTCAGACAAGCCCCACTTTCAGTTAGAGTTATTATTTCATGGAGTAGCAGGTTATAATATTCTCAGGTCATTAGCCAGAAGCAGGTCACTAACCTTTTTCAAAGCAAAAACTAAATGGATTTAAAGAGAGAAGCAATATTTTGGGGCTTTTCAACCAATCTGTTGCTTTTCAAAACTTTCGAAGACTGAAGAAGTACTTCTGTTTCTTAACGCAACTCGGGGTTTTTTTTCCAGCTAAATCTGTTGATCTGATAAAATATAATGGTCTCTTTCTATAAATATTGCCTTTCAGAACACCACCAATATATCAAAACTACCCACCACAACAAATTAACAAGTTTGATACTAAGAAATCATTTTAGGTTGAACTCTGAGGGAGCATGAAACCTGTATTTCTGAAGTCCCAATAATACAGCCACGGCATTTCAGACTGCACAAAGACAGTACAAACTTTAATAGGCCAGATAAAAGTACAGGGAGAAAAGTACATTTCCCCAAAGCACTTTAAGGATGAACCCCAAAGGGTCAAAGCAAGATTCCTGACACTGGCTGACCTGCACAGCTTTGTATTACCCAAGGTGATGATTAGGACAATAGAGAAAGTGTAATGAGGCCGCTGGCAGGTCATTAAGCAGAAGACATTGGCATTTGAAGTGTGCACCTGATATAAAGAAAAACATTGCTTGAAGGCTCTCGGAGTAAGTGTTTACTTAAGACAAACAGGAATTCAATAGCAGCTTTTACAGTTGGAGAACAATGAATCCGGTAAATATTTTCCACTCATTTAATTTAAAAACAAATCCACCTAATCTGTGTTCTCATTTTCTGCATTTGCTCTCTGTTCTCACTATTGAAAACAATTTAAATAGGTGGAATATTCTTAGAAACTGACTGAAGCAATTACTATGAAGAGATCACTTCAAATGTAGAGTAGGTTATACACAAACTGAAGGCAGGCCGAACAGGCATAACATAAACAAACAAAGGGTAAAAAGAAGGAAAAGCCATTCTGTGTAGCCAAAATGGATAAGTAATAAGACTAATGGGTAAAGCTGCCTTCTTAAAGGTCCATATTCACTTCAGTCACATGCTCCACCAGCTCCCAGTCTTCCCAGAAAGTACAGGAAACCCACAGAGAATTTCTGAAATCAGACTTCACAACATAATTCCTCTTTTTCCCACCTCTCCTGTTTAAAAATAGATAGTGGGTCTCTGGCTTCTTCTTAAACAACTTCAGTTACTCAAAGAGAAAAATGCTTCTGTCTTTCTTCTCCAGTTGGGTTCTAACAGTCTTAACCATCTCAGATCTAACCACTCCTAGCTGGGTCTAATGACTGGAGGACCAGCCAAGAAAGCACGGTAATAGTCCTGCAGTGACACATCACAAATATGGAAATGGGAAAGCGTAGGTTTAATCAGAAATCTTAAATCATAGATATTGTTTTCATCTGAAACAGAAAAGACATAAAGGAAAAAGAACAGCATCAAAAACCTTCCACGATTTCGGTCCCCTGGTACAGAGTTGAAGTTAGGCTTTGAGAAAGCAATGAATAGGCCAGCCACCTGGACCTTTAAAATAATTACAATGCTTTATGTACTAAAATGTGCAAATTATCCAGCAGTCAGGAAGTAGTCACCAAACTTCTGAGGCTTTCTGCCCCCACACACCCTTCTCTTCCCCTTTAGGTACTTTGTCCATTTCTCCTTTGAGGTAGCTGCTGCTCCAATGGCACTGTCAAGTATCTAAGAACCCTTGACAAATGGCCATGCTGCATTTACAGGCCAACCTTACAATATGTGCACAGTCACTGCAAGCAGGTTGAGGGCCAGCAAATTTTTTATCCAGAAGCAGTAAACATAAACATCAAGCCTCTCACCAATCTGTTGTGAGGATGCATCAGGTCCATATTTCAGATTTGCTCATAACAGCAGCATACACCCAGATGCTTCAGTCCCATTCTCAGGAAACTTTTCCTGACTGAAGCCCAGGTTTTTTCAGAGGTACCTTCCTGGTGTGCAGAACCTCTCACAGTCACATGATCCATCCAGTTAGTCCTGGATGGTTTTTTTTCTGCACATATTCCCACTGTGCTCATCATAATTATATTAAAAAGGAAAGTTCAGTTTGCTCTTTACAAAAACAATTCTACTTGATAGAAAAATATGAAGACATGACACTAAATGAGTTGCTGGGAGCTGAGGCAGGGTGTGGATCTACAGCACACAACCAGCATTTCACAGACACTGCCCTTGAACGTGCCTTCCTCACATGGTGCTGTGGTACTCTCACTGCAGGGGGGCTGCTGCACATCCTGTGGGAAGGCACTCAGCAGCTTATTTTTATAAACCCAAACACACCATTATGCCATATCTTGTTTGTGGGTCCATGTCTGTATCCATCCATCCATCCATCCATCCATCCATCCATCCATCCATCCATCCATCCAGACTTTTAAAGGAACTTAGGCCTCTAGCTTAGCTGATAAACATTTAATGGATTGATGCAAGGCAAGATTATGTCAAGTCACTGCTTATATCACAAGGATGACCGTCTAGATTCTCTTTTTTAATTAAGTGATACAGTACAGGACTTTTAAAGCACAGCTTCGTCTGCCTACATGAAAGTTTTGAGCTGTGCTAAGAACAGATGACCTTATTAGCATGTAGAAACAGTATTAGGCAGGTACAGGAGTAACCAATATGGTGTGCTTTATTTTCATTCACTTTTCAGACAGATAAAAAACTTAAGGTACATTTTTTTTGAAAGGCATTACATACTTGGTGCTGCATTAGTAAAACCAGCATTTGACAGTAACAGTTTGAAAATAAGCCTTTCATTATGTCCAGACATGATTTACAGACACAGTCCTTCAAATAGAAACCCTGTGCTAATTTTAAGACAAATCATTTCTTATGCCCATATCTGATATAGAGTTAGTTTTGTTCAAATAAAAATGTATGACGCAGCTTTCCATTTGCATTCTGCCAGGTACTTCTATTTTTAGATGCAGGTTAGCTTTATACTCCTTTAATGTGCCTACAGATCCAGTACAGCAAACGATGCACCTTAGCAAGTTTATCTAACATTCTTTTAGATAAAAAAAAACTGCAAAATTGCTGACAAATTGTATCAACATTGATAAGAACAGCAAAGTGTTTGGACCTCCTACTTGATGGAAGTCTGCTAAAGGAAATTACTAGGTTTGTTTTCCCTTTTCTTTTCATTTAATTGTAATTTTTTATGTGGAAAAAAACAGAAAACAGAAGTAGGTCTCTGGCTACACTCCGTACTGGAACCACATTGCTCTGACACAAAATGTCTTCTTGAATCTTTCAAGCTGGGGCTGCTCCAGCAGTCTTCACTGGCTCGCACTGCCAAGGCACAAGATCTCATCTCATCAGCTTCACACAACATTGTCTCCACCTGTCTCTCCCACTTCCTCTCACACTCACCCCCCAATCTCCACACTCTGCCCAGTTACTGATGACTGGCCCTTTTGGATTTTTTATCCACTCCCAAATGTGAACTCTCTTACATCCTACCCTCTCAGCCAAATATTTATCCTTCATTGAGGGCACTCAGAAAAGTTCTCTTCTGAAAAACACTCCACTGTTAAAAATTATGGGAATATGTAGAAAACAGAAAGTGATAGGTACCTTACTTTGTGTCTGATCCTTTGTCTGGCACGTGTTTGGTTACATACAGACAATACAGATAAATATTTTGTTAGCTAAAGGAAAAGCAAAAACTGTTTCAGTACATTCTTTTCCCCAAGTAAAAAAACTGGGGTTTGTTTTTTAACAGAAGTGAAAACTTGGCACATATTTGATACATACATGTTTCTTTTTTCTTCCCTACCCTATCAAAATATCAAGTCAAACAGAAATTCCTTTATTAGAAAAATGGTTTTTTTTCTATTTATCTTGTCTTTGTGATGGTCTGTAGTTTATGAAAAGATGACAACTTCAAATTCATGGATACATAATGAGAGGAATGTGCATTTACTACTCCTCTTGAAACTATAAAAGACTTATAATCCCAAGTGTGGAAACCCAGACAAAAAGGACTTAATTTACTCATTCCAGTGTCCATAAGGCCTTCGCAGCACAAGTGATGATCGTGCAACTCCAATGTGTGTTTCAGGAATCTGTAACATTCCTTGCTGCAAGCTTCTGGGAAAGAATCAACTTTTTCTGGTAAAAAGTTCTTCTATTAGCTAAATGATTCTGAGTTATTTGAAACTATAAATATTTGTCCAAATGTTTACATGACTGAGAAATTTTAGGTAAATTCCATCCAAACAATGAAGCAACTTCCAGCAATGTGTAACAAAAATAGTGCCTCCCTTACATTTTTACTTCAGTAAATGTCTAAAAGTGATCCCATAATCAGGAATCACAAGGAGAAATGAAAGACACTGGGAGGATGGCAACATTTGGAACAAAAACTCTTTTACTGTAATGTAGATAACATATGTGTAGGAAGATAGACTGTACCCAGTTTCATTTCTCAGGGATGTTCTCACTTATCTACTCTTCTCAAAGCTTCCAAATTATTTTTTGCTTTAGAAAAACAAAACTATTTTTAGAGAATTTCTGAACACTGGATATTTTTAAATAACATTTTGAAAGCCTACTAGAATGAAAATGCCTTTTTGTCCCCCACTGCTTAGTCTGTCACTATCAAATATTTCCCATTTTATTGAAAACACTTCCATAAACTGAGAAAACAAGATCCTGCAAATTATTATACTTAAGTAAGCCACAATTCTAATCTAATAGGATGTTCTTTGGAAATAAAAATGAAGTCTTGATCACATAAACAACCAGCTCTTTCAAAATCATCTATTGTAGAACTGCAAGGATTTAAAATTAAACATCAGATTAAGAGCTTTGTCAATGATGCAATTATATAAGGATATCCTTACTATTACATGGGTTAAAACTGGAGAACATGAATATGTAGTATGCAGAAAAAAAAACAGAACTGAGTTTTGCCAGTAACCAGAAGTTTAAGTTAACTAAGGAAACTATTAGATTTAAAAAACACTATATAGTTATTTTTGTCATATAATATTTTCTCAATTTGCTAAAGAATGAGTGAACAAAGTTGAAAGAAGAGTGTTACCCATGCAGCTTGCAAACCATCTCCAAGAGTATTTTTTTGAAGTCACAGCCTAAAATTTTTGCTGGCTACCTACAAGTAATACATTCCCTCACATCTCAAAAGAGACCTCTGGCTACCATGAAGCTACAGCACCTTGCATCAGCCCCACATTTTCCATGGGCTTTTAAATATGTAAAAGGAGTCTGAGAATTTAAATGAAAAACAAACAAAAAAATCAGAGTCCATGATGTAATACATTAACAATCATGATGTGTGGTACTTGGAAATATGACTAAGTTCTTTACTGTGAGGGTTGGAGGCACTGGTACAAGTTGCCCAGAAAGGCTGTGGATGCCCCATTCCTGGCAGACTTCAAGGGCAGGCTGAATGGAGCTCTGAGCAGCCTGGTTTAGTGGAAGGTGTCCCTTTTGATTAGAACTAGATGATCTTTAAGGTTCCTTCCAACCTAAACCATCCTGTGATTCTATGACTGCTGTAAATAACTATGAAGTTTGAGCTAGGACTAAATAAGATTAAGATCTACACATGGAAGCAGTCTCCAAAGATTTAATAGACAACAGCAATCCAGCACTCTGATTGCAGAAACCAGTACAGGATTTCCACCACCACTGTTTCCCTATGGGCAAGTTCCCAGGATGTTAGAGAAGGCCAATTCCCACCTCATATTAAGGGCTAGTTTGAGAAGCAGACTTTCACTGTAGATAATCTGCTATATTAAATCAGGAGTTGGAAGAATAAAAGACAAGGAGGGTCATGTGTGGCAGGAGCATGTCCTGCCAGTTGTTTCTCATCGTGCAAAACTTTTTGACCTCACCCTGTTTGACCTCACCCTGTTGCAGTGTGATGGGATTTTCCAACGTTGTTGAAGTGCTACACAAGGCTAGTAACTCAAAGAGATTGATGAAAGAGATTGATAAAAGAAAACACTCATTAAAGATAGAGCTTCAGGAAACCACCTCAACAGGCATCGCTTCCCAGTGCTGACATCTTAGTGACAGGATACTACACTGAAGCTTTAGTTTACTACCTAGTCTGGCACCTTCTTGAGACTCTAACTTGAGCAATTGTTTATTACTACTTTTAGAGAAAAGGCAACAGAAAGGTTTTGGTAAGCAAAGATACCTGGAGCAGCTTATGCTGGATAGAAAGTGATTTAAGCAATACTGATTTTGCAACAAATCAGCTAAGGAACCGTAAGAAAATTCATTCCAGAAGAGATGGTAATAAAAAAAGAAGGCAATAATGAAGGGCTTGGAAAAATAATGTAGTTGCCAAACCAAAGTGAGGAGTTTTCAGTGAGGACTCAGGGAAAAATGCTATCCCCTTAAAACACCAGTGGTGTTCCTGTGTAGCACCTAGAAGGCTCTTGTTCAGTCCAGCCTCAGTCCAGTCATACTTGATTTATGAATCACAGCAGTTTGCTATAAAATTCCCCCTCTTAAAGTACCTTTTAAGGGTTGTTAAAGCTATCACTTCCCTTACAGTACATTTGAAAATGAAGCCACAAAACTACCTGATAAAACATATATGCTATAAATCCATAAAACTAGATCACAAATAAAACTATAATGGTCAATAAAAAGTCATTTGGATTTAAAATAAGACATAAAACCAGTAAACAACAAATTACACACTAAAAATACCCCTCCCAGCCTTCTCCCTTCCAACCTTCACAGAAAAGCTCCATAAAATTAAGTTGCTCTGGTCTAGTGGAAGGTGTCCTTGCTCATGGCAGGGGGCTGGAACAAGATGATCTTTGAGGTCCCTTCCAACCCAACCATTCTATGAGTCTGTGATTCTGTACTTCAAGCATCCTAAGTTGTTCAAAACATGACATCAAAATGTAAGAAAATATTGTCTTAACTGGTAGTACTCAAAACAGGGTATAAATGTGGACCTCGCTGAATACCAATCAAGTCAAGCTGATTTGGTCTGAATTTACATACTTTCCTTGGAGTCCTTTGGAAGGGAAGCAAGAAAAAAACCTTAAACCTTTCTCTGATGTAAACTCAATAACTTGTTTCAAAATATGGTCACTTTAATACAAACTTTGGTTACCTCTCCGAGGCACAAAGTGCACACAAAGAGTCCAGTCCAGTCTCATGCTGTTGAAGGATCCCAGTCTGAGAGAGAATTGGAAACACTGGAGACAGGTTTCTGTTAAAAGCATTTGCAGATGTGAGGAGGTGGGCTACTTTGTTCACTAAGTCACCTGCAGCTTTTCACTTGAACTCTGAAACAGTCTGAGGACATAAGAGCTCCCCTGTGAGTTCAGCCTGTCACCAGCACAGCTTTGGAGCTGCAGGGCAGAGCACAGCTCTTCAACCCAGACACAGCAAAGTCCCGCCCATGAACCAGAACAACAGATGAACAGGAGAAACACTGAAGGATGCTGTTCAATTAAAAGAGACTTCACCTTGCCCAACTTGAATATGACTTGGCAAGCCAGCAATGTCACTTCCAGCCAGAACTGTTTGCACTCAGCACCATTCTTCCCCTCTGCAATACTCCCTGTACATACCTTGTGCAGCAGAAAGGGGAGGCAGCCACAACAAACTGAACTAGTGCCGCTGGTGTTTTACTGAAAGTGGCTCACCAAAGATTGGACAATCCCACTCTAGGAAGTCAAATTCAACTCAGACTACAAATTCGACACAGCAACAGCTGTGCTGCATGAACTGTTGCCATGAGTACATACATGCTAGAATGTCTGAGAGACATTATGGAAAAAAAAGTAATGCAATCACTAATGCAAGCTGAGAAACTGAAAGGGAAAGTTTGGGTCTATTACAAGACCTTAAATCTGAAAGTCTCTAGTTGTGACACAGGAAAAGCAAAACATAGTCAACAAACACTGAGGGAAAATGGAAAGTGTAAATTTTCCTTACTTTTTTTGGGACACCCATCTCTCCCTGCACCTATAATTAGCAGGGATACACTTGCTTTGAAGCTCTGCCTTGGTTCCTTTTGAGGCAACCCAATTCCAACATGGCTACAGAGATTTTGGCAAAGCTTCACTTTAAGAGACAGCTTTTGCAATTAAGAGTTCCTGCTGGATTTTTTCTGCCAAGTATCTAATTGGCACTTCTGCTGATGCACTTCATTTAGTCAAATTGTAAACAATTTCCCTTATTTTGTTTACCACTCCTCTTTGAGTGTAAAGACATGCATATTTCTTCTGTCAGTGCTATGAGATGAATCAGATGAGCATGTTCACCGACGTCTTCCAAGCTGCTTTTATTAGTAGCTCAGTATTAAGCTAGGGGGAAGGAGAGGAGGGAAGCAGTCTCCCTTCCTGAGGGAACTTCTTCAACCAAGACTTTAGAACCAAAGGCTAACCCCAATTGGCTTTGCTAGGTTAAGGACAGGGTGGCACAGGACTTTGGCTAGAGCTGAGATTGTGCCAATCAAATGTCAATATACTCAACCATGACAGATAAGGCTGCTCCTTCATTCAGTACTGAGCAATCAAGGTTCAGGTCAAGGAAATATCAGTAATCTACAAAGATAAAATGCACTGGAGAGACAGGAAAGTGGGGACAGAATGTCTCTTCATTCTCTTCTGGCTGCCATTTCTTTCTGGTTTGCAATTTCAAGCCAAACACACTCTCAGTAGGCTTGCTTTTGCTCCTAAGCAAGCCACCAGATCCCTCAATTTAAATTAAGCATAAAAATCCTTAATAGAGACCACAAATAAATCAACATGACCCTAAACCCTGGACTGGTATTTTAAGTCTTCCAGAATGATAGAATGATCAAATGATCTGGCTTGGAAGGGACTTTGTGGATCATCTAGCTCCAACACAAGGCCAGGTTTAAGCTGAGCGGGCTCTGTTGCAACAGCAATTTTTTAGTAAGAGTTACCTGCTCTACACAGAAAATCACAGCACTTCTGGATGGGCATTTCTGCACAAACACATTGCACTGAGGACTAAAGAACTGCATAAATTGAAATGTTATGTTACCAAGGACAGATGTTATCCAAAGAGTTTTTAGAACTATGCATTTCATTAACAGTTGCTAAATTTTGTTGTGTAACTAGCCCTACACTGATTTGCAATCTTACATTTTGGTTCTACAGGAAACTTTCATATCCATTACTAGAACACAAAGTCTAAGAAGCAAAGAATTAGGCCCCAATTTTTGTTGGTTTTATATACAACTTTATTTTATAACAGCATTCAGGACTGAACAGACTAGCTACAAAAACTTCAGCTAGTGTTTCTTATTCTCTTCACCTAATAAAAATGGCAAACAGAAAAGCTTTCAAAGCTTTAGCTGGTATCAAACCGTGTGCCAGACAGAAAAGTCAATAAAGGTACTCTAGAACACAATCTTAGCTGAGAACCAATACAGAATTCCAGCTTGATTCAGCTGCTTGAGGAGGTATGGGATCCATCACCTCAGCAGCCTGAAGTCAGATTACTTTCTAACTAGTTAGATGACCTTTCAAATGTATCACTGCACATCCCTCCCAGTCCCAGCGGCAGTACTGACAACATCCCTGCTTACTGTAGCAGCCTGGATGAGTCTGACCTTGCTTTTAGTATCTTCTGTTCATTCTTCAGTACACAATTTCTTTGTGCCATTAAAAACAGTATTTACAGTTCGGTCCTGTCCCTTTACTATTACCAAAGCCTATTTCAAGGATCCAGACTTGTCTTGTGCTCTTCTGTTTCATCAGGTAGTTCTTCAGCAGATGCATCACACACATTGTCCTGGCCATCTGCAGGCTGATTTGGCTCATCAGATTCCCCAGCTGCAATCTGAGTTGTTTCTTCTTCCTCTTCTTCCTCTACTTCCCCATCATCCTCTACATCCATCTCAAACACCCTGACGTGGCGGAGGTTTGAACTTAGCTATAGAGACAGTAAGAAGTTCCTGCTAATGACCAAATAAGTAAAAACACCAACAGCATTTTAATTGTCAGCCAATAGCTTTGAAAATAACCTTTATCTTTGAAATGGAGGTTTCAAGGGAATTATCAACTTCATTGCTCTACACGCTGAGAAGTAAAGCAAGCAGATCTATTACCATCAGTTAAAGTTTTTCCATCCTGTGCTATTAGACAGGTATGACTGTATCCTGACACACTAACAGCAGATTATGAGAAAATAATCTATTTGTAAAAAAAAAAAAAATAAAAATTGGTAACTTCTGGGTTACCACTTCAGTCAGCACACTTCCTTTAATATACAGGCTTTTTCAGAGATACTGCACTTACCACACAAGAAACTTTTCTAATGCCATTTACAGAAACATACTGAGCTTTCATGTTCTCCAGCACTCTCCACTGACTCTCCAAGAAGACAGTACGTGTGGGTATCTCACCACTTCGCTCATCCAGCCTGCACACAGCAAGGAAAAAAGCACAAAGCTGGTTCACAGCAAACAACTGCAGTTCTAAGAAAATGCCCCCAGTTTCTTATGTCTAAATTTCATCATATGCAACAAGCAGATAACCCCTATGAAACCATCATAATGCCACTAGGATGCTCTAGAGCAGGAGATCCAACTGTAGAGACACAGCACGTTCCTACCAAGTTAAAAACATTACAGCAGGTGAGAAGAGACCTGTAAAGTCTGATCTTCCCACAAGAAACACCTATAGCAGGATGTGGGTGGCTTTTTTCAAACCTCTCCTCTGCACAGAGGAGTATCCAAACACAGTCCTGGATGTAGTGCCTCCCCTGACACAGAAGTTTGGCCTCCATGACCTTTCAAATATGCATCACTACCCCACTCACAGGGATTGTATGAAGACACTCCCTACCTATTATAGCAGCCAAGATTAGTTTGAACTTGCTCTTAATATTTTTGTTCATTCTTCAATACACAATATCTTTGGGGCATAAAAAGTTAATTTACAGTTCAGTGCAGCTCTTTATTTTGAAATTAAAATGCATCATAAGCAAACCACCAGAGAAGAATGGGAGAAAAGCAAAAGCAAGAAACAGCAACTAAAGAACTGGATTCACTAATTGAACTACATTGGCCTTTGTGTGTGTGTTCACTTTCACCTGATGCTCTCCTCCATCTATGCCAATGCAGACAGTGGCACCAGTTCTGAGGTTTTAAGGTAAAGCTGACAATATTTGTAAGTGTGGCTAGCAGGGAAGGATCAAGAAATACCTGTGTATTCTTATTACAAGGCAAAGGTATGTGAGCACATATGCTGAAAGCATCCTAAACTGAAGTATTCTGACGAGCAAAGTTAGCACCTTCTAGGGAAGATTTCTGATTCTACAAGGTATCTTCAGCTGATCCTTCAATTTCATGACAGCCAGGTACAGAAGGAGTATCAGTATCAAAAAACCCAAAACCAACCCGCCAAAAACCACAAAACAAACTACTTAGGAAGCTTCCATTTCCCCCATCCTACTCTCCTGGCACAAAAAGAATTTCTGTCTTTAAAATATTTATACATGCGCAAAGTATGAGTAAGTGTACACAATTATAATATTTACTTAAATTGCTTTTCAGTGCTACATTTTCAGATTTGCTCAAGGTTTTTTAATACCTTTCCATAGAATCCCAAATGAATTTCCCATCTTGGTCCTCATCTGTATATACTGAAGATAAAGGCAGCTGAGCCAAGACTCTCTCCTTCCCCTCTTGTTGCACACTCTCTTTCAGAACTACAGTTACAGTTTCATCATCATAGAAGTGAGCATCCAAACAACTGTAGCATCTAAAGGAAAATAATTTAGAAAGCATCAAGTAACAGAAGAGAATGCAGAACAAAAATATTTTAAAGTTGACCAGCACTCATGTTAAAAAGTATTCAGTACTTAACAATGAGCTTCATTGTAAATAATAATAAATAAAAAGAGGTCAGCTGTGCAGCTATGACTGAATGATAGCCATAACCTGGCAGAGTCCTGCATCACGCAGGAAAAATTATTCTGAAGGGGAAAAAAAAGCAACTCACAAAAAACCCTTACTAGCAACCTTCACGTTTCACATGAAACATAAGAAACAGTAAACATAAATACCAAAGAAAATTTAGAAATACAGCCGAAGGTACTGAGGGCAAATCATATCTGGCTTTTGTACATGAAAAGGACAAGTTAGTCTATCATATGCCTTGTGAGATGGCTACATTCAGGCATACCAAGTCTTATCTTACTTAAAGAACATCACAGAGATAAACAATAATTGTTTCCAGCTAGATTTGTTTCTTGCATGTGTGTTAAAGCTGTAGTTTTCAAATGCAGAACTAAAATTTACTTGACCTTGAGATGACGTGCAAAGTAAGATTAGCACTATTCTGCAGCTTCATGCTCCCGTGCCATTTCTTACATCCCAATTCACCCAGGTGAGTTAACTTCAAAGGCAGCAATGCAAGAAAACCAATAGGAAATATGATTTTTAATTCAGCAATCTGCAAGAAAAATCAAATACACTGACCTGGAGTCTGAGCTCTCATTTATACTGTTGTTCAAGAAGTTTCCAAACTCTACTGCAAGAATCCCATTACTGACAGACCTAGAACAACAGAGTTAATTGTCTCAGTGACAAAAGCCTTTCTCTTCACTGAGAATCCAAAATCTCTGATGGCAACTGTGGTACAAGATGGTGTAAAAGCCTATCTAAGTTTAGCACAATACATGGCTACTTGCCAAAATTATGTGATTGGTGGATGGGAATCTTTTAAATTCTTCTGCTCCTCAGAAAAACAAGACTAATGGAGTCAAATGGAAAACTACATCTGACTTATGTAGATAAGAGAAAGCCATCATTAAATTACAGAATGCAAGACATTAATCAAAGGATACTATTTACAGAAAGACAAAGCTACACTGGAAGTGGGATTCTTTGAAAAATTTCAGAAGTTTGCACAATTAAGTAATTCTGTTAGCTGCAATCTAATGGAGTCTCATTTTTTCCTTATCCCAGAACCACCTTGGGTCTTGAGATTAGATTTTCTGAGTCTAATACAACACAAACTTTTGCTGCTGTTTCCTGCTGCACTTCTTAATGTACTCCTCATTTTCTCTAGTATTCAAGAGAGATTGTACTCATGGTGCTCATTCCTTATGCTTATAAATAGATTTAAACTGTAACTGGCAAATATTTAAATTATAACTGGCAAAGCTCACACACCACTTCTTCCCTCTTTTGGTCTTACCTGGAAGTATCAGTATGTCTCCTCAAAATGTGTATTTTAGAAATAGAATTTTCTAACATGGTGAAGAGAACATAATGTAAATTAGATGTTTTGTCATTCCACCTGCAATGTGGGGGAAGAAATTAAAATTTAGATCAAGTTTTCCTAACTGGTAAACTACATGGAACAAGGAATAGCAGCATACTTACAGAAATGGTAGTTTAAATAACTGAGGTGTGGAATCTTCACTGCAAAGGAAAGACAAAACAGTTTATAACATGCTACTCATGCATGAGTTTTAGTTGCACATTTCTTTAGCTGCTTTTATTAAAGAAATACCTTTGAGAAACTTTGTAGAGAGACAGGCAGACTGCTTGATGCACTGACTTTCCAATTACATCCTACCAAATATTAAAAAAATAGGCCATAAAATACAGGCAGTTATTCATAATTATACATGTTTTTAAGAAAAAGAAAACTCAACCAACCTACCAACAGCCTCGGAGTACATCTGAAAGAAAACTCCACCAATATTTATTCTGGAATAAGCATCCCTAATGCAAACACTACTGACACTTCATACATTTGTTTCATGTTTCTCCATATTAGACTAATGTATTGCCAGCTAACGCGGTTATCTGGTACACAGCACATACACACACATAATTAACATTAAAACCAGAACCCAAAATTGTGTGAACAGAATATGTTAAACAAAAGAATCTTTCACTGTGCTTTCCCTGGCCAAAGGCTTGAGATATCCCAATAGTGAAACTGGACTCTACCCGAGTTATAGGCACTCAAAGGCAAAGATTAAAGCTTCAGGCCTTGCTGAGCATGGCTGCTACCTTCAGTTGATCACTATCCCTAAAAGAAAGTTATCATTTGTAAAAACTGAACTTACTGCTGGCTTTTGTATACACTCATCAATGACCCCTTCCATTTGCCTTTTGACAAAATGCAGTGATTTCTCAGGATAGTAGGGAAACAGAAGTGGGCTTTCTGTAAAAAGACAAAGTTAATTTTAAAATTGCTTGTATCTCTGTAGAAACATATTACACCATTATTATCTCCAAAACCAGATTTTCTAAAGACTATTTTCCAAACAAAAATGCTACCATTTCCCCCCATTCTATTGAATTAAATAGGCAGAAAAGGCAACTGTGGCAAATTCTATTATACGCAGCTTATGCTGTCAAGGTTTTACAGTCTTTGGTTTCTAAAGTTAAACTAAAATAATTGTCACCATCTACTCATAGTTTCTTACTTCTTTTTCACCACTAATTAACAAAATAGTCTCAGACTCCAGTGAAAGAGAACAAATTAGGACACTTCCCACAGGTACAACCTAAGCATAACTGTTGTTTCTTAAACTGGAATTAAGATATCCTAAAATAGACCTCTTCTGGGATTCCTTCCAAGCCAACACTTCTGAGACTGGTACAGAAAAGATGGGGAACTCCCAATATTCAGAAGATGGTAATTGACTGGGTAAGCAGCTACATAAACCCTGTGCAAAATAACAAGGCCCATTTATTTTTTTCCACTCAGATGAAGACCAATGAGTAACACTACAGAAGTAACTCATAAGCATGAAAAAAGTTAACTCTTCTACATTGGTTACATTCTGCATCTGTCTTGCATTCACTTCTTTTTCATGAAAGCACGTTACCTTTAAGATGAGTACTATCTTTAAGAAAGTTAAACCACTGGTTTCCCTCTGTATTAGGTGGTGATACAAGGTCATCATCTTCATCTTTCAAGTACTAGAAAAGAAACACATTTTTAAGACTGTAATTTAAGAACAGGGAACATTAGAATCACCTTCACTATTGCCCCTAGCAAATATATTAAACATTTCTTGTTAAATTAATATGCCATAGTCTTAAAACTAAATATGCCAACACATCTAGAAACAATAAGAAAAATCAACTATTGTTTAAGATCACATGGTAATATTTCCCTAAGAAACTGATTTTTAAATCAAGTTTGAACACAAATGTTTTGAAATGCAGTGATTAATGCCATACAGATTAACAAACACATCAGTTTTACTGAAGCTGGCTTTTACAGTTTTACTACTGCTTCAAAATATTTTTGTCTTTTCCTAAAAATGCAGCATGTGTAAAGTGAAACTACAAAGTTTTAAATCCTCATTTTCCTAATAATAAGGGCAAACAATTTACTCTATTTTACCATCACTGGTATGGGCAACACAGAGCAAAAAGGCCAGGCAAGGAAAGTGGACACAGCTTTATAAATGTCTTTATCTAAGGATTTTCTCATTTATTCTTTTTGTATTTATTCCTTCTTTCTTTACCTGGCCAACTCTCTCCACATTGAAGTATTTTCCTTTACGATTGTAAAGTTCTGGTGCCTAAAAAATAATGCAAACAAACGCATTACTTAAACACAAAAATAATGAGAAGTACTGAACAAAAAGATGATCAAATTATTTTACACAAAGATTTTTCAGACTCAGCCATTGTCAGCAAAAAATACAGTCAGGTCACGCACTTGGAAAACCAGTATCACTGACCTCATTGAAGTGCTCAGTAAGAAAATCGGCAACAAATGTGATATCTTTTTGAGTCATCTAAAAGGAAAAAAAAAAGTGAGAAAAGCAAAGGGTAAGAAACACATTTCAATGTGCACAGAACAGACATTCTATAGGCTGCACAAGTACAGCTCCCTCCACCTATGCTCACTAGGAAAATGTTCCAGCCTCCAACCTGCTTGCGAGTGCTCTGCTGAACTCATCCCAGACCATTCTTGTCTTTTCCAGGATGGTCCTAAACTGGAGATGCAAGCAACAAGTGCTAAATAAAGACAATAACTACTTCCCCTGACCTCCTGGCCATACTCTCATTACTACAGCCCATCTTTGCCAGGGCACACTGCTGGCTCATGCCTAGCGTGCATTCAGTGATTCCCACATCATCTCGGCAGAGCCCACATCTTCGCAGCCACATGGGCTCCAGCAGTGCACTCACAGGGGGTTAACCCATCCCACAACAGAACCTTGCATTTTGTCCTTCATGAACTGTAGGGGATCCCCACCTGTCCATTCCTCCAGCCTATCTACTTCTGGAAGGCACCTCTGCCCTCAAGTGAGGGCAGTGTGTTGGTGGCGGCAAATTCGATGCAGATATTATTGTATTATTAATTACTGTGTTATTATATATTCCCTCTCCTCTACGGAGGCATTGATAAAGATATTAAAATCTCATTCTGGTTAACTTCATCATTTAGGGCACATAAAGAGCAGCTATACAGAGTTCTTGCATACCCAGCGTACTAAATACAATAGTGTTAATAAAGAAAACAGAAAAGGTAATTCATGCATGACAGCATATTTGTGTGAATGTGCAGGCATCAACTTTCTCAAAAAATGACACAAACACTACCCATCAAGTTATGCAACAAAAAGAAACCTTTAAATCTCCTTTAAAAATGAGCAGAATATAGAGGATATCACCATTTATCAGAAAATGTTACATTACCTTGTTCAGCTCTGGAAGAACATGATCTTCTGACATCCTCAACATGGCTGAGGGAAAAATTATATTCTTATTGCATTAATACTGTTTCCCTAATATTCTTAATTTTTCACATGTATGTAATAAGACACTGCTGTTAAAAAAGATTAATTCATTAGAAGCAAAAGAGCCTGGGATGAAGAATTACAAATCGAGACTAGAAAGTCTCTCTAGTCTCACTAGCTTACATTACAAATTCTCAAGAATTTTTATCTTTAATCTTTTCCAACTGCATTCTACCCTGTAAGAGACTGAAACAAAATAATTAATGGAAAGAGCTCATAAGAATTTATTCATGTCCATACTAAGAGTACTAAAACAGATATATGTAAAATATATGAAAACTGTCATGCTTAGAAAAATGTGTTTTAAGACAATTGCACGGGATTAATTTTAAATCTGCAAGGCTTGGATAAAGTTCTCTGTTTAGTCTGAAATGAAACAAACACTGAACATAACATTATGATAGAGAACTTTGATAGTTCTGCTTTCTGCAATTTTTAAATTAGAACTATTATATTCCTGCTAGTAAGTTACACTGCATATCTAGTGCTTTTATAGTATCTGGTAATACCACTTATTTTTTGTAAAGTAGTTCTAAAAAGATCAAACAGAAGTTATAAACTTATTCATAAACACTTATAAAAACAAGCAGGCTAAAATACAGTGGGCTTCACTTCCTTCTAACACTTTCTCTGCAGCTACCCAGACACAACTGAAGGTGGCTACTAAGTGCAAGTGGACATTCAGAGCCTGTTTACATCTGTGCAGAACCTTACAAGTAACTATGCTTTCACAGGAGAAAACAGCAGTAACAGAGTAGAAGAAAATAAGGCTATAAGGCTATATTTCAAATTTGGTGTAGACTAAAAAAAGTCCTTTATTTTTCTCCAAATCAAGACCAGCAAATTGCTCATAAAGCAAAAAAGAGATTGGAGCAGTATTACAGGTTGAGTATATACAATACCCACTCTAGATATACTAAATTTAATTGAGAAGTACTGAATTTATTATCTGGTTTTAATATGATAATTACTCTTGCTTCATCAACTATATCCCTTTACATGCCCAGAAATTTTCTACGATAGAAAAATGATAGATGGTTATAACTAAGTTTGGCCTAGTTACTTGCCTGCATTTCAATGCTTACAATATAGAACAGATACTGGATGATTACTGTGTGACCAGTCTTACCAACATAGAGCCATCGAAAAAATGCCTTGAAGTTTTTCATACTACTGTCGATCACTCTAAACAAGAAGCAAGAAAAGAAATTACAAAATCTGACTGCCACAAGCTGCTACAGGCTGAAGTTTTTACCACAGAAAGGCGTGCAAGCACTGTCAGTTTTTTTCAAAATGCCCAATGCAACATTTCAAGTAGGACTATTCTAGTGGTATGAGTCTGACATGCAGTGAGACAAGATGAAAGCTCAGCACCAACAGAGGAGTCTTGCTCTCCAAACCTCCTCTATTCCCAGCCCATCAATCTCCTCCAATACAAGACTGAATAGGAATGTTTTTTAAATTCTCCAGACTTTATACATACTGAAGCAGCTCATTTGCCTTCAGGATGAAAGAACCAACAGCAGTAATAGCCTCTGTAAAAAAAAAAAATAGCTAACCATTATTATTAAGCTTTCAAAAGTGATATCAGAGCAGGTAGGTAGCACACACACTACTGTACCGTCAATTCCAGACGCATCTAATCCCAGAGACTCATATTTTTGTTTCCATAAAGCCATCCCTTTCAATTCACTCAAGTGGTATAAAAGTGCCTCAGAGCCACTAGGAAGGCAGAGGAAAGAAGCAGAATTTTTTATTCACACTCTAGAAATTCATTGTTCTGCTGCATGCTACATTTTCATGTGCAAAGCGCAAACCTTTATAAGGTGGTCTGACATGAACAAGAGGTAAGGTATCACTTCAGAGAAAGGCAGGTATTGTCTCAATGACACAAAGTTAGTAAATATTCTGCATAGATCGTATAAAACACACCAGGCAGCAATTTACAGGTGATGTACCATGAAGATTGTTCAAAATACTTCACTAGTTCTCTACTACGCAAAAGTAAAATAATGTTTTGCCATGATCACAGTCTCCATACCAGCACACCTACCTAGATTAAATGGCATATTATATCCTTTTGTCAAAGCATATAATATGCCATTTAATCTAAAATTCATTGGAAGTTCTGTGACTTACCTCTGCAAATGACTTATAACCAACTTTTGTATACTGGAATAGGAAGACTCTATGGACTGACCAAGTTTTTTTAAACCCTGTTGACAAAGAAATACTATCATGTAATAATGATCTGTTAACATAAAAATGATTAAAAGATATTGAAATAGATTAGTTTAGTATGTTTAAAAAAATGTTAACATACCTTTACTGTCAGTTGGTTCATTAGTAATGCCTGAAGTTCCAGACTGAAGAAGGTGGGGAGAGAACCAAACAGGCATTTCATTTTGTGTTTCAACATCAAGTGCAAAGGCATACTCAGATAAAACAACAGTAACTACCTTGCTTTGCCCCATAACAACAGCTGCATAAACTCATCCTGAACAGAAGTGGTTGTGTTCTTTTCCTGTCAGTCAAAATGATTGAAATAGATTGGTGAAGAGATTAAATCCATGCTACCAATTATCTCACAAACACTCCATATAAAGTATTTCAAAGAACCCACCCGTATCTTTGAATGTTGAAATCAGACTACTGATCACTGAAAATTTTCAAATCACTGAAATTTCTCTAGTATTTCAAGTTATTTTCAACTGCATTACCCAATAAAAATTCTAAGTAGTTTGCCACCAAGAATCTATTTTAAAAAATAAACAAATTACAAGATTCATTAACTTCTGGCCACAGTCAATGAAAATAAAATTTAAGCAAATCCAACAGCATCTTAAACACACATAATTACATGTGCTCTACTGAACTAGGTTGTAAGTGTTGTTACTGAACATTTACAGTGATCAGTTTATCGATGACTTGAGTACAAAGAGCACAGCCTTAAACAGAAAGCAACTGATCAACAGCTGGGCAAGCTGAAAGGTATGACTTTTTAAAAATTCAGAATAAACAGAAGTATCACAATACAATTATGCTTGTTTGCACACAGGTACCTTCAGCATCAGAGCACTTGACACACAATAGCTTCCAGGCTGTCTCTGAACTTAGAGACTCTTATCTGGAGGCATCATGCTTAAACATTAAAAGTTGCAATAGACTAACAAGAACAACAGAACTACTGCAAAAAGTGTTTTTCCAAAAGGATGATTAATCCTACAGTACCTGTACAAACTTTGTTAGCCGTGAGTCCATCTGCATCAGTATTTCTTCCCATGCTTCACACATGCATGTCAATGACAGCTTTATATACTGTAATACAGAAACTGGTATTAGTATTATTTCCTTTCTCCCTTTCAACAACACATTCAAAAAATGGATGCTACAATATAAAGGGAAGATACGCTGTAGAGCTTATATAAAATTTATTATCAAAATCCAAGTTGGAGCTCTACATTTACTTAAAACCAACTCAAGCTTCCTACTAGAAAACATTTACTTCACTTGCATTAGAAAGTCAAAGACTACAGAAGCTCAAGACTAAAAGAATGGTGTAACACAACTGTACCTGTAACAGAGTTGAAATGTGAGTAAACTTCCGGGCCATTCGAGTTACCTCAGGTAAGTAACTTGACAACAGACTAGTGTCCAACTGTAACAAATGAAAAAAGCAACAGTTAACAGATGATTTGTCTTTCAACAATATACAGATTACAGAAATAAAGGACAGACTGGAAGAACGCACAGAAAATCTCTTTGTTCTTACCTCCTTAAGGTTGATTTTAAAAGGAAAATACAGTTAATTCAAAGAAGTAATAACTATTTTTAATTCATCTATAAAAACCCCTGATAAGGTTCCACATTTTGGAGCTCTAACAGTAATAGTTTTAAGGATGACTGATCTGGAAACATAGGATAATCAAAAGCATTGCTGCTATGCCTTTGTGCACAGAATGGAGAAAATGTGAATAATTGTGACTGTAATTGAATAAATTCAAATTATTCTAAAAGTAGTATTTTAAAAGAATGGCTCAGATCACCATTGTCAGTCTCATCAGTGAAACTACATGTTAACATCATAAATTCAAAAGCTAAATGGGAGTTAATTTCAAGATGGCTGGAACTGGTAGTTGTTGTTATTATGGCAAAGCAACAAAGCTACCAGAATGTAATTTTAAAAGCAGTTTTACTTTAAAAAAATGATTTTACATTAGTTTACTTACCTGAAAATACATTATCTCTGCTTCGCTGTCTGAAGAGCTTTGTATCTCTGTAATAACTGACAGTGATTTCAAATCACTAGACAAACATAGTCCACGACAAGAACCTGCCACCTGAAGGATTCCAGATTACAAGTTAATAAAACATTTCATTTCCTCTAAGACATATTTACTGCTCTACCACTGACATACAAAGATGACTGTGTTCAATGGCATGTAAAAACAAAGTGTAATTTACAGCTACTGCTCAGGATCAAACCCGCTCTTTTTATCGTGTATTAACAGTGAATTTTGAAACAAGAGTTAAATTTCCCAGTTAGAAGGTCTTTCCATCAATAACCAACAACCCAATCAATTAGTTTCTTTAAATTCAGCAGCCCAGTTTTATTTACGTGTAAACAAATGTATATTTTCACTCAATTCAGCTGTAGTTTGGTATATTATGAAGATAAAAATATGGAAAGAAACCAAACATACCCCATTTACAGTAGCAATCTTGAACATTCCATAAGCATATATCTCAATAAATCCTGAGCTGCCACCAAGAACAAGAGCATTAAGTCTATAAAAATAGAAGAATGTATTGATAAGCATACTGAAAAAAATTTTAACACACACAGATATAATTCTTAGTACTTAAATTTCATCCCTTTAATAATGTTCCTCCAAAGAATCACTGCACAAAAGGAAACATTGTGTTATCTTCCACAAGTCAAGAAATTTAAAAACAAACTAACAATTAGCTTGGATTTTATTGATAAAACCTGCCTCTAACATTTATATTAAGAGTATCAATTACTACAATAACTGAGAGCATAGGGAAAAGTAGCACAGTTTAGTCACAAAGTCCTTTTTCACTAGAAGTAACAAGTTTCTAGCAACCTTCCCCTTATCAATGCAGGCTGCAAAGCATTATTACAAAGCTACTTTGAATTACCCTGATTATATGCAGAGTGAGTTTGGCACACTCACTCAGTGGCACCCCTCAGCACCACAAAGGCAATGAACATTTGAAATGTTTGCAGCAGCAATAACAGCCACAGAAGTAAGAAATGCATCAGAAACAGAAACCCAGTTCAAAGAATACAGTCTGGGACAGAACAGGTCTATGTTTTGCTCACTTATTAACACCAATGTGCTACACTGGCTTGGGAAAAAGCCTACAAATACAAGAAAATTAACTGCAACTTCTGCCTGTTACCTATCTAATTAAATATATATTGAAGCAGAATATTTCTGTTAAAGCCAACACAGGACTTAGGAAAACAGTATCTTAAAAACTTTTGGTTCCATTAATTGAGTGGATGAAGAGAGCAGAGAGAATGCCCAAAGCTCCTATACCACAGACAGCTCATTCTCTCTCAAGCAAGGAAATCCTACTGTAAGAAGAGCTATCGAGTTTTAAAAAGGAGTAACTGGTGATGGACAGTTACAGATGCAGATTTGAATTAAGGAGGGTGGTTCTGCATATTGAGACTGTAAGGAACAGTGAAATGGATAAAACAAGGCACAGACATTAAGTGCCCCCCCCTAAAAAAAAAAAGCACAAGGCACTGCACAAAGCCAGTCCCAGTCTGCTAAATTACACTTCCACCAGCTGCCCTTCATCTGTTTCCCAATAACAGATGTTTATTTTAAAGTAACACTGATACAGCTAGTTTCAGAGCTACTTTTAAGTTTAGATTTGTCACACTCATACAAACCCCCAGGAATGCTCTGTATAGAACAAGCATTCACAAATGTCTCCAAGACCTGCTTATGTAATACACAAATCAGCATTCAAATGCACCCCAAGAAGTCTGCTAAGAAGATACAACCCCAACAGCAGTAACTGATAAAGTGCCTTATAATCCCTCTAAACTAAGGGAAAAAGGTGACTGCTAGGAACTTGAATATAGTCTTTGAATATTATCTTTGTACTTAAAAAAGATATTCCATATAATTTCTCTGAGACTTTAAAAACAATTATTCATAACTTAACAGTAAACTCAATTATCCATTATTTTATATCTTTAAAAAAGCAACTAAACAAAAAACCTCAACCAACAACCCACAGCCAGAATTTACCTGACATCACCCAGAAGCTTCATAATCTCATCTGACTTTTCTTCACTGAAAATACAAAACACATGATTAGGGCTTATGTAGTTTGTCTCAATATCAGAAAACAATATAAAACAAAAAAATATAGAGTTATAATATGACGCTTTCTTACCTGAAAATTTTTGCAGTGGTACTGTAACTGAAAACAAAATAATTACTTTCAGTAACAATGATCAGACATTTGTAGAGCAATAAAGATGAATAACTGAAATAACAACAACAAATGACAAACGGTATTTCCTCAAGCTTACTAGTGTAACACTTACTTTTTTGGTAGTGCTGGTAATTTAGGCAAAAGGAGGTTTGATTCATCTTCAGCATTGTAAAAGGAAGTGAGAACACTGAAAAAGACATAATACTGTCTTTATTACCCAAGTTGTAAAAATGAGAAGAGACTTTCTTTTCAGCTTCAGAGTTAAGAGTATATATTCAATGCATTATGTATATCAAAATTACAAATATCAGAGGATAATCCTTTACGTGACCTTTAATAATTTATCAAGTGATCAAATTAGTAAAAGAACTGAAAATCTTTTTTTATTTCCAGTGAATAAAGTTTGTATCTGCTGGCTCAGAGACTTGTCACCAAATCTTTCACTGCTTGTAAAGTAGTTACTGCCAGAGGCTTTCAGTTTAAACTCTCTCCAAACCTGCAGTACAACCCACCCACACCTCAAAGCAGCTAAAGACACATTGCAGTGAGAGGAAGATCAAAGCACAATACTTAATACCACATCTTGGATATGTCAGAAGGTTGAGATTCCCCATAAAAAGCTAAGCCTATCCCCACCAGGAGAAGAATGTCAGTGTGGTAAAGTCATAGCTATTTTCTTGCTATTTTAAGACTGATGCTTACTGGAGGTGAGGGGGGAAATCCTCAAGTTAGGAGCTTAGACCACCTGCCTCCTTTAAATAAATGTTTTATTTAACCGTGTTCTTGCACTGCCGTAAGGTGCATATCAGAGGCTTCCTCAAGACAACAGAAATAGGGACCATGATGTCCTCCAGGTCACAAGTGCTGCTGAGAATTGTTCAATCACACAGAGTTCATGGTCACTAGGGATAATCTGACTTCCTCAACAGGATTGCCAATGAAATTGGATGTAACACCAAAGACAAAAGATGAAAGACAAACACCAAAATAAAGATCTTGAAAACACAGAATAAAGATTTAAATATAATACTTATTCTGACTAACAAAATAGATGAACAAAACAGATGAACATAAAATTCTTATAATTAGTTTAATAAATTGATTGATATTGAAGCAAACTGGATCAGAAGACAGGCTGTACATGCTAACACTAGATTAAGCAGCTCTTAAGAAAGAGAAGCACAAAATCATGCTGAAATTTAATGTACTACCCAAAGAACCACAAGACTAAGGTGTCAGCACTAACAATAAGCATATGAAAGGTGTCTATTCTAAAAAAAGGAAAATTTTAGTCAAGTAGTGAAAAAAACCCCACAGGTGTGGAATACTGTATTACTTTATGTAACTGCTTGTAACATTAAGAGTATAAATTATCAATAAGGTGGCATTACATAGCTCGTGATTTACTTCTTTTCAGACTCACCTGCTTTCCTCAGTTACTTCCATCCAATGCATGTATGTAATAGATAACTCCACCGAGAAGGAGTGCAAGCTTTCAGGCTTTTCTACATCACACAGAATTATCCGCTTGGTATCAGCAAGGCCAAAAGCCAAAACTAGAGAAAGACAAGTAAAATGTATAAACAGCCAATGTGCAAAATGTGTATCTTACACTGACCTAGAACTGAACATGCTTCTAACACTTCTAACTATAGTTCTGATAAAGTAGAGGTTTCCAATTTTGCAAACCTGAGTCCAGTATTATGTATAACATTGTCCACCAGAAAGGTTTGGTGGACAAAAAACACAAATTAGGAGGTGCTGAGCAACTTTTGTATCACTTTCTTCACTCATAACAGCAAATAGCAGACAGAGGTTTCTGTATTTACTTCCTTATAATCACAGGTAATAATCTTAAAAAGAAGTTTCTTAAACTCTTCAGATGCCATCATAAAACATTATAGGTAGTTTTTATCCATATGCCATGGAAGAATATTGTTCCCATTCTTCCACTTCCAGTGAATCAAAAATTAACTGATTTCTGGCATAAGTTTATTAAGCTACTGATTTCAACATTATTTCTATTAATAAGAGAAAGGCTACTTTTTTCTTCTCTGGTCTATAATTAGAGCAATTTAAGCCTATGAAGTTTTGCCTATGGTAAGTAAGCTAAGCTCTTCAATCAATCCTGATCAGACAGCTTCTTTCCCTCCCAATAAACTTTGTAGTTCATACAAAATATCCTGCTTAGTTAGGAGGCTGAAATTTTGCTATACCCTGAAAAGCAGCATTTGGCACATAAATCTGGCTTACAAATCTTTCTTGCAATTGCATTCAACAGTGTTAATGTCTCTGCTGCTGTGAATGAACCTACATAAAATTAAGCCACCCTTTTCTTCAAACACAGTTTACTTGAAAATTTCCTTCACAGATGAGAGGCATCATCATTCATGATTTCCCATGGGGCTTTATTGCACCATATCATCTCATATACTTGACATTACTTTTGCCATCTGGTCTCCAAGCAAGAGCAGTCACTTCTTTTCCTGTATTTTCATTTGGAGGCAAACTCCAAACACGTTGAAAGTTTGCAAGCCGATGAAGTAAAACCTACAAAGCAAATGCATTAAGGACAAACTTAGACCACATTCTCCCATTAATAAAGTTTGTAAGTCAGTTCAAGATGCAGTTTTTTACCAGTTTTTAACTCCTGTGTCTTAAACACCACCTGCTCCTCCAGCAGATCATTCACTCCTATGTTCTTTTAGAGGGCAGTACACAGTTTATAGCAGTAGAGAGAAACAAGATGAGCCTTGCATAAGGATACAAGCTCCTAACCAACAGGGGTTACCCGTTACCTCTCTAGCAGACAGCCCGAAAGCACAAGTCTTGTCTTCCTACATGATTACATACTGCAGTTCAAGGGGAAAAAGTACTTAAAATTAGATTTAATTTAAATAGGAACTTCCATGCACTTTAAAATCCTACAAACAAGCAACGAGCGCATCATACATTAATTTGTTCGGAAATCAGAATGCAAAAAAATGAAGGACCAGTAAGACACTCGATTTAAAATATTGCTATCCTTAAATGCCTGGCCAGGCTTACGAGAAACATGCCCCAGGTAACAGCAAAGGCATCTGGGCCTGCAGGGAGAGACAGCGCCCGCTCCTCCCGTGCTCCTCACCCGGCAGCCGCACTCACCTCCCCCGCTCGGTTGGCCAGGGCGATGAGGTCCCTTTTGGGGGACCAGGACATGAACACGACCTCCTGCGGCAGCTGCTTCTCGCCCACCTGCCTGAAGGCGGGCATGGCTGCGGCGCTCCGCCGAGAGCCGCCGGGCCCTGCTCCCGCTTCCGGGGCGGCGCTTCCCGCCGCGGCAAGGAGCGGCAAGGAGCGGCAAGGAGCGGCAAGGGGCGGGCCTCGGCAGCCGGGCGGGAGATCCCGGCAGCGGGGCGGAGATCCCGGCAGCGGGGCGGGCCTCGGGAGCCAGGCGGGAGATCCTGGCAGCGGGGCCGGCCTCGGGAGCCGTGCGGGAGATCCTGGCAGCGGGGCCGGCCTCGGGAGCCGTGCGGGAGATCCTGGCAGCGGGGCGGAGATCCCGGCAGTGGGGCGGAGATCCCGGCAGCGGGGCGGAGATCCCGGCAGCGGGGCGGAGATCCTGGCAGCGGGGCGGGCCTCGGGAGCCAGGCGGGAGATCCCGGCAGCGGGGCGGAGATCCCGGCAGTGGGGCGGAGATCCCGGCAGAGGGGCGGAGATCCTGGCAGCGGGGCGGAGATCCTGGCAGCGGGGCCGGCCTCGGGAGCCAGGCGGGAGATCCCGGCAGCGGGGCGGAGATCCCGGCAGCGGGGCGGGCCTCGGGAGCCAGGCGGGAGATCCTGGCAGCGGGGCGGAGATCCTGGCAGCGGGACGGGGCTCGGGAGCCGTGCGGGAGATCCCGGCAGCGGGGCGGAGATCCTGGCAGCGGGACGGGGCTCGGCAGCGGGGCCGCCACAGCGCCGAGCCAGGGCGGGCGCGGGGAGGCGGGTCAGGCTCTTCCCGCTCCGCTCACTAACTACTATTTAGTACTAAATACTTTTTTTTTTTAAGCCCCTTTTCCATTTGGAGAGAAATTTTTACAAAATCACAGGCCATCCTGTGAGACGACTGTAACAAAGAGAGACTGAACTCCTAGAACTCGTGCCTTCCCACCACCTAGCCTCACTTCCTTCCTTGCCCCACGTCCTCCAACACCAACATAAAATCAGAGCATCCGCCAGTACCTCACCTCTCAGCAGTAAGACCCTTAACGTCCAACGCCCACCAAATTAGACAAACAGCTAATCCTAAGTACATTATCACATTATACACATACATGGTAAGGGCTGTGGTAGTTCACTTAGTTGTTTGTTGCTTTTTTTTTTTGGCATCAGTAAGGATGTAAAATAAAGGAACTGTCACTTAATTCAATCAGGTTTTATTCTGGATGTTAACACATTTTTAGAAAATGGAACAAAGGGCTGACAATAAAAAAATAAATTAGCAACTATGTAGCAGCAAGAAAAGTCATGTCGTTTTTTTCTTATTCTTTACTTTCCTCTTGGAGAATATGGCATATTTCATAGCTAATCTTTTACAGATCCCCATTTTTACTCTCTTGCGAGTTTTCTGCCCTTTCTTTTTGTCAGGTCTGTAAAGCAAAAAAAGGAACATAGAGATTAGAATAAAATGAAGAACACACTTCTCTGTACAAATACATTTGCTGGTATTATAAGTAAGTATATTAATTATGTGGCAGTATGTGAAGCACTGTCACAAAAAGTACAAGGAACATTACATCTCAAAATGTTATGCTCTTTCAACTACATAAAACTGTCCACTTTATTGCCATTATACATTCATTTTATGTATTTATTCAGCATTTAAATTTACAGAGATATTGAAAACAAGAAACTCACTAACTGAGTACAAAAAAGCACACACAGAGTTTCATGCTGAATATATAATGCATTAATAGGTAATAGAAAGACTTAGAAGAAAATATTTGAAGTTTAACACCATTAGGAAGCATCCTGCTAATAGTACAGGACCTAAATACAACTAGCAAGTGTGTTGTAGATGTTGCCACACAAGTGGATTGTTTTCTGTCTCAGAAAAGATGTCATAATGCAAAACGCTGAGTAATTATAACAAAACGTACAAAATCTAAGTTATCGTCTGCAATGAATCAGCAAAAGAACTAACTGATGGCCTGAAAGTACTAAAACCATTCTGGCACAACTGACAGAACAGTATCTTCCTTGACAGAAAAAACAGATGAGGTTTCATGAAATTCTTTTAGCATCCCTTTTGATTTCTTTAGCAAAGGAAAAAGAAACATTAAGAGATGTAATTTTTATAAGAGATATATAAAATGAAACATTGCTGCCTTTTGTGTCTACTACTCCCTAAGCAAAATCCGGTTTATTATCAGTAGGGCATGAAGCAATACACCTGTACCCATCCGCCATCCAGCAGGCATCTGATGAGGCTCTGGATACTGATCCAAGAGGATAATGGTCTGAGTCTCACTGTGTAACATAGGTACAGCTTTTGGGAGGGAAAATTTGCCTTCCACTGCTGCAGCCATTCAAGTCCAGAATCACAGACAAACCTCTGGACAAAACTCTGGAGAGGAATTTATAGTAGTGCAATCAATTTCCCTGAACTGGAAAGACTGGGCCATCTGCTGGATCATCTCTTAGCAAATCCCCTTTCCTCTTTTCAGTTAGTTCCATCTGAACACAATCACACACCATTTACTTGGCTCTCTGATACATACAGGTATGTATACAGTGTTGTTCTGTATGTAACAAAAGGAAAATCATGGAAGAATAAAAGTACTCAATGTGACTCTTGGTGACTCTATTATAGTGTCTCTTTTCTCTGCCCTTTCATGAGGAATTCAAAGGGGATAAAAGTGTTCCATTAGTGCAATTTTCAGTCATCTTGACAGAGTTCCATGCACCAGTCACCAAGTCTGCAAGCCATATAAATCAGTTTGGAAAGAAAACCCACAGACAGGGAACTGGGAGCCCCAGTAAGTGACCTGCCTTTTATCATACCCTCTCTTCAGTATATACTCCCCAGCAATGCAGCAAGTGAGCAATAGGGAAAGCTGACATTAGCATCTAAAGCAAAAAATCATCTCTTTCTGAATCGATTCCGTGACGTGAGATCTCATCTCATCTGAATGCTGTATTTTAGTGTATTAATGCAATATGACACTTACTGACAAGCTGCTCTGGTGCAGGAGAGACTGGGACAGGCACTGCGCTTGTGACCTGCCTTGCCACAAACGAAACAGCCAATGTCAGTCTTCTCACAGCTGTGCTTCTGAAGAGTGCAGCAGTTGCAATTGTTACAGTGAAACCAAGCTGCAAAATATAGAACATGATTTATGATCTTGGAAAAGTTTCAACTGAACATTCTGAAACTAAACTTTAAAGGCCACATTACCAGGTTTTTAATTCTGGATTAGCTTCACAGAGATAGATGTAGTCACTTTCTGGTCCCTTATCACATTACTAGACATACTGTGCAATTAAGTGTGAATTATTTTGCCATTAGAACTTTTATCCTGTGTGTCATCTTCAAAATAAAAATAGTGCAGATGTTACAATGAACTTACAGATTTTGATTTTTGTAACAGTAACAAAGATAACTGCTTCAGCTATTTATACAGAGGTATAAATACAACTAAATTTGGGCATGAAACATAATTTTATCATGATATCTCAAACATTTTAGTAATTCCCTACTTGTTTAGGAAATTCAAATTTTACAAAATTAGGAAACACTTATATGACAAATGGAAATATTTCTGTTTTGCCATGATAAATATAAATGGGATTTAGTGTGCCTTGGCAAGAATTTATTACATCTCCACACAAGTGTGCAAGTACATCTAAACTAAAGAATAGTAACTTGTGTGAAATTGAGACTTTTTGTTTATTCTAGGTCTTCTGAATTAAATTTTACTTCTTTCACAGAACATTTTCTCTTCTGGTTTGGAATTCCAGTTTCACTGGACTAAATGCACATTTATTTAGAAAATAGTTTTCTGTACTTACAGGGCTTTACACATTTTTTGCAAAGAACACAATGTTTCCATCGTCTGCCATCCTACAAAAGGCAAATAAATTATTTTGTTTATTGACCCCTCCACTGATTCTATTTTAAAACAGAACTACTAGTGTACAGTCCCCACTGTTTACAGTAACAACTCCTCTGTAGGAAGGACTGTAACTCAGAAACAACAGTCCTGAGAATCTGTGAAAACCACAGATGAAATTTTGAAATTAGCAAGTTCTACAACTTCAAAGCATAAGCAAAAATGCATGTGTCAACAGACCACAGCTGGGTAAGTTCTGGTCTAAGTGGTAAGCAGCAAACTTGTCCTGTCCTCTTTGCAACACAAAGGAATTAAGGAAAGCGAAATTAATTACCAGTGGGTTATGGAAGATGTACTGTGAAGGTAATAATAAGTCTATGAAACTGAACTGCTGTGGGTTTCCCATGGAACTCAGTATCAGAACAGGTTTTTACCAAAGCAAGTATCACAGAGGCCATTATCTGACTACTGCTAAAACTTCATTCAGAAAGAAGTGAAAATACTTACTTTTGATGTACATGAATTGCATATCTCACAGTGCTGGTTATCAGAACTAACATATCGTTGACATACAGTGCAAAATCTGGGGAAAAAGATGTACTGATGTACTGGTCCACTATTTGCTCACAAAACAATTAATTTTATACAACCTTAACAACTAATATAAGGACTGCAAAATCATTTTGTTGAATTAAAAATTCTATCTTTGCTGCATAAATGACCACTCAGGCCATTTACACACAGTACATCCACACAGTAAAATTCAGGTCAAATTATCAACAGTATTAGTAGTAAATGAAACTAAATTCCTCTGTCCTTGATGCTTCTTCTACAAGTTCATTTTTTACTACTGTATTAACAGCTGATTATCAGACATAGCTGTAAAATTCTCTTGTAGATGTAGACAGTATTTCCTACAGACAAAATAAGGAATCTCATAATTCCACACTGAAAAATTTAAATGTCTTTTTAGATATTTCAGCTCTCCTACACATTATTTATATAATATGCAACTTTAGAATGAGACAGAAAAATGCAGTCTTAAGCCTGGCATCCAAGTTAGGCAAGACACTATGGAACAGCACCATCCCAAACTCCTTTGGAGAATTTATGCCCTAACTAAGAATGAAGACACTCTTTCAAAAGTCACCTGAGCATTAATACATCTTACCTATATCCCTCTTCTTCAGGAAGCACAATCATACTTGGGGTAAGGTTCGTGAAAATACGGACAGGAGACTGTCTACGACCTGTCTTGCCATGTTTATACAGTGCATGATTATCATAGTCTACCTAGAAAAATAAAACCATAAAAATGATTCTTAAACTGAATACCAAGCACAGGCAGAGCTATTTACATATTTATTATAAGTGCCTTATGAAATGTTCATTTTTATAATCAAGACTCCAACCCCAAATCAGATTACAAATTTTACATCAAGATTTTTGTCTCATTTACCTGCAAATTTATGCAAACATAGTATTAGGCTAGGCTCACTACCCTTCAATACTCATATTGTTCTTATTCCTTTTTGCTCGTTTGCATGGGATACATAAGATAACATTGCAGTTGATTACAAGAGGAACCTGCTATAAAAAAAGGACCTGTACAGTTTGGTTTGTCAGTGCAAGAGATGACATCTTAACCCATCTCAGAATAATTACAAAGTTGCAAATCCAATTAGCCTGCTTTTTCCAGCACTGCCTTCAGAGACTTGTCACAAAAACTCAGCTCTGAACACTGGCAGGAATGCAGTCTAGCCTAGCATGAGTTTTCCATTTTCTTCAACAAATTTTCAGTCTACAAGACACAAATACATTGTTCAGAACATCAATGTCAAAGTTCATGCAGAGCTGTTACATGAAAAAATAAACCTCTAACATCATGAATAGCCATGACTGAGTTCTCAAAACACACTGAAGTACCTAATCTATGCACAGAATGGATACAATATTGAAGAAGGTGATGCCAGATTACTGCTTTATCACTGACAAGTTCACATATTAAGTAATTCCAAAAAATTCCATCATTGTAATTGTACTCTGATCCCAGCAGTTTTGGAGATGAAAGACCTTAATTTTTTAATATATATGTATTTCTTTGTCTAGGGCTGGGCACTACCCACTGACATTTAACATCCGTGAAGAATGAAATACTCTTCATCAAGTTACCTCTCACCTCTACAACAAGAATCTGTCAGAATTAGTGCAATTTTTGTTACATGAAAGCCTGCCAAAAGAAACAAATTCATGGATAAGTGACAGATGAGTTAAAGACACGTAACAGGAACTTGATGAAGTTATCATGATCAGTTACAGATAGGACTAATAGAAATACAGAATCCAGCCTGCACGTGAACACGGCCCAGCTACACAGAAGCACTGCCACTGCACCTGCTTTCACTCATATCCCTCTTCACATTGCAGACAACTGGTATTTAGCAGATTCACTGGGTTCAGCCATACCTGGTAATCCATCATACTGAAGCTTGGGAAAAAGTCAAGAATGCGAGACTCAAAGAAGTATGGAAATATCCAGAACATGGGCATCTCTCTGCTGTCATGACCTAGTAATGAGAAGACTTTGCTGTACATAGGAGAAAAGTATAGCACATGTAGCATGAGAAATTTACAGTGAGCATTCCAAATACCTATACATGGATATGTACATCATGTTGGTCAGAAGAACTAGTTCTCTTAGGTGACAGAAAGTTTTGGCATACTGTACATGTGGAGATGTGCCATTTAACTACATTCTTGACATCTGCTTAGGTTGCTAAGAAATGGTACTGGTTTGATAGCTTATTTTTCTCTACCTTTAAAGTCCATTTTAATTGCAAAGTAAATTTGGAAAAAAAAAGGGAAAAGTTTTTAAGACAGACTTTGAGAATTGGGCATTACTGAACTAAAAATATCAGGAGAGTAAATTGCATATATGGTAGTTCATCTTTAGCAATTTTAACGTGAGTGTGCTCACATTCACCTCAGTAACAAGAATCACAGACTTCTAAACAGGAATTTTCCTTAAAGTGATGTTACAGCACAAGCCACCCATCTGGCTGTAATACCTACCTTCTTTTTCTGTCTCCCTCCACATTGCCATCAGTTTTTTAAAACTAGAAGCCAGTGCTTCCACTAAACCTCCAAATGGGGGATCAGTTACCATAATGACTCTTTCACCATTCTCTTCATACAAGAATTTCCTGCAAGTTTCACGTGCAGACTGTAAGAAATAGAGGTTAATTTCCAGAAATAATGATTCAAGAACTGCAAACATATTGTCTCTGGCAATAAATCGATCACTGTAGAAGTTTCAACTTTGAAGACAGAACTTTTCTCCCCTCTTGCAGAGGTGAACTTCCTCTTGGGCAGCATTAAAAAAAAAACCCACAAAAAATGCACCTAGATTTTAAGGACTGAAAACAAGTGCCCTGTTCAGCTAATATATAAAAACATTACTGAAAATCAAAGAATGAAACTGCCTCCTTTTCAATACTTCATTCAATTAAAAGCTGACTATTAAATTTATGCTAACTAATGTTGCTTACATACCTTAATTGCTGCTTCTATTAAAATGTGCTTAATAATTCATGTTTTACTATGATGTTTTCTACTAGACTAGTCATGACTTTCTTACAAAATTCTGCATCAATGACATGCACTTTTTTACCAAAGCACTCAATAAATACTTGGCCTTACCTCTCCACCAAAAAAATGATGATTGAACATGTTGTAGTGGCAAAATTCATCCTCTGTGTAAAATTGTGAATACCTGTAAAATAAGTTTTGATGGTAGTAGAAAAATATAAATAACTTTTTGTCTATCCTAGGAAGTATTTAGAGTGAAAACAGGCCACAAGAAAAACATCATCTTTGGGTTCTGATTACTGACAACACATACCAATACTGAGAAATTATTAACTATACTTACTTTTCTCATCAATTGGATGTCATTTGTGTATGCATACAGGAACAGAGATGAAGAGACAAGAAAGGGAAAACAACCACCAATTTATCTCTTAAAGCAGTAAGAATACACATCTTTGTATATGTTCTTCAGATACATAAACATTTGTTAAAACCTACCTGAAATCAATATCTAGCAGAAGGCTTCTAACATTGAAGTCTTCTTCTTGTGATGCTTTTGACTGGATCATTTCATGAAGCCTGAAGTATAATTGGAACAAAGAAATTTAACACATATTCACCAACTTCAGAAATTACCTTGGAAGACAAGAATGCATGGTACTTTACTAAATGTAAACCAAACAGACAGAGAAAACTGAGTAGCCTAAACTTGGGTGATTCCATTTGGCCTGTACTCAAAGTTACAAAAATACGTTCGCCTTGAAAGATGAGAAGTCAGTGGAGCCTACTGGATCACCGCACACAAAAAAAGCATAAGGTAAGAAACTCAGTGTCACTTCCATCACTACCAAAGAGGTTTGAAGTGTGTATGTGTGTTATTGGCAGTGTTGCCACAGTCTTCCCTGGTATCTTACAAGTTCAAACCTAGACCCCACTAGATGCTTGGATAATCCCAACCAATTAAAGCATAGTGAACCTCTTCTTATGGGAGAATCATTTACTATAATCATTAGTAAGCTGTACAGTTTTTAGAAAGAAATATGATTTGAAAGTGTAACAATTCTCATTGGTATACCTGGGTGTTCCAACAGAGAGCACTCGTCTGAATCCTAAATCTATAAGGAGATTCAGTAGGAACTGGCAACTTCTGTCTGCAAATAAATACTGTGCATTTGTTTTTTTATTCTCCAGTGGATATAGAAGTTGACTTGGACTTTTCAGCTGGGCGGTGGTGATATCACACAGGAACTGGTGATCTGCATGTTTTTCCCATTCTGCTGGCAATAGCAATTGCTGGCATTCCTGGCAAAACCTCCTCTTTGATAACGGCAACAGAACAAAATTCTTGTACCTTTAAATACAAGAGACAACAGGGAACAAAGTTTGAAAACAGCCTCTATCAAAGATAGGAAGGGGAGCTATGGAGGGTTTTTTTAATATTTTAGGAGTTCAGACATTAAACAGATAATGCAGTTTACATTGCTCTCACAAACTCTACAAGAATGAAGTATTACTTATAAAAAAATATCCAAAGGACGCTTTGAAATGCCTAAAATATTGTCACCAAATAGACTGGGAATCCATAAAATAACTGGATTACAGAGTGAAGACTCCATCAATTATCAGCAAAGTCCTCTATGTTTACCCATGAAATTCAGACATCACTTGTTACTATGTTACCTTTGCTTCTTTTCACAATGTGAAGCCTGCTACTTTTGCAGGCTAAAGTCAGGAATCAATTTTTTTTTAACAGAAATTGCTACTGACCTCTTGCAAGCACACTATGAGCACTAACATAGGAATGATTATACACACCCAAAAAAACCCCCAACTGTCTCCCAGTTCCTGGGTTGAAAACACTATGCTCTAGTTCAGTGTTTCATGCTATTTCCTTTCCATTGCCATACAACAATTCTTATTTGCCCAAATTCATCTTTTCATATTTAAAAGAATCCTGAAATGTTATCTCTACATTCAGAGTACCTAAACCTGTATTACTACATCTTTACTGCAGGAAATATACATTAACAATACCTGTCCACGTTCTGTCTGTGTGTAAAAAAAGGCTGATGATTTCTATTATATTCTTCACGTGCTGCAAGCCTAGCTTCTGACACCTGTAAAATTTGCATACATGAAAAGTTACAAAACTAACAGCTACTGCTGTGTATGGTATATTAAATCTCGACATGAAAAAAAGGGTGCATAAAAGGTCTCATGCTTTAGCTACTTTGCAAGGAAAAATAATCACATTTGTTGTTTCAGAAGAACAATTATGTCTGTAGCACAGAGGCATGCTGCTAAACAAACAAGCCTCTCATGAATTTAAACTGTGCATTGCATTCTCCTATCACATGTAATACTCAGAGAAAAACTCAAAAGGTGATTATGAGGAAGACAGAAAGAGCCATCTATTCTATTAATGTGTGCCAGCAGTTGTGCTCCCTCTGAAGAACTACGATCTGATTCTGAGAAACTAATGACAGCAGAAATGTTGCCCAAGTCTTCTGTGTGAAATAATTTTAAAAAGAGTGACAGTTCCTTGTTACAGTCTGCACCTGAGTCTTTAACATTTCAGTCTCTCACACTCTTCTCTGAGTCTTCTACCTTGTTCCCACAAAACATACTCATGGTTTCACAACAGTTTCAAAACATTTGGTCAAAACTTATGGAACTTTTTTTGCTTAAAGGAGGAGATAGTAAAGTTCAATACAAGAAAAGACATCATAATACAAGCGATATTCAAAATTAATGACAAAGAGCAATTGCTGCAGATATTCTGAAACTACTGAGCATCATGCCAAACCCCACCACCTCTGCATTTTGTATACCCTACTGTTGTTTGCACCCAAGAGATTTTCTCTATCTTAATTAGGGGAAACAATGGCATCTTGGGATCAGAAGGACCCAATTCTGTTCAACACTGCAAAGCACTGGCAAACTTCCTATATGTTTTGGCAATAGAATAACAAATGCCAGGTTTGCTCAAAATTTACACAGCCTTTCTTGAAAGCTGTATTTGAAACACGTTCTCCTGACAGAAATAAGTGCTCAGCTAATTATCTACTATTACACAAAGTTTAGAAAATAGCACTTGTCAGAGATTTCCACAATAAAATATACTTTTAAAATTGCTAAATAGAGAAAAAAATCGCCAATGTTTCATGAAACCATAGAACGATTTGGGTTGGAAGGGATTTAAAGATCATCTAGTTCCAACCCTCCTGGCATGGGTAGGGGCACCTCCCACTAGACCAAGTAGCTCAGAACCCCACCCAGCTTGGCCTTGAACACTTCCTGGGATGGGGCATCCACAGCTTCTCATGGTAACTTTTCCAGTACCTCGCCACCCTCACAGTTAAGAATTTCTTCCTAATAGCTCGTCTAAACCTATCCTCTTAGTGCTTAAAGCCATCACCGCTTGTCCTTCCAGTACACGCCCTTGCAAAAAGTCCCTCTCCAGATTTCTTGGAGGCCCCTTTCAGGTATTTTGGGAGGCTGCTATAGGGTCTCCCTGGAGCCGTCTCTTCTCCACGCTGAATAACCCAAACTCTCTCAGCCTTTCCTCACAGGAGATGTTCTCCAGACCTCTGATCACCTTCGTAGCCCTGCGTCTTTTGCACAGCCTTACGCAGTGCTCTCTTACCTTCTCATCTTCCCACTGAAAAAAGTTACAATCCTTTCTATCCCTACAAGCCGAACAAGCATAGAATCTTCTTCCTTCCTCTTTTCCTTGGCTGGTCTTCGCAAACAGAAGTGCAGGACCTAGGGACAAACGCGAGCTTAGGATAACACAGGGAACACCTGCAGATCTGTCTCGCTGCTCCGCTGCAAGAGCGGCGCTTCGCAAGGACTGCTGCAGAACAGCCCGCGCCGGGAGCGCAGCGGGAGCCGAGCACAGGCACGCTCGGGAGGTGACCCCGGGCCCGGCTCACCGTGAGGGCAGCTGGGCGCGCCGGGCGCCGGCCCGAGCAGGGCGAGCGCCGCGGGCCCCGGCCGCGCCGGGCCCGCCGCCGCCATGGCACCGCCTCCTTCCCGCCGGGCAGCGCGGCGCGGCGCGGCACGGCGCCCCCCGGCGGCACGGCGGCCCCAGCGGCACGGCGCCCCCCGGCGGCACGGCGCCCCCCGGCGGCACGGCGCCCCCCAGCGGCACGGCGCCCCCCAGCGGCACGGCGGCCCCCGGCGGCACGGCGCCCCCCAGCGGCACGGCGGCCCCCGGCGGCACGGCGCGGCGCGGCGCCCCCCGGCGGCACGGCGGCCCCAGCGGCACGGCGCCCCCCGGCGGCACGGCGGCCCCAGCGGCACGGCGCCCCCCGGCGGCACGGCGGCCCCAGCGGCACGGCGCCCCCCGGCGGCACGGCGCCCCCCGGCGGCACGGCGCCCCCCAGCGGCACGGCGCCCCCCAGCGGCACGGCGGCCCCCGGCGGCACGGCGCCCCCCAGCGGCACGGCGGCCCCCGGCGGCACGGCGCGGCGCGGCGCCCCCCGGCGGCACGGCGGCCCCAGCGGCACGGCGCCCCCCGGCGGCACGGCGGCCCCAGCGGCACGGCGCCCCCCGGCGGCACGGCGCCCCCCGGCGGCACGGCGGCCCCCGGCGGCGCGGCGCGGCGCGGCGCGGCGCCCCCCGGCGGCACGGCGGCCCCCAGCGGCACGGCGCCCCCCAGCGGCACGGCGCGGCGCGGCGCCCCCCAGCGGCGCGGCGCCCCCCGGCGGCACGGCGCCCCCCAGGGGCGCGGCGCCCCCCAGGGGCGCGGCGCCCCCCGGCGGCACGGCGCGGCACGGCGGCCCCCAGCGGCACGGCGGCCCCCAGCGGCAGCCCCGAGCCGCGGGGCAGCGGGACAGCGCCATTTTTTAATAAACTCTTCGGACAGAAACAACTGAGCTCATCCAGGCATTTCCCTTTGGAACTGCACCCCACCGTGCTCTACATTTAAGGCTTAAACATTTCAGGTAGTTGAAGTTGCTGACACACTACATTAATAATATTCACATCCACTCAAAATTATATAAAATACAAGCATTTTATTATTTCCGAGTTCAACAATATTGCTTAGAATTACAAAATACAGCAATGTCTGAAATACTGAAGGTTTCATAAAAGCAGCAATCTTTCTCCCCTTCCCAGTCTTAGATGTCCAGAAAATTATTAAAAGAAAAATATTTACCACATTACATAAGTCACAGACCTAGAAACATGACTGTCAAGTCTGAAACCTGGTAACTTAAACATAAATGCAAATGGCAATTGGCAGGTGAGCACAACATTATTCAGGGCACAAAAGTAATTCTCTGTGCTGTAGGTATTCCAGCTTTTTGTTCTTTTTTCATTCCAGTCAAAAAGAAACACAAACCAACTGTGTTTAGCTAGAAATTTAGAAGGCAGACTGGCTTTGTGATGAACACATTAGTGCCTCTTTCATTAGCAGAAGAACCACTCCGGTGACAAGTGATGAACACATTTTTACACGAATGGCAAAACAAACCTGAAACAACATGGCGCAATTCAATTCCTTCATCGTGATGCATCTCCAAAGAAATATCACGGATTTCCATGTATGTGCTTAAATATACAAGTGCCAGACACTACAGTGAAATTTCAACCTCTGAAACATACACTCAGTGTATTTTGTCACAGTAGAAACTGTGTATTTACTTGGGTTGAATTTTGCTGTAATTCAACTATTTAACTATTTTTGGTCCCTGTGTGCAAAAAAAGCCTACTTGGAGCATTTCCCCCCCCTGCTCCCTTTCTTTAATTTGTATTTCAATGACAGATTGATTTTTTTCTTTTTAAGTGCATGACTTTTCAAGTAACTAGTCTACAAAAATCTATAACCAGTTTAAAATACCAAGAATAAATTCCAAGGAAAAGCTTTTTCACAATCAAAGATAACATTCTAAACTTTTTTTTTTTTAAAGGCCATATAAAAAGAAATTTATAGTGTATGGATTCTCACATTTATATTAAACAAAAAATTCCTATTGTACTCAAAATTAGTTTCTCAGCATATGCAAATTGTCTTCCCTTATCCAGAATACATTAGTTTAGCCTATAAAAATACAGTATGGACAAATTCTTTTCATTCCCTGACATAAGAATTCACAATTTTGACACAAAAATTGTAAACTTTTATTACATTCAAAAAACATTTCTTAAGTCTTTAGAATTTAAGTTCTGAGGTGTTGGCAGTCAGAGCTCTTGGTATACAGCAGAAGTACATTATTGCGGAGCCTTTATACAAAAGTAGCTTTCTAAAGTTAAGAGAAACTTACTCTTCCCATGTATTTGTGTTGCTACCAGGAGGAAAAGAAAGGCTTCCTGCTATGAAAGGTCTGTGTGAATGCATTACCCAGATGAACAATTCGGCCCTGACTTCCAGTGCTACTTCGCTCTACAATCACACGTGGCATCTGAACAAGCTGAATGGGACTCTTTTCATCCTTTAATGCCTGAGTAAGGTTCAGTATCTAAAAAGAGTAAAAGCAGGTAAGGTTAGGGTCCACAAATAAAACCGTGGTTATCATTTTAGATGCCACTCTTCAATCAGTTCTGTAGAGGACTATACTGCTGAATAAATTCATTTCAAAATATATCTATTGCAAGTAGGAATATTTTATTTATTTGGTAACATAAATACATCCTACTGCTGTCTACCCCTCCATTCTCTTCCTGACTGTTTCATGCAGTCCTCTTCAAATTTTCAGAAAATTCTAAGAGCATTTTAAATTTAGCACATCTCTTAAAAGCATTGCACCTTTAGTGAAAAAAATACCTGTAAGCAAGCCATCAATATGATTTAACATAGGATGTACCAGCAGTTTAGGTTACAAATTATTTTCATATCAGAAGATATGAAGCCATAAAACTAGCTCATACCAAACCCAGTGCTAAGACCCAAATTCAGCGCTCAGCTCCCAGGAGTCCGTTATCTTTCTTCCAAAACTTCAGTGCTCACAGACTGCTCTCATAACCTACTCTGTGTTCAGTGTTATCCTGCTGAAAACTGAGGCAACTATTCAATTTAGCTCTAGTGATACATTTGCATTATCCTTAATATCAAGCTTTTTTTCCCATGCACAATGTTCCTTTCTTCCTTGTAAGACTGATCCTCTGCTTCTTCTCCTCTTTATGGCCAAAGAACCCTAACAAAGTCTTTTGCATTATTTGCTGCAATTTGGTTCTGCTGGCAACTGCACTTGACATTTGCATTCTCAAAGTTCTAAGGCAACCCTTTGTAGATGTGTTACCCATTGCTTAGACTCCACATTCTTGAGAGAACTGTTTCTTTGGGGTTTGAAACCCTTCCCAAAATTTTTCCTACACCTCACAGAAATAGGATTCTAACTATGTTTGGTATCTTAGATTTAAAGACCTTGACTCTTCCATGCAAGATATGTTTCCCTACAGTTTCTTTATCTAGATTCTTCATTTTCTAATTTTTAAGGATGTATTTAGATGTTTTGGATATATTGCAAATTCATCCAAACTGAATGAACCCCTTAGCATGTGATCTGGATAGCCAAGTCTTCTATAATGTCCTGTAACATACTTTGGTTTTACACCAAAAACAAGTTTTAAATCCGTGCTAAAAGCCATTGTTTGCCAATGTGTTTCCAACTGCATCCAAGGATTATTCATTATCTACATTTCTTCCCTGCCTGAAAACCTGACATTTCCCACAGTGAAACACACTCTTATATAGTTAGAGAGAGGTAAACAAAACCCCAAAACTAAAACAAATATATGCTAAAATCCACCAGAGGGACAGTGTGTGAAGAAAGGGTCCAGATGCAGCCTTTATAGTGGAAAATTAATTCTGACAACCTCAGCTACATCACTCTCAATTATATCAACCATGTTTTTGCTCAAGTGTTTTGTTAAATAACAGATTCCTTGAAGCCAATTGTCTCATCAGAAAAAAAGCTACTTAATACAGCTTAGGATGCATGAGTACAAGAACCCACCTTCCAATGACTACACAAACTTCTCAGAAGAGTTATTTCAGATACAACTCCTATAATTCAATTTAGTAAGTAAGGTTTGCTGTCTTTTAGCTACCACACAAAAGATGGGATTATGTTTGACTAAGCAGAGCTGCAGTCTTGTGCGAGGTACCTCTTGATATAGGAAATTCTACAGAGAAAACATGGAATTAAGACACTGTAGGAATTGTCTTAAAACTATAGGTGTTGAATTTATGAACACTAAGTTTCAATAAATTCAGGGCAAATAGAACTATTAATTTGCCTAGTTCAATTGCCTTACACTTGCAGAAATCACTATTTTATACCTACAATGAACTAAATTTGTTCTTAGCTAAAACTTTTTCTCTAGTATTTCACACCAGTCAAATTGTAAAATAGGAGGAAACAGAGAAATATCCTCCTCTCTTAGTGTTTAAAAAAACCACAAAAAACCCAGAAAACAAAACAAAACAAGCCCAGCATTTAAATATGATAAAATCTCTAACCTGAAAATGGCTGGACTGTTTTGAAGTATGGTTTCAACATTTGATAGGATGAAGAAATTTTATTATTATTTATTATTACTTTCAATAATCATGTCAACCCTCTAAAATAAAGTCACATTTATTTTAATAACATAATGAAATAGACATCAAATTTTCCATCCAAACTTATGATTCTTTTTCATTTTTTAAATACCTGCTAAGAATCTACAGTTAAGTCCTCTCCATCCCCCACAAAAACAATAAAACGGAATTAGAATAAAAGCATTTTCTGTAAAAATAAAAAAAACAGCATAAACTTTCTGCTGTTTTATCTATCCACAAATAAGAACAAACTCTAGAAATTTAGTCTTCTCAGATGAAAATACCTTCAAATGTCGTTCAGTGTAATAGGAGTTATTTTTTGTAGCTCTAAAGAAAGCAGCTGAGGAATGATGACAAATTAAATACATAAATAAAAATGTAAAAAAGCAGTCTTACCTGCCCCCTCATAACAGACATCTGGTTTTCAAAAGTAGCCTTGTCAAATCCTTTGTCAGTCTTTATTTAGAAAACAAACAGTTTAGAGTAAATAACCCATTTATTTTTTGCTATATATTTAGCATGCAAATTCATCAATATCATAATATGCATATTCATATTTACTCACACTATAATAATTTTTGAAAGCTTCAAATTAAATGCTAGTATGAATCACAAAAAGGTCAATTTATTGCATCAAGTTTACATATGTGAAAATGAAGACTGTTCCACCTCATAAAATAAAATACATCAGTGGATACCATTTTGGGCATTGGTAAATACCAACAGGTATTATACCAGGCTTAATATTATCACAGGTTACAGTGCTCTTTCTCTCATGATGACTCCAGCAGAAAAATACTTCCTCCTTCAGATTTAACAATACTTAACTAACAAACCCAGAGGCATTTTGAACACAAATGAGTTGAAAATGCAAATGTAGCAAAAATGTGTTTCAGGATCTAGTTTTGACATTACAGTGCATTTTCATTAAAAGTTTAAAATATCCAATTCTTTCAATCCTTAGTTGGATTATTTCACTTGAACGTCTGACACAAATGTTAACAAAATGTTTTAGAGAAGAACACTCTTTACATGTCAATACTGTAGACAGTTTCAGTATCTTTAAAGTGAGTTTAACTTTCAATATGATCAAGATTTCAGCAGCAGCTTAGCACAATATATGCATATAAAATTAAGTATGTGAAAGTTATGGAGGTACTTTAAGTTATGTTAAATAGATTATTTCCCCACTGCTACAGTTTAAGTGTATACACACCACATAGGTATGTTAAATGCTGTTTTTACACAGATCTGTGATGTAAGAGTAAACTGGCTTTAATTGATTTTGTGAAACTTAGATATAGAATAATTAATTTATGTTTTCAGATGAGCTAATTACTATCAATTAACCACATTGGTGACAGTTTCCTTATAATTACATAAACCCTTTCTACCATGCCAGTGTTAAAGGTAAAATAGCACAGTATCCTGGCATTCAGCAGATAGATGGTTGTTCCATTAATGAATGTAACTGTCCCATTACAAGTATCAGCTACTTCAGTAACAGTCAATTCAAAGAAGCACTTGATTCACCTTAAATAGCTCATAAAGGTCTTCACAAAGGTCCTGTACAAAGTTCATATCAGAAAGGCGAGGAAGAACTAGGTCTCTGGTCTCCTGAGAGAAAGGAACTTTTGCTTGAGGAAGCCAAGCCCAGTGAAAGGGATCTAAAGCAGAAAAACAATGCACTTAATGACAAACAACCAAAAATTAAATTCTGAGTCGAGTCCTCTACCGCCTACTGCAAGTTCTCAGTAACACCCCTTTTTCCAAACATTGTTACCCCACACATCCCTTTTGGCTACAGTTACCAGAGCAGCTTTACAACTGCTAAGCCACTTTTTTTTTCAAACAGTGAACTATATTAAGCAATAAATATCTAGTTAAAGCAATAAGTAAAACAGGTATATAAATTAAACATGGTAAGCAACAGTCGAGGCCTTCCCTAGTTTAGTAAGGCAGTTTCCTTTGGCGTAAAGTAATAGCTGCAATCAAATAGAAATCTTTAAGGTATTTGACTCATATGGAAGAATTAACAAAGTTACTATTTTTGATATATTTTAATTTTTTTAAATGCCTTTTTCTAAGAAAGTTGAAAGAAAAGCATTCATAACTTTTCATGTAATTGCTATTAGACAACTTTTATCAAATTATATTGCAAAAGCAATTAATGTTACCAGATGTTAAACAAGACACCAAACTATTAATTACAGGAGCTGAGGAAAGCCACTAGCAGCAGGCCACCCCCTAAACTTCCTCACAATTGCCCACAGCCCTTTGAGGCTGACAGTCCAGCCAGTTTTCCCCATAGTTCACATTCGTATCTCACGTTTCCCTACAATACTATGACAGAGCATGAAAAAGTCCTTGCCAAAGTCAAGGAAAAAAAAAAAAAAAAAATCAGTATTCACTGCCCTCCCCTCAGTCACTGAAGCAGTCGTCATTAAAAGCTGCCTAGTTATCAAGCACAGTTTGTCCTTGGTAAATCCATGCTGGCTTCCCCATCACCACTTTGTTTTTCTTGTGCCTGAACACAACTTCCAGGATGATTCATTCCACAGTCTTCATGGAGACTGAAGCAACCTCTCACATTACTAAAGTGTTTCAAGAGTGATGAGGAAACTGCATTACAAACAGCATCAGCCAGCTGCCACTGTTTCCACTGCATCCCATCTACTCCTATGAACTTCCTTATCACCATCTTCCTTAAATGCTCCCTTTCTTCTGCTTTGGGGATTCATTCCCAGGGGCTCTACTTATGAGCTTTGAGATCCAAGAGCCAGACAGCAAATCTTACAAGTGGAAACTGAGGCTAAGTCAGCATTGACTAACTTGTTCTTTCTTATGTCTTTATGTCTTTGCTGCCCTTTTCTTCAGTCCCACTCTCACTTCTAATTTACCCAGTCCTTTCTTCTTGCTCTTTATGTCCTCCGTAGTTCAGCTGAGCTTCAACATTCCTAACTCCATTCTTGCACTTTTGGAAAAAGTCTCTATTTTTTCAGGGACGTCTCCACATCTTCCCTTTTTTTAAAAAATTTACTTAAATTTTGCATCCCAATTCAGTCAGGATTTCCCTGTTCAGCCATGCCAGACCAACTTGCTGCCTTTTGCAAATGCTGCTCTCTGGCTTTGAGAAGGTTATCCTCAGTGACCCAGTAGCTCTAATCATCAAAACCATGCTCTAGGGGGTGAGAGACTGCAATTTGTAAAAATAATGCTACAAGTTTACATTGACAAAACTATCACACACCTGTCCATCTGCAAAAGAATTCTAAAGGATCATACAAGTTTATTCTTTTTGATGCTGAAGTAAAGATAGCATAAAATAAGCAATAATTGCTGTGTCTTTAGAACAGCTCCAGAAGTGACTGTAGCCAAGAGATATACAGGACAACATCTATTTAGTATCAAGATAGAGACTGCAGAGAGCTCTGGGGGGAGTACTTAACCAGTCTTTTGAGAGCATAACTAGCCCAAACTTAACTACCAGAATTACCTGACTGGATAATAGCCCACAGAAATCACTGCAAGCCCTGTTGGGCTCTTCCTTCCTAATGATAAGTAGTCAGAGATGTGGCCATAACCAACCTCATTTTAACAGTATTTTCAAGCACATGGAAAATTGACTAACTAAATATTAACTTCTACAAAGTAAGCTAAAGATGAAAACAAGAAAAAACAACCTGCCTACTTGTCCACCTACAACAGTATCTTTCATTTTGAAATAAAAATTTGGCCAACAGAGGGACAACTTGCAAATCTTTGCAATCAAGTTATTTTCCACTATGTTTTTCAAGAAAACCTGTGTGAGAAACATACTGCTAAATTCTTCCAATTCCACCAGTACATACAGTACTAGGTTTATGAGTGTCCATGTATTAATATTGTCTAAAGGTAAAAAATATGAACAAGAACCAAATCATATATGCCATTGCAAAAATGGCATTTGTTGCTAACTTTCTGAAGAAGAGTACATTGTTTTAAAATTCAATATATAGCTACAGTGATGATTTCTTAGCTCCTTACTACAACAACACAAATAAAAATTACTTCTTTGGGAGTTACACTCCCAAAAGGAAAATGATTGAAGAATGCAGTACTTACATGCCCTCCACTCATCAGGATGCTTAAAAGGAAATGCTAAACCGTTGTCAATTGCAGCAATTTTAATAGATTCTTTAGTTATAGTCCATTGACTGTCCTACAGAAGGAATATTCAAGAAGTAAGTGATATTCACGTGCTTACACAAACAGCAAAACACATTAAAAACACTAAATAATACACTTTGTAGCTTCACTGGTTAAATTCAACTTAAACAATATAAAGCAGTATCCAAATAAATTCCACCTTGTGTAATTTCTTACTCTACTACCATTAAAGAGAAGCTCTTCCCCAGACACAAGATAGGCAGAGCACAAAGGGATGAAGAAATGTACCTGAGCAACAGTGGACATTGTTACTCTTATTATAGCCCAAGCTAGTAGAGAAAAATACAGAACAATAAAAATAATTTCTAGCACTGTTCTACCTAGTCTAATCAAAATAGCTTTTCCACTCATTTTGCCTACAATAATTTGTAGTTATATTTCTTGAGACCACGCACCAAGATTAAGGATATGCCCTAAATCTCCAGCAAGACCAAGTTACAAAATGAAACAATTTAAAGAATATAACTTTCAGAGTACAATTCTCTTACCTTATCTGACAGATCAAGTCCATCATCTTGTTTTTCGTACCTGACTAACCAGTTGTCGTTACCTCTGTCTTTAAAGAGGAAAATGCATGTCACAACATGTCATTTATTAAAAAATAATCACCTAGAGTGACATACAACAATATTGTAAACTGACACTTTACCCATGGAGTTAGACAAAACTGTTCAAAAAAAGTTTTTCCCATCACATGTGGTTTAGTTTTACTGAAATGTACAGGCAACCAATTCAGTGGAAATACCAAATTTACCATGTGTTCCTAGGTATGTATTACTTCTTTAGGTTCCCCAACTGGCTGAATATGCAGCAAAATATCAAAAAGGCTGAAAGAAACTATCTTCATATGTTTTATGCAGAAAGATTGGTTGTGGTGTGCATTTTTCCTGAGGAAAACACTATCAGACCCGGATGACTTAATTTGTAAGCTTGTTTTAATAGTGATGAGGAAATGGAGAAGGCCTCCAAAATTGTAGATAATGTGACCTTTGACTACATGGAGAAAACAGACTCTCCGAAGATGGAGAAGGGGCAAAACTGAACAGAAGGGCAAGAAACTGAAAATGCCTACATGGTTCAGACAAAATTGTGAGATTAAACACTCTGAGAAGGTCCTTCAGACAGAGAATGACTGCACGGATTTGTAGGACCTTCTCCTACAAATGGTGCTCCCTTCAGTCTAATCATCATCATATTTTCATGTTCTATTATGATTAGATATATTAGATGAAGGTAAAATCATCCATGTAATGAGGTTTTGCATTTTGAGAATTTGCTTCACAACTTAAAGAATGTCAAAAAACAGCTAGCAAGTATTACGTTCTTATGAAACTTTCTTTCTAGTTTGCTTCTAAAAAGAGAATTTGAGAAAAGGAAAATAAGTTAGACCTGGTATGTCAGAAGAAAAGCAAAGATGTCTACCTCTGCCAAAACAGAAAAGTAAATATTTTAAACATAACACTGCCTTTGAATTCCTGAAGAAGTAATTCACCTACACAGGTAATAGAAGAATCCCAGCTCGTAACTGATAAAAACAAGAGTGCAGGAGAACTGACAGGTACACATTGCAGTGGTGCCTCAGTGCCTACAGAATAAATATGAACTGTTCTAAGCTGGTGTGAAACTGCTATTATCAGCTCCAGTTTAGAATAAAAGGAATTGTAGTCATGCCTTTTCTTATGTGTCCTGAAACCTCACCATCCTTTATCCTAATCGGGGAAAACAGAAAATGGACTATGCACAGAATTAAAGCCCAATGAAAGCATTTGTTCTTGACTCCTCACATTGCTCAAAAATAGTGAGCAACAATCAAAGAGTTGTTTGGACTGTTTTTGTACTGCAATATTTAATGCATTAATCCAAAGTAATTTTTTTTTTATTTAAATTGCATCTTTATGGCCTTCAATCGTGAGAAAAGCATCTGAAATGCACTAAAATCCTTAAGCTCCAGCTTTCAGGCAGCATTGCTTTCTGCCTCACAAAAATAGATAAATACCAAGAGATACTAACAAATACCTGTATTTCTGATGACATAATCCAAGATAACCAGTCTTTCAAACTGTGACTGAAATTCTTTCCTTGTGTTCTCAGGTAAAGGATCAGCTTCAAACTTCCTGAGCCAGTAGTCAGCTTCCTTATATCCTTCAACAAATAGCTGGAAGGAGCCAACCTAAAATGTTAAGAAACTGCATTTGGAAAATGCACATGGGTAGACCACATAAGTAATCTCAACATTAACAGAAAAATTCATTATATACTTTCAAAGTTCAGAGCACAGGAAGTATGACACTAAAACATTAAATTAAATAATAAATAAATTTGTCTTTCATTCCTATATTTTTAAAAAAGGTAAGAGTCAAATCATGTGAGAATGGGTTTCTGGGGGTTCTGGTGGTGGTTTTTTTTAAATATTTGTTTAAATACTCAGTGAGTTTACCAGGAATAAAATATAGCAAAGCAGCTCAGTGCAAATGAACAGTTAGTATTACAAGAAGTATATGAAACAGAGAGAAATAAGTAACACCTGTTCTCTTTCATTGGAAACACTTGTTTCAATAGATCAGAGAACATTGACTAAAAATTACAAGAGAAAAATCTTCCTCTCTGTAAAGCCTTAAAACTTCACTAGAAGAACAGCAGCATTAACCACTTTCTTCAAAACAGATGTTTTTTGCAAAAAATAACTGAAATACATTTCCCAAAAGAGTCCAAGGAAGAACATGAGAGCTGGCATAAGCTCCATACATATGTGAAAGGTGCTCAAGATTGAAATTCAAGAACTTAGATTTGAGAAATAAAATGCAGATAGGTAAACTCATAGCATGTGGAATAACCACGCTCATAAAAGCTTGTACAACTCACATCACGTGGATCTAAACTGCTGGGAACTGCCACACGTGGATTACCCACACTGTACGTAACCGGTGTTTTAAAAGCTTAGGATTAGAACACTGTAATGATATTCTGGGGATGCAGTGAGGCTCATTAGGCAAGAAAGATGTGAGGTTTTTAGTCAGTGTAGTCTTCACATAAGACAAAAGGGAGAGAGGAAGAACACAACAGCAGGGTACTCAGAAGAATAAAACAATATAAAATAAAAAAAAAAATCATTAAAAAATTTAAAAATTAGATAAACTGCAGGGAAAAAACAGACTGACAACATCAAAACATGACACTGAAAGGACAGGTAGAAAGCAATCAATAGAGCAAAAGTGAGATTTATAACAATTAATATGTTACTACTCCAGCAGGAAATTGGACTGTTAACTGAAAGAAAAAGTGAAAAGATCATTAATACAGTTCAAAAGAAGGAATGATGACAGAGTGGATACATGTTGCATGGAAACAGTTGTATCAAATTTCAGACAGTTTTCAACAAGCAGCAAGTTTTTTTCTTTTACCATTGAAGCGACTTATAAATGCCCTTTAAAAAAAAAAAAGTTTTATGTAAGAATCAGGAAGTGCACAAATTACTTATTTTTGATCTTACCTTAGGAGGTAGTCCAATTCGATTAAATTTTTTAGCAACTTTTGGCACTTTCTCTAAAGCATATTTTTTTCCTCTTGACTTTGCACGATCTATTGCACTGTAATTAAAGGTCTCACTGACAAGCCAGACAACCTTAAAATATGAAAGTTATACACAGCTCAGAATTCTTCATTTTTTCAATTGTAAATTTACAGTTCATGTTATCCTCAGCTGTATAAAAAAATTAAAAAATAAGAAGCAAGCAGCAGGCATTTTCAACAGATAAATTTTACGTGACAAGGTGACTATTCTCTATTTTACATATCCCAAACAAAAATGGAAATTTTACATGCTGATTTTTGCAACTGGAATCTCACCAAAACGTGAGGCACAAAAGGTATCGGAAAATGTTAAAAAGTGGCTCCAAAGAAAAGATTCAATTCAGATCTCAAAATTATCCATTAAATCAAAAATCACAGTCACTTATTCTACATCAAACTACTGTGCCTTTGTACTTGCAATAGTTTATAAATTACTTATAAATAACAAATGATATACAAGGCTATCTACACAACCACAGTTCAGACACTGACAAATATGTTGGCTTTTTTTTTTAATTCAGTAATTTACAGGGTTTAACTTTTACCTTAGTTTTAGGTACAACTCCAAGCCCCAGCTTCTCATCCACAAGACAGGCACCAGCTTCAGAGAGATATCCCTGATTTGGAACGAGGCAGCCTCTGCCAAAGCAGCAAGGACAACAAACTTTGTGAAAATATTTGGTCCATTTTGGATTTAGATGTCCATAAGGCTCTTCAGATTTTGGTTTGAACACTCCAATAATTTTCTAAAGTAAATAATATAAAATTAAAATATGAGCACTTTGAGTTGCAAAATATTAAAATTAGTATTAAAATTAGTTATTTTAAAATATTGTTTAAATCCTATCCAATGCATTTTACAGTTGCTATTTTTAGATGGTGAAATAACACAACTAATAAAATTGAATTCCAAATAAATTTATCATGAATTGCTTCTTTAGGATTAGTGTAAATTCAAAATAAGCTCTTCATAAGAGAAAATCCAAACAAACATTTACTTTTTCAAAACATTTTGTCAAAACTCAAAAGGACTGCATTTTAAAACATATACATATTTATCTTAAGTTCTTAATAGAACACTAAAAATCAACAATTTATTTTCTTTAAATCTATTTTTCTTATTACCCTGAATTTGATTGGATCAAAATGACCATCAGCCATCATTTACATTAAAGACACAGAGTAAATCCTGAAATTAGTCAGAGCCCTGTGTCCAATTTTAAACAAGAAATCAAGAAATCCGTTATTAAACTGGAAAAAGCTGGAAAAAAAAGGATAATAAGCACAAAATATGACAAGGTTAAAACCCAGCAGATAAGCTGCAAAAAAAGAAATCCTTTAGAAACTTAAATGCAGCTCGAGACTGGAACAGACAGCCAAGTTCTGCAGTCTCCAAAACAGGGTGCAACTAACAAAAGGTTAGTTAGACATTCCTCAAGAGTTTTGTTAAAAACAATGCTGCTCCACAGCACAAGCATTAAATTGGCAATTTCTCAAGATGCCTTCTACACAGGGTTCTGTATTTGTATTTCTCAATCCACTGGGTTATTACCACATTAAAATATATAACCTTTCAATTGTCTGTGATAAACTTTGGTCTAATACATAAAGTTCTCATAATGACTCTTCAGTAGCTCAAGTGGAATGCTATACAAATGCTGCATCTTCATCCTCTCTCACTGGACAATGGCAAGTAAATCAAGTTCTTTATGATAAATACTTAAGGACAACTGTTTAAAAAGCATGTTCACATATTAGTATTAGTACTAGTGAAAAAAGTGAGTATCTCTATAAGCTAAACACTATCTCCTGTTGCATCAACACTAAAAGCTGATTCACACCCAGGTCATGAACATGTTTGCTGGCAGTCAGAAACCAGCAGTATTCTTCAGTAGCTTTTGATTCAGCTGCATTTGGGAGAGGATGTGACCAGCTGGTTTAGCTTCTAGAGATTTTTTCAACCAATGTTTCCAAGACAATCTTGCTTTGTCCGAGATTGCCCAAGACTAAGTAACTATAGAAAACTTAATTCATTCAGTTTGTGAACAAATACACAAGACACCAGGCATTAATAGCATTGTACGTCTCATCCATCTATTTCGATTAATTCCAATTAAATACAAGGAAAACTAAGTTATAAAATACTATTATTTGCATTCATACTATAAAATCAGTGTCCTATCAACAGAGTCAGGCAAGAAATTGACAAGAATTCCCTTGGCTTTGGTATGCTGTTATCTGTGATTCTAAGGTTGCATTCAAAACCTTTGCACTGATAAAATTCGACTTAGACTACACAAATGCAATAAATAGTCTATGTAATGTGAGAGGCCAGCATGTTTTTGATTACTTTACTTTTTTTTTAGTTTTAAATTACAGCATTTGCAATACTACTTTAGTCAAAATCCTAATGTTGGGTTTAGAATCGTTAGAAAGTTATTTAATTTTTTCCTATTGAATCACATGTATCTACCTTCTTAAAACAAAGCTAGCAGCTTTGCTTTTCTTGGAATCATTGTGGTGTATTTAGAAGTACATGCCAAACCTTTAATTGTCTCTTCTGAATCACTCTGTGGCTAATAGTTCCTAGTAAGTGCCCATTTAATAAAGGAGCTTAGCTCATTCTGTTACCAGCCTGGACTGTACTGTGCTATACAGCCAAATCTGGATATGGTTTCCAAGGTTCTGCTCAAGTTAGATTTTTGCTAAACTTTGCAGAGCCACTGCTGCTGAGGACCAGAGTAGAACAAAAAAGTTCGATAGAACTTGTCTATAGAACAAGCTATCAAGGCCATTCTTAATTTTGCCAGTCAAAATGCATTTATAGACTGACTTTATTAACACTAGCAATTAGTTGAAACTGTCAGGAACGTATTGCAGAACAATTTGTAACAGACACCATGTCTTTTATTTATTGCTTACACAATGAACAACAAATGCAGACAGATTCAAGCCTTCTGTCATAGTGCTGCTTAAGTACTGAACTCCATTTCACTATGCAACTATATAACTTTTGCCAATAAATGCAAAAAGCTAATTTTAGTTATGCAATTTGAAGTTTATCTTTCTGATAGGACCAAATCAGCACATAAAGTGACCTAATGGAAACAGCTTATTTTATCTGTAATTTGGTATTCATTTTGGGCACTTCAGAAGGTGACCAGTAAAAAGGCTTAGCACATCTTTAATGAGCACCTTCCCAGAATAAGAAAGAGGAGATTACTCAAGAGGAATAGGAGAAAGCAAGTGACAGAACCGGTCTGAAGTGGAATGATGCAATACTCAAACAGGATCTGAAATCCATTCTACATATGAAATTTGCACTATTGACAAAATGAAGTTTCATCAGACCTTTAATATGGATAGTAAACATAGATAAGCTCTAGAACAAAAGCAAAGAATAAAAGCAAAATTTAAAGTCTGCTAAGCACTCAGCATCATAATTCTCACAGTCCCATATCTGAAATACTGCCATATTTTGCAGCGAATTTTTTTTCTGAACCATATAAAATAAACAGTCTTCTCAATCTTTGCTTCTCCTAAGTACTTATATTCAAATCAATGACCTGCATAAAGGAGGAGGGCAAGTCACTACTACAAACTTAACTAGGAACAAAAACAACACAGCAAAAGAAAAGTAAAACCAATAAGAAAATCACCACATAAGAAACAAGGAATAATATGGCCCATGCAAAATACTATGGTTATATTTATACTAAAATGATGCACAAATACTCTCTCACCATTGCCATGGCTCAGTGAGTACCTCAGGCATTTGCTAGTGACCAAAAACCAGCAAAATCAATCCAGATAAGCTTCAGACAAAACAGATTTGCACATATGGTATGATTTATTTTCCCTAGTGATTTCTCTAACTTTCTAAGCATAAAAAAAATCTTGATTGCACAGCATTAAGAAAAACTCAACATGATCAGTTGTAAAGCATTTTTAGCTTGACATTCTAGAATATTGTATTAGATACATCATGCACAGAACTTTTGAAAAACTATTGATTCAAACCAGTATTTGACTACTTACTTTTTCCCTATTGCATATTAAATAAGATATAAACCTACTTTAAAAAGAACATGAAGTTTAAATACATGTATATAAGCACACAACCAGAAAATCTACAAAGATCTAAGCTATTAAAAAAAAGAGAGTGACCTGAAGATGGAACTCTGAAGAAGTTTTTATATTTACAGCATTGCATGTGATAGCAAGAATCCCACAATGTAATGGGCTATTACAGGAAGATATTTTTTCCTTCAGGTTTCAAAAAGAAAGAGACCCTCCTTTTTATTTTCTCCACCAGAATGAAGGGGAGCATTACTAACAAATGTTCCTGGAACACAGACATATGAACTGCAGTTTTCAGAAGATTTTGAAGGGGTGGTTCTGCCACTTTCCATAAAAATAAAACCATAAATTGATGTATTTATTTACATTAATGTCAGGTAACTCTATTAAAATAAACCAGAACCACTTATTCAATAAAGTGTAAAAACTATCACCAGAAAATTGCCATTAAAACAAACTAAACAACTATGAAAATTAACTGGCAAAACAGGAATATATTTTCTAATGACCAATAATATGACTAAAAGTCAAACAAAAACCATTCTACCTTCTAAGTGAAAGGGAAATTACTGTTATGGGAATGACAAAAATCTCGAACATGCCCTGAAAACCTAGGCATTCAAAGTGTTCCAAATTCCATTTCCAGCACAACTGGGATCTTCAGGATTAATGAACACCTACATCTATCTAAGAGCTAAAAGCTGTTGATTGAGCTTAAAATAAAATCATATGTGACAAATTAACAAAAGCTGAGCATTTGGAGGTCTTATTTTGTGAAACAGGTGAGTAGTAAAGTATTTCTAATTTAAAGAAAACAATGTGAAAGTGTGTCTGAGACATCATTTCCTCTTACTAAATAATACTAACCACATGTTACTTTTTAAGAGAGAGATTCAGGTAATTATTACTTCTGTCTCAAAGTAACCTTAGGACACCTCACTGACAATCACTATTCAAGGTACCATTTACCAAGTACAGAAGGGAAAAACAAATCTTGCAGAGGGGAAACCAAATCTTCCAGCTAAGATTCAGCAGACAAGTACAAGTTAAAAGGTAGATTTGATGATATCACTCTTCTTGCCCATCTACCAATCATATACAAGAAAGGAGACATGACCTAAATAAAGGGCTACCTAACATGAAAAGAGAGAAAAATATAGGAGGCTTAGCTAAAGAAACTTAAACCATACTGAAATCAGGAGCTCAGTTGGGCAAAAATCAGTTAAAACACACAGAGAACAAGATTCTGCACAAGGGAATTCCTGAATTGTTTTGAGATGTTAGAGCCCCTTTTATTCTTTCAATTTTTCTTTGGTCCACATCATTAAAAACATGATAAAACTGCAGCAGAAATAAGTTATTTTGCCTTAGCTTATGCAGCAAGACATAATTAGAAATCTAAGTATTACTTGCATTGATTTTTCCAAAATAAATTTTGACATACAATAACTTATTAAATAACTTATTTAAATTAATTTGCATCTAGATAGAATTTTTGAATTTCCATTTTCAACTTGCTGCTGATGGTGTGTCTGACTTTGCAGTAACATGCTCACCCCTTTTGGATCCTTAGCAAAGTAACTCCCACTGGATCCTTGAGAGATTCTTTCTGGAAAAACTCCACATTCTATCGCTTGCTCTGTTCTCAGAATAATTTCTGCAAATTCGGGATCATCTAAAAAAATATTCATATCTGCAGTATGTCCTGTATGCCCTGAAAAACAAGAAAACAACCAGTCTTAAGTGCAACTTGTACTACAAATTAAGCATAAGCAAACACACTGATAAGCCAACAGCCTTCCCTGATGACACCCATCCAACAGCAGGCTGAAAAATCTCATCCATTTAATCAGTGCAAGCTTTTCCACTGATTTATCCATGTCTAATCAACTTTTTGTTTCAAGTAAATCAGCCAAATCTGCAAAAACAAATTTGAGACTGCCACTGCTAAGTGTTTAAAATTTTCAAGGTTTTCTCTTTTTAATATTTATTTATGAAACAAATATAAGGGAAAAAAAAGTTCAAAGTCACAAAAGTAAAAAAAGCGTGAAAGATTTTACGTTTACTTTTGTGTCCTGCCCATTACCCACTATTAGAATAGTATTGTAGTATTCATTTAGGAGCTTGGCTAACATGTTTATTATCTGCTAAAATGCAAGGAAGTTAATCCACTGAATAATCTGCTACATGTAGCACTCACAAGCAGCACCAACACAGCAGGGACTACTGCAGGCCAGCACCATTCCAGCCTTAAAACACTGTAAGCAACTTGTAGCATTTCTTTACCTACAGCCCAGAAGTCAGGTCTGGGCAGACATTTGTGCAAACTCTAGGAATCTATGCAAACATTTAGAAAGACAAGTAGAAAGGAAGGTGCCAGAATACTACTGACTTTTCAATTTTTAAAATATTTCTTCACAAGTTTTGATGCTGTAGATTATTATACCTTTTTTAATGCTAGGATTGTTTCACACGTCCACTGAGTGCATTCTAATGGGCCTGTGCATTAGGGCTCATTTCTGCATTAACAAACAGTACATTATTCTAAATTCATCATTTACAGATAAAGTTGCTTTGTTCCCATTTCAGCAATTATAGACATTTAATATACATCCTTCTGGAATGACAACCAACACAGAAACTATTCTAAAAAGATACTCAACAGTTTGTGAAGCGTCAAATAAACAATTAAAAAAAAAAAACACTATTTTTTTTTTGCAGCCCAGGACAGTTTTGAAGCTTTTTAGAACATTTGCACTTGCTTGCACGTACCACTTAAAATAATGACATGGACTCGAAACAAAAACAGTCAAAAAACATTAAAAAATAGGAAAATCTTAGTATAAGTTGGCAACAAAGAAGAGAAACCTTGAAGCTAGCAGCAGATCATTCTTAAGAATCAACAGCCACAGCCCATTAGATCAGAATCTGTTTTAACTATTTGGCCAACACTGCTGTGATAAACTACACTTTAAGACTTTAGAGTAGGACAACAAGAGGGAGGGAAGAGGTTGAAAGGCTTTCCTGCCACAAAGTACTTAAATGAGTTACGGAAATAAACCAAACTTATTTTTACGGAAGAAGTCATTTTAAATCAGTGGTTCTTGTTTCACAGCCAAGCCTCAACTATCTCTACACATCTACATTACCTCACACAACTGAGCTCCAACCAGTACATATTTTTGTCAGTGAAAGCAAAATCAGAGTTGTGCATTACACTGTTACCAAATGAAGTGCAACATCCATGCTAAGTCATTCTGCACAATTATCTTCCAGATGAAGAAAACCTACAGATGAACTTTGTATCACATGGATTGCAGTTGACTGTGTGGAAGACTCAGAGGTCATTTTTTAATTTCTGTGCATTTATTCTATAATCTAGAACCACTAAGTAGTCTCACTGTCTGAGGAAATTATTCAACCATGTCTTTCTAACATAAAAGAACTTCATAAAAAATAAATTAAAACCAAAAAAACTCATTACACTTCATGCTGAAAGAAGAAAAGATAGATAACTTTTAAAATTCATTATTTGTTCATTATTGCTACTGTGCTACTAGGAAGCATGTTACAACAGTGATGTGGCTGTACAAAAACATTTAGCTGACAAGGAAACTAGCAGTTTTAAGGAGTTTACCGACCCTCTCCGTATGAAAATAAGCCATATTAATCGAAGATAGTATTCACTGCATGTGGCAGGGTTTGGGGGTTTTTGAGTGAGTTTCTCTTTTAAAAATTATTTTAATTAACTTTTCCACTGAGAAAGCATGTTATGTCACAACTTATTCCTAGTACAGTCTCTAGACTTACAATTATAACAAATAAAGGTTTCTCTTGCAATTACTCTTGAAAATTACTCTTAATAAACTCCCTCTAAGGAGACAGGGCTCACACACTCAGTCAAACTACCAAGCTTGAGAACTTTTTTTCACATTAATTTGGACAAGGCCCAAGTTTGTGAAGCCGCTGTATTGGAATGATGAAGACTTGCCGAAGAAGATACAAATGCTATCATCCATGTATGCACCTCAGCCTGTTCTTCCATCAAGTTAGCATGACACAAGCTAATCTAAACTAATACACTTTGCAAGAGTAACATGAACTCCTTCAGCACTAAGCTAGATTTATACTTTTTAAACATTGACATGATTAAAGGTAGTCCTTTAACCAATTCCATCTTCTCCTATTCAGTCTCCATTAAGGAAACACTGTGTTGCAATAACACACAGGAATAACATCTGGTGCATGCTGGTTCCACCTGACACATGAAATAATCCTGCACCTTCAAGGGTTACACATACAGAAAAGGTAAGGACAAGGAAACAAAGGATGAGATGCTTTAACCAATATCAGTTCTGAGATTTTCTTACACACTTTTGGGGCAGATTCCAAGTAGTACTCTGTATTCACCATCCCAATTGCTTCAGTGGTGCAAGACCTGTGGCTCTAGCCTCCTCTCTGAAGCATCAACTTCTTTTTAAAGTTTCTAGAAATACTTCACTTCAAGCACTATTTAGCAGATCTTAAGTCTTGTAGGAAAAAGGCAGGAAAACTCTAACATTTAATGGCATGTTTATATTACAGGTATGGACTACACTTGAGACCAGTGCTTAAAAGACAAGATTTTTCTGTCTTTATAGCCAAACAAGTAAAAGTTCTCTGTAGTTACTGAAATAGAATTATTAGCACAATTTCTTTTGCTAAACTTGATGGGGAGGGGTTGTTTTGATTTTTTCCAAGTCCTCCATTGTTGCAAAAGAAATAGCATTGCCAGTCTCTGGCAAGAAATCCTACAGTATATTTACAACAGCAAAAACAAAGAAGTGATAGAACTCCACATATTTCTGTCAGGAAACCCATCCTAGATGTATACTTTTATAGAAACTTGCACAAAATCAGAACACTTGAAAGTTTAAAGAAAAGAGAGTAAGCAATAAATATCATGTGATTTATCACTTTGCTAGTATATTTAGAATTAGATAATGGGGACGCTTACATCTGTTTTCAAATTAATAACAAAGTTCTTGCATTTCTGGACTTTCACACTGTATTTCTCTCTTCAAGAACTGATTTGAAAATACAAAAACAAGATACATTTTCATGAAAGCCAAAAATATGACAGTAGAGCCCACATCTAAAACTCTTAAAGCATGTGATGGTACAAACTGAGCATATGAATAAAACAAAGAACAAACTGACTTGTTTTTCAAGATGAAACTATGGGGGTCACAAAAAAAAATAGTGGGATATGCAAGTCAAACTGAAAACTTGACACTTCGCCAATTGTTCAGGAAGCAGCAGCCAGTCCCACCACAAAGCAGTCTTTAAAACATGCAAAGCCACGAGTTTCAAACAACATGACAGAAACAAAGCAAGGCCCAACAAAGCAGCAGCAGACAGAGAGCGGGGAGAAGCGACAGTGGAGACACTCATGAAAACGTAAAGGAGTTCGAGCAGGCCTGCACACAGGGACAAAGCAGTGGAGTTTCTACCCGTTTGCAGCATCTTGCCTTCATTACCAGTCAGCGAGCCCATACGTCTAGAGAGGTCAACACACCTCTGCCCCTCACCGATGCTGTGCCGTCGGACACGGCACAACGAGCGCACTTCAGTCCCGACAGGTATTGCTGTAGCCTCGCTGGAAGGACAGAGCGAGGCAGGGGCCGCCTCTGCCCCCAGACCCGCGGCCGCCCTCCCCAAGCACAGCGGCGCGGCCCGGCCCGACCCGCGCGTCCCGCCGAGCGCGGCGGCCCCGGGCCGTACCTGCGGCGGCGCGGCGCTCCTTGTCCCAGGCGGCGCCCGCTCGCCGCCCGCGGCCGCTACCCGACGCCCGCAGGAGAGGCTCGTCCTCTCCGTCCCCTTCGGGCCCCGAGTCCTCCGAGTCCTCCACCTCCTCGAGCCCCGGCTCCCCACACTGCCGCACGGCCCCGCCGGGGGCGGCTCTCGCACTCTGCGGCCCCCGCCGGGGCAGCTCCGCCTGAGGCGGCGACGGCGGCGGCTCCACGAGGAGCAGCAGTCGCTCGTCGGGCTCCTCCGCGCCCGGCTCCGCCATGGGCGGCCGGGCCGGGGCCGAGCGCGGCGGGAGGAGGCGGCGGCGCGGCCGGGCGGGCTCGGGGCGCTCCCGGGGCGCTCCCGCCGCTCCGGCTGCGGCTGCACCGCCCCGCGCGTGCGCGCGGCCCCGCGCCCGCCCCGCCACCTGCCTTAAAGGGGCCGCGGCGGCAGCGGCAGCGCCCGGGGCTTCTGCGGGCCAGCGACCTGCCGGGAGCTCGGACGGCAGCTTTCAGCGCTGGACGTCCACCAAAAACATCCCTGACACTCGCCTTAGTTCTACACCTGGAGCGAGCTTGCCTCTTGGCCACCACTTGCCGTAGCCACCTGCTCTCCCTTCCCAAACTTTGCACAGCATCCAAACTTCCAAAACGAAGCCTAAAAACAGCATAAGAGAAAACAGTATGAATACATTGCCATAATTGCCATGTTCCCCACTATCCATGCGTTATTAACTGAAGAATGCGAATACAACTATAACCCCGACATACTGCATCAGATTTTAGCCTGGATGTGTTCTCCCAATCCGGTTTATTGAAGAGAGGTTTTCCTCAAGTTTTGGTGAAATATGAGAGGAAGTTACATGCATTAAATACTTGCATAGAATTGAGATTACAGGTTATACTGGGAGCAAATCAGTTCTCAGCTAAAAATAATAATTGTATATGGTTATTATTCATTAGTCTCATAGTTAAGAGCATGGTATAAAAACTTAACCTGTGCATAATCTGGATTACAGGGGGAAAAAATCACTTTTCTTTGTTACTGACAAAATATAACCTTACTGAAATACTGGATTTATGTTTGTTTTGTTTAGGGTTGCCTGTCAGCCAGTGGACTTTGGAATTAAGCTGAGTGTCATTTACCTATGTAACTACTAATATCTGTAATATTTGATAAAATCTGTTCACACTTGCATTTCTGTTCCTATTTCTTTCTACTAAAAGTGAACTCAGTCAACTGTGACTCCACATGAATACCCATTTGTTGCCTAGTAAACACATATAGGAAGGTTACAGCAACTGGATGTAATTTTCCGTACAGAAAATTAAACGGATGTTAATTTCTTTGTGAAGCAAACAAGAAGATCAGACTAAAAGGGAGAAGAAGTCTGATATTTTTCCCAGCATACTGTAAAGTAATACTGCACCTCCCTTTAGCTACAAGTGAGTTGTGGCTGTTTCAATAATGTTCCATTGTACAGTCAATTCACTAGCTTCTAAAAAGATTGAGAGTTAATGCTTTTGAAAAAAGAGTAACTCTTTAGTTATTTCATAGAAAGGCCTGGGTTGGAGGGGACCTTAAAGAGTTTCCTTAAAGATATTTCCAACTCCCTTGCTATGGACAAAGCTACCTTCCACTAAACTAAGTGGCTCAGACTTCTATTGAACCTGGCCTTATACCCTTGGAGAGACAGGGCATTCACAACTTCTGTGAGTAGTCTGTTCCAGTGTCTCACCAGCCTCACAGCAAAAAAAAAAAAGTTTAAAAACCCCTCTTTTTTTCTGGTTTATGCATTCATTTACACATACTACCGTATTTTTAAATGCAATTAACTGTTAGTTTTCATCTTCTGCTTCAATAAGAATTCTGTAACTTGCTCACAGGTCTTGATCTAACAAAGCCTTTACATTGCCTCACTCTTGAGTAGTGCAGAGTTCAAACACCACGAGAACTCATAATTAAAAAAAAATACACACTACCACCATAGTAATTAACAAACCATTAATTTTATTTCCAAATAGCTAATACTTTTCAATTAGCCACCTGGATTAAAATTCCTAAGAATTACATCACGTAAATAAACTAGGTCATTTTCCTCACACTAAAGCTTTTGTCCCTATCCTTCTAATCAACAGAGCAAACTTTGTCATCTGCTTATATGTATTTGAGCACTATGTCGAAACACTGGAGCGGGATAAAAAGAAGGGAAAAAGAGGAATAGCCGCACAATCGTGCGCTTATCGCTTTAGGTGAGCGCCCTCTTGTGAGACAGACCAGGAGGAGCAGCTGCTCCGCGACATCCAGCAACGCGGGTGACTGCGGGCACCGCCAAGGGGAGAGCTTAACTTGTAGAGATCTCTTCTACTCAAAGGGCTAAGAAACTCTGTTAACTATAGTACGAGCCAACAGTTCAAACAGGTGTGTGAGATTACTCTGTCAAAACGCTCAAAAGAGCCTAATCAGGCTAACTAAACTTACAGAAGCGGGACGGTCGCTCCTTACACTTCACACGCTAATTAGCCGTCTGAGCTTAAAACTGTAAAACAGAAGAATCAGGTAAGATTTCATAAACAGATTCAGTTGACCAGATACGGGCTGGTAATAATTAAACAGTGGAACAAACACACCGCGTACTTAACGTGCCTCTTCGATTTTTTTGTACTCCCTACCACTTATTCCAAGGAGGCGAATGGGAACCTGCCGGTCCCCGTGGCCGCCGGGGGGCAAAGGACAGCGACAGCGGCCGTCTGCCCGTGCTCCAGGGAAGATTCCACCTGCTGAGGCTTTACTGGCAGTTCCCAGCTAAGGTGCAAAACCTGGCCCACATCTCCTGCTGGTGTAACTGTTTTCCCCCAAGTTGTGTTAAAAAAAAAAAAAAAATAGGTCTTGTGGGGTAATATGTCTTTGTCCGTGTGATGCAGTTTTGGGCTACGCCTGCAGCCCTAGCAGGCTGCTCCTAGTCCCTGAGGATCGTCCCACAAGCACCTGTGCCCCCGGACACGTTCCCGAGGAGAAGAGAACGACCTCACCCTGGCGGAACAGCGCGGAGGTACGTGGCTGTTCTCAACAGCCTAACGCTAAACTCTGCGGAGCAGGGAAAACCAGCCCACGGACCGGCTCCCCCCGGCCTAGCAGTCTGGGCTCGACGAGCTGCCTCTCGCAGCGGGACACCGCCTGTGACAGACCCCAAGCTCGGACCCGGTCCCCGGCGGCCCCGCACCTGCCCCGGGGGCGGCCCAGCTCCGCCCAGCGGCCGGGAAGGGGCGGCCCCGCGGAGCGCCGCCCCGCGGACCGCTGCCCGCTGCGCGGATCTGGCGGCGGGGCGGGGCGGGGCGGGGCCCCGGAGCGGCAGGGCGCGGCGTGCGCCGCACCGCCCCCGCCCGCCCCTTCCCGGCGGGAGGCGCGGGGCTCGCACGGGCCAGCTCCGCGCGGAGGGGGAGCGGCGGCGCGGATCTGGCGCCGGGAGCGCCGCGGCCATGAACGCGGAGAACCAGGGCTGCAGCGAGCGGCTGGTGACGGCGGCCTATGTGCGCCAGGGGGCGCAGGGCCGTCGCGCGCACGAGCTGCGCCTGCGGGCGCTGCTGGAGCAGGTAATGGGGCCGCCGCCCCCCGCCCTGCGCACCGAGCAGCATCGGGGAGCCCGGTCTCTGCGCACCACCGTCCGTACTGGGGTAGAGCTGGCCCCCCCCGCCCTCCGCGCACCGGGGTTCGAGAGGGTAGAGCGGCCCCGAGCCGTCCGCCGGCCCTCCGAGCAAGCGGCTTGGGCCGAGAAGCCTCCCCCCGGGCCGGGCAGGGCCGCGGCGGCCCCGCGCAGCCCCGTGAGCGCGCAGGCCGGCCGGGGCTCACGGACTCTGCCCTCTGGCACCGCGCCACCGCGGTGTCCGGCCGGTGCCTCGGGAGAGCCGCTGCCGTCACGGCAGGGACCTGACGGAGCCCCAGAGTCAGAGGCCGCGTTTGGGGGGAAGAGAGAATTTCTGCCCTGGGTTGTGCATTTGCCGAGAAAGGGCCAGCGAACAGTTAAATAAATGTTTAAAAACAGTAAGATATTAGCGCATCGTTGCACGAAGTAAAAAGCGATACTTGTAAGGTGCCAAAACGATGTATTTCATTGCCTTCAGGGTATAAAAATCATTGTCAATGAATTAGCAAATATTTCAGTTCTTGAGCATCCTCAGTCATGTCATCTACTGTTTCAAACTTAACTTTGGTACCACGCTTCAGAAACTAGTTAGATGTACTGAATTGGCTGGTTTGTTCCTGGGGCATGTGAAAAAAGCCTCTGGACTTATAACAAATCTTCCTGGTTTTATGGGTCCCTGCTTGGAGAATCTTGTCTGCAATTTGCCAAGATGGGTGCAGTTGTTTATTCAGTAAAGAATACAAGAAAGAGCATGTTTCTGGTTGCAGGTTTTGACTTTTTTTTTTTCCTTCCCTATTAGATAACAACTGGAAAGGAAAATGTGTGGATAGGAAGATGTATTACATTAAAACTGTATTTCCCTTTTGCTCATGTTTTTGGTTCTCTAATATCTGAATATCTTCCCTTTTGTGCAGTTTTCACTGTTGAGTTCTTGTAGTCATACATCATGTCTGGAGAATACATCAAATAATCTGTAGTCTTTTAGGGAATAATTAACATGTATGCCCTGCAGTGGTTTTGTGTGTACCATAGAGAACACTTGAAGGTAAAAAATATCCTGATTGTTTTAATGTTGGAATGTGCCAATGTAATTGCATTTAACACATGGAAAAATCATTATTTAACTTTTCTCTGAATGCAGCTTCATAACATTAGATAGTATAAAAGAGAATAATGAAAATACAAACTGCTACTTAGCATGAGAAAGAAGGGTAACAATAATCAAGTTGCATACAGTTATGTTCATTTTTCATTTCCAAATTTTGTATTTATATTATTATTAAGGGGAAATGTCCTGAAGATGGATGGGATGAAAGCACCATTGAATTGTTTCTTCATGAACTTGCTATAATGGATAGCAATAACTTCCTGGGCAACTGTGGTGTTGGTGAGAGGGAAGGAAGAGTGGCTTCAGGTCTTGTTGCCCGAAGGCATTACAGGTACAAATTATTGACTATTTTGAATTATTCAGGTTTATTATTAATGCTTTCCAATGGCTTATTTATTGTGGTTTTGTTTATCTAAGACCTTGATAACATTTGAAAAAAATAATATCATGTCATAATTGAATTGCTACAGCTTTCTATATTAAATTTTTGTTAATAACTCTATAGAAAGTATTGAATGAAGCAAAAATGTTTTGTCAGGATTATGTCCTGTACACTGAATTTGTAGAAGCTGAAGTTGTTGAGTTGTCCTCTGCAAGGGAAGCAGAGATCTTACTGTTTTAAAATAATCTGTGCATTACATGCCTTTTCTAACAAGGTGCATCTTTTCATGTGTATATTATTAAAAACTACTGTACACTGTAGTGGCACGAGATTGAACGCTGACAGTGAGCAGCTATTTGTATTTTTTATATTTGTTAATATCTTTATAATGTGATTAGCGGATAAGCAGATGAAACCCCAGTGCATCTATAATAGATTTTATATGAAGTAAGGAGATCTCTAAAGACAAAAAGAGTTTTTATTAGCTTGTAGCCCTTCTGACACTTACTTTATGGGTATGTCGGATTCTATAATTTTAGAGGCTCTGCGTTAATTTCCTTATGAATGAACTTTTTTGTATGTGTGTGTTGAGTTCTCTGCTGAGTACCTTGCTGTGATGTTTTGTCCAATAGGAGTGAAACAAAGTAGAAGTTCCAGGATGTTTCTCCTTGAAAGATAAACACAAAAACATATTAGAGGCCAGAAATTTAGTAAGGTTTACCATATGGAGGTTGAGTTACTTAGGCTTAATGGCTTTCATAAACCCTACACTACTATGATAATTCATGTAGAAATCCAGTGATACATCAGTTTGGGTTTTTTAGTTTTGTGTACAGCTCTCTAGGCTAGGATATGCATGGTAGGGGAGGGTGTCTGAGGAAGTTCTGCTTTTGGACAGTGCTGGAGAAAGCATGCCTGGCTTCTGACCAGAGGGAGCCTGAAATGGTGTTCACTATTGTTGTTCCAATTCAGCTCTGTCACTTGGCATCTCGCTTCTCCTGTCAGTGCCAACAATAGCAAGGTGTTCTCCCCTCCACTTCTTTCTGCAATAAGTTTTACAGGTGACTTTGGGAGTGATGGAGGCAGTTGGAGATGGTTTATAAACTGTCTCTCCTTTTAGCTTAATAAAGGGGCAGTCTTAGGGAGGATTACTTCTTAGGAAGCAGTACATATGTGCACAAAATAAAAAGTACTGATATGAGACAGCTATTAAGAACATAGCAGGAATGAGGGAAGAAAATATTTTAGATGGAGTATTATATGTAAGTTTCAATTAATTATCAAGTGTTTGTTGATTTCAACTTAGAACTTGAAACAGGAAAATAAATTTAAGCTGTAAAATGATGCTCCAAGAAGTTCTGAATATCATATACTTATTGGACTGCATTTTATTCTGTTGCCAGTACAAAAGAGGGATTAAAGCCATAAGTGGGTGTATACTGTTACTAGCTTACTTGAGCAGCTGCTGCATTTCAGCCATGGGTAAATTTGTTCTGCAAGCTTGTATTTTACAAATTACTTCAGGATTCTCCACTCCTGAACTAAATAATGTTCAGTATTTACAAACACAGTTTATAACAATAATTTATAAACAGAATGCAGAGAGACATAGTATTCCATGATAGATAACATTGAATAGCAAAATGATAGATGAAGTGAAGACGTACAAGATGGGCAAAGGAATACATATAGCCGTGTGTATCACGTTGTATATATTATTTCCCTGCCTTATGGAGATGAAGCATGTGTTAAGGGAGTATCTATAATACCACTATGCCTATGCTACACTATTGACAGCTCATTTTTGTTTTCCTTGGTTGTGTGTCTGAACACGTCAGCATTTATAATGCTATTTTGACAAACAGCAAGAAGTGCTGAGGTGCACTTAAAACCTGCCAGGTGCTAAAGGTGTTGCTGCTGTGTATCTTCTCAAAGTTTTTACTTGCATGCAGAAACATTATTAATCTACTGTTAAAAAAAAAACAAAATTTCATACAAATGTGTGTAGTTAGTTAAAATGGAATTGATTGTGGCAGATATTGATGTTCCATTGCAACAATTGTCTATCAAGTTAAATTCTTTTCAGTCAGCAAGCTTTATGGCTTTGCAATGTGAAAATCTTGATGTGTGTTTTCCACTTCTTTTGTTTAGGTTGATCCATGGAATTGGAAGGTCAGGTGATATTTCTGCAGTACAGCCTAAAGCTGCAGGTTCAAGCCTTTTGAACAAACTTACTAATTCAGTAGTACTGGATGTTATAAAACTGGCTGGTAGGTGTAAATTTGAAAAATCTCACTTGTTTGTGAAGTGACGTCATGGATTCTTCATGTTAATTTCTGACTTGCTTTTTACATGCAGGTGTCCGGACAGTGACCAGTTGCTTTGTTGTTCCTATGGCAACAGGCATGAGTCTAACTCTGTGTTTTTTAACATTGAGGCACAAGAGACCAAAGGCAAAGTACATTATCTGGCCACGTATAGACCAGAAATCTTGCTTTAAATCAATGATAACTGCAGGTAAGAAGGTAACTGATTGATGACACAGTGTGTGTTCTTCCAACAGATATGAAACTTTCATCTGTCAGACTGATCAATTCTTATCCTTGTAGTAAGATATAAAAAAGGCCTAATGCGTGGTAGTTCTGCTTTATTTGTGCACTCCTGATTTCTAGCATGCAGTTAAAACATGCATGCTGTCTTCCTAATGCCTTGCAAAATGCAGGTGTGTACAGTGGTACAGAGGTGTATAAAGGAGTCAAGTGAGAACACGATACTAAGGAAGTTAAAGTTCACCTTCAGAGTAAGATGCCTAACTTGCTGTCCTTAGAGTTATGGAAAACCAAAGCTCATGGGTCAAATTTCTCTCTCAAATTTATGCAAAAACTTGTGTCCTAGGAACTGTGATCAGAAGGTGACAATCTGTGTGGTTTGCACAGTCTTTTCTGTTAGAATCTGTTAAAACAATAGTAGCATTATGTGTTTTTCAAATGTATACTGGAACTAAACCCCCACAGTCAGATTTGTTGAGTTACATTCAGTTCTTGCTTTTTTTGGTCAGGTTTTGAGCCTGTGGTGATAGAAAATATATTAGAAGGTGATGAGCTACGGACAGACCTTGAAGCAGTGGAGGCCAAAATCAAGGCTCTTGGTGCTGAAAACATTCTTTGTGTGCATTCTACAACATCTTGCTTTGCTCCAAGGGTACCTGATAGGTAAGCAGTCTTTGTAAGAAGTGTGTTATTTGTTACTGTTAAAACAAATAAACATCCTCCCCACCTCCCAACAACAACAACAAAACCCAACCAATACCTCCATGTTTTGACCATCCATCTTCCTAAAATTGCTTCTGCCAACAATTAGTAAAGGTTCTTTAATCCCCTTCCAGAAAAGTATATTAAAAAAGAGAGAATTTCACAGAAGATTTTTCTTCTGTTATGTAAGTGAGGTTAATGTTGCTGTCTTGTGGTGAAATTCGTGTTGTTTTGATAGTGGTTTTTGTAAAATTTTGTAAAATTTTGCTAGTGGTTTTTGTAAAATTTTGTAAAAAGTAGTAAAAGTAGATTCCCATGGAAACATAATCCAGGAAATGTAGCTCCATAGCTAATGCCATTTTTTTTGATGTTACTGTTGCCTTTTCTACTCTTCTCCACAAGTATAGGAGAGAAATGTTATTGACTCTAAAATGTGGCAAGTAAAAATATATTTTACTCTCCTCTCCTACCTAAAAAAACCCACAGTATTTATCATAGGTTAACGTAGTCGCTAGAGGGAAAGATGGGAGTTAAAACTATATAATTCTGTCAGAATACTGTGAACATTGCTTGAAGTTGACTTGCAGATATATTAGCTAACTTAAATCACAGCTATCAAAACTGAATGGTTGTTTTATAGCTTGGGTAAATGAATCTTCTCCTTATCTGCTTCCTCTTTTTGACATGCTGCTATTGTTTTGTCCTCTACAACTAAGAGATGAATTATTAGGTAGTGGAACTATGTTATAATATACCACAGATATAGGAAGATTTGAATGTACTTTCTGTTTAAAAGAATCTGTCAACTATTGAAGGCCATAACCTTCATCTTCCTATGGGAAGGAAAACCCTGACAGCATTTCTGGATGGTGCAATTTCAAAAGTCTGTTTTTAAATATCTGCATTTGTAAGGCTTTATTTAGTTGTGGTGGTTGTCTTTTAAATTTTTTAGTAGTTTTATGGCTGCCTTACCTATGGCTTTCCTTTGAAATACTGTTTAACTCTATGGGAGTAATTCTCTAGTGTACAAACCCACTTTCTCAGAATTCTACCTGCTGTTGCTGTAAAGTTTTTGTAAAACTACTGTATTTAAGGGAACCAAAGGGTAAGTGTCCTTATCAGTTGGTCTGTGTACTTAGCAGAATTCTGTATATTTTTACTTTCAGTAGTAGAAAAAAGTACAAAGATTTCTTTTCATGAACTTTAACAAACAGGGGAGAAAGAAAGGAAGATTAAACTGGGAAATACTTCTGTATTTGTGATTATTAAGAACTTCAGTAGCCAACTTACATTAATGCTTTATTTTTCTGATATGATTAGTAGCACTTTCAATGCTGCATTCTAGGCCTTGGGAGCAGGTGCAGGTACATAGAGGTGCTGTGCATCTTTTGCTTCCCTTGCATACTAACACATTCTCTTCAAACTGTAGCATTCTCATTGTGTATTGCAAAATGGATCTAATTGTTCAATTAAATATTTTTAGGGAAAAAAGACTTTTCTGTTTTCAGTACTTGTAGAAGATAGGTTATTGCTCCTTTAATTTTCAGGTGAGAAAGATGAACATACATAGCTGTACACCCTCTGTGTTTCTAGTGGGGTGAAATTCTCTGCCTGCATTTGACAAGACGCATGTAAGAGGGAAACTGTGTTCTTTTGAGTCTCTCTGGAGGGTGAGGAATGTGTCTGATTAAGAACCAGCAGATCAGAAGGCAAAAACTTTGCCATGCATAATATGTTTCCTCAAGTATTCTGTTAATGAGGGAAGCCACATGAGGAGCAGCTGAGGTCCCTTGGTCTGTTCACTCTGGAGGAGAGGAGACTGTGGGGGCCTCATTGCAGTTACAACTTCCTTGTGAGGGAAAGAGGAGGGCAGGCACTGATCTCCTCTGCGTGGTGACCAGCGACAGGACCCAAGAGAATGGGCAGAAGCTGAGCTGGGGGAGGTTTAGGTTGGATATCAGGAAAAGGTTCCTCACCCAGAGGGTGGCTGGGCACTGGAACAGGCTCCCCAGGGAAGGGCTCGCAGCACCAAGCCTGGCAGAGTTCAAGAAGCATTGGGACAATGTTCTCAGGCACATGGTGTGACTCTTGGGGATTGTGCAGGGCCAGGAGCTGGCCTCGATGATCCTTGTGGGTCCTTTCCAACTCAGAATATTTTTTGTTTCTGTGTTGATAAATGTGAAAAATTATTGGAAATGCAGCTCCTCACAAATATCTTGATTGTAGAAGATCAATATGTACATTATATTACTGGCGTTCCCCAATTATAAAAGTACTTTTGATTTTTTTTTAAGGATAATATGGTGATGATGATTTCCTAAGAATTTATGTTTGGAAAAAATAATATTGCACTTGCATCAGAATTTTGCATTGCAGAACAACACTAGACAATATAATAGAAATAGAATGCAAAGGAATGTCAACTCTTGGAAAATATTTTCATACTCGGTCACATTTTATATGTATGTCAGTAAATTGCAGTGAGAGGCTGTACAGGAGGAGATAGAGTAAAAATGCATTGGAAATAGAGTTTCCTGAGGTTTTTTTTAAAGATAATATTACCTTTATCATCACTTTAAATTATTTTATATTGCCTAATTTTTTCAAAAATGCTATATTTCTAAAATAGATTCAAAAGTTTGGGGAAAATCATGAGCAATTTTTTTTTTAAATATAGCATGATTGGAATGCTTCAGAAGAGAGTACTGCATATAAGTATGTTTAAAATGCCAAAGGATCTTACGTGAAATGATCAGTGTGCTTAGATAAATCTTAATTTGACTGATTAATCAATCCGGGTTGAGCTCCCTGTGATTTTAGGGGGTTCTTAAAGCAAGTGAAGACTAAACAGCTAAACAAATTTTCAATTTGTTGATGTCCATATTCAGACATTTTAGGGCTCTCCATTCCTATACTGAATTTATTTTCTTTTAATTGGTTTATCTGAAGCATGCAAGTGAGATTCCAGCCAAAGGATGAAAATACTAGTTCTCTGAGATAAACAGAAACATGTAAAAAACTTCCTGTTATAGGATGCTTTTGATTCCCAAGACACTCTTGGAACTACTTGAGACTGTTTTCACATTGAATATTAAAGAAAATCTTTTAAATTACTTGCTAAAGCTATGTTAGTTAATAGTAAAGCAACAACAACAACAAAAAAGCTTGTATCTAAAGCTTAATAGGTTGGGATATATTAACTGGTGTCCAGACAAAACTTAAAGTGAAGCAAGAAAAATGTCAGACTAGATCAACAATTTGCAATATATGTAAAAGCCAATGGAATTTTCATCTTAACTCTATAGCTTACCTCTACTGCCTTGAGGTACTAATCAAAAAAGCTACTTTTCTCATTCTGACTTCCTTGTAGGCCTTTTAATGGTCTGTCTTGTAAGATGAGCTACAGTAATCAATGCTTCTCTAAATTACAATTTTATGCTCACAGGCTGGAGGAGCTGGCTGTAATTTGTGCTAATTATGACATTCCACATATTGTCAACAATGCATATGGAGTTCAGTCTTCAAAATGTATGCATCTTATCCAGCAGGTAGGAGCTGTGTATTTCCAATAATGTTTTTTAGCAAGTATAAGTAAATTTGTGATTGCAGACAACTTAGCAAATTTTATCAGATGCTTGATAGCTTTGAGAGTAATCCCATGCATGTCTGATATTTGATCAATTTTCTGGGAAAGCACAACAGACAGAAATAGAATTTAAGCATAATAGTTATTTCTATTAAGTGCTTTTTATGTAACCCTAAGTTTATTTAGTTTTTGTGTATGTTCATGTGTCTTTATAATGGAAAAATATCCTTAATAAGCTTTCTTAAAATATTTCCTAAAGTTGTTGACTAAAAGTGACATACTTGAATGGAAATTAAGCCTTCAATACAATGAGTTACAGATTTTTAATTGAAGGTACAGAATTCTACAGCAGCACTTGATAGATGTTGTTGCTGTTAAAATATTGTTGGCACAGAGAATGGCTGAGGAAACTGGTTTAAGTTCAATGTTATGTGCAAAAAAGTTTAATTTCTCTTGCTGTTTAGTTTGAAGAGGGTATTGCTTGATATCCAAGATCAGTCATGAAACAATTCTTGCATTTTTCCTCATTGTATTGTATGTGCATCGATCTTCAATATTCTCTTTTCTGTTACCTATTCAAAAGAATAAGTGGTTATATTTTAATAGGATTCAGATGATCCTGAACTATTAGTAATGTAAAATATGCTGGTTTTTTTTTTCTGATTGCTGAGACATTATTAACAGGACACAGACCAGCTTAATGTACAATTGTGAAAGAACATCATGTTGGCATTTCTAAATCTTGAAAGACTGAGGGAATTTATGAAATAGAAAATGGTATATGCTTTATTTGTAATGTACTTAGTGCATGTTTATTGTATTTAACTTGCTCAAGTTTAATGAGAAATGAACATGAATGAGGCTGTGGAAGTGCTGGGTTTTGCTGTATGAAATGTTCTAATGATAAGCATTTTAGACTATAATGCTACAAATATAATTTTTACTGTGTTTTTGTGTTTTTCTAGACTCAATAGGTTGTTTGCTCCTTTCTTATGCAAATGTATACATTTGAGCTCTGAATTGTTTTACATTTTTTTACAAAATTTATTATTTGTGCTAGAAAAAATTTCTAAGAAAGTAGTTATTAATGAATACTTAGGAATATGTATATGCGGAGGGCAGTGTGAATACAACTTGCAAGAGTACCACAGGAAAAACCTTTTGAGACCATTTAATGTTGTGCTTTTCCTCTGGTGTTCTCCTGTCAATTAAATCAAATGGTAGCTGCTGGCATTCATGTTCCCAACAAAAAGCTGACAAACTTGGAGTGTTCTTCCTGTCTCCTGTGCATTAAGCTATCACAACATAGTACTAATAAATGAGGTTTAGTTGGCTCTGCTTTTTTTCAGTCTGTTTGCCTTAGGTATTAACTCTGTTTCTACTTCTTACATTTAGCATATAGTTTTAAAAATATGTGTACTTGCACGTACTTTGATATGTATGGGGTTTAACCTACTTTTCAGGTTCTCTTATGCTGCATACTTTTTAATTGTACAGTTCACAGATACATGCCACTCAAATTGAAGGTGTACTGCAGGATCTACATTTTTTTCCTTGGAAAATATGAATGCTTTGGTGTAAGGATGTGGGGGATATCTACTATAAGAAATTACTTGAATCTTGATTTTGAAAGCAGCCTTAGAAGAAGGAGTGCTGTAATAAACCAGTTTGTTTAATGCAGATTTATATATGTATTGAAAAAAGCTTTGTTAACGAAGCATTAACTCATAGCCTTTTATTGTGAGAGTTGTAAAAAGTGTTCTGGATTGAACAGTTTTAACTGTATAATTCCCATTAAATTTTGAGGGGCTTCTTTTTGATTGTTGCTGAAATGGAGCCACACTTAGACTTGCAGGAACTAAAATCGATATATTAAATCACAGAAAAATGGGAATTTGTAAGGTAGTATGTTAGGCAGACAATGGTACCAATAGTAAGCATTGCTAAAAGAGGTAATACCTTGATTTTTATGTTTTGATCACAAATGCAGTATCTGAGAGTTTCAGGAATTATATTTATTTTAGCTACACTTTTATATAATTATGATGCTATCACATTTCCCTTTTTTTCTATTGTATGCTGTGGATTTTATTTTTTTTTTCCTTTTTGATAAAGGGTGCTCGAGTTGGCAGAATAGATGCTTTTGTTCAGAGCTTGGACAAAAATTTTATGGTTCCAGTAGGTGGTGCTATCATTGCTGGCTTCAACGAGTCCTTCATTCAGGAGATCAGCAAAATGTATCCAGGTAACTAGTTCATGGGCTGATTTCAGCTGTAGAAAACTTGATTATCAGCTTTCTTTCACATAAAATTTATTTTTGCCACTTTAATCTGTATAGTGGGGTTTTTTTCAGGAAGAGCATCTGCATCTCCTTCTTTAGATGTCCTCATTACACTTCTGTCCCTGGGAACCAGTGGCTACAAAAAGTTACTGAACGAGAGAAAGGTAAGCTTTTTGGCAAGCAGTATTTTCTTGAAGTCAGCTGTTAACAAAGGCTTGTTGCAAAACTGCTTTGTGTGGTAAATCCAGTTTCTGTCTGGAAAGCCATTGAACTTATTCTGAGCTCAGAGCTCTGAATCTGGGAATTCAGGATGATAGAATTACTTCTTGTCTGAATGGTGCTCATTAGTAAGCATGATTTCCATGTTGTTGTTTGTTCAAACCGGGAGGCTAAACAGAGGGCCTGTATTATCATGTACAGTATTCATATTTGTCCTTCCTAAATGTGACTAATATAGTAGAATTTTGTCCACAAAAACTTAAATGGAGAAGTACTATACTGTTCTATCATGGTCACACTGCTTCCAGGATAGGAGATTGGACACCCAGAGTAACCCAGGGTCTGTGCTCTTCCTCTTTTGTCCCTATTGTGCCTTTGTGCTATGATAGTGCTTAATTAAATGTTTGTGTGCCACATTCTCTGGAGTATCACAGCTTCTGGTTGGGTTATACAGTGCATTGCCACAAAAAGAGAAGAATATTGTCATTTAGTTATTCATCTAGACACACAGCTAAGTTTCTTCTCTGCATTTCACAGACTATGGGGTTTAAGTTGGGTATAATTGCACTGCACAAAAATCCAGTGCATGTCAGGTTGGAAATTGTATATCTTGAGTTATCCTTAATTCTGGAATTAATACATGTATGATTTTTCCCTCTATATTTAGTAATGCAGAAGATTCTTTTTCTAGAGGCTTCATATAAGGAAATGCTGTGAATTAAGTACTATTAAATTAATAATTTTTAAGCTGTGCATTATCTGTTTCATTATTTTATTTTAAAACTATGTTCCAGTTGTTTTCTGCTGACAGTTCACTGCTGTCTCTGATTATGTGGCAGAGCAGTAGTTCTGGATTCTGTGACTTATTTCTAGCTGCTTATAGAGGCATCCATAACCTCTGTACTGGAACTGAGGTCCCATAGGAATAGACAGACTATAGAAAAGCAAACCAACTTAGTGGCCTTACAATGACTAAGAAGTGATCTGTGCAACTAAAGTGAAAACAGCTTGAAACAGCTTGTGGAACACTGAAAGCACTTCCTTTTGCCTCTACTGCAACATTTTTTTCTGGACTGTTGTATGTATTGCAGTTTATGTTTTGTGTCTTCATTAAAAGCAAATTGTATTTTTTCCCCTTTATTCTTATGTCCAGAAGAATCTCAAGTGAATGTATTGTTTTCTTTTCTACAAAGCTGATTTTGTTGCTAGATTTCTACCAGTAGCTGGTGTATAAAGGACGTGAGAAGTATTGCCCAAGTCATAAATAATAATTCTTTCATAAATGTCTTAATGAATAGCTGTATACGCTGAGTCATCTAATTTCTTGGAAGTAGAATTCTAAAGTGAATATAGTATTGTATTTTTACAACTTCAGGTCTTTTTATTTCAAATGTGAATGTATTCTATAAACAGAACCTTATATATGGCATAAATATGTTTCTTTTATTGGATTTGCTATAGAAAGAGAAACATTTTTGCTTAAATCTGTTTGTTCCTGAATTGTAAAAATGCAATAGTGGTAGTTTATTGCCTGTGCTCTGAGGAAGCAGAGGCAGAGCTATTAAGCTTCCAGCAGGAACTATTTATAGCTTGACATTGAGTACTCCTTTCTATATTGGTGCAGCTGCACCTACTCACACAAAAAAATCAGCTATAAAAAACTTCAGGTATATTTTTTTTCTTTCTCTTTTTACCCGATCCTCATTCGCATGGGTGTTACTTGAGGTTATTTGAGCTTAGGCCAGAAAGACCAGAGTATTACTGAGAAGAGATTAGTCTTGCACAAACAAGGAACAAAATAATCTGCCCAGTTTTTCTTTTACACAGATTAGCTATTTAATTCAGGAAGGGAAGAGATTATCTGAGGGAGAGGAGCATGTACATGGAGTGAGATTTTTTTGACAAGCTGTGAGTTGTGGAGTGTGCAATTGTCCAAGAGTATGAGATTAGATGTAGCGCTGTGAAGTAGTACTGGCTTTTCAGAATTCCTTTTTATAGGTTTATGTGATGGCTATAACAGTGGTTTTCTGATCTCACTAGGCAAGTCCAGGTCCTTTTGCAGGTCCTTTTTTCCTTTTTGCAGATAACAGTTGGTCCATAGTCAAATTTGTTAATATCTTTGCTTTTAAACAACTTTACATAAAGGTTGTGTTTTTATAGCAACTTTTCATGCCTCAGTGTAGGTTATGTTGTGTCCTGTATTTTACATTTCTAGGTCATAAAAGTTGCTATTTTCATATATGTATGTGTGTGTCTAAACCAGGCCACATGAGGTAAATATAGTTGTTGCACTGTGTAATGGCATAAACAGGCTTCGTTATCATCTCAAATTTCACGGAGAGCAAGAACCCTGCGTTCAGTGTTTACATTCAGAACCCTACAGACCAGGTTTAATACCTGCTATTATCCAATATGGTCATTCTAATCCACTTAACTAATTATTATACTGGTATTATTGAAGAGGTGATGGTTTTGTTTACAGTAGTTATGGATTTCCTCATTAGACTTAACAGTCAAGATAATTCTCATTTTCTTAAATGCATTCCTGTGTTACTGTGGGATGTGAGAGAGCTTTTTATATTGGTATTCATCTGTCTGCATACTTTGAGAGTAAAACTGGAGTTATTTTTATGTCCTTATGGAGCATGTATCTAAAATATTTTAAATCATACAGAGTGGGAGGAAATTGTTTGGGTTTTACAATTCAGTATAATACTGGGTTTATGTTTTATGAGTTATCATTTATGTAGTTGTCCTGATTGGAATAAATTATTTGTACAGTTCAGTGTGAGTTTATATTGCTGCTCTACTTACGATGGAAGAAGAGGAAAGCCATTTAATGAGGGATATTAAAAATGTAAAAAAATCAGCTATTCTCAAAGCAAGCTAGACGTTTGTTACTCCTCTTTTTTTTTTTTTTTCTAGTCAGCTTGTTACACTGTAGCATGTCAAATTTGAGAATATTGGAAAATTTTTCTCATGCGAAGTATATGTAGCTATATTCAAACTTTAGAGTAGCTGGAGGCAAATTAGTTTAAATGAACTGCTTTAAATTGTATGTAATTAAACAAGTGCCAAGCATGAATGGAAATTTCAGAGAGGCCTCCATACTTAGAACCTGTGTTGAATGTGGGTCACAGAGCCTGAACTCGAGGTCTCACAAATGCTGAAGAGAAAATGTGTTGATTGCTGTTGTTAAGAAAGAATTTTAAAAAAATGTGAACGTTAGTGTTACCAAATCAGATTGGCAAGGCTTACTGGGCACTTTCTGTTAGATACTGATGATATAAAGATTTCAAGGTTCTGTAATTAATTTCATGTTTTTAAAACTTTCTAGTGTAAATCCTTAAGAGAATTCTTGCAGCGGAAGAGAATCTGCCTAGGAAGGTGTGTAGTATATGCAGGTGTCACACACATACACATATAGTTTGTCATGCGTTTGGCTGCATTTCAAGAAACGGAGCCTTCTTCTGGGCTCTCATCTGCTGGCAGGTCTCCATGCTCAGCACTGCAGCTCCTCTGCTGGGTGCCGTGGTGCACAAGTGCTCCGGTCAGATCACAGCCCAGAAGCAGCTGGTCCTCCTGAGGCATGAAGCAGGAGAGGCTGTGATGGTTGCATTATAAAACAGCTGCTGCTGCAAAGCAAGGTGGAGCAGATCAGTCTCAGGCAAGCATAGGGGATCTGGCAGTCTGTGTGGAGGGTGAAGAGGCTGTAAAATGACTCCTGCACAGTGTCCTCTTCACACCATACACAGCTCTGTGACTGTTCCCTGAGGACAGCTCGTCTTTTCAGATGAGAGTGACACAGGGAGGAACGCAGAGTGTTACAGACTCAGAGTGTAAGCAAGTTGGGTGGTTAGAGCCAGCTAGGGTAGTTTCAACTCTACACAAAAACCTTTCTGGCCTTCATCAGTTGCCACTTTGTCAGCTGGTATGGGACTGATGGTTTATTCAGTACCTCCATCTTCTTTTTCTCTGGAGTTACTGGCTTTTTCCTTACTTGTTTCCCTCTTGTTATCTTCATTTGCAAGAGCAGTGCCTGTCACAATGGAGCAACAAATGAAGAGTCACCCATATTAGTGGAGGCTCTATTAAAAATAGTTTTATAGTATAAATATAGTATGATTCCAATATTTTTAATGATTGTTACAACACTTCTTGAAAAAATGTTTGTATATGTATGTGAAAGAAGACTGTTTCATGCAAACAATTGAGTTATTTGGCCTATTTGATGCAGACAGTGTTGTTGACTTGTTCTTTGTTTTTTAAAAGTGTTTTGTTGGCTTAGGTGCTCAAAGAACCAGAAGTGAAAGACACTTCCATGTAGTTTAGAATTCATTTGTCTAACGTAATGAGGTTTTGTGATAAGTTTCTAAGGTAAAGGAGTGAGTTAAATAACGAAACTTAACTGACATTTAGTGCTTGAGTTGTTCAGTGTAACTTCAGCATAATATTTGGCTTCTTTGGAGAAAACTTGAGTGCCTGCTACAGAAAATCTATTATGTAAGAGCTCAGTTATATACGATTGCTTAGGGTGCTTATAAATTTTCCATGTAAAAGAAGTATTTTATAATGGAGGTTGGTTATAGATTTGACCTCACAAAAATATTGCTTTAATCCTTTTTTTTTTTTTTTGAAAGGCAGTTAATCTATTTTGCAACAAACTTCTGAAACTATAAAATATCTAGAGGGCTTCCAATGGAAAGATGCAAAATAGTGTTGTTCATAAAAAAAGGAAACTTTGAATTTGTGTTCATGTAGCTTTAGTCAAACTGATGAAAATACATGCTTGGATTTTTTTGCCATCTTTCCATTCTCCTTTGTTTTAATGAATTCCTATATATGTAAAGGCTCATCTAGTAACCTAATTTCATTGAATAGATTTAATTAAATTTATTATAGTTATGTAGTGGGTAACTTTTTATAACAATTTTCAATAATACTTCAAGTATTCTTTTCACCAGTCCTTTCAGTAATACTATAAGAGATGTATCAGAGAATTTCCTAGATATAATACACAAAAATTATTTGGAAATTGGTCTTGTTCCGGTACATTTTTTCTCGGTACTAATTTCACAAATAATATATCCACAGTAGGCACAATTTATGTGTATTTCTACAATATTTTGCTTCAGTTTTAGAAGTAAATAGCCAGCAGAGGGAGCACAAATTAATTTATGATTTGTATTCCAAAATAAATACTAATAAAAGGGCTAGTATATTCGTGATGTTTATTATGGAAAGTAGCAAATTAATAATGTGCTTATATACCGTGAGGGACCAGAGGAAAGGCAGAAGTGTCTGATCATTTGAAACATAGGTATTTTTCAGCTTCTGTGAGTGAACTGTAGATAAACTGAACTAAAACCAGAAAATCACATGATTTACAAGAAATAAGAATGGTTTTTCACTGATTTCAAGTTCTGATAATTAAACATAGATACCTTCCAAATGTCTGGGGTTTTTTTCAAGTATTACAGAAGCTTTGTGTTTTTGTGGATAGTTGTATCAACAGCCTAATTCATTTAGACACTAAGAGGGTACTTTTCTCTCTCCATCTGTATTTGTTCTGTGATATTAGGAAGTACAAGTGTGGGGAACTGTGTTCATTTAGTTGCTCATGAAGGGAGGCGAGGTTTCCTACAGTGGTTCAAGAAAAGCAGCTGTAACATTCTTCTCACTTAGGTACCACACACCTCATTTGGTTTCATAAGACCTTGGGGAGGTTCTGTTCAAAAGCATAATTTTGATCACAAGCTGTAATTTATATCTGTCAGAGTCCATAGGTCAAAGCAGGATACTGGCCTACAAACAGAAGAGGTAATTCTATTTAAAGAATGAAAAATCACTTGTCAGGTCCAGAAATTGATGGGGATGCTTAAACAGGCAGTCACACTGAAGCAGATAAGCAGGACAATTTTTATGGCCTGAAAGAGGAGAAGCTTGGTGTTTAATATCTTTTTAAAAAGGCTACCCAGTGTCTGTATGGTATTGCTAGCTTTTATGAGAGACTAAAGCATTAAAAAGGATGGAAAAAAACGGTAAATCTTACAATAAGAATGGTGTTTATTCTCACTCTGCCCATAAGTGTTTTGAGCTGATATCTGAAGAGGAATATATTAAACTGAGGAAGAGCATGAGCAATTATCATAGCTTACTACAGGGGAAGAGGGAGGATATAAAATACAGATGAAGTAAGAGAAACAGCCTTTTATATGCAGTGTGGCTTGTACCTGTGCCAAAGTATTTATGAATCTCAGTCTTATGACACTTTCACAGTAAAGGTGCAATCCAATTAAGTGATAGCAGAAATTCAGATACTTCCATTCTTATAGTCAACTTGAACAGGAGTGGGGTCCTAGGGAAAGGACAGACTGCACAACAGAACTTGAGGAGAGTGTATATTGTGTGAAACAAAATATAGTCAAACGTGTACTTAGAGCCTCTTTAAGAGACTGGATTTTTACTCTCATACAGTAAAAGAAATCTCTGCACAAGGGGAAATGTGATTGTGTGATACATGGTAGCAAAATATACTGCTTTTAGTCTGGAATGTATTAAAGGAGAGAAGACAAAGTAAGGAGCAATTTGCCAAAACATGGCCATCTGTGATGATAACAGTTCACTCTTGTGGTTTAGAGGGCTAGGGCACGGGAAGGCTCTTGAAAAGTAGTTTGGGGTAAGACCTGCTGTGCAGTGGGAATCTCTTCAAGATTTTCTACCTCTCTAGGTTTTAGGGCCACAGAGAGAATGAATGCCATCCCAAGCACATATGTTAGACCAGATAGAGACTTTTGTATCAGCTTGAGAGATAAGAACAGTGCTCAGGAAATGGAGCTGTTCCTTTATAGAATTATTTCAGAGAATTGTCTGATCCACTTACTTAGTACAGATGAAAAGAGAATCAGCTGAGCACCTCTAGGATGTAAAGGAGACATAACAGTTTTGTGTAATAGGTGCTGTTTTCTCTGTTTAACAGCTAATAACAAAAATATTGCATCTTTTTTTCAGGAGATGTTTTTGTATCTTTCAAGTGAACTGAAGAAGCTGGCAGATAACCACAATGAGAGACTCTTAGATACACCACATAATCCCATTTCCTTAGGTAATTGTTGGGGGTTTAACTTTAAAAAAAATCTAATATACTGTGGATTCATAATGCACTTCCACATACCATTCCTATATATTAAACATCATTACACTCTACTCAGTTGAATAATAATTCAATAAGGTTACCAAAAAGGTAATCTACCATAAAAGTAGTGTAGCAACTTGGACCCATTATTTTGCTCCTGTCCAACACATTCATTTGGCAGAAATGAATTCAAGCCAGGCTGAAGATGTTAGCATGTAGTAATGCTTCATAAAAATTAGATTTAAAAATAAATTAGGGTATAATTACTCATCATCTTAGTGTTGTAAAAGAAATTACGGAATTCCTACTCAAGGTATTTGTTTCAACCAAAAATTCTGCTGAACACCAAAATAATACTGCCCACCTGTGCAGAATCTGCATGCAGTCTAACCAAGGAAGTAATCGGTGGCAGCTTGTGGGAAAATTAAAAATTATATGTAGTGGTTTTTTTTCTTTGTATGTGAACACAAATATATGACTAGATTCTTGCTGTTGGAAAGCATCTTGTCATTTGTGGTGATTCTTTGGAGAAAAAGTAGCTTTGTAGCAGTTTTAACCTGACCTTATGTTACTTTAGCCATGTCACTGAAGACTCTAGATGAAACTAGTGATGCTGCTGTTACCCAGCTTGGATCTATGCTTTTCACAAGACAAGTTTCTGGAGCAAGGTAAGGATATTATGAATTTTTTTTAATTGGGGGAGGGGGGCCATGTATTAGCATATATTGTACAAAATCCTCTGAAGTGTTTTATACCAATTGTGTCATGATTACAGAAGGCAGTCTAACAAAAACGAATTAGAGAGTAATCACCCTTCCTCATCGCTGTTATAGAGTAGTAATGTCTTCCTGCCTGAGTTAGCAGTGAGGCTTTCTATGTCTGCTTTGTATCCTAAAGAGATAATCTATGCCCATTTAATTTGGTGTCATTATTCCCTAGTATCCTTTGATTTCATGTAGTTTCCAGATGTTGTCCGATCTTGCAGTATAGGTGTAAGCTACAATGGAAGATCTTTGTTTTGTTTATTGCAGCACAAATATGGTTATGCTGGATGTCAAGGGAATAAGCTTTTAATATCTTACACAGCTTTTTGTCAAATGGAAAAAAATTCTGTTTTCTGGAAGTAATTGTGTTAAAAAATGTTAAAAATTAAAAAATCTATAACCTGAGCCAGTCTGAGCTGAATTTATTCTTAGAGACACTATTACAATGAAATGCAAGCCAAATAATCTTTAATGATTTTGGCTTAAGCCTTTTAGAAGAAGAGAATGATTTAAAATTTGTTTTGGCAGCATTCCTTAATCTGAATATTACTGCTGCCATGCTAACTTCTGCCATAGAGATAATGTTATTTTTTTGTGGCAGAGCTGAATGTTTCTACATCAGAAGGTATGCTTCATTAGCTTGGATTATTCCACTTCCTGCACACATGAATGACAGTAAATCTATGTGTACTGTGGTTAGATGCTTTTTTTAATTTGCCTGTCCTAACCTTGGCTGGTCCTGTAATTTTAACCCTCTTTGGCTGAAATCTTTCAAGAGTTTCAATGTTTGAAGGTAAAACTTTCCAGTTCTTTCCCTGATGTGAAGGTTTCAGGCTTTCTCTTTTGTTACATAAGTAATTCTTTTGTATACAGTTTGACCTGGCATTTCAACAGATTTTAAGTTATACTGGTGTTGTGCATCAGTGGTAGGAATAGCAACTCCCTACTTGAATAGCAACTTAAGTAATTTTGTTCAACCTAGGGTACCACATAAAATGTCAAGGCATCTTTAACTGAATCGGGATTTTGTTTGTTTGTTTCAGGGTTGTTCCCTGTGGGTCTGTACAAACTGTGAATAACTACACTTTTAAAGGCTTTATGTCACATGCAAATGACTATCCTTGTGCTTACCTCAATGCTGCCTCAGCAATTGGAATTAAAAAGCAAGATGTAGATGTATTCCTAAAAAGACTTGACAAGTGTTTGAAGACTTTTAGAAAAGAAGCAAAGCAAGAAAAAAGTATAAATGAAATAAGTGATGCTAATGCAGCCACAGAACAACTTGAAGACTAGAAGATACAGATTTAATAACACAGGAAGATAAAGTTTTGTCTGAAGTATGGTAGGTTTGTATTGGGTTAGGACTATGCATCTGCTGTGCAGAAATTTATTCTTGATTTTATATTCTTGTTATTGAAAACAATAATAAAAATTTGGATGGAATCAGCTTTAAGGAAGTAGGTGATACTCTTCAAGAACAAAGGACCAGACACAAGTTTTTTGCAATGTATGGAATGCAGTTAATATCTGCCAAAGTAAACCTTTATGTTCACAAAGACTTACAGTTTGCCTTTCAATCTGTGTGTGGCTATTTGGACAGTGTTTACCAAATCACAGTATGTTTATTCACATGGGTCTTTTTTAATAATATCGTCTGTGACAGTGACTGAATTCCTTCCTAGGTCTTTGGGTCTCAATGCTGGGCTGACCCCAAGATCGTAAAACTCCTTGCTCCCTAGCCCTTGCAGCCAAAGAAGAAGTCTGGAATGCGTGAGGTCAAATTTTCAAGGTTGTTTATTTTTCCTTATCTATAACATTCTTTCTCTGACCTGCTGAGGTCCATGTAGTAAAGAAGCCATAGCAGTCTGCCTGCCCTGCCGGCCGGTGTCTTCATTTTATATCAGAAATTACGTGTGTTATATTTACAAGAATGTGCCGATAACTACCACCTATGTCAGATGGTGTGTCTCTACCTTAAGCCAATAGAAAAGTGTCACCATCACAGGAAGACATGGAGGACAAGAAGAAGGAGAAGAAGGACACGCCCAAATTCCTCCATCTTGTACCCCTGAATCACATTCTAAAAATGCAAAAATTCAACTTTTTCACCCTGTGTCAATTCACCTATTATACTACTCAAATCCTTTTGGCTTGTAATTCCTCATATAGAGCTGGCAACCTCTCCCACAGGCTAAATCAAAGCCACAAGTGTTTTTGACTTCTTGCCAAGGTTTTCGTGCCCCCTGCCAGGGTCTCGAGACAGCCAGGGCAGCCAGAGGGATGTCCCAGACTCTGACACCTAGGTATAGACCATCCAAGCAACAGATTTCTCTGCTCTCAAAATACTTGTGAATGTGTCACTTCTAATTTCTTTTCGAAGATTTATGCAAATGTTGGGATAGCACTTACTAAATACAGTGTTCAGACTGCATGGGTAAATGACAGAGTTGGAATAGTAATGTTTTTCTGGTGTTCTCACCTGTCATGAACTACCTAGAACTAGGCAGCCTCCAGTGGCAAAGAGGAGCCTAGAGTACCTCATATCCTGTCAGTACTCAGCTCTTGAAAACATTTGCATGGTTCAGCAGCCCAAAGGAGCTTTAATACTGAACATCAGGGGTTATGAAGTGAATAGGTACAGTCATTGGGGGGTTTTGGCTTTGTTTTTTTTATTTTCATTCTTCTGATTCGATAGGGTGATCAGATCAAAAACTCACTGTAAAGGAGGAATGCCATGTAGGACTAATGCATCCATTTTAAGAGCCAGTGAGACCTGAGAGTATTTTGGCATTTTTAGTCCACTGTTGTTGAAATATATATACTTTTTTTAACACTATTTTTGTAGTGTCTCTTGCCAGTGGCACTGTTGCTTCTGTGGATCTGTGCAGTTGCTGATTTGAATTTATTAAAAAAACAATAGATTCAGAGTCTGTTCCTCAGACAAAGGTTCCATATCGCTGGAGTGACAGTGCTGCAGGTTGTAAGATGCGTAGTTATTCTTAAATGTGGTTACTACATTGTACATAGCTTCTATGTAATTTACTGTTCAAACTAAGCTTGATGTTCAAAGACATTTTCTTTGTCTGTCTGTAATGTAGTGTTATTCAGGATACCACTTACCACATACCACCATTAATGAGTTCTAAGTGTCAGGAAATGTTTTAGTTACTTTGTTGGGTGGGATCTGAGACATGTATCCTTCAGAGCCCTCTGTAAATCACTTAATCAAAATTGTGATGCTGATGAGAAATTGTTTGTCCATCACATTCAAATGAATTAATGCAAGAGGTCATGCTAGTATGTGGGAGTTGATAATGTGCTAATCATCATGAAGATGCTCTCACATAATGAGGTCAATTGTATCTTCATCTTAAGTTGAACTGCTGCTTCCACATTGTTATTGCAGGATTTACACATTATGGATTGATTAAAGCTTGTGCAGGTACAGCTCCCCAGACTGCAGTCACCATTGTTGTTTGCTGTACAGATACATTCTAGGAGACACGTCAGGTAAGTTGGCCACTGAGCCCTTGTGGCTGTAAGGAGATGTAAATAGCTTGTCTTTTCTTTCTCTCTCTCTCTCTCTCCTTCTCTCTTTCCCCTCCCTACCTCCCCCCCACTTTTTTTTTAATGACACCATGCTACACCTCAGTTTTTCCAGTCAATAGAACTTCCACAAACTCTGGACCCACATCTCTGCAGCTTACTGCCTCAGTATTCTGTATATTGGAGCAGCCAGTGAAAACCATCAGGCCTTAGTGATACCTTTCTTCCTGGTTTTTGATATTGCCTGAATGAGTATAAATTACTCATTTAGATGACCAGTCACAGAATGTGAATGTTAGCACTATTACTACAAGAGTTTAGGGAGATGTGTGATAGCAGCTAAAATAAGCATTTTGATGAGTAGTGTCTTGATTCTGAATAAAGAAAACAGCAGTTGCCTTCTCTAAGAGGAAGACATTCCTGCCTTTTTTAGTCTCATAATTTATTGACTACTGAAAGTGATTCAGTCGCTTCTAACACAGATTGAACGGCTTCCTTGATTAATATTTTTTTTGTCTTTGAAGTGTTTCCCATTTCCAAAGCTGAAAATTTCAACAAAGCTCTAAACAAGAGTTCATAGACCTAAGTAATATTTGGTTTTTACTTCTTAAACCTTTTTTATTAAAAAAAAACAAGGTGATGGCTTTAATTGAAAACAAATACAAAATGTAATTTGTGTTGTTCAAGTTCTTCACAGATCTTAGGGAAGCCACCTGAAGTGAGAAAATCTAAAATATTTTGACAAATGTGTCCCACCACAATGTATGAGCTCTTGAACTAAGTGTTCATGTTATATTGCTTTGATAAGCTTTTGTACCAGTTTTCAGATTTGCTTGCTTGCTTTATCCCCATAAATGTCTTCATATTTAATTAATATTATTTTTTTAGAGACAGAACCATTCTATAATGTCACATAAACGTAAGGAAATTTTTAAGTAATTCAAATGGCAATGTCCTTCCAAGTAAATGAAGTAAATGGTTCTTTACAGAATATTTGAAACAGGAGATTCAGTAGAGGATAAAAAGTATTTTTCAAGTAAGGGTATAAATTTCTTATTCTCTATTCAGTAATGTCTATAATAAAGTAGTGAAATAACACTGAAGCATATACCCATGAGGAGAGGTTTCATTTCCTTTCTGTAACAGTTACAGGGAGATTTCATGGCTGTGGCAGCTCTTGCCCACTAAAAGGCGTACTGTGAAAGATGGCAGTGGCCAAACTGCGCAGCGTAAAACAAATAACAAACACATTAGCAGTATTTGCCTTCTATGAAGATCTTTCCAAAATTGTACAGTGAAGCTGAAAAGCTTTTTAATTAAGTTACAGCCCTTTTTCTAATCTGTACATACACACATCACTAAAGGCTTTCACATGGCTCAAAAATCTGTAATAGCCACCTTGCTGCCTCCAGCTTCTACATTACGAGGGAGACATCTGGGAAGGCTGCCTGGGCTCCAGAACATACTCAGGGTCCATAGAGCAGGAATCCTTAGTAGAAACACCAAGAAGAGATGCCCATTTAGTTAGGCTGTCTCACAGATACTCTTTATGTATCTACCTCTCTCCATCATCTAGGTCACAGCATGTAGTAGCATGTACTCTTGCACAGCCTGCAAGAGTAGGCAGGGCCCGCTCAGGTTGCTGCAGTCTGAATCACCGAAGTGACTTTCCCCTCTTACAGGACTGTTGTGTGAGATGCTTTTCTTTCCCTCTGATGTTGCATCTTGGACTGTCTGGATCTATACAGGTGGAAGAAATGAGGGAGCAGATGGCTCTGCCTTATAAAAATAGCACTGGGATAATAGAGTGCAAGTGAATTGACACTGAATGACCCATCTCACAGGCCCAGTCTTAGTTTTTTGGGGTTTTTTTTTTTGGTAGTATCTGAGATAATCAACAAAACAGAGGACTTGGAGCAATAATATTGCCTATTTGTGCTTTGCTCGTAACAATTGCCTAAGATACAAAGCAAATAAAATCTACCAGATGCAGCAAATTCTCTTGAGCCTAAGAAAGCAAAATTGTAATGTTGGAAATGTAAATGCTGGCATTGCAGCTTAATACACATATAAACCGAGCAATCTATATTGTGTGATCATCATTTTTTAAGAAAGGCTGGAGCCCAGAGACTAGCAAATGTTCTCATCTGCAGTGTATCAGCAGTTCTCAGTCTTCAGCTGCTGTACAGATAATAATTCTAATTGAAGAATCATTACATGGATCCATATGTGAATGATAGATGGGCTATAGCCTTTTGTTCATGATACCTTAAAAACTGAGTTGCTGCTTTTATAAGGGGAGATTAGATTGCCTTCTCTCCCCCTTTTTTTTAATGCAACATTTTAATCACCCTGGTCTGACAAGATTTGGAATCTGAAGGGAAAACAATTTTTAGAGCTGACAATTTTTTTAAACAATAGCTATTTAAAGCCTTGAATTGGTTACAAAGTGACACTCCACAGAGAACCTTTGTTCAGATGTTTGTAATTCTGAAACTAGTGCTTGAAAAATTGTGTTCCATGTGCTCTGTAATAATTATTTTTCAGTTATTATACTTTTTTCCCTTTGAAGATAACAGCATACACTTTAGTGCAGTTTAATAATCCTTTTAAAAAACCATAGTTAAAAAGGCATTTGCTCCATTACTCATCAAGCATCTGTTGTATCAAAGAACTGGTAATATATTTATCTTGATGGATAAGCTTCATTGTTCTGGACCAAGTTCAGTGTAACTGGACCAAGCTTTCAATACTCCTTTGGGGATCCTACAGTCAAGTTCATGATCTAATTAAGATGGGTATGATAATTATATCTACTGCTGAACAGGAGTCTTTCATCAAACCACATTTCAACTAAATTCAAAGATGATCCAGTTCAGAAGCTGAATTGATTTCTTAATGTGGATGATGAAATTTAATTTGACTTTAGATCCTCTATTCTAATCCAGACTGAGTCAGTTATAGCAGAATTATCACTGTTTGATTTTTAATATAACGTGAATAGAAAGAATACAGGGCTTTCATCTGGGTGCTGCCTTTCCTATTACTTGTTCTCAAAGGGCTGCAAACATTGGGCTGCTGTCTTACACCTGTGCTGTTTGGAGGGTGGCGTTGGTCGTGTACATGTACGATGACAGCAGCAGAGGTCTGTGTGTTACCGATCTTTTTCTAGGCACCCCAAGCAGGAACACACCACTTGGGAATTCAAGATGAAATGTTGCATTACTACTGATCTGTTGTCTCCAAAAACTCTTTCTGAGGCAAATTCCTTATGATTGAAGTGTACCAGAGGAGCACATGGCCAAAATACAGGGAAAAGGAGCAAAGTCTCCAACATTTTTGAAGCTTTCTACATTGGTTGTATGTGTTTGGCTCTTGGGACATATAAAGCTCATATTGCTATGGAAACTCATGTAAAGAATACTTGCAGCCATTCTTGTCACTTACGTAAACTATTTCTGAGCTACCTCTGTGGGCACTGGGGCAGGGTGCACTGCTGCAGCACTGCAGCTGTGGGTCATGGGTTCAGCCCTCAGCTCTGGCTGCAGGAGAATTCCGTGCCCAGTAGGGGAAAGCATTCCTGCTTTGCTTTGATATGGGGCTGCCAAGCACATGTGAAGTAGAACTAGTTTGCAGACACAGCTACTGTTGAGGAGTTAAACCTGCAACTTTCTGGAGTCTGAGGAACTGCAGAAGGGAAAAGAGCTTCGTTTGGTCTACAATATCTCAAATTGAGAAATGTAGCTGTTGAGGGAAAATAATATGTCTGTTATTTTCTATAGAAATACCTTTTAAAAAATTTCAACATACGTTATAAACTCTTGATTAAATACAGGTCTGCTTACTACTCTCATTGTCTTCTTCTGGCTTCTGATTCTATACAGCATCTATTTCAATAGTGGTAGAGGAATTGCAAATAGCTTAGTGGGTGGAGAGGCTTGAGATACAGTAAAGACACTTTTAAATGGAAGACGAGGAAAGTGTCTAGAAAGTTCATAAAAATAGAAATAGCCTGAAATGCTTGCTGTGCAGCTGAAGAGGTGTTGAGTCTCCAGGAGGATCAGAGTATGCGTAGTAAAGTCTTGACTTCCTGCACAGTGCAAGCACCAGAGAATACTGTCAAAATGTAGCTCTCGTTTCATCACAGTGGTAGCCTACTCTCTAATACTATGCATTTCCAGTACTCTGTTCAGCTCTCACCCCATTGAGTAATTTTGGGTGTGGTTTTTTTTTTTGACTGCTTTATTAGTGCACCAGAAAGAGGATGGGAAGGGAGGAAGGATGCCTACCAGTGAATTGCCATCCCCACTGATGCAGAACCTCTTATGCGAGAAGTCATCTGGAGCCCACAACAGCAGCAGGTGCAAGTGCACATGCCACTAGATTTTTTTTTTTTGTTTGAGGGTTTATAATCAGTAAATGGATTTGAATATAATTTTTTAATAATGTTTTAACTAGTGTCATTAAAACTCATGCTCATATCCCATGCAGATGGCACAAACTGTCACACTCTGGTTTTCTCTTTGGTTTGGTTTCGTTTCTAAAAATTTCTGCTGAATGTTAAATCTGTGTCTAAATCTGCTAAAGGATAGCGCTTCAAGTTTCAGAAAAGATGCACCTCATGTTGACCTAGCAGTGCATGTTTTCCATGGGCCCCACAGAGTTCATTTTCCATCTCTGGAGATATGCTTAGGAATTTCTGCCTCATTAATCCAAAGCCTCTTGAAGGGAGATATTTCTCAGTGTTGCTGTGTCACTGAGAAAATGGAGGTCTTTGTGGGCTCTTCAGACTGTCTTGTGCTGGCTTCACCCATTGACTTCTGGATCCATATGCTCATTTACAAGTAAATAGCTTTCCATCTCTTTTTGCACTGCAATGGGCTATGCTTCTTTATTGCTTCTACACCCGTATCAGTATTTAAAGTTATGGCGAGCAAAGCGCTGCTGCTGCCTCAAGCAAGGCTGTAAGGCACACATGCATTTGCTAGTGGGGTGGAGCAGGATCCGAGGGTGCTTGAGCTTGGATGATGGCACAACTTGTGCTCCTCATCCTGAAATGCTATTTCTCTGCCAAGTGAGGCAGGGCCACCTCCTGCGGGTGTCAGCTAGGCAGAAGTGAAGGGTGCAGCTGGCCTTGGGTTGTCCAATCTGCTGATGCGAAGGGAGTGGTGTTTTCTCTTTCCTTGATGTGATGGCCCTGCAGCGGGCTCAGCAGAGGCAGTTACAATGTATTTTTGTCATGGGAGGTAGTAGCAGTGACTCAGGACTCCTGGGGCACCACTTAGCAGAGTTAAAAGATGCCGCTTCCATTTAGTTGCTAAATATCTGCATTTCTCAGTCTCCCTGTTTGCTTTGTTCTTGCATAAACCCCTCTCCCTGCATTTGCACGCCCTAGTTTTCCTGTACCTTGCAGTTTTTGTAGATTTTTACATCCATGCAAGTGGTGGCAAAGCTCAGCTCTTTTGCTGTGAGAGCAGTTAGCATATACGCTGCATTTACTTGGCATAAGCATAGAAGGCCATAGTAGGGGCAAGGCAGTGGGGAATCGAGCCAGTTGTTTACATCTTCCTCCAAAGGACTGGTAGGTCAAACATCCTTCTCCTGTCCACAATTCTTTGCCATTAACAGCTGTTAGTGAGTGTTAGCGCATCATATTTTTTCCCCTCGAGGCTGAGTACATTATCTCTACAACACTCCAGCACCTTGCTGGGAACACGCCACAGCTCTGTTTTCAAAGTGTTTTGTTAATGCTAGTGACCTTGGTGGTGTGACCACAACACCTGCTTTACCTGATAAGATCATTAATTCTTTTCTCTTCAGCCTTTGTGTTGAGCATAAGCAAATCTTCATTTGTACCTGGGAAACATTGCCCGAACATCAGCTTACTGGAGCACTGACCTGTATCTCCCAGTATTTTTTAATGTGTTAAATAGACAATTAGAAGAAATCACTTCAATAAAGGCAGAGTGAACACAAGCCTCTCGTTAGCGGCAATCGAGCAAGACCGTGTTGGAATCAATCACATGGCTTTTCAGCTGTCACTCTGCCACAGCAACAGCTGTCTGTCAGTCGAGGTGACAGCGGAGAGCTGATCTATTCTCTTCTCTGAGCTATAGAGATAAGCTGCATGTGCACAATGAATGTATTCTCAAAATAAACACATTGGGAAGAGAAGAGGGTTTTTTTTAATGATAAATCTTCCCACTCTTCTAACAGTTCCTCCTTCCTGATGGATTGAGAGGCTGGCTGAACAGCAGATCCCAGAGGGTCATAATCAGTGGCACGGGCTCTAGTTAAAGGCCTGTCACAAGTGATGTCCCCCAGGGTTCAATACCGGGCCTATCACTGTTTAATTTATCCATCAATGACTGGGATGAATGTCCAGATGCCTCCTCAGCAAGGTCACTGATGACACAAAGTGGGTAGAAGCTTTGGACTGATCCCTCTGAGTGTTGTGCAGCCCTTCAGAAGGACCTGGGCAGGTTGGAGAGATGGGCAGGAAGGGACCATCTGAAATTCAACAAAGGCAAATGCAGGATTCTGCACCTGGGGAACAATAATCCCAGGGACCAGCACATGCTTGGGGCCAAACTGCTGGAAAGCAGCTCTGCAAAGAAGGACCTGGTGGACACCAAGTGTCCATGGGCCAGCAGCGCCCTTGTGGCCAAGAGGGACAGTGGTACCCTGGGGTGCGTTAGGGAGAGCATTGACAGCAGGTTGAGGGAGGTGATCCTGCCCCTCTGCTCAGCCCTGGTGAGGGGCAGGAGTGCAGTGTCCAGTTCTGGGCTCCTCAGTACAAGAGAGACATGGAGCTCCTGGAGCAGGTCCAGCAGAGGCTGTGAGGATGATTAAGGGACAGGAGCACCTCTATTACGAGGAAAGGCTGAGGGAGCTGGGACTGTTCAACCCTAAGACAAGATGACTGAGAAGGGACCAGGTGAGTGTGTGAGCAACTAGGTGCTGGAACAGGTTGTCCAAATAGGTTGTGGAGACTCCTTCCATGGAGATACTCAAGAACCATCTGGACACAATCCTGTGCCATGTGCTCTAGGATGGCCCTGCTTGAGCAGGGAGTTTGGACCAAGTGACCCACTGTGATCCTTTCCAACCTTATTCATTCTGGAATTCTGTGATTCCTTCTCCTTTTTCAGCTTACCTGATTGCTGTCACCCCCTGCCTTTTTTTTTTTTTTTTTACAGTGGCTGTGTGTTGTTCTGCTTTTTACCTTACAAATTTGGTTTTCTGCATGCTGCTGCTTTGAATTTCTTCGACTCCATCCCACCTTCTGCTGTGTTCCACCTTCAATCAAGGTGGAGTCTGTCAGAGGAGGACACACAGGTGGTGCTGCCTCCAGGGCTAATGTGACCGTAGCTGTCAGTGCCATGGCTGCAGCTGATGTCCATAAAGTGCTGATTGGAATTGTCTGGATAAGGTTTAAATGGGTCTTAAACTCAGCGAGGAGTAGAAGAACTGTAAGGACGTGTGAAGGGATTAGCCTTATTTTAGGCTTTTCCCCAGTCCTTTGTGTAGGCAGGCCTGCAAGGTTGTTGCATTTGCACCATTATTATTCAGGAATGAGTTTATTAAATTGTAAGATGCTTTCAACTTTCCCCTCCCCACTGTTTGCCCCAGTTTTGTTGTTCCTACACTGCAGGGCTGATACTATTTTCATGTACAGGGCAGTGCTGTAGCTCCTTTCTTTCTTCCTCACCCCTATGCTGGCTGGAGAGAAACAGATTTCCTTGGCAGAAATCCTGTGTTTGAGGTCTTGCTACATGGCCCCATGCTCAAGTATATCCTGGTGGTGTGTCCTATGTGGCAGGGCTGTGCAGGGATTGGAATTGCTCCTGTTTTTCTGCCTTACTCTACAGTAACAGGCATTTGTATTTTGGAATGTGTGAGTCTCAGTAAGACATAGCAGTGCAAGCACTGTGTCATGAAAGCATAGGGATGACTCAGAAAACTGATCAAGTCAGACTGAGAACACATATGTCATGATGGACTTGGTCAAGTCCTTCCAAAAAGACCAACAGAAACTCACAGTGGCACAAAAAGGGGAGAGCTAATCTCAGAGAAGCCTTTGCATGTACAAAACCCCCCATATATGTTTTCATTTTGAAATTCCGTTTCATTCTTTATTTTATCATTTTGGTTGTACAACACTTGCATGTATCTTTTATTTTTGCTTGAGGTCTACAAAGCCTGATGTGGAAAGCATGGATTTCCCCATCAGTCTGTGAGATGGAGCCGAGTACGTATCTTTCCCTTTCACAGGTAACAAGGAGAAGACAACAGGATTTCCTCAGAAGGCCAGTTGCCTTCCATGTAGCTGTGCCAGTTATGCACTTTGTCTCAGAAGCCCAAAGCAGCAGGTCAAAGCGTGAGGTACAGGACAGGTAGCTCGGGACACACCGTCCCTATCCTTGACTCTCTCTCTTTCACATGCAGATTGCTTCAAATCTTCCATTTTTAACTGCTTTCTACTTAAGGATAAATACATTTTTGCCTGAATAATGTTTGGTATAGGATCCACAAGACTAAATCTAAATACCACATTATGGCAATATATGGGTATAAAATCAGCAGCTCCCAAGTTCCAAGCTACTGGGTTTGACTAGATGGCTCCTTCAATAATTTCAAATGGCTTAAGGTGAAAGGAGCTTAGAAAAGATCTCTGGTTTCCTACCAGAGGGACGGAGGAGCAGTGAAGAGAGCCATCACCATTTCTGCTGCTCTCAGTTTATTAAATATGCACTGCCAGAAAAAAAAAAAAAAGTCAGTTTTCATGACTATCAACAGATACTTCAAATAATTAAAAAGAATATCTCAGCAATTATATTTATAGCTTCTTGCATGCTACCAATCCTACATTGAAGTCTATGGTTTTAGGAAAATTTAATCCAAGTTGCTGAAAATTAAGCAAATAATTGTTGACATTATAAAATGTTATTGTTTTGTAAGCTGTTACTTGTAGCTTTCCAGAAAACAAAGTGTCTAAAATAAGATTTTGTCAGGAAAATTTTCAGTGGTATCATTTAGTCTGGAACATTCATTCTCTTTCTGGTTCTATCTCAGGATAGATATTTTATTTTTAACACACAGAGTCCAGAAAAGAAACATCATATGCTGCATCTATATGCAGAGATTTGGGTTGTTTTCCAAAGAGTTTATAATTTTTGTCCAAACTTAGGTTGTTGCTGAGGTCTGCTTTCAGTTTTACTGTGAAGTCTCAACAAAGACAAACATTATCCAAACCGGTCATTTCTAAGACATATATTTTTTTAAAATCCTACTAAGAGAATAGTTTGAATCATTAAAATGTAGGTGCCATAAGTCCTGGTCATCTAAGTCACAATTCATCCATACTACACAAAATTTTCCCCGAGATTTCACATTTTCCAAGAACACTTTCAGTATATAAGTACCTTTCCATGTTTTTTTCCAAAATCCAGATAATAACTTAGCTATATTAGTGTATATTATAGTTATATTATTGCTTTATACATAACCATATTGTAGTTATATAATAGTTGATAGAATTGACCACTGCATTCAGAAATGTCAGAAAGAAATGAAGCTGCTTTTCCTCCAAAGTAATATGCAGATGCAGTAGACAGAGACACGGGCTGTGGCCTCTGTGTCTCGGGCCAGCTTGTGTCGCTGCGAGGGCAGGAGCACCGGCGGGTCGCCGATCGCTGCCGCGCAGCTGGGCCCAGCACGGGCAGGCCCCGGCAGAATTGCTCCCTCTTGCTTGTATCTGTCATTTAACCAGCTGTTAAATGAGTGAAAGATAACTAAGGCAAGAGATAAAACAATGCTCTTTGGGAACACCATTGAACATGTCCAATTATATGTTGATAGAGCTTGCAGGAACGTGGCCTGATCCTACCAGCTGCTGACAAACAGCAAATGAACTTCAGGGAAAGCTGAGGCTCTTGCTGGTACTTGGCATCAGCCTGGGCATCAACTGCAGCTCCTGACAGACCTCATTCCACTCTCCCCACATAAGCCTTTCCCACTAGTGTTTAACCTGTCTGAGCTGCACACAAGTCTGCTTCCTATGAGTGGAGGTTTCTCACAGGCTAGCCATAAAAGAAAAAAAACACCAAAACAACAAACTCAAACACACACACACACACAAAAAATAACAAATAAAGGAAGATGGGCACAGGGAATAGACAAGTTAATTGCACCATATCCAAGCTACATGTGCTGGGATAGGAACCCCTTTACTGAGGGTAACCATCCAGTAGCCATTCCTATAGCAATGATAAATGATAACTGAGGGCCCCTAGAACAACCCAAGCAGTCCTAGTTTATTTCTAAACAGCTCCTAAGAGCGCTGATGCTATGATGGATGGCTCCTTACTTGAAACCTTCTTTCCCAAAAAGCACAAGACTGTCAATATTTATAAGCTTTACTCACACAAGTCAGCAAATAGAATAGGCAAATACGCAGAGCAAAATACATTTTGATTGATTAGACTCTTTGGAGAGAAGGCACCAAGTTCTTTATTACAGATATTTATCTTGTAGTCTTTTCCACTCTGGTGCTTGTTAGTGCATATGGAGAGTTTTGCTTGTATTTTTAAATACTGGTAAGTGTGAGACACAGGGGGAATGTTTTTCTGTGGATTTTCTCTTATTTTAATTTAAATTAGGTCAGATATAATGCTGGCTAAATTATGTTAAGACCAAGCCTATATATTTTTCAAGTACTTAGGGCATTATTGAGAATTGACATCAACTATGCCACAAGAAGAGCAACTAAGATTCCCATCTTTATAAATATTTCAGGTGCCATTATAAAAACAGACGTCATAGAAGAAGCAGCTTTTCTCCTTTATCAGCATAAGTGTAATTGGGAGTATGCCAGCATTTTGCCACCCCAAATGGTCACCAATAGGTGGTGCTACTCTTTCCGAATTCAATGCAAGATTCTTCCTGTTTGTCTCAAGCAAATTCTCCTGCAAGCTCATCTTCCTGACAGATCTTTCTCAAAGCCTTTTGTTGATAAATACACAATTCCCAACAGAATGATCTCATATTTTCATATTCCTTCTTTGCTGCTCTGACCTTTAGTTGCTCTTGCACACTAGTTTTTGGTTTTTCCCCATGCTCCAGTCTTTTGCAGCCAGCTGTCAAGCAGGAACTTCTGGGAACGTGATTCCCACGCCCAGAGCTTTGGCTGCACTCCCAAAGAGCTTACCTTTGTCTCCATTCAAAGTTCTTTTATCATGACTGTATTTTTCCATTCTTTCTGAAAATGTGTCTTAACAGTGCTCCAAAACAAATGAATCATTTTCACTCAAAATCATCTTTACTAGAGCTTGTATAAAATTCTGCTTTTCAATGCAGAAGCAAAAACTTAAAGAAAGGAAGGTCATATAAATATAAAGCAAAATCTGTCAAATGGTATAGAGCAGATCTGGTGATACCAGTCTTTTATCTTAAGCAAGGAAATTCCTTTTGCTCATTGATTCAGAATTCAAACTGATAGGTGTATTCTGCTTTCAGTGACTGGTTCAGGGCAATATCCTGTAACTCCAGCTCGCAGTTATCGTAGTGATGATTCTCCTGATGGAAGCCATGACATTAGATTTGCACTGATGGGGAGAGCCAGGCTCATCACTATCCAGCTGTCAGCATTGCACTTTATGTTGTCCTCAGCCCGGTGCAGGAGCCAGAAAGTGCCAGTGACAACTGGACCAGTGGGACCACATGAGCCAAGCCTCCACATTGGAGACCAACATACCTCCTCTCATAGCTGTGATATTCAGGGTGCATATTTGCATTTGTAATAGCTTTGGTAAGACCTTTTTTCCAGGGCTGCCTATAAAAAACAATAGACTTAACTCTAAGCAAATGCTGACCGGGGTACTTCTGCCAGCCTGGGTCTGGAGCAGAGGAGCAAAGCTGCCAATTCCAGCACCCCTGCAGTACACTATGGTTTGTCCATGTCCAAAAAAAAAAAAAAAAAAAAAAGGAGTATTTCAGATAATGGAATTTTAGAATCATAGAATGTTAAGGGGTTAGAATAGGCCTTAAAAATCCTCTAGTCCCAAGCCCCCTCTGCAAGTGGCCGGGGATAGCTCCCACTAGACCAAGTTGCTCAAGGTCTTATCCAACCTGGCCTTGTACACTGACAGGGTTGGGTCATCCACAACCTCCCTCGGCAACCTGTTCCAGTGTCTCAACACCCAGACTTTACTGTCTCAACAGTAAAGAATAAATCTCCCCTCTTTGAATTTGTGCCCATCACTCCCTGTCCTATCACTGTGGCTCCCAATGAAAAGTCCCTCTCTGGCTTCCCTGCAGGTCCATTCAGATACTGGAAGGTTGTTATAAGGTCTCCACACAGTCTTCTCCAAGAGGAGCAGCCCAAACCTTCACAGCCTGTCATCACAGGGGAGGTGCTCCAGTCCCCTTACCAGCTCCATGGTCCTCCTCTGGACTTGCTCCAGCAGTTCCATGGTGTCGTTATGTTGGCAGCACCAGAACTGTACACAGTACTTCAGGTGGGGTCTCACAAGGGCAGAATGGAGGGGGAGAATCACCTCCTTTGACCTGCTACCACTCTCCTTTTGATACAGCCCAGGATTCTCTTAGATTTCTGGCCTGCAAGTGCAGATTGCTGGCTCATGTTAAGATTTTCATCAACCGTCACCCCCAGGTCTTTCACACAATCCTGTGCTCTCTGACCGTTTTGAATGTCATCCATAGCCCCTAGAGTATATATAAGGTAGCTGCCAGAAGTCCTGACTTTAAAGGCTCAGATACTCTGAGCCCTCTGACATGTCCAAAGGGCTGGAGTGCTTCACTTGGAGGTGCAGGCAACCATAGAAGGCCCCTGGCTGGGCCTCAGCTGGGGAACCTGTGCCATACACTTAAGAGCAGCAACATCCTTGGAACACTGCTCTTTACCTCCCGAGTTAAGATGCCAAAGGTTGTCAAGCTATTTTTTCCTTCTGCTCAGCTTAATGAATGTTGAGGGGATTTTTTTTTTTCCTGTTTGTCAGACTTGGAAGGATGAAGTACATCTCTCCTCCTTCTAGGGAGGAGGAGACTCTAAGCCTCAGGGTAAGACTCTTTCCCCAAGGCTTAGAGAATCTTTTGGGGCAATACTGAGAATAGATTTGTCATTTCCTCATTGAATGATGATCAGAAAAGCATTGTGTGAGGAAGGAATGTGGCAGTTATCATAATATTTTAAAAATAATGTCCAGAACTGTATTTTGTGAAGGTCTTGATCTCTTGTTATGCTTGAAGGAAATAGAGGGGCTCAAGGCTTTCATGGGGGCAGAGGCCAATAAACACCCCATTTCTGCATCACCTTTGAATTTAAGCATGCCTGATCTGGAACCCTTAGTTTTGGGCCGTTTTGGACATGGGCACCTTTTGACCTTAGGACCCACCAGAGCTGGGCAACAATAGAGTTGTTTGCCAGGCAGCCACCTCACTATTGAACACCATATTCTGTAGATGATGCCCAAATTCCCAAGCTATGCAGCCTGTTTGACTTCAGACAAGGCACAAGAAGGGATGCCTCTATCATCATTCTCTTATCTCTAAGTCAGGATTTCTTTTTTTTCCCTCCAGCCTGCCCTGAGTTAGTTGTTGTTATTGATCCATCCTCTGGCCTGTGGGAAGGAAGTGTCTTGTGCCCTCCAAGGTCCATCTGATACATTACTGGAGTTTCAGTGCTCTGCACCTACACCCTGTACAGACAGGTATAACGTTACTTTCCCAGCCCGTCTTTTTGAGTTTAACTGAAAAGTACAACTCCTAAACTGCAGCTTCTAACATGTGTGCGTCGCTCTAGATAAGATCTTCCTGACCCTGTAGGACATTCCACAATAAAAGGAATTGTTTTGTTGCATGAGTATGATTTATAAGTATTGAAAAATAAAAAGGATTCTAGCATGGGAAATAGAAATCTGATATGAGGAAAAGAGATATTGTTTGGGTACACACTGAGAAACATTGACATCCTTGTTACAGCTCTGGAGACACCGAATCGGTTTAGCCACATGATCCAAAACATAATGAGCCTACACATTAATTTTAAAGATATCAGTAAATCAGTAAGCATCTTGAAGGGTGAAACAAATGTCCTGAGCATGAATATTCATCCATGTCTCTGGTAGGTTTCATACAAACCTAGTTGTTTTACAGAAATTGGTGAAGCAAACTTAGTATCAGCACCAGATACAATGTATGAAATATTCCCTGAAGAAAACTAATGGGCTGTGAAGATAAATTTTTTAGATCTTTGAGTATAGGTCTAAGGGAAGAGTAAAACACAGAACTGAGCAGAAAGCCAGACCTACTCAAAATAAGTATGATCCCAAGACCAGAAAGGCAGTTTTGGAAATAGGCTGCCTGGAAGAAGCTTATTAGAAGCACAGAAACGATCTTTGTTTTCTTAATCCCTCCAGTGCCCAAAGGAACAGGGCTCAGAAATTTTGTTAGAAACAACATAGCATCAGTTTCTCCTAATCAAAATAACTTACAAAGCCTTCACATTTTTAGCCAGGAAGAGTTTTATATTTGCTGCTTTGCAGCTGCTTCAGGATCAGCTTTTGATACATTTTGTAACTGCATACTTTTTCCCCCAATTTTATTCCATTTTTCAGGCTTGTCTAGAACTGGTGTACATTGTCCATCCTCTGCCAGGTAGGAACAGATCTGAAGCTTTGCAGGCTGGTGTAGAGCATTCCTGCTCTGCAGGAATACATTTTGTAAATGTCTTTGTTTTAACTGCAGACACTGTGAGTGTAGGTATAGATTCAAGAAAATACTTTGTTGAACTATGAGCACAACAGCACCTTGTGGCTCTTGCTGCACAGCCTCCAGAGCTGTCCAAGCCTTGTTCTTCTCTTTATAAATCACTGGACTGTACTGACCACTTCGTGTTTAGTTGCTTATTGAATGTTGGTAAAGATTGAAGAGAACAGAGGCTAAAATAGAGATGTGCAAATGATTACTTAGTACTATTAAATTTAATGTATTTTCTGTTAATAGATAAGACAATTTCTGTCTAAAATATTTTTACTCAATTGTATGCTATGGAAAAAAAAAGATTTTTAGGTCTTTCTGCCATCTCCAAGTTCAGATGCTTTTTTCCACTGTTTTATTTCTTTGCTTTGTACTAGATAGTTTCAGCATTTTCTTTTGTTTTTCCTGTTTCTCAATGTTCCTAATGGAAATTCCAACAATAAAATATCAATAAAAACTAAATTTATACTTCATATGGAATTTTTTCATATATTTTCCATGAATTTCCAAAGCCCTATCCCCAAAATCCACAAATAGGAAATCATTAAAGCCAAGGGATCTTAGGAGAAAGTACAACTGGTGGTGTCTCCCAACCTTCACTCACATGTTAGTCAAATGGAAATAATACTTGAAACTAGTTGCACGGTGTTTATTCTCTAAATTTAATGCAAAAAATGTTACCTATTCTATTATTTTACTTTACTGTGGAATTACTAAACAACTGTATTTTTGCTCCAGTCCATAAGAGCTATTGCATAGGCTTAATGGTACACCTAAGGCTATATGAGAGACAAAAGGGCTGATGACACATAACAATGAGAGTCTCAAAACATCACTGATAGACTGAAGAATCCATTACACTTTACAAACTGTTCTCTATTCCTACCCATTCACTCAAAGACAGAGGACAAGTGACTCTGTCAGCTGGGTGCCAGAGGCAGTGGCACAGGTGCTGTGCTCAGTGGCTTGAGGGGATTGTGGCACAGCACCAGGCACTGGGGGACAATGGGGGCTTGCTTCTCCCTCTGCCAGTGTAACCAGTCTGACACGAGTGGGGTGAGTCCTTCCCTGGCTCCCTTGAGCACACCTGAAGTGTGTGGCACAGGGGGCTTGTCTCAAGGCCTGCACTGGGCATCACACCTGGACACAGCAAGGCTTCCCCACCCCGAAGAGAGCCTGTGGCTGACAAGTGCACACAAAGGGAGATGTGGTCAGCTGCTTTTTCAATGGGCAGCCTCTGTCTTGCACTTAATGGGCTTCAGTGAATCAAATCAGAGGTCCCAAGGAGTTAAACATAGATATAATTCCTTCCCTCATAACAGGCTGGCGATCTGCAGACAGGGTTCAGCCACAATGCTAAAATCCCATTCAAGCAGAAATGTCATGTTATTTACTTGCTAAAACAATGCTCTTATTGCAAAGACATGTTAGGAGTGAAAATATGACAGCATCTATTTTAGGTTGTCATTGATCTTTAATTTGCTATGACCCAAAGGTTTTCCATGTAGTCAGTACTTTTTGGCCAAAATATATGACTGCAGGGAAATGAGTAAATGAGTGCCAGAGATGTTCTTTTTTTCCTATGAAAAGACTGAAATTGCTTTGTGTAAATGTGTGGAAAATGCTGATATTTTGTTTCTATAAATACGTTGCCTCCTGCGTGCTGTATTTCATTTGTGCTGTTTCCTAGGAGTATTTGGCTTCTTATCACTTTTACACAGCGTGCTGAATACAAATGAGCTACAGTTTACCCAGCAACCAAGCTGTGGAGCATTTGTGGCTGTTGTGCGTTTCCTGAGCAAGAGTAACTACTGAATGAAGCAGATTACCCTGTAGCCTTGCAAAACACTGAGGATTATAAAACATGCATTTAGTGGATAAATACACAGAGGAAAATGCACAGACGATCTCTGTTTCTATATATATAAATGTGCATATACATGAATATATCTGGGTGATGCAAAAAAACTTGCTGAAATAATCCATCATTTTTAATGACAATTTAATTTTAGGGGAAGCAAAAAACCTCAAAACTGCAACTCTTATTCTCAGTGATACCACCTACAACCAGGATCCTTGTTTATGGAGTCTATAAACTAGGCTCCATTACCACAGACTCCTGCGATCACAGGATGATTCACGTTGAAAGAATCCTCAGGAGATCACTGGTCCGACCTCGGCTCAGAGTAGGGCCAGCTCTGAGGTTAGACCAGGTTTCTCAAGGCTTGATACAGCTGTTTCTTGAAACCCCTGAGGATGGAGACTGAACAGCCTCTCAGGGCAGCTGCACCGCTGTCTGATTGTCCTTGTGGAGAAAATCTTTCTCCACACATTCAATCTGAACCTCTCTTGTTTCATCATCTGTTGTGTCTCATTCTCCTACCACGTGTCTCTGTGCATTAAAATCCTGGCCCTGCCTCCTTCTTGTTCTCCCCATAGATGCTGGGTGGCTGCTGTTAGGTGCCTCCAAAGCCATCTTTTCTCCAGGCTGGACAAGTCCAGTTTCCTCAGCCTGTCCTCAAAGGGAAGCACTCCAGTCTCCAACCAGTCTGTAGTCTCTTGCCAAACTCACCCCAGCTCATCATCCTCTTCCTCTTATTTGAAAGGATCAAAACTGGGCACAGGACTGCAGACGTAGTCTCACTACTGGTGAGCAAAGGGGCTACTCCCTTGACCTCCTGGCCACACTCTCATTAATACAGCCCTGGTAACACCTGGCCACCTTTGCTGCCAGGGCACGCTGCCAGGGCACACTGCCAGATCATGCCCAGCTTGTACCCACTCATATCCCCAGGTCCCTCTTGGCAGAGCTGCTTCCCAGCCAGTTGGGCACCAGTTGTGTCCTTACAAAGGATTGCTCTTTCCAAAGTGTAGGATGTGGCATTCATCCGTGTTGAATTTCAGGACATTCCTGCTGGCCAATTCCTTCAGTGTGTCCAGGTCCCTCTGGAGGGCAGACCTGCCATCCCATTTACTGAATGGTGCAGCCATTTGGTGTAAACTTGATGAGAATGCACTCATGGTCTCATTGATGAGAATGTGAAACCTGACAGCTCCCAGGACATATGCCTGCTGCACTCCACTTGTTACTGGCCACCAGGTACAGGACGGTTCATTCACTCTACCCTTGGAGCCCAACCATCCAAGCAGCTTTCAGACACCGGTTGCCCACCTGTCCAGGCTCATCTGGGTGCAAGAATATCACAGGAGACAGTGTCAAAAGCCTTGCAATGTTCAGGTAAATACCATCAATTGAAGAAAGTGTTCCTGGAGAACTCAATGACTTTATCAGTGACCAAAGTTAGGCTAACTGGCTTGTATTCCCCAGGTTATGTTTTTGGTCTTTTCTGAAGATAGGTGCAAAATTTGCTCTCCTCCAGATCTTAGGGACCTCTCCTTCTCCTTGAGACCTCTCAAAGGTAACAGAGGGTGACCTCTATTGGCAGCAGCCAATAGAGTAAGCAACCTTGGATGTAGCCCACCAAGTCCCAAGGACACCTATGGTCCAAGTTCTCTTGAGATCCCTGACTGAGTCTTCATCCTCCACTGGTCTCCTCCTCCTCCCACCCTCTGCACTTCTGATGCATTTTGGCAGTGGGGTGAACCAAGATGACAAGTTTGCTTTGCTGGGGAGGAGACCTCCTAGTAGAACCAAGAGGAAAGATTTAAATTTTGTCAAGAACAATTTGGGTGAAAAACATGAACTGCTTTCACAAGATATTGGGAAACATGAGGAAGCTTTCCCCAAGTTGGGTAATCAGCCGTGGGCAGAGGAGGGTTAGAAAAATGCACTCGGAATTACACACCTGAAGTTATCGTCCAGGTCAGCCTGATATTTTTGTCACTCACAAGCTTGAGTAAGTACTTTGTGTTGCCTTAAGAGATGAATGGCAGTGTAAGCGCTGAGGCCCTCAGCACTTCCCATGAGTGTGCCACATCTTTAATTGCTAAAATGCAAATATGAATATGCCAGATCTTGTTATATAGGAGTGTTTGTAGTGTCTCAAAGCAATTTAAATGAGTCCTGTTGAACTGATTGACAAATATAATACAGATGCACTTGGCAATTTTTGCTTAAACTGTAATCAGTGATGTAGTTTGCCAAGGTGGGCAATGATGTTACGATTATTGTAAGTTAAAGGTCTACATATCATGATTTTACATGATCTACTTAATACCTGGGTTTTAAACCTGCATTCTTTGCTCTGGTACATTGGCATAGGCTTTTCAGGGCACTAGATTAGGTTGTATGTTGTAGTAAAATAGGAATTTATTTTATAAATATAAACTATTCTAACATAATGTAACATCATTAAAACCAGAACATAATTAGTGAAAATACTACTTCCCCCTGTAGCACAGAGGTTACCACACATTATTTTTGTGGGACTGGCATAAGAGAAAATGTAGGGAGGGACTCTCACATGGAAGGAAGTATAAACAGTGAGAGAGGGCCACCTTCTATCCCAATGCTCTCCATGCTGGCAAGACAAGTGGGAGAGCATCCAGCAAGGATCAACCCACAATCAGGTAGTTGCTTTACAAGGAAAGAGCTGACACAAATCTCTAGAAGTATTTCAGACTATAAATACTGTGGTGGAAATGGAGTAGGACATGGAAGAGAAAGGAACAGACAGAGCCTGGCCAAGCCTCCAAGCCCTTTCATCAGCACTGCCCCTTCACACTTCCAGCAGCATTCAGCATGCCCAGGCTGCACAACAGACTGCAACTGCATAGAAATTAAGAGGTAGAAGAGAAAAATCTAGCAAAGATGTCACCAAATGCTATGTTCTCAATATACCCAAGCTGTTCTGCATCTCTTTGGGTGATCCTAGACTGTTCTGCCTGTCCTCATTTGCTGAAATGAGATTTGACTTTCCCGAAATGCAGAAAATATTGTAACACTTTTTAGCATCACTATAACTGTGACAGATTAGGTCTGACTGGTGTTTAAAACCCCCAATATCTCTAATTTGATGGACATTATCTTAAGGTTCATCTCAAATGTGCAGGAGCCAATATGGGGTCATTTTCAGGGAAATTGGGACTGCAGAGGGTTTGTCCTCTTCCAAAATGTAGTGACTGTCTATTCTGTAAGGGTGCTGTACCCAGCAATCCTGGTTTGAGTGGCAAGGTTGGAAGTAGTTCAGTGCACATGAAATCAATAAGTGGAATTGGGGTGAAATGGTCAAGGAACTGCAGTTGATCAAATAGCAATTGATAGAATTTATTACCTGACTGAACAATTTGTCCATAAACAGATATATACAAGGCAAAATCTAGCCTTTGTTTAATAGTCCTTTGCCATGATTCCCACAAAGCCTGCTTTCCTTCTTCCATGGCCTCCCTGTCTCTGTGGGTTATCTGGAATTATGGGTATCTAAGGATTTATTTTCATGTGCCTATGTTTTTGAGGGGCTGCAGATTATCTGAGCTTTGTCCAAACATGGAAAAAATTACAGTAATTCTGTTTCATTCAAAGGACATAATTCACCCAGAAGTAGACCACTTTTTCTGTGGCCAATGCCATAGTCTTTCTGTCCTCAAAAATATAAAGGATGCATTTTTCTTTCATTTACAAGTGTAAATTAAAAATATTTTCTTATTTATTTTAAAGTGGAAAGAGAAAAATTAGAACCCCTTGTTGATTTTCTGGGAAGTGGTCAAATTTCATGTCAAATTTCATATAGCAAAACAGTGAAATGCAGCCATCCCACAAATAACAAAATATCTTTTTCTAATAGAATTGTCATCCTTTCTATGGGGTTTTTCTTTTCCCTCATGTGTTAAGGAAATGAGATTTCTCTCACTGCCTCTATTTGCATTTGTGTCTGTTTGTCAGGACCCTTTGGCAACTTCGCACTCACCGAGTTTAAACCAGTTTGGAGAGAAGGGTGGAGGACACAGACATCCTGAGCTCCCACCCAGGGAGCTGGTGGGAAGAAGAGTTGAGGGGAAGGCAAGGAGCATTCAGCTGCCCATCCTTCTGCTCAGCCTTTGCAGTACCAGCACTTGGCAGCATCTGGGCTTGGCATGCCCAGAGTAGTGTGCCAGCCAGAGCTGCTTCCAATGTCTTGCTCAGCTGACAGGCACAGGGATGGGACACAGTTGGAAGGAGGGCAACCATTGCAAGAGGTCACTGAAACTGGCATAGTGAGGAAGAGCAGATCCCAAGTGGATGAGGATGTAGGGAGGGAAGGTGCATGGAAATGTGGGTACACAGCCTTAGTTCAGACTCCATTAATTTTGCTCTTCAAGAAACAATTTGTGACTCCCTTTGTTTATGAAGGATTCATAAGTGAAGGAAAAAGGAAGGTGTGTGGGTTTCTATGTTTATTAAGTTTTTATTCCTTTTATTCCTATGGTGCTAATATATTATTAATACCTCATCTCAAAAACTCTCATTGCAGGCTAGGGCTGTAGGTGAGGCTATGTGTGAAAATCTCTTGGGCACCCCAACTTGTTCTGCCTGTTCCTCTTTCCACAGCAATTCCTTTCCAGATCCACTGGAAAGTCACTGTGAATCTCAGCTTAGGGACCTTTTAAAAAACATGAACACAAAGGCAGCACGTGTGAGCAAGTCTTCTTTTTCTGGTGTAATGTGAATAACCACCTTCACTATACAGGGCCTGCAGCATGCTACTGGTGTAAGAGACTGGGATTGGGGAGCACAGTGTCAGTGCAGATAACACGCTAGGTCTCCAAAAGTAGAATTTGGAAACCTGTATTTTTTTTTCTGAGAATATTTTTTAAAATAATTTTCATAAAAGCCTATCCTGTAATGCTATAATTCAACAAAGTAAATTGCTTCTGTGCTTATTTAAAGGAAAACTGCAGTAACATACCAGGTGTGCAATCTGGACCAGAAATCTTCAGAAGTCAAGAGCAAAGGACATTTAATCCTGACCAAGCAGACTAAACATTTGGTCTGAGAGCTGGAGAAAATTCAAGGCAATAATAACGTGCTCTGCATGTTGCAGTACATCTCCTCTAGCAGTTGGAGTCCAAAAAGGTCACATCAACCATGAGTGAAGAAACAAAGGAATACACTCAGCAAGATGAATATTGCTCAGAGCATTAATTTTTCCATACCTTCTCCACAGCAGGGTCACAAGCAATTAAGGGTCCTCATAGTGAGAACACTTCCACTGACATACTTTACTCTCATCCATAATTTTTTTTCAAATTTCTTACGTTTTCAAACTACCCTAGAAATTAATTTTTTTCAGCCAAAATATTGATGTCTTTTTCCCTCCCATGCTCTCATTTCTTATGGGGTTATCTGATCATCAGCCTTCTGTCTATAACTGTCCACTTCTGTCAAGTTACAGAAAAAAATACAGTCAAAGCCTCTGTGTTAATACTTACTCAATAAAGTCGGTGTTTATGAAAAAGGGATTGAAAAGTGAAAATGAGAACATGTGAGAAATGACTTCCTGATTCTGAAGAAACAAAGCTGACAACTTTTACATCAAGATATTTCTTTTAATATTTATGGGCTCCTAAATGGTCTTCTGATTTATTTTGTCTTTGCAATTGAAGATAAATGTCCAAAACTGTGGAAAAGAAAAAGAGCTGTTGTGTTAGAAGAAGTGACAGTGATAATGTCATACATCAACGTGTCGAGATGTCTCCATTACACTCATCTGGGAATCAGAGTATTTTCCACTTAGCATCCAGTTAGAAGATCCCATGCACCATTGTACAGGTCTGCACTGGGGTACACGCTGAGTCCCAGGGGATCCCCATGTTCCCCTGCACTCTTGGTTACAGTGACTCTTTTAAAGGCATGGCACAGCCTTTGCACCTCTTCTATCTGTTCAGTTTTTTATATCATGCCTGCTGACATGCTGCCTGAGTTCTTTGCCCATCTGAAATGCCATTTTATCTGTGGATATTGAATAGCACAATCTTTCATATGCAGCCAACTGCAATTTTTGTGGCATGACTTAAATGGATGTTCCTGCAAGTCTACATAAAAATCACCTGAGTCTGTGAGCTAGAATTTGAAGGAAAGCAGCAAAATACACATTTCAGTATTATTCCTCATTCTTTGATGTTCTACTTCAACATAAAATTCAATTTTATATTTTATTCTCAATAAAGAGAGAAGATTTCATTTTTATACTACTGCATTTTTATACTTCTGTATGGATAAAATAAGCATCACTTATTAAAGCAAGCAATTTAAAAATATTCTTTTAAGGAAATATATATGTGCTTATCTATGTGCATATTTGTAATTTTAACCCCCTCAAAGACCTGTTTTCTGTCATGTGAGTTTTCCAAAACAATCACTCATTTTTAATTTCAGCAGGACAGGACCATCTGCTCTGTCCTGCTGGTGCTCCAGGCTCTCTCCTCAGCCTCTGATAAAGCCCTTCCTTTGCAGCACCCTGGCCCTGCTGCACCTGCATCTCATTCCACCTCATCCTCCTCCAACTCATGAGGAACCCCGCCTTGATACTTTCAAAAGCACCAGCAAGGGTGGTCTGTGCCTGGCAGCCCCTCACTGAGGGCAGCAGGGGTGCTGCAGATGAGGCTGCACAGAACACCCCAGATGGGGACAGCAGGAGAAAACCCTTCTTCCTCTTCCATGGGGAGATAGAGAGGATCACCAAATAAATTGCATTTAAATCAGTTAAATCAGAAGACACCTTGTCTGCAAAATTAATTGTGGGCAGTGCTAGCAGGTAAATAGTTTTCTATTTTGAAGTGTCCTAGGATTTTTAGATGTCTGCAGGAAACAGCTTAGCATGACTGAAAGTTGAAGAACTGAGTTGTGGAATTGGGGTCCTAGCTTTGTGTCCTTTAGAAAAGGTGCTTTACATACCAATATGCCATTTGTAGACATTTTTAATCCTGTAGCAATACTAAACTCCGAAGCCGTGTTTCCTGACAGAAACTGAATGCCACTAGGAAAGGGTGAAGGTATCAAAGGTTTCCCAAAGCTGCTGGATGGTCACGGCAGTCACACTTCATGAAGAAATGTCTTATCTGGTTCATGGAAACATCATTACTTTGTTGCTGTTTTGGGAATTTATTGCTGTGTCTTTTTCATGGAATCATAGAATAACTCAAGTTGGAAGGAAACAATACGGATCACCATGTCCAACTCCCTGTTTCTCATAGGATTACCTAAAACAAAACCATACAACTAAGTGGCATCCAGATCCATGTTCCTTGAGCTCTGTCAGGCTTGGAGGCATGACAAGTTCCTCGGGGAGAAGTGATTGACCAGCCTCTCAGGTAATACCTTTTTCTAATGACCAACCTGAACTTCCCTTGATGCAGCTTCCATTTCCCTGTGTTCTGTCACTGGTCACCAGAGAGAGTTCAGCATCTGCCCCTTTGCTGACACTCGGAGGAATTTGTAGGCCCCACTCAGGTCACCCCTCAGCCTTCTCTTCTGCAAGCCAAACAAACCCAGCAACCACAGCCACTCCTCATTAAGTCTTGGCCTCAAGACCTTTCGTCATCCTGGTTGCCCTCCTCTGCACACAGCCTCATAGCTTTATATCCTTTCTTACATTGTGGTGCCCTGAGCTGCCCCCAGCACTGGAGGTGAGGCCGCCCCAGCTCAGAGCAGAGCAGGACAATCCCCTCCCTTGCCCAGCTGGCCATGCTGTGCCTGGTGCACCCCAAGACACAGTTGGCCTTCCTGGCTGCCAGGGCACTGCTGGCTCATATCCAACTTTTCACTGACCTGGATCTCACATCTGTTCCCACAGGCTGTTCTCCAGGCTCTCATCCTCTGATTTGTATGTATAAGTAGGATCACCTGTCCCAAGTAAAGAATCTGTCACTTGCTCTCATCAAATTTCATATGCTCGGTGAGTGCCCAGCCCTCTAGTCTTACCCACATCTCTCTGCAGGGCCGCTTTACCCTGGAGGGAGTCCACAGCTCCTCCTAGTTTAATATCATTATCAAACTTACTTAATGTACATTCATTTCCTGTGTTCAGATAATTTATAAAAACCTTACAGAGCTCTGGCCCTAAAATGGAGCCCTATGGAACCCCACAGGTGACTGGCTGACAGTCTGATGTAACACTTCAAGCCTAACCTGTCAGCCAGCTGCTCACCCAGTCCATTGTGGACTTTTCTAGTTGCATGCAGGATATTTTGTCCAGAAGGACACTGTGAGAGACAGTAAAACACCTTTTGATTTCTGATAGCATTCTTATAATTTTTATTATTCTTTTTTTCTGGCACTTTCAATGACATCAGGATAAAGCACCAGTGGCCCAGCTGAAACAGAATGACAGGAAATCCAGCAGATTTAACGGTTCACAACAATTTCTGTCTGCTTGCCAATGAAATAAACATCCTTAGATTATTGTGGCTGTAGAATTAAGATGCAGATGTGGTGCATAACAGCTCCTGCAAAGAGGTGTATTACACAAATCATTAAAATCACTGAGAAGATTAAACGAGGCAAAGAAAACTGAGACTAACACTGACCTCAAACAATTTCTCTTCTTGTTTCTGCCTAATCAGATGATAAATTAATTAAACCGCTAGCTCAGGTGTTGCTCACGCTTTCTGAATTTTTGCCTGCTGCAGGGATTTTGTATGGGTGGAGATGGAGACCTGGGTCTGCTCAGCACAAAGACGAGGAGTCTCACTGCTGTCTCCAGCCACCCAACAGGAGGCTCTGCTGGACTGTGTGGGCAATGGGGAGTGGCAGTAGGCACAAGCTGCACAACTGGAAATGGACACGGGGATTTTGCTACTGGCCCATGCAAACCAAGAAGAGAGGCTTGGACACAAAGGATAGTGAAGGTTACAAGAGTTACAAAAAGTAATTCTTTGATGTTGCAAGACAAGTAACTTGCAACACAAAGTTACAAGAATAATTGTTTTATTGACGTGCATGACGTGTCTCACTCAAATCGAGGTACCACAAATGTGGTTTTACATGCAATTTTGAAACCTTTCAAGCCTTCAGATACAACATGATTCGATTAATGCATACTTAACATACACATACTACTGGAAAGCAACTGGAATTGTGTGGTGTCATCATCTATTTTCTTCTTTCATGATCTAGACATCCCTTGAGTTGGACTTAGAACCATAGAATCATTATGGTTAGACAAGACTTCTAAGATCATCAAGTCCAATCACCAGTACTGCCAGGTCCACCACTAAACCATGTCCTTAAGCATGGTTTAAGGACATACCTACACAATAGGTTGCCCAGAGAAGTTCTGGGTGCCGCATCCGTGGAAGTGTCTAAGGTCAGGTTGGGTAGGCCTCTGAGAAGCCTAGGCTATTGAAAGCTGTCCATGGTAGGGGTTTTGGCACTAGAAGATGCTTAAGATCTCTTCCAACCTAGACCATGCCATGATTCTGTGATTTTTTGAACATATCCAGGGATGGTGATTACACCGCTTCCCCAGACAGCCTCTTACAATGCCTGAAAACCCTTTCGGTGAATAAACTTTGCCTAATACCAATCCAAACCTCCTCTGGTGCAACTTGAAACTCCTTGGTTTCCTCTTGTCCTATCACTTATTACCTGGGGGAAGAGACTACGTCCATCCCACTACAATATCCTTTCTGTTAATTGTAAAGAGCACTAAATCCGCTCCCCCGAGTCTCCTTTTCTCCGGGCTAAACAGCCCCATCTCTCCCTCATCCTCTCCTTGTAGGACTTGTGCTCCAAACCCTTCACCAGCTTCGTGGTCCTTCTCTGGACACGCTCCAGCTCCTCAATGCTTCCCCCCGATCTTCTGGGGTAGCATCACTCTGGAGCTACCAGCGGGGGCCACCCACGCCCTCCGCCTCCCGCGGGGCTTTTGGCTTTTGTCCCGCGGGGATGCGGAGGGCGAGGTGCCCCCGCCTCGCCTCGCCTCGCCTCGCCCCGCCCGCCGGGACCCCCCCTCCGCGTCCCGGCGCCGCAGCGGAGGCGGCGCCGCGCTGATGTCAGGGCGCGGGAGGCGGCGGGGAGCGGCCGGCGGGCAGCGGCGGTGCCGGGATGGCGGTCCCGCTGCGGCTCCTGCCCGCTCTCTGCGCCGCCGCCGCCCTGCTGGCGCTGCCGCCGCCCGCCGCCCCGCGCAGGCCGCCGCGCTGCGGGCCGCCCTGCAGCTGCTGGCGGGAGTCGGCGCTGTGCGTGGGGGCGGCGGGGGCGCCGCGCAGCCTGCCCGCCGGCCTGGGCTCCCTGTGAGTGCGGGGCTGCGCGGCCCGGGACGGGCAGCAGGGGGGCGAAGGGATGCGGGGCGGTCCCGCCTGACGGGTGGCATCTCTTTTTCCAGGAGCCTGGTCAACGGGACCTTCTCCGAAGTCAAGGACAGGATGTTTTCCCACCTGCCCTCCCTGCAGCTGCTGTAAGTATGGCACTGGGAAGGAGCACGGCCAAGTAGCACTTCACCCCTTCCTCCTAAATGGAGCGCCTTTAAGCATAAAGCCTGTTTCTCCTACATAGAGTTCCCTTTCTCTTGTGGAAAGGGAGAAAACGGGAGAAGGCAGCTTGCACAGTCCCCCGGTGTAGCTGCTGTTTCATAACATTTCTGCTCAGGGATGCATTTTCTGCTCAGAAACCAATTCATAAAATGTGTATTTAGTTACTAAAGGAGGGGGAAATGTTTTATGAGTTCCTTTTTTTTTTTTTTTTTTTTTTTTAAAAACTTCAGCTTTAGTAAGTTTAAGGCTGAGTTTTGTCCCCTAGAGTTATGTGGTGGTGGCTCTCACTCCTGCTCACTTTGTGCCCAGGAGTCTTGCACTGGCTTTGTGACACAGCGGGCACAGTGGGGTGAGCAGAGGCTGCCAGGACACATTTCAGAGGTTCAGAGGGAATCCTCTGTGTGTGAAGCGCTGGTGTTGTCTGCAGCACGACTCCGTGCTTCAGCGTGCCACTGGGAGGGTGGCCCCTCAGGCGCCCTCGGACCCAGCGCTCCTCTGTCCCAGGAGACAGCGCTCTGGCTCCCAGCACTTAGCAGCCATCACTCCTTCCTGACCCCAGGCAAGCTGCTTGGTCGTGCCCACGTCGCAGTTAGGTGTGTGCCTCCTGCTCCAGGAGCTTAAGCAAACTTGCTTAATTTAGCTGTCCTGGGAGGCAGCAGGGAAGACACAGAGACTGCGGTACACCCCCCCTGGGGAGCCTGGATACTCACTTCTCTGGCAGTCTGCAGCAAGGCTGAGCAGCAGCCTGCATCCTGTCTAGCCCAGTGCAGCCTCTCCAGATCGCCTGATACTAAGCAGGCCCTCCACACCTCCACCCCATAAGGACTGACTGACCCCCCCAGCAAAGATACACTGCAAAGAAAAATTCAGCAAAAACATCCAAAGCCTGAAAGAAACCCAGGATGAGTGCTTGCCACATAACTGGATGTTAAAACGAGTCTTAGCAAGAGGTATTCTCTAAAGGTGTCTGGTAGCTGATGGTGAGACTCCTCTCCTTGGGCACCCCATTTCCTTTGACTCAAAGGCCTGTCTTCCTACTGGGAGGAGCAGCACTCCATGCAAAATGCTGGGGGGAAGTGGGCAAAGCAAGCGGTGGAAGCCTTCACCACCTTTAGTGTGAAACTGTTCCCAAAACCAAGTTTCTGTGAGAGTTGGGGGTCAGCACCGAGCCCCCAGCAGAGGGCAGAGGACCTTGCCCACCAATAAATGGCGGCAAACAGTGACCTGTGCCAGCTGGGAAGGAAAGGGAGAAATCCATGGGTGAGAAGCTGTGGGTGGAAAATTAGAGCTGGGGGGAATCTGGCTTGGTTTGGATGGTGGTACTAGGAAGAGGAGGAAGAGCAGATAAAGACTGTCCCTTTTATTTAGCTGCAGTAGATTTTCTGGAGATGTTGGGGTGTGTAGGGTGGTGGGGCAGAGGTGGGTTGTTGAGGAAGGCAGAAGTTGCTCATGTCACTTTATGTGGTAACTCAGATGTGGGAGCAAGAGGTGGTCACCACTACCACCACCACCACCTTGGGCACTCACAAATTCTGTTGTTTAGTGTAATTTGTAACTTTTTTCTTAAAACATGAGAAAAAATAAAGATTAAATAACAAAGAGCTGCATGCATAATTGAGCACATGGGCACCTCAGGACAATGTCTTCTGTGGCAGTAATCATGGTAAAATAGTAATACAAGGATTTATTTTTGATGGCGGTCTTCATCTTTGTCAGATTTCTTTGGGATAATTTAAGGAGCATTTGTCTAGTATTAGCATAATATCCAGGGACCACAGGGAAAGTTTGCATTTCATGTTCATTAGTCTTCTAAATTAATTTTAATAAAATGCCTAAAACCATGCAAAAGGAAGATTAATCAGTTGCTCTAATAAAGCAATTAGTGCAGACATATTCATTTATAGGGGAAATTCTGAGATTTTCCAAAAATTATTTCTTTTGATTAGTGTTAATATTTTAGACCAAAATAGAAATTTTGCTATTTTCTTGAAAGGAGATTGCCCTCTCTGCCTTTGAACATCAACGTTTGGAGATTGTCCACTGTTGTGCTTTAACACAGCAAGGAATGAAGTTTGCTGGCAAAGCCTCCATAAGTTCCTCCTCCCTGGCTGTCTTGTGCTGGCTCAGGTGACAGCCTCTCTGGTGCAGCTCTGACATGTTTTGTCCCTGAAGTTCACACAGGAGCAGGGCAAGGCAGCGCCTGGAGGAGGCAGCACTGCAGCTCTTCCTCCCCGCCTGTGGACACAGCGCTTTGTTTTATAAAGACAGCAGGATTCTCTGTCTCGGTGGTTTGGATGTGTCTGTGTTTCCAGCAGACAAACTGGCTGCTGTCCTCCCACGCTGCAGGCTGTACCCCGTCTGCAGGACAGGCTTGAAGCATCCCCCTGGGAGTGTGGAATGAGTGAGCATTGGCCCACAGTGACTGCATAAATGAGAGCTGGTGCTTGGGAGTTTAGGATTGGTGCTCAGGTGGACTCTTAAATGTTGTCAGTGGGGCTGGAGGGGCGGTGAGTGGATGGGGCCACACTCAGCAGACCTGCCATCTAATGATGGCTTGTTCTGTTCAGTGGACCATTGAGTTGAGGACCAGGTTACATTTAGCCAAGGTCAATGGCACATTTTTCCTGGGGAGTAGTGGACATAAACTACCATCATGTAACGCCTTTAATTTTTTTTCAATAGACCATTCCACAGTATTTTATGTGTGCTGCGTTGGTGGGGTGATATGAGCTCAAGTCAGTAAGATTAGTTTGGTCATGGGCAATAACCACAACAGGCATAATCCAGTGTGTCAAGTTTTAATGTGCTTTCCTAATGCCTGCTCTCCATTCTCAGCTTGCTGAACTCCAACTCCTTCACTGTTATACGAGATGATGCCTTTGCTGGTCTCTTCCATCTAGAATACCTGTAAGTTGGGTATTTTATGTCCTTTATAAATAAAGATGTTTTGATATGTTGCCAAGACTCCTGCTGCAGAGTCTTGGTCTTTACTGTTATTCCCAAGATCAGGGGAGCTGAAGGATTTATGTTCCACTCCTGTGCACATATTCTTTATGGTGGCTGACGATTTTTCAGATGTTACAGTGCATTTTTAAAAGATGCCTTGAATACAAGGTATCTTGGTGCAATTACAGCACACCAAAAAGGCATTGCTTAGCGGGAGCTTGCCTGGGCTTTCCAGAACAGTGGCACCCCTCTTAAGGGGATTTGAATCTCAGGCAAGAGGTGGAGCAGCCTGTTCTGACCTATGGGCAGCCTGAGCAGGAATTGCAGAATATTGGTGTACTGCCCTGAACAACCCTGATTCTGCTTCTCTTCTCCTCCCAGCTTTTGTCTCCTACTTTGCCTTTTTTCTGATACCCTATTTAATGTCCATAGAATTTATCTTTATCTAATTAATTATAAATACATAAATATATAAACATACATTTAATATAATATAAATTATTGTAATTATTTATATTATTATTTAAAATTATTTCACTCTCCTTTTGTTTATATCATTCACTTAGTTGATTTTTACATTCCTTTCTTTTTCTAGTCCTTTTTCTTTTTTTAGTTCAACCTTTTTTCTTTTTAAAAAAAAGTATTAGCCCTGGTACAAGGCTATCCTCCCTTATAAGCTGGTGTGTTTGAAACTATGAATATGACCTGAAAAAAATCCTCATTCCGCCCACCTTTCCAAGCTGAAATGTAGCTGTGGAAACATTTGTCCTTTTTACAGAAAGACCAATGCTTATAAAACTGACCCTTGCTAAAATCTTGAAGGCAAGTAGATATTATGATGGGGTATATTCAGGGCTAATAGTCTGGTTCACGTGGAGTAGCCAACAATGGAATTTGCAGCTAATGGTAAATGGTATATGCTAAAATCCATGATTCGCTACATCTGGATTTTTCACAGATAGCAAGTCATCTAAGCATTCTCTTTTCCTTGTGTCTACAGGGAAAAAAATATTTGCAGTAGTTTGTAAAAAGGAAGAAAAACATTTTCTGTTGTACCATTAGCAGCCTGCTTTCAAGTGCTGATGGGCTTGTCCCAGCAGCATAGCATTCATCGTGGTAGTTGTACTGGTCACTGAAACCAGATTCCTGTCTGAATGAAACATCCTGCCCTTCTCAGCTGGTCAAAGGGCAAATCTCTGTCCCTGACCACCAGCTGCAAGCCAGGGAGCACGATGAAGACCAGTAAAGCCTTACAGTTTCAAATTCTTTTAGCAGCTGAACAAGTGGTCTCAGTTAATGGTTGTCGTTGTCTTTTCTGCTAATTCCGTAGAGCTTTTCCTCTTCCCAGCAAATCACCTCTCCACCTTTTGGGAACTGACTCTGAGTGGTCTTTCTCTGTGATTTGTTTCTTTGGCCATGCAGCCAGTAGAAGCAGTAGAGCTTTCATAACTCATGTCTCTTAGTTACCAGGGATCAGACTTCACAGACAAGAAGGAAACCTCACTGACAAACAGGAATGACAAGTGTCTGTGTGTATAAAGCCAAAGTCTCTGGCCGAAGAGCAGCTGGGGAGCACCCACAGCTGATACCCATATACAGATAATAGATCTGTGTGCAGCTGTGTCCTGCTGCACTTGCAGCACTTATAATGGCATTCAATGCACCCTTAAACTGACTCTGTGTACAGAATCTGGGTAAGACAGGTCTGATAAACACAGGAGCTTTGCTGGTGAGCAGACTGGAATTCCCAGAGTAGCATCTCTTGGAGGCCAGGCTTGATGATTCAAGAATCTGGCAAATTCCTGAGTCCCAGCTTGTAGCAGTGTAGCCTTGTTTATTTGCATGGAGCTGGTACTGTGCAGGGATGCCAGCAGCCAGTGAGGGTGTCAGGAGGCAGGGTGGCTCTCTGCTCTTGTGGATTGAATTTGTGGCTCCACACAGCCCTGAAAGGGCTGACCTGCCTCTGACATCTCCCACGCAGACACAACACTTCCTCATCCGCACCCTTTGCCTGCAGTCAGGGTCCCGGTCACTTCGGGAAGGATATTTCCTACACCTAAACTGCAGAACCAAGAGCACTTGTCATCTCCTGCATTCCCATTATCACTTTCTTGAGAAGAGACCTTGTATCCTAGCTTTTTTCCTCTAACTTCTCTGGAGGGCAAACAGAGCTGCCTAGGAATAAGGGAGGCACTTTAGTCTCATGAGCCTTTCATAAAGTCAGCATACAGTTGTCTGCATCCAGGTATAGCTGTATCATGCAATATCTTGATGGCCACCTGGCTGCAATCACTTTGCAGGGATCATGGTGTATTTAGGGATGCGTCCTCAAGTGCTCAGGGGTCAAGATGCTCAAATATCAGCTCTTTCTTTAAATGCTGACGTGCAGTCAGGAGGAGCAGCGTGCTGCTGGAATCGATATGTGCCTGTCATTATTCCCCCAGTGCACGGGGCTGAGACTTGTGTGCAGCTGGCACCCTGCAGAGGAGATGTCCCAGCTGGACAGAGCTGAACTGTGGCAGCCAGACCTGAACCAAGGCAGTGGTCTTGCCATTTGTGCAGATGTCAAATGTGCGCAGTTGAAGTCAGGGCTGTGTGGGCATGGAAGTGGCACTGTGTGTGTGTGTGCAGCTACAGGAGCTCCCCATCAGAGCAGGTCTGCAGCCTGGGCAACCCCGGCATCTCTGTGCTGCCTGCTGGTTTGAAAATGCTGCTGATTTATCAGAGGGGAAGGTAGGACTTTAGCTTCTAAAGCCTGCCTCAGGAGGCTCGCCTACACAGGTCTCTTGCCTCACACAACACATCCTGAGAGGATTACCAAGAGAGGAATAATTTTTTTGCCTTGTTCACTTTGTTCCATTTCTGCTGGACATTTGTGTCATGTGCCATCCCTTGTGATGCCAGGTACTTGCATTGTTCCTTGCAGTCTGCCCAAGGAAAGGGGAAAAGGGAACATGAACGTGAAGTCTCAGCTCCACTGAGACTTCCCACCTTTCAGTCTGAAGGAGCTGCTAAGAAATATGCTATATCTGGCAACCATAGCTTAAAGCATGGTGATGCTAATAATAATGTTACTTAAAGTATTTTAAAATACTTTCTTTTTTGGCCTAGATTTATTGAAGGAAACAAAATTGAAACCATTTCAAGAAATGCATTTCGTGGCCTTCGTGACCTGACTCACCTGTAAGTTATTTAACACTTGATAGAGTAATTTCTACTTGAACAAAACTCTCCTGGGAGACCACTGGTTTTCCTGCTACACGGAAATCTTCTCTTCCCTCTGTGTCAGCTTCCTCCTGCTGTCAACAACATGCCTTCCATAAATTAAGAACCAGCCTTAGAGCAATTCTTGCCTGGGCAGCAGTGCCACATGTTGGGCTGCCTGTGCGCAGACACAGCTGGGTCTGGGATGCCCCGGCACCCCCATTGCTGCACTGGCACCACCACCAGCAGCAGCACACTGCCTACTCATGATTAACATTCCTGCTTCTTTCCAGTGTGCTCAGTGATTGCTCTGTGGGTTACATTTGCACCTGGGCAAAAAAAAAAAAGCATTAAATATTTTACTTTTATGTGAACTTCAAGCAATTTCCATTCTTGAATGAGAATAATTAATGCCTGTTCCTGGTAACTTCTAACAGTGCCAGTGGCTGAACAGTACCGGATAATTAACAACCTGTAAGTGAGCTCAGACTTGGTAAGAATTGCAAGGTAAGAGACATCAATAATACTAAGCTCTAACTTTCTTTTCTAGTTCGTTGGCAAATAACCATCTCAAAACTTTGCCAAGGGATGTCTTCAGCGATTTAGATTCTTTAATTGAACTGTAAGTAATGAGAATCTTTCTACTGCTTCTGTCACTCTTGCTCTCAGTTTTAGGTTCTGGCTGTGTGGTGCTTTATCTGGTACCTACACAGAAAAAAAAGTGTATTTTTTTATTCTAGCTGTTTTTCATTATATAATTGTTTGCTTGATATACTCTTCTAAAGAAACTGCTATTTCTTAAATCACTGTTGCTTCTCATGATGCTGTACATAGCTTGTGTTGTTGTACTTCTTTCTGATGTCTCATGTAAATTGTGTTTTAGAGAAAGGGAGAAAATTAATTTTAAAATGACAGTTTCTCTAAACATGTTTCCCTATTATTGTTGCATATTCCCTGAGATTATTTTAGTACAAGGGATTAGTTACAAAAAAAAAAAGCTTCTTTTCCTTGTTTCTGTGCAGTTGTAGCACATTGCTGACATTCTGTCAGTATTTCCCTGTGTAACTCGGATTCCCCTATTTTTGGCCTGGCTCTTCCAAACAAGCAAAGTAAAATCGTAAGCTACCGAAATTGCTAAAGAATCAAAGAACAAGAACAGTGCTGAAATTGCACATACATTAGCAGGAAGAAGTTAAATTGACTCTACATCAGCAGCAACTCAAAAAATACAAGTCTTACATCTGTATTTTATGTCTGCAAGGCTGCTCTGTCAACCAGTGGTACTGGAACAGTTTAGTGAAGGAATGGGAATTATCTGTGTCAGTGGTAAATAGTGTAAAGGAGGCCTGGAGTAGACAACCTGCATGTCAGGATGTATTACATTACAGTCCTCATCCTATTGAAGCTTACCAAAGAAGTAACTTTACACATGAATCACAGTGCTCCATTACTGTGATTATATATGACCATACAATGCAACAGTTTTCCAAAAACTCAGTGAAAGAGAGCTCATAATAAAGGAATCCAGATAAAACTCAAGAAACTTCCCTCTTTTCAGTTCAGAACAATTCAAGGATACTCAGATATTTTGAAATTCAGCATGTCAAGGTGATGACAGTTCTGTAGTACTCATATTGCTATCAACCTTTTCAAATATGTTTATTTCTGTGTGTTTTTTTAGAGATTTAAGGGGAAATAAATTTGAGTGTGACTGCAAAGCCAAGTGGTTGTTTTTGTGGTTAAAGATGACAAATTCCACTGTTTCTGATGTCCTGTGTATTGGTCCAGCAGAATATCAGGATAAGAAGTTAAATGATGTGACAAGTTTTGATTATGAATGCACCACTACAGGTATTCAGAATGTATATTTCTAAGCACACTACAAATGGTAAAATATCAGAAGTTTAGATGATACCCTTTCGCTTCTATGAGCATGACCTGGGGGGAGGAAAGGGTTACATACAAAGCACTTCCAAGTACTAGAACAAGTGCAAAATGAGAAACATTACATTTAGAAGCCAAAGTATGTGCTGAGTTTTTATTTGGATTAAGTGATAATGGGAGAAGAGCTCTGCCTATTCATATTCCAAAAGACTTGATTATGACTTAATGTGTGGCTTAATTTTCATCACAGAATGCTTTCTATTATCTGGAATAAAGCCATATAGTTATGGCAGTTGAGCTTCCCAAAATCTCTGTATTTCACAGGAAGCAATGAAAATAAGTTAAAAATGTGGCTATAGCTGTTATCTTTATTTTATAAATCATAATTTATTAGCATCAAAGATGGTTGCAATAGTGCCAGAAGTTCTTCATGGAACTCCATTAAGTTGAAAAGTCCAATAATATTCTGACTACTGTCTTGCCTATGATCTTGATTTTTTATTTTTTAAGGTAATGTAAAGCATGCTGAAGGGAGTGAAGAGAAATTTGCATGTGGTTATGCTTATATTTTATGCCCAAACTGCTGCAGTTACCTATCTTTAAATGTAGTCACATCATATAACTGAAAATATCAGCTGCGGGTATTGTTTTTCCTCTTTTTTGAATAGGATGTCAGCGCTCTGCCTTTTTTCTAGACAGTAATATCAAAGGTGTGCAAGTTCTCATCTGTCATCAAGTCAGTCATTATTATTAAAAGACAAGAGAAAAGGTGATTACTAGTAATGTAAAATGAAATTTCAGGAAAAGGTATGAAAGGTGCTTTGATGGCAATATGTGAAGGAAAAGAGAATGAACTCAGAATTCAAAATTATGTCAGAAGAGCAGCAGAGGTAAAGTGCAATAACCTGCTGCATAAAAGGATGTCAGACACAGGAGAGCAATGAAGTTTAGAACAGCACCGAAGTTACATTCCTAAATCTGCTGAATCACTGAGACACAGCAATGCAAAGTAAAAGCAGGCTTTATTCCATTGCAATCTGGTTTAAGCAATTGTGTAGCACTAACAGTGCGCAAGAAAAAGCTTTACCTGGTCCTCAAACCTATCCTAACCTACCAGGCCTCTGTCACTTTTTTGTACCTAGGCACTGTAAAGTTGCTCCAGGCAAAATTCACCCTTAGCATTGTCCCTTTGTCTGCTGTAAGTGAAATTACACCAAGCATAAATCTAATTTCTAGTGCTGCAGAGTTTTTGGGAACTGAAGGCGTTCCATGGGGCAAGGATTGCCCAGCTGAATATTTGCTCAAATGCCCTCAGAGAAGCTCCCACAGCACAAGACGTAGCCGTCATACTCTGTTCTGTATGACCTTGGTGGTCTGTGGTGTCAGGCCGCAGCTGTTTTCTCCTTCTCTGCTATTGCCTCCCCCAGATCCAAAGGGTGTGTAAATATACCCATATTGCTTCCTTGAGGATTGCTTAGTCACAGGCTTAGAATACATACTGTAGGTGTATTCTCCTTTCCCAGTCAGTGGTGGGTAGGGCTCTGCAAACCTCCTTCATTCATGCTAGTCTTTAGTATAGTATTTCTCCCCTTTGCCAGCTGGGATCAGACTTTCCATCATTTCTGGTCTCCAGTACTCTGTGTCGAGCATGACTGGATGCAGGATGTAGTAACAAAGCAGTTTGCTTGGTAAAATGTGTTTCTTGTTGGGCCAGTCAGCTCATTGCATCAGGCAAACTGCTACAATGGTAACAGGAGACATGGAAAGAGGTGCTGCCAAATTTAAAATAAAAAGGCAAAGAACAAAATGATGCTATTGCTTCTTCACAGAGAAAGTGATTGACAGTATTGATGACCTGCATTTTAACTCTTTTTGTGATAGCATCTGTCTTTTCCATTTCTCAGTGCTTGCATCATTTCACTTCATTTCTTGTCTTTCTTCCTCAACAGTGTGTGAGGGGGCTGTCCTGTGGCTGTGAGCACCACAGGGGAACATGTAACTCACTTTCAGGAGACTGGAAAACAGGCCTTGGGCTCCCACAGTCACTGGAAACAAGCTGTGTGCATACCTGGGACGTGCTTTGCCCAGACCTGCAGGCAGGGATCATCTCACTGAGCTTTGGAAGCTTGTTTTTTTCCCCTTTCTTTACCTAGCTGGGATTGTCTTCTGGAGGTGATCTTCTCTTTCCCTGCTGTCTGGAAGGGAGGTAGTTTGCATAATAATAGGTACTGCTCCATTCTTGCTCCTGTACCAGAGATCTTCTGTGGTGGGAGAAGGGAAAGGATGGTTAACACTCCCTGCTGGCACACCCAGGTCCTTGGTAGCCTCACCTGGAGCAGAAGTATCCACTGCAGGGAAGAAGGGATGTGAGGAGAGTGGGACTGAATCGCAGGATACAGTTTTGGAGCAGCTGCCCAAACAGACCATCACATTTTTCCTTAGTATTCTCCAATGTTCCCTGCATTCTCCTCCTCTCCTGTGCTGGCATCAGTGTTCCTGTGTGCTGGGATCAGCCCGAGCAAGGGCTGCCAGAAGGAAAATCATCCAATAAAAGTGTTGGGCCTCTCACCCGTGACACCATGATGCCAGTTCAACCTCAAAGGGAGCAGAGGTGGAATAAGTGGCTGGAGGACAGGGGGACACCCCTACTCCTAGCCAGCAGAAAACAGCATGAAAACCACGTGTCTAAACTGTGTATTGGGTGGGAGGGAGAGAAGGACAGCTCATGCAGCCAGCAGCACGGGGGGAAAGCATGGGCTGTGTCCTCTGCCCTCTCCCATCCAGGGGATCCGGCTTAAAAGAGAAAGATACTGGAAAAGGGCTCCTCCCCCAGTCCTGTATTTACTGTGTTAGCCCTTTCCAGCATTACAGCAAGATACGTAGAACTAAATCAAGCCCCAAAGGCCTAAAGTTTTGCAACCCTGATGTGGCAGTATCTTTCACTGTGTAACCCTCTTCTATATTACAGTCTGGTATTCCCAGCTGGTGCTAAAACCAACATTTATTGCTTTTTACTGATTACAAATTATTTCCCTACCCATTTTCACATACAGATTGGTTTGTTTCAATTCACATATTCTCCCAAAATGTTTCACAACTGTTCAGATTGCAAGAGATATCTTTTCAGGATTAGTTTTCTGGGGTTCTTTTTCCTCAAGAATTAAAAAATATTTTTTATTTTGTGTAACTGTATCTGCTCTTGCTCCATCCTTTTATAACTGGTCAGTTAGTTTTACTTTTTGTATACTTCAGTGTCAGTTTTCCCCAGCCCTTTTAGTTTCATAGTGAGAATGAAGATAACTTTCTTGTTTGCCTACCAGCATTTATGAACCAAACCCAGGCTCTATTTATAATAGTCCCTCGAAGAATGAAGACTGTCATTTCTTTCACAGCTGTGGAATCTGCTCTGTTTGTTTAATGGTAGTCATCTATCTTTATTCTCCACAAGTGTAACTCCTCAAGGGCAAGGCTTTCAAGCATGCAGAAACAGAGGGTTCTTCATTCAGAAGCAATTATTTCATAATGCACCAAAATAAGGGACTCGAGTGAGGACTTAATTACCATTTCACCAAAATCCCTGGATGCTCAGGCCCTTCCAACACAGGAGTGCATGGTGAAAGCATGCAGCAAATGGAGCTTATAACAGAGCAGTGCGTGGTTCTGCAAAGAAAAGCCATCCCAGGGAAGATGCCTTTCCTTTTCTATGTATCTATATCCATACCTTACTTCAGTGCAAGCCTCCGACCACATTTTAGACCTGAGTGCTTTGTCAGCTCTGCCACACCATGTTTATTTTCTTGATAATAGAGATCTTGCACAGCTGTCTGGCCAAATGTCAAATTCAGACCCAAGTCTCCTCACTTTGCCCTAGACTGGCTCTGTGGTGACTGCTGACGTACTCCAGGGTGAATTTTTAATTTAAGTCTACAAAGGCACTTAATTTTTGAGAAAAAAAGTCTTTATTTCTGGAGTAACACTCCTAATCTTTGCAGGTTGCTCCAATTTCTCAGTCTCATTGTCTAGTATAAGTTTTCCACTGGATAGTAATTTTCAGGTTGGTTGTATTTTATGCCTAAACTACATTATAATGCCCCATAAAACATTATGTTAACTGAGTTTTTGATTACACCATTTTGTCTATGGTCTAGGCAAAATGGGGTTATCCCCAGGCAAACTTCAGATATCATTTCACTTTCTGCCTGGTTTAGTATAACACAAATTGCTGGTGATTAAATTTGCATGACTTAAGAAGTTATTGGACTTCAGCTGATAGTTGCTGTCTCTCAGCTTGAATGTGATTCTAGCAAGGCCATTTCACTTGACGGGAAAGCAACTTCCAGCCGTGGGGAGACTTCTCTATTTCACTTATAGTAGCCATCCTGGCTGGAAAATCTGAATTATTTCAGTATTTACATATTTGATCTCCTTGACAAATGCATTTTCAGAGGACAGTTCATGATACCTAAAGCAGGAGACACTTTCCCTGTTGGTGTGTGCCTAGCATGAGTACTGATATACTTCCATGATAGTGTTATACGAAATCCAGAGTATTTCACTCATTTTTCAGTGTACATCATTCTAATCAGTGACCACTTACTCTGTGTTTCCATCATGGATGCACCCTAACTGTCGTAAATGTGTGTTTCTAGATTTTGTTGTCCACCAGATTTTGCCCTACCAGTCTGTTTCAGTGGATACATTCAACTCAAAGAATGATGTGTTTGTAGCTATTGCACAGCCCAGCATGGAGAACTGCATGGTGCTGGAGTGGGATCACATTGAAATGAATTTCAGGAGTTACGACAATATCACAGGTATACAAACACTGGCATTCCAGTCACTGATGAACTGGACAAGATTTGTAGATGGGATCAGTTTATTGGGTTTTGTCCTGAATCTCTGTTGAATTTGGCTGATTGAAGTGAGTGATGTTTGGACATGAGTGACTGCATGAAGTAATGCATCTTGTTAATACATGCACATTTAATCTTACTGTGGCACATAAGCTAGGCTTTTTTTGTCCAATCTTGTAAATTTTTCTGAAGGCACAAACACTTGCCATGAATATCACACCATGGCCCACCTTAGCATTCACTGCCTCAGTCACACAGCAAGTTAAAGCAGAAATTGAAGGAGCACTTGATCTTGGCAAAGTGCCTGCAAAACAAAATATAAAAAGATCTATTGCGTGTAGGAGGAAACAGGTCTGAAGGATGCTTGTAGGGTGAGCTGACCAGGAAGACAGCTGAAAATGACAGAAATATTTAAACTGTGATTGTTACCTAAAGAGATGTGCTGTAAAGCTTTAGCATTTACTTTCAATTTCAAATATGCTCAATTAACATCTTGGCCAGATTACTGATCAAACAAAAAGCCTGTGTGGAGCCAGGTGATGTTCTAATGCTGATTTCCTAACAACCATTCTGTCCCTAACCAACACTTGTGGTGCTCAGTCACACCATGACAGCAGAGACAGAGTTTTCAAAGCTGTTATCTGCTGCCTGATTTCTCAGATACTCCAAGCCAAAGGTTTTGAATACTGAGGAGCTAAATTATCAAAGGAGCATCTTTCCCTCCAGTCCTTGTTGTGTGTGATCGATTATTTTTTACCTTATATTTTAGGAGACATAGAGTATGCTGCGTCCTCTGGTGTGGAATTCTACAAAGGCAGCAAGCACTTACCTCCTCAGATCAGCTGTGTGTGTCACTAACAAAATCTTACAAGAAGCTACCCCTCTGTCAGGAAATTTTGGAAATGAAAAATGTTGCTTTTTTTATGCTTCATTGTGTTTTGGTAGATTAGGGTAAAATATGTACCAGGGATGTAAACTGAGAAGTCAACAGCCCAGAGAGAGCTAGCTGAGCCCTAGAAAAACCCTGGAAATGAAACTGAGAGTTTGACTCATTTGCAAAGATAGCAAACACTAGATACACACTTCAAGGTGTATTTCACCTTCCTCTGAATGATTTGATTGAGACACTTTTCTGCAAGGGACTTGTTCCCTAGCTCCACACTCAGAGTTTGCTCCTGAGCTTGAGCTCTGGACTCTGAAATGTACGTGAGCCTGAGATTTTTGCCAGGACACAGGCACAAAAAGAGCCTCCTGCAGAGCCTGGAGAGTGTTTTGTAGAGCTCTGGAGCCGGCTCCACAGAGAATTTCACTACTTACCATATGCTTGGCATTTGGATATCTAAATTTAGCTCTTTTTACAACATGGGCTTATGGAGCTGAGCTAGTTGTCAAGGTTGCCTTTACAATGAACATGAAGAGAAAAGCATTGCTGTCCTCTGCAGAAGGAGACAGGTGAAAGCTCTTCTAGAGTTTGTGTTTTGACTAAGTTAGATCAGAAGGAGCCTGGATGATTAGCTCGAGCGTTCATGCCTGTGCTGCAGATACCTTGCTGTACTTGAGGTGAAGGTACTCCCAGCTCTCCTACACTCTGAGGGTGGCAGATCATCCCAGGCCAGCTCTGAAAGCCGCAGGTTTGGGACCAGCAGAGGAGCCAGGGTAAATCTCCTGTAGTGACTGACCAAGGATGCACTGGGGAACTTGTGCAGCTATAGTTCTACTTCGACCGTGTGCTTCACAGAGGAATTCCTCTGTGAACTCCTCTCTGCTCCCAACAACAGCTATTGTAATAGTCTTGCTGTTACTTTTTTGATGTGGTTCTTGTTTAGTGTAACTTGACATTCTCAAGACAGATCATAACCTGATCTGATCTACCTGGCAACTGCAATATTCCCAAATATTTCTAGTTTAACAAAATCTCAAGAATACCTAACACAAACTACAGAGTTAGATTTATTTTTTCATCCTGCTTTCAGGTGATATATCCACATGATGCATCAATATTTCTATGTAGAGTAGCAAAAAGCTGATTCTAACCCTTCTGGAGCAAGAAAAATATACTATATTTCATTATTCTAGTTAAGATGGAAAGATAGACATTAAAAGAATGAGAGAATTTCAAATATCTGATAAACAGCAAGATAAAAACTCTTGTCATTTTTCAATAATAAAATTTAGCTTAAATAATTGTTTTGGATACTAGGGACCATGTGTTTGAACAAACAGAGAAATAAAAAGTATTTTTCATAAAAAGGAATCAGCATTTTATGGTGCATCATACTTGCACACATTGCAGGGCAGGACAAATCATTTCTCCAGTTACTGGGAAGCAAAAAGCTTGAAAAGATGCTCTGATGGCAGGTAGCAGAAGGCAAACTTATGAGACGGTGCAGGTTTAAAAAAAGGGGAGGGGTGATTTAGTAATGTCTGTGTTGTAAAGTGTGGTTTGCGCTGTGCTAATATATGTGTTGTTTTGTTTTCTTTCTTTGGGCAATAGGTCAGTCTATAGTGGGATGTAAAGCCGTTCTTGTTGGTGACCAAGTCTTTGTGGTGGTGGCACAGCTCTTTGGTGGCTCACACATTTACAAGTTTGATGAAAGCTGGACAAAGTTTGTCAAATTCCAGGATATCGAAGTATCTCGCATTTCCAAGCCAAATGATATAGAGCTTTTTGAGATAGACAGTGAAATGTTTTTTGTCATAGCAGATAGCTCTAAAGCAGGTTTGTCAACAGTGTATAAGTGGAACAACAAAGGATTTTATTCGTATCAGTCTCTTCATGAGTGGTTCAGGGACACTGATGCTGAGTTTCTCGATATAGACGGGAAATCACATTTAATCCTCTCTAGCCGTTCCCAGGTGCCCATTATACTCCAGTGGAATAAAGCCTCCAAAAAGTTTGTCCCACACAGTGAAATCCCCAACATGGAAGATGTCTTGGCTGTGAAGAGTTTCAGGATGCAAGATGACCTTTACATCACACTCACGAGATTCATTGGTGACTCCAGAGTTATGAAATGGAATAGCAAACAGTTTGTGGAGATACAGGCTCTTCCGTCCCGAGGAGCCATGACACTGCAGCCTTTCTCCTTCAAGAACAATTATTACCTAGCCTTGGGAAGTGACTATACCTTCTCCCAGATTTACCAGTGGGATGGTGAAAAGAAGATATTCAGATTATTTAAAGAAATCTACGTGCAAGCACCACGGTCTTTCACAGCTGTGTCAACAGATCGAAGAGATTTTTTCTTTGCCTCTAGTTTTAAAGGAAACACTCAAATATTTGAACATATCATCATTGACTTGAGTTTATGAAAAGCTGCTAGAGTGAAATTTGTGTAGAATGACATTTATACACAAACAAAACAAAAAGAGACCTTTCCAAAAACAGGGTGCACCTATGGAGTATGATGACATTTTCTGAACTTTTCAAACTTGCATATTAATCAGGGACTGCATTTAGTTGGTTACTGCATGACATGTCCATTTTATTCTTTTTCAAAGACACTTGGCAATCTGCAGTCATTCAAAGAGGAGTGCAGTGCATTAGAATTAATGTTGACATCTAAGAGAATGATCTAAATTTAATCCAGAAAACTCCCTTGAGTTGAACATCACATAAAGAAAATGAAGAGTGAGCCATACAAAGCATAAAAATGATCTTGACTCATAAAGTAACATTTTAGTAGTGTTAAGTTTTAATATTAGAGCCAGTTCTTCATGGTTGCTGATGAATTGTAAAAGCAAATAGGAACATTCCAGAATATACTGAGTTCGCTATTCAAAATCTTTCTGGTTCACAGTAAATCCAAGACATTATATTTCACTGCAGACTGAAGGGAGAGTCAAAACCTATTGCCGTTTTTCTACCATTATTCACTTTCTTTCAGCAATAAATTGTGCATAACAAGTAACCCAGCCCACAGTAAATGGGTAGCTAGGAAGAGTGTGTCTCTTCAGGACTGTGAGATCTTAACAAGTTAATACAGACAGAAAATACCAGAGCTCTGCATGATGCCATGAACAAATCAACTACAAGTCACACCTACTCTCTATTTTAATAGGTATTCCAGAAATACATTCCACTTTGCCCTAATTCATACTTTTCCTGATGATTTTCAGTAGATTCTGGATGTTTAACATGTTATTCTGTTGTGAACTCTCATTCCAGAAGGCAGGGCTTAAGCTTTGCCTGAAACCCATATCAACATTGATGCACTCCATGTTGTAGCTCCTCTGTACTCAATGAGGTGATTTATTGTCTAGCGTTTCCCCCCACAGCACAGCTCATTAGCAATAAATTCTGGTTTGGGACATCAAAGTTGTATTTTGGAAATCCTCCTTCTGGCTAAAGTCTAACTGTGACTTCAGTATCACCAAGTCATCTGAAACCAAGCTGTTACAGCTGTTTCAGACTAGAGCTAATCCTGCCTCCAAGAAAGATTTTCACTGGGTGAGTCCAGCTGTTGCCAGGTTGCCAATCCACTGAAGATTAAAGAGGAGCATGTGGACAGACTGTGCTTCATTGGTATTTTGGGTGGTTATAGACCAAGCCATTCAGTCATCCTAATGATCCAGGGCAATCCTGGCACACAGAGCCTCTCTCAAGATAACAGCAAGGGACTGTTTTCCAGGAAAGGGTCTTTTCCTCCCTTACCCAACAAAATTGTGTATCAGAGCTCTTGTTTGTTCACTTACACAAGATATTTCTTTAAGTTTCCATACCACTTAGTCTACTAGGTTGTTTTATCACGTCTTGCTGTTGCACTGCTGCCTTGGATAATAGGGAGGTTTTGCATAAAGCAGGAGGAGCAAAGGAAACTGTCCTTTATTCCATCATACTTAGGCCTATCTCACCATCCTTCTGCTGAGTGAGTTTGACATTTTTCCCCTGGACATGTAAAACATGGCCTATGATCACAAACAGAGATGTTCTCAGAGGCTTCCCAATATCCAGGGTGTGAAGTGTGCTGCAGAAGAGGATTATGTGTAAGAACTCCCATGAGGAGTCATAACCTACCAGTGACCTGGCATGTCACAGGCTTCCCCAACTTTTGCCTCTCTGCTATGAAATGAAGTTATTACTGGTCTGTCAGAGACATAACTCATTCTGACTTTCAATTATGTGTTAGGGGTTTTTTTTCCTACAGAGTTGTTCAACGTGGTTTTGTTTCTAACTACACTGGCAACCTGGCCCATCCCACCCTCTGAGATACTGAGTGCTGCCCTCCGAATCCCAGTGCAGTGTCAGTCCCAGTGGTTCAATCAGGACCAGTAGATGCAAACCAATGCTCTGCAATAGGGTTTAGCAATGCCTCTCCTAGGATTAAGCTAACAAATCTGACAAAACAACGATATTCATGTCTGCCAGTGAATGCAGCTTCCTACTGTGTTACCAGTTTGCTTTTTAAAGTGGGTATGGCTAGCAAGCAACGTTTATTTAGCCTGTGTTGTGGGAAAGCATTTTGTATTGTTATTCTGTCAAGCATGCAAGTTTCACCAGAATTAGATATTCTGATGAGGGTGGCATTTCTCAGTGCACCAGCACTTTCTTTTAGGGCTCAACTGTGAGTTCTAGTCACTCAGGAAGGAGCATCAGTCAGTGTGAAAAGCTAGTTTAGAGAAATTGGATCCTTGAAGGGAGGCAAGAGGATGCTGGAAAAAGGCTTGTGTATTGAATACCAGGAGATTGTGCTGTTTCAAGAGCCAAGGGGATTTTGAGACTTGGCTATCAAGTTGGATTAAATTAAAATGGTATCTGCAGAGACGGGCTTAATAAAGAGGATAAAGTGATCCACAGGAGTCTAGCTCATTCACATGGGACCAGAAGAAGAGAGTGAGGGAATTTAATTCTGTAGGCAGGCTGCCGCTTCTGTTGAGTAGCTGTGTCGGTTGGTCAGAAAACCCAGCTCAGCATCCCTCCCAGCCTCAGGAAGAGCCTGGAGCCAGACACTGGCCTGCCTGTTCTGCTGAGTTCATGCACGGGAGGTCAAAGCAGCTAAGAGGGAGGACAAAAAGCACCAGCTAAATTAAGAAAATGTTATGGTACTTTTCACAGGATTAAACAAATGCAAGACCTCAAAAAGAGCCTTGTTCTGCTCTTTCTGCTCCCAAGGAAAAGCTGCAAGATGCAGGCATAAAAACAGAAATTGCTAATCATTGAAAATATTTTCTGCCTTTCCAAATGCAACCGCGGGTTTGTCTTCATTGCCTATACTCTGTCATAGAAATTGTTTTGAATAGTAAATAAAATATGCATATCCATAATTCATTAAAATGTTAGACCATTGGGACAGTGAAAAGGGATAACAGAACATGCCACTGATAATTTTTAATGTATTCTAAAATATATAAATATATGTAAAGATCATTAGTTTATATAAGCATTGATTTAATATGCACTAGCTACAGCAGGAGCATTTTAAGGTTGTATATACATTGAGCTTTTTTTAGTAAGGAGGCGCTGATGCAATCTATGCTACTGACATGTGTATGTACTCTTTCAATATATGAATAAAATGTAGTTAATGTGACTAATAGTGATGCGTCACACATGTTAAAATATCCACATTGTGAGGATCCACACTGTCAGAGAAAGGGACAGGGTGGACAAACAAGTCCCTGTTTATTTATGATCAGGTTTGGCTTTTGACAAGGTAGAGAAAACCATGCTCAGATTAGTTAAATCTTTCTTCTGTGTTGGAGATAGTTCGGACTTCCATGGTTTTGCTGTTCCCTGATTTTCCTCTTCACTCTTTCCTTACACCCCATCTAGTGTTAGCAAGTAAGTAACGCAGCTATTGCTGCGAGTTTCATTCATGGGCTGTTCTTTCTTACCACAAAGTAAAGAGATCTTGATTTTCAAAACAATTTAAAAAAATACTTAAGAGATTTAAGTGGATTTATTACATGCTGAATAAATAGGAACCAAACACTAAAATTACTTCCAAGACTTTCAGATCTTTGCATGGGGCAAAACAAAATCTTAAGATTTGTTAAATTTTACTGAATCATTGACATTTACTCTGAAATTAAAAAAAAAAAGTAAATCTATCAGCCATGAATACACTTTATTTAAAGCAATCCTTCGGTGTTGTCCGTTGATCTTGCTAGTCACTAAGGCCACGGGTAATTATTTTGTTTCCTCTTAGTTCTTCAGAAGTAGCACAACTCTCTGTAACTAATTATAGGCTTGTGCAATCAAAGACATGTCTGACATACCATAATGGGATGCAATTGCTGGGATCATTGCTTTCCTTTTGGGTAGTCCACCTTTTTATGAGTCAGCAGCCCTTGTGGTGTGGTTCACTGAAACTCCATCATAGCTCAAACATCAATTGCAAATCAGCACTGTTTCCCTATCTACCTTCCTCTGCTTTCTTTGCCCTTGCTAGGTGAACATATTTTTTCCACCTATTACCACTTTCATCAAATCTTCCTTGGAAAGTTTCTATTACTCCTTGAAAGTCATAGCAAGATACCAAGAGAAAAGCATTCCTAAAGAACAATGCAGGATGGTCACTCTGCAAATTTCTAGGGGAAGACAGAGCAGGATGTTTTTGAAAGGTCAAGCTAAAGGCAGATGTGCAAGAACAGCTGTAAGAGTCCCATTCATCCCCTCAGTCCCACTCTCTCTAGGCCCACAGAGGTGGGCTGCTACCACTTCTCCCTCTTGGCAACACTGCTCACAGCCAGGAATTAATGAGATTTCTTTTTCACTGCCTATTTCAGTAGCAGTGGAGCTGAGCTGTTAACACTGGTTGGGTTTCTTTTTTTACTTCCTAGCAAGCCAGGCACTTGACAACTCTTGCATTCCGCATATAGTCAGCCTCCCTTATGAGAAACTGCAGGCTTGATGATCTAACGGACTTCAAAACTGACCTTCAGAATTGACAAAACCAGCTGGCCACATGATGTTAGATCCCCCATAAAATAAGAGACTGATACTGTGAAAGCAGTTCAAATAGCAACTACAAAAACCTAATCTATCCCACAGTACCTTACCCCATAAGCCATTGCTATTCTTGACCCAGAATTATGTGATGAGGAGTCCAACATGCCCATCATTAGCAGGGACATCAACTACATCAAGTTGCTCAGAGCCCTGACCAACCTGACCTTGAATGTTTCTAAGGATGGGGCATCCATCACTGTGGCAGCAGCTCTCTGGCCACAGAAAGCAGGCACAGAATTTCCCAGGCATTGTCCTGGGGAAGGCTGTGAGAAGATCAGAGAAAAGAATGAGAAACAATTCTTATCTCCACTTGCTGCACCGGTTGTTTCGCATATGTGGAATGTGTTCTGGAGATTTGTTTACCAAAGGGTGATTTCTTAATTGGACACCGGTTGGTGTCCAATTGGATGGACTGACCAATTAGTGCAAAGCTGTATCGGACTGGCTGGAAGGGTTACTGAGTTTCTTAATGAGTATAGTATAGTATCGTACAGGATGATATAATAAAGCAATTGATCAGCCTTCTGCAATCATGGAGTCAATGTTAATTATTACTCAGCTGGGGGCCTGTGGTGACACATCACATCTCTGGGCAACCTGTTCCAGTGTTACATCACCCTTATCTTAAAAAATTTCTTCCATCTACTCTGAATTTATGCTCTTTTAGTTTAAGAACATTACCTCTTGTCCTGTTGCTACAGGCCCTATCAAAAACTTTCCCCATCATTCTTACAGGCCTCCTTTAAGTACTGAAAGGACACAATGAGGTTTCCCCAGAGCCTTCTCTTCTCCAGGCTGAGCAACACTAACTCTCTCACTGTCTTCATAGGAGACATGCTCCAGCCCTCTGACCCTTTTTGTAGCCCTCCTTTGGATTTGCTCCAACAGGTAAATGTCCTTCCCGTGCTGGGAACCATATAGCTGTAGGGTCTCACTGGAGCAGAGTGGAGGCGGAGAATCACCTTGCTGAGCCTGCTGGCCGCATTACTTTGATGCAGCCCAGGATGTAGTTTGCTTTCTAGGCTTCAAACACACACTATTGGCTCGTGTCCAGTTTTCCAACCTCCAGTGACCCCAAGTCCTCCTCTGTAGGGCTGCTCTCAATCCCTTCATCCCTCAGCCTGTATTGATTCTGGGAGTTGCCATGACCCAGGTACAGCACCTTGCACTTGGTCTTGAACTTCATGGGATTTTCTCTAGCCTGCATCTTGAGCTTGTCCAGGTCCCTCTGCATAGCATTCTGTCCTTCAGTTGTATCAACAGCACCACTCAGCTTGGTGTCGTTGGCAAATTTGCAGAGGGTGCACTCGATTGCTTTGCCTATGTCTTTAATGAAGATATTAAACTGTACTTGTCCCAGTATAGACTCCTGAGGGACACCACTTTTCACTCATCTCCATCCAGACACTGACCCATTGTCCACAAGCCTCTGGATGTGATCACACAACCAATTCCTCATCCACCAAACAGTCTACTCATCAAATCCATCTCCCTCCAATTTAGAGAGAAGGATGTAGTGGAGAACCATATCAAAGTCTTTACAGAAGTCCAGATAGATGGCATCTGTAGTTCTTCCTTTGTCCATTGACACAGTCACTCCATCAGAGAAGGCCACTAGCTTGGTCTTGGAAAGATTGGATGAGAAATTTCTATAGGCATCTCCTTACTCCAGTTTTGCCATGTCACTGAAGTAGACTAGGTAGAATTTGGTGGAAAGCAAGGAAAGCAGGTGCCAGAAGTTTAATATAAGTAATATTGAAGTAGAGATTAGAAAACTAGAGATGGTGAAGCTGTAGACAAATGCTTAGTTACCTTGAGGGAAACAAACCATATTTTCTAAGCAGAGATAAATCAATGTGAGATCAGGGAATCTGAGAGAATAAAAGATATCTTTGTAAATAAAGGAAAGGATAGGAGTGATAGCATATGAAGTGTGAGTTTGCTTAATTGCCATGTAGAGAAAGTTATAAATGCCTTTCCAAGGTCACTCAGAGAATGCAATCCACATCATTTTCCTTTCAAGAGTCACCCTAGTTTATGCTTAATTAAACTATGCAAGCTCTGCACACTCTAGAAAATGCCCTTTTTATTACATTGTAGGCAATTTGCATTTCTGAAGGGCATTTGGGAACCATGACATCACCAGAATGAAGGGCTTCTGGTAGCATTCCTCCCATTTTTATTCATTTGTAATTGTTGACTTCTAATCCAAAGTTCATTTCTATTTCCTGCTTGGACATTAGCACTGGATTGTACAAGAATGCTCATTTTCCAACTTCAGTGGCTGTTTCAGTTCTTCTGACTCAGCAGCCCCCTGGGGCTGACTCATCCTCCAGTTGCAGGTGTGCCCTGACAGTTAATTCTTCATTTTAGTCCCATGAATGAAAGGCCAAGGGGTCAAGAAAGTACTCACCACCCAAAAGCTGGCAGGGTCAATGTGGATGGAGCCTGGGCTGGCACATGGACAGAAAACTGCATGTGGATTAGTCTCTCTCTTCTGTTTCTTTCTTTTTGGTCTTGCCAGTATGGAAAAAAGTTTTTTCCAGAGTTTTACGGAAAACAACGAGGACAGGATGGTGTAGGTTTACTTGGGATGCTTCTGAAAGCAAACTAGAAATAGGCAGCGGAAACAGAAGTTAAATCAGCAACCCTGGTTAATGGCATCTGCCTACTATTTGTTTGCAAACTTTGAAGCCCAGGGGTCTCCTTGGATCTCCATATTCTCCTGTTTCTTGTTTACAGCATTTCCTGACTCTGCTTTGTGCCATTAGCATCTGGGGAGAAAACTGCAGGCCTTTCATTTCAGAGGAAGGCTTATTACAATTATCTGTGCCTCTGTCACCTCAGGATCTGATTATGGTGCTTGGGTTGCACCTTGCAATCGTTACAATTAAGACTTAATGAAGTGAGTAACTACAGAGTTCTGCAGTTACTCCCCACCAAGTTACTGCAGCTACCTCTATCAGAAGAATATCTACCACCCAATTTTTATGATTTGTAATATTTGGAGCTTGTCCTATAAACCCCCACACACCTGGGACTATGAAAACATGACCAGCTCCCCTTCTCTGTCACAAAAACAGACTGGATGAGCTGGGAGCACATTGTTGGCTGAAGATGGGTGCAGGTAGAATTAAAAAGCCCCCAACAAACAGCAACATTCACTGCTTTTTAAGCTGGAAGATGATAAAGAAATCCTGGCTGACAACTATGTGGAGCGGGCTGTGCTCACACCCATGCTGAATTCCAGGCCCACCCCATACAATAGAGCAGGTACAGATGTGCAGGCAGCTGGTGTGCCTGAGCCAGCCCACTCCAGCATTGCAGGAGACACATGGCTCTTACATGGCTTGTTTCAATGTGCATTGAGGATGTACCTGACCTAAGCCAAGAGAATAAGGTGAAATACAGAACAAACTGACACTTTAATACTTTTCTGCCACCCTTGGCTTAAAACAGAATGCACATATGTGCAGGCACACTTGCCAATCCTGTGCTGCCTTGCTAGTAACAAACAGCGATTGGTCCCTTTGCTTTTCTCAGACACAGCTGAAGACAGATTTGGGGGTAAAATGAAAGGTAATAGAATTTATCTTCTTTCAATTTTCTTTCTTTGCCTCTGTCTTCATAATTGCTGGGAGATTATCATGTCTGAATCATCAGACTTGAAGAACCATATGCCACTTCCCCTTAAATGACAGCTGAGATATTTATCTTTATTGTTGTAGGGTGTCTGGTAGCAACATCTGCAGGTCAGCTGAGGATCATTTGTCTTTTGATATTTTTGATAGACTATCAATGAGGGCCAGCTGGAGCCAATCACGACCCTTTGGTGTGATGGGCAGAGGAGAACAAAGAGTTTCTTGTGCCTTGGCACCAGTCACTTGCTGATGTGCAAACAGCTTTAGGGGTGGAGTGGGGGGGAGAATTACCTTTTGAATTTGGGAGTTTATAAAGATGCTGAAACCTCAAGGCTGCCAAATGGAGCTGTATATGTCTTTGTCATCTGGCCATAGGCACTGGGCCTTTTCAGGGAGACCCAGTTCAGTGAGCACTGAGAGGGAAGGATCCATTCGCAATACGTGAACTGTAGAGAGAGCTGTGCTAATCAAGAAGGGCTCTCTGCAGTAAGAAATGCTGCACATTTACTGCAGTCGTCATAGAGGCACACTAGATTCCTTAGGAAAAAGTGCAAGAATGTTCACATTTTCAGCTGCTATTTAATTCCTTATGGATCCTCTCTTTAGTGTATGCTTTACTGAGATGCCTCCCCAGGTTTTAGCTAGTGAGCTGAATATTAATTTTGTCTTCTACCTTTGTTGTCCACATTGGTCAGACCTGTGATTGGAAGGATCGTCAGAGACAAGGCATTGTATAGATTAAATCAATTCCATGTCATTTGCAGCACCAAAGTGTTCCTAAGTATAGACCTAGCTTAGTGACCTTAGTGAATGTCAGCAGTCAGTTAAGTCACCACTCAGCACTGACACTGGAGCTATTTAGGAAGTAATGAGTTGGCACAGCACACTAACTTCTGGAATAACTAGGAGCTTGCTAAAATCTGATGCATGCCCCATGTAGTGTTATAATTTAGCAAAGAGGGTGAGTCACTGCTGCTCCCAAGTGCAGCCCAATGCATAAGTTTGTCTTCACTAAAAACATCTTAGGCTAATCTATGGGTACCCTACTTCACCTTCACTTGTTCACACTGACAGCTAGCTCAGGATTTGCCCTTTAAGCTGAAGAACACCAGCTATCTGTAGTTATCCATGAACACTGACACTGAAGTAAACACTGTAGAAATTATCTAGAGTCATAACAACTGTGACAGAATGGTCTTTCACAAGTCCTTTTATCTTAGGTAACTCATGAGTTGTTGACATCCCCATGGATGGGCTAAGGAAAATGCTTATCAGGCCCTCTGCTATTTCTAACAGCTTGGGTGATAGGAAAACTCAACCCTCCCCAATCCCCAGGGGAGGCCTGGTCTGGATCCTAGTCCTGGTGCTCCCCAGAACCCACACTTGGAAATGAGAATAGATAAGCAACCCCCTTTCTTTCTTGGAAGCAATGTGTGGCTATTTGACAGAGGCAGCATCTGAGGGTGCCCACGTCTTTGGGGAAAAGACAGAATGTTATAAGCAGTGGATTTAAATTCTTCCAAGCAACAGAAAATTGGAATGGGAGCTCCCTGGGGAGCAGCTCCTCCCACCTGGGGAGGGCACCAGCATGTGGCAACCGCTCCTCTAGCTTATTATATGCAAAGCAAATTTCCATCAGAAACCCCTAATTTACATGAACATTCAGCAAGATTAACTGGGAGGGGTATTGTTCCAGTTGGTGCAAACCCCGAGGGATGGGATTTGGGCCTTCTCTTCCTTTACTTGGTAAAACCTGGCAATTGTTGTCGCTGAGAAACCAAGGCACAGCACAGTTATAAGCCATTCTGTGTGGGAAAGCAGATGCCCAGATGATCACAGTGCCTTTCCACACTGCCTGCTTTTTGCAGCATGATCTTGAGTAGGTACTGAAATGTGCCACCTCAGTATGCCAGGCAACCCTCCACTTACAGGTATGACCTCCAGCAGGAATCAATCCTGCATAATTCCCTATTTTTGTTCATGCTCTCAAATCAAAATACAGCTTCAGTCTGAGGTAGCTTCTGAGCAAGACAGACTACTTCTTTCACTGAGTTTGTTCTCTAGTGTCAACAAATCAAATCTGAATTTGCTCAGTTTAAATATATTTTCAGAAAAATTCACCGTTGGATACATCCTATTACACAAGTGTCTGAAAATCAAAGGAAAAACAATTAGGAAAGGATTCTATCTTCTGTTTTTTTTACTGTTCCTTCTCTCTCTGAAATCTTTCATATGCAGATGTTGATGGTTTGTCAAGCACACAAAAAACAGCTCAGTTTCTGCAGATGCGAGGAAATAGAATATCTGAAGAAATTGCAAAGAGTAGAAGCAAATGAAAGGTCTTTTTCAATAGCGTGCAAGGTCACAGAAAACAAAGATATTCATGAACCCTCTAAAACTGAATGGAAAGCAGTGAGATTGTATTTACTCTAACAAGAGAGCTTTCTTTTGTCTCTTTGTATTTAACCCCTAATTATTAATGTTGTCTCCCATGGCAGCAAATTCAATCATTTGGAAACATATTTGCCTTTTACAAGTAATATCAATCACAATAAAACATATGACATTTGTTGTCAAGACCTATATGGGTGTTGTAGACAGAAATTGAAGGTAAAAAAGAGCTGGTTTATTATACCATGAGTTCAGCACACCAAACTACTTAACCTCTTCTCTCTAGTCTTTCACTCTTCAGGTCAGCACACATTTGAAATGTGTGGCCAAGATTACATACTTCTTTTGCAAGGACTAGAGACTGCCCAGTAGTGACCTCGTGCCCAGTTAAAGTCTGTAGTAAAAAATGACTCATGTTGCTAGGAATTTCTGCCTTACCCTGCTTGGCTGCCTACTGAGAAAGACCATCCACGTATTGATGACTAACAGGTTGTTAAATATCTTTCAAGAAACAGCATGAAGGAACAACTTCAAGTGGTGCACACTGCAGTGGGTTTTCTTTCAGGCCGATGGTTAAGTAGGTGAGACAAACACCAAGAGCAACATGCTTGATCCATGTGATTGCAGCACTGCTGGGGACCAAGAGGAAGGGAGACCAGGGAAATTTGCCCACTTGACAGGGGTTCATGGCTGAGGCAAAGTATTGTACCAACACAGCACTTCTGGACTGTTAGATCCTCAGGTCTTCACGCGGTGCATGATTTTTTTTGGGCTGGGCATCACTGCACTGCACACTGATGCAGGTGTGCCACTGTGCTTCAGAGACTAAATTTGGTGTCTTTGGCAGAAAATTCAGAAGTAAAGAAGAGGTCCTCCTTTTTGCTTTCTGACTCTTTGAAATGAAAATATTATTTCAAAGATCTTTCCTTCCCTATTTCTCAATTCCTCTGTTGACACCTGAGATTTATGATAAGCAAGATAGGGTCATGAGCAGCTCAGGTAGCGGAGAGAGCCCTGTTCTGGAGACAGAGGTGGTTTCTGACCAGGCAGACCACACATAGTGCTAAGCCATCTCTGCTCCTCTCTTGATGCAGCCCAGGCCTAAAGATAGGGTGGAGTAACTATGCAGACCTGTGCTGCTGCTGAGATGGTAGTGTCTGGGGAGTACAGCAGAGCTGGACTTCAGTGAGGTCTCAGATATTTAACTTCCAAATAAAAAGCATAATTATGGTAGTTCAAGAAGTGACTTGGGGCTCTTCAGGTGGGAAGCAGACCTGCAAATACCAAAGGACTACTGCTGCAAATTGTGAGGAGGGAAGAGTGGGTGGGAAGGGAAATTGGCCAAAGATATATTGTCTACATGGATGGGAAGGAATCTAAACCACCTATCAAAGAGGGAGAATGGATGTTTTGCTCTTTATTTGTTCATGTTTCCCTGCTGTGTTCTGAGCTTCTGACTGCATTCCCTTCTGTCAAGCAAGATATTCCTCCTTGTAAAGAGCTTCAGGGAATACAGTCAGATGTTTTGGACAAATGGGTGCATTCAGTCTTCTGGGGTTTCAGGATGCAGGTTTAGCCCATTCTATTACTCCTTTGGTTGCTCTAAGTACCCCAAACCATAACAATCTGACAGCATGGCAATGTAGTCAAATATTCCCAAAACAGTAGTGGAATACACGGCATATGCTGTGAAAACCTTTGCAGAATTCAGGCACTGCATATTTCCACCTAAGACTTGCATCTTACCCCATTGTGTGGTTGAGGATAATGAAAATTTAAGACAATGTTTTCCAGCAGTTTCTCTTCTAGTACTGCTGTGCAGTTGTGAGACGACTTTTCACTCTGAACCCTGCATAATATATGCCCCTAGAACTGCAAGAAAAATATGCTTAAGAAAACCAAAAAACAGTAAATGTTGGACTTTTCCCCTGTGATTTTCCTCACTATTGGTCTTGCTTATGCTTCCAAAGACCACCCATTTATTTCCTCCTGGCTGTTAAAGCTCCTTTTCTCTCTTATTCCCTCTTGCTACAGCTCTTTCACCCTACAACTGGTGTGGACAGCTAAGATGAAAGAAAGAAAAGATGAATGGAAAAAGATGAAAGACCTATACCAGGAGCCTCTTGCAAAAGGAAATTTGAGGTATCTCTGTGCTATGAGGGTAAGAAGATGTTTTGAGAGGTCTTCCTGTCTTTGTCTTTATTGTCTGTCAGACAGACAATAGCAGAACTAAAGTGTTAGTCTGAAATAATTCCTGGGACTACACCCCTCAAGCTTTTATGGGGTGGTAGCATTCAAATGGGGCTGACTTTTCCCAGTCTCTGCCAGCCCCATTTGAATGGGAATGTCTCATCCCATTCCCAACAGCAGGCTGAGCCACATGAGCATTTTTTGAGCAAAGTAACCCCCACAGGTACTTCTTGACCCCTCTGTGTTGATTTAATTAATATGCTGGACTGAGCAACATTGTCTTCTCAGAGCAACCTGATGTCACTGGGAGGGTGCAATGGCTGCTTTCCAAACCCTGCAGCAGAGAGCACTAGGGCATAAGAGCTGACTTACAGAATTGTCTTCATACACAGTGACAAAGGAAGCAGGGACATCAGTCACAAAGAGATCAGGGCTTTGACAGTGACAGTAGATGGTCTACAGCAGCTGCATTTAGTTTGCAGTCAGTTTGTGCTGGCTGGGGAGCAGAACTTCAGATGTTTATGTGCCTTTTTGGGATTTTTCTCTTTTATCATATCCACGGAATTATGCACATTGTTCCAGTTGCTGTGTATATTCCAGCCTGAAAAAATTGTTCTCTTTCAAATCCCTGGTGGCCTGCTAAAGCCCCAAAACAAGCTGCAAGGATTAATTCCTCCCCAGATAAGATTTTCCTAAACCCTAACAGATAATTTGTTTGAAGTTTAATTTTAGTCTGTTATTACACACACGGGCCTTATCTTCATTCAGAGTTGTTAGCAAAATTAAACAAGCCTCTGCAAACAGGAAAGGCAAGCATGAAAGAGCCCTAGCACATAAGTGACACTCAGACTTAAAGGCACTAATGGTAAGCTTATGCAGTGCTGGCAAGTCTGAGCCCTCAAGGGACTGGTCATTTGTCATGGTCTTCATGACCCATGGAGCAGGGGTACACCCTCCCCTCTGGGACCTCATGATGCTCAAGCTGCCTCTGCCGTGGTCCATGGCCATGCCAAAGTCCATGACCTAAGCCCTGCCTCTCCTTCTATTTAACGGGATGCCTCACTCCACGGTTTCTCAAGTCATGCCCCTCTCCCTGCATTGCAGCAGCTCTGGGTTTGCTCCCGTAGATGCTGAAGAAATTACAGCACATGTGCTCAATGGAACAAAGAGAAGAAAAGCAAGGCCACATCACATCTTGAGTAATCCACTGAAATATTCACTGAATCAGTGGTACCACTGGTTGAAGTCTATCCTAACTGCTTTGCACAGTTGATCCATATCCCCACCAGTGGGCTGAACTCTTCCCTTCTATGACACAGGAGCCAGGGGAGAAGATTGTCTCCCTATTGCACCACTCCATTAACAGGATTTGGGCTCTCAGTCTCAAGGTACAGGAGGGTGTCTGAACACGTCAGCACTGCAGTGTACTCCCAATCAGGGTGATGTTTAAGTGAATATCTAGACAGCTGTTACATTTGTGCTATTTCACCTCAGTCAACAATGTCTGAACCAGAGCTCAGCTTAGAATTTTGTACTTCATATATAGTCTTGTCATTACAAAAAGCAAGACTCTGAAAGCAAGTGCTCTGAAAGTCTCCCTTCTCCAATTGTAGTTGTATAAAAACTCCAGATCTAGAAAAAAGGGACTACTATTACTAGTGACTTCAACCAACCTGGAAAAGGAGCAATGCTGCTGGTCTCTGACTTTAAATCAGATTTTTTCTTCTTTAGCACTGCTATGACCACCTAGGTCCCTCTAGAGAGTGCATGAGTAATTCTAGTGCACTGGAGCTGAAAGGGATACTTGGAGCTTTTCAGCTTAGGCCACAGGACAGGATGCTGAACACCTGAGTTGTTTTCCTACTCTTCCCCAAGTCTGTAGATCCATGATCAAGTCACTTAAGGCTAGAGTGAGAGAATATCAGCAGGATGCCAATATGTCCCTTGAGCATCCAGCCAAACAATCTGAGGGCTGCCCTGACCTCTTCCACTGCTCTTAGGTAGAAGCAGGCACCTCAGAATAGATAAGGAATTGTGGCAGCCTTTGTCATATTTTCTAATCATCCAGCATTGTCAATGTAGTAATCTAATTTATTATTTTCCTATGGGTATAAAAATAATTATGATTAATGGAACTGTTAATTTTTAAAGAAAATATTATAATTCAGACTCTCTTTGTAACTCAGCTGAACAAAAGTTAAGCAAGCCAATCTTGATTAAGTTTGTACAGTAATCTCCCATCCACACACTCTCCCTGTACGTAATAGTATAAATGCATTTGTAACAGTTAACCAGCTATTTCAGTGGTTACAGGTTTGCCACATATGTTTTAAGGAAGAAGTAAAATAGAGTGAGTATCACTAGTTCCTCATATTTCTCATAAATGTGAATGTGTTTCTACCACAGAGATGAAGACTTGTTAATCCTTATAAAGGCAGCCTTGTGGCATGGGAAATCCTGTATCTGAACACCAATGTGATGCATCAATAAAAACCATGGAATTCAGCCATTATTTTTGTTGATGGAGAATTGACAGTGTAATTTAATTTAAGGCAGCCTGCAAAAAGAAGTTCTAATAGCCAGAAAATGTCTTAATTCACCCTGCCTTGTAATATTGGTAGGTCTCTGTAGAGTTAGATGGAACAGAGTACAATTTTTCTTCAGGTTAAGTATTACACAGCAAAAGAACAAGAGGCAATAGACACAAGTTGCTGGTTAGATAGAGTCACAGAACAGGTAAGGCTGGGAGGGACCCCACTGGGTCATCACTTTCTTCTATCATCAGATAGAGGGAAATAAATTCATTCACTATGGTGAAAACACTGTGTTGCCCAAGGAGGTTGTAGGATCTCTGTCCTTGGAGACACTCAGAACTAGATTTCACAAAGCCTTGTTAACCTGACCTAACTTTGACATTTCCCATGCTCTGAGCAAGGTGTTGGACCAAATGAGCTCCAGAGTTCGTTTTTATAGTTTTATGATTTTATGATAGGCACATAAGTGCTTTTGATGCATTAGTTGACAAGGTTTTTTGTATTACCAAGAGGGAGTAACATGTTTTAGTTCACGTACAGGAATACACACACTATGCTGGAAGACTAAAGGCAGGACAAAAAATACCATATAGGCTTCAAATACCTAGAAGCAATTTCACTTCAAAGAGCAGCCTCCTGCTCTGGGTCATGAGTGTGGCTGTTCCCTAAAGGTTAGACCACGCCTTTTGCAGAGCATCTGATAGACAAGTTCTATAGGTAAAAGTGAAATTGGAAGTAATTTAATCAGAATTATATTTTGTCCTTGCACTATTTTTTACTGTTTTTTCCTTTTTTTTTTTTCCCTGGAAAGTATATACTACCTCCAAATAGACTAGTAGAATTATGTTCCTCTAAGAGGTCACTAAAATCAAGCCAGTTCTTAAGAGATTATTGGCAGCAGGTAACATTTCCAAATTATTTATTTCTATAACATTTTCTACAAATAATTTTGAGGGTTTTTTCTTTTCCTTAACAAAATGAGCTATTTTGGTGGCAACATTATTAAAAAATAGTATATATTCAAGTTTCTGTGAAAGCATTACAGCAAATCTACCACTGCATGTGTGTTCCTCCTCAGCTTGCACAATCATGCCAGCCTATTTGCTGTAAACAGTAACAGCATGTTGTAACTTCATACTGGGGAAACGAAGAAAGCATTTTCAACAGCAGTCTGAGTAAGATTGAAAACGACACAACAAGCTGTGGAAACAGTAAAGTGATGGTCTCTTGCTGAAAAAAGACCTCTAAACACAGATAAGCAAGGTAAGGTATCTGGGTACCAATATGGCTAGTGCAGATAGGGGCTGAATCTGCATTTCTCTGCTATGGAACTACACATACCCTGTGAGATGCAAAGCATGCTTTTCACAGACTGAAAGCCAATCTGATTCAAACTAAACATTGTAACTCATTCTCATTAGAAGCAAGTTAGGTAATTTAGATTACTTTCAGGTAATTTAGGTCTCCAAACCCAAGGTTCAAGTGACCATGGAAAAGTCTTCCTCTGTTTCAACATCTTGCTTTTATATGCCTCTAAACACTTGGAAAATGTGAGCTAGTAGAAACTCAGGATTCAGAGACAAGGAGGTAGAAAACTCCTCAACGTTGTGACTCTGGTGAGCAGATGACAGGGCAGAAGGGAAATACCAGGTATTTGGATTGCCAATGGTGTTGATATCAAGACTGATTTCTCCTTTCTGCAATCACTTTTTATAGAATTTTTTAAAAATTTTGCACTAGTTATTCAGAGTCATAACTAAGCTGTTAGTTTTTGCGGGGAATCTGGTGCTCATGGTGATAGCACTGGACAGTCAACTATGTTTTCCAGAAAGCAAACTTCAATAAATCTTTATGCCAACAGAGCTCTGGGATCAATCAAACCTTCACATGCTGTCCAAATAAACCATATTTTCAGACCTTCTGGGCTTGATCAAAAAGAAAAACAGTGCTTCAAACACCTCAGATGTTTTGGGAGGTAAATTCAAAACTCTCACTCTAACGTGGAGTTAGAGTGAGTCACCTTTAGAAAGAGTGAGTCACCTTTACCAACTTTATTTATGGAAGAAAAATTCTCTCTGATCAAGAGAATGGTCCTGAAATCTATAATGGGATCTGATTTGTGTGGTTTGTTTTCATCTGGGATTTTAAGACTGTTGGTTCTTATTTTTTCATGTGCTATTGATTTGTGTTCCCTGACAGAATAAGCACAAGATTCATTTACATGAATAACCCCTGAGGCTTGAAATGCCCCAGTACTCTTAACGGAACACCTCATTTGTATTTATTTTTTGTGGCAGTGTATTTTCCCCCACTGGTTACTAACTGCTCTCACCCTAACATTATGCCAGTATAAAACTTGGGAGCTGATTTAAATCACTACCTTAAAAAGAAGACAAATGGTAGCTGTACTGGCAGGCATGAACCCAACAGGAGATGCAATAGGGGAGTTCACTCCCACATGGCCTCCTGCTGGTGTGGTAGTCATGGTCCAGGTCCAACACAGCCCTGCTGCCCAAAAGATGTCTGTGGGAGAACACCTCAGGTGTAGCCTGCATGGGACAGGACAGGTCTTTGCCTTTTATATAGATAAACCATAGGGTAAACGCTATCATGTGGACTGCTCAACTTCATGAAGTTTTTCCATCCTTTTAGCATAATTTGCTTTTTCTTGTATCTTCTTCTACCATTCTTAGTTTTTGTAAAATTCAGAAAAAGTATGATATATGTGGAATGGATCCTTGAGCAGGGAATGTTTAATAGAACTGGAACTACTACTGCTGCTCACTTGGACCCCCAAAATTATGAATCAGACCCTTAAAAAGTCAAAAAATCCTGCCGTTTTCCACTTACATGTACGATCACGTAACACCCTTGATTCTGTGTGTAGTTTGCACAGTGTGCAGCTTGCTCTTCCATGCCAGGACCACTCCACATGGGCTGGGAGATGAGTAGCTTCATGCCCAGCATTCTCCTGAGAATGTGCCTCTCCTCAGCTTTCCTGTACTGCTTTCTCCTGTTGCTTGGGAGGTGTTTAGTGCCTGCACTCAGACTTGCTTGCTTTGACTCTGCCACAGGAATGTGCTTTCAGCTCAGCTTGGTGCTGTACAAGTTGTTTCTGCACCCTTTGTAAGTTGTTAAGGCTCTGATTCTTTTACCTGTCAGCCTCTGCTTGGCTGTGTTTTAGTCTCTAAAGGATTAAAACCACCATTATTCTCCCTCTTCCTCTGCATCATGCCTGTCCTTCATATCTTGTGCTGCTTGGCGAGCAGGCATTCCCCACTGAGCCATTCTGCAGCTGCACACCAGCACCTGTACCTGACCTGCTCCATGTGCTTGGACTGGCCACACTTTGCATCACATGCTTGAACACACCTCTTGCTGCTGTGAAAAGAGAGCAGTCCAGCTCCCACATCCAGAACATAACACAACACACCATCAATATGTTCATCCTGATGTACGAAGGCAAGAACCACCCCCTGGCTTCCCTCCAAGTAATACCTTCCTTTTCTTTTTAGCCCTTTAATTTTATAATTTTAATTTCATTTTCTTTTTTTTTTTTTCTTTTTTTTCTTTTTTGTCTGTTGAGGTGGAGCTGGTATTTTTCTTCATATGTTCAACTGTTCCTACTGTATTCTCAGATGGATGTTCATTGCACTTGGCTTAGCTCAAGTCTACACCTTTTACATCCCTGGCTTTTTATGGTAGGTATTCATCTTGTTTGGTCAATTCTTGTGCTGGCATTAGTTGACATTTTTTGAAGTCCTGCCTCATACACCTGACCCGCACTCACAGGGAGCAGAGTGAATTCTCTTTGAGTGCCATGGATTAGTCTGCTGGACCCAGCTCTTGTGCATCTCTCCTGGGAAGGTGATGGTCCAACAGCACCATGACAGACCCATGTTTGTCACACACAGCCTGTGCTTACACGATGGTGAGCGTGGGGCTCAGTCTGCTGCCAGTACTCTTGTGGTCTGACTTTATCCTTGGCTTGTGTTACTGGATGGTCATGTAGGATGTGCTGTAGTGCCTCACAAGTGCTCTGCAATGGCTTCTGATCCAGCTGAACATGTAGCTCATGCCCAAAAGTGACTGTCAGACTTAAACAAAAGACACTGGTGCTCACTGTCCTCGTTTGAGAGTGAGATTGGAACCATGGGTTGGCTGGTGGCAGATCTGGGGATTCAGGGAAAGCCTCTCCAGTTGGGAATTTTATAGTTATGAACTAGTTCCTCAGTCAGGCCCTGCTCAAAGGCAGGTAGACACATAAAATCAGATAGAAAATTAGCCCATCTAGAGTCAAAGAGCAGAAAGAAAAAGAAATCCAAAGAGGGGGAGAGAAATACAATGCAACAAAACCCAGGGAGATTTAGAGTAGATTCATTGTAAAGAAGGAGAGGATGGGAAAGGGAAACTGAAATCTAGAAAATTACTCAGTAGGCTAATAAAGACCATATTCTCAGATTTTAATTGCTCTTCAGTTAAACTCTCATGCTTTTATTTAGAATTAAGATAAGGAAGGTGGACTTGCCAGTACATAACAAGCTATTTTTTTTTGGCTTTTCTCTTAGATCTTGCAGATCTAGGGATAATATTTTCTGTATTATTTGTGGGCTATCTCTATAGCACTCAATTCTATGTAACCATGCCACAGAAGGCAAACTTTAATAACTCCCGTCTCAAAAAGAAGAATTGAAATCTTAGCTTTTCTAAGGTCAATGAAAAAACTCTATTTCACTTCAGTGAGAATTCAGGACTTCATCTCAGACATGAAGGTTGCTCAATATTGAGAGCTCTGTGAACTTAGGTCACCAAAGCCAAACCTTGGGATTCAAGTGTTTTTTTCCCAGGAATCTAATGTAAATTGGCAGGAGTTTCTCCCATTACTCATAAAGCAGAGAGGCTGTTCCAGAGTTAGTAAAAAATAAGCTGCAATTCTTCTTACTTTGAAGAAGAATTTCTCTGTGTGGTGTAGCAGGGGTAGGTTTCACATCACAAAGGTGATTAGAAAACAAGCATTTGTACACAGGACTTTCAGTGAGGACGCTATCTCCTCTAATCCAAGAATTCTCTTTTTTCCTGGCTTGGGGGAGCAGCGCTTTACAGACAAACACAAAGGAAAAACAGCCATGTGCTCCAAATAACTTACATTCAAATTAGATTGACAACATAATGAAAGCTGAATAATGTTATATTTGGAAGTCATTGATAGAAATCATCCTCAGCTCCTATCTTGAGAGGATAGTAGGATGAGTGGTTATCTATGCCTCTGCTACTCTGCTTCTTCTTTCACAGTCATTTTCTTTTCTCATCTTGCCTGGCACTCTTCAAAAATAGCCTCCAAGATATGAAATTTATCTTTATTCTTAAAAAAAAAAATCCTCCTAACTTTCTGGATGGACCCTTATAATGCTCTGATAATGTTTTAGAGTTGGTGTACTCAAATCCTCACTGATTTCCAGGATGGGTCTTAAATCACACATTATATACTCTTACCCACCAATACTCTGCTCTGGATTTACAGTTCCAGTTAAAGTTAGATCTGTGAAGGAAGATGACATCTCCTGCTCCCTATCATTTTAAAATACCAAATCAATTTAAGGGTTTAACTTATTGTTATAGTTTATCCTGAACCTTCTGAATCAGTTCATTGAATTTTAGCTGTAGCTATATAAAATTCTATACACTGAAATTGTTTAGCCATACTGAGAATGTCTATGCCATGATCTATCACTGCCACTAACGTCCAGCAATAAAGAAATCCTCCTTTATTCTCCATTCATTTAAGTGAATCTCTAAAACTACTATTGAACTCCAGGAGCACATCTTACTAGGTTTTAATTTTTTTCTCCTTCTAAGGAGCACTTAATATTTACCTGAAAGGCACTTCATTGTTTAGTGTCTTCAGTAGCTGTCAAAAAGAGACACTGGGAAGACCCAATGAAATACAGACTTGTAAGACTGACTGTAGTAGTGAGCAAGATAATGGAAACATTTATAAGGCAGATTACAATTCATTTAGGAATGTGATTTAGTAAAGGGAAAGCTGCCCGGTTCTGCTAAAAGAAGATCATGTATGACAAATGTATTAGGGTCATTTCAAAGCATTGCTGAATTGATAAAGATGGAATCGTTGACATAATTCATCCAGATTTCAGGAAAGTATTTGTTACAGACTGTACAGGAGATCAATTTACAAGGTCAGAAAGCAGAGCATAGGGGACAACTTTTGAAATGGAATACAAATTGGTTGAGGCGCAAGAAACAGATGGTGTCAGTAAAATGAAACAATTCAGGGTGTGATGGGGTATGGATTTGCCTGAACATGAATACTGAATACCACACGATTCAGGTCCCAAATCATTTGTTGCACTAGGAATGGGGACATGGGCAGGTCTTCACTGCTTTGGAATGAAAAGACTTGCAAACCACTCTGGGGTGATTGATTGAAAACAACCATGAAAATGCAAATCATGGAGGAGAAACCCATGCAGTAAATGCACTACTCAAGTCCTCTATGGACAGCAGAAAAATGCCTAAAATTCACAGGTGATTAACCACTTCTACCTGCTTTTTAACACCATCTGTGCACCTTGTTAAATACCAAATTGAAACAGATACATTTTCCTGGTGAGTCAGAATCTACCCAACCACTAAAGATGAAAAAAAAAGACATTGTGCAGTTAGTGAAACCCATGCACAATGCAGAATTGAAAGTACAGAGTGCACCCTCCATCAGCAAAATGTCCAAGCAAGTACCTTAACAACCAGGCTTTGACTACTTCTTACTGAGTGTATTTTTTTCTCCTTGTTGTAGGAATAGACTGAGGAACAGCCTAGAATTGAGTACAAATATGACTTAGAGCAGCAAGCTCATAGGAGGGTCCTAAAAACCAGCAATGTTCCAATAAAGTCTCATTCTCTGTGTAAACAGATTGGCTCAAACATGAAATGTGGGGCCACATAACTCAATACACTCTGTTAGATGATATGTTATTGCTTCTTTTAAAGGAGAAAGGCTACACATCTTAAAGTTTTGATGGGAATTAGGCACTTCATAGCATTTAAAATTCCACCACGGAACTTAGCTTCTAGCCTTGAATGTGATGCTTTTGGACCACACCTCCAACAAAGGAAGTGTTAATTAATTTTATTTATTCCACCCTTTAAATGTATTTATAAAAACAAAGATACTTCTACTTAATGAGAATATTGATTTAAACCTTGAAGTCTGTGCCAAAGGAAACTCTTCATGCAGGAAATATTTTTGGCAAAAGCATGTAGAGTATGACCTATTCAGCTGAGACCTCAGTGTCCTTGCCTCCTTATTTTTGGATACCACACCAAATTGCTAGTACACACCCACAAAACTACTTCTTGTGCTCTGCTGGCAGGTTTTAGGAATCTCAATTTTAAAAGACAGTAGATGTAAACCAGATGGCTAAAGAAAATACCAGAGATATGCATGACATGTACAAATTGATTGAAATCCATTTTTTCATTCATTTCAGTATGTTTGGCTTAAATCATGATTCAGAAGTTGTTTCATAATTTTTATTTGTCCCTACAAGTTGCCTCCGGATAACAAGGCAAGGGCCAGGGAGAGACACTTCAGCCTGTGATTTCTGCCCACTGCTGAATACAAATTGGAGCCCTCAGCCACTACCTTATCTAGTTTTGTGGAGTTCTTCTTGGTACCAGCTGTTTGATGCCTTCATGATTTGTCGGAGTGAATAAATAAACACAGCATCCACATACGACCTCTCACTAGGACCAGGAGATTATATTTTAAATTGATGCAGTTACCAATAAGCATGAGGGAAAAAATCCATTCTCAGTGAAAGTTAAAATAAACAGTAACAAACCAGGAACAAAAAAGAAAAAAGGTATGAAATTCAAAGGTAGATCAAGCAGTAATAAACAAATAAATTTATAGATCCACTCTCACTGGAATAATAACTTAGTAAGATCATAATCTAATCAGTTAAATGGATAAATCAAGTGAAATTCTGGAGTAACATTACAACTTTTATTTATGTACATCTTGTCCAGAGCAGTTAAAGGGGAAGCATATACTTGCAAAATGTTCCTAAGCAACCTCGTAGTACTAGGTATAAGAGCAATTGTCTTACATTGAACAATTAGAATTCACACAGGAGAAGAAGCTGGTGGTGGTCCCCATACAAGAGAACAGCAGGGGCAAAGAAAAGAGAACAGCATCTACTTCAATGGTTCTTGTGATAATTAGAAGGTTCTGTTTCTTTATATTTGATTCAAACCTGGAGCATATAAACAGACCCCTTAATTCTGTTAAATTTGTTGCACTTTTATAACTAAGTATTAATGTGAAGAGAGAGAAGTTATATCCTTTCTATTATATTATAGTCCTTTCTGGGATGAGAAATAAAGCTTCAGCTCCTTGATTCAACTGCTTTTACTAACTGGACAAATTTCTAGGGAGAGAAGAGAATGCTCATCAAACTTCAGTTAAAAAAGGCTGAGACTGAAGTCCCAAAAGTCTGTGTAATTTGAACATAAACCAGGCAAATTGCCATTGCCATTCTAAAGCATACAGTCAGGGTTTGATGGGAAATTTCCTCAAGAACCCCTAGAAACTTCACACCAAAGCTGAGAAATTTTGGTTTTTTTCCAGACAGACATTTTCAAACTAAAAGTTATTTTGCTATTATATTCTCAGTAAGTTTTGTTTCAATTCCATTTTTTTCTCTTTGCCAGTGGACTTTCTTTCTTTATTCTCTCCAAATTGACTAGAAAGAACAGGATCAAGCTGGCTGTATTTTATGTATCCAATCTTGTTCTTTGCTTACAGACTGCTGAGTATTGACCACATATGTAAAGTGACAGTCTTCGTGCTGAAGAGTCTGGTATGGTCACAGCAATAAACATCACTACAATGGTCTGACAGTTTTCATGGATTTGACATACCCCACCAGTTCAAAATTGAACCTACAAGTCTGAAAAATCACTCATATGTCAGATTTGATGGCAGTACTGGGTCACTCTTCAATTTCAAAGTAGGAGAAAGTAGCATGAATTTGCCACCTGGATTTTTAGTAAAATGAACTATTTTTTATATTTTTGTAGTTCATTCAGAGGACAATAAAATGCAAATGTTTGCTTAGTATCCATCAGTTGTGCCTGTCTGAGTCCCTTGACAAAATATTTTCTCTGATCTTATACTCAATTTTTAGTTACATCAGTAGCAAGAAAATTTTAAGGAAAATAATAATGCAGGAGGGCAGTGAGAGACTTTCAAGTCTCTCTTGAGAGACTGTCTTGACAGGAGGAATTTGATGCCTCTGAGAAAACAGAATTCATTTACACTAACTCTATTCAACTGTAATGACAAGCCTTAAAAACAGGCTCTGAGATGTTGTACTTGTTTCCTTTACTGCTATCTTGTAGTTCCTACTGAGTTTTCCTTATTATGGTGTGGGAAGAGCCACAAATTCTGCTGGTGAGCATAACTTGTTATTAAATCCTATATGGTTATTTGCTATTACTAGGACAGACTACAGTGCCAAACTTTTCCAATACAGCCTAGATCAAGCCAATTAATTTATAAATGCTTTTAGAGAACTTAGAGCCTTCTAACAATTAGGACAGTTCTCTTGTGTTTGTCAATTTCCAAAATAATTTCGTTTCCAAACTTGCAGTCTCTCCTCTGCCCCATCATCTTACAACTTTCCCTCAGTTCTTTTCATGAGCCTGCTGCCCACTACCTGCACTCCCTGCTCTTAACTGCTGCTTTGCCTTGGTTTTCCCCCCTTCTTTGGCCAGACCTTAACCAAGTTTCATCCTAGAGTTGGTTTGTGCAGATCATAGTCTGTTCCAGTCTCTTCCACAAAATTCTTTTTTTTTTCCACTCTCTCTCTAGAAGAGAGATATAAACTACTCTGGATTCTAGTATTCAGTTGCTCCAGCTAACAGTCATAAGATAGCTTATAGCTTAAAAAAAAAAACCAAAAAATAATAACAAAATAAAAAATGCCTCAAATTTTAATGCTACAGGAAGCATCTAATTCACAAAGGAAACAATATATTGAAAGTCTGAAACCACTGAAAAGGAAAAGAGAAACACCATCATTTTAGTGATCTTTGTTGTTTGCCTAAGATGTGTCCTTCACGGACTTGACTGGCCCCAAAAGGATTCAACACAAATTAATAACTGCTAAACTGCTTCTGATCTGCAGATCGTATTGTCCTGCTGGCAGATCATGCATGGTGAAGAGCTGATACAGGATAGTGAAACCAGCAACGAACCTGAGAAAATTGAGAAGGTGCAGCTGGAATTTAAATGGACAAAAAGCAGCCTCTAAAAAAGGAAAGGCAAAAGTAAAGGAAAGAAAACAAATACGGGAACAGACAAAACCTAAACGTAATGATAACCCCAACAAACACAGTATACTTCCTCCAAAATGTGTGCATGAAGTTTTGAGCATGTGGTTATCATCAGATTAGCAAGAACATGAAATAGAATAATGCCAGTATTAATTACCAAGAGTACTAAAATAATGTTTTATCTTTGATGCATTATATTCTCATTCAGAGGTATTTAAACCCTGATTAAATGGAACCCTGAAACATCCATGGAGAGTCAGATTGAATCATCCTTCAGGAGACAAGCACTACATGTTTTCATTACATTTCAATTATGTAGCCTGTCCAGATCTTAAGGATTTACACTGGGTTTTTACTCATATATTTCCTTACAGTTGGACATAGATATAATGATGACAGTGCAGCAGACAAATGTTGACAAAAAGAGGCAGCAAAATTTGAAGCAATCCCTTTGTTTGCTTACCTATGGATACAAATAAAGGCTATTTTTTTTCTTAATTTATGACAAATATGCTGATTTCTGAAAGATGTGTTTTAGAAATGTTGATTAAATCTCCTACAAATGAAAACTGTTGTTTAAATCTCTTACATATGTTTACCTGAGTACTTGCATCAATGAGACACAGTAGCTTAGATCTGATTCTGAATGTGTAATTTGTCCAGGACAAAAAAAAAAAAAAGTTTTTCAGAAAGTTTGGAGCTTTCTTAATATAATGTAGAAAATGCTTAGAGAAGTGGAGGGTAATCTGGTGAAAAGACAGATGAAATCAAGATACTAAGGGAAAGATTGATCACAAAGCAGAACTGCAGAGAAGGAAGATGAAACACTAGAAGCAGATAAGTTTATCTAGTGAATGTATAGAGGAAGGAAGCAGAGAAGATAATAGATCTAGAGACAAAGACAACAGCATGGTAGCTGAAGAGGAAGGTTGAGAGATGATTTTTTTTGTCTCAGGTGTTCACTTGTTCTTCTAATATTGGCAAGGCAATGGTGGAAAAGCATTTACTGCAGCAGGCAGGAAAAAAACCAAGACACCCTCTTAGTTTTACAACTAAAACAGCAGACTAGTACTCCTGAAACCTGCAATTTTGCTTCCTGGCTTTGTTTGAAACTTCAGTTTTCTTAGGCAAGGCAATCACTACTCTCTTCAGTTTCCTATTTATAAACTAGGGTGATAGTATTTATTTTCTGTCATTTACTTAACTTGGTTGCCTGAGTTACGACAGGACCCATATCTCAATCTGTTCCTGCCTAGAGGCTGGAAAAATAGCCTGCTTCCAACTGGGACTGTTACATTGCAGTTTTGCAGTAACCATGGGTAAGTAAGGCAGAGAGGAACAGAAAAGCAAAAGAAACTGACAAAAGTTTTGATATCAGGAACTGAAAGTGACTACTAAAAAATACTTATCTGGGTCCTTTTATTTTCTTTCTGATCCTATCAAATGTACTCAAGGCACATTTCAGCTTATTTTTAATTTATTCCCTTGAATCTTACTTTTACTTCAAAAGAAAGTGGTTATTCTCATACAAGAGCTTGGGCTTTCTGAAAAACACCGGCTCTAATCAGCCTTTTGATAAAATCGTAAGAACTGAAAACATTGAGAGTTCCTTTTGTTTTAATAACCTTTCTTGAATATTTATTTCTCATTTGAATACTTATCATCAATAAAAATTAAACCCTTATGTTTCTGAGGAGTGCGAGCATATTTGGGATTAAAATGAGTGACATCCCTCAAAAATGAGGGCTTTTGAAGGGTTATCTTTCTTAAAGCAGTGCTCTTTCTGCAAGAGTATTCTGAGTCCAGCATGCTACACAACCAAGAAAACAAAAGAGAGAAATTCTTTAAATGAGAAGCAGAACTGGGAAGAAGATTCTGTTTGGATCATCTGCATTAGCAGTTGTATAACTTTAACTATTCACAACACAAAGAAAATGTTTGAGTTTCTAATATAATTAACAATTCTTTTAAGCAGTGGTTTAAATTATAGTTCTTGTTAATTTTCATTATTTGCTATTTGCCTGTGCAAATAAGGTGTTTTCAGAAACAGTTTGCTGAGAAGCCTGCAAGGAGATACAGGATTGGAATATATCACACACATGACAACGTAAACCATAGAAAAATATGGACAAATAGCAAAGACAAATGTACCCTCTACAGCATTAAAGTTACAGAATGCCTAAGATGAGGAACAGCTAATATAGGAGAAAATGCTTCATAATTTGGAGAAAATGTCTAAGTTAATAATTTGCGGGTGAAATGTATGAACTTTGTAACTATTCAACTAAAGTTTCATACCAAAGCTAGATGCTCTCCTGGACTTTATTTTTTTTCCTTTTTAATATGGAGATAACCACAGGCATTTATTAAAATTGATAATCTTCCATTCAAAGACAGTTCCTGTTGAGTTGATATGGCCTATGTTTCTTTCTATATAAGCCATTAATTAAGCACCTGAAATAGAAATATTCTCAGTGGCATGGCCAAGGGATGTGAAGTTGTCAAATGGGGCTCTCTAAGCCATTTTAGAGAACAGAAGGACATTGTGCCTAGACACCAAACCACAAACAAATCTCAACAATGGGTAAATTGTGGTAAGGTACAAGGCACGCATATTTTACCATGTTGTCTTGTGCTGTTTGTGGTGTCATTTAAAACAAAGAGTACTTGTGGGTTAAACTGCTCAAAACTCCATGCAATTAAGCTTGGCCTCTGCCTGGAAAACTAAGTCCTGGGGACACTCGCCGTGTTAGAAGCACAATAAAGATCGCACATGATGTGCCTCACGGTGGACCTGGTCCATGGGGATGTCGTACCCACGGGAGCTGCGGAGGGCATGGGTGGAGCAGAGACATCAGGAAGGATGAGGAGCGCCGCGTGGGTGCCGTGCTTGGGTTTCCGTGCTGATGGAGGAGCGTCTGTGCTAACCGGGAAATAAAGAGGCCAGATCAAGTCCTGGCTCAGGATATTTACACCTCCGTGAACTGAGCAACAACGGAGATCTATGCCCAAAGTGGGCAGCGTTCCACTATCATGTTTTGAGAAAGTGGTTGCCTTGTCCTCCCGCTGTGGTTTACAATACATACCCAACACAAGTGTGTACATAATTTCGTTACACACATATATAATACTAACGCCTCCCTGATGCCTCTCCCCTCCCAGAGCAGTCCTCACGGAAGCCTGGCTGTCCAGGGCCTGGGACGGCAGCAGTGCCGAGCTGTAATGCAGGAGGCGCACGTAAGGAGAGGAGGACCCTTCTCTGGGACACACACCCCAGACACTCCCGCCCAGCCCTCGGCAGGTGCCGCTCGGGCCCCACCGCTCTGCCCCGCGGCCCGGCCCCGCCAGCAGCTCGGCCTGCGACGGCGGCGGCCGGTCCCGGCGGCGCTCGGAGGGCAGGGCGGGCCGGCAGAGGTGGCCGCAGTCCCCGCCTCTCCCGCGGGTTTGCCCGGCGAAGGCCGGGCCGGGAGGAGCCGCTCACCGGCGCCACGGCCCGCCGGAGCCATGAGCTCCCACCGCAGCGAGAGCGACTGGCAGGGGCTGCTGAGCGAGGTGAGGCGGCGGGGGGGCCGCGGGCCGGGGCGCCGGGCAGCGAGGAGGAGCGGCGGGCGGGCCCGGCTGCTCCCCGCGCCTCGAGGAAATGCCGGGGAGAGGGGCACAGCCGCCGGCAGGGCGCCCGGCCCGCGGCCGAGCGGGCGGCAGCGGCTGCAGCGGCTGCAGAGCGGGGCGCCGCGCTGGGCCGGTCACGGCTGCGCCGTGTGGCCACGTCTGCCGCTGGCCCTGCCCTGCTCGGGCTGCCGCCGCGGCCCGGCGCTGCTGCGGAGCACCGCAAGAAGGGCCTGCGAACCTCTCCGTGTATTAAGCGCCCTGGCGCTGCGGAGAGCAGCTTCTAGGCGCTGCTGCTGCTGCTGCTGCTGCTGCTGCTGCTGCTGTGGCTGGTTTGAAACCGACGAGCATTCCCTGAGCTGCGGGGATGGCCGGGGCCTCGGGCCCGGAGGAGCAGCGCAGCGCAGCCCAGCCCGGCTGCGGCACCGGCCTGGGCGACCCGGCTGCCCCTGTGCTGTATGCCTTCCTTGGTGACATTTAAATGGTGACATTTATACTGTGGGAAAAAGAATGTAATAGCAGCGTGCCCATGAGCCTCAACAGGTGGAGGATTTTCCAGTTACATGAACAGAAACTTTATTGCCCACTGCATCCCCATTAAAACATCCACAGCGTTTACAGGTACACGTTTTCATGTAGGGTAAGTTAGCAAACTCAAACCAACTTGAGGTCAGTATCATTTAAAGGAGTATTATTAAAGACAAATCTGTTTATTCATCAGACTTATGAAGCAGGCTGGCATGCTTATTTTACATTGCCTTACTGTAAAAATAGTAATTTTATGCTTACAGCTAGCAGATAAAACTTTTGTGCAAATGGCATTGGCGCGGATACTGTCCTACAGTATGATGCACACAGATGAATTCCTGTGTTTTCAGGAGGGCTTTGCCTCCATTATGTTAATTGAATGTAAGGCCTAAAGCCCTGACCTGTCAAAAAGATATTTGAGTTTAGGGTGTTGAACCTGTCACTGTTCTTGGTGATTTCAGTGGGAGTTTGTATGGGCCCAGATCTGTGCTAGTACAGTACTTCCAGAATTGGAGACTGTCTGTGAATACAGTACTTCCAAAGACACAATATGATCCAAGAGAAAGTGAAAAGTGCACTTTTAGTAGCATCTTGGTTGTGCAGTGTTGAATCTGACAGCTCATTTATCAAATGGAGTTGTATTTGGGATGGAGGTGATTTCAGATGGGAGGCAAATCACAAGGTGTATTCAGAGGAGATGTTGCTATTCCTTGCTTTAAATTGTAATTTAGAATTACTTTGGAACTTTTTTACTTTTTATATAGTTAAACCTAAAAATTCTATCCTAAAATTGAATACCTACTTCAGTTTAAGGGCTTCTTGATTGTAGTAAAGTTTAATGACTGTGCTAAGCTACATTCTTGTAGATACTTAAACATAGATATAATTTCTTTTTTTTTCAGGAAAAATTAGAGGCATGGTGACTTACATTCCACCTTTCCTTCCTTCTCTCTATTTCCACAGCAGGCTTACAGCCTGTTGTTCTGGGTGAAGTCTGTAGTATGTGCTGTCAAGATACAGGTTTTCCTCTTTTGCCTTCCTCTTCCTTTGGCTGTTGTACTTCACTCCATGTGTTTTACCCATTATCTCCAACATCCTTATGGGTCTGTGAGAAAGTGGCTCAGACTTCTGAAGTAACTTGTAATAAGTTTTTTTAATTTGCCCTATCCCTCAGTGGTACAGATTTTCTCAAGGCCGCCTAGCTTCAGTGTCTGCTGGGTGATTTTTCCCCTGTGCATTTCATAAAAATCTTGAAATGCTTTCAAAATAGAAGGTAACACAGGCAAGAAAAGACATGGTAGCTCTAAACAAACACTCTCCCGTTGCAGGTGGTAGACAGTTAAAACATAAGATGGGGTTAAAAATCTTGGCGTAAAATAGTCCAGAAGCTGATGGGTTCAGACCTGTGGTCACATATGTTTTCATTTGCATAAGCCAAATCTTCCAGGTTTGAAAGGTAGGAGTTATTGAAATACTTGTCAAAGCAACTGTAACTTCTAAAACTATGGTGCTACAGGTGTTAAGAAGAGTGGTAAGGATGTGTGTTTGGTCCTTATGCACAAACACTTGTACACACAGCATTTATTTTTGTAGGGTGCCTTTTCATTTTTCATAAGAAAAGAAGAATTTTTTTTGTCTCTTTCAGTCTTTTTCTTTATTTACTCTTCTCTTTCCTTTTGACTTTGGTTCCATTTCAGTGCCTTTTGCTCTGTACCCTTTTTCACATATCTTTCTCTGTTTTTATTATGCTCAGCACTAACTTCTTGCTTGTTCTTTTGCCTCCATATACTTTACAGCCACACATATTACAGGCCTAGTGTGCGCCTGGTACTCTGAACAATTTTGCACCACGTGTACCTTGAGCATTCTTTAAACTAACTGAATAGGGTGACGTAGGTAGGAATACTGGGACAAAGCCAACTTAGCAAACACTGAAGGAGCATAAAAGAGTCATTATTTCCATTGAAAATCTCACAAACTGGATGCAGAAAAACTCACTTCAAGAGCAAGAATCCACATTTTACCTGTTCTCTAGCTAAGTTCATGTATTGGTGATGGATGTATGGAGGTGTATATATATATATACACATATATATATATATATATACATACATATATGAAAGATTAATTACTCTGTTGAGTTACCATGTTATTTTTCTGCTGGGGCTCTTGTTTTCCATCTAAAGTTTATGTCACTCAGTGATCCACGTTTAGGGTATTTAAAAGTCAGTGTAAAGTTGTAGGGTGAAGACCTGGTCAGTAACTGCTGGTTTGACACAAGAGACTGAGATGCAGCAAGAATTTTCTTGCTGGTGACCCAAGTCCTCCATAAACCAGTGATCTTCATAAATCTCAAAATACTATCCCAAGAGTACATTCCATTCCTCATCCCTATCCCTGGAGTTGTTCAAGGTCAGTTTGGATGGGAGTCTGAGCAACCTGGACTAGGTGAAAGTGTCCCTGCCCATGGCAGCAGACTTGGAACTAGATGATCTTCAAGGTCCCTCAGATTTGCCAGCCTCTAAAATTAAATCCAATGTCAAAATGCTTCTCTTTCATTTATCACCTCCCACACATTAGAGTGTTTAGTGTATTCTGTTTACAGCTACTCATTTGTGACTGTGCCTCCTACAGCTAGTTTGAAGAGATGTAATTTCTGTTTAATTTTTCATTCACAAGAGGCTATTTCTTGGTTATTGACTGTGTATGGTCTTCAGCAGCACAGAGGGAGGTGATATGCTTATCTCTTGAGCTCCCTTGCCTAGAAAGTTTGGACTTACCAAACTGTTGAGCAGTAGTTCTAGTTGAAATAGCTAGATTTTAACATGAGACATGAGTTCTGAAGGGATACCTAGCCTGCTTGTAATTGCAGAGCACACCTTTCCCATTGGTTGTACAATTTTTTATGTGGGCAAGAGAGAAGAGGAAGGAAAACTGGTGAGATTTTGATGTTCATATTATCTCTGTCATGTTTACTTCTCAAACAAAGCATGAAATGTAATTTGCCAAACCTCTGTGAGGGGACCAACAGGCTGTGGAGCCACTAGTTTAATAGCTTTTCTTAATGTGCACAAATGCAAGGGCTGTAGGGATGAGCAAAGTGGAGCGGATACTCTGAGGTCTCTGGTTGGTTGGGTTGGCATTGTAATGACTTTGACATTTGCAAAATGCAGTGAAAATGTTGAAAGAGCTGGCATTGTGATTTACTGCACTCCAAAATTCTCTGGAGCTGTGGGGGAGTGCTATGAAGACCTGCATGCTGGACTTTTGGGCAACTAAACAAGTGGTTGCTTTTCATGTTTCCATGTTTCAGGTTGGAGTAAGAGATCTGCAGGGATGTTGTGAAACAAACAGAGAAATTAATAATGTTATCTGATGTACAGCATACAAAACTTCTGAAGTCTGGGCCACATCGCACAGTAGTGTAAACTACTAAATTGTGGTATTCCTAAATGGCTGGTGAAGATGGTGTGGTGTAGTATTGCCATCAAGACAAGACATGGTGTTCTAAGGAGCTGCTTATATCACTTCTATCATCAGTGGGTGATACCAGCCTGCTTTGTGTTTCAGCAGCCAGGAGGCAGCCAGTGGAGCAAGAGCTGGGCAGCAGGAAAAGCTGAGTTGATATGGTGGGATAAAACCAAGGTCACTGCATTATTTCAGATTTTATCAGAGATAAATCACATCAGGAAGTGAGATGGCAAGCAAATGGCCAATAATTGTGCATTTTTCTAGGTCTGAGTGCTTGACTCCTTCAGATAACTTAACAGTTTAATCTGAAGTCAAGGGGAGAAACATTATAGAAACACAATCAACAAACATCCCAAACAGTGAGATTGAAATGCATTTTGGGACCCTTGGGTTTTTACAACAGAATTGTCTCCAAGACTACAGTCAGGAGAAATTTGATAAAACTTAAGGCAGTTTGGTAGCAGCTGGTTCTCTTGTTAAAAGATGGTGAGTAGACTTCATGGTTTCCCAGAGAGCATGGTAGATGATAGGTTTCAAGGCCCAATGTAATTTAGTAGCCCTTCAGTATTTGAGGATGCAAGGCCCTCAAGAGTCAAGAAAAGACAGAATATGATCCACAGTGATTCCAAAGAACAGACTGGAGATAGTATCTCTGCTTCTACTCTCAGAAAATTAGATGTTTTCCATGAAATTAATTGTCATTAAATACCAAAATATAGGCTAGTAATTTGTACAAATTAAAAAAAAAATCTAATAGGAATTCAGTGTGTTTGTTGGTTTAGAAAAAGAAAGTCTAAAACCTTGACCGTGTCCCAGCTTCATCAGATTATTAGACCATGTCTACAGCGTCATTAATGAGATCTACCCAGATTTGTGACTAAAAATAGCAATGGACAAATAGTAAGTGTTCGATGTAGAGGGTCACCTTGGAGCACTTACACTCTCCTGTAATGTCAGTCTCTTTTTACTCAATTTCACTAGAGTAGTCATCTGGCTGTAGAGCAGTTCAGGCAGTAATGTAGGCTGTCATATATATTCCTTTAATTATTATGTTCTTCCTTGTAGCAATTATAATTTACTTTATTGCAGATAACAGCACATTGGCAGATAAAAGCCACTAGACAGATATGAAAAGTTGTACATTGTAACTTTTAGATTGAATGTGTAGCAGCTGGTTCTCATTTAACTTTGTTTTTTGAATTCATAGATTATTTTGTACCAATAATTAAAAAGAAACAAAAGATAATATGAATATTTCACAGTAACTGTAGTGCATAACAGAATTCACTTCTTTGTCTCACTGATAAACACCTGAGATGTGGGCTTTCCTTCAGTTGCAGGGGAAGAAGTCTGTATGAGTGAATGCCAGAAGCATCTACTGAATGCTTTTTTTCAGACTGTTTGAGAAAATTTGCCTTATTGCTCTCATTGCTCCAAAACAACTTGTCACACTCCTATGTTCCTTTTGACAGCATACCAATTTTGTTGCACTTATTTGTCTATATAAGGGAAATTGCTGATGGGACTCAGTTATTTCCCTGACTAGAACCCATTTCTGGTATACAGCTGTTAGGTCATTTTATGGCCATTATTGCTACATTGTTTTTTAACATTCAGAAACAAATATATTGAATAACCTCTTTGAGGTCTGTCTTTGTGAAATTTGGTTTTCCTTCAGTAATGGTAATGGCAACTGCAAACATAGCCCTGTTGAATAATCAGATTCTACAGAAATGCTCTGGCTTTATTGTTTCTTGTACCATAAGCCCATGGAAACAAATTATTATGTTATTACTGGTTTTATTGTATTTATTTGAGAAAGTCAATATGTGTAAAAGGCAAAAATTACTTCAAAAAGTCTTTTATGTGGTCATTTTTGTAGTAAAATCCAAACAGTACATTGAGGAGAGACGCCAATATCATCAGTATTTAGTTCATCTAGTTAAAACAGATTTTAAACAAGGAGGCCATTGTCGGAACCCAGAAAGTCCCTTGGACATTTACGGGCTCACCCCAACCGGGGGTGAGTTCCAACAGGCCATCTTTATTCCTTTATTGAGACTCTGAATATTACTGCCCCCACAGTCTGTTTATGGTTCATTATCCTCAGGCTAATAGGTAATGGAGAATTCCCCAGCCCCTGCCAGTGCTGCTGTAAAAGGTGAAACCTTCTCAAATGCTCTGAGTGTGTCCTTTGTAGAGGGCTGTGACTCATGGCAGAAGCAAGATTTGTTTGCTGCTAGGTCTATATTTCCTGCTGGGTAAGTACTGGGTTTTACAGCCTAATCCACATGCTCTGGTTCACTCCTGACTCTCATACATGGTTTCATCCAGCAGCACTTGAGGCGAGGCTTGCAGGCACCTGCAGTACTGGGGGTGTATAAGGTAAGATGTTTGGCTTCTTTCCACTCACATTGTGTGCGTGGTATAGGGTGCTCCACTCCACACAGGTGTTGGCTGGATGGGCCAGCTTCATTCTTCATGGGATTCTTCCTGGTAAAGGAGCAGGACAGGTTACTTGGTTCAGGGATTAGGCTTTGGGTTGGGGTTTTTTTAAGTGATTATGAGGTTTGCTTTTACTCATTTTTATTTGCAGCTACTCTATCAGACTGCTAATATTTAAAAACAATTTAGCAAAGGCTTGCTTTAGAATTACTTAGGGGATGAAACGGGGAAAAAAGAAGAGAGATTGACAAATATTTCACTGTAAGGGAAGGAATTACTTTATCAAGTTTGAAGCAGTTTACTATAATCACTTACTGACAATGTTAAAGTTTAGCTTCTCATACCTTTCAGTTCTTTATCAGGGGATTTGACATTTGTGTAAGGTATCAGTAAGGACATAAGTACATAGGTACACTTGCCTTTGTTGATGCCAAGGCATCATAATCCAGAAAATTTATGGCAGGATTTCAACTTCAGTACTGCCAGAAATAAAATTAATCCAAGGTGGAAGTGTCCTTTTTGAGAGTTCAAATCCTTCTTGGAACTGCTTTTCTCATTTCCTTCCCACTTTTTTGCAACTAAGCATTTACCAATTTTGGAAAAGGTTGTCTGGACTAATATACCAAACTGATTTTTTCCTTTCTCATTGACTTCAAACTGAGGTTAACAAAGTTAATTCCAAGCAAGTAGTACATCCAAAGAATGATTTTTGTCCCAAAGAACAGCACTGACTTGAACAGTATGGAAGTGCTGATGTTTTTGCTTTATGCAAGAGCCCATAATGACAAAGTATTCTTGTCAGAGGATATAATGAAACTGTAAATTGTTTTCATGACTGCTATGGTATTTGGTCTCTTGCAGATCACATTCAGAAAGTATTTAGAGCCACATCATATGTCAGTAACATCAGAAATAGAAATACATACTTCAGCATGAGCAGTGTCAAGTGTTGGGTAAATAAGAATCTGCTGATCAAACATCATGTTAAGTAAAAGTTACCTGAAAGTTCTGATAGGTAACATTGATGATGACATACATGTTACTCTTCCTTTTCAGTGGAGAAAGGCAGAAGCAGATCAGACTAATGCAGAACAGCTAAGATTTGCAAGTTCTACTTTGCATGACCACTTCACATGAGAAGTAATGGCTGCAGAGGAAGGCTCATCTCTGCTTTTCCTCCCCTTTTAGGTGTTTGCAGCATTCCAGCATTATTTCCATTTTTTTGCCTGAAATGAGCATATGCCTGTAGTATCACAGCATAATTAAGTTTCTTTTATGTGTGGCATTAGGGCATCACACTGTAATTGTTTCATAGGCAAGGTAAATGTTGGTTATTGTTCCTGCAGCCCCTTCTGCTGTAACATAGTCCCATTTCAGTGTCCAGTTGGGAGGATGAGCCTAGAGTACATTGCTGGTAGTGGGGAGAAGGATGGCAGTGGGAAGTGAAGCAGGAATGATTGGTTGCTACCTGGGAGCTGGATATTGTGAACACATGTAGAAAAGGGATTTTGCAAATGCTTCTTCCTTCTAGCAGCCTTGTCAGGGCTGCTGGGCAAATTGCAAGGTTCCTCATGCTATTGCATATAAAGAAAAGAATGAGAAACTCAAATTGGTAAATTTTTGTAAGTCACAGTGAACATGTAGCCTTACAGATGGATTTCAGGCTTTCTATATGATGTATCTTCCCCATGACTGTCATTAATAAGTTAAGACAACTTGTGGCAGACTTTGATCTTGTGCGGTCTTCCAACTTTTCACAGAAGAATTGAGCATCTTGTACTCAGTACTGGCTTGGGTAGAAATGGCCTGTTACATGTATGGGTTTTTTCTCTTCTGCAGTATCTGGTATGCAAAAGGAAACTTGAAAGTAAAAAGGAGGCATTGCTCATCCTTTCCAAAGAGCTGGATACCTGTCAACAAGAAAGAGACCAGTACAAACTTATGGCCAACCAGCTGCGGGAACGACACCAGTCTCTGAAAAAGAAGTATCGGGAGCTGATTGTAGGTTGTTCTTTATGAAGACTGTATAACTGGGGGACAAAGGTGAACCTCAAAAAAAAATTGGAAAGCAGTCCATAGTGGCTGCTGTAAAAATGTTTAGGTACTTGTTTGCAGTAGTCCTGCCGTTACACAGCCCTGATCATATTATTACTCATTTGTTCTGCAGTGATGAGGCAGTGCTTTTTATATAGGACACAGAAATGCAGTGCATGCTCTGAGGAAATTAGTTTCAGTGATAATTCCATTTAAAAACTGACTGTGGTATTAGTACTCCACAGCAACTTAATGTACCAGTATGAAAATTAATGCAACAGAAATTTGTAATGAACTGCTGTTCTAGAAATGTAAACAAATCTTCAACTTTAGAAATTTTTTAATGTTAAAGTTAGTATTACTGGTATTAATCAGCAGCATTCTTAAAAATTGGTAGCATTTTAGTTAAAATACATGTTCTACAATTAGATTCACAGAATTAATATAGTTTCTGTTTTCATAAATAAGCTGCCAATAAAATATATCTGTTTATTTGTAGGATGGGGATCCATCACTTCCACCTGAAAAGAGGAAACAGGTAGGAATTTTTTTTCAACTGATATTATTTTTCTGCTACAAAAGTACTTTGCGAAAGAATAAAAATATTAATTAAGAGATCTGGTAAAAAAGCAAGCATTTCTGAATATTGAAAAGCTCAGTCTTTAAATTGTGAAATTCTGCTTTTGTCTACACATCTCACTGTGAAATACCTGAGCTATAGAATATATGGCTACTGCTTTCGTGTGTTCACCTGAGACTGAAATTGGTCAGTGTACAGAGACTTGAGGTTGTTCTCCTTTTTGTTAATTCTTCCATATTGAGTCCTAAAATGTATTTGTGACAGGACTTATCATACTTAAAAGTAAGCTGGGAATGCATTGTCTGCCTTCCATAATTGTTAATTTATTGTTGTGAGGGCTGTTTTCCATTAAGTATTCTCCCAGGCCACTTGACTCTATGAGTTATAAATGGTAAAACAATGATAATTGCATTTTAGGGTTCCCCTGAAAAACTTTTTGCCTGCTTGCATGCATTTTTGTTCCTGGATATCCAGAGTGTGTCCCTGTTGTGGAATGTTGGTTGTCACATCTTAAAATTACCTTAATTTTTAGAGAAAAATGGCACCCAAAACTCAATTTGTGGAGCAGGGAGATGAGAACAACCTAAAAGAACAAAACTGTTCCTGTAATTGCTAGTTTTGGAAATCTTTTAACTATGTTTAAAACATGGTTATTGCATTCTGTTAATGGATCAGAAGTTTTACTCATCACCCTTTCCCTGATAGTTTGCATGTAGTTCTTACTATTTGCTTAAAATTTTATGGCTTAGGGTTTTGGTTGCTTTAAACTAAACTTCCAGAGGCAATATAATTACTCCTTCAGGCACTTATACAAATAGCTGCCAAGAAGTCAGTGGCTCAGTGTAGAATAATTTAACTTCCTCATTATTTAGCATAATTTATTTGCAGTTCTGTTATTTCAACAGAATTCTAATAAAACTTTATGACCAGATACAAGTTTTTGCATTCTGAATGTTGCTGAGGAATATCCAGTTGAAAGAAAAAAACCAAAGCAGTGTATGGATCATTACAGAGGATGATCTGTAGGATCGGTGTAGGAAGGGGAATTTGCCATCCCATAGCTCTTCTAATTAATCTTTCATCTTTCAAAACAAATAAAACTGACAGTTGTTTCTGAAATACTAGCCAAAATCAGTCTAAATTCAGAAGCTGTGATTGTATTAAGTTTTAGCAATTTGTCTTACCAGGGCAAGTGCCTGAAAAACCTTTAATAATCTACCTAGGACTAATTTTTTTTTTCCTGAGGAAGTTATGTATTCATGCTAGGTAGCAGTGAAAGAAAGAAAATGGGGTCATTGATAGGTTCCCCCCTAGAACAATATATATGTTAGGTTGTACAGTAGTAGACTGTTAGTGTACTTCTTGAGTTTTTATTTTCCTGAGAAATGTGTCTGTAGCATAAAAGGTGGATAACCTAGAGTAGTTAGTGCAAACTTTCTGAAGAAGAGTATAGTTTCACCTTGAGAAATGCATCAGAGAATAATAAAAGAAAGTTATTAATATTTTTTCCATTATTACCATACCTACATTTCTTAGCATTTTCTCACCTAAGAAAGAGTGAAGTTTTCTCTCCCTTTTGTGCTTCTTCCATTCCTTTTTTCCTGGAACCCTAGATGCATGCTGGGAGAACTTTGTGACCTCAGTCGTTTTATGAAAGGAGACCCTGATCCTCCAATGAATTCTACACAACACAAAAGTGCATACTGTTTTCATGGTCAGAAATAAGATGAAAACACGATATGCTTAACAGTTTGCTATGTGTTGCATTGGTTGGCCACAACTGAGAAATTACTGCTTATTATTGAAATTCCAGTCTAGAACCTTAAATGTAGTAGGTGGGTTGGAATTGCTACTGTCTTCTTCTTCTTTTCTTCATTTTTCCCCTTTATTATCAATTATGTTTGGTGACTGCTTAAAATGTCTTGTTTTCCAGCATGCCTTCTCATCCTGTTTTCCAGCACAGAGTTTTCATAGTTTTTATGGAAATATCACGTAACCAGGCATTTTCTGTCAGCAAGCAGCTAACTCAAAATCTGGTTTTGTAAAATTGTTACTTAAAGGCATCTTAACATGCAGGGCTCTGTAGTGTTTTCCCTCTCAAAGCTGTGTTTGCATCTCAGATCTTTTCCAAACGAAACAATTCTACGATACTATGATGATTCTATCCAAGGAGTGATCTATGTGTATCACCTTCTGCCAACCAGCAGAAACAGAAAGTGAGAAACGGTGCTACAGAAATCTCTATTTCTACTGTAGATGTTTCACCATTAGTGTTGTTCACAGCTTGTGAGCTGTCAGCGCTTTCCTGGCCCTTCATGCCTATGTGGTTGAAGGTAGTTTTATAATGTCTTACAGTGTCAGGTGTAGAGTAATTTTTGGATAAGTAGTGGAGGGGCAAAGTGTTTCAGGACAATAGGAATTAGGAAGAGCATGTTTTATGTTAAAATTCATTCAGACATGTTTGTAATGGTTTAATCCCAGCCAGCAGCCAAGGCCCACACAGACCGTCACTCACTGCCTCACCAGGGCAATCAGAGAGAGAATCAGAAGGGCAAAAGCTATGGAATTTGTGGGTTGAGATAAAGATAGTTTTATAGGAAAAGTAAAAGCTGCTCATACAAGCAAAGCAAAATAAAGTAAGAAATTCATTCATGACTTCCATGGGCAGGCATGTTGTTCACCCATCCCTAGGAGAGCAGGCCCTTTCAAGCATAATGGTGAATTGGGAAGACAAATGCCATCACTCCAAACAACCCCCCTGCCTTTCCTCTTTCTTCTCCCCATTTTATATACTGAGCATGATGTCACATGGTCTGGAATATGCTTGGTAAGTTTGGGTCACCTGTCCTGGCTTTGTCTCCTCCCAACCTCCTATGTACCCCCAACTTCCTTGCCAGCACGGCAGTACAAAAAGTAGGAAAGGCCTTGGCTCTGTGTAAATCCTGCTCAGCGAGAACAAAAACAGCTCCATATTATCAGCCCTCTGTTCAGCTCAAATCTAAAGTATAGCCCCATATCAGCAACTGTGAAGAAAATGAACTCTACCCCAGCTGAAACCAGCACAATGATAAACAATAGACACTCCCCTTTTTGAAAGACATGTTAAAATATTTCCTTGTATTCATATCCTCTGCTGAGCATCCTATATAAATAGAAATTCTGCTATTCTACAGTTCTGCAATGATACATATTTATATGCATTAACTGTGATACAGGACATTTCAATGGAAGTTTACTAGCTATCTGTTGGCCAGTGTTGCTGCACTGGGAAACTTAAAAAAACACAGATTGGATTTCTAGCTTAATATATACTGCCTGTTATTTTCATCTACGTCGCTTAAATTTTCTGTATAGCTTCAGTTTGGGAGAAGCTTTGCCATTAAAATAACAAATCAATGAATCCTTTGACCTTCTATATGAAATTGATGTTCTTTTAATACAAATGCGATCCTTTGAATAAACAACAGTGAAGTAAAATGCATGGTTAGGAAAACAACTGTTCTGGGCCACAGTCCTAAATATGCTTTCCTTAATTTGATCTAGTGAGACCACTCAGTTGGAGATAGTGGGTTTGCACTGGGGCTCTGTGCGAAGAATAAAGCTGCAATGCGTATGTCACTGGGGAGGTCTTAGATTTGTATTTTAAATGTATAAGAAATCAAATTAAATGGAACTGAACATCACAAGATCACAGGAGAGTTGAAGTGGGAAGACAGCTCTTGAGGTCAATTAGTCCAATCTTCTTGCTCAAACACGACCACCTAGAGCAGGTTGCCCATTTTCAGTATGGTTTTGATTCTGTGTGACTCCACAGCCTCTCAGGGCAACCTGTTCCAGTGTTTGAGTGCTCTCATAGAAAAAAGGGTGAGTGGGCAAGGCCCTTCCTCACCTTGCAGTCCTTTCTAAGTAGCCTGTATCCCTTCATTGCAGCACTCCAGCTGTGTGAGTTATCCCACCTATTCTCCATGATCCCAGAGCTTGTAACTCTGTAACTGCACACAGTCTTCAAACTCCTCCTGTTTATGCCCCCTGCTACATGTGTTAAGAGACCTTGGAGGGGCATCCGAGTGTGCTGGTTCTGTGGTACAGGCTTAGAGCTTTCCTACAAGGTTGTTTGTTCTATGGTAGTCTCCTTCTGTACAGAATCACAGAATAATGAGGTTGGAAGAGACCTCTAAGATCATCAAGTCCAACCTATGCCCTAACACCTCAACTAGACTATAGCACCAAGTGCCACATCCAGTCTTTTTTTAAACACATCCAGAGATGGTGATTCTACCACCTCCCTGGGAAGACAATTCCAATACTTTATTATTCTTTTGGTGAAAATTTTTTTCCTAATATCCAACATACCTTCCCTGATGTAGCTTGAGACTTTGTCCTATTATTCTGTCAGTTACATGCCTGTGGTCTAAGGAATTACACTTCAGCTCAGTTGCTTTGTGAATTGCTAAGTCCTTTCTCTTCCCATCATCCCAGACTCTTGGCTTGCCTACCTATCCTAAGCTTCCTTATTCCCTCCCACATAATTTCAAGAGTAAAGCTCTCCTTTTGAAGTTCTCCAGCCTACTGCCAAAGACACTTTTGCCTCATGTGGATCCTGTGTCTCCCAGGCAGCTCTTGAGCCTTAGAGAGGATCCCATGGTCATAGAAGCGTCTTTGAGGCTCCCAGTACTGAGTCCCATAATGTAATTGTGACATGTTCCTAGTACAGAACACAGCTTGATGGTTAATCTTCCTACCAGCCAAAAAGGCCCACCAGAGAGCCTGAAGGTCACGGCCCTTAATGCTGTTACAGTTATCCATAGATATCCTAAGGTGATTAGTTCAAACCAAGATTCTGACTGCTTCAAGGACCGTTGGTATCACAGTAACATGGTACCCATTCACTAAGATATTCCTCAGCTTGTCTCCTGCTAGTGAATATGTCTGTGGGCATGACTTTTTTGGGCAGGCATAACATCTGAAAGACCAGAGGTTCCAGACAGGATTTTGCTGTGACATACCACAAATGGACCCATTTTGATCCATTTCACTTCCAGCTTCTAGCTCAATGTACTTGGCTATCACAATTCACTTCTGAAACAAACTTCAGGAGTTACCTTATGACTGTTCATGACATGATCGTAAATAATGATTAATGTGGCTATTTCTTGTGAATTAATGAATTCAGTAAGTTTTGCTAGCCTTGTGTTAAGGTGCAAAATCTGCATTCAGAGTCCTGTGAGATAAAATCTGTGGATAAAATATACAATGGGGTAAGGAATAATTTTGTATTTATCTCATAGTGGTGCTGTGAATATTAATGTGATTTCCTCCTCTCTACAAAAGGTTTGAAGATGAAAAACATTATGCATGTGCTGAATGTGGACCAGTGCACTTTGCTTTGGTTTGTAAGTGCATGTGTTTGACTCCCATAGCATGAGGTAACAGTTGGAAAACAGTGACATTGTCCTTGCAACACATAGAAAGCAATATTCCCATGGATTTCAAAATGTGCCAGCTCCAAGAACATAGCCAGTAGAGAGATTTTTCTTTCTGGACACTGAAATGTTCTAATCCATTGGTCAGAGCAGGTGGTAGTATGTAAAACCTAGAACTTGTTAGCCACACTAGAAGTCATGCTTTGTGAAATGACACCATTGTTTCTTCAACAAATAGATTTTGCACTAACACAGAATCATAGAATCATTTAGATTGCAAAAGTTCTCTAAGATCATCAAGTCCAGCCATTAACCTAATGCTGCCAAGTCCACCAGTGAAGTCTAGGAGAGGAGAAATGCTCATTTAATAGATGTGATAATCCCTCAGGCCTGATGTGTACAACAACTTCTTGTCTGGTTGATGTGTCTTACCTTAATGGAATAGAGAGACATTTGTGCATACCTCTGCACCTGAGTACTTTCAATAAATATTCTGTCGATTAATTGCAACACTCAAAATGTTGAAGGGATTTTGATTATTTTTGTGCATTATCTCAAAGTTTAAGATATCTTTAGGAGTTCAAAATATTTAGGAGAGGATTTTCTTCTCTTGTTCTATGTCAGGTGACTGCTTGACAAAGCTTTAATTTTTGGTGTTGTTTTTCAGCGTGAAAATACGACCCATATTAAGTGTATTTTCCTTTGTATACCCAGGATCAGTAATTTTAAAAGTCTTCTCTGGTTTTTCATCTTAAAGAGAAAAATACAATAATTTTGGGATTTTATTGCAAGGAAGCTAGTGCTAAGGGCAGTCATCAGTTCCCATATCTTGGAGTGAACAGTGGTAGTTGGTAAGTAAAACAGGTTTTCCTGTATTAATTCAGCCATTGCAATCAAATGAATTCATTGGAGGAGAAACTGCACTTAAATTTGTGATCAGTCACACCCATCAAGTGTGCTGAATGTTTCATCAAACCTTTTTCTGTCAGACCTATAATTCAGTGTTCTTTGTTTGAAGGTGTGGCTGGAACAAACATAAAAGACTGTAAATTGCAATATAGAAATGTTTGTATTTAAAAGTACTTCTAAACTGTAAAGGTACGTTGGAAGTTTCCCCCTCTTCCCCCTTGCCATATTACTTTTTCAGGGAGTATCCTAAAGGCAAAAAGTTACTGATTTTCCCCCTTTTTTAAAGTGTTGAATAAGATTTATGTGCAAAAGAATGGAGAGCTGTATTAAAGACTGTTATTATCCATCATGTTTTAAGTGCTGTGAAGAAAAGTAACACTGTGTGTATGTGTAGCCAGATTTGCAAAATGATTAAGGGAGCCAAACTCCAGTGTAGTGCATAATGCCAGGGATGACTATTTGGAGTTACTGGTTTTTTCTCATCAGGCCATTGGTCACTAGTGAGCAAAGATCTGTTGCTGCCTGAGAGACATTTACTGGCTTATGTCAATAAGCATTTATGGATATTTTTGTCAGTATTTTTTGATGCTCATCTGTAGCTAAAAGTGAAGTTCTTTTCCACCTTTTGTCCCAAAAAAAACGTTCTTGCAAATTTTAACAAAGCCTAAGTGGAAAAGGAGGAGGTCTGTGATCCCATCCCATTGCATCTTTGACTCTCTGGTTTGTTCCGATCTATCATGCTTTTTTTCCTTTATGTAATAAAGGTACGCACTTCCCACGTGGCATTCTCAGAGCCATCTTTTTCTCCTTTCTTCTTAGCTTCTGATGGGATTGTTGGCTGTGGTTGCACTTGCATTTGGTCAGAGGAAAAAGGAATATGGGGACAATGTATTATGTCTAGCACTGCAGTGGGGGTTTAGACAGTGCTAAAATCATGCTCCACTGAGAAGGTGGTCGGGCACTTGAACAGGCTTCCCTGGGAAGTGGCTGCAGCACCCAGCCTGCCAGCATTCTGGCTGCCTCTGGCCAACACTTAAGTGTGTGGCTTCCTTCTGGGGCAGTCCTGTGAGGCAGAGGCAGTTGGACTTGATGATCTTTATGAATCCCTTCCAGCTATTCTTTGAGTCTATGATACATGAAGCTTTCCATAACATGTGCATCTAAAACAAATAGCTTGTTGTGCTTCAGAGGCTCCAGAGAACCTGCCAGAAATGGAATGTGGCTAGAGCTCTGGAAGCTTGTCTGATACTGGCCACCTACAGAAACAGCTCTGAAGCAATACTTGTTATTTTGTATTAGAAACATCTGCATTAAGAAGAGGGTAGGAGAAACAGTTTCCACTGCTGTGGGTTGTTGCAGAGGAAAGACAAGATGAGGCAGCAGAAAGGTACCTCTGCATCTTTCCCTCCTTTATTCATGGCTCAAAAACCTCTCTTCATCAGTACTTTACAGTTAGTTTTGTGTGGTATGAGTGAAAAAAGTAAAGTCTTTCACAGTTGCAGGAGTCTTTTAAAGGCTTCACCTAAAATCAAAAGAAACTCTCGAAGAAATTGACTTTAGAGAAGCTGAATTTGGCTAATTTACAGGGAGTTCTGTCTTGCATGGGTAAATGATACGAGCTTTATTGTCTGTTGAAGTAAATAATTTCAGATTTCTGAGTGAATTCTGTGTTTGTTCTATGAATATTGAAAAGAAGTTGCCAAATGGAAAAATGAATTGCCATTGCTGTTGCATAGATTTCTCCCCTTTCCTCAAAAAATATGTGCTTGCAGGTTCACTAAGGCAGTCCTCCATTGTTAGTTTTATCATCTTTCAAGCATATGGTATGTTTTCTTATACATGCCAAAGAAATGGTACCAAGTCCATGTATCAATCAATGTATCCTCTTGGCTGGCTGTCTTTAAGCCTAATAGAGCACTTTGGAAAATCAAATATTTCTCCATCTATCCATATTTAACCAAGAGCTTTAATGAGGTCTTGCCAAAACCTTTGAAACTCATAACAGTCTGAATTATACATTGTATGGAACCTCTAAGCCAGGGAAATGAGTAATTGCTGGAGACTACTTCTGTGACATAGCTTGGTTGTTTCAGTTTAATAGAAGTACAATACAAGGCTTGCAGGAAGGAGCAAATCTATACTTAGCTCATTGTAATGCTCTTGGCATGGTCAAACAAAGCTGGTTTATTTTGGTGTCTAAAAGTCTTTGTTTCAAGTTTCTTCCAAAACCTCTGTCGTGAGTATAAAGCTTTTTGTCACGTTAAGTCATTTATATGACTGACAAATAAAATCCAGCATAGAATTGCAACCCCAGAGAAATGGTTTTAAAGGAAATAAATCTGAGCAGGAAGATTTAGTATAGCAATGGTAATGCCTTTCCTGCCATTACTGTGAGCCAGGTTTTAACTACAGACTGCTGCAATCCTGGTGTTACGGTTGTAAACACTGATTAGTGAGATTGAGTTCTTTCCAGGTGTTGAAATTACATGTGCTATTGCAGTGTTAAGAGTTGTGCCAATTCATCGTAAAAAGGAGCTTTATATATAGAGGTGTTTCAGAGAGGTTTGTGCAAATCATATTCCTTTTAACTAACGCAGGCTTTATTGAAAGTCAACTTTGTTTAAAAAAATTTAAAAATGCATCTAAGCAGTAGCCATAGATTCTTCAGTTTAAATACAATTTCCTGCAAATGTGGGTTCTTTGTTTTCTTTCTTTTCAACGGCCATTAAGAAGTACTTTTCAAAACCATTGATTGAATGTGTTCTGAAGCTCCTTAATTCATTTGTCCTGTGCATGACTATTATACTGTTTGTTTAAGAGATAGGAAAAAGATCAGTCCACCAAAGCGTACATGAGGAATCTTTTGCGTTGCTTGAATAGTTGTTGTCTTGAAAATAAAATTAAAAGCAGCTTAATTTTAGTCCTGTTTTAGCTCTAAATTGGCTATTTATAGGGGTTCTTTTGCTATTACACTCTTCCCCCAAATGATTTATTTCAGTCCTCAGGTTTGTCAGTAGTTTAAAAAATACTTTAATGCTTTTTATCTGAATTTCTTCTGAACTTCTGGTCTCAAAGCATCAGAAACAGAAGCTGTAACAGTGACTTAGGTTTCTTGTTCATCAAGTAGGATGTTGTCAGTTTCTTGAGTTATTTTTCCTGTTTAAAAGTTTGAAGCTATTACTAATTTAGACCAGTTGGAATTTGGAGTTATCTTCTTCAATAGTAATGTACAAAAGTTCTACTTGATGGTAGCTTAATAGTCTAATCCTGCAAATGGTCGTATACATGCATAGCTATGTTCATGTTACTATTCACATTCATGCATTCCTCTTAATCGTTCTCTTAAATGTAAAGCAGGACATGTAGAAATAGTAGTTGTTAGTGAACAAGGACCAAGATTGCAGTAATGGCTATTAGATACCTTGTTGATTTGACAGTGTAAAGGTTGTAAAGATAAAATTCACAAAAACATCCTATTAGACTCATGGGGTAGTACAATCACTGGGTAAAAGAGTCAGATTGAAAAAGAGAGATGTCAGAATAGAGAAATGGGGGAGTTGAATGAGAAGCACAGCAGGTAGGGAATCTAAAACTAAACCTAAAATACCAAGAGAGAACTAGGAAGAGTCACTTGATGAATTACAGTCAGTTAATGCATTGGCCTCTAATCCATGGAGTAGTGTAAATGTGACTTAGTGACACTGACTCATGAGGCTTAAATAAGTCATACTTAGAAGATCCAAAAAATTCTTTTAAAATTTCTTTTCATACTCTTGAGATTTATGGCAATGGATGACACTCTAAGCTGTCCATAAGCAATGTCTTGAAAGGTTGCACCTTAGCCACTGTGATTCTAACTTTCTTAGAAAAGCTGTCTTTCATAGGTTTTTCCTGTGTTGAGTCAATGTTTATGTATTCATGAGACATTTTTAGGGTAAAAATGGAATAAATTTACCTGTAGTATTTGTTCATTTTCAGATAGCATATATGGGAAAAGAGCAGATTGCACTTATTTTTTGGTTAGTGATCAAACTGATGTAATTAAATTGTAAGATCATAAACCAGACTGCTTGCCCTGCTAACTTAGTGGGTTAATGTGAATGACTGCTTTTAACTTGTACTATTGGGTGGGGAGTGGAGTGGTTGGGTTTTAAACTCCAGCTTTCACCTCTGTTTTTCCAGAATCTAGGTGATACCTAACAACAAAAATCAGTTCATATTTGAAATTTTACAGTTGTAGATATCCATGGTATAGCTCCATACAGGGGCAGGGACTTTGGCTGACAACCTCTTTACTGGCTGGAAATCTGCTTTAGATGCTATTAAGGACTTTCATTGTATCATAATTCTTTCTCAGCTGTGCCTTTGTCTAATTATATGCAAGTTTAAAACTATTATTTTGGCAGCTTTGTATAAATATTGTCAAGGTATTTTGAATTTATTTCCTCCCACCAGCCACGATACTGGAACTAGCGTAGATGTTCTCACTTTGTCTCGTTTGGGGTTTGTGTGCTGTTCTGGGAGTCTGTATGCACTCATGCTGTATGTATTTTCTACTCTACAGAAAGATAAAGGAACACAGGTGACTTTCCTTGTTATCTCTCTAATGAAGCATGAAGTCTGGGTACCACCAACAATAAAAGTCGAGATTGTTGGTGGATAAAGAGTAATTCAAGGGTTTATTTTCAAGTGCTACTTACAAGCTCTCCACAGACACTGACTTCTGACTGATACTCATTTTCTAGGCAAATCTTGCTCAACTACTGAGTGAGGCTCAAGATCGAAATAAACATCTTGGAGAAGAGATTGGAGAGCTTCAACAGAGACTGGGAGAAGTACAAGGGGACAATAAGGTATTACAAACTGCCAGTAAATGTCATGGAATGTGTAAACTGGGCTAGAGTTTTGCATTCACTTCTATGAAAACAAAATAATGGGTTACAGAACTTCTAGAATACTTTAATTACAAAAGTGCTTAGAGCAGTGAAACTACAGAAACTATAAAGGATACCATTAAGTGCATCTTATTATGTATTTTTATATGGTGCTTTTTCTCTGTTGTCCTTAACTATGTATTTTGTATTTAGCCTTGCTTTAATGCTCTCAGACTTTCTATGTTCCTTTCTTTTTTTTTTTTTGAAAAAACACCATATTTTATTATTGGTCTTTCCTCTTACAAATAAGTACAGATAAGCATGTGTTCTACATGTGATAATTTCCAGGTTTTTGTACTGAACAGAAAAATTTTAGTAGATGCTGGAGGAGCATAATTTTTCCCTCAAAAAAATGTGGAGTGGTTGATCAGAAACGTGTATAGTGAGCTTTCTATTAAGCCCTCATCCCATTATCCTTACATAACCAATTTATTTCATTGCTAAATTTAGCAAGTTATATGGAACATTACTCAAAATCTGCCATTTGGTATTAATCAAACTCCTGTTGTCTCCATTAATTGAAATATTTAAACTCAAGCCAAATGTGTGTAACATTCACAGCTGGAGCTTTATGCAAAAGTACATTCAGAGATCAAACTAGTGAGAGGTTGAATTGGAGAGTCGAGGTGGTTAACAAAGTAAAAAATTGAAACAAATAATGATAACTCCCTCCTTCAATTACAATTTTAAAATTATAGCATTTTCAAATTTGAATAAAAATGGCATGGCTTTTAATTATTCAGATGGGCTTTGTCTTGTTCCATTTAAGTTTATGTTATGTATTTTCTTTTAAACATAAATATATTGTGATAATGCAAGTTTTTTCACTGTTTGTCACAAAGATCTCCCTTCAAGGTGTTCATAGAGCTGGGAAAGGTTCAAATGAAACCTGAATTTGTAGTACGCGTGGCATTCAGCATAACTAGCTCAACTCTTCAAAAACCAGATTTCCCACTGTTTATTTTCATTTGCATGTTACTGCTTGAACTGTATTACCGTGTATAAGTCAGTGCCTTTTAGTTCTGCAGTACCAATATTATGCCACACAGCCTTTCCCAAGACAGTCCTGAAGAGATAGCAAGGGTAAGTACAAACAGAAAACAAAGGTAGGAAAACTACAACACATTTAAATATCAAGGTTATGTACCTATTGTAGTTCCTTATGACAATACATGACCTTGGTAACACAGAACCTACTTCTTTGTGTCTGAAATGGCACTGTTTAGGTTCACCTTTGTGGGCTAACATGGTATTAGCTAGTTATCTTCATGACATCTGTATTCTCAGCTTGAATTTAAATTCTTGATCCTCAAAATAAGTGGAAAAGTACAAAAAGAGTTTTCTGCCCAGTGTGCCTTTCTCTGAAAGGTGCAAAATAGTGCATCACTAAATACAGAGTGGGAGGAAAGAGCTGCATCAGACACGGATTAATTTAGACTAGGATTTTCATTTTTGGAACACATTCTTCACTCTCTGAGTAAATGAGAAACAGAGCTTATTTTAGAGTCAGGTTGCTGGTTTTCAAAGTGCTTAAAAAAGCATTGGCATCTCTCTGAGGGATTTAACACTCTCCTCCTGTGTCAGATTTCTCTCCCTACAAGCTTCAGTGATAAAATTCTAGGCTTGTTCACAAAGCCATCTCTTCTGCTCATCAGTTCTTCTGTACTGGCAGCTGGGCTACCTCAGGCACTGTAGTCCACATAATGCATGGTATGTACAAAAACAAACAAAAAAAAAACCCATCATAATGTGCTTGTTCTTACATTTTTCCCCTGCATTCTTCTCACTGCTTTTTCCAAAGTGAGGGAGGGCATCCTGCCCAGCTGGTCTACGTCAGCCTTACTTCTGGCAAGAGATGAACAAACAGCTGCTTTTGCAGCAAGGGAAGCTGCTTATGGATGAACAATTCTGCCTATGTCTGAGCAGGGGTGACTCATGCAGGCTTTGTCACTGAGTGGCAAGAGCTTTGCAGGACTAAAAAAGAAAAAAAAAAAACCTCTTTAAATATCACACATTAGTTCTATTGATAAAGAAATGTTTTGATGGCTTGGCTTGTTTTTCACCACTTTAATGTTTGCTACAAGTAGGATACAGTCACTTGGATTAGCAAGAAAACCTTGAACTGGAGATATTTTACTTGTTGAAATCATGTTAAACACGTCATCAGGCAGTAACAAATTACTTGCATTTGGTTTAACTGAAGTAATTTTTTCCTCTCATTTCAAGTAGAATTTTGTTGGCACAAATAATAAAACTTGTTCAGACAGTCTCTGGAAGGATTTGTTGCTGCAGTTTGAAAAATACAGCAGTAGTTAGACTGCACCATTCCAGTGACAGATATCTAAGGCTATTTGTTTTTATAATTGATCACAATCTCACAAGTTCTGACACATGACAACTCTTCTGTCTTTATGGTAGTTATTTGTAAATATTTTTCCTTCCTAATATTTTGGCAGCAATGCTTGGAAACAATTACTAAAGCATAGAAGAAGATAGTTAAAATACCTAATTCTCTTGTGTGAAAGGGTAAAAATGGAAAGCTTAAGAGAAATTGGAGACTTCTGCAAGACAAGATGACTCAGTTGCCTTTACCTGAACCCCTACCCACGCAAAGAATTGCTTTTGTAAGCTGCCAAGAGCTGTGCTGAGTGAGAGAAAGGTGCATGGGAACAATGGCTGCAGTGTTACTGACAGTTCCTTATTGCCAGGCAGACAGTCATTCATGCAGCAACAGGAAAAAGTGTTAAATGGGGTGTGTGTGTTTTGACAGAACTGGGACTTCAGGTAGCATATTTGCAAGTTCTGGTCCACATTTTAAGATTTTGTAAGATAACGGGGTGAAGACAGTTGCTGTGACTGTGGCTAAACATTATGGTTTCTGCCTTCCATGAAGAATTGGTTGTGCTTGTTTCCCTTCTCCTTCTGCATGTTTTATTGATAATCAGGAGTGTCCAACTTTGGTGCAGGCATTGTCTATGGACTCCTAGCCTGCACAGCACCTATCCCAGTGATGCTGGTTTTAGGCATTGTGGGACTGATACAGTGTTGCTACTTTGTAAATAATTATCTTAGCTGAAAGTGATGTAAGAAAAAGCTGTGATGCTAAAATAAAAAGATGGTGTTTGCAGCAGTGGATTGTTTTGGTTAACAATTTATAGGTTCTTGACAAACGGGAGTTTTCTCTGGGAAGGTGCCATTTAATTTAAATCCTTTCAGCTGTGAATGCTGTTTGCTGAATCCTGAGGGGTAGTGTTAACATAAATGAAGTTGAGTGGTCTTTTCGTCAGTGATTTCTGAATGACAGGAACAAAAATACAGCAGCTAGAGGGCAAGTGTATAAAGTTTATAACAAAGCACTAATATATAAAATAAACCCTTAAACCTCTGGCATAACAGTGTCTCTTTGGGTCACAGCATTTTCAGAGAAGAATTTTATAGCAGGTGGTGCTGCCTCATGAGACATTCGCAATGCAGAATTAAACGACTTGGCCTGTTCTACCCTGTCAGCTCACTGATTGGCCAACTGTCTGGAAGAAGCACTCTGCTGTTTTATGGATTGATATTTTACTGTATTTTGTGTATGTTAATAATGCTGCGTTTGCTGGATGAATTTGGATTTTTGAAGCATTCTTTTCATAAGACATGGTTTTTGGGTTTTTTTGCCTCAAAATTGGTAGTAAATAAAGAGTTCTCCTTTAATTGACAGACTGTTTGACCTTGCAAGTTCTAATTGCTTGCAGTTATGTCTTATGCCTCACCCCCTCCTGGGCTGGAGGAGAGCTGGTCATAGTGCATGAGTGACAGCTTTGGTCCAGTTCCCAGCCTGGTGCCAAACGTTACACAGAAGTTTTACTCTGCTGCAGGCTTTGGAGGCATTAATAAAGTGTGATTCCTCTTTCCATTTCCAGATTTTTTTGAACAAGATTGAAACCTCAAAATGTTATTACATTTGTTTTGTGTGGTCTTTGTCACTAGAGACAGATTCTAGAAATTAAATTATCTGAATTAAATAACATGACCACACCTTTTTGTTCATTTAAGCATTTAAAAAAACTTTAGCACTTTAGCACTTAAAAAAATCCAATAGCTATGAAACCATTCTAGGATTTGCTAGTTGCCTTTTTGACTTGTTTTGATAAAGAAATTAATAGGAGTTATATCTCTTAGTATCCACTCAGCCTTACTAACTATGCAGTAGTTTGCACTTCACCTGTAGGGAAAGTGAAATATTTAGTTTGCCAATATTTAGTGAAATATTAGTTTGCCAAAACCAGTTATTTTTACAGCCACAGCTTCCCCTGAACAAGTGAACTTCTTATCGGCACACATTGTACTAGCTTCAGTGACTTGCAGTGAACTGGAGCTGAAATAAGTGGGGAGGATGATTTTGGTAGTCTGTCTTGCATCAGCAGGATTTTAATTGGCACATTGTAGCTATGGTGACTGGCATCCCATAAATACCAAAGATAGATTTTAATGTACAATCTTCTACTTCAGAAGACTGATTTTTTTTCCTAACTCTGCAATATAATGATGTGCATTAATTCCTTGGTGCAGTCAAAGATACAGGGAAAGTCAGGCTGGTTATTGTGGTGGGTTTCCCTGGTCTCTGTGGAGCTCCTAAAGATGAGGCCTAGTTGTACTGAGTATAAACAACTGTAAGTGCTGAATGCTTTATAGATTGGTATTTAATACTCCATGGTCCTTGAAAGGTTGTTGCTCTTTGCTTTGGATATTGCATGTAAATGTGTATTAATTCAAGTCAGACTGTTTTCAGCAGTCACAAGTTCGGAAGTTCATTAGCTGCTTGAGCATTTTGGCTGAGTCTCTTTGTTGGTAGCCCATTGTTTTGCTTTTGACATGAATTAGTTTTTGTGAGTAGACTAAAAAAATAATGCATAAGCAAATGTATTAGCAGCTCTTAATACAAATTCTGCAGTGATGTAGCACGGGGGGGTTTAAGTCATGTCAGTAAAATGAAGCTGGACAAGCCACTTTGTTCCTTTTTATTAACTAGAAAGACTTCTCTGCTGCAGAGAGTTTTAATATTTACGTATTTATGAAGAGGCTTTCTGTAATTCTCTAGTTTTAGTCTGAGTGGAATTAGTTTCTGTTACTCCTAAAAAACATTGACCACATGTCTGTGTTTTCTTGGTCTTTCATAATTTGTATACTCTGATGACTGTTGTTGCAGGGTCTGATTGAATTCCTGTGGATGCTTTGACTGTTCAACTGGATTTTTTCACTAAAAACTGGATTTCACCCTCAGCTCAGAAGCATCCCTCTGATTTAAATAATAACAGCTGTTTGGCAGCTTTACTCTTTCTAATACAGATATACTCTGCTGCTACAGCCAATGTTTTCTTGCTTACCAAATTCTGTTTTTGTCATGGCAGCTCCTTCGAATGACCATAGCAAAGCAAAGACTGGGAGACGATGAAGTTGGGGCTCGCCACTTTGCTGCACATGAACGGGAGGACTTTGTTCAACAGTTGGAGAAGGCTCGAGAACAGGTAGTAATTAAATGGGCATACAGTGTCGTGTTTTACAGAGCTATTGTAGTAGTAAGTAAATAATTTCTGTGCTGTTTGAAGGGCTGATTGATGTCAGAAGTAGTGGTTAGAGTCAATTCCTAATCTCAGGAATTTTTTCTCTAGATTATTGATTCTCCTTTTCTTTTTATTGTCCAGCAACAACTTGTGACAATTGAATATTGTCAATGAATGTCAATAAAAGGTACCTGTGGCAGCTGCTCTCTGGCCATAGAGTGCAATAGGACACAACTTTCCCAGGCATTGTCCTGGGGAAGGCTGTGAGAAGATCAGAGAAAAGAATGAGAAACAATTCTTATCTCCACTTGCTGCACCAGTTGTTGTGCATATGTGGAATGTGTTCTGGAGATTTGTTTACCAAAGGGTGATTTCTTAATTGTCCAGTGGTGATGGTGTTTGGAATCAAGGACCAATTAGGTCAAACTGTATCAGACTGTCTGTAAGGGCAATGGGTTTCTTAATAAGTATAGTATAATAAAGTGATTGATCAGCCTTCTGAGAATCATGGAGTCAATGCTAATCATTACGCGGCTCGGTGCAGTTTAAGCTACAACAGGTACCCTTTAGTGATGGCTCTTACAAGTGTTCAGCAGAGTGTACAGTGGCTGATGTACCTCCTAAATATACCCTCTCAATCAAATTTTCTGTAGAAGTGTTGTTAGTGTCCTCTTCCTCCTGCCTCCAAGCTATTTCTTCTCTTCTGGAAAATTCTCACATCAGACCTATTTCCCTTCCTCAAGTCTGTATGAATGCTCTTTACCATGCAGCATCAGACTTTTTCCCTACCACTGATACATAATTTTATGGACAGTTTTGCAGGTCTGCATTCTCAGCTTTTCCTACACTTATTCTTACCAGTGTCAGTTCCAACTTGAATGAGCCATTCTGTGATCCAGGAATTTCTAGTTTTTCAGTCTTCCCTCAATTGCAGCACCACTGTCCCTTACTGGAAAGGCTGTTGGTCTTCTTCCAGTGTGATCCTCCCATGCTAACTTTGTAACCAAGCTTATGTTCTTTCTGCTTGTCACCCAGCCTCTTTTAAATGGTGGTCTGTTGTCCTTCTTGGCTTATCCGTGTTTTCTAGGATGTAGGTGGAGACTTCTGTCACTGCAGACTTTTCTCACACTCAGTTTCATCTTCTTGGAAGTTTGAAGCTCTTTGTCGTTGAGTATCTTTCACATTGGAGTTCACTCTTTTGCTTAATAGCACAGTTCATCCTGTTGCCTCGATGTTTGCTTATTTTTGTACTTTTTCAGTTCTTATTCTATGGAACCTCATGGCTCAAGTCCCATGATTAGTGCAAATTCCCACTTACAGGCTTTTTGACAAGGCTTGTTCACTTAATTCTTGGAGTCCTAGAAATTATATGATAAAACCACCTTAATATGTTTATAGAACAGAATTACAGTAGGGATTGAGATTTCTTTTGCTGTTGCATTTTAATTGTTTTTTAGAATTTTTTTCCAAACGAATCTAACTGGTAAAATTACTTAACTCCAAGTTAATGAAATATTACTGAAATTGAGTAAAAATACCTGGGGTTATGAGCTTTGAAAAGACTTTCGACTGTCCAAAATGAACACTGTTCAAACATGTGATTGTTGCTGTTTTCAGGCTGGGTCGTATGTTAGCTATTGTTTAAATTTATACTGATACAGCTCTCCTTTCTTCTCAGATTGAGACTCTGAGATATGATCTTCAGGCTGCACTGGATGAGTTACAGGATGTGAAAGAGGAACGCTCTGTTTACCAAGATAAGTCTGACAGACTAAACCAAGAGTTGAATCATGTCTTAGGAGGGCATGAAAACCGTATCATTGACATAGATGCTCTATGTATGGAGAACAGGTGAGTGCATTACTGTTTCCCTAGAAAAACAGTGTGTTGTTGTAATAGGAGTATCAGGAAGTCAGTCACAACACAACTTTAAAGAAAATATATCCAAGAATAAAATTTAAGAGATTTTGGAAATTTGTTTTGCCTGTTTTATTTATACTGTAACTAAGCATTAAATAATATTGAGAAATCTAGGCTACAGGAAATTACCAATGTTGTATTTGGCTACAGAGATGCCAGTGATGTTCCCAAATAAAGCTAAACAAGGAAACGGAAGAGAAGACCTTTTTATTCCCATCACTGCATGGCACTAAAAGCAAGAATATTAAAAATTTGTGTGTTCAGAAATGCCCAGTGAGCTGTAGTGGACTAATCTTGAATTGGAAACTTCAAGGGGACTTCGAGTACCCTGGGTTGCAGTTAAAAACATAATTTTCTGCACAGAGAGTGGTTGTCAGCATGGAGTGATTTGCCAACAAAAGTTGCTGGTGAAATCGCCCATGTAGATATTCTTGCTGGTTTCTTGGGAAAATAATGTGTTTTATGGTCTCTACTAAGGATGACAGGCAGAAGTCACTGACAGAGCCATAAGCAGGTATGTCCCTTAATGTCAAAATTACCTTAAAGTGAAATAGAACTTTTAAGACAGTTTGCATTTACAAAAACCTAAGCTTTAGGCAAGAAAGTGTACTACCAAAGGCGTTACTTCTTCCCCGCAGCTTCAGGGTTTTTTTTTTTCCTGTTTTGTGTGGCCTACAGAGTTCTGTATCAATTTAACCCCCCTGTTCCCCTGACAGTGATGCAATTTTTTTCTGTGAAATAATTAAATTGTCACAAACCCTCATACAACTGCAGTTGTACTACATGAAAGAAGATCTCTTATAAAACCTCTATACATAAAAAAGATATTTTCCTATTTGGAAATAACTGTCTCATCCAAGTGCATAAACTCTAATAGGAAGAACTGTACTGTTTCATTTAACTGTGTACCATTTTTCAACTATACTGTTAAATTTTCTACTTTGTGATTGCTAATGAGAAGTGCCAAGTAAGTGATAGATATTGCAATGAAAAAGTTCTGCATAGCTGAGTCTTGTGTTGACATATATACAAATCTTCGTGTGTCCATCTCACAGACCTTCAAGTACAGAGAGCACACATAAATGCTTCCTGACTATTTCCTCTAGACATAAGTATATTCTTTTACCTTTCTTCCCCAGAAACCTGATGACCAATACAAAATAATTGTGCAGCATGCTTGACAAATCTAACAGGAGGGCAGCCTCCTGCACTGATGCAGTTTGTTTCCCTGCTTTAAGTTTTATGGGGTCAAGAACAGTAAGATTTTGTTATTTCATCCCTCAGAGAACTGCAGAGGGAAAAGAACTCTCACTAGTTCAAAGAGAGGACATGCCAAATAGTAAAGAACACTGCTTGAGGCAGTATTTGAAGGTTCCGTGAAGTAAAGGATTACGTTTCTTTTTCAGGTATCTTCAAGAGAGATTAAAACAACTTCAAGAGGAAGTCAACCTTCTGAAGTCTAGTATTACTAAATATAAGGTAAGATCTTCTCAGTGTATCATCTAAACTGTGCTTCTTTGTTCATGGAAGTTACTCTTCATTTTCATGTTAAATGTGTTTGAATAACAAATTTGTTCTTGTGAGAAAAATCCACAACTGACATTCTGACAGTATTAGTATGTATAGATTTACATGCTCATTCTTCCTTGTAGGCTCCTTAGCTGAGGGTAGTACAAAGAGATACCTGTTAAGAGTATTTTGAAAAATTACTGAAATACTGTTTTTAAGTTCTGTGGGGGAACCATCAGTCTGCTGGGGGGCAAATGGTCAGCCTTCCAGCCAGCTGCTAGTAGCAGATCATGCAGTGGTGAATAACTGCAGCTGTGTTGCTGTCACAAAAAGATCTTGTCTCCCTGTTCTCTGGTGGCTATGCTATTTCTTCATGTAGCATAATGCTAACTGAGCTTTCATTGTTCTTCTTTTCCTGAGTTAAGGTATATGCTGTTTTACATAAAACCTTCAGGACTGATTTTTGCCCTTCCCAGAAGTTGTGCACTCTTATTTCCTTCTGCAAGTGATTTTGGGGAGTGGGAGGGGAGAACTGCTTGTCAGACCATGAGAAGGGTAATCTTAGGATTGTCAATAGGACTTCTTCATTTAGGTCACTATAAAGTAGTCACAGCCCTGATTGTTTTTTGTGCATGAGCAAAGCTCCTCAAAGTACCAACTTCATTTCAGTGTCTGTTCCCGCTTGCAGCTTGGGTCTCTTGGAGTGTGAGTTTATTGGTGAGAACTGAGCATCTTGGTGGTCCAGTGGGTTTCACAGAGCTGTAATTGAAAGATCTGGACTTCTGTAGCGGGACTATTCTGCCTCTAATTCCTGAAAGTCAGTATTTGGTACTAAAAGGGCTTATAGAAACTCTGATAGAGGAAATGGAACTTTCCCTTTGAAACCTATCCAAAGAAATGCTGGGAAAAGTCTGCTTTTGTTTCCAGTTGATGTTGCCCACAGGATACTGCAGTGTCTTTACTGGCAGTCAGCAGATTATTAAAAAATAGGCAAGTCTTAAATATACATTAGGGGGAGTGGGTGGGAGAGACTGCAGTAAAGTGATTACGGTGAGACAGATGAGTCTTCGTTACATTCCAAAGACTTTAGGCTGAAGAATAATAATCTTTGAGAGTTACACCCCCATAGTTTTTAATAGGTGTAAGGTCTAGGCCTTGCATAGTTGCTCTGAGACCAAAATCCAAAGTTCCAGATTCTTTCCTTCTAATGACAGGATTTGTTGGCTGCTGTTTTTCTAAATAAGATATTTGTTGTTTCCCTAGAATGCACTAGAGAGACGAAAAAATTCAAAGACTCATAGTAGATCCAGTAGCAGTGCTCTGACTGGAGTCCTTTCTGCAAAGCAAGGTATTGCATAAATGCAGCATGGTGTAGCATATCTCATTAAATTCCTTTCATCTAACCTCTTAATTTCAGTAACCCTTTCCTTACCAACCAAGCCAAAAGCTCTCTTCCTATTCCCTGTTTATTACTATGTGCTAATTCTGTCCTCTTCTCAGTTGACTTTACAATATAAAATTTTCCTCTGGATTACTGCTTCTTCTTTTGTTAAATCTTTTGCCATTCATTCTCTCCCCCATTAGTTTTATCAAATATTTCTTTACTCTCTAGCCCCTGACAAATCACTTCTTTATTCATCTCTTTGCTCTGCTAACAATGGCAGTCACAATTCGCATTCCAATGAAAAGTAGACTGGGTGGTGGAGGAGGGGCACTAAGGTTTTCTGCTACTGTTCTTGGAAGCTTTTGCATTCAGATGTTTTACAAGAAATCTTTGTGTCCCATGTTTCTTCATGGGTAGCAAAATAATCTCTTTTCCCTGTTTCAAAGAAAATATCAAGATTAGGAAAGAAAGGGAATGAGAAAATTCTTTGAAGCAAACAATATACCTTGCCACCCTACTGTTTAAATATAGGTATATTCATACACACATATGAGATCAGTAGTAAGTGTCATGGTAAGTTTAAACTCATTTTCCTGGTTTTGACTTCTCTTTTCTCCTCTTCTCCATGTACTTGCATACATATATATATATAAATGTATGTATTTATGTAAAGAAGCAGAGCCAGATTCTAGTTACAGATTTTAATGATACTAGTGAACTTCCTGATTTGGCTTGAAGGTACAGACTCTGTGTTGCAGAGGAAGAGTTCGTGGGTGACTGTATCTTCACACCAGTCTTAAATAACCTGAAGGATATAACAGTTCTAAAAATAAATATAAAATATTCCTTGGCGGCTTTGGTTTTAATGACCAGGTTTTACCAATTTATAGACCTGTAGAAGAATTATCTTGTATCCTTCTGAACACAAAGAATTTTCCAAAAGCAGAATCAAGTTAATGTAAGATGTGTCTGCCTATACTTGTTCTGGCTATTGCTGTGAATAACAATCAACTTGGAAAGCCACCATATTTATGCCATCTAGAAGTTACAGTTCTGATCTTTTGGCTTTGTTTTTTAATTGAAGGAAAAATATGTGTATTCATTTAAGTAACTGGAAAACTTCCTTAATGCTAAGTAAATGTTTGTGTTGCATTTCTGTGCATGAGAAGCCAAAACTCATTTGTGTTTTTAACATTATAGTCCAAGAGTTGTTGTCGGAGGATCATGGATGTAGCCTACCAGCCACACCACAATCCATTTCAGATCTCAAATCACTGGCCACTGCATTACTGGAAACCATCCATGAAAAAAACATGGTCATACAACACCAAAGACAAACCAACAAGTAGGTGGCATGACTTCTAAGTAAAATATCAAGCTATGGGAAAGTTAGTTTGGGGAAATACTAAGGGAAATGCGAAGGAAGGTTCATTTTCACAGAAAATTCATCATCATGGTTGAGTGGTGGATTCTTTAGTTTTTAAGACCAGATTTGTGATTTGAGAAAAATTACATTTTCATCTTAAATTCTGGGATTGACAGAGACTTGTCTGCCTCTGCTAGGCAAGGATTGGTTTGCTGCTTGGGTTATTACAAACTGTAATAACTCAAAGCAGACTTCTAGCAGTAAGTCTGTAGGAACAGCGAAAGAAAAGCTTCTGGGAGGAAGGACACCCTTGAACTGGAGAAAAGATATGTGGTAATTGGTTGTCAATGTAGGAATTTTCTAATAACCTCTGATGGGGTTAGTAAGTGTTGCTCATAGAAAAGAATCATAAAGGGTTAATGTAACATCTGACAACTGCTCAGTGGCCTGTGTCATACAGATGATACCTGTTGCTCCTATAGTTACTTTGCTAAAAGTTGAAGGGGATAAACACAGTTCAATTGCTACTATATGGGTTTTTTTAAAAAATCTGAACTGAACTTTAAAGGAGAATTTGTTTACTCTTAGCTTTTCTGCTCATCAGTAGAATTCTTTGTGGCTTGTACAGTTCCTATCATGGCAGAATATAAAATTTTTTGCCACATTTTGTGACATTCTGATATTATTGACCTTATACAGTGTAAAAAAATCAGAGCTAGGAAGTGTTCCTTGATTTTGTGCTCAACTTCAACCCCCTCTCTTTTTTTGTTGGTGGGTTGTTTGTTTTGTTGTTTTTGTTTTTTTTTTAACCCTGAGTCGCTGCTGGTAATCAGAGGTTATTCAGGCTTCTCAAAAGCACATCAGGACCAGATGCCAGCAACAGCCAGACATCTTTTCTGAAAAGAAGTAGTACTGAAGCAAACTGTATTACACTAGAATGGATGATTCACTCTGAAAATTGATAACTTAGATACTAGGCAGACTCCACTGCATAATTCTGAGTGATGTGGCAACAGAAGTGGAGGAACAGTTGATAGCCACTTTTAATACCTTTGAGACATCAAATGGCTCATCAGCTAAAAGGAGACTAAAGCGGTGAAAAGGTAGCCCAGATCTAACTGATGGCAGCTCAGTCAATTCTTGTCCTGTGATGGAAGAGGAGTTGATGCACAGAGCAGTGCTAAGGAAGGGCTAACACCTGCTTAGTCCCTTCTTACTGCTAATGTAACACTAGAAGGAAAACATCCAGAGAACAACTTTTATTGTTCCAGGTGTAACCAATCTTTGCCTTTAATGTCCTGATACTGTATCACTACCCAGTGTTTTATTTTGCATAATTTTTCTTTTTTTGCAAAGTTCTTTCTTAGTTTTGTATTTCTTTTTGGTGATATGCAGTCTCTTGCATCTCTCAAATATTATTGTAATGATTGTTTTCTGATACTACTCTTTCTGCTTTCAACTACTGAGTATGGTTTGTCTTGAGATATCCCACACGAGGAGATGTTCCTTATGTCTGTGTGCCCCACTGATCATATATAGCCATTAGAGTATAGATTGGATACATACAAACTACTATTTTATGGCCAACAGAAGATCAGGTCTTAGAGGGAAGTGACAGTCCATATCAGTCCAGGGTCAGGAGTGTTCTCAGATCTGTAGTGTTATATTCAGTTCAGGATGGTTCAGGAAAAAACATATAGATAAATCCTGATCAAGTTGAGTGAAGAGCCTGAAAAACATTCCTTTGTAGTATTCTCATTATTTTTATCACTTTTGACTTTAGATGGATTAAAGAAGCTGTTAAGGAGCTAGGAGGAATGGGAACCAATACAAATGGAAACACCTAAGACATTAAAATTTAATGTGAAAAAGGGAAATGCAGGTAGGACATCAAGGAAAAACATCCTTTATTTGAGATGCAAATAAATGAGGACACTTATTTGCCATGTAAAAAGTTAAAAGTCTGCTGACTTGTGAAAATTGGAAACAAACTGCCCACCTGTTGGAGAAGGTTGGATGTGAGTGTATGATCAGTGCCCAAGTTAAACAGACAGGGTCATAAACTGGTACTAGCAGAAGATGCATTCTTTTGTTGAAGACATTTCTCCATTCAAAATAGGAAGTTGAGAAGGATGTGAGGCTAGAGAGAATTGTAGTGACAAAAAGTTTTACATAAATCACAAGGTAGCAGTCTTTCCCTGTGCAAAGAGCATGTTTGGAGGACACATTTACTCGTTCAGATTGTTGTTTGAAGAAAGTGAGATTTACTGGATAAAGAACATGAGATTTTGGGGTGTTTTTTTCATTTTGTGGAGGAAATTCTGCATTTGATATTTGATGGGTGAATGATCTTGTAGTGATTCTCTCACTATCAATAAATGAGATTTTTCAGACCACATGAACTTACTTTCCCCCACACAGTTAACCTACTCTAAGGTCCAGACCTCCTTGGTAGCTTGCAGACTGAGAGTTGGCTGTATAAGTTTACAAAAGCAGAATGGTGGATTCGCTTTCTGAATAACTGAAGCAATAACAAGGCAGTGGATTTTTTAGTGTAGATTGGAATTTGGATGTTCTGTTGAAGTTTACTTTCTGTTCTTACACTGTTGTTTAAAAATTCCATTGCCACTTGTTCTCGGAGAAGACACACTACTATTATTGCCAGTCTTCTAAAGATGTGGCATGATAGAAGGAACTGTGGGGGTATGTGCCTAGGGACAAGTAGGCTAAATCTAGCCGTTATTTTGTATCCCCAGTTTTCAGAAAAAAAGAAGTTGTTGTGATAAAAAACAGATTGTTTTTCCAAGGGGGTTGGGCGCTACTAATTTTAAGTTCAAGTAACGTCCTGTGTTTTTCTTCACAAGCCTATTAGCTTAATTTGAAAAGGCAGTTTGTAAATTAATTCTCTGCACAGTAGTGTGTTGCAAGATGAAACAGTTCCATAAATGCAAAACCAAATTGTCCTAATTCTGCTCAGCAAATGGATAAAAATCCTTTTTTATTCTACCAGCAATAAACCATTTATTAGATGTTCTTTTTAGTGCAATTTTTTCCTGAAATTGCCAGCATTTGTGCAAGCTGGATCAGCGTAAAAGCTGCTGTGGTGGTTAGATATATTGCACTAATTTTAACATTTCTAACTTGGGCAAGTTCAGTCATGTCCATAATTACAAAAAGGATTGTGTCAGTCTGTAACTTGAGCACATGTTTCCATGCGAGGTGCAGAGCCAGATATGGGACTGTGACAGAGCTATTTACAGGCATTTAGGTGATGGTATCTGTATGAGGGTGTATGTCTTCTGCAGCAAGAGCTAAATTGAAGTCAGGTGAAGGGAGCTCAGGTGCTGTAAATCACCACAGCTCCCTTCAGATCATGGGCATGTATGTTGGAAAGCATGAGAGAGCCAGAAGGAGGCTTCTGAAGTCAGGTGGGACCATTGCTATTGTTGCACAAACAACAGATTTCTGTAAAACCTTTTCCTGGAGGGAGGTTTATACTAACTCCCTTGTTGCATTTGGTACAGGACCAGAGAACAGTGGAAATAGCTATCACCTGTCTCTGTGACATAATCCTTCTGTTTTAGTTGAAGGAGGTGGTTCACTCTGTCTAGAGATTAAAAAAGAGATAGGGAATTGGGTGCTACCAACCCATGCAGCCTCTTTAAAAATGTTCACCCAGGTAGGCCTACCCAGGCCACCAAGCCCAGTCTTCCCACAGCAAATTATCTGGAGGTCTCAGGGGAAAGGAAGAAATGTAATAAACCTTGCTGTGTTCAGAATAGCTTACACATTTATCTTTCAAAAATGTATTGCTATAAGAACTTGCAGCTTTATTTAGGTTTTATTTCTCCCATACCTGTCTTGGGATAATGTGGTTTTTTAAGCAAACTAGAATGATACTCATCATTGAATGTATTTTGCTCTCTTCCTGAATGAAAGGACTGGGGTTAACTATTGTCCTCTGCTGTTGCCAAGCATTGTTCTGAGATAAAAAATGATCCTTCTATATGAGAACCTGCAACAAAGGTTAAAAAAAACCCTCAGTGCCTCTTCAGAGGATTCAGTAGGTATTGTCAGGATATATATATTCTCTTCCATTAGAACAGCTGATAAATAAATTATACAGCTGATAAATAAATTATAAAATTTAAGAGAAGCAAGAGAAAAGTGACTTTGCTGTTGTTACCTGAATAACAAGAGCAGTAGCAATAACTTCTTACAAAGGATTGAGATGTATGTGGTATGGCTAGCTGGCAGGGAGGGCAGCATCCTTCCCCAGTTTTCTGCCCGGAACTAGTGGTGAACTACTTATGGAAATAATAAGGATTAGATGTGTTAAACTTCTGACTCCTTTATGGTGACAATCTTCAGCCAAATCAACATTGTTTTGTCAGCTCCCTGCCAGAACTAACATGATGTGGAAGAAATCTTACATCATGTCTCTGTTCCCCTCCAAGCCTGGGGAATTCCCAGACACGTTCTTTAGCTGACCCTTGTAGAGGCCTTAGGCAGGAAGGTGGAAATGGGCTCCCAAGTGTGCAAGGTGGAGTTTCCTGAAAGCTGCTCCGTGCCTTTTGCTGTCAGCTGCTGTGTTGTACTGCAGAGCCCAACTGCTGGATGTCAGGGTTATGGAAACAGTGTTATTAAGGCTGAGTTTCTCATACCAGATGGAAGCATGCTGAAAGTGAAGTCTAGACCTGAATAATTTTGTTTTTAATTGGAGAAGACAGTAGAAAATCCATCATAACCTTTTTAACCTACGGAAATACTGAGTTTCAATGGGGAAATAAATGTAACTGCTTTGTCTTTTATCCTCTGCTTTTGATTGTGATGGACTGTTCTTTTTAGTTGAAACTCCCTCCCCCCCATGCCTCTCAGTGTTTTCTATTTATTATAAGCTTTCTCTTTCTGTTTTACATTGTCTCTCATATTTATATTTTTGTAATCTTTAAAATACTTATAGGCTTTATTGTGTCATTGCAAAGCCCTCACAGTAGAGATTTCAAAAATGCTTAGTTGTTAAGCAATTTTTCTAGCCCCTTTGATATTTGCTGGGTGTGCTATTCTTCATGTCCTTCCCAGAATCTGCCATCTTGTCAGTAATGACATTCCCAGTGTGCTCAAATGTCTGCACATAAAACCCTTGCTGAGGAGCTCTCAGTGCAGTATTACACAGCTCTGGCATACACAGGAAGATACTACTGCCTTACTGGGGTGGGATATGCTGCTTCTCAGCATTCAGTTCCAATTTAACTGATTTTTCCTGTTGCTGTAATTTGATGAGTAAAATTTGCTCTCCATAATCTCTGCTGTCATGTTTAGAATTGCTGCCTTGTCTCAGTCTAGTGAGTATTGTTTGGGATTTATTTAAAGATTTTGACTCTAGCAGACTTGCTATGCTTGAGAAACACTTGCAAAAATTCATTGGAGAAATGAGCCTTCTTTTCAAGATAGAAATCTCTCATTCGATCTGGGGAGAGAATTAAGACTAAAAGTTAAATCCTGCAGGAGAGCTAACTGCAAATAGTATTTGTATATGAAGTCAGATACAAAGGAAGACACGACCCAAGAAATAGAGTGAATACTGCGTGGGTGATAAAGGCACTAAAGAGCTTGAAGCTTTTTAGTAAAGTAGAAAGCAGTTCAATGCTTAAAAAAAAAAAAGGTGTAACAAAAAAAATATTCCTTGCCATTTTAAGCAATCTTAATGATAGAGAAAATTCCCTGAATAAAGGACTAGCAAAAATGTGTGTCTTGGAACTTCAAAGTCAATCTAGATGCTGTCTTGAGTTTTCCATATTTTGTCTGTGTAGCTTTTACCGTCTGGTTATAGCTATAAAGAAAATAGGTAGCTTACGTAGCTATAAAGAAAATAAAGTGATATTTGCAGACAAGAAGATAGAAATATTGTGAGTTGCTTTTCTTTTTCTTTGCTGCAAAGATTGAATGTCCTGTACATCGTACATGCTTTTTTAAAAGCATGGTGTAGATTAGACAAATATATTTAATTTTTTTCTAACTCTGGGAGAGGTTGTCCATTGCTGTTAGTGAAAAGAGATGACTGTATACAGGTTCACTGCACTAGTTAAGTAGCAATTTAAAAATTCAGCTATAGTCATAAAAGTAATAGGGCTTTGGTTACCTTGGTAATACTACTATTCTTTTTCCAAAGAATTCTAGGTAATCGAGTGGCAGAACTAGAAAAGAAATTAAGAACTTTGGAAATTGCTGGCTTGTGGAGTCTTCCAGGTTAGTAAAATTTCAATCAAATAGCTTGCATTATTTATTTTTCAAGGGTATGTTTGCATTTAAGAGAAGTTTGGCCATGATTTTTTAAAATGACAGTTACCTTGTGAATGTTCTATTCAGCACATTTGCAAAATTAGAAATGTCTAATAAATGTTAAGTGGAAATCAGAAATCACTAGACTTTGTGAACTCTTAAATCAGATATGTATTGAAAATAACATGAAAAGTACTAAAAAAAAGGTTTAAATATTGAAGTAATCAAATTATTTCCATAGACAGCAGGCAAAAAAAAAAAGTGAACTATTTTATTTAAACATTGCATAACATGATGCACAGGTCATTGGTCATTATGTTTTTCAACCAATTTTATTTATTAATTTTGTACTTCTTTTAACCATGGATTTTGTTTTTTACTGTTTTTAAATGCTTTTCTGTAGAATCATAAACTCCTAGAAATTGGAAATGTAAATGGTCCTAAATTTTCTAGTCCATCTCTCCAGAACGGGCTTATTCCCTATAGTACCTTAAGTATTGCATTTGGTTTTAAATTACTCAAGTAATGGGAGATTAATCTGCTTCCTAATAGACATTGTTGTTAGGAAAATGTGCAATATTTAATTTACATTTACTTTCCTGCTTCTTTTCTTCCCATTGCACCTAATTGTGTCTTCTGTAACCACTGTAAATTATGCTACTTTGTTGGTGGTGTTTGCATCATTAGGCTTTGTTGTTTGCAGATTCCTATCAGTGCTAGTAAGAGTGGGAAAGAGTGGTTTAGGCTTCTGGGTTTTTGGCTCTGGTTTTTCTGCCTAACCTGTACACCTAGAAGAAAACATTTGGCAGAGCTGAAGAGCCCTTGTAACAAACCTGTGCTGTTCAGGTGTTTGGGCTGATGTGGTGTGTTTCTGCTTCAGCTTGCCTATTTGGGCTTGCTCAGTCCTGCCTGACTCTTTCCAGAACTGGAGGTCCAAATCTGTTTCCATGGATTTCTCCACAGTTAGTCACCTAACGTGTAGTGTACTTAGTGCATTTGTGACTCCCCGCATTCTCCAAGAGATGAAAGTGAAATGTCTGTCTAAGACCTTGCTAATGCAGTTTAGTACATTACTACAAACATGTCTCTCAAACTCAGCAGTTCAAGGTACTGTAGGGGTTTGTTTGTTTAGTTTTGTTTTTCAAAACTAGTGTTCCATAAAATTTTTACATTAATAAATGCAGCACTTCGCATGTTTCCAAAATGTATTTTAAAAAATGGAAGTGGGAACTTCTTGCACCATATTGATCTATGCAGGTAAAGCATCAAATTAATGTTTATACAATAACAACTGTCTCTTTCCTTCCTTCCTTTTGCTGCCTGAAGGCCTGAGCTACAATGTCTCAGTGGGATTTGGGAGTAGGTTCTGCTTAACATATTTTTTTAGTAACTGATCCTAGCAGTTAAATATTGTCATTGCATGTAAATAAATGGAAATGTTATCTGAACATTTTTATATCCAGCAGATTAAGATGTTCAGTCAATTGAGTTAGATGACCACAGGAGAAATAGAGGCTGCTCTACATGAAAGTTCATTTCTCTTATGGAAAATAGTAAGAAGGGATTATCTTAAATGTTTTTAAAGAAATTTTACACTAGATTGTGAGTTCTGTTGAGCCCTGAGGATTTGTAGATTTTTTTCCTTGCCTTTTAAATCAGGAGTGCACTTTTGTTTCCAAGTACGCTCTAATCCTGAGGTGGTCAAAAAGAGCATTGCAACACCTGATGGGTCACCAGTTTTCTTTTCAGAGAGTGTAACGCTTCCGCTCCATAAAACAGCAGTGTGTAACAACTAGTGTGGGAATACCACAATGGATTCTGCAGCTGAATGGTGGCTTGGGTGAGGAGCAGAACATGGAGAGTATCTCATTTAGTCAGTCTTAAATTCAGAATGAAAAAATATTATTTGGTTGTGAGTGGAATTTTTTGTCACTGGAAAAAAAAAGCAGATAAAAGCTGATGTTCATTCTAGCACTGAAAGAAATACACATTACAAATTGCAGGATTTTAATCTGAAGTTAATGTTCCTACTTAGTCATCATTGTTTATATAACATCTATAACATACACTGTCACCATGATAATAATATCTTCCAAATGCTGTTAATATACTTAATCCTATTGAAGAAAGATCTTGAATGCCTCTGGTTTTTTGTTAGGTAACATATTTGTCATCTGCTTTTTGAGAAAGCCATGAATAAGCTATGGGGAAGCTAATCAATAGGAAGTGCATATTTAATTTTTGAGAAAGTAAAATTTAATTCCCTGTGGAAGTTCTGCCTACCAGACTTTATATTGCCGTGCTTAGAAAATGGGCTTTAGTTAAGTGAATCTCTTGTGAGGTTTGTTTTCATTGCCGAAAAGAAAGCATGTTTGGGCATAGATTTGGCTTTGATTTTCTTTTTATAATCCTACTTCCCTTAAGAAGGAAGTAGAGAATGTGATGTTCACAGAAGCATTTAATTCTTTGCTTTGTCTTGGCTACATTGTGGTTGAAGTAGGCACACAAATAAGTTAAATGTATTCAATAACAGCATGTAATAAGCACCATTTTATTCTTTTGGCAATCTGATGTCACTAGACATTCGGATGGGTAATTCTGTATTTTTTAAAATCTATCATTTCCTGAAAATTCCAGATTTCCACTGAAAAGAAAGTCTAAGAAAGAGCCAGCCATGACTCAGCCTTCTTCTGTGAGGGATGATAAGAGAGTTTCGATGCTGCCTCTTGCCCTGCAGTAATCAGCGTGGAGCAGAGGCAGGGTAAAATGAGAGGGCTCTGCAGCTGCCATGGCTGTAGCCAGTTACAGTGGCATAGGGTGCAGCAGAGGTTATAAGAAAATACCCAACCCTGGAGAAGAAAATGAAAAATTTACTATTACTGAAAACTTATATGTATTTTGAGATCCATATACTTTTCACTGTAGTCCTTGAAAAATTCATTAGAGGAACATGAAGCTATATAAGTTATGAAATTGAGCTTACACAGCAGCTAGCTGAAATTCTTTGTGTGTAATCCAACTTCAGATCATGATTCACAGAATGTAGTGCAGCAGTACCCCTATGTGACTCTTTCATGAATGGATGTGAATCGCTGTTAATAAATAAATATTCATCAGACTCTTTGGGTCACATCTATTGTTAAGGTATGTGGATACTGAGCTTAGCTTTATTTTCTGTAACCAGGCTGGTTTTCAGAGAAAAATGGGAAAGTAAATGTGTTTACTGCGTAAATGCTGGCTGGAAAGTCAAGAAGAATCTTTTGTGAAGCTTGTCTTGCAATCTTCAGGGACTTCAGCTCAGGCTTTACTTTTTTTATTAAATAAATTTAAAAGCTTCTGCTTTCTTCTTCCGTATTAAAACTGCTACCAATTTTTTTATTCATCATCTTTTTACTTCCTCCATTGGTTTCTTTTGTATCTTTTTGGATATGTTGCTGCTTCTGACCGTGTGAATATCTGTTGGGTATTTTCATACCACAAGTTCCCTGTGTGATTTGGTTCTTCCAACACAAAATTCCTTCACTGTTACAGGAAAGTACATTAATCTAGGAGCTTTTGCATTTTGAAATATTGGTTGGATTTGTTTTGCTTTTTTTATGGTTTTAATTAATTTTGTCTTACAGTGGGAGGGTTGTCCTCTTCACTGTTAGTTAATGCTGGTTTTTATTACTGAGTCTGGCGAAGGCAGAATTCTGATGCATACTTAACAGAGAGATCAAATTTCCACAAGATCCATGCTTCAAAAGCATCAATTGCATTCATATGGCTGTAGTGTATTGTCTGACATGGCAAGGGTATAAGAAGATCATTACTATCTTTAGGATCAAGGTATTTGCAGCCAGTGCCCTTAAAAGGAATTAGGGATTGGAGTGGTCCAGTTAAACTCCATGGGAACAGTTTGACTTTCATTATTCCTTAGTATGAACCAGAACTTTCTCAGAGCTGGATTTATTCCAGGTATCTCCTGACCTGGTGTTCTCTTGGAAGTCTTTGTCTTGGATGGGTGATTAGATTTAGGATGTTGCCTTAAGGTGAAACGTACTAACAGATTTAGAGGGGCGAAGTGGCTGTTACATAAATGTCGGTTCTCATGGAGATAAATAGAGCAGTATCTTGCTGCCTCCCCAGCCATTACTTATCAGTTGGCACTTGTTCTGGAGGCCACACAAACACCACGCTTAGCTGATCTTGCACATTTCCTGCTGTTTCCCCTCTAGGTTTAAGGTAGTGTCAGTCACTAAAAACATGAGCATCCTGAATAGTGGAGGACTTCCTAAAGGATCTGCAGGTGTTGCTTTCTGCATTGCTAAAATATGTAAAGACTAAGCATCTACAGCAGAGTCCTCAGATGAAGGGTTTCTTGCGTTGTTTTGTCTGTAAAGGAGCTGGAAATTGCTTTTTTCCATTTGGTTTAAAATTAAATGTTCAGAAATGTTTTGGGAATTTTCAGATTAAAATCCGTTCTGTTCCCCAGCAATGTGTACTTGTTTGCTCCCTCGGTTCTTAATTATGCAAAGTTTTTAGGTTTTTTTTAAGGAAGCATTGCAGGATAATATGTAAATCTGAAGCATAAAGCTACATAATGATGAACCTGCTTGTATCACATGAAAACAGAATAATAGAGAGTAAAGAGTCAGTGCTGAGCACTTGCTGGTAATAGCATGCAAGTGATCCATTACTTTGGTATGATCTGATTATTACTATTTTAAATTGAATTCTAATTGCTAATTCGATTTGCTGTATACAGCACCTGGTCTTTCAAAATCTGGTCTTTACTCAGTACTGCATTTAGAAACATACAGCTTTTCTGCCTCTGCCTTGCATATTGTGGCTCCAGTACAGAGTATTTTTTTCCATGCTGTGAAAGGATAATTTGAGATGCTTTTCCTGTTCTGTACTTTTCAATATCAGTGTTAAAAATTTGTAGGGAACATCATTGATGCACAGTGGTTGTAATTGGTGGAGCAGCAGTTCTAACACTGTGATTGTTCCAGGTGGGAAGGATACGATAACATTCAGTGACCCCTCCCTGCCTGTGATACAGCGGTCCAGGTCACCCTTGTTAACATTTGGTGATAAGCCTCAGAGAACTGAAGTACAAGGTGAGCACCTGGGACGTAAGAACATGGTGAGAGCTGAGAACTCGTTTCTTTCCAAATAAAATGTAATAAATTTTCATGCTGGGATAGCAGAAGGCAAAGTTTCAGTGATCACAGAGATTGACTACATCATCCACAAGTAAAACAGATAGATGGTCCCAGTACAAATAGCAAAGAAACGACTGAAAAGTCACTGTTGAATGGATTGCTAAGGCTAGGGATCAGGTCTTACACCTCAAAGAATTTTCCTGCCAGATATTGTGACACTGTGTGAAGTTATTCATGCCATTTGTGTTGCAGTTAACTGATTCCTGCACTTTTCCCCTCAGTTAAAATGCACAGTAGGAAGCAGTCTGTGGAACTGGTTTAGCACTTTCCTGCATTATAGATGATGTCTAGATGAATGGCTTCCTGATTGCACACGGTAAATTGAAATACCCAACTCATTTTCCTAGAGAAATTGAATGCTTTTTTCATAGTCTTACATGTGTTTTGTTAAAAATCCTTCTCCAATAGCAAGCTTTAACATCTCTCCAAAGTCAAGCTTCACTTTATTTGAGAGTTGCTGATAACCTTGATTTGTTTTTCCTTAGTTTTTCATAATGGATGGGAGATGGATTATTATATTTGCTTATTGGCATTTGGATAAAGTCTTTAATGGGCATAACATTATGATGTGCCCAGATCTTTCTCAGCTAACCATGAAGCATCATAAACAATTTATTTGTTAGTCCTGAAACTAAATAGATTGTGGCTTAATTTTGACTTTATAGTCCATGTCATTATCTGATAAAATGTGACAGCAAGGCTGATCTTTTTTTATAATCTTGATCAGCTGATATTTTTGCTAAAAATAAGAAGTGAAACTGTAATGAATGGTCCTCTGGTGAGTAATAACTCATAAATATTCATTCTTTTACCTACTTAATTGTTGATTTTTAATTAAATCTGCAGTTACTGAAAGTATTTACTTAGTGGCATTATGCTCTTTTCTTTCCATATTTGTCCTAGGTGAGGCTGGTATTACAGTTGTGATAACAGGCTGATCAGACAGGCAAGTCTTACCTGCCTGTCACATCTCATCAGATCCTCTTGCTGTTGCTTTGTAACACTGCCAAACCTTAACTCTGGGCTGAAGCTTTCCACGTTGTGTTTTCTACATCAGCTAATTTTTTTTACGATAGGCAATTTTTTTTTGTGTTAAATACTGATGACCACATGGGGGTTTTGAGGGGCTTTTTTTGTCTTCTGTATATTTGAATTTGGGTTGGTTCTTTTTCAATATGCAAATATTCCTGTATCTACAATTATAGGAATTTGAAATCTAGGGAAAAGGTTCCCAGCCTGAGGAAGCAGTCTGGAGTTTCCACCTCATTCTACAAGATTCACTTACAAAATCACATCTGCTAAAAACAAACAAATTATTTTGTTGAGCTTACCTTGTGCCACCAGTGCTGGTAAAACTCTGTATGCACCATTCCTTTGAACTAAAGTAAACTTAGAGGGGAAAAAACCTGGAGCAGAGCGGGAAGAAAGCCCAAGATCAGGACTCTCAAATGGTGGGAAGACTGGAGTAGATGGGGTTTGACAGAGTCACTGGATGTCTGAATGAGGAGGGACTTGCTTGTGGCTGAGCAGAGGTCAGAGCACAGGAGTGAGGAATCAGAATGCTGGCAGTGAAAGCGAGATGTGATTAAAAAATATTGAAAGGTGGATGAGAAATGGGCACAGTGAGTATAGGGACTGGATAAACAAGGGGATATGGAGCAGGAACAGAAAGATAGGAAGGGGAAGAGAAGGGAAGAAGTAAACAGCCTTGGATAGGAAAGGACAGACCAGGATTAGACTAGTGGCAGTCATAGGAAGAATCAGCTCCCAGTAGGTCATCTCCTTCTTTTCTCCTCTCCATCCCATGACCATAATGAGAACCAAGGTTAATCGTAGAAATTCTGTCATTGACCTGGAGCAGGTTAAGAAATTACTGTTCTGCCTACACAAACAGCTTGGGTTTTCCCTTACCTATGTCCCAATATAGCTGATAACCTGCAGTGAGAACTGAGACAAAAGTTACCTCTGTGATAACTAAACTGGGCCAACTTTTTTGGTGACGTAAATGAACACATATCTACAACCAGCTGTGCAGGGGACACCATCGTTTCTACAGTAGGTGATGCAACAATAACCTGTTCTGCTGCTCCAGATGCTTTTTCTGAAGGATGTTTGGGGCTGCCATTTTCCCTTCAAAGTCTAAAAAGGAAGCAGTGTGTTTTCAGCTGTGGGGCATATATATCCCTGTGTTTGGAGTCACACAGCTCCTCTGCAGTCAGTATGTGTATGGGAATGATACCTGGGTACGTTTTGTACCACTCTGTATAGAGAATGACTGCTGTTGAGTTTTAGGAACTTGGTGCATATTGCAATTGTTCATCTATACCATGTACCTCCAAAATCTGGGGGACCTTGACATCTGGGAAGAACACAGGAGTGTGTTCATCCACCATCATTCATCAAACAAGTATGCTCTTGGTTAAAGTATTACTGAAATAAAAACAAAACCACTCTTATTTTCCTATTCATTGAATGATCCTCAGTTGAGTGAAAACAGTTGATAACCACAATAGCAATGAAGTTCTTACTTATGGTTATATATTAGATCTCATGTCACATTAGTCAGTTATGGTCTTTTAAAGAGTAGCATGGATATTTGGTGCCTGTTTGACTCAAGAAATCTTCTTAGCTTTTGAACAAACACTTAATCTTCGTCAGAACATTTTATAATGCATCAAGTGTTGCTCTAGCTAGATCTGTAGATAATCAGAGGGCTTTTGCAGGCTTTTTTATCCAGTCTGTCTGCTTACCCTGGTCTTATCAAAGCCTCCTTTAATCTGCACTTGTTATCATTGTTTCAGTTAAGCTGATGAAGTGAAGGTGGATGTCTGTAGGATCTACCATGAGGCTCTTGTGTGAATACACGTAATGACAGAGTACAATTATGAATGAAAGCCTGTCTTGTGCCATGAAACTCACTTTATCCAATGCACAGGATGGATAGTGTTATGGGATGGATTGTACCTAAGCATCACAGCTGCTAATGAACAACTACTCGGAGTTTTTCCCCTCCGTTGTTGAATGCCTTGTCCCTGCTGTACTGCCTGGGTGCTATTTCAGGCATTCCCTGAAGAAAACAGTGCTGTTCTTCTATGAACGTTTCTCTGGTGATTTAGTGCTTTGAGACAATTTATCTTCAGAAGATTGCAACAAGGTGATAGGTTGGCGTTATTCTACTGTAAGAGGGAGGAAACTGAGGCATGCAAAGAGGAAGGTAGAGTTCCAGCTAATTTTGAGTGCTAGTTTGAGGTACATACATTTTGGCTCATTTGGAGCACTCTGATGTAGGGCATAAGCACAGCAATACTACACATCAAGCTCCCAGTTTTCCAGATGACTTTTCAGATAATGAGGCTTAGATCCAGTGGGTGAATCACCTTTTGAAAGTTAATTTATCCCTGCCTTTTCCACAGACTTAAATTCCAGGTCTTAAGAGTTGCATTCCTAGCTTTGTTGATGGCAGTAAGAGTGTCTGTTCCCCTCATGTCAAGCCTGGTCTCATTCACTCAGTAGCTCCCAAATTCTAAATGAGATAGGTATGATAGAGACAGTAGGCTGGTCCTCTGCAGCCAGGCAGTCCTATTCTTGTGTGAACCAGGATTCCTGTGAGAGAAATGGAGTAAATTCTTAAATACTAAAATGTAATGTGTCTGCACAACAAGATTAATTTTAAGCTCTCAAGGTAGACTTATTTTTGGCATTTCCTAATTTTTCTTACTTTACTTTGCAAGCTTATTTTTAATGAGGCTTCCTGTCCTTTAATGGACACATTGATTGTTTGTTTGCACATTGATTTTTTTCTCTATTTTGACTCTTTTTTCAGTGTTTGCCTTTTAGTATAATGTTATACTTAAAATTCTTGTGCTGCTGCTTTGTTTTATGCTGTTAACCTAATCAAAATAGTCTTTTATGTTTGGAGAAATGTTGCTGTACCAATAACAAAACTTCATTATTTGATGAAAACCTGTGAAAGCTCCAAATAAATAGAGCTTATGTTAACCCCTGAAACTGGTAGTGATGGGGGGATTAATGGTAGGCTGTGCCAAAAATTTCCATCGTTAAGTGCCTTGCTTGGAGGTGATATTCCTCTAAAAAAGTTTTCTTGACCTTGCTGTTCTACAGTATGGTACTGTCTGACTTTTAGAATTGTTGGTATTAGGGAAAGATAGGTTCCAAAACAGGGGCAGGTCCAGCAAGAAACTTAGTGTTGATCGTTTATTGTCTAAGTAATAGGCCTGGGAGGGATAGGGAAGCATGCTTAAAGATTCCTTACTGAGATAAACATCTCTGTGGTCCAGCACTGGTAGTAATATTCTTCAGATGAGATATATAACAAATTCCTCCAAATGACTTGAATATCTTGCTGTTCCATTTCTCTTTCAGCAGAACAGAAGGGAGAACGTGATGAAACTGATGCTGTTGCAAGTGAGTCTCTGGCTCCAGAGGGAACAAACTTAAATAACAGAATCCAAAATAAACATTTTTACCCTTCATTACCCCAGCTATCTTCTGAGGAAGAAGACATAAACAAGCTTGGAAGTCAGATAATTAAACTGACAGTTGCAGAACTGGAAGGGAAAAGAGGAGGCGCTCCTGTGGGGGAGCAGAACGTGGGAATTGAAGCAGAGCTTAATGATTCATCAGAGGCAGAGTTCCCACTTTCCAGCCCTGATCCATCTGACCCCACAGATCCCTCAAACTCTGAGAATGAACGAACAGGTAAAACTGAGGCCCTGAAAGACAATGGCAAAACCTTAGGGAGAGATTGTGAAATTCCAAATGAAAGAGAGGATCAAAACAGCAGCACCATGGATGTGGTGCATACTGAGGACGCTGGAAGGCATGGAGGGCTCAGTGTTAAAACTGCAGACACAAACAACAGCTTTGAGGAACTCTCTGAATCTGAAAAAAAGAAACCATCTGATGCTGCTGAAAACCGTGAATATTTGGATAACAGTTTGGCTTGAGGTATGAAATCCAGGCCCTCAAGCATCTCACTGTAATCCTTGTGCAGTGTCTGTGCTGTTGCAGATATGATCAGTAAAATATCGTGTTGTAGGGTTGATTATTTTATACTGAACTATTAATAATTCTTTAAAAAAGATGTTTTTCTGTTAGTTCTGGCTGTAGTGTACCAAAACTGTAAATTACCTAAGGGAAAGAGTTAGTGATGAGGTTTAGTCATGTTGGTTTTTTGTAATGATTTGAAGTTTCTTTATAGATTGATGTAATTTATATTAGTGTAGGAGAGAGACCAGTGATAATGATTTATCTTGTTATCACTAGGCTCCTGGAACATGTATGGTCCTAGTGCTGGACTGTATTTTAATGTTGAGAAATGTCTCTCAAGGATGAAAAATTTGGAGTGATAAATTGAGAAGCATCTTAAGGCTGTGAGCTTTTGCTTCTTTCTCAGACTGTGTTCTGCTTCTCTTTACATATAGTGACTGTCAGTACATCCGTAGCATAAGATCACTATTCCCTTACAGGAAGTTTCTGAAAACCATCCCTGCATGTATATAGTTCTCTCATTACAAACCTTTATACCTTTGTATTTTGTCAACTGTACACAATTTTCCCTTTCCTCTCCCAGCTCATATCATGAAAATGAAGCAAGCTATTTCACCAGATACTGAGAGCCCAATTTAATGAAGTGCTGAAGGAAACATCATCAGAGAAGCCAGATGTCTTACTGTAAGAAACAGCAGTGCTGTTCTAAAGCAAAGAAAACAGCAAGAGGAGAACCGGTGATGTCCTGTCCAGCTACTTGGCTGTCAGTTTCTGGAATTGCATTTGTCTACTTACAGGAGCTGGAGCGGGGCCTTGGGCTTAGTTAATGGGTGATAGGTTTCAGCCTACTCCATCTGTCCTCTCCTTTCTAAAGGAATTTTGTGTCTTTTTTATTTTCTTACTACTTGGAATTAAGGATAACTCTTCCTTTCCTCTTCATTTCACCAGTCTATGGTATGATAGAAGGATTATTTGCATTGTTGCCACTTTTTCAAACTTCTTCTCTTGAAGAGGTTTAGTCATAGAATAACATTGCTATAATATCTGGGGGAAAAGGGAGCTGCTGTGTCATTCCCTAGCTTGGTCCTGGTGCTGGAGCCATGCCACTCTGCTTCTAGGAAGGCAGCAACGAGGGAATACTTAACATTGAAGTTAGCAGCTGTTGGGGAAGGGGAGGCAGGTCTTTCCTCTCCTGTTTGTAGCATAAGGAATAGTCTCTGCAGCTGTGGAACTTCTGAGGGCCAGCAGCCGTCAAGGCAATTTTTCTGCTGGCTTGGGACCTAATTGTCTGTAAATGTTCATTTCTCACTCCTAGAACTTGAAACCAATCAGAAAGAATTTAAGCAAATTTAATAAAATACTACTAATAAAAAGGAAAATCCCTCCCAGACTGAGTACTTCTTCGACAAATAACTGCCAGCTGCAAGTTTTTTACAGCCCACTTGTCAGCTACTGAATAAAGAGGGTTTATATTAGCAGTACTGACAAACTCTTCTGTATGTGTAAGATGAGGTAGCAGGTGCTGCCATAATCAAGGTGTCAGAGCCCATGAATGGTTTGTATTCAGCAGAAGAAAGGTTGTATGTAAATTATTACATATAAATATAAGGAGTAATAGTTGGAAGGTGAAAAATGTGGCTTGTCACTGTTATGTGTTTTCCCTAGCAGGTGCATTTGTGTCCCTTTGAGTGTCTGTCTGCAGGATACAAAGCCATACACAGTGTTCCTCAAATATGTGTACTTTGTCTTTAAGGGTAATTGGACATTGCAACATTCCATTGATGTTAAGCAGCAGTCCTTAGGAACAAAAGTTATATAAATAGTTAAGCATATTAGGGACATGAAGCAGTAAAAAGGTTTTATTTTGTTATCTTGCTCACCATTAAAATTCCTCATTACCTGAAAAACACCCAAGAGTTTAAGTGTTGGAAAGAGTGTTAAGATGTTTCCAGTAATTGTAACTGACTGCATTACTGACTCATTTTTGTGACAGTCAGAAGAAAAATAGCTGTAGAAACTAAAATCTCCAGGAGAATTTGCAGGATTTTCTCCCCTAATGCCTGAATGTCACATGAAGTAGCATTTTGAAATGTATTTTTTCCATCCTGCACAGAGCTAAATATCAATGCAGTCAGAACTGAGGCAAGCAAATAAGAAGGTCAAGATTTCATGCGATGAGCTCAAAAACATTGAGAGTCTTTTACTATTTCCCTGCCCTGTGTCTTTCCTGACCCAGAGATGTGAGAGTGAGCATTTTGCTCACAGTCCCTTAACAGCCAGTTAATGCTATTAGTTAATGAAGAGTTTGGTGTAAGGTTGAAGCAGTGCTGGATCAACAGCTTTTTAGTGCCTCACTTGCTGAGTCTTTCCCATATGTCTTTTCTATGAGAGCATATTGATGTACAATCCAACAATTAGGGAATCTTGGTAATTGTCCTCACACCATTCTCCCTCCTAGATGCAATTTTTAAATCTTTGCAATCACTAAATTCCAGTAAGATACACAGATCTCTGAAAACCTCATTTCCAGTGTGATGCCACTGCTGCAATACTGGTCCTCTCCTTTATTTTCTAGCAAATGTGTATTCTAGCTACATTTTTAGCTTTCTCCCAGGAACACAGGACTTCAAAGCAAGGAGACTTGTAAAAGTAAGACATTGTTGCTGCACTAGGTGATAAGTAATTAAATATTCTTGTCAGTATCTTCCTTGGCTATTGCTTTAATTGATATTGTTGTGCTAATATAACAATGATTTTTTTTCCCAGTACTAGTGTTTTTTTGTGGACTCTACCTTAGATTTGGAGGGGTTGGTTTTTGCTTTTTTGTTTTTTAAGACCTGTGTTCCCTGTTTCTGCTACTTTAGAATTGCAGAAATCACAACCAGACATGTAAGCCTTTTTGGTGTTGGGCTTTGGGGAAGCAAACTGGGAAGGGAATTTTGTGTCAGGAGTATGGAGAAGCTGCATTTCACAAACTGATTTTAAGGAGGCTGTCATACCTAAAGGTGAAGTCATGCATTATCTGTGGGAAGGATTTAATTTAAAAGTATGATAATGTGGTTATTGGAAAAATGATGTTCTCTGAATTTGTAAAATAAGTGTGTGAAAATGACTGATTAAGAAGCATCTTTTAGAATGCTGCTTCTTTTCTAAGTAAGACTATTTTTAAGCATATGGGAATTTGTATAATAAAGACAGTGGAATTTCTTTAATCCCTATGAGCTCAGGAATGTATTTCAAAATCTTAACTGAGATTAAGTTGAAAATCTGCTACATTTCTAAAAGATAGCACTTTGTTTACCAGCTTCTGTTTTGTAGTTTGCTTTCTAAATTATGCAGTTTAATTTATTTGCAAACTAGTCTTTTGTTGCTGCCTGGATTAACAGCACAACGTGGTTAAACTATATTAATAAATTTTGTCATCTTTAATAAAAACACTTACTGATACACTTGTTCTACCTGCTTGTTTCCTTTTCTCTTCTTAGTATTAGATGAATGATAGCCTTGGGGTGATGTTTTAATATTCTGAGTTGCGTTCAATTTAGAAAGTAAAGCCTTATTAAGTGAAAGCTTTAAGTCTGAAAATAATCTCACTTAAATCTTTTCACTTTCACTTCTCCCAGCCCAAACTGATTTTGTTCCTACAGTTTTGTATGGAGTAACACACTCAGTATTTTTTTGCTTTGAAAATAATATTTCTCCCTGATCTGCTAACTTTATCATCATTGTCTAAGCAGCATTATAACTTTTGTATATAACTTTGTTACTAACAGGCACAGACTGGAGACTTACAGAAGCAGCATAACATAACGGGTCTGAAGCTCAACACAGAAATTTCTGTACTTTTCTTTATTTCTAGGGGAAGTCCACTACCAAGGTCTTGCAACACAACACCCACACTGTTAACAGCATAGAGATCTTTCTGCTTTCAAGTTGGCACCTAACTACAGAAGAGTGTCTAATGAGAGGCAGATTCTTACTTTTTCCCTTTAGTATCTAACAATCCCTTAAATGACCCTTGCAGTGCACAGATTCTTTAGCCCAGGTACCCTCTCCATCTGCACTCTTGCTTACATGCATTCAGCTTCCAAACTGCATAAAAGGGGATCTTTTTCCTTCAAGAAAACACTCACAATGTTGAGCTGATGCTGGTTTTATTGATGGGCTTACATAAAGGAAGCTCTACAAAAGTGATACACATTTCATAGAAGAGCAAGCAAATAGGAATCCTTTAGCCATATATCTTAGTGGGCAACAGCACAGCCTGAGTTGCTTTGTGCTGCCCAGGCTGTAGCTGGCATTTTGGATTTCACTTAAGCCTGGCTGTACGTTCTTCTGTTGAGCCCTCTCTTTTTCTTGTCCATAACCTCAGGCAGTTTCTCTTCCCACAAGTTCTTGTTGCTTATCCCAATCACACAGCAAGCCAGACGTTTCCCAGCATTTCCATTTTCCAAACTGGCCTTATTATTGCCCTTGCCCATGTCATCTTCCTGCTCATGGATCACAACAGATCTGCCCATGATGGAGTATGGACCAAAGATTGTGGCAAAGAGGTTTGTTTTGTATTTTCTGATTTTGCCTTCTTTAGGAAGAAAGTTGCCAAAATCTCCTGGGTGACGAGGGTGATTCACTCTGAAAGGGTTATAGTGTCCCCCTGTAGAATCACAGCCACTGCTGAGGTCTCCAAGCTCATGGATGTGTATAGCTCTGCTGGATTGATTGTTATCCAATGGAAACCCATCCAAGTAAAATAAGGCTTCCAGTCTTCCATATGAGTAACTCTGCCTGAATAAGACTTGTCCAGTCACTTGTGGCTTGTCAGCATCTATTTTGGAGCTGGGCTTCATTTCACAAGTGGCGTAAATCATTCCATCAGTGTCGTTACCACGTGTTACTGGGTAGAGCAAATTCTGCCAGAGGTCATTCACTTGTTTCTGTATTTCATGCAATGACTCCTGGCGTGGGTCAGTTTCCTTGTCTGTCATGACACCAGAGGCAGACAGGGTGAGCCCAGTGACCAGAGACAGAATCAGAAACATCTTGGCAATTTCAAGCCTGCAAAAGATACGGGAAGGTACAAAGAATTCAGGGCGTTTTGCAGCAGTATGGCTGGAGATAAAGACACACACAGCCGGTGGGGAGCTGAGTGAAACAGCTGGAACATGGTCCCGGGGGCCTGCTGCTGGCTAAACCTGTCTATTGTGATGAACTGAAATGCAGTTAGAATGCATACGTGTATTTAAACACATACAACTGGCACCCATGACTTAAAGAAATTCTAGTGATTATATATTTTAAATTAGATCTTGATCTCAAAAACTACCTCTGTTTCCCTGCAGGAAGCAAGCAAGCCAAAATGGTTTTAAATCTATTTCTGAGTTTGTATTTTTCTATTGTAGAAAAGAAAGCTTTTCTACTTTAACAAATTCCAGCAAGGCAGTTTGCCAGGAGTTTTTTCTTGGTCCATCTACTTAACCATTAGTTAGGCATTACAAACAAAAAGCAAAAATCCAACAAGTTGATTACCTTGCAGAACCCCTCAGTAGTAGCTCTTCGCCTCTGCTCCCCTAAACCAAGATGTGATCCAACAGAAGGCCAGAGCTGCTTGAAGGTGATGCTTACAGAAACTGCGTGTTTGAGTAGAAATTAGGTAACGCTGGCTCAGGGGAGGCGGGAGAGCTGTGGGAGGGGAGGGAGGCGGGGACGGAGGCAAAAAGGAAGGGAGGGGAGAAAGTTCTAGGCATTTTTGCTTTGGGCAGGGTGAACCCTTTATCCTTTCCTGGTGAGTTTGTTACTCTGACTCTCGGTCCTCACAGTCATTAAAAAAAAAAAGCCAGGAAACTTTGAAATTAATCTGCCTTTTAGCGACTTCATGTACTCATCTAAAACAAGTGAACATGAGCAGGCAGGGATGGGAGAGGAAGAAGCTTTATTAAGGCACATTTGGGAGGTTTGCTCACTTGTGTGCTGGTTGTCTGGAGGTAGTTTGCATTTTTATTTATTCATTAATCAAAATGGAAACTGGTGCTTGAGCAACATAAATTGTTTTATATGGATGTATACAGAATTTTTTGTGGATTTAGAAACTGTTTAAAGTGTAATTGTTGAGGTACATGTCAATGGTGCCTGTGAAGTTTTGGGGTTAGTTAGCATCTGCTCTTCTATATCTGCTCCACTGAAGCCCATCTACTTTTTTTTTTTTAAGTAGCAGTGATTTCTTTCCTAAGAGAGAAGTAAGTGGTACTGAGGCACTGCAACATCAGACTGAGGTACAGAGAAATTGCTCAGAAGCTGACTGGAACATGGAGAATTCACATGTGTTTCATCATCCCATGAACTCAGAAATGCTGTCCTCTCAAGGGCATTGCCCTGCTCACAGCACTTCCCACTCATGTAGCTGAAATGTGGATTTGTCTGTCACAAGATCAATTTAACAGGGTGAGATTTCTGTGGAGAGAAAAGAGTATCTCTTACTACTCTGGAACAATTCTCAATGCAAGAAAATTGCAAAGAAAATCCCTTTTCTCAGTTCACGTCTTCTGCCAGCTGGGTAAGGAATGGGACTGTCAGCTTCTGCAATGGTAAAATCGTGTGTGTTAATCTTACTAGTGTCATATACTACATCAGATCCAAGATACTCAGTTATGTGAGAGAGACAATTTTTTTTCTTTATGTATGAGGGAGAGTAGAGCTAAAGGAATGTCAACTACTCGGATCATTAGCCAGGGAAATACAGAATTAACTAACTTAATTTTTGAATATTGGGATATTGAATGTGTTACTTTAACTCTGGGCTTCAGTTCCTAATCTGTGAAACAGGACAACTGGTATTTCTTCAGAGTATTTACAAGTTTTTCAGATCACTTGTCGGAACGCAGAATGTCCCTTGGACACTCTTGGATGTTCCAGGCCCAGGTCAGAAGCATTTGAGACCCTGGCATGCAGCCGGAAACTCCTGTGGCTTTGAACCTGATCCATGGAGCAATTTACCAGCCTTGCAGGAAGAACAAGAAATCACAAAAGTTTAGATATTATAGTAGAAGTAGTCACAAAGTGAAAGGAACAATCTTTGAGTGCTGTACCGGGGGTTTTAGGCCTTGTACAGAGGGGTCTGAGTTTTGTACATGGGGTCAGAAGTTCTAAGATGGAGGGATTTGGGCATGCCCTGTGCTCCTTCCTTCTTCTTCCTAACCTCCATGTTCTTGGTGGTGTTGGCACTCACAGATTGGTTTAGAGTAGAAAGTCACCATTCAATATAGGGGATAGGCATTGGGGAAAAACCATAAACATTTAACACATAATGTATGATATAAAAGATGGCACCAGCCCCCTGGGTGTCAGAGTGTGCCTTTGTCTGACTGCTGAACGGACCGCAGCAGTTCAGGAAGAAAATCTTTGAGATAACACACAATGAACTACCTTGAGACCGGATGACCAAAGACTACTGAGTCTTTCTTTGAAGGCACGGGTTGGAGGAGAGACTTTTCCATCTTTCGGGCTCACCCCAATCTGGGGGTGAGCCCTGTCAATCACTGTGCTCCTGGGCACCATGCAGTGTTCAGTGGGAGCTGAACTCTCAGAGAAGCCGAGTGCCAGGATTGTCCATCACCCCAAGCCCAAGGCTGCCTCCTTTGCAGCTCATCCCAACTTCAGTCACTGGCAGTCTCAGCTGGGAAAGGCCACGCTTGCAGTGTGGTAATACTATGAAATTGCTTGGGTTTAAAGAATTTGAAAATTTTAGAATCAAGTGTAATAGATAGACACAAAAACATTCAGCTAAGACTAGCCAAATGCAAATGTTTAAGTTTGTAAAATACAGGAAACAAACATCCAATCTAGGTACTATTGAAAAAATTACTTAGCAGTATAAACCATTTTTTAAGGGGTCACAACAAATTGAAGGAAGAAAGGAGCATCATTCATTGTTTACTCTTTGAGTCACAAAGTAGTGAACTGCAATTGAGTTTAGTACTTTTACAAGGAAATTCCTGAGCCAGCAGTCAGTACTCCAAAAAGAGAATTGTAAAGCTTTTTCTGAATTATAAGGCATTTTGAAATACATACTAGGGACAGAATTTTAGCTGGCTTAAATACAGCAATGTTTCTGACTTCAGTGGCATTTGTGCTGTCTACCCCAGCTGGGATTCTGTCCCTGGAAAAACCTACTTGCTGCTCTTTTTTGATGTACTGCACATGAGGAAGAGAAGCAGAAATGCAGAAGGTGTAAAGAAGATGATCAAAGGGACAGAAAGGACTGCAGCAAAGCAAAATGATGTATTTGTAGTGCTCTGCACTTCAGAGAATGAAAAGGAAATAGTAGCTGTGGGCCACTGTCAGAAAGATGTATTTTAAAAGGGAGAAGGGATGATAACTACAAGGAATGCAATTGCCAGGGTGATTTGGCATTCATTTTGAGCCTGAAAGTGCGGTGTTCGGTTTTTCTTTGCCCCGGTCCTGGGCAGCTGGGGGTGCCCTGCTGGCACACTGCTTCTCGGCGAGACTGGGGCCACCGCGTGTGTGCGGAGCTCTAGGGCTGAGCCTCCATGTGGGTCTGCTGCACCGTGGCCAGATGCTGAGGCGAGACAAAGGGTGAGAGAATGGTGTGGTCTGCCCACATGGATGAGAACTCTTTATTCCCGCATGGCTGCAGCGGTGGACAATGCAGCTGTCCTCAAGCCCGCCCAGGCAAAAATGGCGCTGGGGCAAAGGGAACCTGGGGTTAAATAGGGGGCAGGCCGACAGGGGCGGAAGCCCCCCTCGCCCAAAGGGGACAGACAACAGGGGAGTGACACGGACCATGGTAACCTATGGGAACATAACAGCGGTGTGTACAGGGTTCTGGGACAAATGGGGTTACAGAGGTGGGGTGATTGACAAAGAACTTTCCGAGGGGAAGAAAGGAGTGGTTACAAGATTGACAGGTGAAAGCTCCTATAGCAGACAGCTTGGAGCAAACCATTTTAAGGGGAAAATGGGGGTACATGGAACCGACCTAACTAACATTTATTGAAATCCCTAACTGAACCCACCCGGCATGCAACATGAAAGATGGTTGCTAAAGTACTAACCAGGTGTATCATTAAAGTCTCTTGTTACCCACTGCCTGTGTTTTAATTTTCTGGTTACAAAGAGGTGTGAATAATGGGCTTGACAGCCTTTAAAGCAGAGAGCAGTTACTGGGAAGAAAGTCCACATTGACCTGACCATGCACTTGTGTTACAATCACTTCTCTAAAAAAAATAGACCTCTGCTTTTGTTCCAGTTCTATGAGATCTTTTGTATCCTGAGTTTCAAGCAATGTCCTAAAGATTCCTGGGCTATGCAAGACAGACTAGTCAAAACAACTTCTGCAAGGCTCTCTAGATTGCATAGGAAAGACTCTGTTCTACAGTGAGCTTTATAGCAGAATCTGCTCACAAGCTCCCAGTCCGTGCAGTGACCTTCAGGGTTGGTTGGTTGGTGGGCTTGTTTTGCAATGACACTGTTCCTATTGTATTACTCTGCTGTTTGACATAATGTTGTTTGATTTGTCCAGCATGGAGTTAAACACGATGAGGAAAACACTGCATAGGAGAGAATCCTTTTATAGCAAGCCTTTTTTGTGTCTCCAGCAGTTGGATCTGCTCTCACTGTTTTTTTGATAGAATGGTTTTCCATAAAAGCAACACCAAGACAAGGAAACTTTTATGTCTTTGGGAATAAGTGATGGAGCTGACTGCTTTTCTTCCACACATGGTGGCGGCTGAAGCAGCTGAAAGAAAGGGGAGGAACATTTGTAGTCTGAGGGAAACAGTCAAGATCCTTGGGCACCTGCTCTGCTCCTTTGGTTTTGGGCACTTTCTGCCATTTCTGAGTCCTGGGAGCCAGTTATGCTGGTGGGTTATCCAGCAGCAGCAGGAGCACACAGCATTTGTTGGTGTGTGGCGTTAGAGACTGCAAGGCAGCAAAACTTCCATGTACTGAGTTTGATGAGATGTCGTCTGTGCTGTGGGCTGGTACCTGCACAACGGTCTGCAGCCATAGCCTGCGGTGCTGGCTTCCATCTGTAACGCTACGGGCAGCGCAGCCAGGGGGGCAGGACACAGAAAGCAGCAGTGCAGCCAGTGGGGCAGGACACGGAAAGCAGCAGTGCAGCCAGGGGGGCAGGACACAGAAAGCAGCAATGCAGCCAGGGGGGTCGTGAAGGTGCTGTGGCTTTGGCTGTTCACGGCCTGTGACCCTCTGGTGGAGCTCTGGTACTGCCCAGGGGCAGCTCTGCCCAGGGCTGAGCTGTTTTCTCCTTTGCACCTGCGTGGAAGACAGGGCTGGCACTGGGCTCTGAGCAGCACCACATCTCAGGAATTATGATGAAGCAACTGGTTTGTAATTCCTATGGAGAAAAAAAATAAAATAAAATTAAACATTTTGCTGTAGCAAATGGAAAATTCATTGCTGGTCATGACTTATTCTTCCTGTTTAATCCTGTTCCTTGACTTGGTATTTCTATTTAAAGAAATAAAAATATTTACTGCCTGAGATAAGCATCCATTTATAATATTCTTACAAAAGAGCTATAAACATTTCCAACTTTTCAGGGCATTACCCATAACAAAACTCAAATAAATAAACAAAAAGGAAACAGCACTGTTCTCTCTGGGGAATAATTTCTCTTGCAAATAGAAGCTCATGCAACTGTCAAACTACTCTGCATCAGCCAATTTGAAAAATTCCTTAAATTCTTCGTCTTTAATAGCTTTTGAAGAAATCATTTCATGAGAGTGAGGGAGAGATGATCTGTAAGTAAGCTTTCAGAACAAGCTACATTCAGAAACTCATTCTAAGTCTGTCAGCCTAATTTAACAGAATTTCATCTTCACATACGAATATAAAATATAAATATGTAATATAAAAAGTAGGGATGGAGCCCAGATATTAGATAATTTAGGTTATTATTTGTGTTTGCATTTATTCCCTGATCTTTTATAAAATGTTTATCCTTTTTTCTTTGTAGCATTAATCTGATGAGGGGTTTGCTGTTTGAGATGAGACAAGAAATAAACATGAGACTTTTTTCAAGCTCAATGCCCAATGGCCAGAAAAGGAAATATCTTTGCGTTTTTTAATTTCAAAGTGGACATTGCATACATTGTGCATATTTGCACAACTTCAGCTCTCTGCATAGCTTCAAGCTGCAGCTGGGGAACCATAGGAACACTGGACCATTAGGTCGGATATATGAGCAGTGGTTACCTACAAATAACAATATACAAATAAATTTCTCTTTTTATGACACTTAATAGCAGCTGTCTCAGCAGTCTAATGATCATCACAGAAGAACTGAGCATGATTTTCAGATATTTCTATCCTTAGTGTACTAAAAAGACACAGCCATTGATAACAGGCCATACCCTGCCTCTTCTGTTTGTGTGTGTCATCACCCCTTGGTTTGTATACGTGCTATAGTCTGAAAGGGATTTAGAGACACTAGACCAAAGCTTTCAAATCAGGACTTAGGAAATCAAGGCTTAGGCTTCTCTATCCTGTTTTTAAAAGTTCATCACTGCTGAAGAATCTGCCATCAACTGTGGTTTGACTGTCCTTTCTCTTACAGGTTCTCCAGCTCTGTAGCCTGGCTCTCACTGCAGATTGGAACCACTGTTTTGATTGTACCCACTACAGACAAGGGGAACAGATTATTCTCTTCTTTGCAGCAGCCTGTCACACTCGAGAGTTTAAGTCTGTACCGATGGCTCTTCCATCTTTCAGCTAAACATGTCCCATTCTTTTAACCTTTCCTCCTAAATTGTGTAGGCTCCTGTGTTAAATAGACAACCTTTTCCTGTGGACTGTGCACCTCTTCCTGGAAGAGAAGTCATAAACACCCCAGTGTGCCAGACAAATAGCAAGAACTACCACCATGCTTGTCATACAAGACTGTATTATTCCCTACATCATAATGTGATCTTTGACTGACCCTTTCCTGCAGAACTGCTGCTTATGCAATTATTTCCATTTTGTATTTCAGTAGCTGCTATTTCTGCCAAGTATGGGATTTTACGATTGTCTTAATAGAGTTACCACCTATATTTTTATTTTCCCCACCTCTTATTTCTCCAGCTTGTCATGAACATTTTGAATTCTAATCCTTCCTCACAGTGTATTTACAGCTCCTCCAGACTGGTGTCAGCTGTGAATTTAATCAGTTTACTTTTTGTAAGTTTACTTCACATCATTAACAGGAGGGCTGAATAAAGCTGAATAGACAAACTCCTGCACCCGAGGCAGGTTGCTCTCCCTGTTAGGAACTGACTGGTTTCTAAACTGGTACAGATTTCCTGCCATCCCCATACCTGCTTTGTAAAAGTGTGATCAAGACTGGTATTTTCCCCAGCTTGTGTGTAAGAATGTCATGTGAGATAGTAGTTAAGATATTTAGCAAAGTTCATTCAGATAATCACCTACTTTTTCTCTATATGCAAGACTAATTATTCTGCTGTAGAAAGGAAATAAAAAGTTCCTGATGTCTTTTATCCTTTTCCCTTTCTGACATTCTTCCTTTCTCTTTCAGGTGAATGCAACAGGTTTGCCTCTTTTAGAGGTTTTTCTGTTTCTGTGACTCCTGGATTAAGCCACACTAGTCATTACAGAATTTCAGACCTCACAGGAACCGAAATCATTTACTGACCCTATCTCAAAGAATCTTCATTACTGTTATTACCCTGGGAGAAGCAAAATGTCTTTGAAGAGCTGCATGGCACTAAGTAGTGTCTGAAACCTTAAGCATACAAAAACTAACAAAAATGCCACCATTTAACTGCACATCCCCCCATTGCTATCTCCCTTCTGCCAAAAGAGCCAATAGAAGCAAGGATTATGTTAATTCATGCTACCTAGACTAAATAAATTTCCAGAGGTTCCAATTTCTGACCCTCTTATTTCTTGCAAGCAGCACCTGTTTGTGAAAGTGACCCAGTTCACCCGTGTTCCCCACCAGTTCATTATAATTACCAATACTGAAGGCACACCATACCAAAATCAGGAAAATTAAACCCATTCTTAAGTTTGCATTTAAATGTAGAATCGTAGGTGCTTGTCAAGTCACTAAATAAAGTGAAATACCTTGATGCTTTATTTGCAAATTCAGGAGGATCTTGGTGCTCCCATATCAGAGACCCCATTAGCGCTTAAATCCTTGGTGGCACCTGCAGGCACTAGGGCTCAGCAGAAGCTGAGGGCAGTTGTGTTCCAGGAGGACAAAAGCCCACCTGGCTTTCACACCAGGAGCAGCTCCTGCTCTGGTGAGAGCCCAGCAAAGGGCTCTGTGTGTGGAGGCAGGGGCTGTTCACTGGCAGCCCTGGATGGAGACAGCCCTGGACTCTTGCTGGAGTCAACACTCAGCAGCATCTGGGAGGATCCTCATACTTGAACACAGCAAGGGGCAGGAGAGCCCTTGAACTCCTGGAGGCTTTCTCAGAGCAGCTATTTCACCTCAGATGGTTTGGTATGCTACTATAGATTAAAATAATTTTTAAAAGGTATGGCTTATCTATGTTGGATACCCACCTCCACTGAAAATTGTGTGTAGTTCAGGACCTGAGCCTCTGAGTACTTTTCAAAGCAGTTTGTTGTAAATCCTTTGAATTTGTATCTTTCAGAACTGCAGAAATTATAAAATTTGAAAAATGCACCCTTTTACAGAGTAAAAATAGTTTTTATGGTAAAGGGGCTCCCCACCTTTTTAGCCATATTTATCCCAGTGGTTGACTTTTGTAAGAATAACTGAAACCCTGAGACACTGATGAAATTTAACAATGTGTGTTCATTATATCCAATTTTGTTCTCTTGGTGAAAACACAGACTCCTAAATCCTATTTAGACTCTGAAATTTCAGAGGTTCCAGCCCTCATCTGACCTTAACACCTCTTAGTTTTGTGCAGCTTTTATAAGCCTGTGCACATGTTTAAATTCTCCCATGGCAAATGGTTTTGGAGATCAGATGTTCAGGATTAAGAACACAACCAGTTTTTGCTTTGTTTAAAATAATTTTGACATTTTAGTGGAAGTCATTAAGATTGTTTTCTTGTACTCTCAAATGGGCCACAGTGTGAGTGAAACATTTTTAGGAAAATTACATAAAAAGATTTGAATTGCTAAATTAGTCACCATGACAATATTAACACAAATATTTTGAAAACTCTGAAGGCTTTATCTGGGGTAAATATTTGCACCTGAATTCCTCTCCTGGGAAAATTAATTCACAAATAAATAAATTATTAAAGTCAGGGGCCATTCTGAGTAAAAACATGTAGGAATAACCTCTTCTAACTGAAGATGCTCTTTGTATTGTTTATATTTACACTGTTTTTTTTTTTCTTTCTTTCTTTTAACTGTAGAGTGGAATAAAAACCTCCCCAAATGGTGCCAGGTTTAAGGATCTTCACACAGGTGCAGCATGGTTCTGTGGGTTCTGATTTCCAACCAGGAGAATCTCACTAGTTCCAGCCCAGCAGCACAAAGGATTTGAGCATCTCTGAAACTGCATGTTTGGCTCTAGAAAAACAGAGGGTAGATAGGAGGCAAACACATGAAGGTACTCTGTTTTCATCAGCTCCGATGTCTGCATTAATAGGCAGGACTGAGAATGCCACCTGCTTACAGAAAGGCTTTCAACTCATAGGCCATGGAGTTCTTAATAGTATTCCATTAGATATAATGAGGTATGCTGGTGCAGATTTCCCCCCTGAAGTTTGCACGCATTTGTACAAAATAAGGCTCCTGCTGGGGTGTTTTATGAATGTGGAGTCTTTCAGTTCCAGTTAAATAGGAAAACCAGCTGTTTTCCAGGGCACATGAAGAAATCCTTGGATTGGTTGTTGTCGCTACTCTCAGCATTAGCATGCCTGCAAAAAGAGAATAAAAACACAGAAATATTTTATTGTAACCTTCTTCAAGGGAAGGCAATTCTTTGAATGCATCAGAAATTGTTCTAATAGATGCAGGGGGGGAAAAAGGATAAAAATAAATTTTCTTTGTCCCTTCATTTTTTTACAAACCTTCTTTGCATCTTCAGCCTCCAGGTCTCCCTCCCACGAGTTGTCATCTGTGTTGTCACTCGCAAGACTTTATTCCCCAAACCTGCAGATGTTATTAAATTTGAGGATTATAAGGTTATGTAGGACATGGTAGAAGCCAGATATGGATTGGGTGTTTTTATTAGAGGATTACCAAATTTTGTTAACAGGAGTATGCCTGAGTAATTCTACTGGAAGCTCTGCTGTGCTTGTTATGAAACATCTGATCCTGAAGCAGATACAGAGCTGCACTGTGGCAAGGCCCAGGTTTCTTACCATGCCAAGGACAGGTCACGTTCATGGTTTGCAAAGCTGGATCAATGCAAATGATATATAATGATTTCACTGGGAAAAGTGTAATGGTTGTGGCAGAGGTATCTCACCATAAAATCCCAAATATCCCAATGACTTGTTCACTTCAGAATCCTTTTCCACTGCTGGTACATGTTATAGGCAACAAAATAAAATCAATATACCAGGTCGGTACTTCAGTGTTAGTTTCAAATACAGTGAAAATATCTAATGCTTTTTGTAGTTTCTTATAACTTGCATGTTCCTAGTATATGACACCAAGATCTCAAGCAAACTTGTTGCTCCTAAGGAATGAGATTATGATGACATTAACTCTGTAAATGTCACTATACTGGTGTATTTGTGAGTGACAGGCTAACTCAAGCTAGTGAGCTTAAAGCAAGAAATCAGACAAGAATGTTGATGAAGAATAAATAAATAATCTGACCCTGGAAACACCATTTTCTCACAGTGATGAACTTGCCCAACTAAGGTCACCCAAAAGGTACTGAGGAGGAAACTTCTCTTCTTCCAAGAGGAAGGCGAGTCAGGAAATTTCCAGAAGCTATGAACAGTTTGCATAACAACTTGTACCCTGCTGTGGTGCCTACCCTGGTAGGAAGCTCACACCCATGCAGCCATTTGCTCCCTTCCAACAGGAGGGGAGGGGTAATTGGAAGGGCAAAAGCAGGAAAACCCATGGGATGAGATAAAGCCAGTTTAAGTGGAGGTGGGAAGTAGGGGCAAAGACAGCCTAAAGCAGTCACTACTCACCAGCAGTCACTGCTTGCCCAGCACTGCCTGCAACAGCAGCTTTGGAAACGCTTCTGTCCCCCCGTTTATTGCTGAGCATGATGCCACAGGGTGTGGAATATCCCTTGGGTCAGTTGGGGTCTGCTGTGCTGGCTGTGTCCCCCTCAGCTCCTTGTGCACCCCCAGCCTCCTTTTGCTGGTAGGGTGGGATGAGGCAGAAAAGATCTTTACTCTTTGTAAGCACTGCTGAGCAGTGGCTAAAACATCTCTGTGTTACCAGCAGTGTTTTGGCCATAAATCCATACAAAAGCTACACCATATAAGCTACTTTGACGAAAATTACCTCCATCTCAGCCAGACCCAATACCCCTGCAAGGCTGGATGCTGGCATAGCCCTGTACGTGGAAGGAAAAGAGAAAACAGAGATTTGAGTCACAGCTAATGTGGTTTGCAATTCCAAGAGAAAAGTGAAGAGTATTGAGGAAGGAATTCATGTTGTACTTCCAGGTACACTTTCTTTCTGCTACAGGGCTGAATTACTGCTGCTGGGATAATAAAGTCCATTTGATTTATATGAGCAGACTCCTAATCACTTAATAAACTACTCAAAAAATTATTTGGTAGAGTGGAAAATTATTAACTGGCTGAAGATCCAGCAAGCAGCAGCTGTTTCATAGTAAAAACTTGACTGGGAGAACTAGCCCAAGAATGCCCATGGTCAGTGCCAGAAAAATTATTTTTTCTAGTTTTAAAGTTATTCCCCACTTGGATCTACAAGGAAAGGGAAAATTCCAGTCCATGTATATAATTTAAAATTGTAATTAGTAGCATAAATAAACATTTGCTGTTTATATTGTATTTCTGTATTTCCCAGCTGTGAATTAGTCATAATCCTGTTCCACTCTGAATCCCATCATCAGTTTGAGCTTTTCATAGACTCATAGAATAACCTGTGTTGGAAGGCAGTCACAAGGATTGCTGAAGTCCAACTCCTGGCCCTGCACAGGACACTCCAAGAATCCCACCATGTGCCTGAGAGCATTGTCCAAATGCTTCTGGAACCCTGTCAGACTTGGTGCTGTGACCACTACCCTGGGGAGCCTGTTCCAGTGCCCAACCATCCTCAGGGTGAAGAACGTTTTCCTGATATCCAACCTAAACCTCCTGTGAGATGGCTATGAAGTCTCCCCTGACTGTGGCTATTCAGTTTAGTAAAATCCACTTGTCTGTTTCTGCAGGAAGGATGAGTATCTTTTGCCTTGGCCGTGGATATTTACTCATGTTTTTGGCTGGATCTAAGATGGCACAGTAGGATTCTTAGGGTTTTTTTTTTATTTAATGGGTAATTGTTAACATCAAGATCGCTCTCACAATATCCAGCTGGGTGAGGATTTTAAAATCAGCTTTGAGAGAGTTCAACTAGAATTCCACTATGAAATTTAGATTTGAAGAAACTTCACATTAAAAGGTAAATCTCTCTGCAAGGTAGAATAGGGCATGCATACTGTATGTAATCACATAGTTACATAGTTCCTCATTATAGCCCTATAGTCTCATTTTTCAGCCAGCAGAAGAGAATCTCTCTGTTCTGAACACTTCTGGTGTGGTGTGACTGCATGGTTTGATAACTGCCATATGTAGCTTCATCAAAGAATATTGTCACATCACAAAAGGAAATACGGTTCTAAGATTAAAAGACAGATTCAGATTCTGGAAGCATTTTAGTCTCTTTCTCTTGACATGGAATAAGCAGTCTAGCCTCCTCTTACCTCCAATTTGCCCTTCTTCAAAATGTTGATAACGATGACTCACTTCCTCATGGGGGTACTTTGAAGCTTAGATGAAGTCTGAGTTGTTTCTGACACTGAGAAAATTGATGTCAGAAACTGCAATATTGGAATACTAATCTTTCAAGGCTAAGATAAATAATTGTCCCCAAATGAAAAGCTATTTTCTCTGCAAATTTTTTTACCCTCTCTATAATATTCTTTGAGTTAATAGAGTCCACACTTAATACAGACAACAGAGGAGATAGTGGACACTGCTTGCTTAAGTAAACAGCAGCCAGAGCCCAAATTATTAGTAAATACCAAGTCTTCATTTAGGTTGAATAACGCTGCAATCCAACAAATAAATGAGCCATCAAGTTTGAATTTATGTAGCATACAAAACACATTAAAGCCATCTGACCATGACAAAGGCCTTTTCTGCTGTGAATAATGAGGCCAACACATTAGAATATCCTTTAGATGAAACATTAAACCCAAGGTCCTTTCTGTTTGTCTTTGGTGGCTCTTCAGGTGGAAGTTAAAGACTCCATGGCATTTCACTAAAACCTTAGAAAATCTCTGGCCCCCAGAGGTATTACTTTCCTAGTAAAGAAATGAATTAAATTTTAAAATTAGAATAACCAAGGCTGTATATGAGTTGAATATTTTCAAGGAAAATGCCAGTTTTCATCTCCATGAGGACAGTGAGGAAAGTCCTCTTGTTTCATGGAGAGTAAGGTGAGTGTGCCTGGTACAAATATAGGTCTTTAAAAGTCCTTCGGGATTTTGGGAGTGTAAAGCACAGAAAAATGGTTTGTACTCATCATTAACAAAAAGTGTGGTAAAGGAGAACAAATCCAAGTCATATAGGATATCTTTGTATGTGTCTATGCTTACATAACTAGACATGCACTTTTACATGTGTAATTTCCAAGAAGTGGCTTGGAGACAAACAGAAAATATGCCAGGAGAAATTCTTTACCTCAGCCTGTACACGTGCGATTCGCTTTACAAAGTCCATCTTGATTTTCAGCTTCTTTTGTGTAATACCAATTATTTTGTATCACTTGAGATAGTTTAGCTATGCCTTTAGTCTGAGTCTCAGTGAATGTTTATCTGCTTAGTGAAAACCAGGCTCTTTTTCCCTGAGCCTGCATCTTAGTTGTGTAGTTTCACACCAGTTTCCTAGCATTAGACATTAGAGGCATAAGAGGTCATGTGAAAGGTAAATTTCAGACTCCTCTCATAGATGCAGATGTTCTGTTTTATTGTTATCAAGCTGACCGGACTCACTCATTTGAATTTAAAAGAATTATAGAGAGAACAATCCTCTTGAAAGAAACACAAGAATTAGGTTAAAGCTTAACCCCCTTAGCAGCAGAGATAATAAAGCCTTTCGTGAAGAACTGACTGATGAATCTGGGCATCATTCAATATTCTGAATAATGAGCCACTTCTTCCTCTTGCTGAGAAACATATGGGATGTGAGAAACCAGCTATAAACTCAGCCATGTCTGTCCCATCCAGCATCCTCCCTGCTGGAGGCAGGGAAGTGCTGCCTTATGAGGGAAGGTGGTTTAAGGGAAACCTTGGTATTCAGTAAAAGCAAGCTCAGTCTTTGTGAGTCTTACCTGGCTTGAATCCCCTGTTTTATCAACAGGAATGCCACAGAGAGCTGTGGTACTTGTCCAACAGGGATTAATGCTGGCTGGTTTAGGGGGATCCATTGTGTTTCCTGTTTTTAGTGTGTCTGCTTGAAACTTCTGACACAATGGAAATGTCCCGCAGGTTGTGCTTTACAACAGAAGAGAGAGTGATAACAGCAGAGCAATGTAAATATCTAACATTGACACTTCTTCAATTGATTTCATTGACTTTCATTTCATTCATCTCCACATTAGGGATAGGAAGTCTAGTAATGAAGATTGAAAGCACATGCTGCCTTTTCTGACTAGTCTGACATATTGGGGATACATGCACCCTATGAATATATCAAATGGATTTTAAGCCATGCCATTTCTTTCATGACAATAATTAGAGATGCCATTCTAATCTAAGGGGCCAGATCCAGCCTGTGCTTTGTGATGGCCACTTTGCATGAGAGAACTACAAATCTTGTAGTAGTTCAAAGCAACAAATGGTTTTTTCTGAGGATTTCTTCTAGACCTAGATGATCACAGAAAAGAATTTTCAAATTTAGCTCACTAACTTCTAAAAAAAAATATTTTAGTGAGCAGAAAATCTTGTCTAGCCTTCCATTTTATCTGCTTTGCGATGATTATGCACCCTTTCAGGCATTACCTATAGAGCTTTACTCAATGCCTTAAAATACTTCATATTTTCAACATGCAGTATTCCATTTAAAAGGTTTATTTTAAAAGTTACTGATTCCTAACCTTAATTTTCTTTGTCTCTTTAACTGCTGTCCAAGAAACTGGAGGCAGGGTGCTCCCAGCATAGTCTGTGACATATGAATGGATTGTTTGGACTCCATTCAGAGGAAGGTGATGATAGACATCTGCCCAAAAAGCAATTAACCGCAATGTATTTAGAGAGACAAAATAATTCAGTGGCGATTTACCACCTCCAGAAAGGGTTTTTCATAGAAACAGTGATGTTATTTGTTGTGGATTTTTTTAGATGTTTTATACCCAATTTTCAAGAACTAAGAAAAAGAAAAGTCGCAAATAATTTTACCATATAAAACAAACAACAATTTGTAGAAGTAATTAATAGGGACGTTTGAAGGGAAAACAGGGTCGCACCATTAGCCCCTAATAAAATGCATCAGAGTTGATGAATTATTTTAATGGGACAGAATGACAAAAAAAGGACTGTTTCACCTAAGCAGGGACAGCTGGTCCCTCTGACAAGGATACATTGCTGTCCTGTGGAGTCTGCCAGCCAGCAGGGCTGAAATAATAGCACTGAGAGAGGTGTGAATGCTCCTCGTTCACCTCAATGGAGAGGTAATACGAAGTCTAATTACGAACACTTGGTATTAACTGCTTCGTGTCTGAAGGCAGACAGCAGATCAGCTGTCCTCCATCATGTCCAGGGAAGGTCTGCTTTGATTTTACAGATGGTTACACACCCCGATGCCACCATGCCAGCTGTGCCAAGCAACATCCAACTGACAGCTGTCCCTGACAGAGGGTGTGGATCCCTAGTTCTGTTCCTAGGCAATGGGAGCAGGGGACAAAAGCTCCACCGGGGGACCAGACTGCGTGTTTCTCAAAAGCAGAACTGCTCCCCTACCACAGCTGGCAGTGCCAGGCAGCACCTGTGCGGGCTTTAGGGGCTGTGCCCGCACAGAAGGGTTCTGTGCCCGCGCAGAAATCCGCCCTTGCCGCAAAGCCCACGGGGCAGGGCAGCCCTGGGAGCGGGGCTCATCCCGCTGCCCACGGTGCCCTCCCGCTCTGCCAGGGCCAGGCAGGGCCAGGCAGGGCCAGCCAGGGCCGGCCAGGGCCAGCCAGGGCCAGCCAGGGCCGGCCAGGGACGGCCAGGGCCAGGCAGGGACAGCCAGGGCCAGGCAGGGCCAGCCAGGAACAGCCAGGGACGGCCAGGGCCAGCCAGGGACGGCCAGGGCCAGCCAGGGCCAGGCAGGGCCAGCCAGGGCCAGCCAGGGACGGCCAGGGCCAGCCAGGGCCAGCCAGGGCCGGCCAGGGCCAGGCAGGGCCGGCCAGGGACAGCCAGGGCCAGCCAGGGACAGCCAGGGACGGCCAGGGCCAGCCAGGGACGGCCAGGGCCAGCCAGGGACGGCCAGGGACGGCCAGGGCCAGGCAGGGCCAGGCAGGGCCAGCCAGGGCCAGCCAGGGCCAGCCAGGGCCAGGCAGGGCCAGCCAGGGACAGCCAGGGCCGGCCAGGGACGGCCAGGGACAGCCAGGGACGGCCAGGGCCAGCCAGGGCCAGGCAGGGCCGGCCAGGGCCAGCCAGGGACGGCCAGGGACGGCCAGGGCCAGCCAGGGCCAGGCAGGGCCAGGCAGGGCCAGCCAGGGCCGGCCAGGGACAGCCAGGGCCGGCCAGGGACGGCCAGGGCCAGGCAGGGACGGCCAGGGACAGCCAGGGCCAGGCAGGGCCAGGCAGGGACAGCCTGGGACAGCCAGGGCCGGCCAGGGCCAGCCAGGGCCAGCCAGGGACAGCCAGGGCCGGCCAGGGACAGCCAGGGACAGGCAGGGCCAGCCAGGGCCAGGCAGGGCCAGCCAGGGCCAGCCAGGGCCAGGCAGGGACAGCCAGGGCCGGCCAGGGCCAGCCACCCGCCAGGGGCTGGAGGCACAGCCGCAGAGCGCAGCCAGCGAGCCATCTGCCAGGACTCACAGCACCACAGGTGCGACTACAGGATTTCAGTGGCTAATTGCAGAATTTACTTTCATACAACATGTTTGTGTGAGGGGGAGAGAGGTGGATTAACTTAAATGACAGACATTTCTCCAGTTATTTGAAAGGCGGTTGTAAAAATGGCTGTTTTATCTTGCATCTCACCTGCTGCTGAGAACAAAAGGGCTTAGATTTAAAAATATTGTCTAGATGGGGATGGGATGGCACAGGGGACTGAGACTAAAGCTGCTGAGGCTTCATTTGTAAGTCACACAACCAAGGCTAGTGAGGAATGCAAGGCACTGACCCTTTGCTGGCTTTTGTGAACTGGAAACCAGAGTTCAATTAGAAAACAATTAAGGACCTGATTCTACTTTCACTTAAACAGTGGTCCAAGCATGAGTCTTAAGCACCATGTTGCAAATCCTCAGTGCTACTTTTAGCAAGAGTCCTGTCACCGAGGAGATGGAGGCAGGCAAGATAGGAGAGCCAGTGTCTGGTGCTGCCTGCAGAGCCAGGCTGAGCTGCACTGTCACAGCAGCACTCACAGCAGCTCATCCTGGTGCTCATTTTTAAGAGGAAAAAGTGGGGAGCATCTGCTATGTGCAACAGTAAGGAAAAAGCAACCTAAAACCCAAACCAAACACAAACACAAAAAGCATATGGGAGGGAGGGAAAGGAAAAGAAGGATGGAAAACAAGCTAAGGAAAAACCAAAAGAACAAACATAAATAGAAAACCCATGCCAAAACCAAAGCCTTTGGTCCTCTGATCAAAATAACTTCGACCAATGTACCTATTCTCAGAAGTGCCCTATTTCAAAAAGCAGCCAGCTTTCTAACAAATAAAGAATTGCTCTGTGGTTTCCTTCCAAAGCTTAAATTCAGCTTTCTAGAGTAAGATGAAAAGCTAATTTTCTAGAAGTTTAACGTGTTTGTGTAAGCATGTCAGGTGAAATAAATGACATTGATATTCAGTGTGTATATAGGTGGCACCAGCTCCCAGAACTCTCTCTCTTTTTCATCTTACTGGAACATTAACTTATGCTCCTGAGGGCTATGTAGAATGCAGAGTGAGAGTGTGAACTTAAAAGATAATTTATCATAGCTTTCTCCTTGGATCATTCTCTTTTCCTAAACTTTTCCATATCAGAATGCACAGCAGAGGGAGTTTACTTTTGCCTTAGCTGCTCCTAACTGCACCCATGCAGGCTCTTACTCTAATCGAACCTTTGCATCCTGCAGATTGACTTCTCAGCATATTCCCTTAGGAAGCAGAGGAGTGGACATCTTACCATTACAGCTGGGTCATAGGAATCTTAAAATTTGATCTTTTTAATAACTATGGTAATTGCAAAACATATCACGATCTATAGTAAGAGCAGAGAAGGGGTTTCATAGGAAAGTATCTCATCCAGTCCAGCAAGAGCTGGCAACAGAGAGGATCAAGGAACGCCATTCTTTACTCCTTGTTCTAAACAACTGTGAGCAACAGCTCTGGAAAGGCTTGGACTCTCTTTTTATTATGCATTTATATATTACTAAGGGTGACAGAGATGTTCTACTAAATGTGCTACAAAACAGAGATGTAATGTTAGTGACAATGTAGCTTAGGTAGTGCTGGCACCCAGTTTCCCTCTTCTATATTAATATTAATAAATTATTCTTCATAAATTACTTAAAGTTATAATTTGACTTTCTAGTAGAGGTCAGTTTTTCAATTCACATTTTGCAGAATGAAAAACTGAGGTGTACACAGGTTACATGACTATTTTCTTCCTGATCTACTGTTGAGTTAAAAAAATAATAAATTGCTGATTACTGCACCACAACCTGTTGTGGTGACCTGTTTTTCCTTTTATTTTCTTAGTGCTTTTTTTTGTTTGGTTTTTGTTTGTTTGGGTGGTGTTTTGTTCGTTTCTTTTGGGTGGGGTTTTTTTGTTGTAGTTGGTTTGGTTTTGGTTGGTTTTGGGTTTGGTTGGTTTGAGTTTTTTGTTTGTTTTTATTATAGGAATAGCAATGTTTTAATGTATAATGTTGATGATAGGTATTGACATTGAAGATGTCTGGAGATGGCAGATTACATAGCTTTATTTAAAAAATAAAGTATTCTTAAGTGTGATGTATCTTCCTGTATTTTAGTTTTCTGTCCTTTATTTGTATATGATGTTAAAGGTGGAAGTAGGATTAGCTGAATGAACAGGTAGCAATCAATGAGCAGGAGGATGCCTGGCCCTTCAAGAGATGTGATTCTTGGTGCTGAATGCCCCTGAAGTACTGAAATCCAGAGTTATTGTATATTTGTCTTTAGCTCTGTTTATAGGAGAATGAGGCTGAACTTGGCATAGGAGCACACCTTACAAATTTGCTTCTAAGGCCTTTACTTCTGTCCATCAGAGAGCAAAACCATGGAAATTGTCTTAGACAGTCTTATAGGACAGTCTTGAACTCATATAAACATGCAATATGTGGGCAAAAACAAGCACAACAAAGAGAAGTATTTGAAACATAAACTGATTATGCAAGGGGCTAAATGATTATATGCAGAATGAGGGCACCCACAGTGCTAAGAACTGCTCTTCCACCCATAGCTGTACCTCTAAGAAAAAAGCCATTTCACAAAAGCTTGCTGTTAAGGGGACTGAGACAGTTGGAGGACAAACCTGTGTGGCCTGGAGTGTGTGCTGGCCATGTGAGATTGTATCACGTTATGCTGTGAGCAAAGGTGCGTGATAGAATAAAATAAAATGTGGAGAATGCAAGCTCTAAGGTTGTCTCAGGAAATAGGCTGCTGACTGTAGAAGCCTTTGAGAATATTCTCAGGAATGTTTGATGATATATTTTTCTGTTCTTGCAATTTCTCCTTACTCATGTGCTACTGGACATCGTCATCAGACTTGCAGTCCAAACAGCTAGTCTCTGCCAAGCTGTTGTACCAAGAACACCTTGGTTCTGTACAAACAACTAAGGAAGGAACTTTTCATCTTTCCAAAGGGGTAAGGACTGTGAGACACTAATATTCTCAGCCTGTGAGTCAGTTTGCCTATTCTTTGCATTGTTTTCAACCTGTCTTTCCAAAGATGACATTCTTTTCCATGACCTTCAGATTCTGGGAAGTTTATGATAATAGGAACACACAAATATCAGTCCATGAAGATTTATGAGGCAGGAGGATGGTGAAAGGGCGGATTCTAGGCAATCCATCAGATTGTGCAGGTTTTTGTGGGGATAGAGTTAAATTTTCTTTATTGTAGGTGACGTGGGACTAGGTTTTGGATTTGTGGTGAGAACAGTGTTGATGCCATGGAGGTGTTTTAGTTACTGCTGAGCAGTGCCTACACAATGTCAAAGAACCTTCCTGTTTCTCACCTCATCCCATCAGGGAGCAGGCTGGAGGTGCACAAGATATTGGAAGGAGACACAGCTGCAGCAGCTGACAACTGCCCAAAAAGATATTTCATACCAGACAGCATCATGCTCAGCATATGAAAATGGGAGAGGAGGAAGTTTGGTGGGTGAGCTGCTGCTCGGGGTTTGGCTGGGTACCAGTGGGTTAGTGGTGAGTGTTTTCATTGGCATCATGAGTCTTTCTGGGGTTTTATCTTCCTCGGTCTTTGTTATCTTTTTTCCATCTTTTCCTTACTTTTCACAAATTTTTATTATTTTGTAGTTTTGATTATTAAACTGTGTAGCAAGATCGCGGGTCTCCAGGACGGTTTGGATGGATGAGAGATCTCTGAAGTCAGGTCTTAGAAAATGTGGTTTATTAAAAGGGGGGAAAGGCCCTGCTTGGAGTTGCCAGGCGAAACTCGTGGCAGGCCCAGGGAGAGAGGGAGAAGGAGAGAGAGGGAGGGTTCCAGGTGAGGGTCCCAGGGGAAGGTCCAAGAGAGCGTCCGGTCCCTCGGGCACACCTTATCAGGTGGCTTCAAGGTGGGCTGGAACGGGCCAATGGGGTCACAGATACCTGATACTTCAGGGGAGGGTCACAGGTGTGGGATGAACCATACATTGGGGGGTGAGACAGAGCATTCCATTTGACCTTTGAACCTATCTGCAGGTACAGGGCATTGTTTAATCAGAAGGGGGGATTGCTTTCAGCCTGGCTATACTATTGTTTTCTAGTTATTCAGTAGTCAAGGTTTGTTATTTCAAATCTAGTTCTCATCTCAATGTCTGTATTTTCCAAATCTTTTGCCAGGCAATCATATTTATAAGGTTTTTCTATTTCATCTTCCCCAACAAAACTGTTTTTATCTCAACCCACAAGTTCCTTTTTCACTTTTACCCCTTCCCATTCTCATCCCACTGGTGGATGGAGTGGGTGAGGGGCTGTGTGGTGCTTAGTTAAACCATGACACATGGACAATGGTTTTCACATCATTTCATTTGCCATAAACAAAGGTTGTTTGTTTATATCCAAGGATCTGAATTGACTAGACCCTTCATAATGTAATCACTTCAGTGTGCCTTAACCATCCTATGTAAAAGTTGATTTCCAAGGCAAAACCGGTGTCTGCAAGCAAGGAGAGCCTAAGAAAGAAAGAGGCCTCACACCATGTTCTCACCCAAATTTTTAGTTGTTTTTTTTTCAGCTCTATTGTCTGGCTTACCAGGAATCATTATGGCAGCCAAACTAAGAAAGAACCAGGTGTGTCATATGTCTATCTGTGTCCAGAAGGCAACCACCACTCAGCTCCGTGGTTGCTCTGAGCTGGCAGATGAGGCTATTGCCAGTCTAACAAGAATCCGTTAGAGTTGTTGGCTTGCTAGTTCTACCAGTATTATCTATTTACTTATCTATCATTATGATGGTAATTATACAGGAATTGTAGCAGGAGTCTTCATGCATGCACTTTTTTCCCCTTCTTTGTTCCACACTATACTTATAGCATCAACACCTTGTTAACTAGAATGAGGTTGGGCCTTTTACAGATTGATCTCTGAGGAACGGTGTGCTCAATGCCATGAAAATATGCCAGAATAATAACCAGCAACCTTAGAAAGTAAAGTCCAAGGCTTGGAATCTCAATGTGTTCATCAGTACACTCTCTTGTGCTACAGGTTAACAAGAGATTTATATACCTATATATATAAAGCTTGATTTGAGAACTGTCCTGGGACATGTTCACTTCAGCTACTGCCTAAATATAGCACCCAATCTATTATCAAGGTGTAACAAGGATAGCTTTGCACGTGATGTATGCATACAGCTTTAAAGCATCCTTGCTATAGATGCTCCTCTGTTCCAGGTATTTGACCTCCAGGGTGACAACAATCAATCCACAGCATTTGAAATCTGACTTAGATTTTCTAAGTGCAGGTGGCAATTCAAAACTCCATGGAGGTTGCTTGGATGAAGATGGAGTATCGGATACTATGGCCAGATGGCTCCAGATGCAGTTTCTGTGCAAAGGAAGAGATCAAGTGCAATCTTTTCTCCTTTCAAAGCAATGCAGTTTTTCTATGAGGCTTCCAACCTCTACGGTTATCACACTAAAACTGAAAGCATTTCACTCTTGCCTGTGCATAGCATGAAATCTTGTGGGCTTTAGCTAAGTTGCTTCCTGACTGGAAGGTACATAAGGATGTGCAAGGAAACAGAATGAATCCAGTGGTGAGTTGACTAAAGAGGCACTCACTTATTACCTCTTATGTCCAAAGGTTCCTATCCCCCAGTCCTTCTCAGTTTTCCTGTGGTAACTGGAAGATTATCATCACTTCCTGCAATGCCTTCTGGTGCATGGATATGACAGAATAGGTAGTGCATTTTCTCCATAGCTCCCATAGCATGAACTAAAGCAGCAGCTTATGGGCTGATGCATTAATTTCAGCCTCCACTGCACACATCCGAGGGAGGGATACCAGATATTTCCCACAGACCACAAAGTGCAGCTGATACTCGGTCACTCTCTTGAGTTCACTGACACCTCGAGAGAGGATAGAAGCACAGCTACACTAGAAGACACCCTTGTCTCTGGTAGAGGACAGCAAGATAATTGCTCCAAAAAATCCTCCAGAGCGAGGCGGTGTGTGGGTCTTGGTAACGTTCTTGGATTTTCAGTGTTACAGAAACTTGCCTCCGTGCATCTCTTTTCCTTCTGCAGGACTTCCACCCGCAGGTCAGCCTGGATACTGCAGCTGAAGTGTGACCTGCACTTTGTGGCAAAACTAGCCAAAGCAGCAGGTAAATCCTGTATTTCCAGCAGAAGGCAAGGAGAACTCTGGCTTTGGCAAGGTCCCCTGGAGTCAGGGACAGCTGGCGAGAGGGTCAATATCTGAGACACAGCCATTTCAGCATAGGAGAAAAGTGCAGTTCCTGGTTTGGTATCCCTCACATCTGGATTCATCTTCTCATGGGCATAACGTTAAGTACTCATAGTTCTTTTAGCCAGGTGGGTTTCAGAAGATAGCAAAAAGCTGGAGGAGTTCACCATTTGCAGATGTGGAAACCATTTCTGTAAGTATCAATGTGCTTTGGCCTTTTCTTGCTAATGTCTTTTGATAATCTCCTTCAGAAATCAAATGAACTGGGTAAGGAGAGAGACTGTAGACAAGGAACATAATTTGCAGTAACATTCACACTGTGCTCCTTCCTAGGCTTCAGAGAGGCTTACTCATTAATTTGAAGAGGGTAGGAGAGGCTCTCTTTGCTGACCTACACAGTATAAAACACAGTTAGTAAAGTGGGATGGCCAGATTCACTGTAAAGGTCCAAGTTTCTCTTCTCCCTTGTTTGATAAATGACTGTCATCAGAATTACTGCGCTCCCCTAAAGTAATTAGTCATTATTGGATGATCAAAGTATTTATCAAAACTTCAGCTGCAGTGCTATTGATCTTCATTTGGGTTTCAAAGGGTTTCCTTGCTGGATTTTGGAGAAGGAATCCATCACTGGCACAGCCATCAAACAGAAGGCAGCAGGTATATCCTTGTCAGAGAGATATACGACTATGCAGAAATTCCTAAAGGTGCCAAGAAGTGCAGCTCAGTAGCAGAGGTAGCTACTGTCACCTGGCAAAGCTGTTGGGTTTTAGGAGATAGAACACTTAACCCACCCACCTACATCAAGACTGTCATAGCCTACCTTATTGGAATTTTAATTTGAGGATTTATACAGCTGCGGAATCCTAAAATCCTCTGAGTAATGTGCAGTGGTCTGAGACGTTCCTGGTAACAAATGGCACTCCAGTATTTGCCACATTAAGAACCTACAGAGGAGCTATTCCAACATAATAAGTCTGATCCACGTTTTACAGAAAACTGAACTTTAGGATAAGCAATCTGGATCAAAAGTAACCTAAAATGTCATTGTATCTGTCACAGCATTGTGTTTGTGAGCAATAGATGCACTTGAGAAGACTTCTCCATGGCAGCTCTTGAGCTTAGAAAATGCCTTTAGCACCAGTGAAACTTTATTGAGCTTTAAAATATTTACTTTCAGGGTTTTCTGGTGACTTGAATGGTTTGTGACTAGACATAGTGCAGAAACCCTCTTTATATGTTAACTGCTCTTTCCATATGTGAAAGGAGTAAATGCTTACTCAGGAAAGGCAGCTTTGCTCTTCAAGACACCAGTTTCCTCTTGGTATCCAGTAATTCAAGTAAAAATAAATTGCCATCTGAACTAGAAATACAGAACTGTAAGAGGGAATTGCATTTGCAATTTGCCTTCCTTCCTTCCTGGGGCAAGTATTGCAATCAAAGCACTACTCATTTTGACCATTCAATGAGCAGGCAATTTTTTTTCCTAATGAATCTGTTTCTTTTCCTTCCATTTATTTTTTTTCCTACCCATTATTTATTTAAGCTAAAAGGGGCCAGTTTTGGACCATTTCTATAAAAATGGGTTAAAATTCAGACTAATCTACTGAATACAGTTGAGTTACTCTGGATTAACAGTAGTATAAATAACAGCAGAACTTGTCATGGTGTTTCCAAATTAATAAACCTAAATGTTTTCCAACTAATGAAATGGCTTGAATATGATCAAACAGATTTTGCTTTTAATCTGTGAAAGAAAAATGTGTTTGCTTGACCTGTAAAGCAAGTTACGCCAAATTTGATCATGAAACAGTGTTTATGACTAATTTTTAATGCACTGAAAACAACTGAAGTGGGAAATGCTGATACACTAGTGTAACTATGACTGTGGAAATTGAACTAATGTAATAACTAAAACGAATGGATGTAATGAAAGAATAAACCCATGGAGGTTGGTAATGCCTTAAAGTGTTGTGATTTTGAGACTAATGTTTATGGAGCAAATGAAGAAAAAAGTCAACAGCTACAGCATGTGGCAGGAGCCTTTGCTGATATTTGCAGAGCATCGTGTTGTGCCAGCACTGTTATAAGGAGTGTCTAAGAGCAAGATCACAGAGTAATGAACTCTGAAGCATAGTGAAAAACAATTTCATATGTGGGCATAAAGCATATTTCTATTGAAATTGGCACCACAGCTGATTTAAAAAATAGGCTCAGAATTATTTCTTGGTGACACACTGTATCTTCCCATTTGCTATGTTTAAAAAATAACAACATTCAGTTGGAGACATATATTTTTGACAGACAGCACAAGTGATGGAGTGCTGACTCTGCATTTCTCTGAAAATTGAAGTAATTGTACTGCAAAGTAATACTGGATAAATGCAGAGAAATTACTTCCACTGAGTGGTATTTTGTTCTGTTTTGAAAGTATCCTTTGAATGCTGTTAATAGATCTTCCTAAAAATCAAATATTTAAGGAGGCTTATCTTTAAAATACTATTAGAATTATGATTAGAAAACATATGAATCATTGCTATTCTGTAGCACAATTAATTTTCATTGCTATGCTTGTGACCTACTTACAGAGACCACAAACACTAATCTCACTGGATAATTAAGAGTGTAAATATCATTTGTCCAGTCCCTGATGACTGGTCTTAGAAATCCAATGAGCTCTCTACATTAAACTTGCAGATAAGAAATCCTCAGTTACATATAGACGTTAATTATCACATTCCACTAATGATTCTTAATACTTGATTTTATATTTTGCACTTAGAATAATACAAATTGCATTTAACATGCAATTAAATATTTTCACCCATACATTTATTTTTCTAGATGTAGCATTCTGATGCAACAGGATGTAGACACATTTTACAAAACAGGAAAATACATTTTTCTTCTATTTAAACTTGGATAATATTTTTGTAATATTTTTGTTTGCTTAAATGAGGTTTTCTTTTAAACTTACTGCTGGCCTTCTAAATATAGATGTATATTTCAGGATTAGACCAAAGAAATTACTTTCACAATCAAGAAAATATTTGTCTAAAAGCCATCGTGATTGAGTGATAAAATAAATGTAGTAATTAAAAATCACACATACATAGTTGCACATATAATAAGTTACATTGGGAGTCATAGCAAATGGGAAATGGTGATACAAATAGACTGAATCTTACAAGCACACAAATTAGCAAGAGAAGCAAGAGACAAGGAAAAATCCATTACAGTGAATGATAATTTTATAAAGTATAATAGGAATAGAAGTCTCAGCAATGCTACAAGCTTGTAACTACCTAAAGATAGTAAAATTGTGAATAATTATGGGGACAGACAAAAGTTATTTCATTTTGAGGGGCTTCTGTTGGAAAGAAATTGGATGACATACTTGTTTAACATGAATTGCTTTCAACATTACCAGTAAACTGTGAATACTGTAGCCATGCATACTTGATATGTCTATATTACATGGATAGGTAAATATGCCTTCTGTCCTTAAAAATACCTCCTAAAAGTATTCCAAAGACAGACCTTGAGTCCTGCTGCATGTTGGCTATTAAATTATTTAAATAAAAGATAACTCAGTCTTTGTTAAATACGTTATAGATACTTACAAAGATCAAATATCCATAATAGTAGTGCTAAAATTGTAGGAACCCCAGTAAATTCCAGGAAATATAAAGTTTGGAGTGAATCATGCAACAGCCTTCAGTACAAGACCTCAACAGGGAGTGTCAAGATATTTTTTTGGTAGTACCTTACTGTGCTGTTACCAGAAATGTTTCCTTAATGCTTCCTTAATCTACCTGTAATGAGAGTCCAGGTACCAGGCAATCACCATGTGAGTAACATGCTCCATACCACTTTTTTTTTTTTCTTTAAATATCTGAAATCCAGAATACATGAGTCTCAAGATCAACTTTATAATTTGGTGCAATTGAAAAACACGCAAACTTTCAGTAGAGAAACCACTGAGAGCTGCTACTTGCACCTCCTTCTCCACTGTATACCATTTTCTCCCTCAATTTATCCCAGTTTTCTGCTCCTCCCTACTCTCTTTACCCCTGGACTAACCATGCATGTTTGAAAGCAATGCCAGCCAGGCAGGTCTGGTGACATAAACTGACGCAGGTGTGACATTTTGGACATAGATTTTTCCACCTATAAGTTCACCAACTAAAACCAGCTCAACTGAACAATAATTAAAAATTAATCTGTGAGAGCTTCCATGTGAAGGGACCAATACAGGTATTGTTACACTAAACAGTCTGGGAGCACTTTAAACTAAGAATTGGAAAAGGAATTGCTTCAGCTACAGGGGATGTTTTTAAACTAGAAATCATTGTGCAAGAACTGCTCTCTATTACTTTGTCCTGGAGTAATGTTTATGTGTACATAAGCCATTAGACCCATCCATGAAAAACTTATTTGAATTATTCCTGCCCCTAAATCATGCTATTATTTTACTATAGATTAATTTGCAACCTCATCAAGAAGGCTGCAAATTGCATCAGTTCTAGAGGCCAATCAGTTGTCCTCAGGAGGCACATCCTTCTTAGACTGGGGAGAAGCAATATAGACATAGTTGTATCTGTGGAAAACTTTTCTTGTAGATAAACAAAGGATTTAATTCAAAAGAGCTATTAGCTAATACATATAATTGATACTAATTTATTTTTAAACTGATGTCTGTAATTATTCTTATATATGCAAAACAGTATATTTGCATAACATTCACACAGAGCTACACAAAACAGAGCAGCCTGAGGTTCTACATCTTCTTTTCCTGACCCACTTTGTTATCTTTAATGTTTCTTTTGACTCTTTTTAGCCTTCTCCATTCTCTTTTTTCCTTGATAGAAACATCCCTATCCTTTATCATGCATTTCTTACTCTTTTTTTTCTTTCCTTTGTTTCTTGCTCTCTTTCTTGATCTTCACCTGCCCTCTTTTTTCATTTCTCCAAACTCCATCCTCTTCCAGGAGGTACAGATATTGAGTAGTTGTCATAATCTGGCTGGCCAATCCACTAGTGTTCCTTTGCTTTCATAGAGAGTGGATGAAACTGCTACTGCACCTGATTCCACAAAAGAGTTTCTCCTGCAATGATTGTACAGCAGACCCCAGACACTCAGTACTGTGATAAGGAACGGCATTTTGGAAGTAAATGAGTCTTGCCATCGTACGCTTTTAAGGCCCTAGGTTTTTGTTTTATGAGACTGATGAAAACAGCCTAGAAATTATTACTATTGCAGAAAAAAATAAGGTAACTGATTAGGTTTTATCTTGACTCTACAGGGCATCACCCTCAGAGTTCTTTGTCTCCAGGACATCTGTTACTAGCCACCCCATTCTTATAAATTTCCCTGTCATTCTTGGCATTCAGTCCATCAGTAGAGGTGATGTTTAGGCTCATGGACACAGCCGTATCCTGTTCAAACCATCAGGATCTACTGCTCCATGTCCTCCATCTGCCTTTTAGTCCTTCACCCCAAGTGTCCAGCTAGCCACATCGTGTGGCACTGCAGAATCAGTTTCTTCCCAGTCCCATCTTCCCTTCTTGTTTGCTGTCTTTGGAGGCAATAGTGCTTCTACTGGCTAAATTCACAAACCTGTATCAGTACACTATTGACACATGCCAGTAAAATTATATAAAAAGGGCATAAACTCTTTATTTTACTTGATCAGTGATAAAAGTCAAAACATTGTTATGTGCATTAGTAGTTTTCCTGCATGAGTCTTGATCTAGCTTTTAAAGGGGAGTTTACTAAGCACTGAAATGTCATCTTTCTCCATACAAAAAACTTAAGCCTGCTTTCTAATAAGAACAAACAGGCTGACCCTGTAAAGATACTGATTCTTCCAGACTCTAAGCTGAAGTGAATGCTAGTCACTGTAAGAATGCTATTTGGCCACTACTTGCTGTTGTCATAGCTCTAGCAAGAGTAGGTTGCAGACACTAACTTGAGACAGTAAGAGCAAACGTGGAAATTACCATCAGAGACTGTTCTGAGAGAAAACTGACTGCAAGCGACACAGGGAAACAGGGAAATCTGAAAAAGGGTTGCATGAAATGAGATTACTCTTCATCATGTGGCATGCCTAAAGTGAAAAAAAAAAAAAATTGTACAATTTTCCCCTGCATTTGAAGAATTATTTCAGCAGTTAAAAAATACTTCTTTACCACGTAGATGACTTAACATTTGGTAAACAGGTTTTCTTCCAAACTGCCTAATTAAATTTGTCTTGGGTATAATGCAAGCATAATAAATTTCAGCTCTAAAGGTCACGTTTTGGAAACTTTATAAGCCACTTAACATCAGAAGCTTGGAAGGAGAATGCTTTCTCAGCCTTTATGACTGCCTTGCAATGCTGTAATAGCACTGGGACAGCAGGATCACTGTAATTAAAAACCCTTCGCAGCAGCCTGGGGAAGCAGAAACACTCTGGTCATCCAAGATGTGGAGATGAGTAGCACCCTTGGGACAGAGATGTTTACAAGGGTTAACTCTTGCTTTTTGTAATATGACAGCATCAGCTCCCACACATACAGCTCAGCCAATAAGCTTGTATTGATATAATGATGGAATTGATACATTTTACTGGTCCAAATTTTTGGCTTTATGGAGGATAGAATTGTTAAAGCTGTCTGGTAAGGGATCCAGGATACCCAGCTTTAGTCAGTTGAGACTGTTCCCCTCCTTACGCTGCTGTAGTTACACTCCAAGGGCAGAGACAGTAGGGTGGGAGGTGCCATAGTCAAAACAGCAGCTACAATACACCTGGGGCAGATGGGTGGCAGAGGCATACAGAGGGTTCCCATGGGATATAAGCAGCCTCCTAGACAGGATGGAAAAGCTGGCACACCAGGAAAATCCAAAATTGTCCCAAATGAATCCTCTTGAGCCCATCTGTCAGGATGTCACCATCACAGACACTTCGCATTAGAGAAATCTGCTACTCAGCTGCTCCTCTCTGTCTTATTAGCTACAGGTTTTTAAGCACAAATTTGAGAACAGGTACATATCCATATGCAGTATGAGCTTCTGTGCTCTCTAAGAATTCCTTGGTGACTGAAGGACAGGACAAACTTTGGGAACTGCTCACTCTGACATTCTATTCTATAGGAATAAACTTGCACACAGTCACAAAATCATTATAATTAAAAATATAGCAATAACATGGTTTCTACAGTTGTTCTATTTTTTTTTCTAAAAAAATAGCCAATGGATAAATTGTATACCTTTGTCAAACAGCCATCATTTTGACTGAAAGCAGTTTGGTCCTTATGCAAAACTAGAAAAAACTACCCAGCCTGCACAGCAAATTATGAAAGTAAAATGTATGAGAACAGTATGCTGTCTGTAGTGACAACATAGAAACACATTCAGGAAAGTGGCTTTCATATTTCCTTCCTGCATGTTCATTCTACATATCTCTATCCCACAGCAGCTTCAATCTACCAGTAATATTTTCTTCTGTGGTGTCTCCTTGACCCACACAGAAGGTTTTCACTGTTGCAAGCAGAAGTTTTTAAAATCTGAGCTTAGAAATGAAGCTAAGAGGTTTAGCTGAGAGCTACAAAAGTCATACTCTCTGGTTTGGGCATAGATGACATTGTACAATTCATACTGACCACTGAGTAATACTTGTACTGACTTGCTTCATTGCATTTCATGGTTTGAGTTATATTCTGAGTCTAAATAGCTACAAAGAGTGGGACTATGCTACTGTAGTAAGTTTGTTTCTAAGCGTTTTAAAAATTAGGATTTGTTGGATTGTTTACCGTTTACCTGTGCATTTAATGTATTGAACATAAGTTGCAAACCTCAATACAGTATTTCTACATGCTACTGAAATGCAGACAATTTCCTCATGCTTTCCTCTCACTATATATTCACACTTCTTATGTCTGCCAGATGGTGTGGAGCAAATTATTCTAGAGCTCAGACCATGTGAATTTTAAGCAGATGAATATAGCAGTCTGCACAGCACTTTGCCTTCTTTTATCACTGACTAGTGCTGGCCTGTTTGATCATACCCTAGAACAAACAAATCTCATTAATCAGTGTTTTTCTTGTTTTTTTTTTTTTTTCCTTGGCTGCTTTTTCCTTTCTGTTCACTTATGGAGAATTTCTTTGGAAAGCTTTGTTTTTAGAAGGACATAAATTTTTCAGTCTGCTCCGTGCTTTTATTTAAAAATAAATTTAGCTCTAAGGAACAGTGCTGGCATGATAAAACTGATCAAGAATGCATTTCCTGTAAAAGTGAAACTTGGCCTGGACATCTCTGATGTAAGTTACACGCTAGTACTCCTCAGCAATTTATAACTCTAGAGTTGAAAGGGTAATGTGATTTAAAAATCTATGTACTTTACATTACTAGAACTCTTACTGAAACTGCCATTGAAGATTCTGAATTATGCAATTCAAATATAGTTACTTCACCACAAATGTCAGCCACACCAGCCAAGCAATAATTCGATGATGTTGCTTAATTTACTTTGCCATGACTGAACTGATCTTGAAGCACTCCTGACTTTTTGTTTTATTTTTAGTTCACAGAGCCATAAAAATATTGGTCAGAAGGGACCTTTGGAGATCATCTGGTCTAACCTCCTGTGTGTCTTGGGACTCTTGCCAGTGCTAGATTAGGTTAGCTGTGGCTTTATCCATGTAAGTCTTGAAAAGCCCTGAGGATAGAGATTTCTCTGTCACCCTGGGGAAATACTGGTATGAACCTGCTCCAGTGCTGCAGTGTCCTCCTAGCCAAGTCCAAACCTCCCCAGCTGAGATCCTTGTTACACTATCTGTTAATATAGAGGAGAGTTTTGCTTCATCATCTTTGTGACTCCCCTTCAAGTGTTGTAGGCTGCTAATAGATTACTGCTTAGCTCTTCCTTGGCAGAGTGAACAAGCCCACCTCCCTCATTCCTGATGGCTGAGCACTCCTTCTCGATGCCACAACTCTCTTGGTGACCCTCAGATGGATCCTCTCTACTTTGTCCACTTCCCCTTCAAAGTTGGACACAGACTGCAGATATGCCCTGGCCAGTGTACCTCACTGACAGTGTCTGAATGAATCACACTTTTCACAGCTGGCTTAGGAAAACTGGTACTATTTAATACTGTTCCTAATGAGTTCCTGCAGTAGTTTTCCTATATTAGGACTTTGAAACATAAAAACCTTTAGTTCTTATAGAACTACTGTGGAATGCAAAACTTTTAGTACTTTGTTGGTTTTGCTTCTTGACTGTACTTGGGCTGCTTACACTTTCAGGAAGATCATTCCTGTAGACAGTTTATCTGGTAGCATGAATATATTGTCCCCAGTTCTCCTCCAAGCGAAGAAAATAAGGTAACAAAGTCAATTTGCAGGCCAAGGCACTACCAGTTGAGCATATTTCAAATAAATATCGAGCAAATATAAAGTCTGCTTTTTGTTTTCCTTAATAACTTCTTTGATGGGGATGGGAAAGAGCTGAATGTTTGGGTAGGTTTATTTTGTTTTGTTTTGTTTTGTTTTTGTGGGAAGGGCAGTTTATAATGTTGGCTGCAAGACCTAAATTTAATTATGTGGCAATTTTTTAAAACATATTTCTCTCACTTAAGACCCATCCAGAAATGCATGCTGGGAGGGAGACTTAATCTCAAAGGTACAAAACCAGTGTAATAAGTGATAAAGGAACCTCTACTTATCTCCTCTTCATAATTAGAAGTTCCAGCACAGACCTGGTTTATGGAGCTGCTGACAACAGCAGCAGATCTATTTGAATTGAGATGAAAGCTGATGGAAGAAATAAAAAATACAGTGCAGCAGCTCAGTGTGACACACCACACTGAGAAATGGGCAGGAAGGAAGAAGCACCAAGAGCAGCATTACTGCAGACTGGGAGCTATTGCATCACAGGCATCTCAAAAGAAAATATGATGAAACTCAGAAAGCTGCATTCACTGGACAACAGCAAGGTCAGAGCTTAGGCTAACACTTTCTGATCTTGCCTCAGTTTAGGGTAATTAGATTTAGGTGGCTTTTAAGACTAGGAATCTTTTTTTTCCTGTTTCTTCTTTCTTTTATATTCTCACTTGCCTCAATGACAAAGTCAGAGTTGCATTCCACATAGCATCTGGGCTCATCTCCTGGGAGATCTGTGGTACTGTACCTAGAACAAGTGGCCTCTTTGCTCTTTCCCTGACCAAAGTTTCATCTGCAACCTTCTTCCTAAATTTGTTCAATATTCTTCTTTTCCCTCCATTGAAATATTAACTCTGCTCCTCCCTCCTTTGTCATTTAGAGTTGGTAGCTTGCAAATTACCTGTAATTGAAAGTAAATGTTGGTTTGTGGGTGTACCTGCACAGTCTGTGCAAGCCTATGCATGCAGCAGAGAGGAGGACTCCTGAAGACAGGCAGAGCCACCAGCTATATGCATATTAGAACACTGGGATAACAGAGGAGCAATGGAAAGGAAATGGGTCTGAGGTTTGTAATTTCATACCAGCGTGCTGGTGAAGACACACAAGCTTCCACATTAAATGCTTGATGGGGGGCTTTAAGCCAAAAAAAAGTGATAGCTTTCCTTTTCCTTAAGTGTTTTATCTTTCAGTATTACTTCCTGTGACTCTTTGTCTTCACTTTAAATCTTTATTCCTTTAGAAAGTCTGAGAAGAGGCTGAGAAGGCTGCATTTTTCTTCTTCTTTCTCCTGTTTCTGCTTCTCTTTCTCTTGTCCCTGTCAGCTCTTATGTTCTTCTCTCTCTCTTTGTCACTAATGTTTTTTCCCTTGGCGTTCTCATCTTTTATACACACTGCTCTTTTGCCTTCCCTGTGGGGGAACACAATGTTGGAACTGAGATGGACCTAGAGAAGTAGTGTTTCTCCAGGGAGCATCCAGATGATAGTCATGAGCAGAACTGGATGATTTTGTGACTGCAAGTGTGCATAGGACAAGCTACAACTTCCTGCTGAAATAAATTAGGATTTCGCATACTTACCCTATGAAATAGCACAATTTTTGGATCAAGTCAGCAGAAGTTTTTGAAAGCAGTGACACCAATCTCAGTCTTAACTATTGTGGAATTAGCACAGGAATTCGATTTAAGATATGACAAAGCAGATTATGGACATGTCTCTTAGCTATTTCTTAGTATTAACTACTGAGAATGTTTTAATTCAAGAGTATTCATCACCATGGCATTAAACCAGGGTGACATTTACTCTCAATCACAATAGAGACAGTAGATGCTGTGGTTACAAATAAAGCTACAGCAGACCACCTGCAGAATCCATACTGGTTGTTGTGCAGTGCTATTCATAAATCACAAATAAGCAAACTTCTCCTAGATCCATCCTGGGGATTAGAAGACATTATTGCCATCAGCTTCTGAGCAATGTCCCTCTGCTGGACTGTTAATACTTTCCTGCTACCGTAATCTTCCAAGAAAGTAATTTGTGTAAGTATTCCCTGAGTCATTTCTGTCCAGATTAGAAAGGTTAACTTAAACCAATGCAAAAAGCAGGTCTTTGTTAATGCAGTTTATTTGACAAAAGTAGATCAAAAAGCTTATAAAAACTACACCTATGGGAGAACTTTAGAGATAAAGGATGTGTAGGAGGGATATTAGAGCTTTCTTCTGTATGAATATCTATCAATGGACAGTCTTGTTCTTGTTCTGTTTATTTTAGGGGATTTTTTTGAGTGTCCAAATAGATACATGTTAAAAAGATGAGTACATATAGTTTCATTTGTTTTAAAATTCTCTACAAGGTCCACAGTGTTTTAGCTATGTCTTGAAGGATTTGAAATGGTTTTTTTTCTACTTTGCTGCACAAGGTGCTAAGCAGCACTGCCTTCTTTTAAAGGAAATTAAATTCTCTAGGATTCTCCAGCATAGCATTTGCTTCCATTTATTAATTAGTTTCCACTGGAATCTATGAAAAATTAAGCTAATGTCAAATATATGAATATTTCTGCAAAAAATGCTGAATGAGTGGAGCTAATCTGATTCATGTAAATGTATCCAAATCAATCAAGATGTCACTTCAATGTAGGATCAGTCATCTGGTACATAAAAATGCATATTAAAAAATTGCTTTTACAAAAAAAAACCCAATTCTTCGGTCCTGATTCTCCAAAGACATATTCAAGTGAACTTTATTCACTATGAACAGTGTCAGACTGCTATGTCATGGACTTCTTGTGTCCTGTCTCTGGTTGCTTGTCTGTGTCCCTGTGCTACTCCAACTATTGTCCTTGTTGGGAAACCAAACAGGCCAAGAAACTCTGTGTTGTTGTTGTTACATTGTTTTTTAGCCATATCATGTTTCACAGCCTGATGCATTGCATGATTATCCAAACAGCTATGCCATAGTGAGGGAGAGGGTACTACAGAGCAGTCAGCATCAGGAAGGTCAGGCACTGCTTAGGTCATGCTACAGCACAATCTTGCAAAGCCTCATTTACTCAGGGAACTACTTGCTGCATGTTAAATATAACACAAGAATGGTCTCTGTGTTACATATTGCATGTACTGTTTCATAGACAAAAGGTACTTTAAAGAAAATGTTTAAGTTGCAAAAGAAATCACTTCTTTACCCTTAATTCTACCTCTCTTCTGATGACAGTAGGATTACAGTAATAGTGAAGTGTTGCTATCATAGTGGAATTTCACATTCATAGAGTACATGAAAATACTACACATGATGCTATACAAGACTATACACAACAGAGAGGTATTTCACATTCATGGAATGCAAAACTGAGTTTGAGTCAGCATTGCTTTATTTTGGCCATGTAGTCTGAATAACATCCAAGAAGCCCAGATGAGTCCCAGCCATCCTCTTTTCTGGAGCAATCTCCTACAATATGGAAATGTTCACTGATGATCGAGATGGGACCCAAGCAAATGAAGTCTGGAAGCAAGGTGCTGCTTTCAGAACAAATTATTTCTTTGCAGTCCAGGCCCAAAGAGTCTGAGCAAGACTTTGGCAACAGCATGTTCCCCACCATCCTCTTTCCCAGGACTTTCCAGTTCTGGACAGGAAGCAGCACTTACATAATAAATCCAACCTGCAAATGTACAGATCAGCTGACCTGTGTGCCTATGGCAGGCCCAGTTACAAGACAAGAAAGAGGCCAAACATATAGCAAAGAGGCCAAACATCTTTGCAAAGGCAGATTATGCAGAAGACAAGGTCACCACTACTCTAATTACAAAAATAAGCCTAAGGGCACATAAGGCAATTCTTGTTTCAACCTAGATATGACTGTTATAATTTTAACAAATTCTGCAGGTATAGCATTGTTTGTTTTTGCAGCTGAGAGACCGAGTTGCTCTGTCTACAAAGATCACTCACCAGGGCATTGTGTTGATTTTTCATGTTTACAAAGAGCAGCTCTAGCAACACCTTCTCCTTTACCTTTGGGAACAGTCTTGCTCATTAGAGACAACATCATTACATTCACAGGGTGATAGTTTATGAATCCCCATGTTCCCCCCAAAATCTCAGTGTCTTCTTTCAGCTTCTTTAGGAGACTTACACTGGTTTTCAGATGATACTAAGGTTGTTACTCCCAGATGGGAGCTGGCGGTAGAAAAATGATGCACACTAATAAAATAACCTCGCTTCTGCAAGGCTGGGGGTTAATGATAAGAAGCTGTAAAGAGGAAGGTTACACAGCTGCAGAAGTTTAAGTGCACTTTTAGTGTTTTCATCCACTGCTGAGGATTTTTCTGCAAGTGGACTTTTAATACAGTTGGAAGAAAAAGACTTCATCATATGGGGAAAGAATAAGTAAGGTCATTTGTTAAAAATTGCACCCAGCTGGATTAAGGTATGACTGTTAATGTTTAGGGTTTGTTATAGACCATTTCCAGGATATGATGGATTTGTAGTGTGCTTAAATTTTTATGGCTATTATTTTGCAATTTAGTCTGGAACTAATTTTGAAAATAAGGATTAGTATTTACCACTTTAGTAAATACTAATACTAATATGTTAGTAGCCCATGAGGTACAGGTTGCTAGATCACCTGTCTCACTGCTCATTAACTTTTTTGTAATCTGAGCTTATTGAAATTGTGAATGCTCTATATATAGATAGCAGGAACTAAGCATATAAATTTCCTAATAATTTAGCACATACTCAGAGCAAACGGGTACCACTGGTAGTTCCAGCATGGCTAATCTTAGGCATGAATATGAATGTTTTAGATATTGTATTAAAGACAAAACTTTTGAAAAAATAGTCTTAAGGAGCTAATGCAATAGTGAATAAGAAAGAGATCATTGTACTCAACACAAATGGAATGAAAAATGTATACTAATGTAGACATTTTCCCTTCTGCTGATGTGAAAAATTTGTAAAGGAAATTCAAGAAAGAATCAGACCTTTGCAAAAGAAGTGCCAACTGAAAAACTGGCATTGGTTTTTCTTTTAATATTCTAGCACAAGATTAAACAACATGCTTGAAATTGCGATCTTCTGTGGCTTTAAACAGTTCTCTGTGAAATAGCTACTACTTCCTAAAAAGACGTTATATTTAGGTATCTTCTCACACGATTTCAGACTTGGCATAGAAAGCAGTTGTATTTTAAGGAATTTAAAAGATAAACTGCCTTCACATGCAACTTAATAGCCTTTAGTTTCAGATGTTTCCGAATGCAGAAAGCATTAAACAATGCCACTTTAACCATGAAGACCTGGAAGTTATGAGAACAATGTGTGAATTCTGTGTAACTCATATAAATTAGACATATAATTTAATTTACTTGGGGGTGATGATTTGGTTTTACACTATTTCTTTGATTTCTATTCAAAGCACATAATGAATACCTGCTCTTGCAGGGTTTCTCTGAGGGGATGAAAGGTGATCATAAGGCCTTAACAGGTGATTGAGGGGCTCAGAATAACAGCTGGTTGTCTACAATATGTTTCCTTCTAGAGAATGGGGGTTGTTTTAAAAAGTGATTTTTTACTCTGGTTAATGTTCTAGTAGATACAAAAGCTGCAATCTCTCTCTTCCTCTCTCTCTTTTTCTTCTTCTTTATGAAACTATACTGAAGTTAGTCAGACCTTTCTGACCTGCAGATGCAATCACAGTGGTATGTTCTATATGGGATAACATTTAATAACCAGTCACAAAATTCAAAAATGTGTCTGTATGGCTGATAAAATTTGCTATTATGGCAGTAGTGTTGTTGCCATGCTGTCTTCCTACAGCGTGCTTCCCAGAGCAATTCAAAGTCCTGATTTATATATACTTGAAGTGTTGCAAAGTTTAGCTTCTGTAATTACAGAGAAGCTGACTCTTTTCTTCACTGCAGAAATTGAGATCAGTTCATGTATTCATCTTCATATTTGTAATTTGAATGATGTGGAAGTCTGACTTTTTAAACATGCACTGATTGTGGGTTCTTGTCTCAAGGATTCTTTCCCTGATGATATGATAGAACATGAGGATAATATCCATTTATTCACATGGGCTTGATGGGGGAGGATAGAATGAGAGTTTGTCACATTTGCATTTAAGACTTCTGGATAATTTTCTAAGGGTATTACCCATTTTTATATGCATACATAAAAATTTTAAATAGCAATTGCAATTATAATAAGAATTTAATTTTAATATTTTAATTCATTTGCAGGAAATTTTTCATATAATGTTTTTTATATCGATTAAAAAATAGGAGTTACATGCGTTTTTAGAAAGGAAATTATTAAAAAAAAAAAAGTGGCAGCACAAGTGTGTCCATGGCATTGGGAGCATACAAAGGCTGTAGCTTAGGGTCCTCTGCTAGCCATATCATAAAAGAAATACATACTACACAGGTTTTAGGGCTCTAACACACAACTTTTAGAAGATCTAACCTTTCTTAGCTGTCTGTCTTAACACTCTGCTCAGTATTATGGCTTCCATTGCAACAGAGGTTTGTGGTTTCACTTCACCATCCCCTGTTATAGCTTAAGCCAGTGAAGAAGGTGAGTTTTGACTAACAAGCTAGACTGGATAGATCTCATGTGCTTTACAGACTCGGTAATCTCTAGAAAGGGGTGAAGCAATTAGCCTCAGGCAATAATAGCCTAAACTGTAACACTATAACAGTAGACTTCTTTGTCAGAAACCTCACACCACCCAGGTGAGGGTTCCAGGGTCTCTGAATTACAGCTGGTTTGAGAGCCATGCTTTTTCTTTAAGAGAGAAGGCAATGCACAATCAGGAAAAAAAGCCATTGTTTCAGTTTTAAGTGTTAATGCTCCTTTCAACCCCAATAGCATAAAAAATATGCCCATGCCAAATGTAAAGAAATATTCACTGAAAGTTGGCTAAGTGGATTTTGATACCAGTGATTTTAAAACTAGGGTAAGATGTAGCATTACAGTCTCTGGGTGGGCAAGGATAGGTTGGATGCAAATCTACACAGAGACCCTCAGGCAATGTCATTCAGCCCTAAATGCAGATGTGTCATTGGCCAGAGAGCGGGATGGTGCTAAGACCTCAACGAATCACACGTGTAAACGAGGGAAATTGGAGCTCCTATAAAGGAGCTGTGGGAATAAACTCGAGGCTGTTTGTCACAAGGACCATTTGAGTGTGTGCCGTCTCTGTCTCCAACCCGCACTTCCCATCGTGCTGCAGTACGAAACAGAGCGCAGAAGACTGGATAGTCAAATGGAAGCTCATACAAATGTGTTCTGTTTCAGTAACCCAAGATTTTTACTATTATAGATGGATATAAAAGGCCTTGGGGGGGGGGGGAGGGGAAATAAAAACCTCTTTCTTAACAAATATCTTTGAAAAGGCAGAAAATATGCTTAAATGTGCCTTATTTTACATATTCCTTTCATCCTTTAGGCTTTTGACAAAATGCTTATCACTTTGCCATTATGTCAATTTGTGCTTACCAGTCTTTTTTTTCTCTTGTCTCATCTTATATTTAGGCAATGATCCTGCAAACACTTACCTACATGCTTAGTTTTGCTACTCCTTCCTTGTTAATCCCTTTGAAGTTAAAAGGATTATTTGCATTAGCAAAATAAGGCATGTGTGTGCTTTCAGGAGGAAGTTCTTACGCTGTAAACCCTTTGGGTGCTCACTCTAAGTGAAACAAAGTATCCTCCCAAGGCATCCCAGGCCTGCTACCCTCAACACCGACTCCCACATTTGGGGTGGGACCAGATCAGTTCTCATGCAGTCAGATAGCTCAAAGCACGGTTGTGTGGAGGAGGAGTTCAGAAGTTTGTGAAGTTAACAATTGTTAACAGAGTGAACTGCTTTGTGGGATATGCCTAGGGCATAGCACACAAGTAGTTGCTCACCCTAACTAGCACACAATCTTCTTCCCCTCTTTTCTGCATTCGTTGCTGAGCTGTAGCCTCAGATTTCATACCAGCTGAGACATCTGCTTTTTTCTTACCTAAAGCAGAAAATTCCCTGATATTGCCATAGGGTAATCTAGAGCAAGACCGTAAGTAGATTTATGCTGGTGTGCACAGGGAGGAGAAATAAAGATCTGAAACAGAGCTGCAGAGTTCTCCACGCTCCCATTGTTCACCCTTACAGCCTTCTCAGAACCTCCCAGCACTAGCTTCTCATCCCAACTAATGCATGTTATGCTTTCATATTCTTCCCATTCTTCTCACTTTCCAGGGAGACCTAGCCACTATTTTTTTCTCTCTTAAATGTGTCCTATTCAAGTACTCTGTTTCAATGTACACTTGCTTTTGTTTAAGATAGACATAGTTTAAAACTCACTTGGAAAGGTATGTAGGAAATCTTCCCTTAGCTGCATTCAGCCAATGAGCTCTGTGTAGACTACCATAGCATAACAAGTATTAATCTGTAGTGTTTATCCTCTGGAAACCACTGACATAGATATTCCAGTGTTTTTTGTAGTATAACTTTAACAATTACTTCCAGCTTCACAGGAAAAGTTCAAACTCCGGTTTCCAGAAATATTTATTTTGGTTGATAACTCTAAGCAGAAAAATCTTATTTTTATTACACTACCATCTAGAGCTCCAGTAGAGCTGTACTTGTGGAACAGGTCACTGCTGCTAGGTGATGTTTTCTGACTACGTTGGTGTTTGTTAGCTGAGCCGTTTAGGTGAATGCTCCGACAGTCAGGGAGCAGGAGCGCACGCTCATTCAAGCAGCTGAGCAAAGGCTGTAACCTCGAGCAGGGCTGTGAAGAGGGACAGGGAGGGTCATTGGTGAGGCTGCACCTCAAGTACGGTGTGAGGTGCTGGAGTGTGATCAGAGAAGGGCAGAAAGCTTGTGAAAGGTCTAGAAACCATGTCTGACGAGGAACGGCTCAGGGAGCTGGGGCTGTTCTGCCTGGAGAAGAGGAGGCTCAGCGGGAACCTCATGGCTCCCTACAGGAGCTTGGAGCCAGGTGGGATCTGGTCTCTTCTGCTGTGCCTGCAGCGAGAAGGCCAAACGAAATCGACTCAAGCTGAGACGAGGGAGATTCAGATTAGATATTTTAAAAAATCTTTCAGTGTTAGTGTGCTCAGGCACTGGAATAAGCTGCCCAGGAGGGCGGTGGAATTACCATCCCCAGAGGCGTTCAAGAGGTGTTTGGCTCCGGCGCTGGGTGATGTGACCCAGTGGTTACAGTGGCAGTGCTGGGTGGACGGTTGCACTGGGTGATCCCGAAGGTGATTCCACGCCGGGTGACGCCGCGATCCATGGATCCCGTCACGGGGCTCTTCCCGGCCCGCCCTCAGCCCGCTGCCCTCGCGCCGCCGGGGCAGCGCGCGCGGCGGGGCGGGGCCGTCGGGCTCGCGCCCAGGGGAGGCTTCGGCCGACGGGCCCGCGCGCCAGCGCCTCGCGCGGCCCCGGCGCTTCCTTCCGGCCGCCATTTTGTCGGCCGTGCCTCGCCGTGCCGCCGCTCGGGGAGGGAGCGCAGAGCGCCCGCCCGCCGCACCCGGACGGACCGACCGCCAGCCGGACCGACCGACCGCCATCGCCATGTCCAAGCGCCACCGCCTCGATCTGGGCGACGATTACAGCTCCAGCAAGAAACGCACCACTGACGGGTGAGGGGTGGTGCGGGCGGCGCGGCCCGCGGCGGGGTGGGGATCGCGGCGGCTCCCGAGCCATCCGCGCCCCATCCCCGGCTCCGGCCGCCCCTCCGGGGCTGGAGCTCCCTGGGGCGCGGGGCGGCCGTCTTACGAGGCAGGGAGAGGCTGTACCGACGCCGCCTCGGCCGAGCAGGCCCCGAAGTCTCGCGGCTCCCCGGAGCGCTGGGCCTGGCTCGGAATCGGCCGCCCCGCCGGGGGGGCGGATGGCGGCGGGAGCGGGCGGCAGGGCCTCGTGCGGCGGCGCCGGGAGGGGGAAGGGAGGAAGGCGCCGGCCCGGCTGCCCGCTCAGGGGGGCTGGGCTGGGCTGGGCGCCCGTGGCGGGGGTGGCGCGCTGCCGGGCCCGCGCCCCCGCGCCGCGCTTTGTTTGCAGTTCTTCGCCTTCGTATTTATATTCACCTTTCCCACTCCTTCTCCCCGCTTCCTTTGTTTTTGTTTACTTATTCTCTGGCTTGAAAGGTCTGGCTAGCGTGGGCCTAGGGTTAACACGGGGTTTGTGCAGCCCGTGTTATTAGTGCCTGCACTGGTGGGAGCCTTGTTCCTTTGTTAACGTCTTTTCACCCAGTCACCCTCTGTGATGTGCTAGGCTTGAAGTAGGAATCGATGGTGAGGTGGGTTTTGAGTTAGAGGGCAAGGGATTGTTTGGTTTTTTTTCTTATTTTTGCGAAGGTTGAAGTTTTAGGACCGTACTGTCCACGCTTCAGCATATTTTTGTTGAGGTTAATGTAATTGCAGGAACACATAGAATGCACTGGTGCTGTCCTTAAATTCAGCGTTGCTTTAGAGCTTTCTTTACACGTAATCTTTTTCTCTAGTTGGGAAGGAGGGGAAGGAAAGGCAGGCAGCTCTTGAAAGTAAATTTCTGAAGTTTCAAGGAATACAAAGAAATGCAGTGTTTATCTAGTCTGGCTTTCTTTATGGAGCACAGGAGGCTTCCGTCCGTCAGCGTTGTTTTGGACTGTTTATCTAAGAAAAACCCTTCAGTTCTCAAAGGTTAAATAACTCTTAAGTCGAATGTAGCAGTTAATATTCACTGACAAACAGTCTTGGCAAAACTTGCCTTTTTTAAGGTAAGCTTGTACAGCTTCAGTTTTTAGCCCCTAGAGTTTGATTCATTTTTCTCAGCTAAACAAAATAAGCTTTTATTAGTCAACTCTTACTTTCTGTCTGTAGGATCATCATAATCACGTTTTTAAAAATATATTGAGCTATTTGTGTTAGTTAATGCATTTTTGTAAGATTTCCCAGAGGTTGAAATAGTTCCTCTGAGTGTACAGAAATGCACATATACAGTTTTTCTGTACATAGAAGCTTTTGTAAAATTATCAAGTGGTTATGTCAGAACGGGGCGTTATTTAAATGTGGTAAAACTGTTACAGCTGGCTGTAGCGATAATCACAGGTCAGTATTTCCGTGTTTGTATGTTGCTGGGTTTTGTAGTTTTGGTGTGGCTTTATTTGTCATTGTTTTTACTTATCATGTTATTCTGCACTCTTAGTCCTACCATTTTGTATGTACTGCAATGAGTTCCCACCAGTGTTAAACTAGAAGACATTGACCTTTATGGCACCTAAGAGCTGTACAAATGTTGGTCTTGTGCCCCTTCTTTGTCCCCTCCTCTGCTGGTAAAAGCATGAAATGGTATAGGACTGAGAAAAACTCACTAGAAGCATAATTACTGAGCATGATTATTTCTTAGATTACCTGCAGTCTTAATTCACGTAGCTCGAGTCATACTAATGTTACATGGTTGGTTTATTTTAGATTAGTTTGGTTTTGCAGCTTATGCAAGGCCATGAGGAGGATGTGTGGAGCCTTGTTAAAAGCGTGTGTGTACCTGTCTTCCTCTGTGCCCAGAGTGCCTTTCTGCAGTGTAGGTGGTTATGGAGCTGGATTAAGCTGATGAGTGCCTTGCATGGTTACCACTTCACATTCAGAACAGTAGTGTGTCTTGCATCCAAACTGGACTACCTGACAAAATATGAATATTATTTCAAGTGAACCCTTGTTTTTTATTTCCTCTTTAATGGAGGCCTACGTTAGTATGGGTGGCTGTAGACAGCAGCAGTGCTACATGGGCTCTACTTGGCCAACGTGTTTGTAATTGTTGGTGTAACCTTAAACATCTGCATGACATCTGTTTTCTTCCAGACTTGAAGTATTGTCTGTGAAGTAAAAATCATTTTGGAAAAATAGAAATTGTATGGAAGATTTTTGGTTGCAATGTTTCTGCGAATTACATACATACCTATTTTAAAATATGTTAATTTATTTTTTAATATATTTGAGTTGTGTAACATCAAAGTGATCTAGTGGGATGTATCATTCAGACTAATTGTATTTGGTTGATTTCTGTATAGAACAGAAATTCCTTTAGCTGTATTGCCTTTTTTGCATCAAATATTGCTGTGTGTAGTAATGGGGAGGAGTACTAATGATCTCTTAGACCGGTTTAAACTTTCACTGTGCTGATCAGGACCTTGAGTCCTTTGTTTCCCTTTTTATTTTTATATGATTTCTAATCAAATAAAACATGCTTATTTAGTGATTGCTATAGTGCTTCTTTTGTGTTCATATACGTTATATGTGTGTGAATGTAAGGAAGTGAAAGCAAATAGCAGACCAGACTTTTTCACTTAAAAGCAGAGCAAAAAATCCCAGCCCCCTTCTGATCATGAAGGCTGTTATGGGTTTCAGGCGCAAGACAAATGCGATTAAATTATTACTTTAGTGTAAATTTTTGTGTTTGAGTTCTGTTTGTGCAATATTGAAAAAGCAGCTAAAATGTGATAGTTTATAAGTAAAGAACTGTCAAGCCACATTGTTAGAAAGTTAAGGAAATTAATATGGCAGCATAACTGTCATTCCTCTTTTTCCTTGTTGACCAAAGGAGTGTGTGTCTGCTAAGCTTCAGTAATATTGGGAAATAGGTAAAAATAGTTTCAGGGAAAGGAAGTGCTGCTATATACTTTATAAGTGTTAGAGAGTAAGTTTGAAGGCATGTTGTATGTTGTGCTGTTTCTGTGGTAGGATTGGTTGCCCCTGCTTTTCTTCTGCTTTTTGAAAAAAGAAATAGACTCAACTTCTTTTATTAACACATAAGTAGTTTTTACTTCTGAAATTTACACAGAGCTTGGTAGGTTTCCTTTCTGTTTGTACAATATAAAAGCTGTAAGAGTTCAGTGAAGAAACTGAGAAATGGGGGATTAATGACACTTTCCATGATGGATTGTATTTGTAGTCCATTTAATTCACTTTTTGTACATGAGGTTGTATTTTTGTCTGTTTTAAGCCCACACAAGTAGCTACCAACACAGAAAATAAGTGCTACAAGGGAGCGTTTAGGAGGCCAGATCAGACATAGTGATCCAAGTTAAAATTAATGCAGGTGGGAAGGGTGGTGAAATGCTTGTGCTGACACCTGGGAAGGGTAGGCAGCAGTGGGGATCTATTCATTTTAGCACTAGAGCTGCTTCATGGGGGCTGAAGTGTACAGGAAAGTACACTGGATGGTGTGTAGTGCAGAAGCTGCTGACATGATACTGTTGAAGTAAATGGTTGTGGAATAGATTTTGTTGGTGTGGTTTATTTACACTTTACCTGGATACTGGTGAAGGATACAAATCCTTCAGAAACATACATACACAAATGAACACTGTAAAAATCCAAACCTGCACATTAGTAGTGTGACTTATTCTACCTTTAGTGAAGTCTTTTGCATTTTACCCTGGCTTTACCATTCTTGAATTGCTTTTATACCTTTATTTCTTTTTCCTGCCAGTGATGTTACTGCCTGACCATGCACTTGTATGTCCTGGTACCTCTAGCTGTTTAGAAGGTGAATAGCTCATCAGCCAAGCCCAAAGCTTCGTTGCTATCTGATAAATGGTATTCGACTCCTAGACCTTTCTGAGTAGCATAATGGATCCTGGTTTGTAGGGGTAATTTCCATATGGAGAATATGAACCCATTGGGTTCTGCAGTATCTGCCTGGCATTTTGCCATAGGAAGAGATTTCTAGCTTGTACAGCATTTGACTGTGTTAGAAGTAATGTTAAAGCTACAGTGCTGAGGGAAAAAAAAGGCTGCATACATTACATTCATTTATACCAGAAGAGTAGTGGTGGTTGTTTCCAAAGCACAGCACACTTTGAATTAAAATTTATAGAATCAGTGCTCATATAATTTTGGTTACTGCATCTCCTCTATAGATCAGAATTTGGTATTATTTCAGTAGCTACATTTGAATGCCAAATGCATGTTTAAAAAAGCTGTGGAGAGGAGTGTTGGCAAGAGTTTTCTTTGGACATGGTCCTTTAGACATGCCTGAGTGTTGGTGAAGAAGGAGACGAGGTTTTGTTTTTTGCTTAATATATCCTAGAAATGTTTGTGTGTGCACTTACTGTAAAGCTGGTGTTGACTTAGTTTGTTGTTTCGCCTTCTTGATGGGATTTCAGTTAGTGCACAAAAAGAGACAAAGCTGAGGATATCCTCAGTTTTGCAGGCAAAGATGCCAGTATTCTTTTTAACTTGATCTAGTTTAAAATGAAATTGATTGTTTTTGTAAAGCAGGGCTTGTTTCAAAGTCCTGAATTGGGAATTTTTATTAAAAGCATGCAGCTGTAGTTTTTGGGTCTAACTAAGGATTCTTTTCTAAGCATTTTTGTAGGAAGAGTGGGATTATGTGCAGGAACAAGTACATGGACTTGCAGAATCAGAAACTCTCAAAAAGACTGAGGTCAGTTTGAGAATACTGTGTTTCTTTTGCACATGCAGTGAATTTTTCTACTTAACATTTGGAACAAATGCGAATACATAAATGCTGTTCAGGTGTGTGGTATGAGGTGATACTGGAGAAGATACTGTAGAGCTTGGTAGTGTTGGGTTAACACTTGAACTCCATAGTCTTAAGGGTCATTTCCAACTTAGATTATTCTGATTCTTTGAACTGTAGTGGCTGGTTTTAAGTTCCAGACTCAACAACTTGTATATCAAAGCTGATGGAGTCAGAATTGTGTGTAAGACTTGAAACAAAAATAAAGCTACAGAGTAATTGTGGAATAATGAAATCACACTTTCCTTCCGTGGCTTGCTTACTATCTTGAGTTATTTTGTTTTGGGCGGGTATAATTCCCTTGGTAGGTAGGCAAAAACACTATTTAGTGTTCTCTTATTTTTGTGCAGCAGCAAGTGGGGATGGGGAGAGGTGAGACATGTACACTGCACAGCTGATTCTTTAGAATCATTAGGTGAAGGGAGTTAAAACATTCATCTCTCCACATGATAGCTTTATTCAGTCTTGGCTGTAATGAGAGGAACTGTTGCAGTATTTAGGTACAATAAGCATAGCTGTGTCTATCTAATGTTGAGTATGTATCATATATACTGTTGTTACTCCTTGGTGCTTATCCTTCCAGGTAGCTGCCTACAAGACTTTAAACGTTTGGTTTGTATCCACTTCAGCCTGGGCACCTTTAGGGTTGTGTTGTATTAAAATTCCTCCTCTGCATTTAAATATTCAAGTGTCTCATTTTCTCCTGTGTCTCTTCACCCATTTTAGGAAAGATCGGGACCGGGACAGGGACCGAGATGATCGTTCAAAAGATCGTGACAGGGATCGTGACAGAGATAGAGATCGTGACAGAGAGAGGGACAAGGAAAAAGATCTGCGACCTACATCCAACTCTACATATTATGCAGCTGCTGGGTTACCAGCTATAAAACCAGCAATGATTCCACACAGTATTAACCCTTTCACAAATCTACCACATACCCCACGATACTATGATATCCTGAAAAAAAGGCTACAACTTCCTGTCTGGGAATATAAGGAAAGATTTACAGATATTTTGATTAGGCATCAGTCATTTGTGCTGGTTGGAGAGACTGGGTCTGGTAAAACAACACAGGTGAGTTCTTATCTATATGATACTGCATTTTTTAAAGGTTGTGGTTGTGTGTGAGAAATAAATTGTGTAAGAATACTTCACAAACTGTGAGCAAAACTAATATGATGGCTGTTATATTTGCTTAGTGAGTGCAAAAGATGGTAATTTTACAGCTTCTTCCACTTCAAAAATCCAGTACTGCTTCCAGGCCCCTGGTTCCATTGGACTTTATAATTGGTTTCTGTTAGAGGAAGATACAGCTTTTATGGTGGGACAGAAGTGTACTAAATCCACAAACTGAAGTGGTGGTTTCCAGTAATTTATTTAGCTGTCTATGTAGATGGCAGCTACGAAGTATGAACTTGTTCATGTTTTATGAAACTTACTGCTATAGATAAAACGAACTGAAATGTCAGATACAATTCTGACATCTGATTAGCTTTTGGTGATACTCAAACTTGAGAGGTAGAGTCTTATGTTTCTTTGGTGCTGAAACTTCTCACAGATTGTAGAGATTTTTAGTGTTGTAGTTAAAAATCACTTTTTTTTGGTAGACTGAAGGCTTTAAAAGTCTTCCTCAGTACCAAAAATAGTGATAACAGATGTGCAGAGCCTCCTTAAGCCTTAAGAAAAATTTTGAGGACCAGTACAAGGAACACCTGGGTATTTATAGCAGGACAAACTTGTTCAAAACTTTATCCTCTAGTTTGCTGTTTAAAGTCTGTGTTGAAAACTAATGTAAAACACTAGTTTGTTCTGTAATCTGAGAAAATTGAGGCAGAAAATAGAAACAGAAGAATATTTTAGTCTTTATAAAAGGGATTGTAGCTAACTTTACATCTTAGAGACAGTAAATTTTTGGTCATACAATTTTTGGATGTTGAGAAAATGTGAAGGACATAGTAGTATATTGAATATCTTTTATAGCTGTGCCTGAAATATCTAAAGTTACAGGACCTTGCTGCACATTCTAGGAACCAGCGTTATGTTAGCAGGTAGTGTTATGACATTCTGTATTTTTTAAAACGGTATAAACCAAGACAAGGACTGTATAAAATTCTTTAGAAAGGTTTGATTATGTAGTTATTTGGAAGATGCAGTAGCCTGAATATTGTATTTAAAATTGTACTTACTTATATGAAAACAAGATTACTTGTGTGATATGGAAATTTGAAGATCTAAAGGTTATGTCAGTGTCATTCCTCAGATGTAAAGCTTTTCCTGAGTTATTTTATTACTTTCACCCTTACTTTCTGAAAGGATTTAAGTAATTTAACACATCTTTCCTAAAAACTGGATTTAAGCTACCAGAAGTACATAAACTGTCTTGGAAGCTTCCCTGCTTCCTCTTAATTTGCTCTGTGAGGTTGCAGATACGTTTTTAAACAATTGACAGTGTCTCTGTAGGGACATATCACTGAAAATTGTCCTGCTGCCACCTAACGAAAACTTCGTTTCGCATATGGTAGTGTCTCATTGTTTTTGTGGTCAGTTGCTGTCTTAAAACTTTTTTTGGGGATGATTGTTTTTCTTCTTAAATTCATTGATCAGAGCAAGATAAATACTTTTCTGCAGCTAAGAAATCCTTTAATGCTCAAACTGCAGGTGTACATAAGTTATTAATGTCAGATTTATACAAATAAAAGCAAGCAACATTTGAAAAATATTATTTCCAAAATTAATGTCTTCTTTCATTGTGATAGTAAAAGGCTATACAGTAGTAGATATTTTTGATAGTGAGCTGCTGCCTTTCAAGTCCTTTCCCTGATTATTATCTGCACCTCTCCTATTTAGGCAGGTTGAGAGAGTTGGGATTGCTCATCTTGGCTCCAGGGAGGCCTCATTGTGGCCTTTAAGTACCTAAAGAGGACTTACAAAAAACATAGAGTGACGTTTTACACGGGCAGATAGTGATAAGACAAGGAGAAATTGCTTTTAACCTGAAAGAGGGGAGATTTAGATTACCTGTTAGGAAATTTTTCACTGTGAGAGTGGTAAAATGCTAGAACAGGTTCCTGGAGAAGTTGGGAGTGCCTCATCCCTGCAAGTGTTCAAGGCCAGGTTGGATGGGGCTTGTAGCAGTCTGGTCTGGTGGGTGGCATCCCTGGCCATTGCAGGATGGTTGAAACCAGATGATCTTTAAGATCCCTTCCACCTGAAATAATTTTGTGATTCTGTGATTATATGCATGTTTTTCCATTAGTCTTGTAGAGCACCCAGGATTGGAAATGCTTGGTTAAGACAATGGAAAAAACAGAAGATTAAACTTTTCTCACTTGTTTCACATAGACTTAAACCCCAAAGTACTGAAGAAGATTTCTCTTAGGAAGGGGTAATTACTTACTGTAATTGCAGCGTTCATTCTCTTTCAAATCTGGGATCATATGTGGTTCTGGTATAATAGTTTCACTTTGTTTGGTAAAGAGAATGGTAGAGTGGCATGTCCTTTGTGTATTGATATAACATAAGCGAGGCCACTTCTTTAGCAAGGCTTCTTGGCGAAGTTCAGGAGCAAGGTGATGTGGAGTAGAGCTTAATCCTTGTCCTTTAGTGTGCAGGAGAACTGATACAGGTTCTCAAATAATGAAAATTCAGAGATTTCTACCATGTAACTTTTAACTAGGGAAGTTTTCAGGAAGTTGGAGAGGCTCAAAAAAGCCAGAAAGGGCAGTGCTCTTCTGTCTCTTGCTATGCAGTTCTTAAAATAATGAAGTTCCTTTGACTTTGAAGTAGTCTTAAACAGCCCTTAGTCCATTTATCCTTGATCTTAGAGGCCAGTGTATGTATGTGTAGTCACTACCTCCTCGTGTTTATGGAAGTCATATTTGAGAATCTCTCTTACTTGAGAAAGTCCTTGAGATTAAATGGTGCTAACTAAAGCCATTCCTCCTGCTTTTGATACTGATAGAATGACCTTTTTTATAAGGAAAGTCAGGGATTTTTGAAGATGGTGTAGGATTTTTTTCTGTCAGTGGGATTAACTTAAGGCTAGGTTTCATAATAACCAAATGAGAGTATATTCCCAGATATGACTGAAGTAAAAAAATGCAGTATGGCACAGTCTTGTTTCCCAGTATATGTATGTCTTCGAAAGCTGGACAGGAAAAGTCTGTATCAGCTTAGCACAGGGAAGTCTGTGGAGCCCTTTTCTTTCATTTGACACCGGTGCTGCAGATTTTGTTGTTTACTGGAAAATCACTTTTAAATTGGTTTTATTTCATGCTGCAGTGGCCTGACAGACCTGCTGGTTCAGAATTTATTTCAGGACTTGCTCTAAGTCAAAAAGCTTCACCTAATATACTCACATATACTAATACACTTAGTTGAGCTGTTACTAGTGACTTAGTGTAAAGCAGGGGAGCCGTGTATATGTTACAGGATAGGGTTTCGTGTTGCTGCTGTTAGTGTTCAAGAACGCTATTAGTTCTACTTTTGAATAGGATTTTCAGAAATTTGAGTTCTTCACAGCAGTCTAATAGGCTTCTGGCATATTTTGATTGTGTTTGCTTTATTGTTCCTATATTAATAGTGGAAGTATATTCTTCATTTAAAAAATGCATTTGGCTACACCGATCTGTATCTGGTTATGTCTTACTGTTTACTTATGTCCATTTTGCTATGAAAATACAATAATGAAGAGCTGACATTTTCCTGGTTTAAATTATACTGCTTTCTCTCTTATTCCTCATTGGAATGCCATGTATAAATGGTATGTTTTCTTTTCCTCTTCATGTTTTTAAGAATACTTGGAAAGTAATTACTAAGAACCAAGTGGGTTTTTTGGTCTGAAGGCTTGGAACTACTTCGGTCTGGAGATGTCGCCTCATAAAGTGTCACACTGAGAACATATTGAGAATAATCTATCTCCATCAAACAGTTACTGACCATAGGAATTCTGAATAAAACTTATTTTGGATGATTCTTACTGTTTCCGTATTCCTAATAGGAGCAGAAAACTAGTGACTGGCAAATGAAACGAGTGCTAACACAGGAAGGAAAGCATAGGGGTTTTATATGTGGTTGATGAAATTTCTGAAGAACACTAATAAACCTAATGAACATAATTATCTGTTCATTTTATTTGTTGTACTTCTTGGCTAAGACAATTCTTTATTACTAAAATAATTCTTTTTGCTTAAACATATTAATAAGCATTACTTTTTCGAGATACAGAATACATTTTGCTTACTGTAAAATTTTAACTTTGCTACTGATCTCAAATTTTGTGTGTTAGCTCTAATTTTGGTTGCTCTGGAGCATGTTAGCTGCTGCTAAGTACCTGTAAAAGGTATTGATCTAGTGTGGGTAAAATGTACCATGAAACTATGTATATCCTTTATGACTTCAAAGATAGTTATGTACATGCGTAACGAGAGTGTGCTTTATTTAATGGCAGTGGATCCAACTAACTAGTCTATCTCTAGTCTAGTCTGTCCTGCTTTGGCTATTTTTGTGTGTGCAGTTGACATCTCTGTGGAATTCTAACTGACTTTGGATTCAGTACAAGGGTTACAGATTCCGTGTGACCATTTGAAGTGTGTTTATCACTGAATTTTATCCTTGGCAGATCCCTCAATGGTGTGTTGACTACATGCGCTCGTTACCTGGCCCGAAGAGGGGAGTTGCGTGTACCCAGCCCCGGCGAGTGGCCGCAATGAGCGTGGCGCAGCGCGTTGCTGATGAGATGGATGTCATGCTGGGCCAGGAGGTTGGGTACTCCATTCGATTTGAAGATTGCAGTAGTGCAAAAACCATTTTGAAGTAAGTATTGCAGCTGTCAGGTAAATGTATAACAGCTTACCTGGAGGTGAGGGAACCACAGGGTTATGAAGGGTGAGAGCAAAGTTATGAAAGGAGTAATAAGGAGTGACTCTGTGGATTGGTGCTTTTGTGTCTCTGTGGGGAAGAGTCAAGGGAGCTGTAGCATGAGCTGAGAGAACTGTGAGGTATGAGGCATGAATAGAGTTGGAAATTATTCATTCCTCCTAAAGAAGACATTGCACCCTATAGAAATTAATTTTAAATTATCCAGAAAGAAGGAGGTGACCTGAATAAGTATTTTATTATTAAGGCACTATTCATATTAAAGCACTTTAATATGCAGTTTCTCTTTGTTGTAAATTCAGCTGATGTTTTACGTCTGGGGTCTTCTACTCACGGTACTTCTGGTGAAGTTCAGTACATTATTTCAGTAAAGGGAACTTTCCAAATTTTCAAAACTGGCCTATGCCTGGCTCTGGGACACATTGTCATGAGTGTTGTACTTGTCATCTGGTATAGACTCCTGTGCTGCCAGGAAACAGGTGCATTTAAATGCATCATTTGCAAATTGCATTCAAGGTGCTCAGTTAAAAACATCACAGTGTGGTTCAAGGATCAATGATTTTCTACCAAAAGATGGCTTCTCTTTGGTCGTACAAGTAGAAGGACTGGGCATAAAGTTAATATGGAAAAATAAATCTAACAGTAGCAGAAAAGCAAGAAGTGAACAGATGATCTGCAGACAGAAAAGGAGAACAATTGCAGAAACAGTGTATCTTGGATTTTAGAGGGTGTTTTCCCTTCTCTTGAGCTTAGGTTTGGAAGTCTGCCAGTAATAGTCTACAGACTATTGTAAGTGTTACTAAACCTTGTTTCCCCTCACTCCCCTGTTTTTTTTAAGCTTTCCCCCCCATAAGATTCCACTTTTACTTTGTTTCTATTTGAAAACTCAAAATGGGCATGTTACAGTGTTGAAAGTAGTTTGCTGGTGTTACTACATTTAAAAAGTTGATTAAAAGTTTAGTTCAAGCAAGGCAGTGAATATGGAAGAGGATTCTGTATCAAGCCTAATAGGCAGAGTGTGAGTTGGAATTGTTTCTGTTTGTTCAGGTATATGACTGATGGTATGTTACTTCGTGAAGCAATGAATGATCCTTTGCTGGAGCGCTATGGTGTTATAATTCTTGATGAGGCCCATGAGAGAACACTGGCTACGGATATCTTGATGGGAGTTTTGAAGGAAGTTGTAAGACAAAGATCTGATCTGAAGGTCAGTAATGATGAAGTTCAACAGCATCTCTGTTCTAGTTGCAGTCATACTGGATAAAGTATCTCTGTCTTTACCATTAGCTGATTTTTATAATTGTTTTTTTGATCTGTGGTAATGTATATTGGAAGGCTAACCCTAGGAAATTCTGAATGTGTTTTGTATTGAGGAAGCTCCTAGAAACAATACAATTGTAGCTTAACCTTATGTATTTGACTTGGAATTTTTTTGAACCTTTATAAACAAGGGTGCTGTATTCAGGTAATAAAAGTATTCTTATATCACAATCAGCAATTTACTTTCTTAAAATTACATGTTGCATGCATAACATGTCACAAGTTCTAAACGTTGAGTAACTTTTTGTCCTCCAAATCTACAGGTTATAGTTATGAGTGCTACTTTAGATGCTGGCAAGTTTCAGATCTATTTTGATAACTGTCCTCTTCTAACTATCCCGGGTCGTACCCATCCTGTGGAGATATTCTATACTCCAGAACCCGAAAGGGACTACCTTGAGGCTGCCATTCGAACAGTGATACAAATTCACATGTGTGAAGAAGAAGAAGGAGATCTCTTACTCTTTCTTACTGGACAAGAGGTATTTTCTTCTGTTTCCTATTCATTGTTCCATACAGAAACTGCTTCAAGTGACTTGTGTAGACTAAAACAGTTTCCTTTTCTAGTTTATTATTAGGATGACCTGAGGTTTACCTGCCATACACTTTAGGTCCTTCAACATTGTACATATCTGTAATGTAAATGGTGTGCAAGGCCTTTCTAAAATGAAAATTCTCATCAGCTCAAGTACTTCAAAAACAGCCACAGAATGAACCTGACGGGAACTCCAAAGATCTGGGTACCTGAGAGTGTCCTTGGTTTTTATTGAAAATATGTGCACAACTGTACGTGTATTGTACAACTTGTCTGAAGAATAACCATTTGGTTCTGCTGCTTAGCTGTCAGTAATAGCTTTAATAACAATGTTCAGGTTTGGTTTTTTTTTTTTATCAATAACTATGAGTGTTAGGCTGTAGACTTTAGGTACCATAAGTTCAGGGAGTTAGGTCTCAGAAATGGACTCCATGCCATGCCAAAGAGGATTGTATACAAGCACTTAACTACATCAGGAAATAAAGATTTTCTGGAAATTTAAAATACTTTACTTGAAATAACCTGGGGTGTTTTTCTAGTCCTGGTCTTTCTTTGAAGCTCTTTGAGTGTCCATATTGGTAAACTGAGATGGAGAAGAGGTTAAAAACCCGTAGACATTTTGAAAGTTTGCTGGATTCAGTCAACCTAAATGTGTTTTTCATAGGGGAAGAAATGCAGCTAGCAAAAATATTTTTCAACTCATTCTTCTTTCAGTTACTGCTTTTGAAGAAGTACCTGTCAAGGGATGTGGAACAATTCATTGTCTTTCTTCTGAGCAAGCACAACCTTAACTATGCCAAGGGGGGATAGTGGTACAAGTAACTTGTGATGCTAAAGGTACCCTGGTTTCTTGAGTAGACTTTCCAGCCATAAAGATGTGTTTTCTCTTATATGAGTTTTAAGACATTTGATTAAAGTGTCTTCTGGCAGGTCATCTCCCTTAAAAAACCAAAGCACTATAAAAGCAAATACTCTGACTTTTACATTTGTCCTTCTTTGATTGGAGTATTACTGTAAGTTAAAATACAGGTAGGAAGAAATACTTTCAGTGATAGTGGCTTTGAGACCTACCTGCTTGGTTTTAGTTTGAAGTTGTAGTTCAGACTAGCTGGGCACTTAAATGTGTGAATTAGTGAAACAGCTGTTGCAGAAGGGTGAAAATTGGTGGCAAGAGAAAGGAACACTGCTGTCCTGCTGTTTCAGCAGAATTTATTTTTCTCACAAGATGCTAAATCAGGCTGGTTTTCAACCTTTCGCAAAGCGCAAATACATGGCCTCCTGATTTATGAATTATGTGCTTGCTGTGTATTACTCTAAATAACCTGTTGCAACAATCACTGCAGGGCATGGGATGAGTGTCTTTGGCAAATGGCTCTAGACTCCAGACCTGCCAGCGCTGCAGATTTTGCTGCTCTTCTTTTGTTTGAACAGGTTATTTGATTTTCACTGGGTTGATTTGCAGGACATAATGTATTATAAGGAAATTCTGAATAAAATTCTGTACACAGAACGCAGTCATAAGTGTATTGATATAATTAAGCATAAAAGCATCTAATACTGTATTACCGACTCACTTTAAAACACGCGTTGGTAAGCTAGCATCCTCTGCTCTGGAGTCTAGAGTTGTCCACTCCACATGTAAGTTGATGTTACTACCCAGGGGCACTGGAGTTGACTCTGCCTGGGCCTAGTCTTAGTTTGGGTGGTTAGCATGAAATTCAAGTCTGGTTTAGCTTCTGTAGAGAAGCCTGGAAATACTTTAACTCTTTTGATTAATGACATTTTGAGGCCTCTGTTGAGCATCATAATAGAGTCTCTGTGCGTATCACTGTTGAATATAAAGTGGTGTGACCTGCTGTACTCTGAAGAATGGGAAAGTGTGCTCTAGGTACCATTACCACTGTATGCTTCAGGTTCATTAGGCTTAGTAGCTAGGCTAAAATTGATGTATGCAAGGCAGAAATGCTTTGTAGTTCTTTCAGATTCTTCAAAACAGTGTGAACAGGGTGCAAGATTATTTTTCTTGCCAGAAAGGTGCATATGCAAAGCTAAATGAAATGACAGAAAAGGAACATGCTTTAGCTGAAATGGTGCAAATGTGACTTGTTGAGAGTTTAAGAGGCTGAAAATAAGGTGTAATTGCAGTGGCCTGTGGTAGAATGGGTTTTCTTATTGGCTATTGTGTTCTTATCCAAAATAGTTTGAAGTAATTTCGTATGGGAATTAAGATGGATAACAGTTAATTAGTACAGATTAGGTAAGACATAGAGAAGATGATGAACCTTGGAGATAGCAAGGAAGATTCTGTGTTGTCATGCCCAGAAAATTAAAAGAAGCTTAAATGTGTTTAGAAACGAAAGGAATTTTAATTGTATTAGCATGCTACTGGATGATGATAAAATTGTTGTTAATGGTGTAGAAATATGTGTTCAGTAAAAATTTCCTTCCTGAATCCTGAAAGGTGCAAAAGTATATGATTACACAGTATGAACTGCTTTTAAGTCAATTAATAACAAAAGAGGATATTTAAAAGCAAAATTTACTAGGAATGAACATTTTGAATCAGGACTCATTCTACAAGCTTTGTAAGGAGGAAAGCTCATTTGTTGATTTTTTAAAACAAACAACCCCCCTGGTATATCAGGAAAATTCAGAACATAGTGTTCATGTTTAATGCCACTGTTCAAAAATGTATAACCTGGTGTATTGGGTTTGCATGGCCAAGCTGTGGTAGCAGGGTGACTTCTTTGAGGAGCCACTAGAAGCTTCATCCATGTTCACCAGAGTCAACCCCTGGCATCTCCAAAGATGGATGTGCCACTGATCAAGGCTGAGCCAATGGTGGTAATGTCTCTGTGATAACACGTTTAAGAAGGGAAAGAAAAAAAAAAACAAGCAAATTATTGAGTAGTTGTAATTGCAGCCAGAGAAGAGCAGGGTTGAGAATATGTGAGAGGAACAACTCTGTAGACACCAAAGTCAGTGTGGGAGAAGGGGGAGAAGGTGCTGTGGGCACCAGAGCTAGGATTCTCCTGGAGCTTGTGCAGCTGGTGGTGAAGCAGCTGTGCCCCTCCAGCCCATGGAGATCTATGAGGATGCAGAATCCACCTGCAGCTCATGGAAGACACCCATGCTGGAGCAGGTGGATCCCTGACAGGAGGCTGTGACCATGTCGAGGGCCCATGGAGAGCGGAGCCCCCTCTGGAGCAGTCTGTCCTTGGTCACTCACCCCATGGGAGAGTGACCCATGCTGCAGCATCTTGCAGAGATCTGTTACTGAGGAGATGGACTCAGTTTCAGAGAAGTTCATGGAGAGAAATAAGAGAAATAACTTGTGATGAACTGACCATAACCCCAATTCCCTGTCTCCCTGTGCTGCTGGGTAGGAGGTGGAGCTGGGAAGGAGGGAAGGGTGGAGGAGGGGGGAAGGTGTTCTGAGGGTTGTATTTTACTTCTCATTATCATGCTCTGATTTTGTTAGTAATAAATTCAGTTAATATCTCTAATTTGAGCCTGTTCTGCCTGTGGTGGTATTTGCTGAGTGACCTCTCTCTGTCTTTATCTCAGCTCATGAACCCTTATATTTTCTCTCCCTGTCCAGCTGCAGAGGGAAGTGATAGAGAGGCTTGGGTGGGTGTCTGGCATCCAGCCAGCATCAACCCACTCCACCTGGACAGCTGTAAGCTAGGTTACCTGTCATCAATTACCAGCAAAATTGAAAACTGAGAGGGATTTTGTTTCACAAGGGAAATGCATAATTACATTTCAGTCAACATGTCTTTCTTAGACAATAGGTGTTGTCAAACTTGTTCTCAGTCTTTGGAATTACAAAGTTGGTAGTCTGGTTGTGTAGATACACATTTGTTAAGCTTGCAGATCTTAGAGGCAAGTTGTTTATTTCCTACTGGAGTTCTTCTAAAACCGTATTAGATTTTACACTCCATTAGATCAGTAACCCGAGAGTAGGTGTAACATACTTAGAGATGAAACTTGTGGGGTGGGAAAGACAGAAATAATGACACAGCAACTGTATAGGTCTGTCTTATATGTTCTGGTAACATGGGCATTTACAAATGCCAGTTGTATTCTCTGTTACCCTTTTTTTAATAAAGTCAAATGCATTGTTACACATTTATGAGGAAGTATCTAAGCTGCATCTGTAGATGTGAAGTACAGATCAGGAGTGTTCTTGATTGTAGATAAATATACTTAAAATTGTTGCTGTGAAGTTCAGTATTCTAGAAAAGCTTAAAGTGATATTGGTAAAACTGGTGGTTTAGAAAAGAGTTACAAAAAACTTTTGAGGTTTTGATAGAAAGTTTGGTAAATGAGGGTTTATTTTAAAGGCGCCATATTTTCATCACTGTGAGACTGGATGAACTTTGGAATTGAAAGAAAACAGAGACATACGTGTTCATTGAAGAAAAAATTGACAACTCTTTTGGTGTCAGTGGTAGTGGTTGGGTGAGGTTAAGAGGAAGTCTGTGTACTGAAAGTGAACACAAGTTGTCCTGTTTAGATTCAGATAGGAAGTATTTGGGGAGCTGGGCAGCATGAACTAAAATAAGTGCAGTAATACTAATTTTGTTCAAATGCTAAAAGGAGGAAGGTTTTTTGCTCTTCATTCAAAATGATGTCAGTATTTGAAATTACAAATTAATCAGGTCAAAGAGATCCTGAATATGGGAATTATGCCAAGGCAAATTCAATGACTTGACAGAGCAGTTTTAGTTATGGTCAAGTGTTACTTTCTCCATGTATTACTTTTTTCTGTCTGTGCATAATTTTGCAAAGTTTTGTTTTGCTCAGTTTGTGTTCAAAGGTCTGAAGTGGTGCAGCTCTTGGAGCTGGTTCTTTTTATTGCAGTTTTGTCATTTTAGCTTGTAGCAGTGTGCTTTAATTTCCAGAGGAAGAAAGGGAAATTACGTAAGTTCCATGCAGGCTTCAAAGACAAAGACTGTATTTCTATAATGGTTCATGTCACCAAAGCCAGATGTTAATATCTGTGCCCTGCATGTGATAGAACTCAGAAGGGGACAGGTTAAGGTGTCTGCCAAATATTTCTAGTTTGCAAAGTACTTTTTATTTATTCATTATTTTCCTTTGCCCCATACTCATTTTCACAAGGATTTTCGGTGTTAGTTGCCTTTGGGGTTTAAGAGTTATGCCTGTTTCATGTATCCAACATGTAGCTAGCCATGTATCCAGGATGAAGCTAAATGTGACTGTATAGTGTAGCAGCTGATCTTCTGTAGCTAGATCTGTCATCTCCTGTTTAGAAGAGTTAAAAGTATGTTTTAACTGGAGCAGTCTTGGAAGTTTTGCTCATCCTGTGAGATTCTTCGAGTGTACCAGATAAAGGGTCAGCTGAAGAAAGGGATTCTGCAATAATGTTCCCAAGGGCCATATTTACAAAATCGTTGACCTCTATTTTGCATGCCAAGTGCTCAAATTGTCCCATTGAAGGTGCTTAAATGACATCACTAGTCACCATCTTTTTGTAGAAAGGGTTTTTGTAAAGATGAGGTACAGCTTTGACCTTGGGATAGAGTGGAGCCTGGCCAGCATGTTCACTGGCTGTTTGCATAGACCACAGACCACTCTGGCCTGTGAGTTAGAGTGGATGCTGGCAATGGAATCACTTTGGCTTAGGGTAACTTATGGTCCATCATTCAGTAACTGCTGTTTCGTGTCAGTGTAATTTCACTGTACCTTCTCCATGGCAGCACGGGTGAGTCTTGCACACAAACAGAAGGTAAGGATGGCTAGATTTGCAAGAGCAGTGTAACTCAGTAACTTGAGGCCATAGATGTTTTCAAAGTAGTGGGAAATGCTGAGGGGACTGGGCTCGTTCAGCCTTGGGAAAAGAAGGCTCAGGGTGGATCTCATCATCATGAGCCAGTATTGAAAGTGTGGCTACAGCATACATGGAGACTCCCTTTTTACAAGGACCCACATGAAAAGATGAGGGGTAATGGATAAAAGTTAATCCTGATGAGATTGTGGTTAGAGACAAGAGGAAAATTTTTCACAATGGAAATAATCAACCATTGCAATAAACTCCCAGGGGAGGTGGTGAGTTCCACAACACTGGACGTGTAGGATTCAGCTGGACAGGGTGTTGGGCCGTCTTGCCTAGACTGTTTTTCACAAGAAAGGTTGGATTAGATGATCCTCGAGGTTCTGTCCAACCTCTTGTTCTGTCATTCTGTGAACTGCATTGCTGCTTGTCATTCTGGGTTTCTTTTGCTGTTTGTGGGTTTTGGTTTTTTGGGGTTTTGTTTGTTTTTTTTTTTGCTTGCTGTTGAATAGAGCTTATAATGGAACTAGTAAGAATCATGTATTTTTTCAGCACAAACTTGTTTCTTAAAGACATGGTGCACTAACTCAATAAGATGTGCAGCTGGTCCTGTAATATTTTTCTGTTGCTCATGGTCTTCAGTATGTGCACCCTACTTTTGACTGCAAAAATTCTATCAGGAAGAGAAATGGAAGGGAGTTTCTACTGAGCATTCAGCTTGAACATGTAATAAAGACTTCATTTTCAACAGCAGAAAAAAGTAATCTGCATGATAGGCAAAATCAGTCTCTTGTGTGATTAATTTTATACAGCTCCTTTTAGATGAACTGCTAATAATGCATTCAAATCCTTAGTTTTTGATGCAGAGCTAGGATATGTTAGGTATTGAAGAAGAGAGATGATACAGAGCAGTGGAAATGTGTTATTGGAGGCAGCTGATAAGGTATTGGCTTGTGGTTCAATTACTTCCAAGTTTCTCTTTGCTATGTGTTTTGACACAGCCTGAGAAACCAGGAACTGGCACAGACAGTCTTTAAAAGTCATACCTGAAAGATTTTTAGTAATAAGGCTTTTGTAAGTTACATATTTTTTAAAGGAAAAAAGTGAGTATTGCTGAATATTACTTAGTAATAATTTGTCCAGGACATGAACAAAGTCCTGTTCATGCTTTCAGTCTGGTAAGTATTTACTAGTATGCATCAAAGATGGTGGTGGGATGAAGCTTTAAGCATTAGTGTCCTGTAAGTGGTACTCTTGAAGTTAAGCCACAGGAAAACTTACGGTCCTCTTGGTTTTAGTCCTGGCATTCTGAGACTTCAGGACTCATTTGTTTTGTTGACAGGCTTCATATGCAAAAGTTTGCTTCTGGGCTGGTGGACCTTTGCCTTTTTGGTGGACCGTTTCTAGCTGCTCAGAAAAAAAAACATCTTCAGTGAGAGGAGGAAAAGTTAGTGAATCCAGGTGGCTTTGGGTTTTTTTTAGGCACTAGCTATTAGCCTGCCTTTTCTTTGGAAAAGTGGTTCAAGATGGAGTAAAATTCTTGTCAGATTGAGAAGGCATAAAGTAACCTACTTACTGTTTTGTAAAAATATTGATGGCTGCACTACTGTTACTAATAAATTGAAGGGAAACTGTGCTCCCTGGTCTTGCTTTGTTTTCTAAACAATACAATGCTAAGTATTGATTCCCATACAGACTTAGGTTTTGCACAAATGGAAGTTGTCGTTAAAATCCTGAAGCTTTTTGGGGTCTTAGAATTTCCTACTAAAACTTAAACTGCTGAATTAAATTCACCTAATTTGGGAGATATTCTAGATATTGCCTGTTGCCCACCAGCTATTTGAAAACAAAGCAGCCTGCTCAGGTTTTTGTCTAGACTCAGTCTTAGTCACACCAGTTTGTTGGAAGGAACACCATTTCAATTAGCTTAAATTTGATTTAATAGTAATAATCTTGATAGAATTATTTTCCAGATTGCAGCTTTTTTTTTTTCTCTTTCTAAGTGATTTTTACTTAGCTGTAAGTTCGAAATAAAAATTGTTTACTGTCACTTGAATGTTGAGGTGACTTTGTTTTTCCTGGTTGAAAAATATTCACCACCCCATTCCCTTATTGATCACTAGTACATATAAAAATAAATAAATTATCTTTACGGATTGTAGTTGTTTTGGAAGCTTTTCCAAGGAAAATTACTTAAGGGGCTGATGGTGTGGAAGAATGTTGAGTACTCCATGTTAATGTTCAGAGTGTAGTACTGAGGGGTTCTTAACTGCTGCTTGATTCTAGTTTCCATAGTGTTGCAGCTTAACTGTAGCTATTGCCTGTGTATTGTAAATTAATTTTGATGGGATCAAGAGGAAGTTTCTGGAAGCTTTAAAGTGCTTGAGATTACTGTCTGGGATAAGTCTGATTACTGGGTTTTGTGTAGTACCGATGTGTTGTGACACTTGCAGCTTGAGAAAAATGAGCAAATGCTAGTGTAATCCTTCCTCTTTTTGTGGCCCGCTTGTTTTTTACCTTTTGGTAGTCACCTTTTTTTAGCATGAGTGCATCAAATGGACAGGTTCATTGAATATTATTTTACTGAAAAGTATTTCTCAAGTACTAGTCCTAAGAAGTCTTATTTGTGAAGAACTAGGATCAATCTAGTAACTTTAGCACTGCTGAAGTCTCATGCTAGGCCTGTTTTCTTCTTTAACTCTGAAGAAGGTCCTTATGCTGATGCACTGAGCATCATGGATCTCTGTGTGTGGGTCCTTTTATCCTGTGTCTGTTCCTACTTCCTATTACCCCCTTACCCACTACCTCAGGTACTCAGTGTGGTAGCTTTGAGGAGTTTTTCCAGACATAATCCAAATACAATCCAAGTTCACTCTACCTTCTTGTTGTTCTGCCTGAGAAGAAGTGTCTTCTGTGCAGATTGTTGCAATCTTCATTCCAGGAAGGGGTTTTATAATGAATTTATTTGGAGTATATGGTGTGCAAATACTTAAAGGTGTATGGTTTGTTTGTTTTTAAGAAGCCTTTCATACTTGAATAAAGTGAGATGATTGAATTAGACTTCCTGCATCTTTAAAGGGTTAAAGATAGGATTGTGCCTTCAACTATATGGGTCATATTTCTGGATTTAGATACCTTCATGTGATGCAAACAAATCTTGAACACTCAAAGGTATCCTTAACACTTTAAAACTATTACTGCACATAATCCTTCTGTCTTGTGTACTTGGGGGTACCAGTTTTGGTCATCATCTGAGTGTGGTTGTGCATACAGTTAGAATCATAGAATATCTTGAATTGGATATGCCAATGCTTATCCAGTGCTGAATTGGCTTTTGCCATGCTTATATTAATTGTATACACTGATCAGTACAGAACAAGTATTGTCTGTGCTTCTTTAAAACATACTCAATGCATTTGTGCTGAGAATTTAAATGTCTCTTTTAAAAACAAGCGAAAGACCCAAATTTGGTGTAGATTTACCTGAATTTAGGATTTCTAAAAGGGAGACTGCTTTTGCCTGTCAAATCAGTTTGAAAGCAGTCATTTTACTGCAAATGACTGCAAAAGCAGTCATTTTATGGAGTCTTTAGATTACCAATTCCGTATATTTGCTTTAGGGTCTAAAGTATCACTTCAGCTTCAGGCTAGTCAGCATGGCATGGGAGGTCTCCCCTCTTTTCTCAGAGAATGTTGTAGTAAATTTTCTTGCTTTTGCCTACTGCTGGTTTTTGTCAGGACTTTATTCTCCCCTCAGTGGTTCAGATGGAAGATCCATAGTTGGTCAGTGTGTCTCTTAGTTATACTAGTGAAGGCTCTGTTGTGATTTTTATGTTAATGAATGGTGTTACTCATTAACCTAAATTTCTGTGCAATCCAATTTTCCATAGATCTTGTTATAACTGTTGGTCACCTAGCTGGCTTAAATGTAGTAGTTTGAAAATGAAATGAACTTGGAATGGTTGGGCTGTGGTGAACTGTTTTCTATGGTAAGCAGACAATAGGCTAGAAAATACTATGGTAGAAAAAAGCATAAAACATCTTTCATCTTCAGAGTATTTCACTGACTTTTCTTAAGCTTAAATGGAATTTCAGTTAATTTTGAAGTAAGTTCTGAAAACCGGGATTGAGAGGTTTGGTTTTGAGTATCCATGTTTATACTGTAAAGGTGTTTGTTCTCATTAGGTACAATGAAGCAAATCTTCTATATAATTGCATTAGTGATACGTGACATTAAAGCTTAATTGGCTTATTTAAAATATCTTGCACATCAGTTTCCTTCAGATTGTGAAAATTGAAAAGGTTATGAGTGCAGTTTAATATTCCAGGGTGAGAGATTTCAATTTTAGTACAATTTGTAGAGATTTAATTAGGAAACATGACTAAAAGAAAAAGGATGTTGAATGCAAATTATGCTGTTCATTAGAGTATAGAAGCTGAAACATCCTGAAGTATTGTGGAAATTTGATTGCAGATTCGGTAAGCACCTTGATTGATTTCTTACTTTTTAATGTAGAAGTTACTGTGATTGTTCTTCAGGGTGTATACTTAATCTAATTGTCATAAGCGCTCTAAATATGCTTCCTTTTTCATGGAGTTCTCTTCTAACCAGTATTCTTGTTTTGCAGGAGATTGATGAAGCCTGCAAGAGGATAAAACGTGAAATTGATGACTTAGGTCCTGAAGTTGGTGACATAAAAATCATTCCATTGTATTCCACCCTTCCTCCACAGCAACAGCAAAGAATATTTGAACCTCCCCCACCAAAAAAACAAAATGGAGCAATAGGAAGAAAGGTAAATACTAAGCTGTGTTAGTGTTCTGTTCTGTAAGTAGCTACTCATAGTTGCATGGGTATGAAATATCAACTATGACTTTCAGCTCCTTTAAATATATTTTGACAGCAACAAGTACAGGGTTTTTTTTATGAAGCCTTAAAAATGCAGTATTTTATCACATTAGAATTTTTAGGTAACTTGAAATTTGTCTCTCAGTACAAATCAAAGTTCTGTCATCAATCTGTATAGGGCCAGGATGTTGTGGTAACAGTTTGGTTTGACTGGATGGAAATGGTATTCATTTAAGTTTCTTATGTGAAATATGATTTATGTGGAGGATGGGATTTTTTTCCTTAAATAATTATTTTGAGATGTGCTTTTCCCCCTTTTTTTCTTTAAACAAATTTGGGCTGTCTCTTAGGGGTGGATTGCCAGGCAGGTTTTATCTGTTTCTTAAGCTTTATGAGAAGGTGCAAGTTAAAACAAGTATGTTGAAGTTTAAGATTTGTATTTTTGAAGTAATAAATGAGGAACTGAGGTTCTTTTATTAGGCAGAATTGATTGAGAAACTGAAAAACTTGAAATGGCACAGTGAATGTTCTTCATAAAATGATTATGTCAGTTCTCCAATAATCCACAGTAGAAGCTATATGTTTTTTTAGAAAGGAGTCATATTAAAGCTTCCTAAAACTAAACTCCTGCTCTGCTTGAACTGGCAGTCACAAAGCTAAGATTTTGAAGGCCAAAGCTGAATCATACTATGTGCTCTAGGCAGGGTTTGTTCCTTGGTTATTTTTGTTTTTGTGCAGTACAGTGCATGTATAATACTAGTGACAACTTTCTAGTGTTCTGGAAGAATAAATCACTTGTTAAATTTAGTGAAATTATCTTCTTTTCCTGCAGAAGTTGATTGGAGAAAGCATTCAGTCTCAAATCATGAAACTAATGCTACAACGAAATTGTATTTTCAAGTGACTTAAATGAAAGAAATTGCTTTTAAGTAATAAGTGATAGCTATGTATTTAATTAAATTTTCACTAATTTTTAAAAATTATTTTTAAACCTGCCCTTCAGAATAGGCAGGTTTTGGTTTTCTGCATAAGAGGATAACAAGTGCAGAGTGTAGTTTTTATTATGTTGAAATGACAGAGCCAGTACCAGTCTCTGAGAGGAAGACACTCTAGGTGTAGCAACTCTTTTACTCCAAGAAAAGTTGTTATGCCCAAAAGATGCCTGTATAGGGCAGAGCAGACACAGCATGTAGACAACAGACTTAGACCTATGAAGTTACTTTTCCTCTTTGGCTGAAATATTCTGGCTTCCATGTTTTACTTTTTATTTCCATAACAAATCTAACTATGAGTGAAAGTGCATCTGTGTTGCAATTTTTTAAAATGTTGATTTAGTTTTAGTTAGTCTTAGTGATCAAGGTATGTAAAGTAAAACTGTGGTGCTGTGCCTGTCTATTTAAGAAAATGTCTCTCTTCATCCGGTCCTTTGTGGGAGTTGAACCTAGATTTTAGCAGTGCTGAGGAGGGAGCTAGTAGGTGATCTGAATCCTTTCAAAGGCTCTAATGGTCATACAGGTGTAAGTGAAATGCTTGCAGTAACTGACTATCTCCTGAGCTTTAACTTTCTGGAATGAGATGCTGGAATTAGTGTGGCATTTTGCTGTAGTAGTGGTAACAGCTAGTAGTGATGCAGCTTGACAACTTCGCACTTTTTTGTCCCCTTTGAGCTTAGAAAGCAGCTATTGTTGTTAAAAGGTTTAAGATTACAGACAAATACTCTGATTAACTAGTAAGAATATTTTTTTTCATTGAGGAAGGTGAAGATGACTTAACGTTTCTATTGCCCTATGTTAAAGACTCCTTGTCATCTCATCCCTTCTTTTCAAACCCTGTTCTAGTTTGTTTCAGCAGTCTTAAGCATTGCTAGTTAATACATATGCAATACAGATGTTTTTAGATGTAGATACTGTATTTTAATATTCAAAGCAAAGTTTTTAAATTAATCTCAGAAACTGCAAGACTATAGCTAAGATTAATTATATTTCGTTATTTAATATACTTAAGTGCTGATTTCAATTATTTGATGTTCAAGTAACTTTGTCTTTTGACTTAGACTTGAAAGATATTATAATTTCTTCAGCCTTTTTAAAGTTTCTTCTTTTTTTGCAGTCATTAATTGTAATTTTTTAAGAAATGTGACATTAACAAATGATATCTGTATGTTCAACAGAATCCACCATGTAAATAACTTTTTTCTTTCTACCTTGGGAAAGTATAGCTTAAGTGAATTCAGGTACAATTTAAATTGTACTGCTGTGGACTAAGCACACTAACTATATTGAGTTCCTGATATTGAAGTGTCCTAGTAGAAATCAGTGGTTAAAAGCAGTATAGAAACCTTTTGTCTCTGCTCTGTAATTAGTATTTGAAGAATCTTGGTGTAGATGGTTCTGTCCATTAGCAGAAACAGAAAAACACAAAACTTAAATGAGGTATACTCTATAACAGTAAGCTAAATGTGGATTGACTAGACTTCTAATGTGAAAGTTTGAGTTTAATTTGTATATTTAATGCCTTTCATATTTTTAATGAAGATGTATTGAGATTTTGCACTGACTTGCACTGATATTTGTAGCTGTGATTTCTTGTCTAATTTGTGCAGGTCATCTGTGAATGATGTGTACAATATTTTCTGTTTGTTTGAGGAATTCTAAGTAGCATGTCATTTTAGTGTAAAACACCGTAATTCCAAAGTAATTGTCAGCATTTTTTCCGAAGTACTGCTTTCAATATATTGTAGTATTTGGGCAAGCTTAGACCTTAAGAAGAGACAAGCTGAATGTGATAAGTAGCCGACTGGCAAAGTGGTCAGCAAGCAGGAAGGGAAATCAGCAGTCACTGGCTTGACTGTAATTCTGAACTAAGTATTAGGGGGTCTCTCCAGTTCTAAGTGATAAACTGAAGGCAGTAATGACAGATTGCTCTGAAATTAGAAAGTGAAGGGTAAGCATTTCCGATGAAGCGCTGAACAGGTTTTGGATCTTTTCTGAGGTAATAACGTGTAATAACCTGATTCAGTGTGGTCACTGTTGGTATGAGAGCTAATGGTATCCATTGCTTGTTACACTGCATCTCTGGACATAAAAATTTAAATGGTGGCAAATTAAGCCTTGGAACTCTGATAGTCACTTTTGCTTTAATTTTTGCATATGACTTAATCTTCTGAAAGGCTAAGAATGTAACATTAAAGATATGTAAAGGTGTTTGAATATCTGGTGATAGAAGAAGACAGTAGAAATTAAATACATATTGTTCACTATTTTAGCTGGAATGTGTTGGTAACAGCTTTATTTCAAACAAAATTTAAAAAATACTGTGCTGGTAATGTATATAACTTTCAATTTATTATTATTTAACCAGTTTACTGTGTTCAGGCTTTCAGAAAGAGGAAGAAAGCTAGAATTAATACATGATGTTAAAGGGTTCCAGTATAACTTGTCACTTTGTACCAGAGAAGTGAGAAAAAAAATTGAGTAGTGGTTTCATAAATTAAATTTTTGCTCTTCTTATTCTCAATTAACATTTGTTACATAGTTAATAGACCCGTGGGGAGGAAAAAACAGCAGCTGAAAACTGCTTTCTTTTCACTAGAAGTTCCTCTGGTTGATTTCAGATCATCCTGTGATAGTGTTGGAGAGCAGCTCTGGTAGTGATTGATTATTGATGGACAGTTTACTGGAAGTTATTTGTGCAGAGACAGAATTGGAGCCCTTCATCTTTAGGATGAAGTAGTTTCATTTTGGGTTTTTTGGGGTTTTTTTGTTTTGTTTTTTTTTCCCCACAGGTTGTGGTGTCCACTAACATTGCTGAGACATCATTGACAATAGATGGTGTAGTGTTTGTGATTGACCCTGGCTTTGCAAAACAGAAGGTAGGTACTATTTTTTCTCTTTATAGTAGGAAAGGTGATAGAATTTGGTTTGCTCAGGCTTCTTTTCTCTTCGCAAACACTTGACAGGTCCTTTTACAATTGAAGTTTTGAACTTGGTTGGTTTGGATTTGTTTTGTTTTTAACTTAGGATTTTTGCTGTTTGTGCTTAGTCTGTGAACTTTAGATAGAATATTTTTTTTTTAAAAAAAATAAATGTGAGAATTTGGTGTTTGATTTGGAATACAGCTTTTCTAGATACTTTAGGAAGGGCAGTTTTGTACTGTTGGTCTATGCTTGAGGATGCTCAAGGAAAAAAAATTGTGAAAGTAAATAAAAGTGGTTCTAGAAGCCTCCTTTCCCTTAAGTCACTGTAGAAAACTCCAGCATTAAAAGGAGAAGAAATGATCCCTGTTTTTTCATGTCAGTATTTATCATGTACTGTTGCAGCCCTGAAGATTGTAATCAAGCTTGTATTGTGGTTCTTGGAACATCATAGGGTGTTCAGAGGAACTGAAGTAGCTTTCCTAAGTCAACCCAGTAACTACATAAAATAAAATATGAATGTCATTGGCTTCCTTTTTTTTTTCACTAAATGTAGCTTTCTTTATAACTTGGTTTCTTAGTCTTTTCCTTTAATAGCAGTACATATTTTCAGCCTTTTTAACTTTTGCTAAATGAGACAGACACACAGCAGAATGTGAGTACAGCCAGTGTGTTTTTATGCACAAATTTCAATTGCCATTAAGGCTGAACTTTTTTCACAAATAGTTCTTTTTACAGAAGGTATTCTTCCAGTATAAGAACTAAGGTTTCTGTACATATTTTATACTGAATCATACCAGAAAGGTCTTAAAACATGGACGGAAAATGTCTTCAGCTGAAACTACTGTTTGACTACTGCCTTCATTTCCAGTGTATTCATTTCCATGAGCCCTATTGAGTTGGCAGGGCTGCTGTTTAGATGTGACTGCGGTGGAAGTTTTTACAGTAAATACTAGCAGATATTTTGTACTGTGATAGTCTGCATATACCCTTGAAATACAATTTTGTCATTAGCCTGATCTTTATAGTTGCATGAAACCTTAATGTTGGATTTTTCTGATCTTGAATATGAATTATTCAACCTCATAGTGATGCCTCAAGAGGTACCTGGAACAGAGGCTAGACAGTGTTAAAGGAATAGAGTAGGTATTTATTAAAAGGCCTTCAAAGGATACACCTTGGGTAGTACCAGAACCTGGCCATGGCTGTGCCCAGGATGGATGCCTGGTCCTGAGTTTTCACACTTTTATAAGTTTTGGTCCATTTACATATTGGAGTTAATTGTCCAATTACAGCTTCAGGTTATGAAGTCCCATCCTCCCAAATTGCTTTCTTCAGTTAGTTGTTGTTTACACTTTTTGGGCCCAAACCTGCCATGGTATCCTTGGTTCTCAGCCTGGAAAAGGATTGTTTTGTCTAATTAAAATGTGAAGAGAACTTGCTAACACTTTATATGAAGTTCAGAGTTACACTCTAAGACAGTACAGAATCGAAAAAATATGAAATCTAAAACTTAAGGCATCAGTAGTTATATCAAGACAACATTTTTATGTGATTTTTTAAGCACCACGAGTGTTTAGCACTCTGTAGAACAAATTGGACACATTCCATTTGCCATGAAAATCTTATCTAAAAATACACTTAAGAACAGGGAGCCTGGCAGGAGTTGTTGTTAGAAGATGAATAAAAAAATGCTATTCTCTAGGCAGTTGTATTTGAAGCTCTCCAGAGTCTTTTTTAGCCAGTTTTTTTTTTTTTTTTTTTTTTCCTTCCCCCTTTCAGATACATACAACTTGTGCAGAAGCTATGTTTAAAAATAAGTTTAAAGCAGTTTGGGTAGTTGTCCTATTCATGAACATTGTTTATTCTTTTACCTTCTGTCCTGCTCTGCCTCCACTTTGAAATAGGTGTACAATCCTCGTATCAGAGTGGAGTCTCTGTTGGTGACTGCGATCAGTAAAGCATCTGCCCAGCAGCGAGCTGGCCGTGCTGGTCGTACTCGACCAGGCAAGTGCTTCAGGCTTTATACAGAGAAAGCCTACAAAACTGAAATGCAGGTAAGATTGTGGTTTTTACATTGTGTTTATAACAATGTCTGATTCAGGTTGTTGAGTGCTGTGGTATTAAACAAAATGAGAATTTGAATACTTCTGTAGTACAAAGTGTCTGAAGAAGTGTTACAAATTTTCTTCTTTTTTTCCCCCCTCATCCCCCCAGGACAACACATACCCTGAAATTTTGAGGTCTAACTTAGGATCTGTAGTATTACAGCTCAAGAAGCTTGGTATAGATGATTTGGTGCACTTTGATTTTATGGATCCTCCAGGTATCTCTTTCCATCTTTACAATCTTTATTTTTATGACTACTTTATATAATGACAGCATGGAATAAATTCTCTCATTGCCTTTCTTCTGTTTTTTTAATTGTAATCTGTAAGGAATTGTCTTTTGTTTATCCTGAAATTTAATGCTCTGTGTCGTATTCAAGCAAGCTTTTTCTGTGTAAGTGCTTTTAGTGGTACCAGAGAAGCCACTGAAAGCCCCTTTCCTTCAGGGAGTAAGAGAAAATTCTTGGCATTACAAAGTCTGTTATTCGAGGTTTTTTATTTATCACCTTGACTGCTCATTCTAATTGTGCAATTGGTTAACAACTGTAAATAGAATGGGCTGGTGTTTCCAAAGCTGAATACATGGTTTGGTTCCAACTGTACTTTTTATGCATCATTCTTCTAAGTGTTAAATGTTCATATGTGCTTCAGAAATAAGTGCGTGATATTGCTAATCAAAAATGTAAATCAGTCATATATACATAGGTGAATTATTTGTTTTTTCCCTTAAAATATAAACCTGACCTGGTCTGTAAATTTTTAAATAGTTCTACAGAACAGTTAAGTGCTTTGTTTGTGTGTAACATGCATGATAGCTTAGCAGAAAGACTTTTGGATTTCATTTTATTTTTCCTTGTGGGTTAATACTCACTGTGTAAGGAATGCAAGATAAAGAGAACATTCTTACTGGCTTTCTGGAAGACTGTAGGTATCTAGAGTTGACATGGCTGAAATTTTAGGACTATTGTATTTAGTATGGAACAAGGGAAAATGTATCTGCAGGGAGAAGTGATATTACTGGTACTGAATATTTCACAATGCGACTGGTGTCTGAATTTTGAAAAGCAATAATCTTCAAATATTCAAAGCATGTGATTAAGTTTAAAGCTTTTCTAAATAAGTGTTCCTTCCCTGCCGCCCCCATTCATTCATAGTTAGGTGTGTATTGCTGGATTTGGCAACAGTTTTGCATTTGGATGCTAGGGAATGGAGAACCAAAAAAAAAAAAAAAAGATACCTAGTAACAGTCTGTGCTTCCTCGGTTTTTGCTGAGTCAGAGTCATTTGGGTAAAGTGCGAATTTACTTTTTTTTTTTCCTTTCAGCTCCTGAAACTCTGATGAGAGCCTTAGAGCTTTTAAATTATCTGGCTGCTTTAAATGATGATGGAGACTTGACTGAGTTGGGATCCATGATGGCTGAATTTCCACTGGATCCACAGCTGGCTAAAATGGTTATTGCGAGCTGTGACTACAACTGTTCTAATGAGGTCCTATCTATTACTGCCATGTTGTCAGGTAATAGCAGGAAAAGAGAAACTAAACAAATTGCAGATCTTCAGTTTGGGGAATATTTAATTTTCCCACATCAGAAAAATAACATAAATATATTTTTAATAAAATTATATTTGCTTTTTAAAACTTTATATATGGGTTCAGTTATTATGGATTTATGTAGAGACCTTGAAGCCAATGAGTAGTAATGTTGAAAATTAGTGCATAAAATGATCTAAGAGTTTGCTCCTAACATCAGTTAAAAGTATATATATATGAATTGTTGGGGGTGGGGAATCAGGCTAGTGGAACAGAAATTTCCATTTAGACTCATAGTCAGACCCAGAAATATCATCTCGACCACTAATTTTTAAGGCAGTAAAATCTATTTCATATTGTACATTCTTCCCCACTTTGATAAATCACAGTCTTCCCAAAGGGATTAGAGTGTAATTTATATTAAATCATAAGCTTGTACATGATACATTTTTCAGTTACTAAATGGCAAAACTGGAGAACAGTCAGTACTTTCAAAGGGAAAAAGGAAGCTTGGAAGGAAGCTGTATCTTTATAAGAATTAACTGAGGTGTACAGTTGCACTTTGCTGTTGTTACATGAATAGCTCTGTGTCAGAACAGAGCTGCTTGCTGAGAGAGCTTAATGAGAGGAAAATGTTACAAACAAACCTTGTATTTAATGTCCCCATTGTGCAGAAGTGACTTTGTTTTATAACTAGAGGTCATAGGACAAGCAGCAGGTTTTAATCTGTTATGAAAATGGGGGTATGAGCACATACTTATATATACACGTACTTATACATACTTATGAGTATGAGCACATGCTCATAAGGACTCTTTTGTCTTTGGGATGTGTTAATTTACCAGGCTCTCCACAGTGCAGGTGTATTGCTGACATGCTTGACTTGGTTGGATAGAGAAAAAAAAAAGTTTTGATTAAGTGTAAAATCTGTTGCTTCAGTTTAGTTTTGCAGTATATTTATATGAAAGTTTTTAAGAACAAGTTAAAATGTTTGTTTCAGAGTTATGATTGTTCAGACTCAGAGCAGATGGGCAGGGCAGAATCATAATATTTTTCTTTAATTAAATGGTAGGCTTAATTGCGGAGGTGGTGGTAGGTTGGTGCCTGTCTTTCTCTTCTCTTCTCCCTTCTCCCCCCAGTATCTACTATAGAACAAGTCAGTTTAGTATTTTTGTCCATGGCCTTCAATTGATTTGCCTTACTCCTTTTCCAATTTACCTTTTCCCAGGCCATGATACCTTCTTTGTTTTAAACCACAATTAACATAATGATAAATAAGTTTTGGGGGGAAAATAAAAAATGGATTGAAGCTGGTTAATTTATGGGTCATAACTAAAACACTACTCTTAAAAAACCCATAGTCCTTGTCTTTGTGAGGGCTGTTTCCTAAAGTAAGCACTTTAAACCAGCAGCATAATAGTATGTTTTGGTGCATTAAGTGCACATAAAGATTGTCAGGTGGTTGATAGCAATCCATGTATTAAGTTTGGACTGAATGGGAACCTAGGTGACAGAAAAGAGCAAAAATAGCATTAAATAAATGAGCAGATTAAATTATTATACTACATGTTATAAGAGCCATTGTGCCATGCTGTGGTATGGAAAGTACTATTACTTTTTGAAACACTGAGTTAAGACAGTGATAGAATAATCTGGATTTTGCTTTTAATAGTATGAGTTAGAAATTAAAATATACTTGATAGTATCTATTTTTTCAAATGCAGAAACCATTATACAGGGTGTTTATTTCACCCCTGCGTTTCCATTTTCTTTAATGCATTGGTCTTTGTTGATTTGTTACCATGATTCACTGTTACAGTGTGGGTTTGTTTTTTTTTTTTCCCCTGAAGTTGCATCTGGTATTCAGCTCACAATATCTAGTGCTTTGGGGCTTGTATGCACATTTAAGACTAAAGAAAAACTACATAACACTGCACAAAAAAGCCCTCATTTGATAGGGATATGTCATATGCAAAGAGGTGTTCTCATGTGATTGCAGGGCTTCATTAATGAGAAAACTAATGTAGTGCCAAGCAGCTGGAAAAAGATAAAGGATTTTTAGTATTTAATCATTAATTTTATTGCAATTTAACCTCTTAAAAATTGCACTCACTTAAAACCAAACTGATTTATTTTCTGGTGTAGATCTCTATCAAGTAAAACACAAAATGGGTAAGATTGGAATGAATCACAGTGGGTGACCTGGTGCAACCTCCCTGCCCCAGCAGATCTCTTATAACTACTTTCAAGATCTTGTGGATTGATATCAATCTTAAAACTTACTAGAATGTTGACAGACCATGAATTAAGTTGGCTGCAATACTATTTATGGTCTTTGCTAGTTTGTGTCTGGGTAAGAGATGGTAAAATACGATTTTTAGATGGAAGGGAGATGAGTTAGATGTATGTAAGAGAATATAATGATAGAGAAAGCTCATCATGCTGCATTTTTTGATCTATATTTTTTATTTGAAGTAGTACCAAAGGACGGTTTAACCTTCCACCACTACCGCTACCATCACAGCCTTTAGACTTATTAATACCTTCATTCACATGTTTCTGTATACCAGTGCTGATAGCAATACCATGTGGGAAGAGACTTGACTGGTGTGGTCTGTCTAGTAACAGACTCGTGATAATCAAACCTCAAGTTGGTTTAGACTGTCCTAGTACACTACAGTTTCAGAAATACTTACTTTGTCTGTAGGGGCTTTCTGAAAAAGCAAATTTGCAATTAAAGTGTTTAATTCCATGGGATACTAGCTCCTGGTAGAGCTATCAGCACTGGATTTGAACTAAGATTTGTTTAGCCTTCCAGTCTGTGTAGGTAACCCTGATGGCCTTCAGACTAGAGATTTTGATGCATACATATAATTCTATTTAAATAATCAGGTAGTCTGTAGCTTTGAAACCCTCTTGTCTTACAGATGTGGTTAGGTGTTGATGTACCAAATCAAGGTAGTAAACAGTCCAAGATGCAGTTGGAGGCCATCCTGCCCTGCCCTATGCTCTGTGAACTGACCTAGCTAGGCCTTGTTCCTCTATCTGTGAATGCGTGACTCATCGATATGGGCGTTTGTGTTGGGCCCATACCAACCTTGTTTAGTCCCACAGTGTTTTGTTCGCCCCACGGAAGCAAAGAAAGCAGCAGATGAAGCCAAGATGAGGTTTGCCCACATAGATGGAGATCATTTGACGCTGCTGAATGTCTACCATGCTTTCAAGCAAAGTAAGTCTGTCTCTGTTTTAGTAAAATTATTTATGCTTTGTGCTGCCAACTTCTGTTTCTGGGTTCCAAGGACAATTGAAAGGCTTGGATTTTGTTATTTAGGTGCTACTTTCCTTTGGGGGTCAAACAAAACCAAAAAACTACCCAAGTAATCTTGTAATAAACTGTTGAGCATGCAAACAAGCCAGGCTTTTAAATCAATGCTGGGTAACCTTGGACAGAAGGAAGCAAGTGTTCCTGTAATTAAGAAATATTGGAAGTTTAGCTAACATTAATTATAAAAAATAGGCATAATTGCTTAGTGATTTCTCAGGGAGAGCAGTGCAGAAAAAACTGTGAATTTGGAGAAGGATATGTTCTTAGAACAAAAACCTTTTTAATCCTCATTTTTTAAAGTAATTAGGAATTCTGTAATAAGGCTTTGGAATAGATTGAGAGGGGAAGGGATGATGCATCAGCAAGAAGTAACATAGAACTGTATGATACATATGTTTCAATTACATCATTTCTGAGGATGGAATTTAGAGAAAATGTATGATCCTCTTCAACATAGCCAAAGTGTATTTTAGCAGTTTAAAGAAGATAAGAATGAAGAGGTGAAGCTAGGAGTTCTCTTCAACAATGAGAAAGTGACCCACTTTTTTTCAACTGACATATATTGGTGGCAAATAAAAAGATTGCTCTAAACTGCCAGCCATGTGAACTGAGGTGCTCTAGTTATACTTTCCTGTTAGCAAACAAAAAACAAGCAGTCTTTTTACCCTGAGTAAAAAGAAATGCAGCTTAATGCCCCTGTTACAGGTTTGATGTAGAAATTCTGTATTGAAACCTGTCATTATGTGACAATCCAAAATAAGTGCAAAAGTCAACAAATACATTGAGTTTACAATACAAACAGTACAAGTTTTATTTCCCTGTTAGCTTTTTCGTTAATGAAATTCAGAATGTCTGGCAGACAATTTGTGCACGTTTCTGGAAACCATTGCTTTAATACTGAGATTACTGAGGGATGGAGCTATTTCAGGAATTACCTTGTGAAATTGTGAATTGTCTTCTGGAATCAGAAGACAAAATGCTACTACTGTTAGTATACAGAATAGTATAAAATATTTATGGGTTATCCATGATGCATAGTTCAGTTGGCTCAGAAAGTAGTATTGCTATGGTACTGTACAGTAGAATCATAACTGTACAACAGCTTCATTCATACTTCACTTAAAATATATTCTGTAAGGTAAAGTGCAAGAAAGAACTTGGACTTACCTTGACTTCCATACCCTTCATTCTTTTCAGTGTGAATTAAGAAGAGTCTCTTCTTTCAAAGAGTTACCTTAAGTTTTAATTCTTAAGGCTGACTTTGTTGGATTATTAAACTGACAAAGATTAGAAGAGCATTACATGAAAAGTCAGAGAATTGCTAGGGAGAACTGGGTTTCTTGATGTGAAACATGCACATATTTATACTGACAGAATTGCTGAGGCTTGCTGTTTTCATCCGATTTCTCAGAGCTACGAGCAGTAGGAACAGAGTAGAGAGTTCTGTTACAGTGGGTGTATTTTACCAGTCACATTTACTTAAACTGCTGTGAGGTGTGTCACACTTAGAGAACAGACTGTATAGCTCTTAGCTGTTACTTGAATGCTTAATTCAAGTAGGGTTTCATTTCTCATATACAGCGTAGATATATACAGTTGTCTTGTATGTTTGTAGCATGCTGCAGTTAAAGGCTGTGCAGTGTTCCTGACATCATGTGATGTTTTACACTTCAAGTTTGGAAGAGGGTTTTTCTAGTTGCAGAATGGGATTTTTGAGTTGTCCAGAATTTAGTGGTATGGTATTTCAGTAAAACAACAGTGATTGTGTTTATGTTAATTGATGAGGGGGGAAAAAACCCTGCTTTTCTTCTGTCCTGTCCATGTGCTTCCTGAATAGAAAAGTTTTGGCAAGTTACCTAGTGCAGGAAATCAACTGAATAAACTAAGAGCTGTTACCATTTATAAAAGTTTATGGTTTTTTTTTTCTGGTTCATCTGACTGATGAATTGGTTAGTCACCATTTTATTTATTTGTTCTAATTTTGATTCATGTTTTCTAATGTTGCAGATCATGAGTCGGTTCAGTGGTGTTACGACAACTTCATTAACTACAGGTCCCTGATGTCTGCAGACAATGTACGCCAACAGCTGTCACGAATCATGGATAGATTTAATTTGCCTCGTAGAAGCACAGATTTTACCAGTCGAGACTATTACATCAACATAAGAAAGGCATTAGTTACTGGGTATTTCATGCAGGTATGTGTGCATTCTCCTAGGGAAATTAGTTCCGTGTTTATGTGGCTCATAATGGTAGTATCATTGTTAGAGTTTACTAAAGCTTGATAAATGTTACTTAAATTGCATGTGGCTAACTGTATTACCATGTAGTTTGTCAGGTTGCTAAGTAATGACACAAGTAGTACATTCTTTAGTCAAATGGAAAAAAAGTTGAAGGCAATCTTATCAGTATATCAAAATCTCCTTTCTGGTATAAGCATTCATGAAGTAACTACGTAAAACATTTCAAAGTAACTGCAGAATATGTGGTTCAAAAGTTATTTGTATTCTCATACAAAAGGGGAAGTATAGTGGTATATAAATATGAGAAATATGTGATATTTACAGAGAGAGAGTATTTTCATTTGTACATTTTCCCCATATTTATATTTCACTTTTCAATTACATGAGTCAGATACTGGAGTACTTCTGTAATCTCAAGATGTATACTGTTTGAAATGCATTTGCCACTTGAGCCAGGATGCTATGGAAGCCAGTCTCCACTGCTGCCACCTGCATGCTTTGCATTTCAGGTTAAGCATGCCCCAAGCTAGAATGCAGACTGCTGGGTTTTTGTCTATCTTTTGGTTTGGTGTTGGTTTGTTTTTTGATATTTTTTCCCCTTAGTCCCATCCTGCTGTGTTTTTTCTCTTAAACATTCATCCTTAAGACTGCTAGAGTCTCTTTGCTGGCTCTTGCAGATAGAAACTTCATCCTCATTGATTCTGGACTGTTGTGATAATGCTTTTCATAGCAAAAAAGCATTTGACATGTCTCTGCAACATCTCTGCTAGAGCATAAAGCCTCAATTCTGGAGAGCACACTTTTGTTATATTTAGGAGGCTGACCAGTGCCCATTGCATTTTCTGATTTTTCCCTTGGGCTGCACTCTTTGTGGTGTTGAAACAAACACTTGCTTTTGGTCAGTGCTGTGCAGGTGAGGATGGCATGGGCCTGACAAGCACTGCACTTACACACCCAAACTGGGGCACGGACTTGGGCATCCTGTCCTTAAACTGCCCCTGCCAAGTGTTGTCTCCAGTGCTCAGCCAGCCAGTCTGCAGCAAAAACATGTTCCTGGGTTTTCAGAATACAGAAATATCCATGTCAGCAACTGCATTTCACTGTCATCCAAATGGGGGATAAAGGCTGTTGGTTGCTTTTAAATAATTAAATGGTTCTAAAGCCTTACTTGCTGTAACCTTTCAGACAAGTAGGCTGTAACGATGTTCAGTCCTTGAATTTGGGACATGTTTTCTGCATATTTCTTGGCAAATGCTTCAGAACACATTCCCACCTACACATTTAATTCTGTAAATATTTTGAAAGATAAAGGACAGTTCTGCCCAGCATTCCATTTTGGGCCCCAGGCAGGTCTAAGCACCACAGCTGCACTTTTCTTTGGCACTATACCCCATGCCTTCTTTCATTTAATTGGACCTTTGGGGAGGCCATGTACTTGGAAGTTGGTGTGCTCTCTGTTTGTTTTATGCTACTGGGAGCGCATCTCTTCCTCTAATTGGTGTTTTCCTATTAGAAAACACGTATTCCTATGCATGGGGAGCTGCACCAGTGTTGGTGCAAGTAGATTTTTGGTGTCTGTGTTGCAGGAGTTAAAGATCTGACTTAGTATTTTTGCTGTGAATACAGTAGTAAGTAGACTCATGCAGCTGAAAATTAAAGCCTGTCTGGAAGTCTCCTTGGGCTTCCATGGTCAGTAGGTTGTTTAGTGCCTCCTCACTCAAAATGCCTAATAGAATTTTTGGAGTGTATCAAGATATAGCTATAGCAGACCTGTTTAAACTATTTGGAGTGGAAGCCATTTCAGCCGTTACTCTTCTGCTTCAAAGTGTTTCAGTCAATTTTAGTTTGAGTTTCTTCAACTCTTTAAACATCCATGATAGTGTGGTACCTATTTGACCTTGACTCTGAACCTTTTATGATGAACTCCATGTTGCTTTAAGGAACCTTCAGCAGAAAAGTTTTAAATACTCAGATGTTATTTACCAGCAGCTGAAGTACTTACAGTTGTAGTCTGTATACACATTCCACCCTCTCCAAGCTAATATTCAGGCTGTAGCATTTGGGGGCTCTTGTTCAGAAAACTTTAGTAATGAAATGCATATATCATCCTTTGTCCTCTTAGTACAGAACATGTGTAGAATTCCAACACTTGCAAAATATGTGCATGTACTCTGGATAGCTTCTGCATGTAAAGTACTGAGGTGTGTGGACAACGCATGGCAGAAGTTGATTCTTCAAACTTTCTAAATTTAAAAAGGCAGTGTGAAGTGGAAAAAGCAGTAGTAGCCGTTGCCTTGAAATACTTCTCATTTGCTGCATTGTTTAAACTTTGGTAATTGCTTACTGTCCTAAAACCAGTCATAAAAATTCACTGTAGAATTCTCCGTACTTGTCAAGATCTGTGGTTTATGTCAGACAGCATAGGCTTGTAGTGACTATTGTAATAGTACTAGTTATGTAATCAGTACTAAGTACTGTATACCTGCCTTCAGTTGTGTGTCAGAGACAGATAAATGTGGAATTTCTGCTGGTGATGAATCATCTCTTTACCCTTCATATTTAAATGTAAATTTGAATTCCAGTAAATCTGCCATAGTCAAGCAAAGTGAATAGTAAAATAATTTAAAACTGTCAACAGATCTGTGTATAGTAAAACTTCTGGAAAGATAGATATTGAGAAGTTCAAGGTAGGTTAAAATTTTTCTGCTGTGTCTCAGATTTCTTTTAATTCTTAAAATGCAAAAATTTTTAAAATAACTTTTTGTATCACACATCAGAATATGCAAAGGATATGTAAAATACAGCAAGGTGGTCTTTGTGAAAAGAGAAGTACTGATTTCTCAATGACTTTGTTCCAAACATAGCCTGTCCTAGAAAGGGAGAGGGATTGGCATATTACACAACTGTAATACATTTGTAATTTGGTAATGAATTTCCAGAATTAGGTATAAGTTATTTTTCCTACTTCTGTTAAGTAACTAAGCATACTGTATAGGAGAATCTAAATAGGATAAATACTGTAGCTTAGTATTAGGTGGGGATCAAAGTAAGTCACAAGAATAGGTAGCCCCTTAATGGAGGCTTATCCCTGATACCCATTCAAAACTAAGCTTAGAATCTTTAAAGTGTTAATAGTAGCTGAAGTAACTGTGGTTAAGACTAAAGCAAAAAATAGTTACACTACAGAAAGTAAGCTAAGGAAACGAATTTGAAAAGGCAAGCAAATGACTTAAGGATGGGTCATCTTCCTCTTCGTGATTTTGGTTTATATCATTTGGCAAAAGCAACCTAGGTTTTTATCATTGTATTTTCAAACTAGTGTTGAAGACAGAACAAGATCTGATAGTCGAAAATTTAAATCTGAATTTAAAGGTGGAAGCAAGTCCTCTGTTCTCAAATCAAAGAATGGGTCAGGTTGGAAGGGACTACAGTTGGATTATCTGGTCCAGCCTCCCTGCTCAAACAGAGTCATCCTAGAGAACGTGGCATAGGATTGTGTTCACACAGTTCTGGAATATCTCCTGTGAGGGAAACCACAAACTCTCTGGGCAGTCTCTACAGTGCTCTGTCACTGCACAGTAAAAATGTTCTTTCTCATGTTCAAATGGAACTTCCATCCGTTTCTCTCTGTTGATTCTTGTCCTGTTGCTTAGCACCACAGAAGAGAGCCTGGCTCCTTGCTCCTGCCACCCTCTCTTCAGATACTGATTAGGAGCTGATGGGGTCCCTCTTCTTGAGGCTGAGCAGGCCCAACTTCCTCAGCCTTTCCTTGTAACAGAGATGCTCCAGTCCTTTCATCATCTTTATAGCCCTTATGTGGACCTGCTCCAGGAGCTCCATGTCTCCCTTGTACTGAGGAGCCCAGGTCTGAAGACTCCAGATGGACCTCACTAGGGCTGAGTAGAGGGTCAGGATCACCTCCCTCATCCTGCAGGCAGTGCTCTTCCTAATGCACCCCAGGATGCCATTGGCCCTCTTGGCTAGAAAGGTATCCAGATCAAGCTTGGAATCTTTCTTGGGAGATGTGACTTAGTCAAACACAGGCTATATATATCGTGGTCACTACAGAGGATGAACTTAAATGACCAGTACTGTACAGGAAGTTAGATGTTAGATGATTTGCCTTCTAATTAAAATCTCATTCCTTATGCTATTCAGTCTTTGGTGATTATTTCTTGTATGGAATTATGTATGTTTTGAAGTCTTTACGTCATCAGGCTCCTACAATAATAGAATGGTAATAAAATAAACTTACGACACAAAGGTGGTCAGTAGTGCATTTAATAGTATTCATTTTGCTCTTTAGGAATGCAGAAGAGTGGTGTAAAACTTTTTAATACATTCAGAAACACTCTTGCATGTACTCCAAGCAGAAATTTTGGAAATCTAGGCAACTGCCAAGGTTCCTTTGGTGCGTGCTAGCATTGGTTTGTCAGAAAGAACAAAGACCAATCATTTCTCTAAACTGTCTGTCAGGACTAGGCTATACATTGTTTCACTAAAATCTAAAATTTACTTAAATCTAAAAGGGCTGCATCTTGTGATGCTGTTGCTGCTTTTGACCTTTCCAGTGCATTTGGATTTAGTCTTAATGTTTGATTGAAGACCCCTGACTTCACCCTCTAGTTTCATTGACATGATAGCTAATAAATAAGCACAAGCATACTTAAAATTTCAGAGGAGGGTGTGTAATTCTTAATAAAATTGTGGTGAGAACTTGAAGTGAAACATTTTCCTCTTGTGGTATATGCCACTGTTTCCATTTGAGTCTGTCATGTTCATAGAAATATTATAATTGTCTCTAAATCATCAACCACGTGGGCTTTCTGGGGCTGCAGAGTAATCTGTTGCAGAGATGCATGGGCTGACTTGACACTTGCCCAGTCTTTTAGAGTCATGTTCAAATAGCCTAATTCTTTGTTGATCTCAGGGTTCAGGTATGTTCTGTAGTATCTTGCTTGCTACCACTACTCATCAAAAATATTAACCAATTTCCTAGATATACTCTGTATGATCCTGTGGTTTCTGTGGAAGCTCATGCTCTTTATACTCTGAAAAACACCACAGAATGGTTGAGGTGAAAGGGCCCTCTGGAGGACACCTGGTCCAACCACCCTTGTATTTACAGGCGCTGGTATTGCTTGCAAGCCAGGGTTTCAGAGGAGCGATACTAGCTGCCTCCCATTTTTCTTTGTTTGCTCCCTTATGTCAACCTTGGTGCCTTCCTAAGCCCATTCTAAATTCTTTCAGCTCAGTGACCTGGCAGGCCACTTAGAAAGTGGAAGCAAGAATGGGCTCAGTCAGCTGTGCTGGAATAGTGCAGACCAGGAAGGAGCAGGAAAATGCAGCAGCCGTCAGATCACTGTGGCTTGCTCTGGAGCCATGGCTTCACTGTGTACTTCCCCACAGAGCTGCCATCACTGACCCTGAAATTCTTTACCAAGATGTGTGCCAGCAAGCACACTCTGTATAAACATCTAAAGAGGAGAAATACTGCAGCTCACTGATACCTCAGGATTGAAGCCAGTCACAATAGTATGTAACCACCTAAAGGTGGCTTGTCCTTGATATCAGTGGTCTAAGGAAATGTTTTCTTTGTAATTGGGGTTATTTTAATTCTTGTCCTTCCCTGGAAATTAAAAGCTAATTAAGAGACACATTTCTGTAGCATTTATTTTTCTTTGAGTATGCTTCAGAATTATGCAAAGGCAATAAGAAACGTAACTCTACTGTTACAAATTACATGCAGAAGAAAATTATATTTGGGAAAGGTTGAGCATAAGACTTTACTGTTTTAATACATATGAGTGAGACTGAGGTGCTAAAGGTAAACTGTATTGAATTTAATGACACACTTCTCTAGAATGAAAGCTAAATAATGCATTGGTCTGTCTTTTTCTAGGAAGAAATAGAACAGGTAAAATAGTTACTTTTGTATGTGTGTGTACTTCTGATCTGAAAAATGAAATTGATTTTTAAACAAAACTTAGTTTGAAAACAATCGTAATCCCACCACAAGATGTGCTGTTTGTGCCAGGCTTGTGACACATGAGTGTCTAGTCTGGCTTGCACCTGTACTGCTGTTTAATGTTACAGATGTTATACTGAGTTGAATAAAATTAGGCCTAAATAATTACAGACAGTGTGCTGCTAATCTCCATTTAAAGGAATGTCTTCTGGGTTTCTGGACTTGAAATAAACTGTTACCTCTCAAATCTTGTGTGACAAAATTTGCAAACTATTGAAATACTTTGTTCTACTCCTAAAACACCTTCTGGATATTAAAGGTGAAATATACCTGGGAATTCAAGAAAACAAGGAAGTATACAGTCTACATTAAAGGAAAACAGCTAATGATCTTATTAAAAATGTCTTTTGGATGTCTTTCAGCCATTGCCCAACCTATTTAATCTTTTTACTCTGTGTGTGTGTGTATATATATAATGAGAGGAGGTTATTTTCAGCTACTGGTATCAAAGGGTTAATTTTAGTTCCTTGTTCTGTTGGATTAGCTGTTTGTACAGAGGATATCATTGGAAGGATAACTGTCTGCTTTACCAAATCTTAATGAGCTTGGTATCGGCGCATCTTGGCCAGGCTGGCATTATTCCCTTTCATAGAGCAAGAAGCTTAGTCAGAGGGAGGTTAATTGATTTTCACCAAGGTCACAGCACAAGTGTGTCACTGAACCTACATTTTCCAGCTCTGAAGCTCAGGCTGGAACATAAACATTGTGGCTTACTGCCCCCACAGTGGCTACTGCAAATGAAATGCTTGAAGCAGATATCTGCAGTAGACCACAGTTGACTTGGTGTTGCAAACCTGTCCAAGTATATATTCCCTTCCTTTGTGTTTGCATTGCTGCTGTTCCAATAATGATTATTCTCTTTGGGTGATAATTATTTTTGTATGATAACTGAATTGTGTATTAGCATATACACATACCATGGTAGTTAGCAAAAATATCTGGCATCTTGATTGTGTCTATAAAAAACCATGAATACTTGAAGTGGTCAAGTAACGAAGTGGTCAAGTAACGTGCCAAATTTAGATGAGGTTTGAAAGTTGGGTTAGTATGTTTTGTATGGAACACTTAACAATCAGCTTGAAATTGCTTCATTAAAAAATTGCCTGTGTTAATGGAAAAAATGTCTTTTTATTTAGGTGGCACATTTGGAGCGAACAGGGCATTACTTAACAGTGAAAGATAACCAGGTGGTGCAGTTGCATCCCTCCACTGTTCTTGATCACAAACCAGAATGGGTGCTGTATAATGAGTTTGTCCTTACAACGAAGAATTACATCCGGACATGTACAGACATCAAGCCAGAATGGTAAGCCAGAGTATTGCAACAGTCATGATCTACTGTAGAGTTCTTGGGTATTTTTTTTCCTTAAGTTGTTGTAATTCTTCACTTTCCCTGAAGCTAGTTTTGCAAAAATGGTTTGAGGAATGGCAGTGGAGATGACTAAAGGTTTTCTTTGTGGGTCCTTGTGTTTAGACCTCTGATGCCTGGACTCTGTGGACAGTGCTCAGCTTGACTTAGAACTAGTTACTTCAGTAAGCCTGGAGCTGCTTAGAGTTGCGAGGTTTGGGGATATGTCCTAGCACCCACTTGCATACCTAAGTTAGGTATGAGTTAGGAGATACCAGTACCTCAGTATCAGTGCTTCTGTTCTCAAGATCTAGGACTTCTTCTGTCTGATTTTTTTCAGAAGGCTCTGAACAGCATTTCATGCTTTCTTAAAATTCTAAGGAAAGAGACAATAATAGTGGTACATCTTCCCATGTCATTATACTTATTCATCAACTAAATATATTAGGGAAATCAGAAGCCTGAATCTCTGCAGACAAGCAGAGATCTGAAGCATCTTGCCTGTCTTTTGAGGTTGTACTTTAATTATCAGGTTGTAGTAAGCTTTGGGGACATGGGAAGCTCTTCAGTTGCTGTAATTTTACTGTTGTGTAGGAAGAGTTAATGGATTCATAAACTGGAAAACACAACATATATATTTATATTGTCTGTAGTATCTTAATGGAAAATGTGTTTGAATCCCTGCTTAGAAATCTTGGTTCAACAAACGCTGTCTAACCTAAAGCAGGATCCTGTGGCCTTGGTTTTATTTTTAAGTTTAAAACAGCTAAGGCTGACCTATACTCTGACACAAGTGGAAGTGGTTGTTTGTGTAGACTTCTGTGGCTGATGGACTCTGACATTAAGCAGGGGCTCTGGCTGTGTGGGTTGCCATGGCAGGTACTGAAGCAGCACCAAGAGTCTGTAAGGGGCATGTGGGCAGACAGGAGCATCTCATGAGACTCATGTGTGTGCTTTTTGCTTTGAACTTGGACACCTGGCCAGGATGGCGCTCCCACTTTAAATGTGTGTGCGTGTGTGTAAATTTCAGTTAGTCTTAGAATTGCAGAATGAGCTGAAAATAATGGATAACTTTTGTTTCCTTCAGTTGTAGAATTTCTGTAAAATGCATCTTAAAGTTTGAGTATCAGTAACAAGCTTTTCCTTTTTTGACAGGCTGGTGAAAATTGCCCCTCAATATTATGACATGAGCAATTTTCCACAGTGCGAAGCAAAGAGACAGTTGGATCGCATCATTGCCAAACTTCAGTCCAAGGAATACTCACAGTACTGAATTTATGCTTTGAACTGAAGTTATTCAGAGGACAGCTTTAAGAGATGAAAGGATTCAAAGTTCAAGTTGTGCTCTTCACTTTGGTTCAATAATGGCCTTTATTTGAAAGCTTTTTAATTTTTCTTTACAGTAAATATTCCATTCTGATTTCATAAATTAAACATTTATGCCTCCCTTTTGTGTTGACACTGTAGCTCATACTGGAAAAGCTAATCAATGTTTTGCAGTTTATTGAAAGTAGTTCTATATATAACAATGTTATAAGCATTTCTTTAGAAATGGATGAAAATGCTTCTAAAAATGTGATTATCGACCATGGTATGCATGATCGTTGTAATTGTTGACATTCCTTTTAGAAGTTGTGAAATGTTACAACTTGTGCTTCTGTAGACACAATCTTTGGCTTCAGTACAAGGGTACTGACTTCAATAAAATCTATTTATACTAATTTTGTGCCACAGTATGTCAGTATTTCTATTGTTTTGATTGTAATAGGAGAATCCCATTTAGTCTCCCATTAAACTGCTGTTTGACATGGCAGTAGTTTAATATTTTAATACTAAAAGTACAGATGTTTAAGCAGCACAATGATGATATAATATGATGCATACAATGTTGATCCCTTGCAAACTTATTAAAATTATTTAGGAAAACTCAAAATGCATGCAGATGTGTTAGGAGAATGCTTTCTTCCAACATAGCCCTAAATATTTTTCAGACAGAACTGTAGTAGCGCGTCCTATAAAGTGAAGTGTGTGTGGCCAGGTAGAAATTGCTCTGCTGGGCAGTGTTCAGGTACTGTTTAGGATCAACACAAACAATAGCATAAGTGACACTGTAGATCAAATTACACTGCACTGTTGTAATTTTGTAGTGATTCTTCGTGAAATATGATTTGACAGCATAATTCCATGAGGAATTTATAATAAAATTTGATCACTGGGCTGGAGCACCTCTCTTAGGAGGACGGGCTGAGAAAGTTGGTATTGTTCAGCCTGGAGAAAAGAAGGAGGGAACCTTATTGTGGCCTTAAAATACCTCCAGAGGTTTTAGAAGAATTAGGATTTTTACTAGGGCCTGTGGTAAAAACTTTTACCAGTGACAGGACAAGGGCAAGGTGTTAACTCTGGTAGAGGGTGGATAGAGATCAGACATAAGAAAGACATTTGTCACTGTGAAGGTGGTGAGGCACTGCAACAGATTGTCCAGGGAAGTTGTGGGTGCCCAATCCCCCGTGTTCCAGGTCAAGTGGGATGGGGCTTTGAGCAGCCTGGTCTAGTGGAAGGTGTCCTCGCCCATGGCAGGAGGGTTGGAACTAGATGATCTTTTAAGGTCTGGTTTAACCCAAGCCATTCTATGGTTTAATGTATTTGATCAGATTTCTGTTTTTCCCTCTCCCTGGAATACACTGAGCTTTGGTCCTTCTGGCAAAGAGCAGCTGGATCAGCTCTTGCTGAAACTGGTTCCCTTAGGAAGAGGGCTGTAAGGCTGTAGGCTGTAAGGCTGAAGCAAAAATAGGTTATGTTTGCAGAGCTGATAACTAACCTCAGACTAATTTTAAGCACTGATGTTTGGGGTATCTTGTCCTATTTAAATCAGCAGTGGGCTATAAAATTACTTGGAATACTTGGAGGATTTTCTTCCAGTTCCAACTTTTTTTTTAAATTGCCATTTATATGATGGGGAGTAGAGAAGCGTTGAAAACTTCATTAGGACCTAAAATAGTAATAGTGAAGTTAAAATGTCAGAAGATCAAAATTTGAGTGGATTTATAATATGCAGTGGGACTGGGGAGTCTGCCTTGGGTTTGCTAAGTGAGAGGGAGTGTTAGATGAGTCTGGACTTTGTTACCCTACCAAACCATTTTCAGTAGGAAGGAAAGAGCTTCACTCTGCATAAAATGTAAAACTAGATTGTGTTTTCTGACTGCAGTTAGAAGAGGTTTTATTTAAAAAAGGGATTCTGAACTTCTTAAGCAGCTGGATTTCAAACTAGTATTCCTGAACATGCAAATGTTGGTTTTGTAAATTGCTGATCTAGGATGACTTGGGCTGGATATGTGGGGTTTCCTGATGGCTTGCTTATCCTCTATGTGGTGAGCGGAGGGGGCTGCTTTGTGCAATGCTGAAAACTGGTTGCTCCCCAGGTAAGAATTGCTCTGGTATTTGTGTGCAGCCTTCAGCTGACCGGAGTAGAACCCCCTTCTGCATGACTTTCCCTAAGTCTGGCAAGGGCCGCAGACAGTTCTCTGCTTGAAACGCCTCAGGGACCCCAGAACCAGCTGGCATCAGCTGCTGTAGCTTAGGTGCTTGGGGATGGGGGAGCAGATGGCTATGACTGTGACTGGAACTTGACACAGGAAAGACTTTGGCTTGTTTTTGGTGGTTTTCTTTTTCCTTGAATTGTCATACCCACAAGCTCAGCTTGGGCTGTGACAGCTGATCTGGGCTCTTTCACTGTGCTCTGTTTTTGCTACTAGGAATGCAAATTCTACTGGCCAAACTCACGTCCTCTGACAACTGTGCAACCCTGCCACCTTCCAATTAAGGTGGTGACACCTGGGCTTAATTAGAAGGCTGGTGGTGTCCCAGCTGTCATTGGGGACAGAGCAGGCCGGGTGCCCCCACCCCTCCTGCAAGCAATGGGAAACAGCTTTCCTGCTGGGATGCTGATGGAATCTGGGGGATAGTGCTTCAGGAATATATGGAAGCCTTGACACCTGGGGAACCTATTGCATTTGATAGTTACATGACACTTGTGTATTCCTGAAAACCCTGCCCCTTTATTGAAGAGCTAACAAAGCACTTGCAGTACTTGAGTTTAGGACTAAAGCATTTTCTTACAGGGGACTGTGTGTGCTGTGTGTGGAGTCTTTTGCTAAGAATTGAGTAGTGGAGAATGGCCCTGGGGTTGGAGTGGCTTTGTGCAGTCTGTTCTCTGCCCAGTACTGATCTCTACTTGAGGCCATTCAGGGGTTCAGGGCAGAAACACAGACTCACTTAAATCACTGTGGATACCTTAGAGTTACTGCAAATCTCGCTTTTGATGTAATTTTAGAGCCATATAGCAGTGGGAGAGGAGCCAGGTGTCTAAGGAGTCACTATCTATCTCTGAAGGAGTAATGACAGGGACAGCAGGGCTTCTTGAAGTAAGATGTTTCCTGGCTCCTACAGGGAAACTATCAGGAGCCACCTCCTTAGCTACTGCTGTCTCAGGGGTATAGCAGATGCATGCAGAGGAACTTAGGTTTGAGAGTAGTTGTGGGTTTTTTTAAAGTTCGGTGTTTAAAGATAAAACCTTGTTCCCTTTTTTCTGATGGGAAAAATGTCAAAAAAGGTTGCCCAGAGAAACAAAAGGAGACCAAGAAAGAAGCATAGAAATAAGACTGCTTTATCTATGAGTGTAGGGAGGTTTCTGTCTCCCTCTTAAACATGTTAAAAATACTCTGAACTCTGCCCATTGTCAGAGCTCTGGCTGCTTATACTTACATACTTAGGCAGAATGCAGTCAGTAAATAAGGGGAAAAGTTGGAAATCAAGAGTTTGCTGGTGTCAGACAAAAATTCAGCTTCTGTTTTGTTCCATGAAAAGCCACAACTGACTACACAACACCGGGGCTCTTTCTGTTGGTCTGTGGAGCACGGGTTCCCAAATAAACTACAGAGCTGCTCCCAGCAGCTGCAACATTTGCTGTTCTGCTGTGTTCCCTGCCTTACTGACACCACTTTAGAGTGTTCAGACTGCTAGTCAAGGGTGTACATGTGTTTTGGAGTAGACATGAACTGCTCCTTAGGATTAACTGGTTATCTGCTTTGGAACAATCTAAAAGGAAAAGTGATGTGTGGTTTACTTAGAGTGATCTTTTCATCAGAGTTGTCTGATGGTTTTTGAAAATATTTGGTTTGTATATAATAAACTGTTTATAGCATGGGACTTTTGGAAATACAGAATATGGATTAGATGACAGGAAAACATTACTAAGTGAAAGGAGTTATATTTTTTGAAAAGAGGAAGTCTTCAGTCTTAATTGTGCTGCTGTATAATACCTCACAGCAGTAAAGGGCTAGTATCAGTGTGAGGTAATAACTGTATTTAGGTTTGTTAGACACAGAGGTAGTTACTAATGGCTAAGTACATGTGGTTAGGTACATATCTTCATTATGGAGATACAAAGAAGTGATCAGTTAATACTGTGTTTAGATTAGGATTTAGAATTTTTGTAAGGGAATAGAATAAATGGTGACTCCATGCTTTGTCGTCTTCTGATGTCATAAAAGCCCCTGAACTCTTGCTTTTGGGAGATCTGTAGGTACTGCAGTGCTAAAGACAGATGCTGACGTTCCCTTGGGGTTTATGGGAATGTCTTCGTTCTTTGTACCTCTGCCCATTCATGGAAGCTAGAGAGCAGCTGGCGTGGGCCAGCCTGGGTTGGTATGTTCTGTATCACTTTGGTCAGTTCTGTGTGATCACCACCTCCCTTTTTGGATCAGGGCTTGGGACACAGCATTGGTTTGTGACATGTAACTTGCAGCCTGCAGCGCTACACGGTGCATACTGAAAACTGCTCATTATTTGCCATAAGAAATGCAGTTTAAAGCAAAAATGCTGACATTAGCTTTCACTATTGTCGTGGTTACATTTGAAAAGATACTGTAGCAGAAGTCAAACGGCAAAGAGTTTTCCTACCATCCAGTCCAGCTACCATTATTAATTTGTAATTAGATTGCTCTAGTTCATTGCTGATAATGTATAGCAATAAAAAGCCATAGCACACCATGACAGTAGAAAGCAGTTACATTGTAAAGTACACAGATTTATTCACTTAGTGTAGTTTGTGAAGATTAGACATTTATCTTGGTTTTAGAACAGCTGAGGGTTTTAATAATAAACATATATTACTATTAGAAGTATAATCTTACTCTGGTAGTTTGTTGACCTTTCAAAATTATTTAACTTACTCTGGTAGTTTATTGACCTAAATTTATTTAACCTTATGACTATGTATGTGACATTAGATTTATGTGAAGCAGAGGGGAAAATGATCTACTTGGTCAGCCTAGTTCGTTTTTCTAGTAGTACCTCTGACACTGGTAGCTTTGTTTTGGGGTATGTGTTTCCCGGAACTGTTCCTAGAATGGGCCATTGGTTCCCAGTAATACAATTGTCTCATATTTTTAAGCTTCAAAGAGGCAGCTTTAAAACCAGAATGAAACCATTATGAGAGCATTTGCTGCTCTCTTCTCTTTTCCTTTCACAAATGACAAGCTTGGGCTGCCTCTTAATTGGCACTGATGTATTTGAGATAAGTGGTTGGCATCAAGGAGATCCAAGCTTCCACTATCAAGGGATTAAACTAAATATGGTAACGGCAGTGAAATAACATTCCTGTAGATAACAAGACTAGTTCTGCTGATTGTAGGTGTTTGATCTTGCAGTTTCAACTCAAATATAGTGGTTTCTCAGGAACACTGAATGTATGTTGGACAGATGATAAAATAATTTTCATTTGTGTACATCTCAGCTCTGAGTGGTTCTTCCAGCTGTGAAAGCTATGCAGTAGTTTTGTTGTATAGAAAAATAAAACATAGCACAAATTAATGCTGATAATAAATATTTCTTGTGGCTTTAAACATGTGTTATTTTGGGTTGGTCTTATTCCTTTAGCTAAAGTAGGCCTCTTGCCTTCCATTTTAATTCAGTGTTAATTTTGTGAGCCTATTCCATTAATGTTCCCAGCCTCATTGCTTCCAGCAGCATAAACAATAAATACTTAGAGCATCAGCTCTTACCGGGCTCCATTGAGTGGAGGCTACTGGTGGATGTATTTCCTGAATGCTTTGTCTATTTAAATATTCAGCTGTGTAGTCAAACCACTTCTTATATTAGTAACCAGTTTTAACTTCAAAAATATCAACCTTTTCAGCTTTATGAAGATGCTGGTGTTTGCTATGAAAATTCGTGTACTGCTTTAAAGACTCACAGACGTAATTTGACCTTTCAAACCTTAGGATGGTATCTTTGAGGTTATTTCATTTTGCATGTTGAGTAACAAGTAACTGATAAGCCTTTACTGTGACAGGGATAATATCGTTCTTTTAAAGAAATAAATGCCCTTTGAACCCTTCCTGAAAGACTTACCATTTGTACAGAAAGGCTTACAATTTGTACAGCAGCAGCAGCAGCAGCAGGTTTGAAGCAGTGTGAGTCACGACATGTTTCTCTAAGCAGCTGTCCAAGAGGGCATTGACAGCTTTGTTCCAATGTGTTACTGGTTATACAATATAATGGAAGTAAACTCAAATTACTGCTACTTATACATACTTTAAACAAATACTTTTATTAAGAGCAGAAATCAAATACAAGAATTGGCAAGAATTTAAAATTCCAGTCTTGATGTTTACAATATGTACCCTGTTTGTTGAAAACTGACATTTAATATTCTGTAAATTTATGGACAGAGAACAGTTTCTCCTTGTAAGCAAGCCAGTGTTAAAGTGTGTTTGCTCTCAAGCTCCTTGCTGGACTTGCTGCTATGTAAATGCAAACACTATTCAAATGTCTGTTCTCTACATTCTCAAGCATGGTCAAATACAAGGTTGAACAGTAATGTGGTAGTTCTGACTCTTCTGCAGCCTACGGAAATCCTGCTTGTTTCTGGAGGAGAATTACGGAAGGAAAAGTGAATAGGAAAATCTCACTTTGAGATCTCATTCATAATTACATTTGTTCTTCACAAAATAATTGTCTCTAATGGGTATTATTTTTGCAAGTAAAGTTTAAGCATCCAAATATTTGTAGTCTAATGGCTTGATATGAGTCTAAATCTCTCATTAGGTACAGTGAGGTCTTAGAAATTAATTTGCTTTTATTTTTAGCAAACTAATTTGATCATAAAAACAACTCTGTAAATGCTGGGTTTTCTAGACTCAGAGTAGAACTTCCTAAATGAGGAACAAAGTCAACAGCAAATCTTTGTTCTTACTACTTAAAAAACTTCAACATTAAAAAACCTGCTTTAAAAAAAAACCCAGTTTATTCTTTCCCTTGATTTTGGCCAATACGTAAAGAAAAGGACATGGGCTTACAAGCTGCAAAACCATTTCTGGTACAAATGTGTGCCTAGGTTTTCTCCTAACAAGGTTTGTTTTTCTTCATTGGCTTGAATATGATGTCACTAAAGAAATCCAAACTTAGTGTTCTGTCAAAACCCTTTGAAACATCTATCAATTATTTCTGAGGCTTTGCTGCCTCTTTGTGGTATTTCTTGTGTAAAAATGGAATTCTGTATTGATCAAATCTTTTCTTGGGTTTGTGCAAAAGACAGTTAAGTGCAATTTCCCCAAGTTCTACTACGTGTGGCTGGGAGTCTGTCTTCCTTCCTCCTCCACGTTCCTTCCACGTGATACAGGATGTAGTGCCAAAGGAGTAGCTAAATACTGTTTGAATCTGTAATACAGTTTGTGATGGGAAGGTGCTACTCTGTATCAATGAACTTTGAATAATGTGCTGAATTAGGTGTAGCCTCCTGCCTTTTTCATTATCTGAGCATTGAGGAGATCTCCTCGCACCTTTCAGTACATCCATCCTTAGACAACATTTTTACCGTGACCAATAAAATAATGCTGAGTCCACTCCTTCTTCATCACTCAGTACTTTGCTAATGAGCCAAATGTACCCAGAAGCTGGCAGAATAGCTGGGGGGTGGTTCTCAGATGTAAAGATACTTACACTAGAGGCAGGGACTCATGACAAGCTAACCATCTTGATTCCTGCTAATTTGGGTTATTCTAGGGTTCTCCCCCCAGCTCTGATTAGTTACTTCATAACTATAATCATGCAAACATAATCACAGGAATGTTATTTTGGGGAAATTATAATCTGATAGAGCTTTAGCAATTTATTTACATTGTTAATTGGTGATGAGGCTATAAAAGTTATGAACTACCTCATAAGTTCATGCCTGCTGACATTTGAATGGCATGTATTCACTGGTTGTTATTTATAATTTTGGGGGTATTGAACTGATGGAGATTACTCATGTTGAAAAGCTGCTGGAAGGCCTGAACTAGGAATTAAATTATCATAGTGGCTTAATTTTGTTAACAGTCTCATTGAAAATATCTTGCTTGCAGGACAATCAAACTCATCAGTGTTCTGCTCTTCCACTTCAGTAGACAAAGTTTTAATCAGTGGCACACTTGATCTTGCAAAATTCAGGGAAAATAATTTCCTGCATTTTTGAGATGAGCAAAATTCATGTAATCTAGCTTTAAAACTCCTGTCACTTTTTTCTTTCTTTCTTTTTCAATAATCAGCTTTACTTCATTCAGTTGCCTTTTTCATGTAACTTCAATTATCATGATGACCCAATGCTTAGATGGAATTAGCTCATGGATGAAGAGCAAGCAACTGAATCTGAACTCAGGCAAAGCAAATAATAGAGTGATGGTGAGATCAAAACATTTTGAGAAATGTACCGTTTTCTGGCGGTTGAGTATTTTCAATTGGTCTTTGCATTTAGATGGCTTTAGAGAACCTTGTTACTCATTTCTGATGGTCTTCTGTAGCAGCACTAAAGAAAGAGTAGTTTTTTACTGTCCTTTTTTTTCCTTGGAGCTGCTATCCTATCTTAGCAGTCATCTAGCTTCAATTATTTTTTTAGCTTTTGGATGAAGCACAACAGCTTATGCAATCTTCACCATCTAGCAAACTTAGAAAAATGAGTTGCATTCCAGGCCTTGATTTTCTTCAGTAGTTAAGGCCTGAACTCAGCTCTGGGATTGGAGACCAGGAGTACCAAAGCCAGTGCTAGTTATTTCCTTGGTGTAACTGAACCTTCTGAAATAAGGGTATCAACTCTTTGTGCAGTAACGACAAGTATTTTTTTAATGGTATTGTGTAGCTGAAGTTTGGGAGTGGTGTCCTAGGATACTTTAGAAAAGCTGTATTTTGAATAATCTTGAGCTGTTATCCTAATATTGGAAACTCTGCACCTATAGCTCTTGTGGCTGAGGCTGCTGAATCCAATGTGCAGAAACTAGTCTGGGAACTCCAGGTCTCTCAGGTAGCTTGGAACTGGGCTGTGTAGCCATGTTAAGGTGAAAAAAGCTATTTGGATTTTACCTAGAATACAGTAAAAAGCCAGTGGAAAAAAATAACACTGAAAAGATGTTTTAGAGGTGACCACGGTTGCTGTGTTCTCATCCACTTGCAGTTTGATTCTCAATGATGTCTAATCTTACATTTTTGTATTACAGACACAAGTTATCTTTAAAGATAAATAGACACCTAAACACTCTGAAATCTCCACTTGTTTCTGCTTTAAGTAGGCTTTTACTCCTCTGGGGCTAATTCTTTTATAAACATTGTCTAACAATATTGCTTGACTTTTCCAAGGGTCTGGTACTTACACTGTTGATCTCCTCAAATATTAAAAAGATCTAATACCTAGCTCCAGAGGTGTTCATAAAGCCAAATAAAATGATTTGTTGGAAAGTGCCAAGGAAGCTTTAAGGTATTAGCCTAATAGAAAACCTATCAGTGGACTTCTAAAGCCTTTCCTCTTCAATTTTTATGGACTGTCTTAATTGACTTTTTATGCACTTATGAATAGGCTACAAAGAAAGTAGTTTCTTTTTTTCCTTTTTCTTTTACCTGCAAATAATATAGATGGACAGCTTCTAACTTTATTTTACAATATCTGATATTATAGACTTAACCTCTGAGAAGAGATTTTCAACTAATGAAGTCAGATAAAGTTACACATCTGTTAACACAAGTGACAACAGAGAAACTCAACTCAAAAATATATTGATCACAAGCTTTAAAAATATGGGGACCACAGCACTCAGCTTAGGTGCTACACTGACTACTGGAGGGATACTAAGCTACCTAAACAAAATGTACACCTATGGAGTATCACCTTCTGTTACAGAATCTTAATTTAGTGGCTACAGCTGAGTTGAACCCTGATTTTTCTGATAATCTGTCTTCTTACATGGAACGTGTAAATTGCCCAGGAATGGCTTTTCTATCTCAAATTCTCCATATGCTTCTCAAACCAAAGACCTCTAGAAGCCTTCCTTGCTCTTCAAGAAATTTCTAAAGAGATCACTCTGCATAAAGAAAAGGAAGATGCTCTGGCTTTTGCCTATAATGAGATAGTAGTTTCCTTTTTGAGAGGTCTCTGACAATACCTGGCACTTGGTGACACCAAGATAAGATCTATTTATTGTCTCAAACAACAGTCCTTGGCCCAGTCTTGTCTTGCTGCATTTCATGGTCTAACCCCAGCCAGCAACAAAGGCCCACACAACCACTTGCTCCTTCCCCACCTCCAGTGGGATGGGGGAGAGAATCATAAAAGTGAGAAAACTCATGTGCTAAGATAAAGACTGTTTAGCAGATAAAGCAAAAGCCATGTGTACAAAGCAAAACAAAAACAAGGAATAATTCACCCCTTCCCATGGGCAGGCAGGTGTCCAGCCATCCCCAGGAGAGCAGGGCTCCATCACATGGAAGGGTGACTTGGGAAGACAAACACCATCACTCAAAACGTCTCCTCTTTTTTCTTCCCCCAGCTGTATATGCTGAGCATGATGCCACAGGGTATGGAACATCCCTTGGGTCAACTGGGGTCAGCTGTGCTGGCTGTGTCACCTCCCAGCACACTCTGCACCCCCAGCTTTCTCACTGGTAGGGTGGATGAGGAGCAGAAGAGAAACCTTGATGCCATGTCAGCCCTGCTCAGCTATAACAAAAACATCCCTGTGTTATCAACAGTTTTCAGCACAAATCCAAAATACAGCCCCTCACCAGCTGCTGCAAAGAAAATTAACTATATCACAGCCAAACCCATCAGCCTCTTGCTGTCTGTGAGAAGGCAAGACCAGTCTAATGTAAAAGTTTCATCCTAATTCTCTTTTTTTACCTGAAAAATCCATTTTGGGAATAAATTCCACCCCCCTCCTACTCCTGCAAGAAAAGTTTCTATCTTATTAGACTTTGAAAATCTTTAAGGTGAAAACATGTAAGCAAAGAGCAAAGCAAATAAAATTCTAGATTGTATTTAATAATATGCTTTTCTAGTGCTTTGACAGTCTTTATCTAGTACCCTGGTATATTGTAACTGCACCATATCTCTGAAGATATTTGAGTGATTTTTCTCTGTTCCATCTGCACCAGGCCTTTTTTTTTCCAGCATCAACAAAGTATTAATGGTTATCCTGAGATTACTTTCGTTATTCAAACATTTAATGGCTTTTGCTGTTGCCTCCACCCCTCACCAATCCATTTTCCCAAATTCTTTACAAGAGTTTATTTATCTCCACTTTACTTCTTCCTTTTTACAGAACTGAATACACTTTTAGCATTTTTTCTATGGAGCTGTTAGTGCACTGGGATGGGATAACAGACAAGAGCTATTTGTGGATTTTATTATGTTTGGTTATACACTTCTAGTAGTAGAAGTAGCATACTGGTTTTTTACTTCACCACCACCATCACGGTGACAATGATGTTAGTGAGCTACCTCACACAACAGACAAAGAGATTATTGGCCATTTCAGTAATGGCTGATTGACTGAAAACACTACAAACGGTCTGGAGGAGAAACACATAAGGCTGTCAGTTTTCAGGTCTTGTTTTGCTGCCAGCAGAAGTGCACTCTGCGGAGGCCTTGAAAAGGCTGGGAGTTGTTCACAGCTACCAGCAAAGACTAGAATCGGATCTCCACTGGTAACTGATCACTGTGCAATTAAGCTTAACCTCCCACCAGTGATGGTCCCCCAGAGGAACTCTCTGAAATTCAGATGAAGAGATTTTGAGCTAGACCAAATGGTTAACAGCAGGGTGAGGAACAATGTTTGAAGGAAAAAGATAAGAAAAAAATCCCAAACAGTTAACAACCCATAATCTGTTTTAAGAGTTTTAAAGAACTTGGTATGAGAGATGAAGTATATCTGTCACTAGAGGAGAGGAAGTAGGGTAAATGCTACCTACTGAAGTGTATAAATACATCAGATATTGGGCGGGAAGCAGGGGGGGAAGTGCAAAATTTTCCTGGATAGAATAAATAGCTCAGAGGTCAGGCTATGCTGGAGTATAGAGTCAGAATAGAATGCACTAAGACTTAATATGAAGATGAAACATACAAAGTGAAATTGCTTAAAATTTTAGAAGTGAGGTGCTTTGAACACCGACCCCTCAGACAAAGGGAAATTCAAGAATGATGGTGAAATTACAAGGAATTTTATGCCTTTATTGTTGCTGTCTGAAAAGCTGAAATAAAATGATAAGCCATGTAAGTTTTGCGGGTGACTGATGAGCAGCCTAAACAGGATGAAGTCTCTGGAAGCAAATATGGGAGCAATCTGAAAAACATATAATTGTGAACATAGTGAACACCTTGTTTCTGATCTGCTTTCCACATTTTTTTACTGGGAATCTTAATGCTGTATTTTTAACTGGTTTAGGGCAGGATGAAAGGCTCTTTGACCTCATTGGAGACAGAGCTCTATGTCACAAATGTTCCTCTGGATTATGAATTCTTGGCTAGTCGCCTTTTGGACACTCAATTCACATCAAAAAGTTGAGTTTCTACTATGCTCAAGTGTGTGTCACAGGATTCCATACTTTCCATAATCATGCCACAGTTGTTTTCTCAACAAATGGAATGACCAAAAGATTCCATGGGTGTTACTAAATGGTGTTTTCTTCCTTGGCATGCCAGGTGAGGGGAACTGAGGACTTTCAGTGGACTTTTGATCAGTTGTGCCACAAAAATGTGTCTAGTCTTTTCTACTGATGGTTGTGGGCTGTTATGAATACTGGGTGTTGCTCAACAAACTATATATATATATATATATATATATATATATATATATGAAACAAAACAGCTATTCTAAAAAAACCAAAACCAAACCCATCTACATTATTTGCTTTACATTCACAATTAGCTGAGTTTTGTGCTATCAGTGTTAGCTGATGAGGACAATGTTCCCCTTGCCAGAGGTACTTGCTCGAGGTACTGGGTCTGCAAGCACGATAAGGCATACTCAAGGAGCGGAGTCAACGTAATCCAATCTATTTCCACTAATTTCCTGGAAAACACTTTAAGATCATTATATTTTGCATGACCTCTCCGTGTCCGATGAGCAATTTAGCGACGGCGGCCGTCCGTCAGTGTTTCCCTTCCTCAAGGCGGGAGGGTCCCCTGTACCCCGGGGCGCCTGTGCGGGGCTGCGGCGGCTGCTGAGGCAAACATCCCCCAAAAGGAGGAATCGGCGGAAATCGCACCTGTCAGGACGGCTCTTGAGAAGTTTCCCGTCGGTTTTCCCGCCCCGTTCTTCTCGGGCGCCAGCGCCCGGGCTGCGGCGCCGGTGTCGAGCCCGTTCCCGACGGCACGGCGCGGCACGGCGCGGCACGGCGCGGCACGGCGCGGCACGGCGCGGCACGGCACGGCGGGGCTGGGCGCGGGGCGGGGCGGGGAGGCCGGGCCGCGGCCGGGAGGGCGGGCCCGCCCGCGGCGGCGCTGCCCCGGCGCGGCGGGGGAGGACGCGCGTCGCCACTTGCCCGCTCCTTCCCCGCCGCGGTGCGGCCGCAGGTTCCGCAGGCGCCCCCTCGTTCCCGTGCGCAGCGGCTGCGCTGCCGAGCGGGGCCGGGCGGGCGGGTGGGGATGGCGAGGGCGCCCGGCGCCGGTGATCCAGTGCCGGGGTCTGTAGCGCGGCCCGTCCCCGGCGGCGGCGGCGGCGGAGTGAGCGCGCGCACGTGACCGGCCCCGGCCCCTCGGTGCCGCCGCGAACGGCCGCGCTCACACACTCAGACACACGCGGTACCCGCGCCTCCATCCCTCCACCCACCATCCATCTATCCAGCCGGCCGGCCAGCCAGCCCCGCTCTCCCGCACGCACCGCGCCGGCCGCCGCCAGCGCGAAGCTGTCGGCACCACTCCGCGGGGGCAGCGCCGGCGGCGGCAGCGACCGCGCAAGAGGCAAGAGTTTGCGAGGGCTGCTCGTGCCTTCCCGAAGAGGTTTTGCGCCCAGAGGATGGCTGGCTGCGGGCTGTCGGAAGACGCTTGCTTCTCCTCCTTCTTTTACAACTACACCTCCTCCTGGGAGACCTCCTACAACCAGGTAAGAGGTGGCCGGTGCTGCGCGCTCGCCGTCGCTGCGCCCACCCGGCTCCTCGGGGGAAAACGAAGGTGGTGCCAGTGTGTGCAGGAAGGGTCTGGAAGTGTTTCTGTTCAGCATGTGTGTGTGTTGCGGGTGGGGGGGGGGGTTAAATCAGCCGAATAAAGAAATGAGAGAAAAGAGCCTCTTCCCATGTGCCTTTCAGCCCCATTCCCTCTGCCCCCTCCCCTCCCTTCCTGTGAGGAAGAGGAGCGTGAGGAGGATTAAGGAACGAGAGTCGTAGCCCGCGGTGGGCTGTGTCTTGCCCGGGAGCAACTCGGGACTCAGCCGGGCAACTCGATCGGAGTGCCCCGAGCCTGCCCTCGGCTGCACTGAGGGACCGCGCTGAGGCAGCCGGGCGAGTTTGCCGGGCGGGGGGAGCGGGGTGCGAGTGACAGGCTGCGAGAGGGTCCCCCCCGCACCCGCTTCCTCCTCCCTCAGAAATGGCTGCAAACGCATCCAGATTCGTAATTTCGGATCCTGCCTGGGTGGAAATAGTTCGGCTCACCCATCTCTCTCTGTGATTCGCCCCCGATCCCCCCTCCACGCACTTAACTTTGATGACTGTGCAATGCGGAGCGCTCAGCCGGGTAACGCCGGCCGGGTCCGTCCTTCCCACCCGCGCCGGGGTTCGGGCAGCGGGGGGCGGCTGGCGAGGCGGTGGGGGAGAGCGGGGGGAAACCAGAAATCGCGCCTCAGAGGTAGAGAGCTATTCTGGGAGTCTCCGAAGCGCCTTTAATTAAATAACTGTTGTAGTCTGCTGCCCCCGCTGCTTGTCTGGTGAAAGTCTACAGGCAACTGTCATTTATAAACTACACCGGTGTGTGTGTGCGTGGGGAAGGGGTTTTCTGGCCCTGGCGTGACAGGAAAAGTTGGGCAGCGGATGAAAGCGGGCCGCGGAGCGGACGAGAGGCGCCCCGGGCTGTGCGGGCGGTGGTGCCCGCGGAGGGGCGGGAGAGCCGGGGTGAACAGGGGGGTTACCTCCCCGCTTCCTCCCTGCGGGGGACAGAGCCCGCTGAGCTCAGGGGAAAACGTGCAGCCTTACGACCCCGATTTCCAGGAGATTGAAACCCTCAAACTAGCAGTTAACAGGCTGAGGTTACAGCTCACGACGAGGCAGGGAGAAGCCGCGCGCACTTCCCTGCTCCAGGAGTTGCAAGCGGCGAGGAGCGGGGCCGCCCTTCGGCAGCGGCCGGCCGGCGAGCCCGGGCGCGGTGGGGCTCCGAAGCCCTGATATCTTGCTCGTCCAAGGCAGCCGAATAAATAAAGACGTATCTCTGTGTCCCGGGTGCGAGCGGACCCCTGCCGGGCCCATCGCGGCAGGCGCCCGCTCCGTGCGCGGTGCAGCTGCCTGCCGGGTGTGCCGCCCCGGCCCGGAGAGCCTTCCCGGCGGGGAACAAGTCAGTCCGGCGTGCGCCGAGGAGAGGGGGGCTCGTGTGGGGACCAGACACGCATCAAGCGTAGAGCCAGCGCGGAAACGCCGTCTCCCGGCGCGCCGGAGCCCCTCTGGCTCGGCGAAGCCATCCGGAGCCCCTCTGGTAGCCCCGCGGCCGGCGGGTGCGCGGACACAGCGGCGCTTGGCCGGTCCGTGACGGGGCCGGGAGGGCGCGGCCGGAGCCGCCGCTCGGAAGCGCGGCGGCGCTGCCCGGACTCCGGGCCCCGGCGGGAGTTCGCGCCGGGCTCGCCGCTCGCAGCGGCTCGTGGTGGCCGGTGCTCCCGAGCCCGCTCGGGCGTGTGCTCCTCTGCACGTACCGAGGGCACACACCGGTGCCAGTGTGCTTATATGAACACAGAACGTGCATTATCGTCCTGCTAAATGCGAGCCCGTGCAAGTCACTGGGATTTAAGAAGGGCTCATGCCTGGTATAAAAGGCAGGCAGTTACAGGGAAGACTCCTTTGAAACCATCAGAGGGGAAAAATGCTTAGGAACGCAGACAATAAAATCAGGTTTAAACCAGCTCCTTTATCTAAAGTTAGTTTCATTCTGTAGCGAAACAGTTCGGTGAAAGAATGTCATTGTGAAATGATAGGTTCCCCTACATCCCCTTTCAGGAGAGCAAGCCTTATCACAATGGAAGCAGGAAGAATTGCTGGCAAATCCAGAGTTGATCTGTTCTAAATACCAGTGTTGAACTGTATCTAAGGGAAAACGCGGGAGATAATTCAGAATGCAGCAGGTCTATTTATAGCAGGACTATATAAACTGTAGGATATATACACAAAGTTGAATTAAATATGCATGATTAGGAAAGGTGTTTCGAAGGAGAAGGTGTAATCATTACATAGCATTACAACGGACGAACAGATGAGCTGGCAAGAGCTTTCAGGGTGAAGATGAGAAGAATTTTTAAGACACATTCTTTCTGGTGCTCAAGGCTCCTTTCTATTTTCATCTTTTGCGTATTATGTTACCATTTATATCAGTCAAATTCATCAGTTGAGGATTAGCGGTAGATGTTAGTCTGAATATGAAATCAAAATGAATATGGGATTTTGCTGCAAATACATTTTTCTTACAAGTTTTAGCACTTAAAAAGGCAGACTTGGCTCAGACTTGACTGTCAGCCATATTCGTGTTTGTTTGTTTTTACCTGAATTGAGTTTAAAAAAAATAAAAAAAGCTTTCAAACCCTCTTGCTAAATTTAGCAACATAGCCAAAATAGAATTTGTTTTGTTTAAAACAAAACAGCAAACAGAAAAACTTTAAAAGAAACTGCTGAGATGAGAAGATGGGTTGACTACTGGAAAAATAGTTTTTTATTCCAAATCAATATGATCCACTCTCAACATCTTTTATGAGGTAAAAGGATCCCTTGTATAATATCAATAGTGCCTCAGCCATAGCTTACTAAGAATCTTTTCCTGGCATCTCAAGGCTTTAATGAGAGTATAAGTAATCAAAATACGACTCAACAATGGAATCAGTGAGGTTAAAGAGAACAGTGACTTCTAGAAGTATAATATACTGTCTGGCAGCTGTGAAAAGACAGATATGATGTTTGCTTTATAATCTGGGGAGTTTGAGAGATGTGTTTCAACCTTTATATTTTTGGTGCATTATTGCAGTTTGTTTTTAAGCACAAGCTTATGTGCGTGGTTTGTTGGTAATATTCGTGGAAGGAGCTTTTCCATTGCATATTAAATTTCAAAGTGCATCACAAAAATGCTTGTAATGGCGAAATCATGTCTAGAAACTTTATGAAGTCTGTTTTGAATCAATTTCTTAGATAGTTTTCCAGAATACAAGGCTCCATATTAGCTACAAATACGACTTCACATTATTAAGGATAACTTCAAAAAGATTGAGTGTTCTCCTGAAGCTTGCTGGTTTTTTTTTAGTTATTGTGGTACAGAGACTTAACCATTATGCTAAATTCCAGTCAAACTTGTAGACTTAAATCTTAAGAACTTTGAACTATGGTTGCATAAACTTACCTGTGTTATCTTGCCAGTGTGTATAAAACTGAGATGAAGGACTATCCATCAGATTTCCTGTTGACTTATTCCGTATTCTTTATTTTTAGGCTGTCACTCTACTTCTAGTTCTTTATTTTTGCCAGAACCTTCCTGAGTGTGTCTTCTGGAAATTCTCTTTACATCTCTTTCTTAATTAGTAGTCGTGAGTAAATAACAGCTATTTCTAAGTGCTGCAAGCAGTATTCAGCCTTGCAAGAGCAATAATATTTCTCAGCGTAACCTGTCTATGCTGAACTGGCAGCATTATTTGTATTAATTATTTTTCATTCTCCAGTTAAGAATTGGCTACGTTGTTGTGTTACTAATCTGTGTGGTGGGGAAGTGCTTGAAAATAATTCAAAATGTAGTTTGTGAATGAAGTTCTATGACTAACACATAAACCTGGAAACTTATTTTAATTTGACGTCAAAATCCATGCAGTACACAAGTAAAATGAAGAGTATGCTGCCTGATTGATGCCATTATTTCAGAGATTTTTCCCTGTAACTCTCAGCTATGGATTTAGTAACTGACACCATTTTCTTTGTCCTGTGTTTTCGAACATAGCAGTACATTATACAACATACTTGGGCAAAATATATTCTGTGGGTATTAGTAAGTCAGTGAAAGATGAAGCTAAGAGCCAACCTTGTGGGTTGCCTCTTTGTCTTTACATGAGCAGGGGCAGAAGTGCCCTAGCGTAGCTTTCTGCCAGTATTTTTGGGGAGCTGAACTGAGTGTAGTATATTGCTTTTATGCATTTTTATTCTTTTATTTAGAGTATGACCACTGGGCGCTTCTCAGGGGCAACCAACCAAAACAGACTTCTTGTCTTACTTTTGTTTCCATGTTTTCTGGGTGTTTTTGTTTTTTTCTTTAATGTTATTTGAGTAGTAGTATACAAAATCTACGCAGGTTTGGAAATGCTAGATTAATTTGTGTTAATGCCCTGCACTTATATAGCATATTCTGCGTATGTCTGTGAATCTGAGATGCCAATCTGTACAAGATTAGACAGTGCACTATATGGTTTTTGAAGATGTTTTCCTTAAATGGAAATACACTCAGTTAATAGTTGTATTTTATTTGGTGGTGAAAACCAATGGAATAAGACCATCATTCAAGTGAAGTTACATTTTAACAGAGCCTGTAACATCTGTGCAAATTAAAAGAAGGCTGTCAAAACTAAATTAGTTTAGAAAAAAATGCAATCCTGGTTTAGTATTAACAGAAAATACTTTGAAATTTTAAAAAAGACTGAATCCTGGATTTGAAGTTTTCCTGACTCCAAAGGGTGTTAGTGCACAAAGCTGAAAAATAGCAGTAAAAATGAAAGTGAAACTGAAGACACCTATTTTCTTGACATCCCAGCAAAAGATAAATGAAAGGATAATGAGAAAGATGTAGTTTATTAAAAACAGGTAATGGACTTTATTAAAAATGTTTTTAAACATGATTCTCTTTCTTTCAGAGATTAATGCCTACATTGCTCATCCAACACAGTAACTTTGAAAAGTGTATTCTGATGGCAGGTTCATCTAACAAAAAAAGCACAGTTTAAACTAGGAATGAACCATTTTTTCACGTCCCAGAGAAGAGCAACTGAAGAGTTACACAGTAGAGCACAATAGCACAACTTTAAAGCACATGCAGGAAATGGGCAAGATATTATTGTTGTATCTAATTTTAGAGGAAAAACTCATGTGCAGATTGTGAGTTACAGTTATGGCTGCGATGATCTAATGCTGTTCAGTGCTTTATACATACGATGGGATTTTCAAAAATACAGTTTTGTTCAGGAGAGAATGTCAGTAGTTCTAGCAATGTGTTCTGAAGGAAGAGGGCAGGGAGTTCTTAGCTGGTCAAATGTTCATGTGGTCTAAGCAGAAATGTAAAAGTGCAGGGTTTGCATTGGAATGAGAATGGGGTCATCCACCCTTTGTACTCATCATCAGGGAAGCAGAACCTTCTTCCAGAGAGACCATAGGAAATCAATGTGTACACTGTGCTAGTGTAGAGATAAATGGGTACTGCAGAAGGGTATTAAATATAAAAGGGCAGCAGTAAAATGATTTACTACATGAAGAAGTGGAACTTTCTTTTGGTCACCAAAAGGCAATTTTCATTTCTTGATAACATAATTATATATTTTTAATACTAATAACAGAAAAGACTGGCAAATCAGCTATTTCACATGGATTTGAGCTATACAATATAAGCTAGGAAAGCCTTGATAACAAATAGCAGCTTATTTACAAAAATATACATGTTTTTTTAACATATTATCTGGCACTTATCATTTAGATTATAATGATCTGATCTGACTTACCAAAAGTTAATGGGCTTTTTAATGTTTTTTTCCTGAGGCGGTACGGATGCTTGTGATCCAGTTTGTCTCGCCATGACCAGAAGGTATCACTGAGGGGTACCAGCACAACGGATGCACATAGGAGAGAACCTGACGTACATTTAGGTGTAGAGGCTTAATGAAATGTGGAAGAGCAGGTGCACAGTCCTAATGTGTCGGTGGTTTTTTAATTTCCTATGATGTGTCTGTCTGCTGTGTGAGCAAAACTCCTTGTACATTTAAAACTTATAGGACTGTAAAGCTGCTAAAAAGGACAGAAGCCAAATAATTCTACAGTATTTTTTGTCTTAGACTCTGTGTTCTCTACAAGTAGCAGTTAAGATTCTCCTTCTGCTACATAGCTGTGTGTTACTGTCTCCTCTCTAAAGGTAAAATTAAGGTGAGGACAGATTAATAGGAGAGTGACCCTTGCTCTGGTTATAGCACTTGTGACACTGGTGCTAATTTTGGAAGGAGAAATTGGGTATTTGCGGTTACACGTGAACTCACTGTGACCCAAAATGATGAGAGGTGTGTCTACGCTAGCACTTTTCTTGAAGACAGGAGTGTGCTGTGTTCATCCCAACACTGCCATGCTTTGGTTAGTGTTGTAGGCTGATCTCACTGCAATTGATCAAAATTCCTTTTGGATAAACTGGACTGTTAGATGTGTTCCAGGAGTACCCCTAGCGCATTTGAGCTACAAATTTATATTCAGCTAATGAGATGAGATCAGATCTAGGGTGAAGTTAAAAAATCAAACTCTACCTTGAAGTGCGTGCTGCAGAGCGTGTAGTGTAGACATCGGATCCTCGGCACCAGCTCTCCGACTCTTCCAGTTTTACAGTTCTACTGTACTTGCTTGTGTAGACAGTCCTTGCATCCAGTTGAGTTTGTCTAGCCGAGAGTGCATGGAAGCCCATATTTGGGGAAGCTGGTTGGAAACTTGTGGATAGAATGGGTCACCTGGCATGCACCCTTATGTTGCAATCATAAGGCCATTATTCTTTCCCTCAAAAAGGGGTAGTTTGTGCTGGCATGAAGAGGAAAGTTTCGTTTCATCACTTGTAATATAACACGAGCGAATAAGAGGCACTGGTACTTTGGCTTGCAAAAGCCCTCCACATTTTTAACCCATTTTATTATTTGCAAGAGTAATTTAGTTCCTAATGTTAACAATGAGTGATTATGATTCTGTACTTCCGTTTACAGCACAAATTAGCATTTTGTTTTCCATTACAGCTTTTGAATGAGGAATTTAATGTATAATTTGCTGCAAATAGATGTTATCTTCTCTTTGGATGTGAACAACCACATAAACTTGAGCAAATTATAAAAATGGAATCAATTACTTCTCAAATGGAAGTAGTTTACAAACCTTCACAAACAAAATGGCAATAGTTGGTGGTTATTGTAACAAATAATTAGAGTTTTTTAAACAACATTTATTGAATTCTATTGACAATTTGCTAATTGCTTATAGAATATTTAATCATCCCCCTCACAAAATACATGCCAGAAAATATATGGATTTTTTAAACTGTAGATTCCCTCTGTTGTCCTTGTGTGAAGCTTTTCTCATACTTTTACTGTTATATTCACCTGTACAAATGTCCCAGAAGGGTAGCACTGAACCACAGATCATACTGCTGCTGATTAGAGAGTTTCACAATACTCTGGAATTAGTGCATTAAGACTGAAATTGTGGAGGGGGGAAGAATTAAGAGTAAGTGCTGTAGGCTGTATGCAAAGCCTGCTGAAGGTGATGAACATTTTTCTGCCACTTTTGACCTCATGATCTATGTTCTGGTTATGAGAAGGATACAGAAGAAAAGAGACATTATTACAGTTGCTAGAATGAGTGAATGCTGTCAGTCTCTACTGTAGGGGGTGATAATATCTTGTACTTTAATGAGTTTCCTAGTGTGAATTTCACAAAGAAAGTTTTCCACTGTCAGTTGCTGTGATCTGTTTCTGTATTATACAAAGTTATTCATGCCTGGAAAAATACCAATCCACAGACAAAATCAGTGTGAGAAACAGTTCAGAATCACACTCAGTCTCTTCCCACTGCAGAGACTTTCCTCATATCACTGAAGGATGTAATCCAAGTGTCATCTTCAACCTCTTCCTTTCAAAGAGGCTGTTTCTAAATTCTGATGATTTTCTACATACTGGCTTGCACAATTGTTTATTTCTGGTCCCCTAAAGCTCTGACCCTAAAGTCACCACCTACATGATTTCCTATCACTGTGAATTAATCAGCCTTTTTCTCACAGTCATCCCCAGTAAATCCAATGTATCCATCCATTCTGTATACAGTATAAGCCCTGATTGTACATGTCTTGATTGCCCCTACCTGCTCTCTTACCCTTACTTAAAAATACAAATTGAAGTCCATACATTGTCTCATTTAGTACATTAGACTTTATGCCACTTGTCCTTTTAAATCCTTTGCATAATTTAGTTTTTCCCTGTTTACCATTAATACCACCTCTTTTCGTTTATTACTGATTCTGGATTTGGTGCTTGCTGGGTTGGTTCCCTGAACCAGCTTTTTGCTCCCTGAACTTTTTGCTATCTCTTGCTTTCCCCTTTGACTCATTGAAGTCATGAGCCCATCGAGGAAGATCATGTTGGCTTTCATCTACCTGGTGTCTGGAAAGCCATTGTTGTCTAATTATTAAAAATGGGTAATCTTATTTTGCACTTGAAAAACTGTGGAACAAACTGACCAAAACCTCATTCATCACTCTGCTGCATTTCATTCTGTTCATCTGTTGCTTGTTTCTTTAGGTTGGTGTCTGCTGACATACTTGGATCAGTCTGTGGATTAGATGAACAATAGCTTTTTAGTCTTCTAATAATTGAAAAAAGATTAATGATGTATTTTCTCGTTTGCTTCACTCTACCAAACATTGAAGTATCTAAGGGGAAAAAAAAAAGACAGAATGGGAATAGTATAGCTTGCAATTGAGGGCCCTGTATTCAGCCTTTTAGCCTTCTTTTGAGACCATGGAGCTGGTTGTTTAAGATGGAGCTTTTTCCTAATTTTATTTTTGAGGCAGCTGTTGGTTGTAAAAATTCACTTGCCTTCTCATTTTGACTATAAGTCTTTTTATTTGTTTGGCCCTTTTTTTGTCTTACAGAGCAAACTGACTTGGGCTAGAGCAGGTCAATGTTATGATACTGCCTGTTTGCAGTGAACTGTTTTGAAGCTTAGAATGTGTGTCTGGTGTAATGATTCCTGAAGAGCTGATGGAACTTCATTTTAGGAATGTGTGCATGGCTTCATAAAACATATCCACAGCTGTCACAGGCTCCCTGGACTGAGCAATTCACAGTGTCAGAGGTTTATTTGGGTTGTAAAACTCACAAACTCACTACAACAAGATAATTTATTTCAACCATTTCCTTTATGTTTCTTTTTTAAATTATATTTTTTGAGTAAAACAGCACATTGTGAATTGATATATCTGCTAAACTTTGACTTGTCATTCATGATGCTTCCTATTATATCTGCCTGCTACCTCCGTGTCTCAGTTTGCTTAGGCCTTGATCCAGCAGACCACTTAATTGCTCAACAGTAAACACTTGGAAGTCAAGGGAACTGCTTACAGGTTTAAAATGGATGTGTGGTATATTGGATTAGGGCCTTAAACAGCTGTATCTTGAGGACAGAGAACTTTGCTTCCATCTTGCATGTCAAGAACTTGCCATGCTTTGAATACATTACAAGTATTGATGGTAATTATGGTGGTGGGAGCAAGAAAGCAGTGAGGAGATCAAGGAGAACTGGTCATGGTAAAGGAAACCTGCCAATTCTTCTGTGGTAGTTCAGAAGAACTTATTTTTAAAATGGTTTTACAAATAAAAGATGATTACTCTTCTCCCAGGCAAAAAGCTGTGTGCTTAAATGAATAGGTGGTGCTCTAAAATGCAGAATTACTACAGAAAGCCTTCCATGAAATATACTTGAGAGTGGGAAACTCCAGGTTTAAAGAAAAGGAAAAAAAAAGTTGGCTGAAAACATGGTAAAGAAAAAAGATTTTAAGTAGGACATGCACACACTGAAACAATGAGAAAATGAACTACTGCCCAAATAAACTAGCAAAACAAAAGTAAGGTTGCACTCCCAGCCTTTTTTATTTTCATCCAAGACTGTTAATTGCTGGAGGATTAAAATAATTCATATTCAAGGATAGAAAGTGATAACAATATGCAGAGCTTGGATGCTCCAGCTATACAAGAGACAGTGAAAGGAATACTTTTCTCTCTGTATGATGTCAAAGGCAAAAGAGGGGGAAAAAAAGGAGGGGGTTGTGGCTCTTTGATGTCACTTACAGAATACAAATAATGCTGTAAAAGAAATAGCATAATCTTTTTCTATTTATCTTAAGTCCTTTTTTTTCCTAAAGAGTTAGGGCAGCATTGTTAATTGATTTTTCTGATGCTCATAATAACAGCTGTATTAAAAATAATTCACAAAGAATTTTTTTCTAGAAGCTGAGCCCTGCAGAATCTGTTGTAGAAAAGTGGGTAGAGGGTGGATTATTATACATCACTGTTCTCACATAATTATAATCTGCTTGATTGGTAAAATGCCTGTTGTGCTTTCGCATTGTCCATTTTCAACCAGTGGTGTCTTTCCAATAAGATTTGCTGGTTTAATAGTAATAGCATCAGGATGTCTCATGCCCTTTCAGTATAAATAAAGGTTGTCCTAACAGCTGCTCAGATTGTGCTGGCATAGTAGCCATCTTTGCTGGAGTGTCAGTTTTTGGCTAGAATATTTTAACACACTGGGGCTTTTTTCTGGTTACCAGTGGTTGAATCATGTCCAACTGTGAAAACAGATGTGTGGCTTTTTTGGGAAGTAAAGTTAATTAGGGGTCGTTTGTGAATTGTTTTTTTTTTTAATTAATACTTTATTTTTTAATTTATTTACTGTGAGGTTAGAGGATACCTTTAGAGAATAAATTGGGTGTTTTTATGAACATGAACTTGGACAGATCCAAACAACATTATAAAGAAAATTTTGGGTATATCCATGACAAAAAGAACCTTTCAATTGCACATTAGCTTTTAAAACAATGTTAAAAATGAAAAAAATAATTACTTCTCTAATTCTGTAACACTGTAAAGAATTACTATTTACAATGATAACTGATAAAATTGAGACAAAAATGGAAAATAAAAATGACTGGTTTATCTTGGTGCATATTGTGTATTAATACTGCTAGCTTGCCATTTTGTAAGGATGCTCACAGTCTTTTCAAATCTGTATGGGCCAACATTTAACACACATTTCACTAAATGTTTTGTTTTCTTCATCTTTGACTTTCATCTCTGAAAGGAATTCTTTAGGTGAAAACTGGAAAATATTTGCCATGTTTCAGATACTATTTTCCCTTTTGTGTTTATTATAGTCATTTTACCTTTAACATTGATGTCTGTCTATTTTTAAGTCTGCTGGTAGACAACCCAGTTTTGTGGAAAAGAGAGCTTTTCATGTGAAGAAAGTTTTAGTATTGTGATTCCTTTCTAATTCTTCTTGTTCTTGATTGTTACATAAAATAAATGGCAAAGATGGGAAAAACCAAACAGAAGCAATTGCTGTTAAAATTAGTTTTTAAAAAAATAAATTTGATAAATTACAAAAATTTCTGTTAAAAATTAAACAAGCAAATTTCTGTTGCTCTTGTTGCAAGTAAGTGTCACATGAAATGGAAATCTGTTCATTAGAGCATCCTGAAGCAAGGCTGTACCTGTGCACATGCTGGGGCTGCATGATGTATGGAGCAATGACACCCCAAGTGTACAGAAGTGTCTCTGGAATTACCACTAAACCTTCATGTCTGAAGGAACTATAAACTCATTGAGCAGCATTCAACTTTCCTAAGAATATTGCAACTGTAAAATAACAATGCCAGCAGGAAAAAAAAAAAAGATTGTTATGCATATATTTTGCTGTGAGGTTTTTTTTTTTTTTCTGCATGGGGAAAAAAGACTATTTGGAAAGATCATGGAGAGACCATTATAAAATAACTCTACTTGTGGAGATCACAAACATACCTGTCCATGAAGGCACTGAGCTTCTCCCATGAGTAGACTCAGCTACAGGGCTTACTGGGTGCTTTGGATGTAATCCCTCTTACAGAGTCCCAGTGAAAGACTCTGCATGTCTGGGAGAGTGTGTTGCCTAACAGGATACGCAGAGGATGAGGAGATTATGTATTTCTAGTGGTTTGAGGAGTTTTCTCTAAGGGACATTGCCCTTAATTGAGCAGAATGAGCATCTGTTGGATTAGTAGTTGCCCAGGATCATGAAAGGATGTGGCAGTGCTACCTGCAGTGCAGGTTTCTAAGGCCTAACATGTTAGCTTCCTATTTTTGGATGTAACTTTGCCATATGTTAACTGTATGAACTGGGTTTTGCCACAGTTGTATGTCTCAAGGGTAGTTGTTTGGTTGGTTTTGTGTCTTTTTGCTGGGTTCTTTTTTAATGCAAATATGAAGAAATGTGATTTTACTCTCCTCAGAAATGTTACTAGATTTTAAAAAATGCAGAATTTCATACTGCAATATATAATTAAATCTTTTTACCAGGAAAGACAGTATAAAATATAGAACTTTTTCTTAATAGATTTGTTATTTTTATTTTTTGTTACTGAAGATTATTTAGTATAAGACAAAAAGCAAACAAGAGAATAAAAGGACTGGCATATTGAGAATATTTTATAAAATATTAATTCTTTTGTGGTTTAGAAGATGTAAAGCAAAGTGGCAGCAAAAGTCAGAGCTGTATTTGATTAGAAATCAAAAGGTTATTAATAGTGCTGATTACCTCAGCTTAGTTATATCTGCTCTAGTATTACTCCTATTTGTTTGCAACACTAATCAACCTCACTGTAAGCCCTTATCTTTGACCAGCCAGAAGAAATCATAAAAGGAAATAATTGTTTAGCGAGAAAGACTTTGATAACAGCATGACTCTTGCATGGGAGACAAGGAGATAACACTGTCTGAGTGAAATGATATAAACAAGGTAGCTAAGGTGATAAATGCTTTAGCTGTCTTGTCCTCAGCAGTAAAATATACAGCAAATTAAAGATGTCTTTTTAAGAATTGTTTTAAGAACTGATCATGTTTGTAATTTGCATGTTTCACATTTGCATGTGTAGAGGAAATGGAGGAGATTTGGTTTTGAGAATGATATGATTTCATAAAGCCACAGACTTAGCCAGAGCTTGACCAGGTGATTCAGTCACAACTTACTCTTCTGTTATCTCTCTATTAATTTGAAAACTGTGCTTAGTGTTTGAATTTGATTTGACCAAAATATTTTACAAAATATAGGTATTTATCTGAAGGAAGGCATCGAGCATTCAGTAAAGCTTTTGCTACTTACTGTATTGGTTAATCATTCTCATTGTTTGCTGTCTTTATCAAGTTCTGGTTTTCATTAATGTTGCTCAGAATTAATTTTGTAGGCAAGTGTTCTCTTTATGACTTGACCTGGTAGGCTGGGAAGCCTTTCAGTATGTTTTTGTTTCTACCTACAAAAACTACTTTTACTCCAGACACCAGTGTGTAATTTTTTTTTAGCTAATCAAAGTGACCTCTTTAAGACTCTTACCCAAGGACATTTTTTGCAGACTTCAAGTACATTTGCATAACTTCTCTGTTTTCTTTCCAATTTTTTGATTTCCCTTCTGGAAAATCAGATGCCAGAAGCACAAGATAGTACTTCAGTATTGGTCTCTACAATGCTGTCAGTGCTACAGAGAAGAATTAATTTACCAGTTTCTCTTTGTTATGTTCAAGGTTCCAATTCATTTTTTGCTGCAGTATCACAGTGAGAGCTCACACTGAGTAACTTGTGTATGTCAATACTTGCTGAGTTGTCATGACTATCCAGGATATAGCCTACCACCCTGTACGTATGTTACATTTTCTGTGAATTGATCTGTAGCTTAGTACTTTATTTTATCCAAATGGGCTCAAGAGCAAGCAAGCAAGCAAGGAAGAGTCAAATCCATGTATTTTAGCATCAGTGATTGCCTGTAGTGGTTTCAGCATGGTGTAATCTGCAGTCAGGTGTGCTAAGGAAGTTCCCGTGCCAGTTGTTCGCCTTTGCTGCCCCATTGTGTAAGTGTGACTTTGGGACAGAAGGCTCTCCATCCAAATTGTCAAGCTTAACTGCTCACTCATTTGCTCCCTAACCTGGTTCTTTCAAAATGACCTAAACTTATAGAACACTGAAAAAATTCTACTGTTACAAATCTTTACAACAGCAGCAAACCTGCGTTTATTTGGAAAGAGCTTGGGTAGAGTGGTGATGTGCTGTCATGGTGGGTGATCATCCAGAAGTCATGGTGAGCAGCTAGAGGTCTGTAGGGGTGGTAGCCTGGGTCAGCTGTAGCCTCGAGAGCCTCACTGAATTCAGCCTGTTTGCTGTAAAAGCACTAAACTGGGAGTGGTACTATGTAAATAAGAATAAAGAGCTTTTTCTGGGAAATATTTGAGATGAAAGCATTATGAGCTTCTTTTTTTCAGTAGGTGTAGATTTTTCCTTACTGAAGAGCTATAGATAGTGAATCAGTTTTCTGCAGGTTGTGATTTTTATTTTTTCCCCTGCCCATTTGCAGGAAAGTAATGATTTTGAGTGATCAGTTTTTGAAGCTCAGATTTAGACGTCTTAAATAGGGCTGACTTTCAGCAGCTAATTGTTTAGTTTTTACTGAATTTTTGAGCTTTTTGAGCAACCAAATCTTAAACAAGAATCTATGTCTCTTGACATGCGTGCCTCTGATATTTTATGTGTGAAGACAGCTTGCAACCACATTTCAGGGAAAGCTGGATGGGAACCTTGCTAGGCTGGATTATGCAGAGAATTGCCAGTAGTCACAGAAACTGATTATTGTAACTGATGTCTCTTTTTAATAATGGATGCTTATGATGTTTGTAAATCATAGGCAGGACTTTGAAAACTTACACAGACTGCTGTATAAGTTTTTTGGAAACAAACCTAGCATGGTCAGTTTCTTAGGTAGTTCCACAGTGCAGGGCTCTGTTTCCCAGTCTGATTTGATGACATATATTTTGCGTGCAGATTTTTATAAGCTGAAACTGAACACTGGAACAGGCCTGTCCTGATATCTGTGTGAAACTTACATGAGATAAAACAGCCTGAAATAATTCCCTGTAAACTGTCAGTGACCACGAAGAATTTTGATTTGTCACTGATGACTGTATTTACAGCTGAGCCCAGAGGACTTAGGGTAACATTTGTCAAAGGCTTTTTTTCTGAAGGTGCATGGATGTGAGAAGTAAGGTGCCTTTCAGACTTTAATAAAGTTCTCCTAAAATACGTAGTGCTGTATAGGAACATTTGAGATAGTTTAAAATTAACAGAGATAAGTTGCACTTCAATCTTCTAGTGGATTAGTTACTACAGGTTGACAAGTGTGTCAGTATACCTTCATCCTGTCTGCTGTCCAGATCACAGGAGCAGAGCATCATTAGGGTTGGAATGGACCTCTGGAGATCATCCAGTCCAACCCCTCTGCCAAGGCAGGGTCACCCAGGACAGGTGACACAGGAGCTCATCCAATGGGTTTTGAATGTCTCCAGGGAGGGAGTCTCCGTGACTTCTCTGGGCAGTCTTTTCCAGTTATCTGCCACCTTTAGTGTAATGTTCTTCTTCATGCTGAGGTGGAACTTGTGGTTTAGTTTATGGCCATTGCTGCTTGTCCTGCTGCTGGGAGCCACAGAAAAGAGTCTGGCACCATCCTCTTGGCACCCACCTTGGAGATACTTGTATGTATTGATGAGCTCCCCTCTCAGTATTCTCTTCCCCAGACAAAACAGGCCCAGCTCCTGCAGTCTCTTCTCAGATGAGAGATGCTCTAGACCCCTCATCGTCTTTGTGGCATCCACTGGACCCTCTCCAGTGGCTCCTTGTCTTTCTTGTATGAAGAAGCCCAGAACGGGGGGCAACACTCCAGATGTGGCCTCGGTAGAGCCAAGTAGAGGGGCAGGATCACCTCCCTCGAACTGTTGGCCTCATTCTTCCCAGTGCATCCCAGGATCCCACTGGCACAGCTGGCTCATGGACTTACATTTCCTGAAGGAAAAAGGGTTGTTGACAGGTCCAGGGTTTTCAAATTTTTTAAAAAATTGTTAATCTAGCTTAAAGCCAAAATAAATGTACACATTGAAAAGCCTAATTTATGTTAATTTAGATGTTTTTGTCTGTCTAGTAACCCTAAGTACTCTACTGTGATGCATTACAAATTCCATCTACAACATTTTCTACAATAACTTTCATATGGGTACCTTAATGAAGTACTTAATGTAAAAGAGATGACTACTTTTGTATTGAGAAGCACACAGGTTTCAAATGACCAAAAAATACATAATTCTCTGAAACAGAAGAGATATCCATCATAAAAGTAACTAACACAGAGTTAACTTAAAGAGTGGCAAAACTAAAAGAGTCATGTATAGTCAGTGCTCTGGTAGAGGAGAGGGCAGAAATTTCCATTTTTATAAATTAAACTGAAATGGTAGTGTTATTAACCAGTGGAGCAGGCTTCCAGGGGAAGTGCTTGAGTAACTATCCCTAGAAATATTTAAAAGATCTGTAGATGTGGTGCTTAGGGACATGATTTATTGGTGGACTTGGCAGTGCTAGGTTAATAGTTAGACTTGATGATCTTAATTGTCTTTCCCAGCCTAAATGATTTCATGATTCTATGAGAGTTTTAAGCATTGTCCTGCTGATTCTGTATTTCTTGTTCTCCCCAGCAACTTCAGGAATAGCACAATATGTGGCATTTAGTACATGTTTAATCTCTCTTTTGTTTTTAAACAGATCTTCAACTGGTAGCAGCTCTAAGAATTATGTGAGGAGAATTCTAGAAATAAAAGCAAATCAGAGAAGACAATATAATGATGCTTTATACTTATATATAAGTCTTCTGTCATTTGGAAACTCAAGGGCTCTTGCTTTTGGTTGCCAAATGTTAGGCTGATTGCTTTCAAGGTGAAGCTGTACTATGCTGCTTTGAACTGATACTGCATGATTAGGGTAATAAGTAAGTGCCACTTAATTGGAACGGGCCTGATCAGAAGACATTCCAGGTAACTGATTTAAGCCAAACAATACTTAATTGCAGTGAATGTTGCTTAATGGGTATGATAATTATGTGCACTGGGGATACCTTCAAATGATTCATTGGTGGTTGGGCCTTTTGTGTCTGCCTCATTGTTGGCTCTTCTTCCTGTTGCTCAGATCAGCTTTCAGTGTCTTCATAAATAGCCATGATTCATTCAGAAAGCAGATAAAACCATGGTTTGCTTGTAATAAATCAGCAGTCTAAAATCAGCTTGTTTAAAATCATGATGTCGCTAATGATTTTTGAGGACTTTTTAATATTGTTTTCAGGATTTTGAACTGCTGGGTTGGCTTTTTCAATTTTCTATGTGATCAGGAATGTTAGAAATTGAAATAAGAAAAGACAAATCACATAATTTCTTGGCTTCTGGATCAAGGCAGGCTCTAACATAATGAGACTGACTAAATCATAGAAGTTGATTTGTTCTCTGCCCATGGCAAATAATTAACTTGCTTTAGTTCTGTCATATTTTCTTACCAAGATTGCTTTTTATTTCTGCATGAACCTACCTGATGTGTTGCAAAATTCACTTTACAACTGGGGAATCCTCCCCCTTTGTAGCTGGACAAAGACAAAACCTGGTCATTTTCCCACTCATTCTCAAACTTTGGCTTACAAATGCATATTTGCACCTTCATAATTTAGCCTTGCTCTGTCTACCTTCTCTGCTGGTTTATTATGTCATCAGTATGGGATGCTGATGTTTTCAGCTTCAGCTGCTTTATGTCTGTCCACTTTTTCCATACACATTTTCATACTTCTACATTTATTATTTTGGGCAGACCTGGGTGTATATATATATATTGAATATTGTGGAGATATGCAGTGTTTTCTGATTTAATCTGGCAAACAAGAGTTTGCTTCTGATGCTAACATTAAAATTCATTTTTAATTCCAAAATTCTCATACTTCCGTATTTTTCAGTATTCTGTCTGGTTTGTTGAGTGAACATGTTGGATTAACAGAAGTAAAATTGTTTGGTTTAAAAGACTTAAAACATATCTATTTATTATTTTTAGGTTAATGAGTGCTTTTATGTTCTTCCCCATCCTGTACTCCCACCTTACTACATCCACTCTCCATGTGGGTAGATTTTGACAATGGCTCCTGCAAGAAGTGATTTTCAGTGACAGGAACATGTTGAAGACATTTTCATTATTTTAAAAGCAGTCATGTTTCTCTGTCAGCAAATTTGCTGCACATATGAAAGTGGGACGGTGTTTTTATTGTGGACTTGAATAACACTGTAGTACAGAAAACACAGAACATTCTGAGTTGGAAGGAACCCACAAGGATCACGAGGAACCCACACAGGGATCAAACCTGTGCCCTTGGCAATATTAGCCTGATGCTCTTATTGAGCTGATTCCAGGGCCTTAATAACCCTTTTCAAAACTGAAAGGATCCTTCAGGTTTACAGGATTACATTTCCTCCTGTCCTTTCATTTCTCACTATCTCTTCCCTTCTGGAATACTTAAGGAAGAAATTTCGGATGACACATAGAAAAGGTGGCACAGGAAATTTTGTTGGCAAAACCAGAACTACATGTCTCCAGAGAGGCAGAGGTGTCTCTGTTGACTTCAGCCACAAACAGTCAACATATTGTGTTGTAGCTATTTATTTAAAGTGGTTGATAATATTTAATTTCATTTACTGTGCATGAAAAAATACTAGAAATATGAAACATTAGGGATGTTGAGAAGCTCTCAGGTATTGTCTAAACTACCTTCTTTGAAGTGTCTAGAGGTTGGTGCCATTTACCTGTAGAAATCAGAAATTAAACCAAAATTACTTAAAACACACTTAGCATGATCACTTAGCTCAGGGAATTTGATGTCTTTAAAGCATATTAGTGAGATCTAGACCCTTGTTTTGCTAGGCATTGTACTTACTAATATAATCTCTTTTGAGTCAAGGACTTGTGTTAAAAAAACCCAAACAAGTAAATTAAAAAATAAGAAAATCATAAATGTAATTTAAATCATAAATCAAATATTGCCCATATAATAGCCTATTATTCTGGTTCTCTGATGTATAAAGAAACACACGTTTTTATCACAGCATGACTTTCACCTGAGTGCAACATAAATGCAATTCTTTAATCAGTAATTTCCATATATATACACAAATCTTGAAGTAAAAGCAGTCATAAAACACACCTGAATTAAATCTGTTGAGCAGTCTACAGAATATATATACTTCTTTTTCTGAGTAACTGGTTTTATATTTTTCTCTTTTGCTGTACTAAATATGATTAAGGATGGCAGTAATTTTAAATATTTTGTGTAAAATTAGGAATAGTTAAAATGTTTCTCATTCAGTAACAGATTTTAAAATAAAAGTCACCATTTTTAGAGAGTTAAAAAATAAAATAGGTTGTTTCAAGCTAGCAGAACTATAAAATAGTTGTAATGAGTTTAAAATCTGATGATCAGGCCAAGGTACAGCTGATGTAGGTGGAGTTGGCTGACTTCTGCTGAGGACCTACCCCTCTGCCTGTATGAGAATTAGACTTCCTTCACTTGTCAGTGTGTAGTGGAGCTATTTCAATGAAATGCTGCAAATTTTTATAATGTTTTCAGACTCTATATCAAAATTTGTCCCTTATTGGTTGGAATATCTGTAGAGACTGGAAGTTACCTGGTTCATCCTGGTGGCTGTGTTTTCTTGTGTATGGAAGTGGCTCTTGGTGCTATAGTCTAGTTGAGGTGTTAGGGCATAGGTTGGACTTGATGATCTTAGAGGTCTCTTCCAACCTCATCATTCTGTGATTCTGTGACACAAGAGAGAAGTGATGTAAGGATGCTTGAGATTGCACCAAACTGTATTACAGAATGTGGTCAAATAGCAAATGCTTTTATTTGCCTGGCTGTCACTGTTTTTAAAGGGTGCTTTAAGACCTCTCACCCAAAAGGGGGGTGCTTCCACCTTTCTTATTTTCATCCTACTCCTGGATATTTGATTGCTGAAGTGTTGCTGCGAGGGAGTGCCAGCAGCCATGACTACAGGTCCCTGAGGCTGGAGCAGAGTGCTGTCTTCATCACCACGCTCCATCTCCTGTCTTGCGAAACAGACAGGAGCGCAGTGTTTCTCACTTGTGCTGTTGCTGACATGGTTCTTCTGAGATCTGAAGGCTTTTATTTTTTTATATCCTTCATAATGTTTCTCTTTTTATCCTCCCTTGTTGTGTCACAGTTCAGGCAGGAGGAGTGGCTGCCCAGAGGACCCTGCGGTGGGACTGGTACGTGCATGAAGTGTGTGGTACACGGCGGAGCTGTGCGCACCGAGGTGGAGAGTGTGGGTTGCTCAGTTGAGACCCCTTATTCAGAGGAGAGGTGACTGCCTATCTTCATGGGGGTGGTGGGGGAAGAGCAGACAACAGGGGTTCTTTGTTGGTTTCAGCTTGTTCACTGTGGGAATTGTAGCTGGATAGAGTCTTTTGAAAGCTGTGTTATGTGAGAGAAGGTGAGTGCTCTCATGAAACACTAATAAGGATGTAAGAAAAGACACGAAGGGCCATGCGGAAAAAATGGACAAATGGGCCATCTGTAATATTAGAGGCACTACTACTAGATTCTGGTAGTGTTCCTAAAGTCATAAATTGATAATGCTGTCAGTGTTAGATTCCAGAACTGCTGCTGGTGTCCAACAGCAGGAATGATTTTCCCACTGGGAGAGTGAGTTCTGCTGTCCCTGTGGAGAGAAGTGTAATAAAAATATGGAAACCAGTGAATTATGTTGTTGTTTGGAAAATACTGACATATATCTTATACAATGCCTGCACTGTTGCATTTCAAACATGTTCAGATACATAACCTAGAGCAAGTTAGGAGAGTGTACTGGACTGTTTTGTGTTAGGCACTGAGATGGCATGTAGAAGGGCATAAAAAGGAATGGAAAAGACACAGACAAAGTATTTGAGCTGTTGATAGATAAAGGATAAGTAAGAGTGATGTAGTCCCTCAAGCAGAAGAATGCAAAAAGTGTCTTCTTCATGGATGAACACAGCTCTGCTTAGTGGTGTTGTTTTCTTAAGTAGCAAACCCAGGCATATGTGGGCACCCTCTTATAATGGGACATGCATAAATGTGAAATGAGAGATAGTACCTGCCTGATAGAACTCAGCCTGCAAATATCCTAGAAGATATGATGGGTGAGTGCAGGCAGGCAGAGAGGTGCACAGAAACATTGAAACAGTAATTTCTAATCTCTCTACTGTATTGGTCCTGCTGTGAAAACAGGGCAGAGACCTGTGTTCCTGAGGAGCTGGTGCTGCTTATAGCAGTTTTCTCTTTGGCATAAGTGGAGTTGCTTGGGGAATGTATTAGAGCTGCTCAAGCTTCTTTTAGAAAGAGCTTTGACAGAGCCCTGAGACTAAGTCAGCACCTATTTGTACCAATGGTATACCTAAGACTTGTGTCAATATAATAAATGCCTCAGTAAGGCAAGCAAAGTTGGAGAGGTGTTGTAGGACAACAGGTGAAATAACAGATCTCTGTACTCTCAGAGAAGTATTAAAGTGACTAATAATAATTTGTTTGTGGTTATATACACTTTAGAGCAATGAATCAGAGCATTTCACAAACACTGTGTAGTGTAGTGCATTCCTTTGCAACTTGAACTTCGGTGTTGTTCTAAAACGTGTCTAACTTCACAGGAGGTATCTTATGTATATCAACAGTTGTGTACTGAAGAAATGCTGTCTGGCTCCTGAGAAAGCAGTCTCAATTAAATCAGACAGGAGAAGGTCACCTTGGGTCATAAACTATGTGCAAATCCTGAAACCATTCAGACTTTTCCAAAAGTTTTTATACGAACAAGTGAAAAGGTAAAGTAGTGGATCTATTTGAATCAATTTCAGACTATTGTAAACAAATAAACTGCAACCACAGTCTGGTAATCTGATATCATACAAAAAGTCCAATCAGCATGTATATTCTTTTTCTTTTTTCCCCAATTAGGTAAAAAAAAATCTCAACTTTGTTCATGTTTATAGCAGGTAAACTCTCTGCAGTAGGAACTTGACAATGTAGTGTTACACAAAGAACCAAGTTAATTTTGGATTAACCAAGTTAATATTCTCCTACTAGAAAAGGATGAAAATATTGTGTGCTTGACAACAGATAATCTGGTGACATTTGGGTAACTTTGTTTACCACTCAGGAGGTCAGAGCAAGCAGCTAAGCAGTTGGTTCCACGTACAAATAAGTAGATCCCTTGTGGCTAAATGACAGTGACAGAGCGTTGCAGATTGGACCTCATTTTTCATTTCCTGCTTTTAGAGTAGTTCCATTCAAATCCCTTCTTTTTTTTTAGGATTTGATATATTGCAACCCATGAGTTTGGGAGTTAAATAATGAATATCTGTGAAAATTAGGTATGAGCAAATCAAGTAGAGAGGATTTGGAAAATGTAAAATGGTTTTTAGATACACAGAATTTATCAACTTTTTGAAAATATTTTTTTACTCCCAAGAAAAAGCACTATATTATGTCCAAGAAACATCAGTTGTGGCAGGGAGTGGGGTGGGGGGGCAAGGAGAGAAGAATAGTTTTATCTGAATAAAAGGTCTGTGCAGATGCTGAAGAAAACGAAAGATGATGTTGCATGGCAGAATTAATCTGTTTCAGCAAGTATATATGCTGTAGATGGAGTAGCAGCTGAATTGCTGTAGAAATTAATTTGCTCCACACAGAATAAGTTGAATAATTTACTAGAATAAACATGCAGGGCCATGATGGGAAGCCATCTATTCAGTGTGTCTGTAAAGAGACAAAAAATGAAAGTAGTGTTGTAACTTGCTTTTTGCAAGAAGAGAGGGAAGGCATAAAAAGATTTCTTGGGCTTTGTGTATAACAGGATGGAGAAGCAGGATGGAGAGTAGCCACTCTACATGTTGCCATCTCAAGCAAATATGGGTACCTAGGAAAATGGACTTAACAGCTCGGCATCTGACAATATAAAGGAAGGGTGTTTAGTGTTGCTGTTCATATCAGTCTGTGTTTCTTTTGCCTGAAGGAAGGAAGAACTGGAATCTTAACAAATCTCTGCCTGGAGCAGTGCACCTGTGTGCTGTTCCTTACACAGGACCCTGACAGTTGTATCTGGGTTCTGCATGATGACCACAAAGCTCATATGGTTACTGGCAATAATACAGTAGTGGAATATGGTGCTAAATCAGTTAGAATAATTTACTAATGCAAAAATGTGCTCTAATTTTGTTTTCCTTCTCTGAAGTAATAGAATATTCCAGGTCTCCAGCAGAAGCCTGGGGAATGAGCTCCTTATGGAGGTGTATGCATATGGTATGTGAAGTGAGGCCTTGGCCTGCCATCCTGACTGGAGCACCACGCTGGTGTATTCCCAGTCAGTAGCACTGGGACATCAGCATGCTGGGGAGCAGTTTCACAAAGGGGAGAAAACTCTCATTGTTTTCATGTGTTCGGTATCTGAAGGTGGTTGTGTCTTATGCAAAGTATTGAATGGTTAATTTCCATTGGGACTAATTGAATCAGTAAATTGTTAAGGAAATAGAACCCTCGCTTCTTTTGTTATAGCCTGATGGCACATAGATAAGCACACATGCAGCTGTCCCCAGTTTTCTCTAAAACATTATGGAAGTGTTATATTTGGTTTGGCTGTGCATGTAAAACATATCCTGTGAGGCAGAAAGTTGTTGAGGTGTTGGAGAGCTTTTCTGGCAGCTGGATTTGGTGCAGTGTACATACCTGAGGTGGAATTCATCTTGGGCAATGTTAACAAGGAGTCTATGCACATTTGTTCAGTAGCCTCAGAAGAAAGAAATGTGTCCATAGGGTGACTGACCCTCTGCCAGTGGTTGAATTTTAATGCACTTGTTAAAATGCATTACTTCTGGATGGGTAAAATATGCCTTTTCTGGTATCATAGCCAACATGGTTTCATCACAGTGAGTAGCTGAACCGGGCACTGCTGTTAGCATATTTGCCTTCAGATGCATTATAATGGGCATTTTAGTATAGTAAAAATGCAGCGAACCCTGGATTCAGGAAGAAATGATGTCTGGCTTCAAATCAGAAGGCTGAAGGATGGCTTTATTAAAACTGTACTATATTTCATTAATATACTATTTAAAGAGATACTACACTATTCTACATACTTACTTCTTTCTTACCTATCTAACTAACTAACTTGTGACTCTCTGCTGAGAGTCTGAGACACAGCTGGATCCAATTGGCCATTGAACCCAAACAGCCTGCACCAGAATCCAATCAAGCCATCACTTCAGGTAAGCAATCTCCATACCACATTCCACATGGGGAAAACAAAGGAGCAGAGATAAAGATTGTTTTCTCTTCTTTCTGTGCTTCTCCAAGAAATCCTGAGAGACAGAATTATGTCTCTCTTTCCAAATAATGTGAATTTCACATTTTAGAGGTAAGAGCTGATGTTGCCACTCTTGACTCCATGCTAGTAGTGTTGGCAGAGATATTCTCTGAAGCTACATAAAGGTCTCTGTTAATGATAAATCTGTTTTTCTGACTTGGTAACATCTCCCACCATACCAAGTAATTTGGAATTTGGGCTTGCACAGGGACAGGTGAAGTAGTTTGTTATAAGTTGGCAAAAGGGATATTTGAGGTATCCAGGTCTTCAAATTCTTGATTTCAGTAATGTAGATGTGTACCATTTTCCTTCTACATGTTTTGCTGTTGAAAGAGGAGCAGCCAGATTTCTTCTGCTGCTGATGCCTATAAAATTCTGACTCACAGAACTGCTTCTCTAACCACTGTTGGGAAATGAGTTCAGTGGGGTAGTTGATGGAGCAGCTGCTCCCTGTGCCTTGCCCAGCTGAGAAGATTATTCTGCTGTCAGTTGATTTGCCTTTCCTGCCTACCCGAAGTTCTTCCACTTCGGGTGATCATCTTCTGGTGAATTTGCAAAGCCTTATACCTTGGATCCATTAGTGAAGCAGACTTTTTGTGCACACCTAATTTGTTGTGCCCTCATGAGAACAGTTTCGTGCTATCCACGGCTTATGATTAGTCTGGCTTTTGAAGGCTGATTCAGCAGGCATATCTCCTATAGTAGTCTCAAGTGCAGTAAGTATTATGCATATCTGCTGTATCAAATTCCATGGAGCTTGTGGGTGGTTTGGAGATACTGTAAGCTAAGCAGTTTTTGAGCACAGCTTGTTTCTGTAGATGAAGGCACAATAGCTTCTACAAAGTGCAGCTTTTAATTTTTTTTAATTTTTTTTTTTTGTCATGTACACTAATCAGGAGTTTAGAAGTAAGAAGTTTTGGTGAGAACAACTCTTTCTTTATGATCTTGGTGATGTAGGAGAACCCAATTTGCAGTGGTCAGGAATTGCTGGAAAACAGGTAAGTAGAAGATTGCAAAGGATGAAAGGCAGTGCCCTGACAGATGTACAGCAAGTTGTAATTTTACATATTCATAGATCTATATGTGTGTAGTGATTCCACTGTATAGCATTAAGAGCTTATGGTTTGTCTCAGGTTATACTGAACGTAGAAGAGAGCTAGTAGCTCTCGATAGTGAAGAAATACCTGTGAAGGGTCTTTTAATTTCAATATGAGAAATAAAGACATATTTTTTTATTTTATATAAGATCAGTGGCTCCATGAAAGGACTTGTATTTTTTTGGTAAGTGTGTAGTAAACCACTTTAAAAAAAGCATACAAAAGGACTTTCTTTTATAGGGTCAGGCTTGTAGTTTTAGAAGTGGTATTGCCACTGTTTAGCTTCATTCTCCCCACTAGAATTTACTGCTGAAGGGATATGTTTATCATGTCTTTTCATATCCTTTTACTTTTCAAAAGGGGAAACTTCATGTGCAGATAGCATGTTGTTCCCTATGAACAAATAATACCAGTGACAGGAAGGGCACAGGTCACAGTAGTATGACAGGGACGTGTTTTACAGCCTCCTTGTGATCTGAATGCAATGAACAGTAGAAGGGACTGTAGCATGGGTAGTGAATCTTTTTAATTTTTCCTTATTTTACAAATCTATTAGCTCTATAGCTGCTGAGTCTTTTGCAGGAGGAGCTGAAGGCAGGTGTGGGTAGTGTTCCTGAAGGTGGAGGCACACTGCCAGAACTCAGTTCTGTGTACATCTCTCTTGCTGTGCTGTTAAATGCAGTAGTTTGCAGGGAACACCTTGTGCTCCTTCAAAGAATCTACACTTAGGAATTCTTAACAATTCCCTGTGTTACCTTTGCATCCCACTGCAGATGTGTCAGCCTTTCTGCTGAAAACGACAGAATCTGGAGGTAGGACAGGGCAGAATTGCAAGCTTGCTTATGTTATATAGAATCCAGTTGGTTTGTAATGCTTCTCTGTAACCACCTGATGTTTCTTCTTTGAGTAGCAATGTTTGATCGGTCTTAGACATTTTTGCTTTTGTTTATCGTGACATCTGACACTACTGTTGTCCCTGTTGTCCTTTTGATGCTTTTGCAAAAATCATGGAGTTACTTCTAATAACCACCATTTTTGTGAATCTGACATCTCTTTTTTTTCCCCTCAGGTACAGTGGACTTGTGAGAAGAAGCTGTTCTTTTAGTACAGGGATGCAAGTTCAGAGGAATGCCTGTTATGGCAGGATGTGTCAGTGGGCAGTTGCGAGGAGCAGTAGGGCAGGCACTTTCAGTAGAACAACAGGTGATCAAGCACATGTGAAAGAGAGACAACAGTTTGGCCTCTTAGGCTGAGAAGTGAAGAAGTTGGACATATTTGAGGGGCCAGAATTTTTGTCTTGTCAGTAACATATATCCCATTACAAGCACCTGCATATAGGAGCAGCCTGTATATAGGCCTATATATAGGAGCAGCACCAAGCTTTCTAAAATACACCCTAGTCCTAAAATCAGTTGTCACTTTGCATGCCAAAGGACAGTATACTGGCAGAAGAATTACTTCAGTAGATGTATAACTGATAGTGTTATGAACAGTGTTACTTGATGCAAGAGATGACTGAACCAGCAGAGCAGCAGCTAGCAAGTTAGGCCAGGAAAGGCTGAACCCTGTGTCTCTTTGAAGGAGGAACAAATACTGGTTCCGTAAAAACAGTTCCAACATTTTCTTGGTGTTAGAGACAAAAAGCATAGATAGAGGTCTTTGTAATCGGAGCAAACAGGTGCTTGGCAGTAACACTGTGTGAACAGAAACATCAAGTCTTGGTAGTGATGGCAGCAGTATACAAACCTATAGGCTTCTGAGTGTGTTCTCTTTTGATTATGTAGTTTTATTGAAAAAGATCGGTCCACTTAAGTTTCTTACAGATCTTCTGCTTTGTAGACTAAGTTCTTCCTGAACTAAGCAAGATATATTGGCAGTGCTTAATTGCTGTATTAATTTGGAGGTATTATTTCCATATTCTGCTGCATCAGAATTTCGTGATCTGAATCAGTGTAGCCCAGATGCCACGGTTATCCAAGGGTAAGAACTGATCACAAAGGTTTGACATGAAAATAGAAGTCTATGCTGGTGGTGCACTGGTTATGCTCTTAGCACATAAATCTTTCTGTGCATTGGCAGATAAAGGAACTTGGTGACCTACTAGGTCTTCTTTGTCTCTCACTTACATGATTGTCCATGTTGAAGCCCTAGAGCATCACTGTTGTTGCCTCCTTCTGAGCCAGCTGGCCTCAGGGAAGGAATCTGTCAGTGAGCAGGAGAGCTTGCCAACTGGCCATGAGTTGTGTGCTGGCTCAGGAGACCCCTTCTTCATACTATAATAGCCTGCAGAAATGGGCCTCTCTATTACCTGAGCCTATGATTGTTTGGAGATGGGTGGGCTTTCCAACGACCCTGGGATAATAGCCTTACACTTTATAGTGTTCTGCTGCCCTTTAAATTTGAAGTGTAGTGAGAGCAAAGTGTGGCAGTTCTTGAAATAGTGTGGAAATGGAGCCAGCCTGGGATCTCTGTGGAGATCTAAAGCAAGTGGGGTGCAGTCCAGCATACCAGACTGTGAGGCCAGTGTATTTCTTTGCCAGCCTCAGAGTTCTTCATATTAACTTAAATCTGCTCTGTCCTACTGCAAATAAAGGGGAAAGATGACTGTGGCATTCCAGCTGGCATTCTGTCTGTGAGGTGGATCCCATGTGTGGCACAGGGCTTTCAGGCAGAGGGAGCATGTTTCCCATATCATCAGTGCACTGAGATTAAGATAAGTGTGCCGCTCATGAGCTGGGAGTGTTAATTACCACTGTATGACTCTTCATCCTTCACTCCTCTGGAGCCAATGTAACAATGGTTTCTAGAACATTACTGCAGTGAAAAAAAGCCTTTGAATCCAAAATACCATCTTTTCTTTTTCATGTATGCACAGTCTTCCAGGTGTTATAGAAGAAAGCGTAAATATGTAAAGAGATGCATCTCTCTTAAAAGGATGAAGAAAAGAGATAATTAGGTTGGTTAAAAAAGAAGACAGAAGAGATAGGAGAACAAACAGATGAAAAATACATGAATAAAGTGAAGAGAGAAGCTGTTATCTGGAGAAGTGGCCATATTTTCAAAAATGACTAGGAATTTTGGGATGCTCCTGTCTTACTTTATTTTTCAGGAGGATTAAGCTTCTGGGAATCTAAGTCACTATTGGAAAGGCTCTTTTTAGATTCCTGAATCACTTCTTATGGTTTTAAAAACTTTAACCCCAGTCTGACATACTAGGAGAAGCTCACTGTCACTGAAACGATATGACATTGGGAAATACATACATGGGTGGCCTGTGTGCTACACATATAGGATGCTGAAGGAAGCAAGTTGAAGATGCACTGACAGTACAGAGCCAGGTGGAATATGATGTACTCTCAACTTCCAGATCATAGAAGGAAGAGTATTGAGTTTTGAAGTGCCTGGTCACAAAGGCCTAACAGACTAGTAGCTGTGTTGAGTCAGAATAGAGGTCTATACAGCCTTGTATAAATATTTTGTAATCTTATTTACCAGTCTGTAATTATTGCCTCCTCTGCTTCCTGTGATCAGTGTGATATTTCTTTTGTCAACAGGTGCTCAGAGACTATCCTTCCATGTCTAGTGAGGTGTTCCATGTCTTGTGAACCACAAAAGCTTTCTGATATGTCTTATATGCCACAGTGATATCCAAACTTACAGTGATATAAAGCACCTCTGGATGCTGAGTTCATATTCAAGGAAAAATCACAAATTCAGCCTGCATCAGTGTATGTTAGTGTGAGACCATGTCTTTGAGTAGCTATTCCTATGCACCGCACTCTGCACTGCCTTGATATCTGGTGATTAAATAGCATTTTTTAAAGTGGCACTAATATTGTGCATCTTCTGGCAGAAGTTCTTAAAATCTGCACCGATTGTAGTTGTTCAGTAAAAGGTAAGTATGCCCCTTAGGAGAGCTGCAAGGGAAAACAGCTTATCTGCACACACCTGAAACTGGAAGAGACAATTCACTGGAACTTAATTGGCTGCATGCTGGAAAGACTAATGATGATTCTGCATTCCATTGGCAAAGAAATGAGGTAGATGGCAAAAAAAGCTCTTATTATAGTGCCTGGGTAGTAGAAATTTATGAGAAGCTTGTTCTGCTTTTGCAACCCGTGATGTCTATTCAAAATCTTTCTGTAAGGTTTTTGAGGGAAAAAGCTGCAATACTGTATGTAATCTAAAGAGAAAACGACACCTGCACCAAATCTGACAATGACTTAATTTCTGTCATGTCATATCCTAACTTCTGCAAATGTACTGTTGCTGTAAAAGAGTAATTTAATCTTATTTGCAGTGTTTTCATGGTAAAAGGATGTAGAGTGGGAAAAGGAAGGAGAAGCAGCTATTTTATGTTGATGTAGTACTGCCAGTAAGGAAAGCATAAAATTACTCATGTCTCTTGTCTTTCAGCAGCTTTTGCTGTTCAGAGGAACTTAGCTATGAGGCTGATCAGAGGGTGAAGTAAATAAAACAAGTATGGTATTGACATGAAGGATGGAGTGCTGGCCGAATTGTGAGAATTTGGAAAAGACCATTCATTTTTGTAAAACATCTCCCTTCAGTAAGGGACATAAGGAAGCCCTTACGGCTTTGATTGGAGCTTTTTGTAGGCAGTATCTTACAGTATCTTGTTTCAGCTGATAATCAGTAGCAAAGGTCAGTGGTGAAAGGGGAGTAAGAACCAGGAAACCCATTTTGGTGTTTCATCTTTATATTCTGATTTCCAGTTGTCTGAGACTTCCTTAGCTGTAGGTTTTAAATTTAAATAGTTCTGCCTTTGCTTTTTTTCCCACCTCCATGTATTGGTCCAATTGAACTTTTAACCTCTGGACATTTTTGGCATAAACCTCATCCTCTGGCAGTTGATGACACAACTTGTCTAGATTTGGAAGAAAACCACTTAGTTCATGAGCCTTTCACTTGCTAATTTAATTTGATTACCTGTTTCTTTTGAAGGAAATGCTGAAAAATCATTCTTTATTTACTTCCTTCACATGTGAATTTATAGATATGAATGGTGTTTTTCATAAATGTTCAGTTAGTTCTTTCCATGCTTAAGATACCTTCTCTTTTTAGTCAGTCTTCACACTGCAGATGTTCCATGCTTTTCATCAAGCTGGTCATCCTTCCTTGTTTTTTGGTTCTGTAGTCTTTTCTGAGAAGAGCCAGCCATACTTGTGCACAGTGTTCAAGATACAGATGAACCTCTCATTTAGGTTGTGCCATAATATTCTTTTTTCTTTCGTGTCCTAAAAATTTCTGAAATTTCATTTGCTTGTTTGACTATCCCTGAGCACCAAGCTTAGATTTCATAAGGTTTCTACTATAACCCCAAAATTTGTTATGCGGTGTATCAGCTATTTCAGATCCCAACCACATTTAAGTTGTGGAGGATTGTTTTAATCAGTTATTAAGAATAGATTTCATTTTTCATTTGGTCATGATATTGTTAGTCATCGGTAACTCTTGTCAAATTTTTTTTGTAGTTTAATTTCTTGAATAACTTGGTGATATCGACAAACCTTGATGTCTGAATTCAAAATAAGGTTCATTTTGTGCTTTTTCTGGATTATTTGGTAGAATGTTGGACAGCAACAGCTATGGATCTGGAATAGATCCCTGCAGGACTTTACTGAATCTCTCCTTTGAGTAACTCTCTTCTCCCTTTTTTTTTTTAACCTTATTTCTGTCCACCTCCCCTACCATCCAAGTCACTTCTACTCTTCACCCAGAGCAGTGTCAATGAGGGAATTTTCTGCAATTCAAGAAGACTCTTTCACAATGATCTCTTGTGCCTGTATGCACAGTTGTTTCTTCAGAGATCTCTAATGCGTAAGAAGCACATTTCCTTCTACAAAACCTTTCTTGGTTGTACTGCAAAAAGAGAGGTCATTAGATTGTTGGCAGTAAGGGGCATTCAAAAACTGCAAATTCAATGGCAATTAAAAACTATGGCTAATGAAAAACTAGCTGTGAAACTGAATTGTGTACTTTTTTGTCACAAAGCTGTGGCTTTCAAACCACTTTAAATATTGGGACGTTTGTGGTAGTCTGTTATTTTACAGTTTGTTCTTCTGTAGTAGGTTTTAATATTCCTTGTTATAAGTTTATAGTGCTTCATTCTTTGTACCCCATTTGGCTTCCCTAATGGTTCAGTCCTGAGTTGTTTACCACAGTTTTCCCTGCCAAAATATATGTCAATCCACATGTCAATCCACCTGTATACCTCCCTTGTTCCCTTGTCTCACCCCTGTCTGTCAAAGATAACACACTCCTTTGGTTCTGGAGTGTTCCCTGTCTTTCATCCCTTCCTCGGAGCAGAATTGGGTTGTAAGGTTTGCTCCATCCCCACGTTGGCTTCTACTGGGGAGCCCTTACCCTGCACCCCTCCTCTAATGCCCTCCTATTGCTCAAAGGTTGTGTCCTCCCCGTGTTCCCTCTACTCTATAAAAACAGTCTGTTCAGGTTCAGATCTGTCACTTGCTCTGCCCCACTTTGAGATTAAATATTTGGAGACTCAGACAAGTGTCCTTCCCTTATTCCTCTGCCTCGTTTCCTCGTGCTCTGTGCCTCTGCTGCGCTACCCACGCCGTGGCAATCACCGCCACCCGCAGCAGTCTGGGCAGAGACTCGGGGGCGGCCACGCGCGTGTCTGCCCTGCGGCCACCAGCGGGACAGCGAGCTGGGCAACCTCCATCCCGTGGCTGCTGAGAGCCAGACGCAGGCATCGACTGAGTTGACAGTAAGGACTCTCAGTTAATTTCAGATGCTTATTTTAAAATGTTTTGTTTTGTGATTTAGTTGAAAACATGCTTCTAATGCACACTTTATTTGGATACCAAGTCCAAAATAGGCATAAAGCCTTTTTCTAGTTGTTCAGCCTTCTAGCAGAAGCAATGGTTACATTAATTGACACTTCCATAGCTTCCATGCATCTGAGAGAATTTTGGCCAAAAGAGTGCATTACCAAAAAAAGCTCTATACTAGGGGTCAGAAAAAGCAGAGAACCTTCTGAATCTGCTACAGGAGTTGATGGTATGTCATCCTCTAGACAGATTTTTTTTTCCTCCCATAATTCCAATTACAGGAACTACACTTCATTGCTCAGAAAGTCTGTGTCCATTCAGCACCTGCTGGAGAAGCAGTACCATTGTTACTCCGTGTTTTTTTAAGTTGTTCTGGGGGAACTGATTAATGCATTCTGTAGGTTTTCTGTTTCAAAACCAGGAGGTATCTCCCTTCATTTTCTCCCAAATGCTAATGGCATTTTACAGAAAAAAAAAGCCTGGACTGTAAGATAGATCAGATCTACTTAAAGATGATGTTTTGCTGCATGTTGAACTACTGACCTGGAGGTCAGAGACCTTAATAGTCCTTTAGGCTGTCTGTCCCCTGTGGATGGAACAATGGATACTAGTAGCAATGACTGGCTTGCAGGATGATTTTTTGGTGGGAAACTACTGTGCAGTGAAGAACAGTCCTACGAAAATGCATTCTGTGGTAACAGAACAGCAGTTAAATCCTATGTCTCCCTACTGGGAGATGCCTAATATTGAGGTTATTGCCAAACTTTTAATACAAATCGCAAACCCATTCCAAGGGACTGAGGTTCAGGTGAGGTTTCTCATTAAATTAAACTTTTAATGTTTTTTCATACATACATATATATATGAAGCCATTTTAATTTTTTTCTGTACCTGGAATTTTTAGCAATGAGGCTGCTGTAACATTTGGAGTGGAGGAGATGTACTCAGCATTTCTGGTGTTCCAAGGTATTGGCATGTGACTGTCCATGCTATGCATTAAGTCTGTGCTGGAGGATTGGTGGCTAACTAGGTGGGCTGGGGAGTTGTTATGCAATCTAACTTGCTTCTACATAATTTTGTCAATAGAGGTGTTATAAAAATCAGTAGTAAGCTATTTGGGAAGTGGGACTTTGCCAGACAAAAAGAATTAGCAGCTTCTTGAATATCAGCAATAGAAATTGGGTCATCTGAGGAGTCAGACATGTGCTCAGATGTAGACAGTAACTGCATTTATTTAATAAGAGAATTTAATATAATTTATAAGAAGGTTGTGGGAGTGAATATCTTCCAATGTACTGATTTTTTTTTTTTTTTTTTGGGAACGTGGCGGCTGTCTGCTCCATTTTAATCATAGGAATGTGCTTTGCTACTGGAATAGTTATTATTTTTAGCTTTACCGTATTTTATACAACACATCTTTTTGATAAGTTGTCTCATACTCTGGCTACATGTGAAGTATCCCACTGGCTTGCTCAGCTCTTGAGGAGGCATATCATCCTGACTGGTGAAATTGCTTCCTGTTTATAGAGAGCAGTGTTACATGCCAAATCATACCAGGACATCCTGAAACTTGGAAACTTATTTAGAAAAATTAAATAGGAAATTAATTGTTCCTTAGAGATTCAACTCATGGGAATTATACAGAACCAGAAAAAACCCCATGATTTCCCATAACAGTAGGAGAACAAAATGGTAAAGTTTAGGTGAGCTCTTGTAGAAACTAATGATGCTTTATATCAAAGGGAAGCTGCAACAGAGAAGTAGGCTTTATGTATACAGAAATTTTGGAAAAATTCACACTGAGTTCTGTTTGTTAGCATCCAAAGTCTTTTTAATTGCTACCCTTCCAGAGAAGTAGGCTGTGTGATCCAGCAGCTGGAGCAATGACTGATTTGCTTGCATATTTCACCACTGAACCGTTTTGCTTTTCTCTGTTCATAACTTCCTTGTTTATGTTATCGTGCTCACCATTGCTCACAGTTTGTGATAGCTGGTGTAGAAAAAAATGTTTTAATCATTGGTGTTTTTTGTGGAAGGCCTGAGGGATGTAAAAAACCCCAAGAACAGGTGAGAGAAACATTTAGAGAAGTTCTACTGCAAATGTGGATTGTATATTTGTACCTGTACTTTGTGGACTCTCTGTGCCATTCTCTTTGATTATGTTTAAATAGGTAATTCCGTAATTCTTTTAAAGAGGTAGTAAGGAATATCAACGTGAGCTTGGAAATGTTCATGACCTGTAATCACAGATGGTGAGAAAGGGTTTTTCCTCATAAATTCATAGGCATGAAGAAGCCAGACCTTTTCTTCTGGAAGAAAGGATGAACTTTACACAGCTTCACTGTATTTCTTCCTTTCAAGAATATATTTGGCCAGATTTTAAAGAGCTCAGCTCCCATTTGGGTACCTATATTAAATGGCTGGATTTGCAAAAGTGTTTAGCATCCAGCAGATACTTTTATTCCCACATATGTACTCAAATGGGAGATGAGTTGTTTTGACAGTGTGGCCCATTATTTGTCAAGTTGTTTGTGATTAAGACTCAGATCATTCCAGGAACACTCTATTAAAGTACTCATAGAGCCGACAACCTTATGGGGCCATTTATGAAACCATACTGCTGAGCCAGTAGATATGAAATCCAAAATTGTGCAACTACATCTTGTAAATGGAGAGGGTAAATGGCTGGTGGTTGTTCTTATCCCCTGTTTAGAGAATGCAGCTGAAAATGAGAGGAAATTCAGGCAGTTGCAGCCACAAAAAAACTTTCAAGTTGTCAAAATTGGGGTTTGCTGTTTAAGTCCACGATGTGCTTACAGGTCAATCTGCACTCTGAACAATTTGTTTTTCTAGGAATTGGCATTAACCTTGCTTTCACTCAAATTTTGTGCCACTGAGCTTACATAGCTATTTTAAAATCATGGTAGCTGAGGCTCTCGCAGATACCATCGCATGTGTACTCATGATGTCTGGTTTATTGGTGTGGACAAAAGAAGACTGATGTCCTGAGCTGGGTATGTCTGCACGGCACAGTGAAGTGCTGGCTGACATGTCTGAGCTGGTGCTCACTTGTGGAGGCAGTTTAATTATATCAATGCTCCAGGAGGATATATAGGATTTTACAGTTCAGAATTAGCCTGATTGTCTCTGCAGAGGGTGGCACAGTATTGCAGACATAAAACTAAGGCTGGTAGAACTAGGAATTCAGTCTGAATCTCTTGGATTTCAGGCCAGTGTACAAATTAATGTAATTTTTTCTCTTTTTTTGTTTCTTTATTGCCTTTTGGTTCCTGTGATAGCAGCCAGGAGGTTCATTCATGGTCAGAGTTCATCCAATTAGGGCCTTTCCAGGCACTTCAGTGTTGATCTATTAACCTTCACAGTCAGTGGAAAGACTCAGCATCTCACAGTTTTTACTAGAAGTGGATTGGATTCTTACTGAGATAAACTGCTTTTTCTGAGTGGCTGGAGTTATAGATAGCAATAGAGTTGGGGGAAGCAGTAGTGAGGAATTTTCAGAGTGGTATGCAGTGAAATGTATTAAAGAATGTGTACAATATAAGAGCTATTGTCTCTCATAAGGAGATACGGGAAGTGAATGTTCCAACATCTTTACAACATGTGTTGTCTAAAAATTGATTCAGCATACTGGACTTGGGCATTTTCTCTTCCAGTGTAGCACTATTAGTCAAGGCATGTATTTTTTGGATCATTATAAAGCTGCCTAGTGGGATAGCATTGGAGAGGGAGAAATCTATGTGTGCAAACTAGCTTTGTAACAGTGTGAATGTTTGCAAGATTGCATTACTTACTTTCTAGCTATGAAACTGCTGTGAGCATCATACCATACCTAAGCTATGATATATGTTTTAAAGTCACTACTGGTCATTATCCAATAGTTAATACCTGAGGAAATTATATATTAATTGCTATTATAAATTGTTTCTTTACTGGTTTTGGTTTCCCTTTTAACTGAAGAGCTGCTGACAACACCCCAAGTCCCTTCAAGCTGGATTACAGTGGTTGAGACAGAGAATAATTTTATGGCTTTGTTGTATATATGTATGTGTTAGGAGAATGCACCTACTACATTATTTATGTGGGTATCACAAAAAAGTTCAAGGATAATAAGGCATTCTGCATTATGCTACAACTTCTACTACTGATGAACTTTCTGGAAATATCTTGAGATAGTTAAACTCATCTTCTGATTTTTTTTTTGTACTCTCAGATATTTATGATTATCAGTGATGGTCATATCATATAATTGGGGTTGTTCAGCCAGGAGCTGAGATATTCTGGGGACATCTTACAGCAGCCTCCCAGTACTTAAAGCGGTGCTACAAGAAATCTGCAGAGGGACTTCTTACAAGGGCATGTAGTGATAGGACAAAGGATAATGGCTTTGAACATAGAGAGAATTGGTTTGGAACAGATGTTAGGAAGAAATTCTTTACTGTGAGGGTGGTGAGGCACTGGAACAGGTTGCCCAGATAAGTTGTTGATGCACCATTCCTTAGCAGTGTTCAAGGCCAGGTTGGATGGGGTTTGAGCAACCTGGCCTAGTGGAAGGTATCCCTGCCTATGGCAGGGGGGTTGGAACTAGATGATCTGTTAGGTCCCTCTCAACCCAAACCATTCCATGATTTTATTATATGCATATTCTATGAAATATGCATAGTATTGAGAGATTGATGTAAAAATAAAGCATTTAAAAACTGCTATTGAATTTTTGTATTTCTATTACTCTTTTTCTCTATTGTACATTTAATTTTAACAGATTTTCTAAATTTGTTTCTGGAAGTTACTTATCTCTGTTGTACAGTTTTGAAACTGCAAGCAGTATCATGTGTTGAAATGTGGCTGTTTATTATATATTCTGATTTTATGTGAAAGGATTACTCACAAGAAAGAGATAAGGAAAAAATGGAAGAACATAATGATTTGCTTCCAGATGTGAATTCTTTTTCCCCTCAAGGTCTGTATGTGAATGACAGATACTCAACTGAACAGTGGATAAAAGATCTTAATATTAAAAACAAAATAGGACAGAAAATATACCTTAGAAGCATAGTCTCTTGGAGACTCACCATTGCTTTTATTTGCCCCACTGAATTAATATTTTAACTTAATAAGATCTGCAAGTGTTGTGTAGTGATTTTCATTTGTCTTTGTGTACTGCACTGCTGCTGTATAGAAAGCTACATTAATATTTAAAACAGGCAATTTTGTCAAGAACTACTATATAATCTAAATCTGCATTAATTATTGTCCTTGTTAAAAGGGTAGCAATAAACCATCATAGATGAATCTCTGTTTGTTTATATATCTGTTAGACAACTGCTAACTATGGCAAGGTTGCTCTGTGTGTGTATGAAATAAAAAAAACAAAGTCCAAACACATACTCAGCTTTATTATTAAGTAAAGAACAGTGGGAGACTCAGATGAACTACTTGAACAGCAAAAGCTTTGCTCCTTCTACAAAAGAAGGGCAGTTGCATATTGTTTATTGGTATGGTCCAGCTATTGCATAATAGCCCCAGCTAGCCATAGTATACATAATTATGATATACCTCATAATCTCTATTACCATAATACATTTTTCTTCCACAAGAGAAATTAGATGCATAGTGTTCTGTGGCTCACGACTTTGCCATCTTAAAGAGATGCTTAGTACTTGAGTGATGGTTGAATCACCTATTTTATACTTAAGTACATAATCCCAAGAAGGTTTAAATCAATGTGTTAATTGGTAAGTGATACTGTAATTATGTGTATAATCATGGAAATTTTGAATCCAGATTATTTACTTGCTCTCAGGAAATTAATCTACAGAGGTCATATATTAGATTGCTTGTTTATTAAGTGGAACCCCTGTAGTTACAAAGTACTGATTGGCTATAAGCTGAATGAAGCATTCTTACAGCTGTATTCAGCAGGTGTCAACAGTTCAAATCTTTGAGTGTGTATTGATCCAGATTCAAACAGTTCATTAATCTAAGCACACATTATATAGATTTTTCAATGCAATTTTGAAAGAGTAGAAAAATTGTATTGAATGATGAGAGATGATACTCAAATTATGTTTTTATGGCAAATCTCCCTTGTGCTTGTGACATACTGAGATGAGGTTGGGTGCTAAAACTGACACTGTGTCTTGATTTTTATTTTCAGATGTACTTTCTGCCTTGAGAGTAGCTTCAGTGGGTGAAGTAGTCTTTGCCTGCTGGCAGTGCAAGCCATCTGTTTTTCTAGCATCAGTTTTGTCACATACAGCCCCTGCTTCCTTTTAATTTGCTTGGACAGAAATAGCTTTGGTACCACTTAAGAGTCCAAGAGACTCCAGACATTCCTTGTGTTATTTCTTCTCCATGGTCATGATCCTGGAATCCTCTGCCAAGGCCATTCAGCACAGATTTAAAAATGGGGTGGCTCTAATGAAATCATCTAACACCTTGAACCTGTAAAGCTAAAGCATGTGCTTAGGTGCTTTGTTGTTGCATGGGGAAAAACACCACGGAGATGATGCTAGGAGAAGCATTCAAAGGTATTTGGCTGGATTTTCCCCTCATCCACACTGTTCTACCTGAGAATAGAAGTCAGCTTATCATTCAGATCCCTTTTCAAATGCTGTTTTCTCACGTTTGAGTTTAGGGAAAGAGTGCTTCTGTTGTGATGAATTTGGACACAGTTTCAGCAAGTTGGTGCATCTATAGGCTTTTAGTTTGGCAATTGTAAGATTTTACTTCTTTCTCTTCTCTGCTAATTGCTAGTGTCTTTGTTGAGGTAGAGAAGAAAGAAAAGAAAGAGATGCTTCTGCTGTTACTAGTGAGAAAAAAAGAGGTAAAGACTGTCCAATTTTAAGGGAAGAAAGTGCAATATATAGAAAACAGATCAGGGTTTTCAGGAGTTACATTTTTTCCTTGCTGTAATGATTAAGCTAAAGATACTTACAGTCCTGCTGACCAATTTTGATAAGATTGCTGTAATACCTAGTGCCATGTATTAGGATAGCATGAATGCCTACTTAATAATTTACAAATGATAAGAGGTTTTCAATCTTTTATTTTTCTTGTTCTTTGTGGTTTCCAATATTTTTTTGCAATATTATGGAAGTTATGATACTTCTCAGACACTTGTAATTCATATAATATGAATTGCAAAGCTGCAAAGAAGGTAACAGTTGAGCAATAGAGTGTTGTAGATCTGATGCAATAAAGATACTGTGAAATTCTGACCCAATTATCTTGCAGTTTATGCTCCTTTTATACTGGTAATGCTGTTGTTATTTCCTGGCACTAATAACTAACTTTATATTATGTTTAATTTAATAAAGTACAACTTCTATTGTACAGATTGGATATCTAATAAAAATGCAAAATTGTAATAAAGCCTATAAAATAATGGATAGGGATTTTTCAGTAGAGTTGATATGCCTGTCAAGATAATGCTGATAGAATTTCATATGTCTGCAGTAGGACACAAAATTAATTACCAAAGAATCTGACTTTGTTAGTCTTTTTTCAGTTATATGATAGCTTCAGTGCTCTGGAAAAAAAAATCAAAGCAGAATTTAAAACTGTTCTCGGAATGGCAGGTTTTCATCTAGAAATGTTAATGTATGTTAAACTTTAATTAAAAAGACTGCATATCATATCTTAACCTTTTTTAATACAGCATAATTAACTATGGTACAGCTACTATTCAAAGGTATATTATTTTATTGAAAGACTATTTTAATGTTAAGGATTTCTGGTTTTCAGCAAATTATTGTCACCTTGTAATTTTGGAGAGCTGAGCATACAAACAGTGGTGCAATACTCAGTCTTCCCTAAAGTCCAAGAGTGTAATTCAGTCACAAAAATTGGTGACTTTTCCAACATGAAATATAGATTGAGCACTTCACACAAATATAAAATACCACGGTTCCTTTGTAACCTTTGTGTTTCTAGTGATATTTTATCCAGATATCACTACACTGTTGAAGGATGGGGGTCTGTACATCGCCGAGTTCCAGGACCTGTTTTTCTGTCAGGCTGCCTGTCCTTCGCTGCTCTGATTCTTATGGATCCTTGCATCTAGATAATGTCTCCTTCCTTTGTCTTTCACCCTGAATGTGAAGGCACGCAGGATGTCACGGGGAGTAGTTTCTTGGAGCAATGGTGATGTGCTGGAGGAGAGGCACTGGGTGGCCAGATGTGCAGTTGTCGCCCCGCAGCTGGCGCGCAGAGGCCGCCGAGGCACCGGGCACTAGGTGTCACTGTTCCTCCACGGCGAAACTGCCGCCTGTGCATTTTTTGGGCTGTGAGTGTAAAGTAGCTGTAGGGGGCAAAGGCTTGTAAATTTGGTTTGCATAGTGCCACTTCAGAGCATGCAGTCATGAACTTTGAGACAAACAGCAGCTGGATTACAAAGCGTTTTCTCATGTCATTTAATCATTGAGTTTAGAGTTGTGCTGGAGGCACCATCAAGCCTTTTTTAACTGGATTGGTGTGAGCCAACTGTGGTCTGCTGTTTTTGAACTACTGAAGTTCTCCATATCATTTATCAGCGAAGGGATGCCTTTATTTGTAGCCACTCACTGGAAGAACTGGATGAGAACTTTACTAGAACTTCATAGATGAAGGCTGGTTAGGTAGTGCGTGCTGTTGTTTCTCACTTCACTCACTGAAGCTTGCTCTCTTTACTGCCAAAGGTAAGCAGTAAAGGGGAGAACACAGGGCCAACACTTGCAATATGCCTTTATGCCAGTGTTTAGACCAGAATTTATTTGAGAAGTACCAGTGCCAAAAGTGAGTAAAGGAGCTGGATATTTGTACTGTATATATTAAGTTAAAATCTTAAAAATTGCTTTAGTAACCCTACAAAAAACTGTGTTGGTGTGGATGTAGCTCCATACCTTTTAAAAGGTATTCTCTTTGGGTCTGCCCTTCATTCCATAAGGAGACTTTTTTAAGCAGGAAATTTTTCATTCTTGAAATAATTATGTAGCTCTTAACATCCAGCAGCGGAAGTTAGAAAACTGCAACTACTTGTGCCATATTTTTACATTTCAGTTCATCATCAAACCTAATTACTTCATCATGTAGCAACTCCTGTGTCAGCGGACATCGTTAAATGAAAGTAGGATATTTTTCTAAAAGATACCCTGCAAGTAGCTTAGGAGGTACAGGCTTTGTGCTTGAGTTACTAGGTCAATTTTGTGGACTGTTTATTACGTGAGACCTAAGGCTTTGTATCGGAATCATGACTTCACCTCCAGATAATCTTAGGTGGTGTGCTAGTGTGTGACCTCTCTACTTTTCCTGTGCTTCTGAGTAGAAAATCTCAGGCAGTATCCTCACAGAACAGAAAAGACTGAAAATCTAATGTGGCTTAAATTTCAATCGTATTCGCCTTGTTTGTCTTTGGAAAAGTAATGTAATAGAGCTGTGTTTCTTATTTACTGTCCCAATGAGTAGTCTAGAATAGCTGCTTCAATTTCAGGAATATTTTTTATTTTTGTATTTAGCAAAAGAACCTTGGGCTTGTTCTTTTTAATATTTTGTCCCAGTTGGTAAGATGGTTGAGCAAACAGGTCCATTCAACCCATTTTGGTCTTGCCTAGGGATAACAGATTTGCTTTAGAATTAGGTTCTGGTGATGACCTAAAAGGTACAACACATTGAATTCTCTTGACTAGTTAAGCTTTTCAGAGCTGAGGAGCAAAAAAGCATATTATTATTAACATCAGAGGACTGGATAGTCACAGGAATGTAATCATGCTATTTATGTGTAGAGGTGCATCTTCAAACAGTAAGGATGCAGGTGACAAAAGCTAGTTAAATAAAAATGCAGGATATGCAGCTCAGCAGGTCTCCATTTTACAACTAATAATGGACTTTTACCAGGATCCCAGTGATCCCCCCCAGAAGTGGGGCTGTATTTCCCCTAGACATATTTGGAAATAAAAGTATTACGTTGTATCCAATTAAATCAGGCTGACAGATCCTCTCTTAATTAAGCCTTAGTATTTAAGGTCTCACTAAATTACAAATTTTATAGACGCTATCCATCACCACTGAATTTTGGCCCACTGCAGGTTGGGTTGGCCTGTCTGGCATGGGGCTAAAATCCTGTTAGAGGAAGAATGAATTCAGCATGGAAATGAAATGCTGCAAAGACAGAAGCTGGAAATTAGTTAGGCTGCCTTTCAGAGGATGTATAAAGAAACAACTTCAGTCGTATTGATGTAGTTTAAACTCAGAGGTGATTGTGGTGTGGCCACCCCTGTCACTATGCTAAAGCCAGCTGCTGTCCTGTGCCATAAGGGGACACCCATTCTGGGAGCTGCACTACTGCCATCTTCACATGGCTGATCAGGATCCATAAGATGCCTATCATCAGAAACATCAAAACTGGCTTCATCGGTCTTGCCCAGCCTTATTTCCTTCCACAGCCAGGGGTGTTGGGTGCTCAGTGGTCCTTGCAGCAGCACAGAGGCTTGCAGAGCCCTGTACCAGAGGCGCGGTGAAACACTTACAGTCCTGTGACTTGGAAGCTACAGATAAGTTGCACAGTCATGCTTTATCTGGAAAGGGCATCACCTATATCCTTTTGCAAGATGTTACAGTTAAATGACCTGATTCTCTGTCTCAACCCTCCATTGCAACTGTAGGTTTGGGGCAGTATTGTAGGCAAACAATGAGTTTTGTATGATTTGGACCTCAGTTTTGGGTCCCAACTTCCAAATCTGGTGAAGAGCAGACTTCAAGTTAGTAGGTCAGAGGTATCAAAATTTTCTGCCCTGTTTGTAAGCAGACAAGATTTGATGTAGTTATTTTAAATAGTGTAAATCAGTGTAGAGTAGTTAAAGGAGCATGGATCCTGTAAAAGCTTTTCATTTGGGACTGGACTTTGAAAAAGTAGGAAAGGAACATCTGGATTCCTCCAGCCTGCTGTGGATCTTTTGGAATTGGAAAATTCCAGGTTCAGAATCTCTCACTTCTTCCACATGGGCACGTCCTGCTCCCACTTTCCTGACTGACCTGACTTTCGACGTGACGCATGGCACTTCCTCTCTTGCACAGAGGGTTTTTTCCCCAGTCAGGGACCTACAGGTCAAAGGAAAGAGAAGCACAGTGTTCCAAGCATAGGGAATAAAATACTGCTGCTACTTACGTGTTTCTAGAGTTTGTGATACCAATCCACAGACCAACTTCACTCAAAAACTTGCATTTTATTTAACGTTTATTTAAATAGTGAAACTCTTTGATTGTTAAATTAGCATTAAAGCAGGCTGGAAACTGGTTTACAGTCTCTGGAAAGCAGCCATACATCATCAATGTCATAAATTATGTCCTTTTTTACCAAGATATTGGCTGCCAGCTGAAAGGTTAGAAATAACTTACTTTATTTTCAAATGCAATTTGCAGTTTATCTACAGAGAGAAATGAACAAAATGGATGCAGCTGTTTTTAGATTAACCCCACAGAGTTGTCAGGCGTGGAGTTCCCAGGGAAGTGCAGTGTGTTCAATGTTATCCCTACAGAAGAGGAAAGCCTGCCTCTTTGTGGCATCTGAGAGTTAAGGGGTGGAGGGACATGTGCCTGTGTTGGCAGAGAGCCCAGGCTGTCATAATGACAAACCCCCAGAAGAAAGCAATGGAATAACTCTCAGGATATTAATTCAACTGAAGGGTGACGTGTTTAGGTGATGCAAACACAGTTTCATGATGTAAGAAAAGGGGGGCATGGGGGCATGGTTTTTAAAGACTTCAAGTGCTAATTAACAACATCAAATTCCATTTCCCTGGTTAAGGTGTACTATCTCATTTAAATCTTTGAGGAAATTTCATCTTTTGAAGAAAAAACACTTTCTGTTTTGGAAACTTTTGTGCCTCATGAAAGTGCCAAAGATGTGAATATCTGAGGAAGTCCCATGAATTGGAAAGGTTATTTGACACTTTTTCAATATATTTTGTGTTTGGCTTTTTTCAGTGCAGTTTGTACATTTCTGCGAGTCAGTTTGTCAGGGAAGACTGTAACCCAAGAGAGTAAATCTTGAATTAATAGATCCAGTGGTTTAGTATTCATGTCAGGTTACCTAAAGTTATTGTAAAATGATACATAAAATGATTTTTAAAAACAGTGAGCCCCCCTAGGTTGTTTAATTTTCAAATCCATCACTCAAGCTGAGATGGTTTACAGTGCATGTGACATAGTAGAAGAAGGATTACTGTACGTGTGAAGCATGAGGACAAAGATTACTGAGGAAACACTACAGTCAGATGTAGCTGGGAATCATTGTTTTGTGCATAGGAGATTTTATTTATTTACAATATAACTTCCTTTGATTTGACAGTCAGACTGGATCCTACACCCAGCACGCAAGTTCAGGCTGAAATAGGATCTGTGAGGCATAGATGCATGTTATGGTTTTGTTTAGTGATCACACAGCTGCATCATTAGTGGCATTTTATGTGTAGAACTGCAGCAGGTTTACTTTGTAAAAGAGTTTCCCCTGGTATGTGCCTTTTTAATGTTCAAAGAAAAGTCATGCAATATCTGCTATCTTGATGTTTTGTGACCTGGGAATGAAGCTTATGGTATAAGAACAGCAAGCAGAAACTGGAGTTTTGCAGTGAGAATGTGCAGGTCAAGTCCAGTTGCATGAATTATTGTTGAATTTTTTTGATAAGGTTACTTACTGCTGCAGATTTTAAAATGGAAAATACAAAACCATACAGTCACAAAAAATTCCCTTCACATTAGTGGCGTATTCCTTGTGCTCAGGAAATCAATGCTGGTGATGTAATGGGAGTTTCTACATCATAGTGGTATGTCATTCAGATGAAGAGAGCATCGTGGGAGCTGGTGAGATTGATGTCCTCTCTAAGAATAGCACTGATTATAGAACAGATTTTCCCATATACAGAGCCATTTTTAATTCACTGCCTACTGCAGCTGCCAGCCTGCGGAGATAATTCCTTCTAGCAGAATAGCTCTAGATTATTATAGGGAAATCAAATTTGCATAAAAGCATTTTATCTCTCCCCTTTTTTTCACGTCAAAGTTACCAAACATTCACTGCCAGTTACTTCTTTGCATGTAGGAAGAACTTGGTTAGAATTAATCTGAAGTAAATTTTGTTAAGATCTTTCTGACTCTGTTGTTTTATGTATTTTAGAATGAATACTAAGCAGCTACAAAGAAATATTGTAAGGGAACAAGCAAGATTTTAAAATAGAAAACTGAAAATGAAGAGCTGTTTTTACACACCTTGAGGAGCCCAAGTGGCCCCATACGCATCTACTTATTTATGTGATCCCTGTGACCTCGGCAGGTCTTGTAGGATGGGTCCACGTGGTTTGAAAGTGTAATGTAGCCAGCCAGTGTTTAGAGAGCTGTGCAAATCTGAGTGGGTATTGTGATTTACTGGTGAGGAAACTGAGGCACAGATAAGTTAATTAACTTGCCTAGGATTACACACCGAGACCAGAGTAGATGTACAGTCTCCTGAAATGAATGTGGTTGCCCATGTGGTTGGACTTCCCCACATTATGTTCTTTAGCACTAATTCAAACAGATTTTTGAGGTTCAACAGCAAGAGCAATTTTGCTGGATTTTTGGTTGATATTTTTAATATATATACTTAAACATAGCTATGTGCAATACTGGGTATCTTAGCATCTGTATATAAGCTGTTTTTTAAAGGTCCAGGAAAATGTGGTAGTGAGGCCTTAGGGTAGAGAATGAGATTTTCTTCCAGTTTTGAAATCTAGGTTTGAACTTTTGCTTGATTTGTCTTTGATACAGCCTTGTTCCCAGGTCAATGGGCTACCACTTGAAAGTATTAACGTCATGTCTCTCCTCTGTTAAGACCTCTAGAATGACGTGTAGAATTCTAAAAGTGTACTGTACAAGCTAGATATTTGGAAAAATCATCAAGGCATCATTCAGTTGCCTGAACTGAGATAGCTAAAGCCTCCACTTGCTAGCCCAGAAAGGTGCAGGCATTCCAAATATAGCATGTTGGATCCAGGTTTCTGGAGGTGCTCTCAGCTAGATGCCTTTGCATGGGCGACTGAGCTGAGGTGCCAGATTTACTGCAGAGCTAAAAAAGCAAGCTAAGCAGCAAGAATGGGGCCTGACACACTGACCATGAAAGCAAGATGGTGGCTCATACCTGGGTGAAAGCAGTCAGAAGACCATTCAGTGGATTAGCCTAGTTTCAGATTCAGAATTTGCTGCTATATTCCTTTGAAAACTCTTTGAAGAGGAATGGTAGGTATGAGAAGGCAGTTAGACCCCCACCACAACTGTGAATTTCTTGGTATGACAAATCTGAGAGGCTGCATGGGAATTGATTTCTTTGTTTTGCATTGCTGAGTCTGATCCTAAGGTGGAGTGTAGGCATCTGGAACTTAAGCTGACCTGTCCCAGTGGGGCCTCCTATAGTTAAAAGCAGACAGAGTGCTGAACACTCCAGGAGGGTCCACTGTGGTCTTCTAGCACATGCTCCGTAGGAGGTCTCAGTGGTTTTGGTTGGAGGGGCCACGACTGAAATGAGTATTTATGTTGCTCGTTATGAGATCATGAAATATTATACACAAACAATTAATTGATGACCTTGATGTCTCTTCTGGCTTCATTGATTTCAGTAGATGGGGCTTGTAGGGGTCTTGGCCACTCTCTGCATTATCAGCAGTCAAAATTATGGATTCCCTTAACAGCATGCAGAGTTATACTTTTCCCAGGAACTGAGATAGCCTGCTTAAGTGCTGTGCTCCCTCTGCTATCAGGTGCTAACGCAGAGTTTATGGTTGTAACAGGCAAAATGACTTTGGAGGATTGTGCTGTAACCTGATAGCTTTTCCGCTACCCTCAGTGTTATAACATGATTTGGTCTTGCCTGTGGATGGAAGTAAATCATATTTTACCCTCACTGCTAAATTGTGTTATGGCCCTGACCTTTATAGGTGAGACAAAACTGCATTATAATGTGGTTATAGGACTGCTGTGTTATACAGGGGAAACATGGTTATCTGAGGGTCTCATGGGAGTGTCCTAAACCAGAAGACAATTAGGAGTTTGGATAACCAGGAATTTCAGTCTCACAGATGCATTGAGCTAAATCAAAGCTTCATTGTTGAAGCTGGGGGACAAATGTGAACCTAGTAAATATGCATTAAAATGTAACATAATATTCAATGTGATGGAATGGTGTGGAGCAGGCCCTCAGCTCAGCTGCTGTGAGTTGTCATGGCACTGTAGTCAATCTGTGACAACTAACACCATCTGGGATCTTCCTGTCTTCCCAGACTGGCCCTCCACTATGTTTTTTTTCCTAGTATGATTCTTTCTAAAAATAAAAAAAAAAAATGGAAAAGTCAAGCCAACAGGCAGAATAAAGTCCTGTTAGACAGAAGAGTGGAGGTAAAAAAATCATGCTCACAACTGCCTGTCTGGGTATGTGGTTGTAGGTGAAATGCTGATTGTGTATGCTGAGGTTTCAAGCAATGCAGTAGAGAACCCCATTGAGAAGAAGAATATTCTTCTCAATATAAGAAAATACATACCACAGCAGATTCCCTAAAGCTCATAGCTGATACATGGTCCTTCCTTCAGAATGACCTGTTCTGTTGACTCTGTGTGAAAGGCTGGTCGCAGGTGCCTTGCAGAGACCACAGTGGCTGTACTTGCTGCCTCTGTGTAGGAGCAGACGCTGATCTGGCAGCCTTAGTGACCCCCTGTCACAACAATCAGTTGGTGGAAGCCAGTGTGGGACCTGGACTAGGAACACCCTTTTGATCCCACTTTTCTGATTTTCTCCCAAGAATCTGAGTGAAACTGTCAAACCTAGGTGTGCACCTCCAACCCTGCTAATTCACAGCGAGAGATTAGTTTACCTCGAGTATTGGTTGCACCTTTTATCTAAGGGTGAGCCTTCACTTCATATGATACAGAGCTCTGTGAAGTACTCTGCAGGATGTTGTGATGATTGCTTTCCTAATGTATTCAAGTTGCTAAATGAAGTCTAAAATTAATTGGAATTCTCACAGCATCTTCAGGGATAAGAGTTTAACAGTGTGCAGACCTTAAACTGTTTGCACAGTTGTGCTTTACAAAAAGGATGTGTAATGTTAGCAAATACCTTCGTGTTCCCTTTTACAGACAGCTTCTGCTTTCCTGCAGCAGAAGCCTGACAATGGGGACTGCCATCCTTTGGTCTTACAAATTGTACTTCACTGGATCTTTATAAATGTGTATGTGTGTGTGTGTGTGTATATAGAGTTTTTTTTTTTTTTTTTGTGTGTGTGTGCACATAGAGTGCTATATAGTACAGTTGCATTTCAGATTTTAGTTTAAGAAGTAATTCCTTATGCCAAAGAATTCTCAGGCTGAACCCGCAGCACCGTGACCATTTCCAGCTCTGATGGGTTTCCCATTCACTGAAGCTGAGTGTACAAGTGGATGAAAAGGTGATTTCATAGGCCCACAAGGAAAGTGTATTTCATTTTTAGTGTATGCTAAGGATTGGGCATCGGTATTCAGTTCTGGCTTTCTCCTTCATAATAAAGAAGGATGGAGGCATTTTGCTAACACTGAAGTTTACTTTCTGCAGAACCTTGGTAGTGTATGAGATGATGGAGCATCAGATTCTTGGGCAGTATTTTTTGTTGATGTGAATGAGACTACCCTGAGTTTACAGAGGATCTAGCTGTGTAAATCCTTCAAACTTACAATTTGCTACATCAAGTGATTTCTACTGCTTCATCTCATAAGTCATAAGAAATACTGCTAGGATTTTTTTTCTTGTAACATTTGAAGCCCTGAATACAAACTCATCTTTCACTCTGACACTGTACCAGGCAGGTCACCATGTGATTGAAATGTAAAATAATATCATGTAATCAAAATAAATTTCTTGTGAGCCAGTCAGCTGCCCACCTCCCATCATGTGGGCTAACATAATAGAGCCTGCAGTCCTATGACTGTAATTTTGATAAGATTCCAGCAGACATCAACATTTATTATGTCAGTTGTTAAAAGAAAAAATGCTGTAAGGAAGCATAATTATGGACTGTCTTTCTTCAGACCATATTAGCTTGAATATGATCATTGTCTGTAAATAAGAAATAGGTTTTGATGGATTTTATGAAGAAAAGACTGAATTTCTTTTGGGCTTTTACTATCTTGTGTACATGACAGTCTTGACAACTGTGTACCGATCGTTATGTTCTTATAACAATCAGGTAAGAGACTGATCAATTGAAGACATAGTAAATTAAAGGTTTAATAATGTTGCTTGTCAAGGTATTACTAAGTAAATAAGATCTGGCTTGTAATTTATCTGGTATATTTATATTAAGTGGGAATTACACTTAGAGATTTGTATAATTGACTTGCTTTGCAGCTTTTTAAAAAATAGATTAAGTTTTAAATTGTGTGTTATTTGCTGTAAATAACAATGATTAGTTTGGTTCAGGCGTAGGATGAGGGAACCAACAAAGTGGAACATGAACCCTGTCAGATGAGCAGCACCATCATCTTTTACAGTTTACATTGGCAGTTAAATTAAGGGTTTTTCTTTTCCCCATAGAGAGTCCTTCTTCTCTGGGTTTGCAGAAGAGTTGGTGTGTTCTTAGTGATGTACATTTAAGCTTGGCATTATCAGCAGTTTCCTGAAGCAGCTGTACAACACACAATGTTCTTCTGCATAAGCATTTTGCAGGGAAGGTTACAGAAGCATCCAGAGCCACTCATGGGGAAGCTAACCTTAGGCTAAAGTAAAAGAAGGGCAGAAGTGTTTTTTTATTGATGATGCACTAATCCACTGGGTTTAAAGTATGCCTTCTGGTTGACTACTTGCTTTATTTGAAGCCCAAAACATGAAACTCACTGACCAAACATAATGGTAGTCTAGCAATAAGAAAAGCAAATAAAATACATGGAGTTTTTATCCTTCAGCACTTCTGTTATCCTTGTTGGAGTTACAGCTAAGGATCTTTACACAATCCAAACAGGTGCTGCTGTTGGAAGAAATTAGAACAGAGGATGGGGTTTGGGTAATTTTTTTTTTTTTTTTTGGAGAGAAGTCAACCTCTGTTGCAGGTGTAAGTTTTGAAAAATATAAACAAGAAGCAGACTCTGTGTAACTGTAGCATCAATTAAGTTGGTTTAATAGCATTTCAACTTGTTGTTAATAAAGCAAACATTTACTAATCTTATCTCTTGTAAGCAGGAAGGAAGTTACAGTGCACAGTAATGCACACTGCTGTCAGGAAAAGTGGTTTATAATATCATATGATATAATTTGCAGTGAAGCAAAACCAGCAAATTGCTATGTGGGAGCACTCTTTATCCTCTTGATTTAACTTCTTTCCCTCCATTCCCCCTTGCTAGCTCTATTGTTGGTTGTTGTTAATTTCCCTAGTTTTCTGCATCCTTGGCATTTCCTTCTGTAATCTGCTTGGATATCAACAGCCTGGATGTTCCAAGATCATACCACTGGAAAACTGATAAGATGGAGGATAAATGGTGTGAACTCTCCTTCCCTTGGGTTTTTTTCTTTGCCTTCTCCCTGGATTGAGCTACTTTGAGGAGCAATCAGCATTAATGTTTAATTGTACTCCAAGGAATGCTCTGGTATCATCAAGACTGACAAATGATGGTCTGAGGAATGAGGGCACTTGCTGAAAAATTTAATTTGTCTGTCAGTTTTAAAAAGTTGAATATTACTGATTGATTTTCTTGTCTCACTTGTCTTCCTCCTTTGCCCTTGAATCTTCTTGTACCAATCTCAGTATTGCCCAATGAGATGAAGGCTCTTTGCTTCTAAGAGAAACCTAATTCCTGACTAAATGGAGATTCTTAACATGGTGATTAGGTCCCTAAACAAGCAAACTTGCTGGAGCTGCTATATGCTTAGCAATTCACAAGTCAGCCCGCTAACATTTAAATATACCTAACTTTGAAATTCTGTTAAAAATTAATAGCCAGGGGAGTGCGGGAGGAGTTTGGAGTGCTGGATCACAATTGCTGCAGTTTCCCGCTGCTGTTGTGTCAAAGAGAATGAATTGCTGATTAATTCTATAGTTTTGCATGCAATAGTGATTTCTGAAAACATTCCCCACCTCCTTTGTCTGGAAACGATCCTATAGTCTGCTGACATTTGAAAGAATATACAGCTTATCTGTTGTGTAGTCCACTGAAAAATAATTTACTATTCACATGTTAAATATAGGGGCAGTTGGTCTTTTTATACTACTGCAGTAATTCTGTGAGGAAAATTTCAATGATGAAAATGAAAAAAAAAGTTAAAATAGTAATAATTTACTGCTTTAGTCTGCAGGGCAGCTGTTTTCTGCCTCTATCTGTATTCTAATAAGTCTTTTAAATGAAGAGATTTATGAGATTATTTTAATTTTGATGTCTTTTTAATGCTTCATGCATTTTAAATACAACCTTTTAATAGTTTTTGAGATTGAAGAATTTAATTTTATTTTATACTGCAGAAATAAATGTATTCTCAGGAGACCACACCATTATTACTGCTTTTTAAACATTTTTTTTAAAACCCAACATGTCTGGCATATACTACTATAGTATCAACTAGCAGTGCTACACTTAGCATCAAATGCAAAGCAGCACTGGAATCTGAGGGACACTGGCTAGTGAGGATACTTTAAACAAAACCCACCAAAATTCCATATGCTGTAGGCAGTAACCCGTTTGTAGAGTTGCACAGGATGCTCATGCTGAAAAGGGAGGACTCTGAATTCTCTGAAAGCAGCAAAATGGGTGTGGTTGTGCTGTGTTAGGTACCTGCACACCCTGCTGTGTGCCGCTGCTGCTGCAGGGTGTCAAGGGCAAGCCCCAGAGTGGCTGCATGGCTCTGTGGTGGAACAGCCCCAGCCACCTCCCTGGTGTCATCTCTCACCTGTACAGGAGTCTGATTCTTCCTTAGCTCATACAGAAGTCCTCTCTACAAAATCTTGGTGCCTTATACTTTTGCTTTGGTTGCAAGCTGTTACAGCAGGCATATTTTGCATAAGAGCAGAATAAAATGCATTAAAAGCTTTAAAGAAGTAGAAGGGAGTGGCAGACTCTTGCCTTATTTTAGCCATCCGAAAATGAAGGATTAAGCTAGTCACAAATCTTTTCAGAGCGTAGGTAGTTGGCCTTGCTTGGAAGGGCATGGTGCATGTTTTAATGTGGCTGGGAAATGTAAAGCAGCTGAAGACCGGCAGTGAGGATAGTGGTGGGTAGCGCAGGGGCTGGCAGGGCACAAACAGCGCAGTCAGAGGCAGGTCTGTGCTGCTGCCTACATTGTCCTGCCTCTGCAGACTTCAAAGCAGCAGCAGGAGTGGCTCTGCAGCTGGCACCTCTTCCCTTAGCCCTCAGTATTATCGTGGTTGGCATGTCTAATTACTGTATATGAAAATCTATCTTTGTACCAGTGTTTGAGAGAGCCTGTGCTCTTCAGGCTCCATCAGTTCTGTTTGCTGCAGAGCACTTAGCTCCATCCTGGTGCCATGCTTAGCTAATCTCTGTGTGGGTACCTGGGGAATGTGCGAATGCAGCACTTGGAGCCACTGTTGCTGTAGTGACTCACATGAATGCTCTTCTGTCAGGCATAAGAACTGTCCTTGTCCTCCAGAAATACTTTGGCTGAGATTTGCCTAGGTCCAAGCTGTTGGGCACATGAGAGGTCAGGAAAGAACCCTAAGTATTTTGTAAGAACATCTTCCAAATCATATTTTCTACCTTACCTTTCAGAAGGAGATTGGATGGGAACTTAGGAGTTCCATTGGGATTTCATAATTAAAGCAATTTCATTAAGCTCAGGAAACATTTTATCTCTAGCTGTTGAAAACTCACAGAGGAAGGGAGGCAAGACCGTATTTTTTCTTCCAAAGGGCCTACACATCTGACCATTGTTGAAAATAATATGAGATAGAAACTTGGCCTGAAGTGATAGGCTGGTTTCCCGTGCCATTCTTTTATGTTGTCTTGTCACTGTAAGATGGTTTAGGTTGGTAAGTCCATAGTGTTCAACCTTACAAGAATAAAGATCAGCAGTGGGAACTCATACTCGAACAAGTAAAATCTGAGAGAAAATTGTCTTTGCTCTGTGGCCACATTACAGAAATGGAAATTTCTCCATGACTCACTGCTCATGGCACCTGGATATCCTGCTTCACATGCATCTGTGACAGCAGGTACCTGGATCAATCAGTGACAGCAAATACACAAATCATTGTTTTTATCATGAAATACACCTGCTAAGTAACTCAGTCAATTGAATGTCCCTGGTTTGGTACTAATTCCTCTGTTGTGGAATTTCAGGCTTCTGAGATTTTTAGAGGGTTAAAACATAAGGCTTGGAAAAAGTAATCTGGTAATTATCAGAGAAGGAATAAAATAGGAAGTGAGTAAAAGGAGGCAAGAGCCAGTATCTATCTTTCCAGCTGGTTCTCCATATTTTGAGCATTTTTGCCTTGATCTGCCTTGTGTTAGTCAGGCTAAAGCAATAATCTCATCTGTGCATGCATGTGAGATTTCAACTACCACACTTTAGGTTTGTAATTAAGAAATTAATTAAAATACTATACAGTTTACTGCACAGTCTATCAAGAGAAGGGCTGTTTACAAGATTTTCCACATGTGTGCTATAAATTCAGTGCTACAGATATACAGAATCATATTCACACTGACATTAAAAGTTATCCTCCTCCTGCAGAGGAGTATTATGAAAAATTATTGTGAAGGATTGGTAATAAACTAATTTTCTCAGCAGAAACCAAACCAGTTAGAATGAACATTTTAACACTGAAAGACTAAATGTGGAATCTGAGGTGAGAGGAAGAAAGAAGTGTAAAAACCCAAACCAACAAACACCCCCTAAACTTCTGAATTTGCCTGCAGTTTACTGAGGTTACTGATGAACTGCTGTTAACATTCTGTTGATGCCCCTTCAATTGCAGTATGTTAAAATTTAAAAGTACAAGTCTGAAAGTTGTATTCAGTTTTGTACCATTACTGGACTCAGTGATACCATTGCCAGTTACATATTGTAACACCCACAATTTCATTGTCTACCAAATTGAGTTTAAGTTAGCTGAAAACACTGAAAAAGACACATTTTTGCAGTTTCCGGGCTGAGACTTGTTTCACTTTGATTAAAATTATTTCCCCCTTTTCTGTGTTACCAGGCAAAATAATGGAGAAATACTTGAGATAATGCTGCTAATTAAAGTAGTGTCTCATAATGTTTAAGGTAACTTTTTAGAAAATGTGCATAAAAATATTGGCATAAAACTTCACTTTGCATGTTTCCAGTGATGAAGATAAGAAGGCAAAATGAAGATTTGTAGGTTAGTACTGAGTGGTATTAGTGAAACTTTGTCTCAGTTGCCCCATTAAAACTGTCAGGTGTATTGCCAGAAATCATGCTGCAAAGGCCAGAGAAAAAGCAAAATAAGGTAGTACCAGAAAAAATATTTAAATTAAAAATCCAGAAATTGTGACAAAAAATATCAAATATTACCCTCTTGTATCTTGTTATCAACAGGAATTGAATTAAATTTTGCAGTATAGTGAATTATTGATCTCTTTTTCAAGGAAGCTTCATCACAGTGTTGAAGGGTTTGTAGATTTCTCAAGAAATGCTAAACATGTGAATTGGGATAACCCCCTCAAATACCAGGGGGCTCTTACCTTCCCACTGCATCTCAGTAGCAACGCAGTTGAATGATGCAGCTCCAGGAGACTGCACTGGAGGAAGCTGGTAGATTGTTACAGGAAGGGCATGGGTGTTAAACTGAAGTCTGCCACCTGTGTGCAGGTCAATTAATGCCTGGAATTGCTTCTCTTTGTGAGTTACAGCAGTGTGCCACGGGGCAGACTGTTCCCTTCTGAGTGAAACCGCGTGGCAACCAAACACCATCTCTGACCCTCTGAAAATTGCCCCCTGGACTGGAAGTTGTGCTGCTGTCAATACTGTTGCTTAAAATGTCCTAAAACAGGCAAATTATAACACCCGAGAGGGGGATTCTGTATGTGGCAGTGTAGATAAACTAGTCTGTTTTTGTTGAAGTGACACTGATGTATAAGAGGGGAATTGAGAGCTCCTTCTATTTGGGCATTCAGTGGATACCAGGGCACAGCCAGATGCCAGAATTGGTTTTATTTGAGCATTCTTTATTTTTGCTTAAATATTGAGCTTTTGCTCTTCCAGAGCCTATATACTTGCTATTAGAGTTCTGTGTACCACCATGATATCTGTCAATATTAAGACATACATAGAAAAGAAACAGCAAAATGCAGTCTCAGATGTATTAGCATAGACTGCATAGAAAGTTGAGGGAAAACAGGGATCATCCCATTTTTGGGTCCAGAGCTATTGCTTCTTCTCTCACAGGAGCAAGCATAGAAATGCAATAGGGACAAAATCTTGCTTCTTTCCCTCAAATTCTAGGAAATACAAACTGGCTGAAGTATCTTCATTCTTCCTTGGAACCTCTGGGGGGGTAAGGAAGGAAGGCCATTATGACACAATGGCTGACACTGCTGCTGATGCATGGTTCTTACTGGATCAATGCCTTGATTGCTGAAGACTGATTATAATTTATTGTTAAATTAATGTATGAAATGTGTAATGCAGGAAGTGGTAGAGTGTTTTGTGTTTTCTGCAATTTGCAAAGCTCTAACTGACTTAGTACCTGCCTGCTTCAAGAAATTGCCTTTCCTCCTTTCTCTGGCTTTCAGTTTGTATTGCTTGAGTGTTTGACTTGCTGTGAGGGGAGGAAGGGTTCAAATGAAAAAGGGATCTCTTCAAGAGTCTCTTTATTTTTGAATATTTTTGCCAGGGCTCTTCCTGATTTAGATGGTTACTCATTAAGTGGCAAAAGAGAGAGAAGTTGTCAGGATACATTTTATTATGTATCTCCTTGCCGTGAATGCGATTCAAAAGCTCCCCTTTGGGTTTGATGAACGTATTTTTGGAGCTTTTTAAGGCCAAAATACTCCCAAGCAAATCAAATCCCGTCATAGATAATGAAATATAGATGAACACATTGAACATCAGAAACTTGATAGCTATTTGTGAAACAGTTGAGGGCCTTTGTTAAGTACTGCACTCTCCACTACATTATAAGATGTATTTATTTTGTGTGCATTTAATGATGCAGTAAAGCTGATGCCTGAAATGCTGAAGTACAATGAGGAATTGCTAGTGTTCTGCAAGCAAGGTAAATGCACTATGTATGATTGCTCCAGAGTACATGCAAGATATGGAAAATGAAATGAAATAAATAAAAAATGGCAGATGACTAGGTTCTGGGTATTGCTAGGTGAATTTATTAATTGCTAGTAGAGCACCAAACCATGAATTACTCAGTCATTGCCATTTTTTTCAGTTTCATGATTTTTCTCTTAAATACAGGTTTGTTAGGAAGGAATCAAATGTCACTGGGCAGTGAATTATACAGAAACAAATTTATGCTTGTGAATGCTGATTTTCCATAGTAAGTTATGAATTTAAAAGGATACTAGGAAGGTATTTTTCATCATTTCAGAATGACTTTTTTTTTTTGCTGTTGTCTGTGATAACCCCTCGTACTTTGGATAAGGAAAGCTGTCATATTCATTTCTTCTTTTTGCTTGATCATGTGTGAAAGAAAATAGTTATTGTTGGTTTTCATATAGTTCCTATATTTCAGTAAAACAACAGAATATTTTGCTTGCTGTATCATATTTATATAATTTATGTTAGAACTACATATGTACCAGATACGACTACCTTCTGGTCACCTTAAGCATGTACTGTTTTTGGGAAAGGCTTCCCTTGGAAACCTCAGTTGTACTTACTGGTCTTAAACACGGTCCTTGTGCTGTAATCATGGAGCTGGATAGATCATGTCTGACCTGTCAAAATCAGTTTCATGCTCTGATGGCCTTTGTAAAGTGGTGCTTGTGGATTCTTATTTTGTATTCTGTGTTTGATCGGTAAAACATACTTTATAATGGTTCAAAACATTAATAAAGAAGACCAAGAAACAGCTTGTAGCTCCAAGAACTCAAGTGGATGTGAAAGTACTTCCAGTGCCTTTGGTTTCATGTGAAAGGTCGTTTTTACTTTACAATCTTGAGAGTAAAATAAAGCTGAGTCTAAAATAAATTTTCTGTATTAGTCTTGGCAGCTTTTTCAAACAATAAATGGATAAGTGGGTCTCCTTGGGGCTAAGCATAGTAAAACTGGGAACTAGGTACACCTTCAAATTTTTATGTTAATGTTTATTTTTTAGAACTGTGTGCTGAAAACAGTGTTGTAGGTCTTGGTGTGCTGCTGTATTTTTTTCTAATACATTTTTCATTTAAGCATGATATTGTGTTGGTTGCTTAATATGCAGTGTCATAAAATGCAAGCTTTTCCTTTGATTTCGTTTTTCATGCTGTGATGAGGAAGTTAAAATGTAAAGCAGTTTTAAATATAAAGAAAGTAATTTCTACTTTTTGTTTCTGTATTTAGTTTCAGGCATGATCACATGTTTCAAATATTGCTGTTTATGCTACCCAGGTGTTTGTAGACATCTTAACACAATAGTGCCTGCTTTAAGTCTTGTCTGGCTGAACTATATCACAGAATCGGAGAATCACTAGGTTGGAAGAGACCTCTAAGATCACCAAGTCCAACCTATGCCCTAACACCTCAACTAGACTATAGCTAGCACCAGGTGCCATGTCCAGTCTTTTTTTAAACACATCCAGAGATGGTGATTCTACCACCTCCCTGGGAAGACAATTCCAGTACTTTATTATTCTTTTGGTGAAAATTTTTTTCCCAATATCCAACCTATACCTTCGCTGATGTAGCTTGAGACTGTGTCCTCTTGTTCTGTCAGTTGCTGCCTGGTGAAAGAGACTGACCCCCACCTGTCTACAGCCTGCCTTCAGGAAGTTGTAGAGAGCAATAAGGTCACCTCTGAGCCTCCTCTTCTCCAGGCTGAACAACCCCAGTTCCTTCAAACATTACTCATATAGCTTGTGTTCCAAGCCCCTCACCAGCCTTGTTGCCCTTATGCAACCAACTCTTGATTTTTTTCCTTTGTGTGTCATACTGTAATGCCAAAATAAGGGTATAATGTGGTCTTTCCTGCACCATTCCGTCAGTGCCTGCCCTGCCATCAGTCTGTTCTCCTCTTGTAGCAAAAAGTGTGTTGCTAGTCCTGGCCTCCTTCGTCCAGGCTGTACCTGGGCAGCCACAGGGAGCCCCACCAAAGTGATGAGCTGTGAGTAGTTGCCAAGAAGCCCAGCATGTCTCTGGAAACAGAAAAATACTAAAGGCCAGATTTGTAAAGGTGTGAGTAAGGCACCTACGAACACTTCTGGCCACCTCACAGGAGTTGAGAGAAAGGATCCTGAGATACCTAAATAGATAGTATCCGTCCGTAAGTGTCTGTCTCCAGATCTTCCACGTCCCAAATCAGATCTAGATATGTGACAGAGCCAGACTGAACCTCTTCCCAGTTTCTGCATGAAACTGAAAAATTGTTGGATTCACTAGCGTGTTGTTATAAATTTGTGTATTTAAATGGATGAATAACGTAGCCTGATTTGGGGATTCCATTTGTGTGGGAAATGCGAACAGCTTCCAGATGAGCAGGACTGAACTTCAGGAAGTATGATTAGCAACTTAGTTATAGGGACACACAAAACATCAGATGGGTCCTTTTCGTTAGGGACATTGCAAATGCTTAACAAGGCTGTCTTTTTACCTAATCTCACTGTTTCCTTTCCTTGAATCTTTCTGAATGGACTGAATTGCAGTATTTCTTGCATTGCCAATGTGATAAAGCCAAGCTGTTTTCCAATAGCTGTATATGGCATTTCTCCAAGCTAATTTTGGGATGGAGAAATTCCTTTTTCAGCAGTCAGTTCTTTTCCATGATCAGCTGAAAATCTGATGAGAAAATGAGAGCTAGTAGGTGTGGAGGGCTGGCAGTAGCACCACACAGAAAAGCACAGGGGTAACATGCAGCTCTCGGAGAAGATGTGAATAAAATTTTACAGGAATGACGTAGAAACGTGCTTTTCAAGACTAGTTAAGTGCTCATAACTTCTTTCATGTAGCACTTTGGGCCGAAGTGTAATTTTTCATAAGCAAATTGCATCTGAAATGGCATGAGAACTGGACATTGCAGAGCAGTAATTCATGGCAGAAAGGTGCCAAGTGATCCCTTTCAGGAATGCCTTCATAGGTTATGGTGTCTGTGTTAGGAATAACCTGCTAGTCTCTCTGTTGGACACCACCTGAGTGTAGATGGACAGTTGATCTGTCCCTGCACTGAGGAAAACTGCTGTAGACAATCTACTGGATGTTTATTCTTGAGGGGTGTTTTGGTTTAAAGAGGGTGGATGTGTTCTGAAGACTTTGCTTTGTGAAGACTTGTCTTATAAAAAAATGTTCAACCAAGTCAGTTTTTAAAATCACTGCGTTAGTAATCCAGTGATTCTATGAGGAGCACTTCAGGAGTATTTCATATACCATCAGCCCTTGGCTTGAAATAACAATGAGGGTGAACTATTAAAAACTGTGTGCTCATGAAGACAGACATGGCTGCATTGTTACATAGAGAGATCATCTCAGTATTTGCTGTTGAATATATCTTTGCATTAATTCAGCTCATTTCTGAGACAACACACTGGAAGAAAACATAATTTGAATTAATTATTTGCACATATGGCATATGCCTGATGTCAGCTAATGCTGCATTAAGGATAGGCATGCTGGGCACACATTAAATAATAGAGTAAATATTTGTATTGTTTATGATAAACTAGTTCCTTATGCAGATCTTCTTTCTTTGTGTCTTAGTAAACATTCCCATTGGGCTTATTTACTGTGATTCATATAGTGCAATATGTTAAGTGTTATAAAAAGTGTGTATTTAAATCTAAATTCTGCTGCAAGACCTCACTCTGTTTTTAGAGGAATTGATGGCTTAGTAACACTTTAAAATAACATTGAAACCATTATGGCACCTTATTATTATGTGAAATGTCTTGTTGACATTAATCACAAAGGTTCATTTTGTGTCAGAAATACTTCTGTAGAAGTTCCATTGTGATCTAACTGTAATGAAATATACATTTATCTCAATGTTTTGAAATATTCATGTCCAGTAATCACTTGACATGAATTTTAGGAAAGAGTATTAGATGCCCTGAAGTTGTGCAGTAGTTGAAAAAAGAACCAAAAACTACAATCCCCAAACCAGCAACCTCCACTAAAAAAATAAAAAATGTTAAAATCAAGGACCTTTTGTAAGAAATTTAGGCATAAACCCTTGCCTTAATGCATAAAAAAAAAAATGAACAGAATCTCTGGTTTTAGAGGATTGGAGAAGGCAAGAGTAGAAGTCTGGAAAGTCTGCTAAATTTGGAGACAAATCTTGATTTGAGTTTGGTTTGCTTCTGTCAATGAGGTCTAATAACTTCTTAAGGAGGCCTAGGACCAGAATGGAGGGGCTGAAACCTTATGGGTTGGCATGTGTTTTTCACATTTTGTCTGCCCCAACTGCAAATGGTTGTTCCAAGGTGATATTTAGGTTGGCATTCCAGTGTTGACAAGGCTGATGCAATTGTCAGATGCATCCTTTAGCAGTTGTCCTATTGTGTCTGGTTTGTAGATGCTCGTGCAGGCTGATGTGCTGGGCTTGGGGAAAATGGCCAGGCTGATTAGCTGTCCTGTCTGAGAAAGGGCTGATTTGTTGTGATGAAGGGTTGCTCTATGCAGAGCAAACTCTAGCCCTTTGTCGAGGATTTCCGAAGCTACCAGACAGTCAGAAATCTGGTGAACGACCAAAATGGAAAGAAAGCAAGTTACTACTAAGGCAAATGTCCTTCCCTCACATTGTCCTGCCAGGGGTGCTGAATGGGGTTGATTGGTACGGATGGGGCACACTCTCTGAGCTGCCTGTCCAAGTGTTCTTCCTCAGCCGGGTGCCTATGGCAGGGTGTCAGTCTACCAGCATCTGTTATCTTTGTTGGCAATGGCTCTCAGGAAAATAAGCCCAAAAATCCAGGAGAGGCTTATCCCCTTTTGGGGAAACATGGTGTGGGAACTTCAGCTACAAGTTGAATTGGTGGTTTTGTACCTCTTGCTCTCCTGAAGATCATGATACTGTGTGTGGATATTGATGTGAGCTTGGGTATGATCACGCCTTCACTACTTCTCCTTAGTTTTGTATGCATATTTTTAAATGGGTAATATTTTACAATATGTTTATCAGAAAATGCTGCCTGAGAAAACGTGTAGATACTAAGACAAAATACCAAAAATGACAATTCCGAAACAAAACAGAAATAAATCCAGCAGTATCATTTACTTATTAAGAAAAGAATAAGCATTAAAATAGGAGCAGTGCTATGATAAACTTGACTGCAAACTCTTCAGTCCAACCTTGTAAATAAGATTTAGAAACAGTATAACAGTTTGGAGAATACATGATTGAACTGAGGTCCTAATGTATAGATGAATGCAGCCTTAGCTTCTCCATTATTGGGTCCCCCTTTTCCTGGGCTGACAGATACCCTTTAGTATGTTGACATCAATACCCTATAGTATACCCCTTTAGTATATTGACATCAATATCATCACACGTGCCTAAGATCTCCCACATTCTCAAAGAGCAGTACAGCCATTAGACTTCCTAATACAATCAAGAAAAGGTTCCTGATAACTAGTTTGCTTTTCACTTTACAGGCAGAATGGGGAGAGATGTAAGGAGAGGTTTGTGATGTTTACTACTAATTCAGATATGCTGCAGTGAGAAAGAATTCTGCATTTGAGAGACAATTATGGCCAAGGTGTTAACTGTTAATAATTCCACCTTCCCAAGAGATTTTGAGCTGTTCAAGATCCACAGCACACATTTGGCAAGGCAGACATAGTTCTAAATCACTTCTGCACTCTCTGAATTTTGGAAAAAGAGATCACTTTCGCAGTATGAAGCCATCTCCAGAGGACTGCATGTGGTGGCTTTTCTGAATTTGATACTTCTGAAGGAGGAGGAATAGGAAAAATATTCCCTGATACCTAATCATGAGAGTAGGGGGTTCTAGGTATGGGAGAGGACGGGTGTCCGTGGATGCCAGAGGCTAATCCAGTTTGAGGATAAGCGAAAAAGTCTTGATTTTTATGCTGTGTAAACAATCTCTTTGTTTCTATACTTGGTCTGTGGTGAAGTTGATTATTTTCCAGCTTTTTGAAATTTAGCCATGGCTGGTACAAGGCTGACAATTATATCGACTTCAGTAATTTATCCTTTATCAACAAAGTATTTTTTTTCTGTAGGTTTTGTTAAGAACCTTATTAGAAATCATCCATCAAGGAAGTTGGGAAATGTGACCTTAATTCTAAGAATGCATAAAAAAAATTGTGTTGGATATCCATGTAAAATGCTGATAGGCAGTTTTGCACAGGGAAACATTTAACGCAGAGCAGTCTGTGTGACTGACCTGGCAAGGCACTGATGTAGACAGCCTTTAGTTTCTGTTTTGCTTCATAGCCAGACAGGCACTTTGGCTTCTCATGCACATTTCCTTATTTTGCTCACCAGTCAGCCCACAGCCTCCAGAACAGGCACCTCATCAGTTTGTAAAAGAATCAGAGTTTGTTATTTAGGAGAAAAATGGGGATTAAAATAAAAAAAGATTGATTTTTTTTTCAGTGTCATTTGGGACTGACTTATAATAAGATCCTGGTGCATTAGACAGTCTTTGCTTCGATTCTTGGCAGCACTAGTTGGATTAAGAATGTCTAGCATGCAACTCAAATCCAGAGATTGTGTGCCTGGTATTAAATAGTGGCATAAAACTAGTAAAAAATAGGAAAGCTCTGTTTAATAACTGACTTGCTGCTTCTGTCAAAATGCAGGAATACATTTTGTTGATTGAAGTCTGGATGTGTTAACGCATTTTCAGTTGAGATGAAATGATTTTGTAAAATAATTATCCTAACACATCCGAAATACAGGCAATCAAATTGTATTAAAATATCACAAGTTAAGGCTCTTTTTAGTGTTACAAATTACCTATCCATGGAATATTGTTAGCTACTTCTTGAATTACAAGAAATTCCTTCTGTGTTATTCTTCATTGGCTAGCTTTGGTTGGGATGTACAGCTTCCCAGATGTACATTTATATCTACAATGGCCCATGATACAGTATATGCTGTTACTCATTTTTCATCTAGTTTTTCATTTTGGATTTATAAGATTTAGTACTTTTTCTCTATGATGCAATTCTGAGCTCTTTTCACGTGCACATCCTAAGTGTTGCACCTTGGCTCTTATAATGACTGGCAGCTAAGGGCAGCCGCAGGAGTGGTGGTGCACAGCAAACATGCTGATGTGCCAGTTTTGTGACTCATCTGGTGCCTGGTTTGGCCCCTAGGATGAATTTGAGAGATTGCAGGTTGTCTTCAATTCATTCCTGCTCTGTGGCCTCATCTGGATGCTTTCTGCCAACCCACATGCATGGAAGAGTGATGCACTAGGGCTGTTCCTGCTTTCCTCCCGAGATCCAGGTCAGGGGCTGCACCAGTCCTGCATCTTCAGGGGCAAGTTCTTGATGCACGGCAGGCCTCAGAACCAAGGCAGTGGGCTGGGAAATGTAATAACAGACTTTCCAGGGAGTGTGATGGTTCTTAAGACAACCAGGCGTGCCTGTATCAAAGCCAACCATTATGGAAAAACATTTGTAGCTATTTTTAAGAACTGAGAGCGAGTCAGTGAATATAACACAGTAAAAAAGCATAGAAGTAGGAGGTTGCACACTTCATTCCTGCAGAACAAATGTATGTTTGATGACCACAAAGCTGTTTGTGGGAAGCAGTCACAGGCAGGAGCACTTGTGGATGATTTCTGAATTTCGAAAGAAAAGGAGAAATGTAATTTTGTTGAAGTTTAGCAATTACTTACCGTAGTTAATTAATCATATAATTAAGTAAAATGAGACCATATTTCTTGAAATGTGTCAGATAATTATGATACATTTTGGTAATTATGTGTAATAAAATTAATTAAACATATAATTCAAAGAATCAGGAAAATTATTACTTGAAATGATTTATCCCATACGTAGGTCAGAAAAATCTGTTTTATTTTTCTTGTGCTCAGTCCGAACCTTATAATCTGATCTTTTCTGTTTTTGAAATCATGGCAGATTCCCAGTGTTAGTCCTTCGCCTTAATATTAGATCTTGGTCAGAATTTTTCTTGGGATTCTTTAAACCTTATAATAGTATTGTTCATCCAGTATAAAAAACCTTAGATCTCTCTTTTTAGATCATTACTCAGAAAATAGATGTGACTGTTACTTTGTGCTGTTTGTTGCACATACAGAGTGTTTGTAAAAGACGAGAAAGGAAAAGAAAATGAGGAAAACAAATATTACCCAAGTGTAAGCCAGTGTGCTTGGAGCTCAGAGGTGTTTTAATATGTTTTTTTTTTGGCATCTGCCTTAAGCATCAAGTTCACAAATACTCTTCCTTGGTATGGAGGTCTAAAATGACCTCCCTTTCAAGTCACAAAATTTTTTATAGTTAGTTCTCATTTCCATTACTGCCTGGACGAAATTCTGCTGCCATTGCAGATGAGATACTCTAAGAAGGGGGAGTGATATAAAAAACCCTATAAAATCATGCTTGTGATATTAATTTTCTCACCTCAGGCTTAATAATAATTTTATGGTCATTTTTGAGAAGTTTTTTAGCCATAATGTTTTATCTATCTTTACGGTCCCTTACGCTGTATTTAATCAGTGTAATTATGGAAGGATAATTAAATATAATGCTACTTAGTTCTTAAGATTTTAGCACTATTACTATTAATGTAACTAAAAAAAAGCCCCTTGTAAATCTTGATGTCTACACAAAGCAAAATATTTGATATGCCATTAAAAAGGAAATGGTGGTGCATTTTTGTTGGTATGGCAGCACACATCCTAATGCATTAGTTCATTGGTGGTTGAAGGGAATTTTTAGCAGCATGAAATCAACTGAAGTGAAAGATACTAATTTGTTTTAGGATCCTGGTATGTCTCAGATTTTTAAGAAGCAGCATAGGCCTCAATTTAGAAAACTACTTAGGCTTATGATTAAATTAACCTTTAGGGAGTGGAACTCTTGAGTGCCTGTGTTTATGTTACAGGTTTACATGCCCAAATGGACTGGCTTGGCTGTTTTCTGCATATCTTGGAGTATTTTTTGGAAAGGAAGCCATGGATCTAGTGCCAGTATAATCTGTGTTTAAATTGTAGTAAAAAAATCATATATGGGAGGAGAGGCTGGGGTAAATGGGTGTAAGGAAGCATATTTCAGTACTGCTTAAACCTGCTTATGCTACTACTGTGAACAGGATGCAGGATGAATATGTACATTCTGCTCTAAACCTGTTCCTTTGCCCATCAATTTCACATTCCTGACTTACCATGGGAAGAACTTCCAGATTGACAGGTTAGATACTGCACTTCTATGATAAACACCATAGCTCCTTCATTTGTTTTCAAATAGATGAAAGAGTTACGATATTTTCAAGTATGCTGTAAGTAACAGGAATATAGTCAGTTTGACATCAGTGTAAAAACATGTCATTATATGCATCCTAATCAGTGGACACTAATTGTCAAGCCTGTCAGAAGAGAGCCAAGACTAAATGTGCTCATCCTTTTTAGCTCAGAGCTAAAAGCTTTACCTCTTGGCAAGGCCAGGTAAAGACAATTTCCTTGATTTTGTCATGCAGCACCACTTGTCTCTACTTCTCCACAGTATCTGTCTGTTAGATACCTTTGCAGTCACTATCTTTGGCATTTCTCTGGGGAATTCTGGGACCAGCTTTTTCATGTAATGATGCTAGCTGCCGTCATGTCAAAAATGACATGTATGCTTTTGGATGATGGATGGTCCTATGTTTTGCACATGCAGATGTCAAACATGCAGGTTTGGGCCTTACATTGGACTGGACTGCCTGCTTTGGGACAATAATCTTGACTCACGCTGTCTTGTTAGCCCTAAGCTCTGTATTTACACTTCCAGTAGACAATGTGATTCAGAATTGATCTGCCGTGCAAATACAAAATTAAAAAAGTAAAATTGTATTGCACAGTCACATCCTGGCAGTGATATCACATGATCTCATGACTTTGAGAAAAATAGAGAAAATATATGCCATAAAAACATCTGTAAATTAGATCTTCTTCACAGTGAATGTCAGATACAGGTAGTTAACACCGGAAAGGTGTGGTGCCATATTAAGGCTCTATCTAGCAAACTTCCAGAAGCAGTCTCCCAACGAAGGGAGCACAGGATTTGGGCTGTGTTTCTGCCGAGGAATTGAGGGACCTGAACTTATTCTGGGGTGGAGACTTGTAGACTGACTTGTAAATGAAACATAAAAGTTCTTTCTTGTCTTCTCACTCTTATAAGAGAATTAATTTTAGAAACTAGAACCTTTTCCATAATATTCTCCTAAAGGAAATGTATCTTCTGTGGGGAAAATGCCTCTTTTGCAGAGAGCCTGAGCAGAGCCTGTATATCACCTGAATGTTGCCTCTGCTGTGCTTCATGTGACAGTGAAGAAAAAATACTTTTTGGGGTTTCATACTAACTATGTTACTAACCCAAGTGTCATGTTAGCACGAAGTATGAGTAGTAATAGTAGTAACTGATTTGAAAAGTAGTGCAAGACAGTATGTGGGGTGGGAACAGTAGGCATTTGTGCAACTGATCATATTAAATGCCTTTTGTTCTGCCTATCCTTGCCAGAAGAGAAGGAACAGCACAGTTTGAAAGTGCTCAGCTATATCCTAAGTGATTTTAAAGGAGATAGGCAGCTGCCACTCTCCCTTCCAAGCAGAATCCCAGCACCTTTTCCTGTGTCCCATTACAAATACTGCTACTTCTGTCTTGGTCTGGCTTCAGGGGTCAGGTTGGGCATAGGAGCATCAGTACCCTTGGAGGAGATGGACAAGGTTGGAAAAGGTACAGTGTTACTCTAAGGGGACTTTTAAGAACCAACGCAGGTGCCAAAAGCAAAGAAGTATCAGCATATAATACTGGAACCATGCATTACAGCAAATGTTTACTATTCATAGCATTGGGTATACATTGCTTTACTGCACTGGAGGTTGCAGTGGGATGTAAATGTTACATCTGCCTTGTAATAATGCTCTGCACAAAATTAAATTGTCTTTGGTATCTCCATTTCTATGGTATTCAGTCAGACTTTATGGGGGCGTATATTCAGAACCTTGGATTTAGATTCAGAGTTGTTTGGCTAAAATCCCCAGGTGTTTTGTTAAAAAAACTCCAACAAAACCAATTGAACCTCTTGTTTTTCCAAAAGAATGAATGTCCCTGTGGTTACAGCTGTGGGACATGTGCAGTTTAAGTATTATTGCTTCTCTTCCCATTTTAATGAAATACAAAATGGAAGCTTTTCAGAGATTACTCTTCTTGCAATAAAATGTCTGTCCCTTAGGAAGAAAGACATTTTTGCATTGTTGCTTACGAAGGTGGTGCAGAAAGTTTTGTTGGTGGACTCATGAAGAAGACATTCGATGTGTATGTTTGGTATTAGAACTTTAATTAGTGGGAAGCATATTAGAAACTGTATTTCACATTTAGAATACAAACAGGAGCTGTTATGATGCCTCTCCTTTCAACTTGATAGTCCCTTAAAAAGGATTCTTTGGATTAAAAGCATTTCTTCTACATCATGAGGGAATTTCTTAAAACAACAGCAACAACAAAAACAGGCCAACTGATGAAAGAAGTGATTTTTAAAAGGCCAGGTAATTCTTGCATGGCTAAGCTACAGACATGTTTAGAAAAGGTGTAATAAGGAAGCTGTTTTAATTATAAATAAAGGAATTGGTAAGCAAGATGAATTTCTACCAAGGCTTAGCCCAGCTTTGACTTTCAGCAGAACCCTATAGGCCCTTTTCGTTTTCACTTGTGTGGTTCATTTTAATAATGTGCTTTGTTTTCCAGTGACTGGATGGAAGAAGCATTAAGAAGACAATTCATTAATATGGATTTACATTTTGGAAACTATTGGGTAGCAAAATCCATTAAAAACAAGACCCAGTGAAATGCCCAAGGGGGCTACTTTTTCAAGTTAGAGGTGGTGTTCTAATATCACTGGAACCCTTGTGGCTGCAACCAGATTTTTTTCTCTTCGTGTACCTGGCTGTCCCAGATTGAGATAACTTCTTACCTGTGCTTAAATACATTTCAGAATACACAGGCTTGTATTCTATGTCTTCTCTGAAACCCAATTCTCAGAAAGCAAAGAATCACAACTCATGACGCTGGATTCAAGATGGTAAAGCTACCTACAGCCTTGTAGAACAGGGACATTTCTCTAGATAATTCTGTAGTCTGTGTGAGTTTAAAAACCTTGTATCTAGAAGTTTCCTCCCCTGTGTTTATGGCAAATCTCTTTTAAAGGTTCATATACTCTTAGGCTATTGCCATTCTCTTCTTCAGCTTCAGGCTCAGGACTTGGAGTCACGGTGTTATTAAGGCTGGGAAAGACCTCTAAGATCATCGAGTCCAACCATTAACTTAGCATTGCCATGTTCCCTGCTAAGCCATGTCCCCAGGTGCTTTTGATCAGCACTAGAGAAGGTGCAGTGGATATTACTATGGGATTCTTCCATCTAGCCTGTCTTACACCTTTTAAAGTAGTATATATCTCCATCAGTTTTTGTGAGGGGAAAGTTAACTCCTCATCTTTTGTCCTAGAATTTGCCCCCCTTTTCTTGCCCATTCTATAGATTTTTTTCTTGCTGCTTCTCAGAAGCAGCCCATCTGTTTTTCCAGGAGGAGCTAAGTTGCAGCTCAAAACATGGTGGTACAATGATCCAGACATCCCCTGTAAAGATTAATTTCTTTGAGCACTTCTCAGTGGCATTTATTTTCCCTATCAAGCCATTTTTTCTTACATGCTGCTGCCTTGCTCTTTGCTCATCCTGCAAGCTATTCTTAAAACAGGCCTGTTACCCCATAATGGCTATTAAAACATGACTGCTGTTCTGTGGATTCTCCCTTGTGATTCTCCCTTCTCACCCTTGTGCGTTACCTCCTCATTAAATCTCCCATTCCCCTACTTGACTGTTTGCCTCTCCAAAATCTGCTGCATTTGGTTGAAATGCTGTCTTACATTCAAAGGATGGTTCCTTGACTGATGTGGCCTTCATAATGGTCTTGGATGGTAAAAGGTTGTGATAGATGGACCTAGTAAAAAAGGATCTTTTTTTTCAGGAAGCAGGAGCATGTTTTTACTCTGCTGTCTCTACTGGTCCATTTACCACTGAGAAGAGCAAAGTGGAGATTAGAAGTTGTTCTGCTAAATTAACCCTAGCTGGTCTCAGGTGATTAGTCACTAATACATTTTTGCATGAGCACCTTCGGTTGACAAATTCTGACTCCTAGCACCAGGTGGCTAAGAGCTTTCCTATGGAAATACATGAGCATCAAGTAATATCTGCTGTTGAATTCTTTGTGTAGTTAATGGGAACTGGCATCTTCTGCCATCAACTGTAATTCAAGTAAATTATACTCTTTGTGACAGAATAAATTAAACTATGTTGTACAGCACATGGCCCAACACAAATTCATGTTTTTCAACATCCCAAATTATATAAGCAATGTCTTTACAGTCAGGTTTTTTAAGGCAGATTAATTGTTCATGTCAGTGCTTATTTTTTGAGATCTTCTGCTTTCATTACCCAGTTTTTCTTACCTCACCAGTATTACTTAGGGCAGCTTTTCATAGAAGAGACTGGTGGAAAAAAGTTCTGAATTTCTTATTTGGTGTTTAATTTGGAAAACCTCTGCATACTCGGCAGTTTGGAAGGTCCAGTGTCTCAGTAAGGAATTGGAAGACTATTTTTAGATAACCATGTTTTGGAAATCTTGCTTGTAATTTTCTTCCATAATAAAATGTGGTCCATTTAATCTGTTCTGCATAATTTCCAATCATGATACTACTCCTTGTGCATAAATAATTAACTAGAATGTCTGAGGTCATTTGTATCTTTTGCTCTACAAAACAAATGACATAATGACCACTACTCAGGATTAGGGACGAGATGGCCCTAAAGTTTTAATATTGTTGTATTCTGTTAGCCGACCTAAACCAAGATGCCAGTAATGGTTTGCTAACCTGCAGAGCCAAACTTAGATGTTGAAAAAAGTGCTGGGCGGATTTCTGTAGCTGTCTAAAATCTCTGTCTGGAAAGTACGATGTTAACTGGTCACCGCAACATCTCATTTATTGAAATTTTTGGCAGTTCAGGTCTTTATTTCTTTTGTTCCTCCTCTTCTGCCTGAGAATGGGGCAACCAGTATTTATCTGCTTGACAGGAATGCTGTGGAGGGTAAGGAAAGCCTGTGAAGTGCTTTGAAGTTGCAATGCACAGCAGAGTAACATTTCTATGAATAATATTTTCTGCTCCATTTTTCATGATAGCCAATTAATGTATCAAAAAGAGTAAAACTTTCAGAATCATAGTAGCTAATAGAAATGCACAGAATATTTATCTTTAAGGTGTAATAAAGAAAAATAACTGACGAGTATGGCGAAATCACTTGGAAGAGATGTGAGTGTTCATCTTCCCAAATTAATCAGGAGCTTCCTTAAGATGGGAGATTTGACTATTTCAGGTCTACTTGTCATAACTATGTATCAACCAGGTTTCAGTATCTTGAAGTGTTTTCTAATTAATCTTCTCCCCCACTTTAACTGGAGGAAAATATACTTTTTTTACTTTTGTGGCATTAGTACTTTGCAAAACCACTTCTATATGTTCTAGTTGCAGGACTTGACCAAATGCAGTGTGTGGGTGCTTAAATGGATCATGTTTCTTCTTTTACTCTGTCTGCTTGAGTATGTAGAACTGAAATGAGTCCAGGTCTGAAGATAGAGAACTGTACAAACCTAAGCAAGCCTTAACAACTCAGCAGTAGAAAACCCCCTGTAAATGCTATTATCAGCTCTATGTCCTCTAGTTTTAGTGTAGAAAGAAAATATCTTAACTAAGCCTGATACAGATCTTAACTGTACCAATGGACAGAGGTAATTGTGGTTTAAATTTCTGTTTTTCACAGCTGTAACTGGAGAAAAGTCAGTATTTTTTTATATGAGTAAATCTCACTAGATTGTTGATTAATTCTTGCTGACATATTTTTGATGCAACTTTTCTTCTAATCAAGAGGTTGACTAGGTGACACAGAAAGGCTAAGCCATACACTAGGGTTTTATTATCCATCTAGAGTTCCAGAAGAGCTAGGGACATGTTTAGCTTAGGAGATTTCAAAAAAAATTATCTAAAATTTTTAAGTGCTGGAGTGTTTTCTTGGTTTTGATCACTTACAGGTTTTTTGACAATTGCTTAAAATAGAAGTATAGTATTTGAGGCCAAACAGACTGTATCATTCTCAGATTTGGAGCTTATTTTTTTGCTTTTTCATTCTCAGAATTTTTCAAATAATATTTCATATTTAACCTAAAAACAATTTATGGCTGAAGAAGACTCCTTTTTACTAATGTTCTTTGTTATCATAATGAAAATCTGTTATTTGTCTACCTCCCTTGTTTAAATTAGTAATACTTAAGCATTTGTGGAAACTATCTATTCTTGAATAAAGATATAAATAGATCTGAATTTGATCTTTCATGAACTCTAGATTTAATAATTTGAAATCAGTTTTGGTGTGTCTTTTTCACAATCAGTATGCATAAAGGTGTATGTATGTGTATATCTAGCATATTTGTGTGCTTGTGCATTTAATTGATTTATTCAGCAGCACTTCAATTTATACTAGGATTGTTAAGAACTTCAAGCTTGGTATTCTATGGGTTCAGTAATCTTAACAAAAATTATTCCTTGTTTTAAATTAGCTCTAGATTTCCATTGGGAAAAGAATAGTATCACCCATATAGGAAATTAGCCTGGAGTTATACATATCAGAACAGTCAAATCCTTGAGGAATCGCTGTGCTCATCATTGCAGAGTGGTGTTGTGTATTGGGGAGCAGATTCAAAAGGAGCAGTAGTTTGACAAATCAAATAAAAATCAAGTGACTGTTAATGCTGTCAGATTCAAAAGTCTTGCTCCTCAAAGTCACAGAATCACAGAATAATGAGGTTGGAAGAGACCTCTAAGATCATCAAGTCCAACCTATGCCCTAACACCTCAACTAGACTATAGCTAGCACCAGGTGCCATGTCCAGTCTTTTTTTAAACACATCCAGAGGTGGTGATTCTACCACCTCCCTGGGAAGACAATTCCAGTACTTTATTATTCTTTTGGTGAAAATTTTTTTCCTAATATCCAACCTATACCTTCGCTGATGTAGCTTGAGACTGTGTCCTCTTGTTCTGTCAGTTGCTGCCTGGTGAAAGAGACCGACCCCCACCTGTCTACAGCCTGCCTTCAGGAAGTTGTAGAGAGCAATAAGGTCACCTCTGAGCCTCCTCTTCTCCAGGCTGAACAACCCCAGTTCCTTCAAACATTCCTCATAGAGCTTGTGTTCCAAGCCCCTCACCAGCCTTGTTGCCCTCCTCTGGATGCGCTCAAGCATCTCAACATCCTTCCCAAACTGAGGGGCCCAGAACTGGACACAGTACTCACAGTACTGGCGCTGGCAGTCTCACCAGTGCCAAGTACAGGGGAAGAAGTCTTTGATACTTGTTTGATTACATTGGTTGCCATCTTTGGTACTTCTTTTGGTCTTTCTTCCTCTTGTTTTGTCAGTAGTATTACCATTTTACTGACTGTCAGCTGAAAATGTCCCTTCCCCATATGTGTCCTCTCACATTTAGAAATTTTACATAATTGCTGTCCGATTTTGGTTCCCAATCTAGATTGATCTGCAGAGTGAACTCCCTGGCCCTTGCAATATTTTTCAATATCTAATTTCTTTTTGAAAAACCCAACCTTTAAAGCAAATATAAAGTTTTTAGATGTGTTGCCATTTGAGAAAACCTTCGTTAAGTAAACTAATTGCAATGTAGTGGAATTTTACCTGCCAGGATATCTGGCACATTAATTCCAGAAAAAGAGTGATATTTCTTTATGTGTCACTGTTGATTACATTACTTTCTGCTGATGTTTATAGGAAAGAGAATTTGGAAAAGTATTTAAAATGAGAATTGTAAATAAAATCAAATTGAAGAAAGAGTGAGCAATGAAAGAGAAGAAAATGAACAAAATTAATAAAAAAGAGAAAAGGATAAGTAATTATTTCAGCCTTTCAAAATGGAGGACATTTTCTTAGGAAGTGGTGCAACAGAAATGGGGCTGATGACAGGATAGGTTGTGCAGGACATCCCTTGTATTCAGGCAGATCCTCAAGTACTTTTGAGTCAAGCACAAGCAACAGAAACATTCAAGAATAAAAACTGTTATGTTCTGAATACTTTTGAAAATAAGGCTTTTGCCTAAGGGGATTTGGGACCCCATCTCAAACTGGTCATGCACAGGTGTGTAAGCCAATTGTTTTCTTTCATTTGTGAATTACTCTGATAATGGAGGAAAGGCAGAGAAGCACGTAGGTGACAAAGCCAGTTTTAGTGCCAATAAAGTGTTGTTTTCTAGGAAACAGCACTTGCACATCTTCATTGTTGCTGGGTCACTACTTCTGCAGGTCAAAGCGAATCCACATTTTTATACTGTATAATAAATTTTAGTTGTGTTTGATATAGGTAGGAAGTTCAGAATTTTGAATATAGATGAATTATAGGAATGAAAGTAAAATAGGGGGAAAATGTTTCCTGCTGAGGTACTCTGTGGAACAGTGATTTATTTCTAGTAATACTAGGTTTTTAAAAAAAGAGAATGTGTTAAAAAAACATTCTTTTTCAGTGTCATGATGTGTATGATGAAACCTGAAAACCATTAAAGTGCTAAAGAAATCAAAAATTAAAGATTGCATTTCATCTTTAAGCTATCACTAATAGAAATTAGTGCATCAGAGTAATATAAAATAAGGAAAATGTGCGAATGAAATGTTGAGTTTTCTGGATTCCATGGTTTTTCTACTTTGTGTCTTGTAATTTAGAGTGTTATTTGACTATATATCAAAATTTCCAATTTATGAACGAGCCTTTGTTGTGAACATATTCAAGGTACAAGCTTTTAACAATGGAGAACTTAATGACCCACAGCAAGAAAAGTGAGAAACAGCAAGCAATAACACATGGAAGTGAATTTACTAATTCGTAAAGATAATTGTAGATAATAGTGGTTCTGAAATGCAGTGAAAAAAAATAATGTTGAGATGCTGTGGTTAATGGGGGCCATGTAAAACTGAAGTAGATGGAAGAGAACAGATAGAAACTTGAGGAGAAATAGCCTGTCCAGAGATCTGCTTGCTGCTGTAGTTTAAAATTCATAAGATTTGGTGCTATGTAGAAATGTAATTTCCTTGGGTTTCCAGGTACTTGGATACTATAAATGAGCTCCTTCACCATGTTGTAATTACAACAGAAAAAAGAACTACTTAGAATCCTTAAATACTTAAAATTGGAAAAGACCTCTAGGATCATTGAGTCCAACCATTAACCCAGCACTGCCATATTCATCAGTAAACCAAGTCCCCCAAATGCCACATCTGTATGCTTTCTGAACACCTCCAGAGGTGATGATACTTAGGGAATCATAGGATAAATTGGTCTGAAAGAGTCTTCAGGAGATCTCTTGTCCAGCCTCATACAGTGTGGCCAGATCAAACCAGGTTGCTTAGGCACTGACCCAGTTGAATCTTCAAAGACTCTGAGCAAACTGATCAACCTTTAAGGCCAGCTCATTCCACTGGTGGACTGTCCTTACAGGGAAAGGTTTTACTCGATATCCTGTCTGAACCTCTCTTATTTTACGTTAGGCCCCTTGTCTTCTGTGCAGTCATGCTCTGCTATAAAGACCCCATCTTCATATCTTCAGTGTCATTCCTCACAGGTGCTAGGGGACTGTTGGTAGGTACCCTCGAAACCATCTGTTTTCCAGTCAAAACATGCCTTGTTCCTTCAGTCTCTTCCCACAGGTCTGGTGCTCCAGTCCCCAGCCAGTCTTGAAATGCTCTGCTGAAATTTGCCTCGGTTCGTTGATGTGTTTCTTGTATTTGTGAGTGGAATTTGTGGTATTCTGGATGAGGTCTGATGAGTACTGTGCAGGGCAATCATCCCTTCTCTCTGCTGGCCATTGTCCTGCTCACACAGCCAAGGAAACTGCTGGCCTTTTCTGCCAGTGCACACTGCTGGCTCATGTTCAGCTCCACACACACCAAGACTTTCCACTGGCCTGCTTCCCAGCGAAGCCCTGCCTGTATTGTATATTCCTTCCCAAGTGCAGGACAGGGCTTTTGTTCTTGTTGCATTTCAGGAGGTTCCTATTTCTGTCTGAAGACAGGTGCCAGATTTGCCTTCTGCCATCTTGGGGGCCTGTCTTTCTCCTTTCAAAGGTAACCCTTGCAGGTGAGCAGCCTTGGATGCAGCCTGCCAGGTCCCATGAACACCTTTGGGCTGAGTTCTCCTGAGATACCTGAGTCAGTAATCTTCCACCGCTGGGCATCTCCTTCTCCAGCTCTGCCTCTCAGTGCTGAGGCCTGGAAGACCTTTTTGGTGAAGACTGGATCAAAGAAGTCATGGACTACCTCAGCCTTACCTGCATGCATGGTCACTAAGTCATGTGTTCTCTGAAAAACAGGTAATTATTTCTAAAGATTCAAATTAAAAGCATAGGCACTGTTCTGTGAACAAAGGTCAAGGTCTTTCTGGCCTGGGATCTTGTTTCGGTTGTTGGGTACTCTGCACTTTTTCAGAGGATCCAGGCTGATATGAATGATGGTGGAATAATCAGTCTGCAAGGAAACTTTCTTTTCCAGCTGTTTTAGAAACCCTCTTTTCCTGTGATACAGGAGGGTGTTTATCCTTGATGTCCTTCGGACTATTTTTTAATGTCCTTCTTGACAGAGGTAATGTATTCAAGGGGAGTATATGTCATTAATTTGCAGTGATGGCAATATAAATGGCAGTATATTAATATTTTTCATATTCTGTATTCCCTTCTCAATACATCATGGCATCCTGTTCACTTTTTTGACCCCTCATGTGTATTGAGCAAATGTCTTCATTGAAGTGCCCGTGATGAATCTTGCATCTTTTTTCCTGAGAGGTTATAACTAATTCAGAACCCATCAGTATGTACAAGTGGCTTTAAATTTGTTCCTTCTAGTGTGCCCTACTCTGCACTTTTTTCACTGTGAATTTCATCTGCTGTCAGGTTGTCCAATTACCTAGTTTTTTAAAGGTCCTTCTGGAGTTCCTCACAATCCTTTGTAATCTTGACTACCCTAAACAGTTCTCTGTAGTCAGCAGATTTCACATTCTTATTACTTACAGCATGTCAGCTTTCAGTTATTAGTAAATATGAATAACTGTGCCTTTCATAGTATTGATCATTTGGACATGCTTTCTTCATGCACTGGTTATTTTTCCCTCCTTGTTCCTATTTCCAATCATTTAGTTAGTCTTTCAGAGCGTGGCAGGGATACACCTATAAATGACTGGGTCACACTGCTCGTAGTGATGCATAGTAGCTACCAGGGCTGGTCTCCGAGGTGTCCTCAATGAAGTAAGTTGCCTTTGAGACCAGAACATAATCTTAGGTGGACTGAATTCCCTTGGAGATCTTCCCCACCCCTCCAGAATATTTGACTTTCAAGACTGCATGTCCAAGTTTTCTAAGTAAATTAATATGAAGAAGCTTCTAGAGAGTCTGTTTAGTATTCCTTTAGTCACTCTTTTCTTCACTCAGACTGTTATGGATGGGTTCTCAGGGCCTGGGTTCTCTTCCTCCTGGTGGGATAAGGAATTCTGTTACACTCTGTATGTTTTGTGACTCATAACTTCTGTGGTAGATAATAACCAATATTCTTTGTGGTTAAAGAGTAAAAATTGTGTACCTCTAATTAATGTGGATTGAGTGCAGCTTCATCCTCAAGGCTGGAAATATAATAATGCAGCTGTGTTAGCTCTACTCTCTTGATCCTTGCTTCTTTCAGAACTTGTGCAGTGTTTCACAGCCCACCTTTGGGGCTGGAAACTGCTAAGTTTAAGATACTGTTTAGAAAACATCTATTGTAAAAACCTGACGAGTTCTTGGGCACAAAAGGTTTATGATGGTTCAAGGTTATACTGAGCAAGTAATTGGAAGACAGATCTGTTGAGAGTAACAAAACAGGCAAAAAACATCAAGAACAGAATATTCCATCAACTAGAAATAGCCAAGGTGAGACAAGGACTTCGAAAGGAGGTGGTATCATATATTCATGGCCATTTCTGGCTTCTTTGGAGACTGGACACTGAGAACACAGTTGAAAACAGGTGAGAGCTCAGCCTGGTTCTGAACCAGCCCAGCTGCTCTTAAATTCTTAGAAATTATAAAAATGCTAATCCAAACTTCATGCAGTCTGTGGAGCACATGATGCTGGAGCATTCAAAATAGGATCTTTTTCTTCTTCTTGACCTTCAAATACTGTGTCTTTTTCTGCTGTGATAATCATATGATGACAGATGGGCTATAAGTGGGGTCAAATTTCCAAATGGGTTTGAAACTGAGGAAGGCTCTTGGTCCTGAATGGAGTAGTAGACAGTAGAATTTGTCAAATTTCGCCCTCTTTAATCATCCTGTCTCTGACAACAGCAATGTGATGGAGAGTTGTCCATTCCAGGTATTATTAATTTTGATGGATAGTGATTCCAAGAAAAATTTTAGCTTCCTGGCCAATTGCTTTGTTTAACCCAACTGTTGATACCCACATGGCTTAATAGCAGCAGTGGTCCTGCTAGAAGCTGTACTTCCAGAAGCTTACTAATATGATGTAATTGACTGTTTTAGGGACTCTGTTCACTCTTGTAATATGTTTTTACACTCAATATGGTGACATTTGGGTTTGTCTATTGCTTTTCTTCTCATTAGTTTTTTGGTTTGGGTTTTTTATTTTCTTTTTGTTGTTGTTTGGTTTTTGGTTTGGTTCTTTTGGGGTGATTTATTATTTAGCCATACTATTTTGTTCTTGACTTTTTACTTTTTATGTATATATAAAAATATATATATACACATATATACACACACACATATATATACATACTATATATACACACAAACACACACACACACATATATATATAGGAAAAAAAAAACCTCCTGTGACTCTAATAAGGTACTTTTTAGTAGATTTCTATGGATTTTAGTTTCCTAACTCTCCCCTTTAGGCTTTACCTAATTTTCTCATTTAGGAATAAAAGCCCCTCTCATACTTCAAGTTTAATGCACTGTCTGTTGATGTGGTGACTCTGAGAGGGATTCAATTTAATTACATTTTGACCACTGCTTCTTAATGGCTAAATTTTACTTCCCGAACTAGTTGTACTGTGTTACAAGAAACACATATTTTATGACTTCTTTGAGCTCCACAATGGGTTTCCACAGAATGAAATAAATTTATGGCATTGAGAGTATTTTCATTCTTCCTTTAACCTAATGTGACACTTGGCCAGTTGGCAGTCGGGTAGTTGAGGATGTTTGTTGTCTCTGTTGCAGCTGATGCTGTTTGTGGGTACCCGTGGCTGCCAAACACATTTGAATTGCAGTTCTGGCTTCCCTTCCCAATCAAAGCGGGGTGCAGGGCCAGTATTTTCCCACATCAAGCAATGAGGGCTTTGTTGTTCTTGTCTACATGCGGAGGACAAGATGTGAATTTGAAGTCGCGCTACTCTTGCTCTTTATATCAATCCAGTTTTTTTAGCCTCTTGTGTTAGAAAGAGAGAAGGTCTGGCGCTCAAGACTCCAATGATGAATCTTCCTCCTGCTCTGCTTCAGGGCAGGCTTCTGACAAGCTGGGGCTCTCGTGCAAGTAAAATGGGATATTTCCAAGATTTGGTATAAAGATTTACAAAGGAATTTCAAATATAGGTGCCAATTTCAGATTTCTTAGTTTTCCTGTCCCCACCCTGGTGGTGTCTCAAATGAGAATGTGCTCTTGAATCCACAAAAGTCCTGTATTTCTAAAGAAATTCATCCCACCTACATATATTTTTGTTTATATCTGAGATGAGAGTGGGGCCCTTTCTTTTCAAAAAGCTTCTTTACTACTTGTCTCAATTTCTTGAAGGGTAATCGTCCTGATAAAAGGCATTGCTTTTTATGGTGGCTGGTACATTGTTATAAACTCTTGATTGTTGCAGTAGTTAGTGATGCTTACTTAGGTTTCTGATCTTCTGATGCAATCAGCAGGCTAAGAAAGCTGGTGGTTCGTAGGTCAGTTGGGCAACATGAGCTTTCACTGCCAAAACCATACAATGCATCAGCAGATGAATGTAATAATTCTTCATAACACCTTTTCTCGCCCCTTTTTCCTAAACCTTAGTGCTATACAATGGTATTCATTAGGTCAGATGATGTACTTTGCTTCAAAACATTAATATGGGAAAAAATGAACAATTGTGATTAAAATTGATTTTTTCCCTTTGGGAAGTTAGAATAAAAAATGGTTACCTGCTCATTTATGAAACAGATTTATTCTGTTGACATGGAGGCTTGTTTGAAATGTAATTGAATTTCTGTTACCTAATGGAAAGTGACAGTTAACAGTATTTATTTTCCATTTGTGTCTCAGTAGATAACATAACACAATTTTGATTTGTAGTTAGCTTTGGAATCTGAGATTGTTCTATCTCTGTAATTGAAAAGATGGAAGCACGATGGCCTATTACAATTCTGGTTTTGTTTTTTTACACCAGTAAAGGCAACATTAATACAGTAAACAGCATCTATTCCAGCTTAATAGTTGTACTGAGATCTTATTTTTGCATCCTGCCTTTCTCATTAGAAGCTGCCACATCATGATCTGGATTGATAATTCTTCCATTTAGACACTCTGCAGCAGCTAATATCTATGAGGTATGCCTCCCTTTTCTTGGCCACCTCAAAATAACTTTTTTACCTTTCAGCCAGAATGCTGTTCCTAGCCATAACATGACAATTATATTCTTCATATGTTTCTTTAGCAATTTATATTCGTGATATGTATCTTGCTCACTTTGTATGGTAAGTGCTGTCACTCAACACCTGGAGGACAGCCCCAGGATCAGGCCTAGCCAGCATGAGTTCGTGAAAGGCAAGTTCTGCTTGAGCAGCCTGGTCTCCCTCTGTTACAGGCTGACTCACTTAATGGAATGGAAAGGCTGGGGATGGTGTCTAGCTGGACTTCAGTAAAGTCTTGACATAATTTTGCAATGTATTCTCCTGGGGAAATTAGCTGCTTATAGCTTAGATGGGTGCACTGTTTGCTGGTAAAAAACTGGCTGGCTGGCTGGGCCCAGAGAGTGGTGGTGAGTTCATCTGAGTTTGTTCTGTCTCCGACTGAAATGATGGGAACATGATGGCCTAACACAATTCTGGTTTTCTCTGATGATCGTCCATGTGTACTCAGCACTGGTGAGGCCATACCTCAAATTCTGTGTTCAGTTCTGGGCCCCTCACATCAAGAAAGACATTGAGGTGCTGGAGTGGGTCCAGAGGAGGGCAACAAAGCTGGTGAAGGATCTGGAGTGCAATCCCTACAAGGAGCAACTGAGGGAGCTGGAATTGTTTAGCCTGGAGAAAAGGAGATTCAGGAGGGGCCTTATTGCTCTCTATGATCTGAAAGGAGGTGGTAGTGAGGAGAGGGTCAGTCTTTTCTCCCAGGTAACAAGAGTTAGGGCAAGAAGAAAACCCCTGAAGTTGCACCAGAGAAAGCCAAGATTGGATATTAAGAAAAATTTCTTCATTGAAAGGGTAGTCAGGCACTGGAACAGGATGTCCAAGGATGTCCAAGTGATGTATTCACTATCTCTGTAAGTGTTCTAAAGGTATGGGAATGTAGCACCTGGGGGTATTGTACAGGGGTGAACACAGTGGTGCTGGGCTACCAGGCTCAATGATCTTTTCCAACCTTAACCTTTCCTAGTGGTCTTTTCCAACCTTAACGATACCATGAAAGCCATTGTTTCATCATTAGTGTTAAAAGTAATAGGTAACAACTTGGTTCTTGTAGTATTACATGCCTTATGCTGCAATTTCCCTGCTGCTTTTTATTCAGGGTTCTGCTTACCCGTAAATGATTAGGCAGCTTTTTCACACAAAGGAAGTTATTTCCCTTTGAAGCTAATGTCTACCCATTCCTACTGGTTCTTCTAAATCTGGTGGCTCTGAAGGAGTGACATTTTTTGACGAGGCAGTTGACTTTCCTTTGTCATGATGAAACCTTTGCTGTCAAGGCCTGGTCACCATTTACTTGCCTTGTAACTTGCACAGTTCTTACTGTATTTATGAAGAAATCTAAGATAAGTGTTACATGGCAGGACCAAACATAGTGGAGGAGCTTGTTTTCTCGTAAATGCAGAAGAGCAGTCAAAGTCAAGTGTTTGATCCAGATGGTACAAGGTGGTGCTTCTTCAATAGAAGAATGTGGCTGTCACAGCACAGCCTACATTCACCCAACCTGCCTTCCAGATGGGCCAGATGCAGGACACTAAACAGTCACACTGGGTTATGAGCTTCTACTGCCAGTTTTGGTACACTATTTTAAACTTGTAAGTTTTAAAAGAGTAGTTGTGCACTGTCCTATTACAACATTGGGGAAGGGTTATGATTCAGATCATATTTTTGGTGCTTATAAATTCAAGCTTTTTATAGTGGATCAGATATAACAACTATTAATTATTTTACCACCAGCTTTTTTTCTTTGAGCTGATGAATAAATCAAAAAGTCAGGTTTTTATGAGTCTTGAGTCCTAAGTTGATTCAGGAAGAGAAAATAGAAACATGGTACTGTGGTTTCTAAAATGGAAACTGAGTAGAGCATCTGTGTACCAGTAACGTGTTGTCAAGAAGGATTGTTTCATTTGGATTATTCTAAGGGATTGTGTGCATGAGAACCACAGAAAATAGGTATGGGTTTTTGAAAATCCAGAAATAGTTCCTGAAAATAGAGAAGCAGTATGTTCTATAGCTCCTGTCTTTAGGTTTTTAAATTTTGTTTCAAACAAAAGAGTGCATATTTTCAAAGTTTACTTCATTAAAAACTCAGTGATTTCTGATATGAGCTTTGTAGAACTTGAGTTTATTTCTTCAATAAATAGATGAAATCATAAATAACAACACTGCATAAGATAGCATAAATTGACAAAAACCAAATTAATCTGAGCAATAGGACTTGCTGCATTGAATATGAACAAAAAATATTTCAATAAGAAGCATGAAATGTGTCATATTTTCAGAGCAGCCTTGAGCTGCTCTGCAGTACTCATAAACAACAGATTTCATCCTTGTCCATTGGCTGGCTTAAAATAGTTATAATTTCAGATGTCTCCTGGTTAAAGACTTACTAATGAACAATTACTTAATAAACCATTTGTAATTGTCCTATTTAATGTGTAAATATGCAGTGTGTAGTGATAGGATATCCAAGCCTGTAATGGCTAAATATTTCAAGACATTTTAATGAGACCTGGAGTGGAGATTCCAGTGGGTATTTCCATGCATACTTCTTTACATATGCAAAAATACATGTATGCATACAGGGATACACATATGTATGTGTGTATATAGATGTGTGGGTGCATGCGTAAATCAGGGAATCTGTTAGATAATTAGTTATCAAGTAGAGTTGATAATTAACTCATGAGCACATACATTTTCAGTGGTACAGTGTGGCTGCCATATGGGTGAGAGCTTTTTAACAGACACAAAAGCTTAATGTTCAGTGCTGTTTTGTACTGAAAACATTAAATTTAATGCAAGATGGAATTTGTAAACTTTGAAGGTTTAGCGGACTGTCATTTCTTTCCTCTCCAGTTCTGCAGATACTCAGCAGTCCATGCCAGCAAGGTTTCTCCATATTTGTTCTTTTTTAACCCTAAATTATGACTGTGTGCTGACTTTTATTGACCTCTCCTACATGCCATATTCTGATTATTCAGTCTGGAAGAGAATTTCTGCTTATTTTGTTAATAGCTGAAACATAAATCAAAGTAATTTATAGAGCATTTTGTGAAATAAGAAATCTTCTCCTGGAAGGGTGGCATTTGAGTAGGCTTTATGTGGAAAATTTTGTGTGTGAAATTCCTTCTCCCTGTGTGAGAAGGAAATAGAGAGTGTACAAATGCTGTTTTGTCACTTGTTTATATTTAATTGGTATATTCCTGCAGGAACTGAGCTGTCTCTGTTGATAATTGTGTAAACCAGAAGTTTTAGGCATAAATGTGTGCTTCAAAATTGCTGTGTGTCAGAAATGAAAATATGTCTTAGAAGTAACTAGATCTGTGGAAAAACATCCAATAGAGAGAAATAAAAAGCTGGAATCACTTAGTTTTGAGCAGAGATTAATGGTAGAAGCCATAGGAAGTAATGGTACAAGAAAAGCCTGGGGAGATTCCTTACTTACCTCTTTATTCATCATCTCAGAATGGTGAGAGAAGGGAAGCATCCTACTGGAATTAACGTATTTATCTAGGTATTTATTCATCACTGTACAATTTGACTTGTCAGTGTGTTAATAGTTTTATTTTTATATGACAGTTGTCAAGGAGGGACAACTTGTAATTATTGCTGTTTTAAAGGGCAATGTCTTATGCAGGACATCAGAAACAGAAGCCTGTTCCTGAATCTACGTGCTCACTTCTGGTATGGTTTTATTCTGCCATGTATCCATTTCAAGTAAAATTTAATATATATATAAAAGAGGTAAAGTTAGCACATACACTGTGTGTTAGGCCTTTGTTTCCCAGACTATAACAATTGTTGCTTAGCTGGAGAGATGGCACGTGGTGTACACGGACATCTTTGAGGAGTTCTTGCAGTAGGATGGATAGCACTGGAAACCTGTTGGGCTCAAGGTCTTCCTGGAGAGTGCTGAGCTCTTCTTGTTCCTGGCACATGTTCCTGGCGCTCTCCTGGGTGTTCTCTTGTGTGCTGGGTTTTCAGGGAAGTAATCATGGTGAAATTGACTCAATTAGTGACATGGGTTGAATGACAGTAAAGTTTCAAATTATATCTGGCTTACATACTAAATTGAGACTGGTATCTATAATGTATTCACCATAGTGGGAAAAACCTACATATGAATGAGCTTAATCTGCTCGTTGGTCTGTGGATGTGTTGTCCCTAGAAATGGTGCAAATCCACAGGATGTTCCTTAGCAGGATTTTTGTGTTTGATCTTGTGAGTAGACTGTAAAATCAGAGGTGGAAGGACTCCTTTTGACTATGCAATTGATGTGGCTTGTGTGTATTATTCCTTCTAGCAGATATGTGGAATCTGCTGCATTTTAGACACGTACTCCTGATGCAGAGACAAATGTGGCCCACCAGTTAAAATATCTATTTGTTTCACTTTAGTCCTCTTTACCATAAACAGCTGTCAGTGATAGTGTTGTTAGGAGTCAGATGAACTGGGCTGCAGATGAGCTCATGTGAGATGATGCCAAGCCCCCAGACCAGGGATATATCCCAGTTTGGCTGGGGGGAGGCTCAGCTCTTGTGGTCCTCTTGTTTGGCTGTCTCCTATGTTATTTCTCCCTCCTGACCCATCTCACCAATCACGTAGGGTAAACTGAAACTGAAGCAAAGGGGAATAAACTCAGAGGTTGGAATGGATTTGCCCTCTCCTTCCTTTTCTATTCCTGTCTACCACAGAGGAGGCTGCTGTCCTCCTCCATCTTCTCTGCAAAAGGGCAGAGGGTAATGGTTTTAAATTAAAAGAGGGTATATTAAATGTAAGTAAGGTATTGTTTACAGGGAGGGTGGCAAGACACTGGGACAGTTTGCTGAGAGGGATGATCTCAACTCTGGAAATATTCCAGGTCAGGTTGGATGGGGCTCTGAATAACCTAATGTAGTTGAAGATGACTCTGCTCATTGCAGGGGAGTTGAGTCACGATTTCTGTATAAACACATAGTCATCCAAAAGTTGTGCTTTTATGTTATCCTAGAAGTGTCTTAACTTACACACTGAAAAATTGGTGATAGGGATTCCTGTCTGAGATCTTGCCTATTAAAACTACTGCCCTTCCATTTGTAAGATACATAGGGATGTGCATGAAATGAAGGAAAATTTGTGGAAAGGTTTACTGCACACATTGTTAGTATTAAGTGCTTGTACATATAAGTGCATTGTGTTACTTTTTTTCTCTGAAATTTTTATTATAAGCTCAGCAGCATAAAAGTAGTGGTGGATTCCAGCTCCAGTTTTGATATGCTGTGCTGTGCTACAAAGATATTTCTAGAGGGAGACTTCACTTAACTGCTCAAACTGGAAAGAAAAACTGATGCTCTGCAAGTGTTGGATCCCGATCAGCAAGAATTTCAGAGCAGAAATGAGGAAAAAAGGGAGTGGAAGACTCTTCAAAAAAACCCACAACACAATCCACAAACAAACAAAAAGCCTGTTGAGAAAATCACTGTGAGTACTCCAGCTAGACAATTTTGAAAACTAGAGAATTTGTTCAGAGGAATGGAAATAATTTTGGGGAAGTGTTAGGGGTAATAATGTAATTGCATGGACTTGTAAACTGCTGCTTTCAAACCCTTTTTTCAGTCTTTTCTTTCAGTGAACTTTCTGATGTTTTAAAAACCAAATCTTATGCATTTGGTCCCAACAGCCCTATTTTACATGTCTGCAGTGCTTTTGAAATACATTATTTACCAGTTCCCATGTCAAATGTATGTCCTAAAATGTCCCTAATTTTCTACTGAAATCCCAAATCACATATTTGGAGGGTGTTTCTGTAAAAGCTTTAAACTGCTAAAAACTGCATCTAGGATTGATGCATATTTCAGGTTCTTTGTTTAAGAGTTTACTTTCTGTAAGCTTAACACTATACAATGCACAATATAGAGTTCATTGGCTCAGCACAGAGTTTGTTAGAGCAGGGGCAGTGTCTGAGTCTAATAATTTTTATGTTTAAAAGATGATATATTTATTTTTAAATTACATTCCTGCATGTGTTGTGATGCCAGAAGAGTCCGTGATAATTAAAGTACAGGGAAGTTAGCTTAGGTATGTAAAACTTCTCATTATAACAGCATGTTTGCCAAACCTGACCTATAGTTACAGTGACATGTCTTGGTAGGACAAAAGCTGTAAGTATTGCCAGCAATCACTTTGCTTTCAGTTGGGAAAGCAAAGATTTGGTTGAAAGCATGTATTTTTGTTTGAAATCACTGGTGCCTGAAACTGTGGAAATGGCAAAACATTTCTGATAGCTTTTTTACTATATAATTTAATATAGTTGTTTTTCATTACAGGAATTCAAACAAGAAAAGAATACTGGGAAAAAGAAAAAGCATACTAGAATAATGTGGTTTAAACTTTGACAGTATATCCTCATTTGCAGCTGATAATGCTAATGAAAATTTTGGAGACACTATTCTGCTTACAGAATAATGGAAGATGAGAATGAATATATGTTTCCAGCTAATTGTGATGCTCATAATTCTGTGATTCCATGTAGCAGGAGAGAGTACGCTGCATGTCATTCACCAGCTGCTTTGAAAAGTGTGTAACAGGAACAATTTTCAATTGCTTTTCTGCAAGTGACAGCAGAGTTTTAAAATTGCAGGAGATATGTCAGTTTGCCAACCTTTATGTGAAGGGCGGCTTGTATCAAAGAGCTGAGGACAAGTATTTGGCTACAAATGCATCTGTTGTTTGAAAACACGTAACAGCAAAACAAAATGGTGAAAGGGATTTCATTCATTAGCATGCATGAGGCAGCTCTCAAATAAATACCTGTGTCACAGTTTGATACTGCCAAACAGAACTACCTTAACTTAATTAGGTATGTTTCTCTGAAAATATGGGAATTATTCCTAAACATTATTAATGGTGAAATTGGACAGAAATTTGCATGTTTGAATGAAGAAAAGCTTTGTACTGACATTGAGTAGTTGTGTCTGTACTTCAATACTTGATACTAAGAAATGGTTAAATATTCAGTTTCCAGAGCTAATGTTTCTCAAGTTCTTACAAATTATGGAGATTATTGTACCCACAAATACAGCACTGAATAATATATATCCTCTCTGTTGGTAGATTAGAACAGATGGCAAAAGATGGTAAATGCTGGTAAATCCAGTAAGAATTACCTTAAGCTTGAACTGTTAAGTAAAGGTATCTAGGAATTGACCCAAAATAAGGGAGAGGCACTACAATTTATAGAAGTTGCCATTTGAAGGAATAAATAAGAGTTTATTAGAACTGAATTGTTCTTTTGAAAGTAGTAGAGTGGTCAGTAATCTTAACGGGACCATGTTGGTAGCTATGGCTGGAGTGAAGCCTGGTAATGCAGGATGGGTGGCAATGGCCACCAGGAAGCTCTGCATCTACCATTAAATCCACATGTCACAGGTGCAAGTGCCTCCTATCCAACATTCCTGGCTGAAGCAACAATTCTAGCTGTGATTGTTTGAGACTGATGCAAAATGGACACTCAGTCATGTTGCTTCCAGGCGATTGTGAAATAATCTGTAGCAGCCCTGTAGTATTTTCTCAGTGAGTAAAATTGAATTTTTAAGACTATTAGAAATTAGTCTGGTAAGGGTCAGTGTTTAAGAGCTTCAGATTCACTGTTTTCTCTGGCTTCTATGTGCTGATGAATGGGATGCAGCTCTTCCATTTTAAGATTAACTGCAGTAGCAGAGTGTTATTTGTGATACGATAACTGCTCTTTTTATCTAGGGAGACAGGCAGAGGGAAAAAAAAAGCATGTTGACAGGCAGCTGAACTACATTTCTATCAGCAATGTAATGTCTCCGCTCCCAATCTGCCTTGCTCCTCTATAGGTAGCACTTCACCATCAGTTTCCATTGACTCTCTCATTAAATCCCTTGCTGCATCCCTTGTCTTTCTCTAAAGTGTAGGGATCCAAAAGGCAGACCTGCAGTGGAGGTCAGGCACCAGTGATCAGATGCTTCTTGGTCCTATTTTTGGTTACTTATGCACTCTTCAGGTAGTTCTACAGGTGCATAGCCAGTAAGAATAGCTTACGCGATCTGCTGGTGAAAGAAGGATCACTGGCTGATGTAAAATCTCTAATTTTCAGGAGCTTCTGTCGTAAACCTATCTCTTCTGATCCTCTTAATTGTACAGTTTGTTAAGGCATAGCTAAAGAGTGGTGTTTTTAAAGCAGAAGTTACTTTTTGCCCTTCTTCCCTGCCCCCTAGTGAAAAAATAAAGTCAAACCCAGAAACATTCTGCTTTCAGAACCCATATTAGGAAAAAAAAACCAAAACAAAACAAAACTGAGATATATTGCAGTTTGATTGCACAGAGCAACTTTCAGGATTACCTTTTAATTTTGACTTACTCTACAGTGTATGAGTACGTCTTTCTGTATATGTAGCAGTGTGCAGTATTACACTGGTAAATGTATAACTATGAAGAACACTTTACCAGGTTACAGTATAATGCTGTTAACTTTTTCTGATGAAGTATTTGCAGCACTTAAAATAAGCGGCATGTTTATTATGAAATTTTAATTGAAGCCCAACACTAGAAGGCTTTGTTAAGACAGAAGCAGGAGTATTTTCTGTAGTAAATTAGTGGTATGAAATGAAAAAGATTTTGTAGAACAGGGCAGTTCAGTAACACTCTGGTGTCAGCTTAATGCAAAAGGCTGATTCCATAATGGTCAGATGGTATCAGGCTATTTAAGCATTCAAAGCTGACTTGCATTTTGGTATTACAATATATCATTGGTGCTTTGGCAATCGATTTCTTCTCCTTGAGAGCAACAACCATTGGTTAATATGAATATACCAGCATGTTTGTTTTAAAAGATATAAATATACAGATTCAAAAAAAGAGTAAAAGTGGACTTGGATCCTTATAGAAAACGTTCGTCATTCTGAGAGAAGACAGCATTGGTTCTTCTTTAGGGAAAAAATAATTAGTTTTTTTTAGTCAAATTGGATTTGCTCATTTGTATATCTGTTCTAAAACTCTTGACCTGAGCTGTGCAGTCTTGACATTCAGAACAGTCTACAGTATTAATGAAGGAAAATCTTGAAAAATGTTCAAACAATAGAAGTGCATGAATTAAATTTACTGTGAAGAGTTTAAGAGATGCATTTTATGTCTGTAAATGTATTGATTACTCATATATTAAGTGTTGTTAAAACTTCACAAGGCAGTACCATTCATTGAGCAGAACTTATAATTTTGGTTTTGTCTTGAACCTATATTTGAGAAACAAAGGGTATGTCATGTAGCAATTGGTTTATTTTCTAGCCAGATAAGCTTGGTCTTGTGAGATACTTAGCACCTACCCATCCCATTGGTCTTGTAGGTGACAAACATGTTTCATGGAATTACTAGCAATTGAAAGGATGTGCTGTGCTCTTGCAGTTACTTATACTGAAGTCAATAGGATCTTCTGAGTGCTCAGTACTTTATGAAATCAGGTCACATCTTTAGGTTTCTATATTGGGATTTTCAAAAGGACGTTGGCTCCATGACTTTGTCGGGTCAGAGCCTGAATCTGTTACTCTTTTCTCAGCAGCTTGGAGGATACTTTCATTTTTTTTTTTCATTATTTGCTTTCCTCAGTTTCTGGTGAGATCAGCCAATGGCAGTCAAACCATCACAAGACAAAAGATGTAAGATCCATCTACCCCTTGTACAGCTGTGCTTCTCAGTTCTGTTATTTCCTGGCTCTTTCATTTCACTTTTCATATTTGTCCATGTACAGCAATCTTACTTGTCACTGCATGTTCATAAAACACTCAATGCACCACTTAAATTGCTCTCTATCATGATCTAATTCTCAAATACTAAAAATAATAGTTCTTGAGCCTGTTTTTAGGTATGATGTTATATAAACAGCAGTGCTGCTAATATAGTGGGTAAAGATTAATTTAAATCTTTTCCTTACCATACATTGCTACTGCTTCTGAAACATTGGGTCATTTTTGCTCTAGGTGACTGCTTAGAATTCCATCTGAATACCAGAATAAAAGCTAAATAACATAAATGAACGCATTTTCCTTGCTATCAGGATGCAAAATTCCACAAGTAAGAGTCAACTCTTGAAGATAAACCCATGCCCCAGTACTGTCATAGCTGTGAAATACGAATTATCTGTGTGTGTGTGTGCAGGTCAGATATCTGTGCATGCACATCTGCTATTTGCATGCCTAAGTTAGGCTAGCCCAATTGCACATGCCTGACTTGAAAAATCTGCCCTGTAGTTATTAGAAGATGTCATACATTTTTCTGGCATGTTATGCAACGCAGGGGGATGAACTCTTCTCCCCCATTCAAGACACAAGCACAGACACACACTCTCCAGAGGTTTGTGTCCACTGAGGAGGAGTGCTCTATTTTCTTTGTAGGTGTTTTCCATTTGGAGCAGGTGTGACAAATCAGGTATGTTTTGGCTCCCTTTACCACAGATGCAAGAAGCAGATGGCTTTGGTTGGTGCTTGCTGAACATATGGAGCGAACACACTGCTTACCAAGCTAGAACCTCAGCTGCAGTAGCCAGTGCTTTCTGCTTGCCATTTAGCTGTGAATGCTTATTATATATTAAGCATATTGCATCCTTTCTCCATGCTCCATGTGTTGTTTAATGCCCTTTTCCCTTTGGCTCTTTCCTCTTCTAACACTCTTTGCTGCAGTCTCCTTTATTTTGTTCCTCAACTAAATGGATGCTTATTTTTTGACTGTAGGGATTGTGTGCTGCCATGTTGCTAACAAAAAGGAACGCGACTCAAGTTTCCATTAATGTTTGCTTCTAAGGCTAAAGGATGGAATAAAACTCTAAGATATAAAAAGGATAACAAGTATACCTGCTAATATTTGGAACTTGGACCCAGGTGTACCAGAGTACAGTGAACAGCATCAAAATCTTCCTCTTTAAAACTCATCAGCCTTTGGGGGAAAAGTAAAAGGTGTGAAAACATTCATAAAGCCAGTAAAATAGAACTACACGATTTAAGCTGTGAACTCAAACTTATTGACTAAATTATTTTGTAAGTTCACACCTAAAAATCTAAAGATCTGGTAGGATTTTGAGGCAATCAGTTCGCTTCGGTGGGAGTTCCTTGGCTCTCAGCACCACTTAGTAGAAATGGGTCTGATTGATTGGAGTCTGAACTATGAGTATTGGTGCTTGAGGCACCCATTGAGGAAAAACCTGGACTCTGTTATTACCAGGTATTTCTCTGCTGAAATGATGCTGTGATTGGTATGTTGGGCAAGATGTTCTCCTGAGGTTCCTGCCTTTCTTAAATCCTTAATTATTTGAAAGAATTGAGAGAGTGGCCTCAGGCCATGGTGTAGAACTTCATGGGATGCATTTGGTCCTTGGGCCATATTTTCCCATTTGTTTTTACTTAAAAGAAAACCCCCCATAAATCTGGCTGTTAATCAATGTCTTAAAATCAAATGACAAAAAGTTGGCAAGGAAATTGTAAGGCAGTGAAGATTTTGAGCCCTAATCTCTTCCAGCAGCAATAAATACAGGAGCATTTCCTGTGGGAAGGGTTGATGAAGGTACAGGAACTGAAGTCATCGTGGGCTGCCTTTGTGGGTTCAGAGCTGCATCCCTTCAACTCGTATGCCAGTGTTTGCTCCTGGGAGGGCTGTACACCTGTACACCTTTATCTCCCTGACTGTTAGAGTGGCCCCATGTACTGTGCACATATGCTGGAGACCTGGTTTATAATTAAGAGCAGCTGGCCATGCTGCTGTCCAAAATAATTTCCCCTAGTGAAGGATCAGTGAAGAAAAATGCAGAGAGATTTTAGCCTTTTGCTGAAAGAAAAAAGAGGAGCCTTCATGCTGTGCATGGCCGGGGGAAGTTTATTGCTTGCCTGAAGGACCAAGAGCTGAGGATCTTCCATTTTATGAGTCCCTCCTGTGCTGTACCCTTGGTGAAAAAAAAGAAGTTAAAACTGCCTAAAGACAGCTTATGGGGATTCCCCATATAATTATTCAGTGTGTTCCTGGGGACTGCTTCTGCCCTGGTAGATTTCAGAAATGCAAAGAGCAAAAATATGGTAAAGAAACACAAACAACAAAAGGCTGCCCACACCCTCCACTTTTAGCCCCATTTCCCCAGATTTGTTTGGCACTTCTCTAGGATGTCAAGTAACTTAATAACCTAAGCATTATTTTTATAAAGCTGATCACAAAAGATTTTACATCAAGCCTGTTACGGCTAAGTGGACTCAAATGGAGTTTATTTTTTATTTTTAATAAGTATAAGGGAAGTTAATCTCATATTACAGGTTTTTTTTTCCCTCAGATATATATTTTTAAGTAAATAAAGCACATAAAATATTGAGATATCTAGAAACATTTTTGGGTAGTCCAATTAGGACTTCTGCTGCAACCTCACCTCACTGAGAGATGGGAGTGCAAAGCCCATCCTTGTCAGTGCTCTGCCATTTTCCTGGCTGTATTTAGACAAACTTTTTTTTTTTTTTTTCTTGCTGTCTCTGAAGCAGTACAGAAGATGTGGGAGGAGGATGGGGCTGTCAGAGACCAACTCTTCTCGGGGAAGAGTCGTCTGGGGTAATGAATTAGAGAAAAGCAGTGCCGGTGGCTGTTGTGCTTCTTTGCACCCTTGCCCGTGCCTCCGTTGTATGATGGCTGTGATCCTGGAGACCAGGCTCTTTGGCCTCCTGTTTCTTTTCTTAGCTAAAACAAAACCTGCCACAGGGTATGTGAGCACAGGAGCAGCAGAGGGGAGCTCCTTCTGCCATTGGGGCTGGCTGCTGTGCGGCTTCAAGGAGGCAGCAACACAGGCCTGCCAATCCTGTGGCCTTTAGGGGCTGGTGGAGGGATGTGAGGGAACATCATAGGAGGGCAAGTACTTGACAAGCCTCTGACCTCCTGAAGGAAGATAACAGTAAGCTAGTTTTTAAGAGAAACTTCAGGAACATATTCATCGGGAGTAGGATGTAGCATCTCTCTAATCAGTAGTTCTGTGAAGTGTTTCTGATAAGGAACTGCAGGTTTTTGGTGAAAAGTGAAGAGGAATTATCTAATTGTCACTCTGTGACTTGTCTTGGACAGCAGCCTTTCATCTTCTTTTAAGAGTTTTTACTCAGAATAAATACTATTGCAAGAGGTGTAGTTGTTAAACTCAACCAGGCATATCCTGTGCCCTCTAACACAGTGACACCATCAAGGGTAGCAGAGTTGGCCAGTTTCTGTCTTTATGTCCTGGATTTCCAAATAGGTGAATTTCACCTACTCTGTGACTGGGTGCACCTAAGCACACAGAAGGGTGCACCTAAGCACACTTATTCACAGTGTGAATAAGGTAATGACATTTTCATAGTAGCCTCAGTACAACCTTCAATCTAGAGTGAATTGCATCTCTAAATTAAGAATTTAACTACTCAAGAGGGTTAAATCAACATATATATAGTTTCTTCTACATATATATGTATATATATATTTATTTTTTCTTATGGTGTGTGCTACTGATGCCCCCTGGCAATCACCAGAGCATGATGGTCAGTGTCTGCCTCTGGTCTGCTCAATGCCAGGTGGAGACTGAAAGCCTGGATTGCAGCACAGCTCAAGTGAAGCAACAAGGTTATGCATTTGTTGTAATATGATTTATGCAGGCCTCCACAGTGGGTATTAGGTTGACTAAGAATGGATGTTGTCTTTTTCTGGGCATTCAGCTCTGCCATATAAATATGCTATTCAGGTCTACTAAGTTTTTATAAACTACTGTTTCTGCCAGAATAGCTAACAGGGCTTATCCAGCAATGACACTTCAATAGCAAAATGTTTTGTGAATGATTTTAGCCTATTTGTTTTCTTTCCTGCTGTGTTCCTAAATATTTTTACAAAACTATATTTGAGAGAGGTATTCACTTGGAAGGTCTTAGAAAAGGCAAATTAAGAGGTAAATTTTTTATTCACCGACACAGTCTATTTTCATTAAGTTGAAAGTTATGATGCATGTATGACTGTGTTTATAATAAAATGGCATGTTTAGAAATACTGCTATAAAGCTCAATTCTTCAATTCAGTTAAAAGAAGGAGCTGTTAAAGGTGGCTGATGAGGAGGCAGCAGTTTGTCCACCAGTTACATGCTGCTGTACTGTGGAACTAATAGCATTAGTACAAGAAGCATTTTCAGCTTGCACATCTAATGTAAAATACTAGATTTGGTAATAATTGAATTCTGAAACAAACAGTCCAATTACTAAGGCACTGTAGCTTTTGTTCATGTGATGGGCAGGCAATGGTTCTTGCTTGTACCTGTCCCTACTGATTATTATTATGCATGTTTAAAGTTCCTCTTTATTTTTTCCATTTTCATAAAAACTGCATTATGATGTGACATATCTTTTCCAGATATTTTGCTTGAATAAATAAGTAGAATATTAAATTCAGCTAGGGTATTAGATTATAAATTAGTTCTGTAACAGCCATCATAATGTTATTTAGATTTCCAGTTTACACAGACCTTGTAGCAACTCCCAAGAGCTATGCTACAGAATTAGGGGAAGATGTGAGTTGATGTAGGAAAATTGGTTTTGGTAATATGCTGATGTCAGTAGAGTTTTTCTGTGTGGAAAGATATTTAAATTAACGTTTTAACTTACTCCATTGTACAAACTAAAGATTGTTAATGATTTCAAATTACTGATGAGTTGGTGTTTGGACTATGCAAACATGACCATAAATGTATTTTCCCTAGTAGGGCAATATTTATATTTTGAGTTTGTGTGTGGGGTTTATTTTTTACAAACAGAGTAACATATTTTAATCTTCCCTGTAACATAACCATTTTACTTATGTCAGGAGAATGAAAACATTTAAGAGCTTTTTCAATAAAAAAAACATGCTGGCTAACAGGTAGAGAGCTCTCTGTATCAAGGAAGAAAGCACAGACTTACGTTGCTGGTCTTGAATAATTGTATCATGAGTAGCAAGCACAGTGACACCATATTGGTGAGAGAGGTGTGAAAACATGCACATTTATAAATACATTTATTAGGCAGATGGATTGTAATGGTAACCTGAAGAGAGAGCTTCTAAGTAAAAAGATTTATAGGTGCTTACATCGGTATTCTTTAAATATGGGATTCTGTACCCATTGTGATGTTTTATGCATTCAGCGAAAGAGTGAAGGTGAAAAATAACTATGAAAGGAAGTAGATGTCCTCCTGAACCATTTTCTGAGATGATGGACAGCATTATTGGTGGGGGTCTTAATTAAAATCAAACCAAACAAAACCCAACCTGTTTGCTTTGAATAATGATGAGTACTGGAGTAAGGGAACAGACTATCTTCTTCTCCAGAGAAAATTGGCAGATGGAGAAAATGTATGTGCAGGTATCAGCAAGATTTCCTTGAAACCCCCTCTGCTGCCTGTCACTGAGGTGCTGTTTCATGAGGGTTTTGGTAATATGCTGATGGCAAATCAGTACTCAGGGCTGAAGGTTGTGTTTGTGCTGATTCTCTCTTCTCTTCTTCCTCCTCCCAATGCCTGTTAAACAGCCCAAAAAGAAGTTCATGATAAGTGGGATGTTATTCTGAAAACCTCTTCCCTACATATGTTTGAACAGCAGATTATAATAGCCACATCTTTGTTTCATGCAAAATACTGTCTTCCCCAGCAAGAGAAGTTGGTCATGGAGCTGTGTGTCTTTTGTCCTTAGCTGTAGCTGTGTATGTACATCCCATGGCCTTGCATGCCAGCTCACTGCATTCCCAAACTGGGTATGTGGTGCCAGACAACAAAACCAATCTAAATTGGAAGTAATTCTGGTGTGAAAAACCTTAAGGATTTTTGAAGAAGGAATGAGAGCATACTCAGGCTTGACATTTTACTATACAAATCCTTAACATTTCATCTGCCCACTGCCCAGAAATGTGGATGTCTTGTTGTTGTCGTCTTCTACAGGTATTCCAATCTGTGAAGGCCTTTTCCTGCAGCTCTCATCTTCCCTTTTGATGTCAGTCTTCCTTCCCCGAGAAGCAATTCCCCTCCCACTGGCGGACCACCATGTTTTTATAGATAGTTGTAAAAGCTTAGTTTCTACTTGCATATGGTACCTGTGGTCTGTCTTTGCTTTGGTACCTGCTGAAATTCACTCTATGCATGTAAACAAATAGTGTGGTTAATGGATGCTGACAGCTACATGACCCTTAATGACTGGGCTGCTTATTTAAGGTTCTTAAATCTGGATTCGGGAGCCACAAATACACATTTTGGGTTTGTTTTGTTGTTGTTGTTGTTTTGGGTTTTTTGTTTGTTTGATTTTTTATTGTCAGGAGTATATTTTAATGCTGCACATCAGTTGATAGTGTCTAGTGTTTCTGTGCAAATTCATGAGTCTGGGCATGCTTTTATATGCAAAACATGTCTGGAGCCCATATTTCTAGCTGCATGATGGACATGTGATGTACATCCACTATTTGGAATGTGATTTGTCATCTAAATGTAACTGGTGTTAGAATCTGAATGCCTCGTTACTGTGAAACATTTTGCTGCTTTTAAAACAACTTGAACAAAGAGAGCCCTTCATACTGCACTGTGATGTGTGTCTTTATTGAAAAAGCTCCTCTCCATTGCCGAGGCACTGAAGCATTTGCATTAAGTGATACAGGAGATGCCATAGCAATTTCACGAGAATTACCCTTTGCAATGAATGTTAGATTATACATCTAAGTAAAATCCCTTGCAAGTGACCAGAAGATAAATTGGAGCAGAGCTGTACCTTGGTACAATTAAATTATATACCTTCTTTTAAAGATTGTTTTTAATTGATTTGGTGGATACTCTTTACTTAGTTAATAATGAACGTCGTACCTGTGGCTATATGATCACTCATGTGAGTTAGATTTACAGCACTAAGAAACTCCCTTTATGAAAGAAAACCATTTCATAAAGGGACTGTCTCCTCTCACTGCTCAGTTGCTGATAATGCATCTAGACTGTTTTCTGGTTAGTTCTCTAGTCTTATACTAGGCTTGAAGATGTTCTTTCTTGCAGCAACTTTCATATCTCAAATGCCTCCTTTCCATAAGGGCTTCTACAGCACTGCAAAAATGAAGCTAGGAAGGAGATGAGCATTAGAGAAAGGAGAAGAGGACAAAGATACAGGATACAAAAATATGAAGGAAGGAGTTGAAAGACTGGAAATTTTTGCCAGGACAGAAGTTCCTCCTATTTTCCTTCTGACAAAGCTTGTATCTAAGCAGTCCTTAAAACTCTCATTGTGGGTGATAGGTATTGCAGATCTTTGGTACCTATCAGTCCTGAAGTTTGAAGGTTGTGCTAGGTATTAATTTAACTTTGGCCCAACTTCGATATGTTCCTTTCCAATTTGCAGTTGCTACCATTTTACCAAACATACACCTGAAGTCTAAGGTAAGAGTTTTCAAGGGCCTGTCTCTGAAGTTAACCTTGTATTTCTAAATGTTGTGATGATCAACAGAGAGAAAGAGGTCTTTCCTTAGCAAGGGACACATATACCATGGAACAGGAGAAAAAGAGGTACAGAACTGCTATAATAAAGAGAGGGTCTGAGGTGGATACACATCAGTGCTCACCTAAGTGCTTCCTACAGGAAGAGGATAAGACAGGTCCACAAGAAGCCAGCTGCAGCCTGAGGTTGATATTCCACAGCTGCGTTCAAGTAGTTTTTTTGCACAAAAGTCCTGAGAGGTCACAGTGGCAAAAAGATGTCTTTGAGGATGCTGTTGCTACTAATCATGATGACTGATTCTGGTTACAAGTTTCTGAGCTGTAAGGGTTATGACACATTCTGCAGATTGGACAAGAAAAGGATTCCTCTTTGTTTGGGAAGATATTCTTGAAGGTTTGCTCTTCATAGCCCTGCATGGATAGCTGTATGCATGAATATTGCCTCAAATCTCTATTTGGGCTCAATCAGGACATGTTTCACTTCTTCATTCCCCTTTGGATTTTGAAAATAGTCTTTGAGTTACACTAATTTTTTTTTGGATAATGATATCAACCTCTAAAAGGAAAATCTAAATGAAAAAAAAAATTGACCTAACAGTTAGCTAATGTTTGCATAATTTTAATTATCACATATTCAAATTATTTCTAATTCATTTCAATATACAAATCACTATTTTATATATGGCTTGTTGTTAATGTTTACTACTATAATTACTAATTTGCAATATAAGGCAGCAATTTTATAGTTATTCAGTATTGTATAATTATTATGTCAAATAGGAGATGGCAATTAGCACTGAAATATATTAGAAATGAATGTACTAAAATAAGTCCAAGTATATTTGACATGTACTTGTCATGTAATGCATGGACTGCATTTTCCTCCTCTTTTCCCCCTAACCATGCTTTTAGACAATGTGTTTGAGATCCCACAGGATTTAATCCTCTAGAAATTCCTATTTCATCATCCCATTGACCGATAGGTCAGAGCTAGAACTAATGAGCAAAATCCAGAGTCTTCTGTAGCCAACTCTTGTGTGAGATTTTAGAGTTTAGGTGCCTTGTTCTGCTTTAGCATTTCAGAAAGTCTCTTCTTTAGTGACTGCTTAAAAATGAGACGGTTTAAGTTCTGCTGCCCATAGCTCAAATTCTTTTAAAAGAGATGTTCAGAGAGCGTTTTGAGCTGTACAGCTGGCAGTGCCTTAGCAGAAAGGTGCCAAAGGAGCCATGGGCCTGCAGCTGGCATCACCCCTTGTTGTGCAGAGCTGAGCTGCCGGGGAGTTGCCCCTTTGTGATGGCAGAAAGAGCCAGGGTGAAGAGGGTACCAAAGCTGTGTACAGCGATCCCCATCATGACTCATACATTCCTCTGAGACCACCCAAAGCAGAAACTACTATGCATTGCATCTTGCATCTTAAAAATATATTGGTACTGTTGTGTTAAAACTTGACTAGAAGGTGGAGTTTGGGTCCTCATCTGGAAGTAGGGAATCAGAGTGGTATCTCCTGTCCCCTGGGAATGAACCCAAGTGCAGGGTCTACTAACTCTTATTTTGTGAAGCTGGGCTGCCCTGCTGTCAAGTGTGAGAGCTGGGAGCCAGGAGAAAGTAGGCATCTGAGGAATTGTGGCACTTGGGATGGGATGGGAGAGACTTGACCTGGAGTGCATTTGGGAGGCCCTCACTCCACTGACAGGCCCAGTGCAATGTAAAAGGTGGGAACAAATAAACATATTAACAGATAAAAAATGATATCCCTAAATTATCCATTGAATCCTTAAAGAGAGGGAAACACCTCATTCACAGAGAATTTAAATTAGCAGTATCACTTAAACAAACTTTCTTTGTGGCAAAATAGTTCTCTGTGACAATTTCTTTTTTTGCCAGGGATTTAAAATCTGGGCAGCGATAAGCCCTGCTAAACAAAATTCATGGCTGTACATCTTAATAAAGCAAAGAAGAGTGCACAGCGTGTCAAACAAATTCACCTCCGTAGTGTAAGTGTAAGGCTGCTGTAATGGCACACGGCAGCAGGAGATCCAGATAGGACCCTCGATGTGTTAGCAGAGCGTATTGACTTATATCAGTCCTTTTGCCTGGTTTAAAATTGATCCCCTTAGAAAAGTTAAATATCACCTATGTTTGTAGATTGCTAGACAGCTATTAAGATAATGCTTTTATAAATACAGATGGTGCCCTTATCAAAATTACATGGCAGTAAATAGATGCCAGTAGAAATAATATGACACTTTGATTAGCTAATAAAATGAAGCACAAATAGAATGGGGATGCTAAGTTGCTCTGACAGTTTTCATACTGTCTTATTTATTGCTCATTTAGCTTTGATAAGTTTCTATTACAGTTTTGGCTTCTTAAGCAATTCCTTTGAACTTTTAATTTTTAAACAGTAATCTGCATTTTATTGACTTGGGTGAAAAATTCTCATTGTCAATAAGCTCTTCATCATGATAGTAAATGTTATCATTCTTTTTAAAGTAAATTCATAGGCCAAATTGCATAATGGAAGTTGTGGATATAAAAGTAGCAAAGAGTGCCAATTAATGTTACATGAAAATAATTGATTATTGCTGAAAGTTTGGCAAGCAATATTGGTTCATTGATTGGTAGCTTTTTATGTCATAGTGAAAGACTTGTATCAGGACATTGGATGACAACAGGAAAATTGTACAGGAGGGCTTTTATGCTTTGGAAACAGGCTTACACTGTAGTCTAAGTACTTAAGGCAAGATACTCTGTTCAAAACTGGTGTAACTTCATCAGCTTCAGTGGGATTGAGTCATGGCATGTTCCCTTTTAAATCTGCTGATCTTAGATGTGAGGAAAATACTGCCTGTCACTTCAGTCATATTGGAAAAACGTGTTCATTGATGCACGGCTTGGGATGGTTAATGGCAGTGATAATCAAGAAGCAGACAGCAGCTGAGAAGAGTGCATATGGTATGTGGATCATTAACATGATCTTACCAGCATAATGCTGACCAATATTTCTGCCTTTTTGGTACTTAACAAAACTTGACTTAGTGACTCAAAGGCAGAAAATGATTATAACCTGCCACAGTTTTAAAATCTTTCTAGAAACTTTTGGTTGGCTTCACTTTCTTGGAGAGAACAAAGCTCAGTTTTGTTCTTTTCTTGCAACCTGTCACTAATATTAACCCTGTGGTGTAGCAGTGCTCCTAGTAAATGTGTTGAGCTCGATATCCTCTTCCACTTCTGCAGAGAAAAAAAGGTCCCTGTCCCTGGGTTCCTAAGCACAGTGTGTTCCTCTGCACCTTGTGAAGCAGCAGGGCTGTAGTTGAACATGACACCCAGTTCTCCTTGGTCTTGCTCAATAATTACTGCTGCGATGGTGTCACTCTGCCAGTAACCAGCAGTTTGACATAACCTTCAGGGAACCAACTGTCACCCAGATGGAAAATGGAAACAAACTTCCCAGCTGTCACATTCTTCTGGAGCCACACTGAGCATCCCAGTTCAGATTTCTATAGCCCAGCTATAGCTCCACTTGCCCACAGGCACAACAGCATTGTCTTCCTGTCTTTGTAGGCTCTGCCTGCCGCCAGGGCTGGGCTTGGGTGACATAAATTTATTTTCTCAAATTTAGACAATTGGTGTGGGGAGGATGCACAACTTGTGTAAAGACTGTTGACTGCATGGGAAGTTTCCAGCTGTTGCACAGTCACCAGAAAGTGTTGGTGGAAAAGGCAAAGGCATCGATTTCTCTCAGGCTCCCTGCCATCAAGATTCCTTGTGAAAGGGTTGATTTGGGACAATGAAGGCATTTTAACCCTTGATTAATCCTATAGATTTAGCCCACATATTGCAAATAGCTAATTGTTAGAGAGCAGGTGGGACACATACTTAGTTGCCAGATGGAAAAAATCCTTTTAGGTGTCCAAGTCCCAACTGTGTGGGCTTAATGAAATAATCTTGTTGTTTCTGCTTTCACTTTTTGGTGTAAAAATTTAAAAACTTATTTTCCAAACAAATAAATTTAATAAATCTCAAACCATAACAACCCCCCCTTCAGATTTCACATCTTTATGGCTGTATTGTCAACTTGATGCATGAGGTTTTAGCTCTGCAAATCCCTTTAACGCAAGTGGGAGTTGTACAGCTAAAGATTTATACATTGACTTTAAAATAATATTGCTTCATCTCTCTTTTACTCTTTTTTTGCCTTTTTTTCCCCCCCTACTGATTCCCTCTCCAGATTTCCCCCCTTGCTCTTTAATGAAAACAACAGTCTAATTCTCTGTCTCTCTTTCTGTAGTGAGAAGCAGGCTTGATGGTCCCTTCCCACTTACTGAACAGGCATAAGAGCAAGGGATCAAGGGATTGATATGTGAAGGTAGTGATAATATGTGAGCATTAAGATTGTAGCGAAAATCCTTTATCTCATCTGTGATTTCCACCAAAAAAAAAAAAAAAGTGTGAAACATTCAATACTGCAGAGCCCCATCCCAGTGAAAAAATAACTTTTTTATTTTTAAACATTTTTTTTTTTTAGGATGAATGTATCAGCCTTTCTGGCTAAAATTTCCTTTACTGCTTATAAGTAATGTGGTTGACACAAACAGATGTACACAAATCTAACATTTCAAGGAAGATCATGCCATATCCTATCTGTATGACAGGGCAGAATTTGAACAGTCTTGTGCTAGCCTGTGGGCATAATGCAAATTCCCTGGGCTGGAGAGACTTGGTTTTGCTTCAGAATTTCAATTGGTTGTCACCTCGTTCTTAAAAAATGGTCTCACTCAACACAGCTGTGTTATAGTGGTTTCCTTCCTTGTATCAGGAGGGGACAATTGACCTAAGCACTGAGTCCTTTGGGACTGTGAACAATAAAACCCACTTGTCCTCAGTTTATACTAGAAAGTGAATTCTCTCAGTCCTCCTTTGTCCTGAGAATTTTCATTGCTTCCTAGTATACAACTTGGGAACTCTTTATTGTCTAAGTAGGAGGATATGTGGCTGGGTGTCCTCTTTTTTAATCCGGGGGAAGAGGCAGGAATTGTCGCCTTTCTGGGTAGGGGTGATAATCCTACAGAGCCCAATCCCTGTCAAAGCAAGAGTGCAACCCAGGTGGAATTCAGAATACTGTAAGGAAGGCATTTTGCCAAAATGTTTGTCTACAGAATGGCAGAGATTAAAGGCCTTCTAGCTCTGATTGGATTACCATGGACCAGAAGCACTTTAATCTCTACCACTGTGGCTTTGGGGGAAGCCAGTGATTGAGACATGTGGCGGGACCATGCTGAAGAATTGGATGACTGCACTTAGCTCCTTAATCTTCTAGTCCTGTGGCTGTTGTAGAAAAATATTTAACTGTTGCAGCAGAGAAATAGGTAGTGAGCAGTTATTTTACTTTTTACTATGTGAAGAAAATAAAAATTGCATATTCTCCCCTCCAGAGTTGTGGAAACAGCCTGTGTGCGATAGCCTGACTCAGAGCAGCCTGAGCCCCTGCTCAAAACACAGTATTGGGTAAGCTGGTGGTTGAAATTAACATAAGCACATAATAGCCACTACTGCAAATCAAAGGTCTCTGGGACCTAGTACCATGTCTCAGACCAGCAACAGATGCCAGTGGAGGGGTATTAAGACAGAGTATATTTAAAGTGACTTTTTTACCAAAGGCTAACAATAGTCAGTATTTTCTGGACAGTTCTTGAATAATTTATGTTTAAATGCTCTGTTTTGTGCATGATAGAGGCTGCAGACAGAGCTATTCAAAAACAATTGCACTTTGGAGAAAGGAGGAACAGACAAGCATGAAATACTAACCCCCAGTTTTGGATTATATGCAGGTCAATAAAGAGATAGGAATTATCAGCAAATAATAAATGGGAATGTGAGCAATTTCTCTTGCTCAAGTCATGATCAAGAAAGGATACATTTAGTAAAGAACATGTGTCATGGTTTGACACTGGCGCGATGCCAGCGCCTCCATGAAAATGTACCTTTTTAAATAATTGCTGTGAGATGTGATCAGGAACAGAGCAGAGCAGGCCCAAACTTAGTAACAAAGGAGAGAACTTTATTAAACTACTACTACTATAAAAACTACAAACACTAAATCCTGGATGAAGACTTTCCAAAACACCCCTCCTCCTCCCACCTAATTTCTAAACAAGCTCAACAGTGAGACACCACCCAGGATCCTGATCAAGTTGCTACCCTTCAGATATTCAAATACTCAATCTTTCAAGGGAGACAGGAGTCTCTCCTGTGCCACAGACTCCCCAGGAAACACAATTGCCACCCTTGTGTTTCCATGTCACACATGGCAACCGCCCGGAGAAAATCTGCCATGGTGACACTCTCCTTTCCATGTCACAGTGCTCTCACCACCGTGCATGGACAGACTGCTCATAGGGCTCCTTTGAGGATGCTTTGCCATGGACCAAAAGAGACAACAGTTCAGTTTCTCATTTTGGGACTACAGTCCCCCCCATTTTCCCCTGGGGCTGAGGGTTCAAGAACAGAGGTCTTCTTCTCCTCTTCTTCCTTGAAGATAGAGGGCTTCTCCACACCTTCTCCAACTCTCCTCTGTTCTCTCTACTCCTCTGCTAGTAATCACTGAAACAGGTCTCTTGGCACACCAACGCACCCCCCTAAGTGCATCTTCTGTTAGGAGAATTTGGTTCTGTCTATGGCTAACAAGAAAAGTCCAGCCACAAGCCACTCCATCATCTCCTTCCAACTCAAGAATTTCCTCTTGCATCATCTCGGATCCCAGATTGTCTCTCTTCTACTTCAAATCAAGGAGGAGTAATATTTTACAAAGCCTTCATTTCTCAGGAAAGGGTTAAAAGCTCAGACTCCCTGGACGGCTGAAATCTCTGCCCAGCAGCTGATTCCCAAGGCCAAGGCTGGGCGCCTTCCCCCCCCTCTCCTTCTCCTCCGCGCCGGCAAAGTTACAGGTGCCGTCCGGACTCTCTATCTATTCCCTCTGGGGGGGGGGGGGAATGACAAAGACATCTCCGCTTCTCTCCACCCTTCCGTCCACAGGAGCTGGCTCGGTTCCAGTCCTTCTACCCCTCAGCTCACCTCGACCAGGCCTCATGGCTTCCCCTCCCCCACCCAGCCCCATGGCTGGGCAGGGGAGATCTGCACAGCACCCTGACCGGAACCAAAAAGAGAGCGAGCTCTTGGGAGTTCTTGCTTTTAACCCCCTGTGTTCTCAGAGGCGTATCCCTGTCTTCAGTGGTCACTTCAGGTGCCAATATCTAAACTTGACCACTGATTGGTTTGACTCAACTTCCTGAAAAAATCACTTCCATGTCAAACCACGACACTAAGATATGGGCGAGGTGGTGAAAATTGTCGTAAGAAGTGTGACCAGTGGGATACAGGATGCTGTGGGACCTTAGGGGTGTTCTGAAGTATGTAAGGGTCCCCAACACAATTTCAGCTTTTTGTGCCTAAATTATTCTGGTGTTTTTACATCAGGCTACTCCCAGTTTCCTAAGAAAGAAGCTGGGGGTTGCTGTGAGACTGAGGAAATCGCTAAAACTTGCCTCTAAGGTTGGGTATTTATTTGGAGCCAATGGCTTCACATAAAGAACCCTTCTCGCTGGCAGTTTCTTGGACTTCAGCAGGAGCAAAAGCCTTACCTTTTGCCCAGCTTGAGCTGGGCTAGAGAAGAAGCAGTGGCACTCAGCCATTTTGGGAATGAAAATAAAACCTCTACAAGGCTCAAACAGGCAGGAAAGTCATGTGGCTATTGTCTTTGGTGGGGCTTAGGCCACCATAAAATCACAACTCCCAAAACCAGAAGTTGTCTTAATTCCCATTATCATTCAGCATTAGATGTCTGGTCCTTCAGTGAAGTGGCTGCACATTCAGCCTTTGAAAAAATATGGGCAGCTTCAATTGGAAATGTGTCTAATGCTATGTAGACATCTTTAATTTTTAAATGATTCTTCAGACTAGGAGAGTAAAGCTGTGTAATCCATATGTTTTATATGCTATTGTGCCAGCCTTTCATGGTGAGAAGCTAAATATTTTTGTCATTTTAGCTAGTTTATATGTGCTGCTCTTTGCTGCCTGAGTGAAATGTCTGATGCATCCCACCCCGATGTCCACATTTGGATGGAGGATGCAGTGAAATGAACCCTACAAGCCAAACACTGTGTTCCTTTCCATTCTTTTATTAGCTTTTACTTGGCAAATTCTAGTGGCTTTTGTGTAGAGAACATAACATTGCAAAAACAGTGGATGTTTATGGAAGGCAAAGCATAACTTAATAAATACAGCATAGATGTTATGAGAATGGATGCTCTTTCGCTAAGTACAGGAGCTACATATGGTGCTGATAGCAAATGCCATATGTTCATAGAAGAGGCTACATTTGCACAGTGCCTTTTTCTCAGACCTGCTAATCTGTGAAAAATAACAATTCTGTTTAGTATTGCTGGTGTTGGCCTCTTGGTTTTGTCCTTCAACTTCTGTGAAATATATGCAGTCAGAATGAATCTGGACACATGGGTCTGCACTCACTCCTCTTCAAGGACACTTAATCCCAACAGTACCCATCTGAAATGCCCCTTACTCTAATCATGGTGCTACAAAATTAGATTGTCCTTTATATTGTGGTTCCTGACACTCCAAATCCTGGGTGCCTAGCTCCCCGGTGACACAGCTGCCAAAGGAAAGTACTCATCCATCAGCAGTGTCACCTATGGCCTGCTGGCAGTGATGCTGTCACAGCAGACATATGCTTCAGTCTGGGCTCTCAGTCAGGGAAAAGATTTGGATCCAGGTGTCCCACATTTCTGTTGCCATTACCATCAGTGTATGGCATAACAGAGCTACTGACAACATCTCCTCTGCTGGATAGTCCTGTGTGGAGCTGCTTCTGCTGTTGTGCTCAGAGGAGAGGAGTAGGTACCTGTGCTCAGCAGAAGGTTCTGGGCTGTAGATGGAGGTAGCCACCTGGTGCCTTGTTTCAGGGAGTTCTGGAAGGGGATAAGGCTTTGAGTATACTTAGCAGTAAACTTTCCTCTTTGGTTATGAGGATATGAGTTTTCTGAGGTTTCTCACACTTCAGTGCTCTTTTGAGATTGACACCTATATGCCTTTGGGATCAATGTATCTACCCCTGTATTTCAGGTTCCCTTTTGAGACCAATTTTCTAGAAATGTTTTCCTTGCAAAGCCCAGTTGTAGGTGCCCAGCCTTTTATGGGATCCAACCTGCATCTTAAATGTGCTTAGTTGGAGAGCTGATGAGGTAGCAGCCATGCCTCGAATTAATGCTGCTTTCAGGAATATCCCTGGCTTTTTAAGCTAAAGATGCTTGGATTAACTAGATCTCTCTCAGAATGTACTAGTCATAAATGAATGATGCACAGCCCATGGTAGTTCTTGGTGTTTTAAAAATTATTATTTTTATTTGTTCATTGAAGAAAAGCATCTGGGAACCATTGTGTAAATAATTTAGTTGAGCAAGCTTTTTAACAATAGGCAATAGAGAGTTAATTCTCGGTGTTGTCAGCTACTTTCAGTTTTAAACATGTTTCAGACTTAGAAGACAGCCATACAGAAAAGAATGTTATGTTAATGTGACAGCAATCACAGACACTGCTATTGAAAACTCACTGTTGCTCTCCGCTCCAAAATTAACATCATAACCTTATGTCAGTGACTCACTATTATCCTAATACCTGGTTTTGGATTCTGTCCAGTCCCATTAGATATCCCTGTGTTGATTGCTCTGTTACTGGTGAATGTTAATTGCCTCCAAATCTCAGTGGAGTTCAAAAGCTTAGGGAAAAATGTACTGACTGGTAGAGCTGCTAGTTTTATTAACAGGCAAGTAAATAATAAATCTGTTCAGAGATATGAGTGAAGTGGCCGAGACGTGAGATAAAACCAGCTGATCTTACATCTTCCTTTGCATGTCTGTCATATGTTATTAATTACATAACAGAGTAAGCAATTCCAACTTTGAACATTGAAATTATATCAGTAGTGCCTGTCCACAGCCAGTGTACCTTAAGAGGCAGTCAGGCTCCATATCGTTCCCATCAGGATTCTCATCTCCTGGACATTAAATCATGCCCCTTAATACATTTTTATATGCTTTTTAGAGTTATTTGGACAATTTAATGGAAATTATGATGTCAAAACAGGGTTATAACAAGGCTTGTCACATGTCATTTAGTATTTTTTCCTCTTCCTGGTAATGTATATTAATTTTGATTTTTTTTTATATAGAGAAACTGCCTTTCTGCTTTGTTTTGAAGGAGAACGGAGATCTTGATTACTTCTTTTTTTCTGTTTCTTTTAATCATAGAGTTTTAAGTAAGATCCTTGCATGCTTCCCCTTTTTGACACCAGAAACCTCTAGATGGAAAATCCCCAGTGTAATCCCATTGTGAGTATGCTTCTTGTAGCATATTTTCTAGTTTAGGTACCTCTTCTGCTAGTTTTTAGTTTGTAAAAATGTTGGTAGCACTTAGAGAGTGAAAATAAGTCATGTGAAGAATATACTGTAATCACATGCTGCGGAATAATTGCATATTTTATATCAATGGTTTTCAGTTGGTTGATAATATTTAATCTCCTAGCAGAGATCTGTAATGACTCATTTTAGACACTGACCATCTAACTTCATTTCAGAAATGAAATATTTCCTAATCCAGTAATTTCTGTCTATCCCATTATGATATGGAGATAAATAAAAGCACCTCCAGGCACCCAGTGCTAGATTGCTTAACAAAAAAACGTCAGCAGGTGAATTGCTTGCTGAATTCTAGGCTGAAGTCAAATGATAGCTGAACATGTTTTGGCTATATGAAATCTGTATTAGGGTAGGAAAAGTGAAGTTGCTATTTTTGTAATTTTAAATGATTGTAAGGCTTTTATAATGACAAGCATACCCACCTGATAGGCAGAGTGTGTCCAGATTAACATGAGTTTTTTAAGCAGTGTAAATGTGAATCAGCCGGTGGTCAAAAGTTGAAAAGAAGTCAAGAATTTCAATCTGAAGCTCACTCCAGAACAAAGGAGGTGAGACAGAGAAGCAGGATAATGAATAGTATTGTTTTTTGTGGAAATTAACTTGACAAGCAAGTAGTGTTTATTATTACAATATAGAGCGTTTGAATCTTACCCATGTTTTCACCAGGAGTACTAAAAAATACATGTAGCAACTGAGCACAGGGCCAAACACAGTGTGTTTGGAAGGTCTCTAAGTGACTGAAATAAGCTGGTGTAGCCACACTGAAGCGCATGACTAGCTGCCAGGATTTCACAGCTTCTGAGCATTAAAAGCGTCCCATTCATTTCCATGGTAAAAATGTTGGTTGCAATCTTCTCTAGCTGGTCAGTATCCCTCATTCTGAAGATACACTTCTCCTATGAAGCCCTATTTCACTGCATCCCTCTACTTCTGTTCACATTCATGAAGAATTTCAGGAAAATGAAGGACTCTACATTTTATATCTTGTAAACAATTATGCATTTAATTTTTTGTTTTTAGAGTTCATGGTAACATAGACTGTATGCTAAGGCCTGAAAAAGGAGATTGAGTATAAAATTATGTACTCTTTGTTTTACCAAGTCAGTATGTTGTTTTGTATGTATATAAATGTGTTCATGTTTATTATAAGATCATACTTCTGTAGCCCTGAAGTATGTGCATGTTCCTGATGTCAGAAGACATTTTTCTGTAAGTAGAACAAAGTGGGGCTGTGTATATTTACTGTAGGTTCTGTGTTACAGATCTAGGTCCCATTTTCCTTCCTGGATTCAAGCAGCCCTAACATCTCTGTCTTTCCATGCGCCCTGCTACTAAAAGGTTCCTGGCTGAAATTAATTTCCCATTTCTGCCATGTCAGTGCTGGCCACAGGAGAAAGCAGCAGGTAGGGTAACAAGGAGGTACTGTTCATCTCTGCCTGCATTCCTTTTCCATCTCAGTGCTAGGTGTGAGCTCAAGTCAGGGACTATCAGGAAAAGCCTGCCCCAGGCTAAAAGGGAGGATGATGGCATGTGCTGCTTGCCAGCCATTAGGGCATGGAGATGATGCCTTGAACAAAATTCCGTTTTGTTCAGTAGGAGTTTTTGTTTGATGCTTAGAAATTGTTTACTCTCTTCTGACTGCAGACACTGAATTCAAGCACTCTGCAGTGCAGTGGACACTTGACTGGGTGCAAAAAATGAAACAAAACCTTAGGTGTGTAGTTTGGTAGGGGTCAAATTGAACTTAGATGTAAACATCACCACCTTTCAGTTGCATAAATTATTAGAGTGTATGCTAGAGTTTAATTTGGCCTGGTGACTCTGCTAAGATAAAATTCTTTGTGTGCCTGTGAATTTTGGTATCAAGAGTGGGGATCACTGTTTCTGGAGAGTGATTAAGAGAAATAAGCCAAAAATAGAAACAATCCCATAGCTTAGGAAAAAATCCTGTAGAATCATAAAAAATAATCAGCTGTTGGAAAGAATGACTTCTGTGCTCCTAATTTGCAGAAATCCCAGCAGTTGCTATTGTGCCCAACCACTCACTAATACAATAAAATATAATTACATCATTAAATACAATATAGGATTTCCATAATAGGGAACTTTATTTCCTTGTCACAATACGGGAGTTGCTGTGGTTGAAGCGCACAGTTTGGCACTGTAACTATTATTAGATAAAAATGTATCATGTCCTAGTCAGGATTCTCCTGCAGGGGCACTTCCCAGTCTGGGTGAAAATGGTTTGCTGCAGAGAGTGGAACCTTTGTAGGAGTTTGCCTAAAATGCACCTTTTGGATGAGGAGGCATCTTACAACCATGTTTTGCATTGCTAAAACAAAGCTTCTTTCACCCACCCACTGCTGTTTGTTTGGATAGATACCATCTGTCTTTTGCTAAGCTCAGAACTTGCTAGAAGCTGAAATTCAAGCTAATGAGTAGCTTTCAGGGGTGGAAATTTTATTAGAACCTGATTTCCCATTGCTGATGACAGCAGAAACTTGACTAATTAGTACTACAGAGACTGACACTTAAACTTAGATACAACAGTCTCTGTTCAGGTGAGTACTATCTATGTGAGAGAGTGGCAGTAATCCTAGTTTTATTGCCATATTTCCATTTGGACAGTCATTTGTGTGAAATTCTGCATTATACAAGCCTGGTTTGTTAGCTGCAAACAGTAGCAGATACAGTAGAAAACCAGCTGGATCCAGTGCTGGGCAATGTTGTCATGAAAGATAATCATGGAGGTGAAGTCCTTGAAGCTTCTAGAACCAATCTGCAGGGCAGATTGGTGACAAGTAATGGCATTGGTGACAAGTAATGTTGTTTCTGATTTTGCTCTCAATTTATCTTTCAATCCTTTTGTTCCACTCAATCTTCTGCTCTTGTGTCTTTCCACTCTGATGGGCTTGCCTTCATTTATTGCACTTCATCAGTGGCATAGACCTCATCTCATTAAAATCAATGGCAGATCTATTACTGACCTTAGTGATGCAGGAAAAATCCCAAGTCTTGCTTATCCTAATCAATCAGATCATCATCATTAATTTAATGATCTGAAAAGCCATCAAAACACAGCATACTTTTTAGTTTACCTGCTGACACACAGTGTGCACAGTTCCAAGCCTTCAAGCAAAAGCTTGTGTTCTGAGTTTCTCCCTAGCCCAGCAGTTGCCTTGCTTTTATTTTAGCTTTTCTGAAAGTCAGGGTTTGAAGAACTGTAGACTTTGAGATTGGCATCTTCTGTTTGTAGGCTACAGAATCTACTGACTTTTGAGTAATCTGTGTAGATGTGCATGTAGAGTACTTTCACAGTCATAATCTTGAATAGCTCAAATTTAATTATGATGAGAGATCCTGTATTTCATTTATATGTAAAATTAGAAGAAAATATGCAGAAGCTAATCCTATTCAGAGACTGGCTCCAAATATTTCTGAGCTAAAATGTTTGTAACATAGAAGTCTTATTAAAATTCCTATTTCTACACATTTTAGTAGTAATTTGGTTTAAAAATTGCAAGACTGTAGTTTCATTTGACTGAGAGAAGAATTATGAGACTATAGATAGACTAACTGCAGCTTTAACAATGCTAAAATCCATTATAAATCAGAAAAGGAGGGAAAAGTACACATGCCATAATAATTTATTTGACAGTGCTATTGAATATACATACAGCTCACAGAATATGTGTTTCTAGTACACTAAAAATAAGAAGTCTAAGCATAGGAACATTATTTTTAATATGAGGATGCAGTGCTAAAGAGGAGAGAAGGTTTTGTAATGATAATCAGGCTGCTGAGCACCATGGTACACTGGCTCCTGTTTATGCAGACTCCTGCATCAGCTGAAGAAAAAAAAAAGGTAGAAAAGAAAAGAAGGCAATGCAATTTGCATGTCTGTATATTTTCCATTTTCCCCCTCATCTTCTTATTAGAGAGATCCCTCTAAATTGTTTACTGTTGCTTTCCAAAGTCTAGTGTCAGAAATGTCAAGCCTTAGGATAGATTAGAAAATGTGTGGTGGCTTGGCTGTGTCCTGCTGGTATGGTTTGGTAGGGATGTGGAGTGAGAGATTGCCTGATTGCCTCCTGTCATATGTGAAGAGTGAAAATATAGCTATTATCTTGGCCTGTGAATTCCTCAAAGGTCACTTAAATCTGAGTGGTCACTATTGCGATGTATTTTGGGAAGAAAATTTTGCACCAGGACTTAGATGTGCAGCAGTGATAGTCTGTAGAGGTAAAGCTAAATGTATTTCATGTATGGGAGCATGAGCTGGGCATTTTGGATGTATTTATGAAGTGGATTCACAAAATTTATTTGAGCTTTCCTTTTGGCTGTCAGTGATAGGATATGTCTACCAATAATATGCTTCTTGATGTAGTTCTTATGTCTACCAATAATATCCTTCTTGTCATAGTTCTTTTTTTCAGGCAAAATGCTGGTTCTTAATCTTTGCAGTATTGCAGTTATGGATAAGGCTATGATGGCTTTTTTGCTGAATGAGTCACAAAGTCTGAACAATGTATGGGCATAGCTGACTTCTTTGTTTGTATTTAAAAACTCAGTTTAATAGGAGCTATAATAAGTATCAAGCAAAAGATAATTGTGCTCATAGTTCAGTTACAATTGGTTGTCCTGAAGGACTGCACTTTGTAGTACTGGTCTGTGCTCTAACTGCTCAGAAATGTACTATTGTGTGTTACTGCTTAATTGGTGAACTGTAATTGCCTATATTGAGAGCTGATCTTAAAAGTTAATCTATGCTAGAGTCAGGAAGATTAATTGGGGCAATCACCATCCCATAGATTTCTAGTAAAGTGACACCTCCTTAAAATGGTTTGCTGTGAGTGCATTGCAATCCGAAATGGAAGGCGGACAATGCAAGCCTTCCACATATGCTCTCTCTTGTCCAAAAGCTTGTCTGTAACTCAGCATACCTTCAGCACATGCTTTCTGGCCACAAGATTTTAGAGAGATTTTGACTGAGAAATTGCACACAAGACTTTTCTAGGCAAAATCTGTGATCACATTGGTGGGAGCTAAAGCTTCTGTCCCTTTCAGATTTGCTGTAACCATGTGTTTTGATTTGAGAGAAGTTCTGTTCGCTGGTTTACAGCGTGCAGGACTGAGACCCAGCCATGCTTCTATCTAGCTGTGTGCCTGGAGTATCCTTGTGGTGAACTGCTGACCACCTGTGGCCTGCTGGCCAGGCAGTGCCTGCCAGTTTGAGTTGACAAGCATTGCCCTTAAAATACCTCTTCCTGTGTTTGGTCAAGTACCTTTTGATGCCCTGGAGTTGGCTGTATAGATTTCTCCAGATGCCTCATGGCTGGCCTGCATAAGCTGAGTAGTGCAAGTGATGTGGGCAGCAGTGCACCCTCATCTCACACTGTGCTGTGGCCAGTGCTGTCCACACCGCTGGAGTAGATGGTCACAGTTAAAACTTGGGTGTAAAACAGAATTTCTGAAGATGCACTGAAAATTTTACATAAGGACCCCTTAACATGATTTAAAATCCTACTATGTGTACTATCCTACTATGTGTTTCCACTGTGGCAGCTGAACCATGGAGAGGTAAAGCTAAAGGATATTGGATCACGTGGCATTGAGATTATATGGACTCAGTGTACTGTAGAGAAATGCCACATTCCAAAAGGCCCTGAAATTAGTAGTCTCCATGTCACACAACACCACAGTCTCTGTTCACGTGATGCAAGTCCTTTTTATGTGATCTATCCTGAAGTAAGAGAGCCACTTCTTTATTCATGAGGATTGCAATGCCATTGCAGCACAGGGGGGAACATCATTTGATCACCTGGGTGTGCATTCACTACCTGCTCCTGAATAGAGTAAACCTTTACCTAAGTGAGCTGACCATGGGAAGCTGACTAGAAGCAGCCTCTTGTGCTGGCTTGGGGACTGCTTAACATGTAATGTGATCCACCTGCTGAACTTTATAAATTTTCTATTTCTAACTTTCAGTTGCTTTTTATTCTTTAGGAGAATCCTGGCCTCATTCCAGAGCTGACAAGATGTAACTGAATATCAGGAAGTGAGGTGCAGTCTGGACCTAGCTTTGGAAAGCTGGGGATGTGGAGAGGGCTGGCTCAGCATTACTGAGTGTTACTGAACATTACTGAGTTCCTGGTGCTGGGTTTTAGTGCACAAGACCCATTGTCAGACCTCTTGTCAGGGAATCACTTCACCTCCACTGCTCATCCACAGGAATTTCTGCTTGTCAAAGGAATTCAGCAAAGGATAAGGGCAAAATCTGTGTTGATAAAATGCTACAGGTTTCTGGCACTGTCATCTCTTGAAGGTTTGGTTCTTGCTCTCCTTGAAGTGTGAGAGCACATGGGAGTTAGGTTTGGAGGAAAATTTGCGTGTAGGTCTGTGCTGGTAGTGCCTGGAAGGACCACTGTTTGCCATCTGCTTTGATCCATAACACAAACATACTACATGAGCTCATCAGAATCAATTCATCGTTGTGCTAAAGCCTCTTTCTTAAGGAAAATATTGGATACTGAAACTGCCCATGACAGGCAGTGTACCAGAGCCTGGGGTAATCACTCCAGCAGCTAAGTATCCATAAACTTATGCCAGGTGCATCCTCAGGTTCTCCATCAGCCAGTGGAGCCAAGGGAAGGGGCAACCCAGAGGGAGGGAGAGGAAACCACTGACTTCTGTGAATAAACCAGTAAGTGAGCAAAAGGAAAGAAGAATGATGAAGTCTTTGCAACACATTGAAGGCATGTAAAAGTAATGGGAGATTTTCCTGCACAGTTGTTTTAGTGTTTACTAAGCAGCCAGCACTGCTCCAAGTGTTGGTGCACTTCATTCATCTCTAAAAAAATAAGGACCAATGAGCAGACTGCAACATCCCTGCCAGATGTCAGTGTGATAAATACTTCAGTCCGGTAGAAAGGGAAATGAAATAATTAAGTTATTGTGGAAAAGCTGAACCATAGGTTACAGTAAAAAAGCATCAGTAAAAAAATTCATGGTTAGGGTCTACACTGGAGACATCTTCCCTGGGTCCAATTCATTTTGATCACCCAAGAGGAAATAAGGGCATTGTGACTGCTCTCAATTGCTATTTGGAATATAGGTTAAAAGACAACCTTGAGAGTGGCTTGCTGCTACTTTATTAAAGATGTTGTATCTAATGAGACCTTGTACTTGCATGACCTTGAAATGCACCAGTGCCTTGTACTGTCAATACAAGGTGGAGAGGTCTGCATGATCCAGATTTTATTTTTTCACTCTGATTCTTGTTATAAAGGCACCAAAAAGAGAGCTCTCTGTATCCGTAGCTTATTTTTTAGGCCAGGTAAGCTCAATCAGTTCATGGGCTTCCATAAACTCATAAGGTTGTGATACAAGTTGTGTAACCAACCATGACAAGGTTGTCACTTGTCATGAGGTATATTTAGATTGACTTTTTAGGTGACTTGGACATTAAGTATTGAGTTTTTTCTAAATTGTATTGTCAGGAGAAAAATTTATCTTGAACAGCTGGTTAAAATGAAACTCCATCATCTATTAAAATTTAAATGATCATTTCTGAATAAAAGTGACTTTTAAGTGACTTGCTTCTGGCACCATGGTAAGTGCTCAGTTTATTTCTCTCATGAATACCACTTTTCTATTAGGAGACCACGTAATATAATGTCCATTTAACCCGTTATAGGCCCTTCTAGGTGTCTCATAACTCTTAAAATTCCAATTTTATGACTGGCATAGAATGTTCTGGTCCAGATACGTAATGGACTGCATATGTCTTACTCCTGGTTTCCTATGCTGGCAGATTTTTTTAGAATGGAAGTGTAGTGCTACTGGCTTTCTATAAAAGCAAGAGAGCTTGCTGGTGTCCTAAAAGATGGATCTGTTTGGAGTCTTTAACTGATGAGTATAAAATTGTGGGTTTTACCAGACTTTGATGACACTAGCAAATATATGTAAATAGGATATAAAATGAATCAACTGCTGTTCAATAAAAAAAGCATCATGTTTACCTCAGCCTTGTAGCTACTTTGGCCTCCTACAGGGACTATTTTAATTAGCAGCATGAATTTTGGGTAGTTTAATTTATTTAGTGATTGTGTAAAACAGGCTTTTGGAAGGGTTTATTTATAAACTGCCCAGGTATTTAGCAATAGCATTTCAGCAGCATCTGTAAGAGCAGAGTGTCGTAACACACAACTTTTTATCTTCTTTTTGCTGCTCTTTAGCCTTGCCAATGGGGTTACTTCTGGGGTGTCTTAATTTCATGCTGCTCTTCACTGCTGAAAGGAGAGTGAATCAAATGAGGATCAGATAATTAAATGAAATAAAGGAACATTTACTCAGTGTCTCCTGAGGAATTTTTCTGTGTAAAACACTAATAATCATGCTATATGTTGGTGGTGACTTCCATTCCAGCAGACCACAGTAGACTTTACAGACTTTAGGATCTGCTCATTGGATTCAGTGATCAGCTGATGGAAATCACACCAGAGTTTCTGTAGAGTTCAGAATTTGTAGCACTGAGAGATAAGCACCATGTGGCTGCAGTTCTGCACCATTTTGTGTTAAGCTGCTGTTATGGAGCTGATAAAGTCTAATGTCCTGGGGAGGCAAGCCTGGGTACATTCAGTCCTGACATGCTTGCATAACCTGTTTACATTCAGTGAGGTTCTTCATGAGAGAAGTGAGCAAGGGTTTGACTATTTAAATAGTCTCAGACATTTTTTTGTCTATAATTGAAGGAAGTCCCTTGCTATGTTTCAAATACCACAAGGGCCATTGTATTAGTAACTGGGTTTAAACTTTTTATTTAAACTAGAAAATTTATAAAAATTTCCCTGGGATCTAGTTACACCATGCCAAATACAGGTAACTCATAAAGTTTATTTAGCTTTGTTTGTACAGTGAGTAAAGAGAACATCGTAGATTGATGGTACCATCTTTAAAATGTTTGCAGAGAGTCATGAATGTGAGAAGCAGATGGATTAGGTACTTAGGTTCATATAGTATGTGTAAGGCTGCATCCCAGACATCTTTCATATGCGAAGCTCTTCCTGATCTCTATGAAACCGTCTGCAGAAAGACTAGAGCCAGCTACTAAGTTCGGAGCTCTGTATAGTGAGTGCCAGTATTCCCAGTGCAGAGAGACAATTCCAACAAGGAGCATTTGGTAGATGTCCTGAAAGAAGGATTTTGGGGGAGAGAACATTCTCTGCAAGACTCCACATGGAAAGTCTAGCATACTGGTACAACCATTAAGCAATTAGATGAATCAAATGTTCAGTCACCATAATTTCCTGACAGAACATACCATACATATGGTGACCATTTCAAGAGGGTAAACCAAAAAGTTACAAAGTATAAGAAATTATCTTTGAATTTCCCAGTTTACAAAATCTCATTAAAAAATGTGTCCTACAAGACATAATCCCCAAATGAACGTGACATCAGTACAAAAATAAGCTTTTCTGGATTATGTCTGATAATCAATATGCTGTAATGAATTAGTTATGTCACTTACCTTCAGTGTCTGTCTGCCTTGCTCTTCCCATAAGTTAGGACTATGATTTATTAATAAATGAGATATTTGTATGTTTTTATAAGCATTGAAGTCTCTTTTAAAAAACGGACTATTTTTCTCATAAAAATGACATAGCACGGACAATACTATGTTTCCTGCCGTTAGAAAAGAGTAATTACTTACAGCCACTCTTATAATATGCTTGCTTGCTAAATGCATAAATCTAATAATGCAACAATACAATGCTACAGTGAGCTTCATGAATTGGAAAAAGATAGAATTTAAATGCTTTTGGCACCTGACATAAATTTCTTACAGGAGGTCTGTAATTTCCTGTATTAGAGCTAGCTGTATCCTTCAATGAATGCAGCTGGAAAGAGTAAAGGATATTTGCAGAGTCATGTATTTAGTTTAGTCTATAAGGTACTATTTTGCTTGTTACTTTTGATTTTAAATCTACCAACCTTATTTGGACAGTTTATTCTTTTTGTAGGGAAAAGATGGAAGCAGAAGATGGCAAATCATGTTTGGAAATCATGACTCAGTAATGCAAGGTTAAAATTACTGTCCCTGTCTGTTGTCGTTGGAAGTGTGTTTCAAATGGTCCAGTATCACTTATATGCATTTTGAATCTGTGTTTGTAAGTGGTAATGAGCTTGCCTAGCTCCCCGAGCATTTATGAAAAAGCAGCAGATTGTATTGTAGCTTGCTGTGGTTTCTTTGACCTAAGCACCAGCCATGAAAATTTAATGTAATGTTCTCTAGTGTACCCAGTAGTCATATAGGTGTAAGCACGAGACATCATTCCCACTAGGGTCAGGTCAGCAGTGATGCTGGACTTTCTTATTCCAGACGTAGGTTTGGTTATGGTAGCAGCATCAATGGTAAAATGTGTGCTCTATCCTCAACACCACCACTAAAAAACTTTTAGGGAGCACTAGAAAAATGTAGTATTTTAAAGCCATAGCTGATGCTAAAGCTGACCACAGAATTTAAGTCAGAGTATGCAGTTCTAGGGATGGGTTAAAGATACTTGGGGAACAAATCCAGCCATTTCAGAAATCCATTTTGCTGGATTGATCTTTTTTAAGGCCGTGTCTGTGAACAGGGGAAGCTATGCAGTTCTCTGCAGACAATACTGTGATCTGTACAAGTTTCTTGCACCCCACAGGATCTCCAGCATGTGGGCTCCTCCCCTCTGACCTGAGCCAAGCATGTTGCTGTCCAATATGGTATTCTTGCTTATTCCATGCTTGTTGTTGCTGCAGGGGGAAGCTAGTGGAGAGCAAGTAAGAGAAGCTGGCTGCTGACGAAGCTGAGGCTTGACAAGGCAGAAATGTTTAGCGTAGACATATTAAAGCAGTGCACATAATTTCTTTTTGGAAAAAACTGCTGTGTTTCACATACATATTTCACAGCCTTCTCCAATTTGAATTTTCCCTAAATAATTTTGAACATGTGTTCCTGAAGTGTTGAAAACCCGAGTTCTGTGGAAAAGCTTTTCAAGAAAATCATAATAATCTTGAGAGTTAAGCAATCTCCTCTCCTTGTGTCATTCATTGTCTGTCCTTCAGGATGGAGGTTGTATAAATCCTCTGGCTCGATCAAGAGAAATTACGTATATATTTCAGGAGCTGAGTACTCTTTTGTGTTGACCAATTCCATGCAGGCTATCAAATGATTTTGCTTCCCTTTTGTCCTTAGTCTCATTTAATTAAATCCAAGTCTACATACAATTCTGTCCAACTAGTCTCTCAATGCAAGTTGTGGTTTCTCTTTTTGGCTTAGTCTCTACTCTTCTGTGATTGAAGCTGTGGAATCTTGTAATTCATTTTGTTCCACCATTATTGATTTGGTGGCAACAGTCCAAATGTTGAAAAATATTTTCTAGGTTGTTGTTGCCCTTGATTTCCAAAGACATTGCATACAATGAAGCATGTGGATCAGGAATTGACGTATCCATAGTGTCACCAGGCTTTGAGGATGCATTTTCAATTGTAAAAGCAGTTTATTGTTAATTAGAGAGACTCCCAAGGGCATCATGATCTCCTGATAGTCTGTGAAGAGTACCTTCCGTACACTGTACTCTGTGAGGGTTTGCCAAAACCGTCGCTTGCGTAAATCCTGAATTGATTCCCTGCTGAAGAAGAATTGTTAGAGCCTCCAAGTTACAGTTGTGAATAAGTTTAATATTAAATTTTAAATTTTACTCTTTTATTAGTGGACTTTGGTTTGTGATTCTTGTAAAAGAAAAGACAAACCCAAGTGCTTCACTGAGTTTGACAGATGCATATGCTATGCATATGGCATAAAATTACTACCCTTCTAGCTACTGTCTGTGCAATGAAAGTAGCTGTGTTTCAGTGACAAAACACAACTTAAGCATATTTCCTTAACTAATTGGACTCTTGGAGTGTTAACCTTGCTCTGGGAAGATTCTGTATGGCATGCAATATTACTAACTAGTGAAAGGTTATAGAATAGGATCCCACTGCACATTTTCTCCTCCTCTAATACCTGCTGTCTTATTAATATGTTAAAAGATTGTGGATAGCAAATCCAATGTCTTACCTTTATAGGAAAATACTCTACTTCTTACTCTTCTGTTAGATGTCTGCAGATATCCCAGAAAACAATCTCATGAGGACTGTATGTTGTGTTGGAATGAGGTTGTGATGGCATGGAGTCCATTTTCTTCAATGTCTAGACTGTGCTTCTACAGTGCACACTTTCATGTCTGGTTTGAATTAGTGTAAAACTCTATAATTCTCCATTTTAGCTGTCCCATCTTTCTTTAGTTTGTAGTACCTCCGTCCTTTATTAAAAAAAAAAAAAAAGTGTTTGTGTTTGCCTGTCTGTGCTTGTATGTAAAAATGATCTTTATGAAGATGAAGTCTTATTCTTGTGTCTCTGCCAGTGCTGCTTTGCTATAATGGAATGACAAACTGTAAATAGAATTGACTTGGAGGCTGAATCAGTTGTTGGTATTTTGTTAATAATAATAATATGCACTGCCCTCCATCAGGTAGTGCAAATATAAATTCTGAGTTGTTATGAATGCCAAATTAACTTTGTGAAGATTACTAACTCTGTTTATCAGATCTGTTTTGTCATACATCAGTCATTTGGACCTGCTGTATGATGAGATATATTTTTATTAAACTAGCCTTGCTGTCTGTTGCGCAGACATGAATGTCTTTTTAAAATCAAGGCAAGACCTGGACAGTTTGTCCTGCATTTTGCCTGCAGATTCTTGTCCTGCTTATGTCATAAAGTAGTGAAGACCCTCTGTAGTTCTCATATGCTTTATTTTTTATGAATCTCTCAGAGTATGAATAGCTTAGCTTACGCAGCTAAGGTGCTAACTTGTACTAGCTTTGTGGAGAACATACTCCTCTGCTGTTTCTGTTGTTACACTGTCTTGTAGTTATGTGCTGGACTGAGTTTTAAATCCTGATCCTGACATTCATTGGATTAGATGGAACAGCTCTTTCCTGTCTTTCTGATTTACCAAACTACTGAATGCTGAACCTACATCATTCCTATGTCAGGCCAGATTTTGGACTGTCATGAGCATCTAGGTTAGATTTGTTTGAATTCATCTCCTGAGTGTGTCTCCTCCATTTTGAAAGGGTCTCCCTGTTGAGCTATTAAAAAATGGGATTATTACTCCCTTTCTTTTTGGGGGAGTTAGGGGTTACTTTGCTTTCTTTTGTTTCACCTAGAGGGAATTGAAAGGATAAGTTTACAAATATCGGGGGCTGAAACAAGTTTCCTCTGAGGACATTTTATCTCTTTTTCAGAACTAGGCTTTCTTTCCAAAGCTGACAGTGGGGGAATAAGGTGTTGTATTTTCTTTTCCACTTGTTGCAGCTGGCCCACTTTGCTCCCCACAGTCCTACTCATGGTCCTGGCAAACTTGGGCAGAGTTGATGGGACATGCATGGGCGTCTTGTTACTCTTCATGCCAAGAGGCAGATACGAGCTGCCTCGCTAGAGGTGTGTGCCCCATCTGGATGAGCCTGTGCCAAATGTCCCAAGCCACTGCTGGCCCCTGTTCAGGGGAGGAGCAGTGCAAGGATGTGGTAGATGCAAGGAGAGGCCGAGTAAGTCATTGGATGATTGTTTAGGCTTTTCATTGTAGCTGGGTGAAGATGCTTTGAAGTGGTAGTTCCTTATGGTTCTGTGAAAAACATGTGCTTTTGGAATGAGAAAATGAGTGGAGTGATAGACAGCATGAGGAGGAGGATCTGATCTCTTATACTTCTGTAGTTATGCATATATTTATTATTCCTTTTTGTAGTGGTTTAAATGTTAACTGTCAGGTCTTAGTGGGTGAAAACTTCTAAGTACACAGGCAGCTGATAATTAACCTTCTGGACATCTCAGTTTCTTCTTCCAGTTCGCATATCTTGGTGGCTTACAAAACCACTTATTACAGCTTAAAAAGGCTGATATATTGTCTCCCTTCTGGCTGTAAATGGAAAGCCCGAGCATTTGTTAGGCCCCAGCCCCACTGTGAGCATTAAGCAATAATGTGCATAAGCTTTGTAACTGCCCACACTGAAATGAATGACAGGGCTTTAAAATAAAAGCCAGTCTTAAGACCACTCATGGACTGACTTTGGTTGGCCTTGTTGGCTGTGAAAGCATATTTTTCATTAAAATTAAAATGCTGTCAGACCACCTACTGATTATAAGTGGGGTTTATGTTTGTTTAAAAGAGATGAGGCATACTATTTTTACGCAACTTGGATCAAGATGTCAACAGGAAGTAAGTACATGTGACTGTCATTTTGCATCTGTCTTAAGAAATAACATTTCCTTCTCTTAATTAATGAGAGTGGGTTTGCTGAATGACCTGCTTATTGATTATAGCAGTTACTGAATTTTTTTTCTGCCATATCTGCATGTTCTTATTTGGGCTATCAAATATTCAGTGACCATTGGATGAAAAAAAATTGCTTTTTTCCAAAAGGCAAAGTATTTCTGCTTCTTCTTTGAATGACTGGCATTGTTTTAAGAAAAGTCACTGTGGGCCTCAGGGAAAAGCTGGGTATGTATTTTCAAGGGAGTAAAGGAATTATGAGTGTGCTAGGTTACAGGAATAGGAGTAGTCTCTGCTTGGTTCTTCATGAGCTCTACTGAGAGAATTCTGTGAGGATAACAGGTACTGTTATTCAAACTGGTCAATAAACCTGTGAGCATTTAGGACTATCATAAGCTTTTTCTTTAGCTTTGCAGGGAAATTAAAAGTAGTAGCAACCATGTCAGGACCAGGGGTCCTGGAGAAGGTCAGTCAGTGTTTTGTGGCATATAGTTTTGGAATTTTTTTGTAAAAGAAGGAATGAGAATGGTGTAGACAGAGTTGAGGCAAAGGTGGGAGCAGGCTTAGCTGACTCGTCACAAATTTAGAAAAATCTGTTTTGTTGTACTTCAGGAATTGGATGAAACGTCTGGCCTCTGGTTCCGAGTAAGGATTGTCTTTGCTCACCTGTATTGTACATGAAATATGTAATTGGGTGATGGAGTCTGATTGATGCCATGACACATTATTGCTATCTTTGCAGTGTCCACAGAATTTCTAAACTATTTTTCCAGACTATAAGTTTCTTAGTTAATAGCAGAAGCAACTGTTTTTTGTTTTTAGCAGTGTTTGTTTTACTCTGTCACTGGTAAACACTGGCTGTCACAAGTCTTTGTAGTACTTTACAGATACATCTACTCAGAACATTTTCTTTGTCTTTTTGTATTGTACTGTAGAGCAGAATATGAAACTTAAAAAGTAAACACTTTCCTGTTTTCAAGGTTGATTACATTGTTTTATGGCTATGATGTCTTAAAGTAACCAACAAAAGCATTTCCTGAAAGAGAAATCCAAATAACTGAGTGCTGATATATCCAAGAAAAGGATGGCATTATTTTCAGCATGTTGGTATCATTCTTTTGTGCTTTTCAGTTTGTTTTAATTCTGTCATGCTTCCTTTCTAATGTTATATACTAATTTAAATAATAGAACTCGTACATAAATACACAGTCATGCAAGAATGACTAAGGATGATAAAATTGGAACAGTGATGCTAAGTGCAGCATTGCAATCAATAGGACTGCAATGGTAATAACACCAATATGTCTAGTTAAAGAGATGTAAATTGCACTTAATCTGAAAGAAGGTTAGAACCACAGTGAAGCAAGGAAATGAGTAAGATGCAGTGTGAGAGCTAGCAAAGATGTCTGTGCCCACTCAGAATATGTCTTGTTTCACAAAGAGCAACCTCAGGGAGCCTTCAAGGGATTGCTGTAAAGTGAACAGAAACTCAAGAGAACAGAAGAGATGTCCTATGCAGCAGAAAATCCCTGCTACTAGCAAAGAAATATTAGAGAAAACTAGTAGGAGGATTTTTCAGAACTGATTCAAGTTAAGCTCGGAAATAATGTGCCTCTTTCTGCCACCTGAACTCCTGTGAGCTCAGTGTGGCAAATCCCAATTCACATCGGTGCTTCTCACAAGCAAAAGGTATGGAAATGGTCACAGGATGGATCGGCCAAGGCAGACCCGGCAATCTGCAGTTCCTGTGGGCTGTGCCCCGGGGTGTTCCCACAGCACACCATTACATCCCCCTGCAAAATTAACCCTGCACAGGAAAGGGATCTTAAAGACAAATGTTCAGTGGACAAAACCCCAAGCACTCTGTGCTCAAGCTGCCCTTGCAACTTTAATTTGCCTTATTGCATCCACTCAAGGTATTTCTGTTCGCTTGTTATGCAGAAGCACTCATTGTTCAAAGATCTCTGCAGATGACTAGGCACCGTGAAGGTGCATTAAGGTTAGAGCATTTATCTTAGCTCTGAATTGTTCTGCTGGTGTCAGATCTCCAGTGTTTTCACATTTCTTCCAGTTTCTTTTGCTTGTTTATTTTTACTGATGCTTTGGAAATAACAAGAAAATGGGGACACCCTTTCCTTTCTTTCCAAAGCCCATTTAGGTTGAAAATTTTAATTAGAATTTTCGAAGTTGGGTTGCTTGAGAACCACATTTAGATTATTAAATGACCTGTTTCCTATGAATAAATACATCAGAAAAAGAATTGCTAAGTTTGTATGGAATTTTGACTCCCTAGGGAGGTGTTTTCCTAACCGTTGTGCTACTTCGGGTAAGAGAAAGAAGGTCAAGAATTGCTTGCTGGCTTGCAGCGCTGTTTAATGCCTCAGCACAGCACTAAATAGAGCATAAGTGAGGATGTAATAAGTAGTAAAGTTCATTTAGGATGAGAGAAAAGAAGTTTGTGATGCACAGTAGTTGGGAAGGCGTATTTCATACAAGAAATAGAGATATCACTGAGGTTGCTAATTCACATGTAATGAGCTGAAGATTTCACATGTAAGTGGGACATAAGATGTGATTTAGACTTCTGCACAGAGGTCTTTAACTTACAAATGTTATTTTTCAGCAGTCTGTGCTCAATACCTAGAGCTTCAGTCTCCGCAATATGTGAAAAACAGTTCATGGGCCAGATATTAATTGGTGTTTACTGACACAGGCCCTTGAAAACAATAAAGATCGAACTTTGTTCTGTTTTATTCTATAGAGTGCAGTGAATTCCCCCAAAAATGTAAAATTTTATATACTATAATGAACATACACTCTAAATACCCATTTTTGCTAAAGAAAAAGATTTTTCTTGTGAGCTCTTTGCAGATGGTAATTTTTGAGCCATTTATTCATGGATCTGGCAAAAATTTTTCCTTAGCTGACATTCACAGAAGCCTGCTATCTACAAGAGGGGCTGCATGATTTGTTAAAAACCAATAAGGTTTTCTAAAGGTGTTTATCATACATTAAAGAACATAACCTTCTATGAATAAAATCAAATGCATTTTCTAAGTATGTCTGTAAAACAATGTAAAAATTTGAAAGGTTTGGATGGAGTTTCACACCAATTTTCCAGACTATTTTATGAAGTTAAATGAAAGAGTAAAAGCAGAGGTGATAAATCATACACAAAGTTCCAGTTCATTATGAATGGACTGCCACAGGTAGAATACCATTTTATTACAGTTACTATGAAAGGCCTACTGTTGGAGTCAAGTATCTGTAACCCTTAAGAAAAGGTTCATCATGCACAAAAGTAGTAGTTAGTAGTAGCTGTTCAGCCTTGATGGTCGGTGACAACTCTCTTGCTCACTGGAACAGCGATGAGAAGGAAGAGAAACCCTTTTAGTTTCAGAGGTTTACCAGCTGAGTTGTTTGTCTGCCGCTTCAATTCTTGAGTGGGTTTCTGTTCAAGGACTTCAATTTTTTAAAGAACATAAACTCTTATTACTTTGAACTGTTATTTAATAAAGTTACATTTAGGTCCTTGAATAGTGTACAGCTGAAGAAACATAAAATAGATCCATATTTCTTAAGTCAAAAACCAGGGTTTTTGCTTGGGGAGCTGGTTCTACGCATGCTGAAGCAATACACAAAAGTTATCACTCTGAAGAAATTAATTTAATTTTTCTCCCCAAACAATCTACTTTCTTTTTGCTTTTAACCTTGATTGTTGCATTAATAGATGAAAGAGGCACTGATGGGAAAAGCATAAGAAAAGTGCTGAGATGCTAAAATACAGTGATCTGAGGACACTTATATCACAGAGCAGATAACCTGTTTGCTTTTATTTGTGAGCTTTCAACCATGAATGTAGAAATGGCACTCCACAATTATTGATCAGCTTACCCCACTGTCTGCCATTTGACAGTGCTTCACTTAGACCTACTGTCAAACAAAGGACACTGCAAACAGATGCCACAAAAAACATGCCTTATGTATTGCTTGTTCATTGAGCTAGAATATTGCATTATCTTTGCAAGGCTTCTAATATTTCAAGAATTACAAGTTAAGTGATTTTAAAAATCTCTCGCTCAACAGCATTATCATGAAAGAGCTATTTATGGTATCTGCATGAGTAAACTGATAGCAGCATGGTTGCTTATTGTGCTCCTCTAAATTCATTTTCCTAATAGCTTATTGGAAACTTCAGTGGGGACGATGCTTTTGTGTGGTTCTAATAATTCCTCATACAAACATCTTTCAAATAATTAAGGTTACTCCATTCTATGGGAAGATGCAGCTCAACCTGGTATTTACTGGCATTAGGCAGCCTTCAGTTTTGCAATGTGGTGAGCATGTAACTGGGATTTGGAGGAACAAATCCCATGCTGACTTTATATCACAGATCTGTGATTAGACAGTATCTTAGGATGATGGGGTACTCAGAGCTAAACATTCCTTGCTGAAGAAAGCAAGCAATGATATAGAAGCCAGCAGTAAGATGTATGAGCTGTGCAAAAATGGCAGGAGGGGAGATCAAGGGCAAAGAGGCTGGAGTAGCCTGAATCAAGGAAAGATGCCAAGGCAGAGAAAGCAAAGTCCTGGAAGAACTTGGATTGTATGAAGCAATGAGAAAGCGACTCAGAAATGGGGTGATCCTGACAACCAGTCATCTGTTTCATATACCCACAAATTCATGGTGAATTTTGCTAGAATGAGTGTTCTTAAGCTGAGCATAGACCTTTCATTACCCTGTTTCCAGTTTTGGCTATGGCTGGTATTTCCCAACCCTCAGGAAAATAATTTGAAATAATGCTGTTGTTTTCAGACAAGCATGTCATTTGTTTTACCGGTCTGTAGTTGATTAATTTGCAAATTATATTCCCAATAAAGTGCTTAGAAGTAGATAATTACAACTATATTAACAGTTACCGGGGAAGCAGATGGTATTCTGAGGAGCTGCCATGTAGAATTAGTGCTGATGCTCTACTGTAATGTACCATATACCCCAGCAACCCACAAAAAACAAACTAAAATCCTGCTGATATTCCAGATTGTAAGTAAATTGTGCTATTGCTTCTCATTCGATTCTTCTCTGAATTTTTATGTGTGTTTTCTAGATAGCTACAGTGCTCAGTGAGCTGCTCCTTTTTATGTTCAGTCACATAGCTCTGCAGGTCTGTATTTTGTATTTTCTTGGTACCAAACCTACTGAAAGGAAGTTTCTAGGCTGTATGTCAGTGTTTTCTCCACCCTGCTACTCGATACTCTGAAGCATAGAAAAAAAGAAAGACTCTAAAGAAAGACATATTTCTAATTTACTAAATTGTTCAAATGAAAATTCGCTGTGAGGTCCCAAGTTAAGGAAGCTCTGAAGCACCCAGCGCCATCCACATGCCCACCTGTGCCCACACTCTCCCTCTCCCCTGCTTCTCTTGTTAACCTCCCAGCTTCATACCAGGGCCTGACAAAATGCGACCCTTTCTGTGCTTCTGGCGATTAAGAAAAAGGCCACGGTGTCACGGCAGTTTCTCCTGCGCCTCTGATCCTTGGTCGTTTTGTTTTAAGCAGGCTGGAGTCACGCAAGCCACACAGAAGCTCACACCAGGCTGGAGGTTGCAGCAAAGTTGAGGTTCCTGCCCGGGGCTGGCGGAGTGCTGCTGGCACCCAAACACAGATCACTGCAGCCAAATGGCTGGGAGTCTGTTCAGAGCATTCAGAGCATGGCCTTATTTCTTTATTTACCATACTTGTCATCTACATGTTTAAATAGAACTAAAAGCTTTTCTTTTTTTTTTTTTTTTTTTTTTTTTTTTTTTTTTTTTAAGATTTAAAAAACACTGGAAAGAGTTACTAAACAGTTTTTTTTTCTTCTCTGAGTGCATGTCTTCAGTGTTACCATATCTAAAAGAAGCACATAGCAGCATATCTGTGATATAAATGTCTGTAAGTACAACATGGGCGTCTTTGGGGTAGAGGATCAGATGAGAAACTTGGGCTGTTTTGGGTAAGTCACATTGTCTGTAGCCTTTTTTGAATTACCTGTGTTCTGTATGGCTAAACAGGGCCCAGTCTGATGTTATTTTATGCCAAGCTTGTGATAAATCCTGGAGGGAGGGAACTGGTGAATGTGGTGACCCTTTTTTCAGCCAAGGCAAAGAAAGTTTTTAGAATTTTCTTATCATAGTCTGAGTCAGAGCCTCCTTAAAAATACATAGAGTTTGTAGCCAAGTGCAAATGAAATTGGCTCTGTGCTGTTTTGCTGGTATGGTGTGGCAGAAGTGGGTGTGTGGGTGTGTGTGTGTTCACAAGTGCATGAGCTGACATGAGCAAAAGCACCTGAGGCATAACAAGGCAGTGGTGACAAGGCAGGGCAACAGGAGTAGCAGCATTTAGAATGTAATTATGATGGAAAGCTTTAAAAAACTCCAACCCACAGAAACAAAGCACTTGTTAGCATGATCGAAGGCCCAAAGGAAGGTGTTGGGCTACAGAAGTAGGAAAACGTTTAATTCTTGTTTGTTGTTACTAAGGAGTATCTTGTACAGTACCCTTGATGAAACAGAATTGCCTTCAAGCTAAATGCAATTCCCTAAGCAATATATTTTTGAATGGAAGCTGCAGCTGAATCCTGAATATTAGTTAATTGCTTTAGTCAAAACAACAAATGCTGATGCCTTTCATCTTGCATCTGTAGGTAGAATGAGCAGAATTAGCATTGGAGCATTGGTGACTTTCAGGTCATCTTCAGGAAAATGGAAGAAAGAGGATTTTGTCCAATAAGGTCTCCTGACCCTATTTGCATCAAAGTATGTCTCTGGCTTCTTTCCCGGCTTTGCTCCTCTTGGTTGAAATAAGAAGTTATTGGATTTATTCTAAGGAGGGCAGGAATGTGACAGGACAGGTGGTTTTTAAAGCTGTGTAGTACGTCCTTAAGTATCCCTTTTTCCACTGCTTAGAACTTCAACCATTTTACCAAAACACTTTCTGGAAAAATTTCCTTGCAAATACTATATAAAGTGAACAGCTTTTTGAAGTGCTGAAAACCTTGCTATTCTACTCTTTTTAAGAAACACTTCGGACTTTCCAAGCAGCTTGTGCTTCAGAGCGGTGGTTTGGTAATAGGCAGGGAGGTAGTCTCCTTTATCAAGGATATTCCTTTAGTGCTCATGAAATCAGGTCCATTTTTAATCAGTTTTTGAATCCTAAAGGAGAAAAAGACTGGAATACATCCTTTGAAGATTCTGTTAGGGTTTTCTTTACATTACAGTTGAATCTCTCTGCCTGTACTTGGGGTTGGTAAGAGCCATTGTGTCTGCATGAGGTGTTGTGAGTGTGGAACTTGTGGAGGACAAGTGTGTCTCAGGTGGACCTTACCTGTTAGGGCTGCACCAATCCGCAGGCTTCAAAGTTGAAAAAAGACAAGTTGGCTATGTGAGGTAATGCAAAAAATAAAACTGGAAGTGCTGAAGAGGGGGAAGCTAGACCTCAGTAAATGGGTGGAGGAAGAGATGGGAAGGTAGGGTTACTGGCCAGGGAATTGGGCAGAATGGGGCTGGAAGAAAAAGAAAGAAACATAATACGGAGTTGGAGGAAGGTGCTGGGACTGACTTGATGAAGAGCCTAAAAAACAACTAAAGGAGTGAGACTAATAGTTGGGGATGTTGGGCAAGAATGGGAAATCCTGTATCTAAAGAAAAAGTTACACCTGAAACTCAAATTGATAGTCCAGTAACTCTGTGTGGATAAATGGGGAACTACCTTTTCTCCAGAACAATTGTGCAGGACTGGAACTGGCTGGAAAAGGAAACTGGAGAAGGTAAAGGGATCATTTGGACTAGGGCCTGATGCAAGGAAGGAGGCTCTGTTAATGTGTTAAAAAGAATGGAGAGGAATATGTGAGAGGCTGAAACAGGGAGATTCTGTGACTGGGATAAGTGTTAAAAGAGAGAAAGGAGAGACAGTGTCTTGGGAGGACATAACAGGGTCTGGTGAGGTAAAAAGGATGAGTAAGGGGGAAAGGGAAGAGACAGTTGACTGAATGTAAAAACTTTATGGGTTGGAAAGTGAGGACAAAGAGAGTGGTTAGTCCTAGCAAGGAGACTGGGATCCCTTTGAGAATCATAAGGAATGGAAACTGGGAAGGTCATGCTCATCTGTCTTTTGCTATTCCCAAATACCTCTAAATTCTCTTTGTAAGAGTATTTGTCATCAATTTTGAAGTGTTTGTCCACATCAGTGAGGATAATATATTATTGCTGTCAGTTACTCTGGAAGGTGCACCAATCCAAGTGGTAGAACTTGACACTTAAAACCCAAATTGAGTAAGTGGGAGGATAGCCACGTGATGCTACAGTTCTGGTGTCTTCTGCTTTTTGGGGGAGAAATAAAAATGCATCTAAAATCTGCAATAAAACAATAAGCTTTAGAATTATTAAGAAATACAGCAAAGTTATTAATGCCATACTCATTATCCCCTTACACATTGTAGTAGTCTTGTGCCCATAATGACACATTGGTTCCCCATGGTTTAAGCATCATTAATTGTGCAGGGCAGGTAAAGGTAGGTGGACAAGCCAGGATTGCTGTGAACAGGACTGTTGTCCCTTGAAATAGGTACAAGAGGTTGGTGGTGAATGGCAGTGATGGCAGGGAGCTGGTTAGCCTACTGTTTAGCTACTGGGCCTCTGGAACTGGGTTCTGTTGGAATTGGGTTCTGTCTCTCCTTCTGTCACAGCTTCCTCAGAGATGCTAAACCCCATAAATCAGACTTTTTAAGATGATCACTAATTGCAAGTTTCACATTTTTCTGGAAGCCCAACCTCAGCCCTAGGGCCTCTTTTGCAGAAGAGCATAGCTGTGACTGAAAGCAGTGAGACTCACACTTTGAAGATACAAAGCGCTGCATAATGTTAAAGATTCTGAAAAATCATGGCCTGGACATCTTAAGGCAGACTTTGCTAAATTAGTGGGTATGTCTGGTTTTAATTTATCTGTGCCTAGGCTCCCAATGTATAAAGCAGAATAATAGTTCCCTCAACTCTCAGGGATTTGGTGAAGATTAGTGAAGTGGCTGTGAAACCCTCACTTATTTTAGTGATGAGTGCTACAGAAAAGCCTGTAAGGAAATTAATAATTTTGTCTTCAGAGCACTATTTGAATAGCTAGCAGGAAACAAGCCATAAGGCCGTACCCTGAACAATGATAAGACAAAATATTGAATACTTGCTTTATTAATTCAACACCATCCATCCTGTGCTGTGAAGGAGAAGTGCACTTAAAAAAATGTTAACAAAATTAGAGTGTATGATAATGTATACGCAAAGGATACCAAATTAAGTTTGCATCAGCAACCATAATTCTTTCATTGCTTAATGTTGGAGCCTTGATTTTATTGCCTGAAGAGCATTCTTTCTAACAGAGTGGGGTTTTTTTTGTCTGTGTGTGTGTGTTGCAGTATTTTAATGGGAATGTGACTTGTAGATATTTTTAAAATTGTGTACTCAATACATAATTCCATTTTTAAATATTCCTCACTTCTTTAAGATGTGGGAAGTTTCTAGCATTGACATTTAGTATCCTTTTTTTCCCTCTGCTAGAGGTCCTACCTTGTAGCATTTTATTCATGGCCAGTAGCATTTACTAACACAGCTGAAAGAACTGGGGATGCTTGAATGAGGAGAGATTGCAGAATCGTGCCCTCCATTTTTCATCTAGTGATAATGAGATATCTTACAACCCATATTGACTTCTCCAAAGATCAGAAAGCTCTTTGAGGGAGAGGGAGGGAAGAGCACAAAGGGTGAATTCAGCCACAACAAGGTTAATGTACTTACACAAAATTATACATGAAGCCATGAGAGTGCCAAGAATAGTAGCACCCACAAATCCTGACGAGGAGGTTGATCTTGTGAAGTGATGCCCTTCTCGCAACGTGCCGATCCTTTGGAAGTTGTTAAGTTTAGAGGGCACTTTAGCCCCCAGCAGGATCAGTCACTGTTTCCTGCCGTTTCTCTCCAAGTCTTGATCATACTCAATTCTACACTTACCAAGTTGTCTTATTGCCCTTTTAGAAGCAAGTCTCAAAATTTCCTGGGGATTTTGCCTGACCTGATGAGTCTTTTTTATCACCAGTTCTGGACAGCAAACATGTGGGGGCTGTCTGGGAGGCTATCAGAAGCCTCTGCAACACAGCTGCTCAGGGGCAATGCCAATCTGAGCCTGAAAGGGAGCAGCTCAGTCTGTTCAGTGCCACTCAGGCAGTGTTTTGCAGTGGTTTCACTGATGCCCTTTCTTACCTGCAAAATACCACCAAGTGAACAATAATGGTATTTTTTTAATACTAGAAATGCTTGGAACTTGTAAATGTGGTATTAGCATCTGCATGATCTGTAAAAATTCAAAGGGAGGTGTTAACCTGCTTTTATTTCCGTTTCTATCTCAAAATACTCCTGTAGACGAATGTGTCTCAACTTGTTGAGGAAATTTCTCCATAAAGTTTGTAGAAGGTAAAGGACATGGAATAATGTATTTATTTTGTTTTCTTCATGGGTGCAGGAAGCTAAGTTTGCAACTTCTCTGTTTGGAAATATTTTTAAAATACCCAGATCAGAAGGTTTTGATCTAGTCTGCATTGGAAAATACTGATATAAGCAAGGCTGTAGGCTGTTGTTGAAGTGCTTAGCCTCAAATTGTTCCAGCTGTTCTATGATGATAGCAGACGTCTGATGGATCATACAATACAGAGATCATAGCTAATTTTATCTTCCTATTGTTTGTTGTAGTTGGATTGTAGGGCTATATTAGGCAGATGATGGGGCAAATCTGCAAGAGAAAAGGTGTTGGACATACTGTATTTCCATGTGTTGAATGCAGCTGTTTAGATCTATGGAGTTAGTAAAGCTTGCAGTGTAACGCATACCTGGAATGCATTTTTTTTTTTTTTTTTAATCAAAATACACAAATGGAAACAGAGGAACAGTCACTTGCCTTCTCTGCAATGGTGAATTTTAGCCAGCAATGGTCAAGGCCAGCAGCTTTGTAAGTCCCCCGTTTTTCTTCTTTGCAGCTGCAAAACAACTCTGCAGTTTTGATGTGCTCTCTGTGATTCTCCTCAAATCAATCTTTATTGAAAGACATCAGATTTCCATCTTACTTTTTTTTCCTGAGCAATGTCATGCACCATGCAGTTCCACAAATGTATTAAATGTTGTACTGACACTTTCTGCTCTCTCTTTCTGTGTCAGAGAACGCCTGAAATCCTGATCCATGTGTCTGCACAGCCATATGCCTAGTATGACCTGTTTCTGCCAGAAACATCAGAAAATGACTGGGAAACTGGTTCATTTGCATTTCTGGGTGTAGGACTAGGAGGAGGTGAAGTGGCAAGATGTCTGCCCTGCGTTCTGCCCTTTTCCATGTGGAAAGCAGCCTTGAAGCTCTGTCTCCATTAGGAGCAGGCTGCTGATACAGCTATACCCACACACTGCAACAGCAAAGCAGTCCTGGGTGGACTGCTGGAAATAGCTTGTCCTGGCAAAACAGCACTTTTTGACAAGGTAGCTTATTACAGCAGTGCCTGCCTGTCCCTGCAGAAGGAGCAGCAGCAGCAGAAGCACACCTCTAGCAGCACGAGTGCTCTGTGCTGCTGCCCTTACCTGCATAGCCCTGCTGGTCAGGGATCAGTCACCTCATAGAGACCCCGTGTGCCTCGGGGGGACCTTGTTCCCACTTCATCCCCAGCACTGTCGGACCTTCACTGGCAGCAAAGGCACAGTCAGAGCACAATTTGAGCCACCCAAATTTATTACATTCTTGTCTCCTTTCATATACATTGCCTCTTAATTTCTTGATTTTCCCGGTTTTCTTTTTCAGTGTACAGTGTTCTTACCCTTTTTATTTCCAAAGGAATGAGCAGTTGCTGTCAGAGTCGCCCTCTTACTGCAGTGAGGGTAGCCCCATGGACCTCACCACAGAGGTGTCAATGCAGCAGCAGACAAGGGCTTGGCCTTGGTCCTTGCCTGGAAGCCCTCCTCCCTCTTTTCACCAGCCCTGATGCCTTTACCTTGGTGGAGTTTAACTCCACTTTCTCAGCTAATGTCATATTTTAATATGGCTCTCTTTCTCTTTGGCTGCTTTTTTATCTGAATAATTGCAGTATAGGAGCTCTCAGGCAAACAATTACTTTGAAAATCAGGTTGCAGGCTTGAATATGTGACTGCAAGATATTCCTGTAAGTGTAGTGTTTGTGTCAGAAGACCCAATAGGAATTTCCCTGAGGAGGTTGGTGTACTACGTAAGAGCACCAGAAATGCTCTACAGGTCAGATATGTGAGCTGCCTTGCACAACAGACTGCCTCTGACAGTGGCTGAAGGAGATACTGCAAGGATTTGGATAGAAGCCTGGCCAGCCATTCTTCTCCTCTCTATCCACCCCAGCTCCTGGGCATCATTTGGATGAGTATTAGGGAGCTAGGAATGTGCCTTGGAAGCGCAAAGGCTGTGGCATTCAGTAGCAGATAAATGGAGTGTGTACTTGTGGGAAAAATTTTCCAACTGCTGTTTAAAATGTAAACTGTTCTGACCTGCCTTGCCTCCTTTGGGATGTGAGAGGCGAGGAATATGCTTCAGATCAGTGGGTGTGCAAACAGCTGTATGATACATTTCTGGGACAGAACATGGAGGAACAGGCCAGCCTCAAGGACTTGTTAGAACTGTATTTACAGGATTTTTTCCCTCCCTCCCACAAGAACTCCTCATTTTTCTGCAGTAGTGGGAAAGGATTTTTTTTAATATGTTGTTCTTTTTCCATGGCATTTTACTTGATATGTTTGCTTGTCACAGAACTGGTATCTAACTTTCTCCCCTTTCTTCAGACTTTGAGATTCAAAGATAATGTTTTTCAGTCCAGTGGGATAAAAGTAGCATACCTTTATCACTGCCATTGCCACCAGTTACAGGAATCAGAAAGACATCTGTCACCATGGTAGAGAGGTACTACAATATGTCTGTAAAGCATCTGGTCCCTTCAAGAGAAGGAACTAGTTCTAATTCCCTCTGCTTCAGTTATACATCTTTTGCTTATGGGTACTTGAATTTGTGTAGTTTAATTCAGGATTACACTCCTGGGGCCATTCTACTTTCAGCACTCAGTGATGTAGAAGATCCACTGCCAGCTTTGAATTGCAGTCTTGATAGTTTTAGTATTTGTGCTCAATCTCATCTCCTCACTGAGGGTGAATTCCAGAGGGGGAGACCATTGGAAATGCAAGGTCTTTGGCCCAGTGAATTCAGCTGTGGTTTCCATCAGATTTTTATGGCCTCATTGTGTGTAGTGACTCCTTGTATGTCACAGAGAAAAAGGTGGAGCTGTGCAGAGTTTCAGGAGTTTGTCATGTATCCGTTATTGTCTCTGTCTTTTAGATGCACACATGGTGTGTGCTGCTTGCCTCACTGGATATCATAAATACTGGAAGTTATAATAAAATTAGGAGCACAGATGTTCCTCTTACAACCAGTGCACCCTGTATACAATAATAATAATGAAATATATCCATTGCTGTTCTCTGTGGTGCTAAATTTTCTCCAGTGAAGCATCTTGCTTTAATAATAAAACCACATTTTCTTAAGCAAGGGAATATCAGATTTACATTGGCAGTAAGTCACTATTTTCAAATAGCATGGAGAGGGATAGCCAAGATAATCATAAGATTTTCTAGGACAGCTGACTGTGCATGGAAACTGCAGCCTGGTGGAGGGGTCCACCAGGTCCACCATTAGTCTTCATTTCTTTCCTTCATCAAAGCAATTAATGGGCGAAGACTGTCAGCCTAAAGACTTACACTCAGCTGGCAAAGTGGAGCAGCCTTTGTTGGAAGGCAGGTCAGGGTTTAAAACAATCTGTTACAAGCTGATGAAGTTTTTTTTTTTTTTTTTTTTTTCCAGTCATGGTTGTAGCCAACACTTCTGGCCAGGGACCTCTTCTCTACTAACCTGTAATGGAAAGTAGATTGCTCTGAAGAGGTTATAGCCCAAGCCCTGATGTTGTGTGTGAGTAAAGACACATGTGGGTTTAGGAGATTGTCCTCAGCAGGCATAACTTTGCATATGTTTTATTTCGGTGTTTTTCCTCAAGAAATACAGAAATAATACAAGTGTGGTGCTATAAAGCTCGATGTAAGTGTCTGCTGACTTTAGCCTGGCTTAGCTTCTCTTGAAACATACAAATAGTTCCTTTGACACCTTTGGGTGAGGTTGCAGACTCAGCCCCCTGCTGCCCTGCACTCTTAATTATCCAGAAGGAGAAGAATGGTTGCAGTGACCAGAGCATGGCTGCAGTAAATGTTATCCTTCCTGATGGAAAAGGGGTCAGACTGTGGTGAAAGAGGAAGAAAAGTACAGAAAAGGGATGACAAAAACTGTAGGAGAAAAATGAAATGGAAAGAACAGGGGCAGAAACTTCACCACTAATAATTCTCACCAATCCAACTTCTCCCTAGTAGAGAACCATTCATTTACACTGTCTGCATTAAATTTATCATCTCTGGGCTAGCTGGAAAATGGAGGTCAAATTTCATTTTGGCCTGCAACTTGATAAAAATGACCTGTAAAAGGTAGATGATAGGCTGTTATTTTATGCACTGAAAAATAGCAAAGATCAGATTTTATCTCCTCTGTGTCCTCTTTTCTGTGCATGTCTGATGCTAGCTCCTATCTGCAATGTATCAGTGGAGAATGCCCTGATCTGTTGAGTAGCTGGTCAAAGTTTAAAAGAAGAAGGTTGTATTTGGAATTGGTAGGCAATCTCAGTCAGCTTGGGTTGATGAGGCACCTTTTGCCATCTCAAATCTCCGCTGAGTCACTAACAAGTCATAAAAATACCAGGTGCATTGATGTGGCAGTCAAACAAACGACTTGTTATAGTTTGTTTCATCTCCAGAGACATCTATTAATAGTAATTAATGATTCTTCAGCAGTTGCATTCACTGTGTCTCAACAACTTTCAGAAGGCAGGAAAAATCCTATTAAAAAGACAGTGTGCCAACAGAGCTTGTAGATAGCAGGAGGGTGTAAAAGTTAAATTCTATACTGGAGGAAAAAAAAAACCAGCCAAAGAAGTGTTTCTGTAGCACTTGGAGTATTTTAGGATCTACACCAAATAGAGACTGTAAAGGATTAGTCTGGGATTAAGAATCCTTTAAACTTACGAAGTGCTTAACCTTCACTGTGTCTGCCTCTTATGCTGTTTGCAATATTGTGCTGCCACTTTTGCAGGGGAGCTTGTAGCAGAGCGGTAGTGCTGCAATGCAGCCTTCTCCACGTTGGGTCTTTTATGATTCAGTACTACTTTTGGTTTGCTTTGTAAAGATCATTGCAAGGGCTTATCTTGTGTAATTGTTTTACTGCCATCTGCATTACAGTATAATTACCTTTCAAAAATGGTAGATCTCTTCTGCTAATGTTTAAAGGCAAATAATAGGCAACTAAATTGCAAGGTCTTGGGGTGTAGCAGCACATAGGTGGTAATAAAATGTATGCTAGATTTACAGCATATACTCCTGTCTCTTGTTCATTTTGCTTTTTTCCTTTGGTTTTTTCCTCCCCTTCCCTTCCCATAGGAATGGTAGTTGGTGATTATGGTTTTCTCTTCCTTGTATTTTTTTTCCCCTTGCCTGTCCTCTTTTTACATAGAGTTAATCATAACTCGTGAGGGTTTTTTTTAGAATTTGTTCTGATCCTTATCTGATAGCTGTCCTACAGTTCAGGAAGGATGGTTATTCTAGCATTTTCCTCAATTACAGTGACAAACAGAAACATGGCAAATAAATCTAACACAGATTGAACTAAATAAAATATTTTTTTAAAGGAGATACAGCTATTCTATATAAATAACCACCTAAAGTTTTTTTAAATTTTAAGATGTAGAAATGCAATTGTAAATCTGTCTTATCTGTTTTCTGCTTGTAGCCTATAAATGCCCTTAGGTTCAAATGATAAACTACTTGTCCGATAATATCATTAAGTTTTCTGTTTCCTGCAATTATGTATCAAGGAATTGCAGGAGGTGCCGTTCCTTACATATGAATGCCTGTACCCTGTCTGCTGCTGTAAATCCTCTATTACCTGAAAGGTTAAAATATGGAGGTAAGGACATTAAAAATGCATCCAGAAAATGTAGATGACAGGAAAAAAAGAAAATACAGCAACAGAGGGGAAATACCATGGATAAAATGATAAGGCAGAGAAATAAAGCATGACAAGACCATGATAGTTTGCATAAGTAATGAGAATTGAATTCGTGGTCTTTAAATTGCTGTTTAAATTCCTATTTGCATGTTTATCGGAAATCTCCTTTGCTTAAGTAAAACTGGCCTATATACATTTTTATAATCCATTTATAGCTCTGATTTTGATGCGAGTTAGACAGGTGTGTGATACTATTTTATTAGTGGTGGTGTGCACAGGTCAGTTGCAGCTGTTTAAGATGGGTTTCTTGGAGGGCTGGTCCCTGTTTTCCTCAAAGTCGATGAGGAAATATGTCACCTTCATAAAGAGGAAAACTGAGTCCTGAGTGACTTGTGGAGAACCCCACGAGCAATCCCACATAGCCTTGAGCCTTCTGGAGCTGTGTAGTCCTCTGCTATTTACAAACTGCTGTACTCTAAGCACCTTTTGTCAGGGTTTGGTGGCCTCAGCTCCCAAGTCAGAAGTTGTTAGAGGACTCGGTTCTGTTCTTGGGTCTGTTCCCAATCTTGCCTGTTTACCTCTGTTTGATTGCACTGGCCACTGGGTGCCCCTGTTCCTCAGATAAATGCAAGACCATAATTGTGGTATTTAAAGCTCCACACTTTCAGTGTTGTAATATTGGACTGCTTCATCTTTGCAATTGATACATGCATGAATTTGGCTGCCTTTGTGTGCCTGCTCCCTGTATGATTGTGTCTGCAATGGAGTCCATGTGCTTGGGTAGATGCTGTCCCAGCCATCTCCGGTGGACTCCCACCCTGCTCTCCTAACGCTTGCCATCTGGGCAACAAGCCAGGGGAGCTTCACTGGGAGGTGACCCAGGCATGGTGGACTTCATTGTCCCAAAAGACACTGAATGCCTCAGAGGGTCCTCATCATGTGGTGGTCACCATCAGCACTTTTGGGAGATGGAGAACCTCCATGGTGAACAAGGGAGAACAACCATCCATCTCAACAGTCTCTCCAACATGTAGGCAAGGACAGCCCTTTCCTTCTTTGCTGCAGCAGTCCTGGAAATTGTCTCCGGCTCATCTGTATGGTCAAGGCTACAGTGGTATGTGAGGAATGGAGCCACTGCAGATCCAAGTGTTTGCTCCTTATATGTGTTCTTATGGCATCTCTGAAACAGATGCAAATTGAATTTCAAACAAAAGATATCACCACAGCTGCTACAGTGGCGAACGACCCATTCTTTGAAAACTGACACTGCCATACACATTTGCAGGTGCACACCCTGGACTGATAGTCTTTGGGTACGATGTAGCATTCCTAACAGAAAAATAATAATTGAAGAGCTGCTGTTAGAACATTAAAACTTTCTTTTTCTCAAAATGAGCGTATACACTTTTTTCTCAATATGTATTTTTTGTCATAGTATCAAATGAAAGATACTTGCCTTTTTCATACATGTGACCTCTTCAATTAATATATCTCTTTCAAAAGTCTGTTTTCTAATATACTGCTAATATGGAAAAGTCGTATGTCTAATTTACATGTCCAAATTAGTTTCAACTTAGTTATATTGAATGATAATAGATTTCTTTTTCATATAATTAATGTTGTCTGCAAACGTAATGTGGATTAAATTTATCATTGTAAAGATCTTAAGATTTTAATATTTTTGCAGAGGCATAAATACAGTGTAGCTATAATTATTTCATTATGTATGTATAAAAATAGGATACAGGGGAAAGTGCATGCTTTCCTTCACTGATTACTCTTAATGTCTCCCAAATTTCCTGATTTACAATATTCTCCAAGGATGTAGATTTTTCTAATTGAAGTACAGTAATTTGCATATTTTTAGACCTTGTGACACAGTTAATTGATATGTCATTACTTATACGGCACTGAATATATTTTATACATTCACTGCAGAGCAGGCTTAACTTGAGATGTGGTGGCACTTTGCAAGGAACTCGAAACGATTGCATTTCGTTTAATCTTTTTACTTTCCTTCCTCTCCCTTTCTTTATAAAGGCTAAGCAAAAATGGATGATGTAGTAATTGGTGTAGTTCCTGTTCAAATGTACTCGTTAAAATAATGTTACTGTGTAAATGACAGGATGAGAAAAGTAAGATCAAGTAAACAAAGAAAGGAAGAATAATGGGAGAGACAAGGACAAAGAAGATAAGGTTAACGCTGGGGGGGAGCTAAATGTCAATAGTATCAGTGCTGGGTGTTTGAAAATCAAATTGTTCTGTTTTCTTTTACGCTATTCAGTATAAACTTGTTAAATGGTCACTGTGTCTAGGAATATTTTAAATGGGCCTTTTAAATTTAGGAGCACTGTATTTATTATGGATGCTAGCAATGAGCCTAATAGTGCTCCAGTATTCCAAAAGGGTCAGAATTTCTCTAGTGGCAACATATTTATTTTTCCTGGTGCGTACCCTTGCAGAACTGAATGCTTTTAATCTTTATTTGCTAACCAGGAAGATAGCTCAGTCATGTAAAAAGAACTGAAGTGATTATAAGTTCATTTTTTAAGGATCTGGTTAGAGCTATGGCTTATTGGTAATGGCAGTCTCATTTCTGGGGGAAGATTTATTACTATTGACCATTCCTTACATGGTAGTAAGGGGGAGTGGGGCCCTTACTTGCAGGCCAAGAGAATAGGATCCTGCTCCTTGTCCCAGCTAAGATGGGCTGTGTTAATGGCAGGCGAAAGTGAACAGCTGTGGAGATGTGGGAAGCATTGGGCTGTAATGGGTCAGGCCACAGGTGAGACTCAGAAGTGCTGCTGACCTTTCTCTTGATCATCTCCTGAGAGCAAGAATTATGTGTGGTGTCTTCAGACAGTGCCTGGAGGTGCAGCAAGGAGCAGGGTGTGTAAAGTCACATCATGGATGTGGTGCATTCCTGTACACTTGGCAGTCCCTCAAGTGATTTGCTTTTCTTCCCGGCCCTGCAATGTATATGAGGCCCAAAATGTATGACTTCTGCCTATGTTTATGCCACCTGCATTTGCCCTATGGAACTTACACTGTGTGTTGCTTATAATCTTTGTTATTTAAGGACCGTATGCGTTGTGTGCTCTTGTTTTGGTTTTGGTGGGATTAGGTTGGGTGTGAGACCAGAAGCCATCACTGGAATTAGAGTTACTAAGGGAAGCTATTGCATTTTCTTAAAAAGTGTACTATCTTGGCAAGAGTTCTAAGGCAGCAGTAAAAAATACATATACAAAACTACTGAGCACATCTTTTAAAACACTTGTACACTGGAGGCTTCTCGCTTCAAGATACTTCCTCTTGAATCAAGCTCCAGAGACGAATATGAATTCTGAATCCTGGCTACAAAAGTAGAATTCACTCTCATATCAACTTGCTTTTTTCTTTTTTTTTCCTTCCCAGCAGAAAGGGTGAGGAAAGGGATAGAATGCCAAAAATGATTCCTTTCTCTCCCTCTGAATTTGGGGTACCTACTGTCATCTCAGCCCAGAACATTCAAGCAGCTGCAGAGGATGAAAATTATATTAGACCAGCAGCTCAGAAGTGCATACTGGGGTTATGCCCAAGTTAACATTTCGTTTGGATCTGATTTTGCTGCAATTCCAAATCTACCTGAAATCTCTCTCCCCAGATAGGCAGTGAACCATTTACTGGCTTAAGGGCACATTTTACTGCTTCAGGGAAAAACACCTTTAGGGAACTGTGCAGACCAAAGTTGTTGAAATTGAGCGAGTCTTCATTTGCAAATTATGTGGTTTGTGTGCTGATTTAGTTTTTTTATTTAAACTAACTATGGTGGGCTTCCCTGGGTAATAAACATTAAATAGTAAAAGTGTTTATTCTTTCTGAATCATAGTATGGGAAGAGAGTGTAGTTTTTAGGATAGCATTAACTTCACATGCCTTTAACCATCTATGCGACAGCTGTTTATGTTGAGCCAACTGTTTAGGCACTATGTCATTGGGGAAGGAGAGAGGGGTGTCTTCAGGACATACTTGTCACTAGTCTTTGATGCCAAACTGAGGCTGTGACAACTGATATACATGAAAAAAATCACCAGAAGTGTTCAGGAGATTTTGCTGTGCTGCAAGAGCAGTTTTCTCTGCAGATGCAGTTTGAGGATGGTCTGAACACAGGACTGTTTAAGTGACTTCTTTTTTTTTGTTAAAGATAAATTTAACATCAGAAATAAAATAAAAGTATACCCCATTTTTTTAGATGGTCTCATTTTTCTGCTTGAACATTTTAGTGGTGGTCCAGCAAAAAGTGTAGCATTTATGAATATTACAATATAATCTGTTCTGTATTATTAATAATAATTGAGACATTCCTTGATGATTGCATTAAATGAGGTGATTGATTTTGCACTGAAGAGCATATTTTCTTACAGAATACTTTTAACTACTCTGAGAAAAGATATTTAGAATGAAAATATACAGCTCTTAAAGAAATGTTTTATCAGTTCAAAACAGCAGTAAGCATCAATAAATTTATACTGTAGACATTAATTCTGAAAAACCTATGCAAAGCCTTTGGATGTTTTTACATTGCTGCGTCTCTCATTTTGCTCATAGTGCAACTCTCAGGTTTTACTGCCCTTGAAAAAGAGCTGCACTTAGGCATCAATTGTGTACATACAGAGCGCCGTAATTCCGTAGCCGAGTACATAAGGTGCTGCCATCTTACAGCTGAGCAATGCATGTCTGAGTGGTGCTAATCTCCTGCTCTTTGTGAAGATTTCTGAAGGTTGCTGTGCAAATACAACCTGAAGACTTCTGCTTTGTTAATGGGAAGGGAAACCTGCTAACACTTCTTTCCAGGGAAAGAACTTGGATTTTGCTTGTCCGTATTTTGTTCAAAAATCTCGTGTTAAGCTTATTGCAGTTTCCTTTTTAAGAACATCACTGCAGTTTCCTCTGTCTCCGAGCTAACATTTCCTCCCTCTGATATCCAAGTGCTTCAAAATCGGCCCAGGGAGAAGTCCTTGAGGTGCTGCTGTTTCTGGGATAGGACCTCATAGTTTCATGTCTTTGCAGGTCCAGGAAAGGACATGGAGGTTTAACTTCAACAAGTGAAACTTCAAAGGAGTTTTAAGAGAGCAGAACATAATTACCTGAGCTGAAAATTTGCCAAGATGCTGGTTGAAATACCCACTCTTGAGAATTTTCTATTAAAACTACTAGCCTGGATAAATCCGGGCCCTTCAGAAGTCAGTGGCAGTTGTCCCCTGAATTTTGCCCTGCAAATCACCTTAAGTCTAATCTAAGTCACATCTGGACTTGCAGTCCTTGACTGCAAAGCTCCTGGTCTCTTCAGGGTGAGCTATGTATAACTTTGAGGCGTGTGCATGTAATTGATCTCCAAGGATAAGGAGCAGCTTGCATACAGCTGGAAAAAGAATGGGGAAGCACTGTAAAGTAATACTAGCTGGAAATCAGGGGTAGCAACTTTTCGGTCTGCCTGCAAAAGCATAAAGAAATCCAGGGGCTGAAATTTGAACTATGACTAACTCAGCCTTGAGTAACACATTTATTGTGAGGGATTAGAGCAATTTGCTGTGAGGTGCAGGGCTTTCCATGACTTGTGTTTTTTGAGGCAAAGTTGGAATGTCCTTTTGCAAGAAGTTATTTCCTCCTGGAGTAGAATACCTATGGTCCTTTGGAACCACTGTGAGGTATGGGTGTGTTTTTCTTAAGCTCTGTGCTCAGAGCACTTCTTACTATTTTTCTTTTGGATGCTGTGGGCAGAACTGGGTCACCTGCACTGCTTTCAGCACATCCATCACCCTTGAAGTCCCACCTCAGGAAAGTGTTCATAATAAAGTCTTGTACGTCAGGACTCCAGCCAGTCACCTGCAAGAAGCTGGACTTTTTTTCCCCTCCTCACACAATTAATTGGATTTGTTAATGTTTTAATAACTGTCTATCTCTAAAGCCTGATGTATTCCACACTTGCAGGTGGGGCTCTGAAACAGGAGGTAGCAATTCTCACTCCCAAGCCTCATTGTTTGTGTTTGACTGACATGGACACAGTCTTGTGTATCATCATGGGAAGATTGGAGGAAGTCTGTCAGATCAGGAAGATGTGAACGTGTTCTCATCTTTTTGAGTTCTTTTTCTGCTGCCATGCTCTAACCTAATTTCCTCCTGTTTGCAAGGTCTTTGGTATTTGACTGAGCTTCAGTTTCTGTTTATCAAATATTAAACTCTGGTCATCTGAGAGCTGAACTGGTGTAATTTACCTGAAATTTTGGGTTGAATATAGAGCATCTGTGTGAAATGTGATAGTCTGTGGGTTAACAGAAATTGCATAGCATAATCTTGTGGTCTGTTCTGTCTAGAAACACTGAAAACTATTCTCATAAATAATTAGAATGAAAGTTAAATCTTCTTGTTCTTCATGTTATTATTAACTGGTCTATAAGCATACATCTCTTAAAGTACTTACAGAGAGGCCATGACCCCCAAAAGCTTAATCTTGTGTGTCATGCATCACAGACACACGCATGCATGTGAACACACCACCTTGGCATGATCCTTGGTAGCAGAGTAGGAAGTGGAAAGAACAGGAGAGCTTCTCAAGTGAGTGCAGGAGATTATAGAAGAAGAAACTGTGCTGAATTACAAATATGAATTACTGGTGGAAACCCTTAACCCAGGAAGGCAAACACTGCCTTTATTTGAGCCCTCTGTTTTTTAAAATATAAATCAGTTATCTTGAAAGTCATCATGCCTGCTGCTTATTTCCATGCTATTAGAATTGCAGAAACTCTGAAAGTAATATATGTCAATTAATATAAAATGTACCAACAAGTCTTTTTTGAAACCCATATTTTTCTAATATCTTGACTGTTTTTAAAAGCATTTATTTTTACTAACTAACAGACTTGCTTTGTTGGGCAGTTCATTAGCTGTAGAAAGATTTTATTATTTGCACCAAAAGTCTGTAATAAAATTCTAGCTGTATCATTTAGAGCTGATTTTTTCATAAAGCATTATGCATCAGGTAAATAGGCTGAATGTAAATGTCTACTTTAGGTAGGGTTCATTAACTGCTAGAAAAGATGCAATTTTGACTAGGAATGAAAAATAAAACAATGAACTATTTTGTGGCATAAAAATAATCTAATACTTCAAAATGGATTGTACCAAAGCCTTAGGACTGTAAAATTTTAGATGTAGCCACTATTTTTTTTTACCCTACAGTGGACCAGTATAAGCCAGAGTATAGTTTACAATATTCAGTATTATACAAGCATATAGTGCTGAGCAGTAGATCTTGCTCAGCCATAAAAGTAAAATGCTTGCTGATTTTAAGATCTGCACTGTGAAATGGCAGCAGATCAGGATTCTTTCTTTAGTGAATATAAGCTGTGACTCAGTTAATTCACAACGTAGATTGCCTCGTAAGTTTTCATGGTAAAGATCAGGTGCTGACAAGACCAGGATTAGACCATTGATCCTTTTCTCCCAGAGCTTGAATAATTGCTATTAGCAGTAATTATATCTTACATTTACATGCAGCTATATATTAATAAGTTTCTTATACTGCATACCAAGCAAAAGAAATAATCCTGTCCTTGCTACTCTTCCAGTAGATCCTTTCACTCAGAGGGTATCTCACGTCTGTGACCTGGATGCAGTAGACTTTTATTATAGTGTTTTTTTACAAGGAGCTGATCAGCCTTTATTTTTAACTCAGAAAAATCTTTTTTTCAGTATGAAATGCCTCTGTACCATCTAATACCATGGCAAATGTAGCCAAAGCCTAGAGATGACATTTATTTGAGATTTCCAGCACATAGTAGAATAGCTGTATAGGTAATAGCTGAATAGGAGTAGAATAGCTGGGGTAAGTATACATTGACTAAAAGATTTTTCTTCCATTTTTTGCTACATAGGAGTGGTTTGATAACCCAGAAGGTAGAATATTTTTTTTCTGTGTTCTTAGTTTCTTTTATGTTATTAAAGCTTCATCTCCTGTGTCATATGTGGTAGGTGGTTATCCTTGAATACTTTTGTAAAAGGGGAGTCAGAGGCACCTGAGATGGCTTTCTGAAAGCCATCAAGTACTAGCACCACATGAATCCTAGAACAAGCAGAGACAAGAAAGGAATCTAAGTGTTCTGTCCCTTAAGCCTCTGCTCATCTCTGGTCCTCCTGTCTCCATGAGCTAAGGAGATTGTAGTGAGGTAAGGGTCACTGTCACCTTCTTGCCAAGTAACAAGTGATAGGATGAGAGAAACATCCTCAAGTTGTGCCAGGGGAGGTTTAGATTGAATATTAGGAAAAATGTTCAATGAAAGGGTTGTCAGGCATTAGAACAGGCTGTCCCAGGGAGGTGGCTGAGTCACCATACCTGGAGGTAGTTTAAAAGATGTAGGGTTTAAGGAGATGATTTAGTGGTAGACTTGGCAGTGCTGGGTTAATGGTTGGACCTGTTGATCTTAAAGGTCTTCTCCAACTTAATGATTCTATTACAACCTAATGATTCTGTGTATCCCTTTCTCTAAAATATGAAATGCCCCAGCAGAGCATTGAAAACCTTGCTGATACTCGCACTCCAAACCTGTAGAGATGAAGAACTTCAAAAACTAATTGCAGAATTTGATGTGTACTGCAACCTGAGCATATGTTCAGCTTTCCTGTTGAGAAATAACTTTATCCAGATGCTCAGAAACTTTGATTACTTATTCTCTGAGTTGAAGAGGTGTCAAAGATAAAGAGAGGTGGACCAGATTTAGGATCTGTCTTCCATTGTGCAGTTTAAGCCTCCTCCTACACCCTGGGGGGGGGTTTAAATCCCCTTTCTTAGCATGACAGTGCTTCAGGTGAGTTTGGCCTGCTGTTTGTATTATATAACCATGGGAAACAAGGGCGAAAATGACCTTTGCAGCCTCTACTGTACAAATCCAACTTTTATCACTGAGTGTGCTTCTAACCCTTTTGTTAGGGCTGTTGTGCATGGGCCAATGTGTCTCCCGAGGAGATAGTCTGTTTTCTGGGTGAAAGAATATATTTTCCTTCTCCCCATCTCTTGTCATTGCTTCATAGAGCAAAACAAATCCTTGGGATCTGTTCCAGTCTGTTGGGTAAAGGGTGAGTTTCCTAATTCAGTTGCAACTCAGTAGTGCAGTTTGTGAAATAATAATATATATACTGAAGGCTCTGTGGGGGACTGCACTGAAACAGTAGTTACTGCTCATAAAGTTTTTTAATAGGACGTGAGTTCCAGGATTCAAAGGGGAGAACATTAATGTCCTTTACAGAACATCGTGGAAAATAAATACTGTGCAGCACCAATCTCCTGGCAGTTTCAAAGGATGTCTAAAGAGGATCATTATGAGACCATTTATGATGGAACATGACTCCATTGCAAGTCTTTGGAGTCTCTGTTGGGATGTTGTTTCTACTGCTTGAGATTAGGAGAGGAAAGCAATTTCAATAGAAGTCTGTGGAGACCATGTGGCAATTACATTGCTGACAATATCAGTATGATTTTAGTGTGAATCTCTGGAGACCCTAACTTCTCAGTGAAGTAAAATGCACCATGCCCATACAAATTATATTATTGTTTGAAATGAACCAGGGCAAGTTAACAGTAAACAAGTACTGGAATAATAGAAGTGAGTATTCAAATCGATTTGCCTTGTGGCAAGAAATGCTGCCCACAGCCTTGCTACAGCCCCCTGCCAGTCCAGCATCCCCTGCATGATTTGTGGGTGATGATTTCTCTGGAAATCCTATGCTGAAAGACTGGCTTATTTAGGTGACTGTACAGTTGTTGGCCAGTTTAAAGAGGGAATTGTACAATTGGGTTGTTTTACGGAGCTTCTGCTCTGCCAGTAGTGATTTGTGGGGTCTGAAAATTGCAGAAGGTGAAGCTGTCAGAGGCAGCAGTCTGTCAAAAGGAGACTGGGGAGGGAGCTGGGGTTAAGGATGTGGTGATGGATGAGTACAGCTTTTGGCCTCATGGCAGTGGTGAAACAATGACTGGTTTAAACCATCTGGCCTGGCCAATGGTTGAAGTCTGCTGAGCTTAGAGAAGCAGTTCCCAGGTTTTGCTTTTCTGAAAGTACACCAGTGCCCTTCTCTTGCTGATGTTTGGCAAAGCCACTCCCTGGGAGGCTACTGCAGTGCACAGCTGGTTCCTAAAGCAGTGAAGTACCAGCAAAAAAAAAGGATACCTGGGTGCCAATTGATGCTGGCTGTGAGCTGAGCAAGCCTTGGTGCTTTTCTTGCCCATGGGCTACCTGGGATCTTTCTTTCCTCTTCCCTTACACTGCCTTATGTAGGCTGAAGGGAGAGCCACAGCATTTCCAGGGCTGAAGGAAGACAGTCTTGGAGCAGCCAGGAAAAAGTGCAGCATTTGCATTTTATTGATTCTTAACTATTGATTCCAGTGGGATGAAGTGTCTGTGAAAGAGAAGTGAGACTGGCAGACAGATGAGAGCTCTGGTATCACAGGCAGGCTGGCCTCACCTGATGAGAGCAAGATTATATAAACAAACACCCCAGGTATTTTCCTAAGTCAAATCTAAGAAGAACCAATGAAAAGGAGTTCCACTTGTGGGAAGGATAACATTTATCAGAAAAAGTTTAGTTTGCATTTCATCACTTCTGCAGATAAAAAGAAGGAAGGAAATATCATGAGAATTTTGTGACATAATGCCTTGTGCCAGCTACATTTAAGGAGCCATTTTCTGTAAGCTGGTGGGTGACAAACCTGAAATGTACATCTCCTCATACAGGAGGCAATTCTCATTTGGTGACTCAGATGTAAAAATTAAGAAATAGGCTGTAGCGTGACTTTTCAGGTATGAGAAGGATGTCTGAAGGGGTGCTGAATATCCAAAATAGTGTATTGAGTGCACAGTTTAACTCCATGTGTTTTATAGGAATCATTTTATTGGAAAGGCTAAGCACATAACAAGGTAAATATGTTCAATAAGAGTATTGATCTTATTAAGTGCTCCTCTGCAGATAGATGTATGTATGTATATATGTATATATGCATATATATATATATGTACACACAAACTCAAAGCTGCTTTTTGATTGTGATCAGTCTATTACTGGCTCATTAAAAAACATTCCTTCTGTCCTGTGTCTCTGTACGTGGTTTGGAGAGGAGGGTGGCACTGAGTGACCTCTTAGGTCCTCTGCATCCTGGGAGTCAAAAGCACCCTGATGTAACTCACAGTCCTAAGGTACTTGCCGGAATCCTGGCAGCCATCCCAGTGCAGTGTCTGATGCATCTGCCAGGTTCAGTGGCCAGAGTGATGGGCACCTTTCTCTCTGGGCAGAGGCTGGGGACACAGCTCTTCCCAAGCCTTCAGGGAAGGGAAGGACTGAGCTGGCCTGGCTCAGATGGGGAGCCTGAGTCCAGCAATATCAACCTGAAGAAAGCCATATGAAAGAAGCAATATTGGAAAGTCTGTTGTGTCTAGTGCCTGTGCTGCACCTTGCAAGCTGAAACCTTGACAAATTGTCTTCTCATTTAATTTTGTTCCTAATTGTTGAGCTCCCATATAAAATCAGTCAAGCACCAGGACAGGGACTCTCTGAACAGCCCTACAGAAAATATGGCCCCAGCCTGTGGGGGTCCCCAGCAATAGCTGCCAGAGGTCCTCCCACTGTCAGTATGTACCAGGTACCAACTCTGTCCGTTTCGTCTTCCCTGGCCCAGCTGTGCCCCCAGTGGTTTTGTGTCCCCTTTTGCTCCCATGTCCCAGCACTGATTTCCCTACAGCGCTTTTTCTGACTGCCAAATACATCCTTTTATGGATGTTTTTCTGAAGAACCAACATAACTGTCCCTCCTCCCTGCTTCTCCTGTATTCTTAAAAGACACAGAGTTTCAGACAGAAAGGATTTTCAACATGGAAGTGGATCTGATTGTAAATAAAAGGTTTGCTGACTCTGTTGCATGAAAAAGAAGTGCAAAATACTATAAAAAGAGAGAAGAAGAAAAAAGGAAGATGGAATTTTTCTCTTCCATTTGAAGTGATGTTAATCAAAGACCTATGAGTATCAGATGAAATGAATGATTTGAATGCTATGTTCCTTTCATCCTGCAAAATCTTCTGTGCCTAAATTTAAGTATATATTAAATTTTATTAGATACTAACACAAACTCTGTGTGAAGAAACATATTTCAACACTATTTTAAAATTTCTTATTTTATTTCTTTAAACTCCTTAATTCTCATAATGGATTCCTGTTAACCATATAGGTTAACAGGAGGAGAAAATAACGTACAGTTTTGCAAACCATGGCCTTGCTCTTCATATCGTAGAAGGAAAAAGGCAGAAAGCAAAAGTGAAATAATTGTATCGTGCTTCTTCCCTCTCTCCATGAGCAGATGTTAGAGGGGACAGAGTGGTGAATTGCTGGGCCTGGAGAGGTCTGTGCTGCTGCCAGTTGCTGGGGTTTCTTGTTTGTGCATCACCTGGTAGGACACAGTGTGTGACTAACAGCAGTGGTGGCCACCACTGGGCTTCCACAGATGCCACCCTTGCTGGTGCATGCTCTGGGGGTCCCTAACAGGCAGGGCAGACTTGGGGGCGGTCAGCCTGCCTGCTTTGATTGCCTAAGGGTGCACAGAAATGATTATAGGGCAGCTCTGTTTCCTGCTTCTCTGCTCAGGGTGCCCCGTGGGTGACTGCCTGCCTGCGTGCTAGAATTGCCAGTTGGCATCTGACCTGTCCTTGCTCTTCATACCCCGGGTGCTGTCACTGAATGATGGCGTCCCTTGTTTCCAGCTATCCCAAGGAAACAGGATGAGTTGTGTCTTTCGTGCTGTACTGGAAGAAGTGTCTTTAACATGCTTGGGTTTCCTGCATAGTCACTGATCTGCTCCATTTTCCGCTATAAACCTAGGCAGTCTTGCTCTTTCGAAGACCATCAGTGACCCAGCATCCAAGGGTGAGATCCTGCTTGCACAGTAAGAAGAGTTAAGGATATGCAGTTTGAAAGTGCTTTTGACTCTAACTTTGTCTTCCTTGTTATCCTGACTTCATTTTGAAAGCTGTTAGTCATTGTGCCTTTTTTCTTAATCTGTTGAAAGAAAACAACAGGTCTATTGTTAAATGTAAATGCAAAATACAACTAAAAGCTCAGATCTCTGATGTGGCCCTTTAAAAATCCCTCTGTAGATGGAAGAAGGTTTCTTTTCCATTGGGAACTCTGCATTATTTAGTAGATTTGCCTTGCAGGACAGATCATTTCAAGGCTTTACATTTATATAGAGGATCAAACATTTCTGTGGCCTGAGTTAAAGCAAAATAATCACCACCTCCATGAAAATTTGTGGTTTCCTGAACAGGCTTTTTTCTTCCCTTACCTTCTTGTCCCTGAGTAGATTTTTTCCCCTAAACCCTCTTATTTGACACATTTTATTCTTCCTGGAGTGCATCTTCAATGTGGTTTCCTAGTGATACCAACACAATGAGAGTTTCAGCTGACTGTTACACTGCCTACTGTTGCGAGCACCCTTGAGTCTATGCCCTAAACTCTGGCTTCCAGAAACCAGAGAAACTCCTTCTTTTAGTCAATTAAAAAACCTGTTAATTTCGCCCTGTGCTGTTTATAGTCTTCTGTTAGAGGAAACTCTGTAAATGTAGGACTTTTTCACTTTTGTAGTTTATTCTTCTTTGGTTGGTTTTGTTGCTGGCCTCTGTCTCTCCAGCTAAGCAGCATGTTTCTAATACTTCTTCAGTCATCTTGAAATGATACTGTACTATGCAGTGCTTATATTGGTCTCCAGGGGGAAGAGGTACAGTTCAAACACATTCAAAATGCAAGTTATTTCTGGAGGAGCAAAGCATTATGCATTTTACGTCTCCTTTAACACATAGGGCATTTTGGCATACACTGACTTGTTATGAAAGAGAATATTCATACAAACTAAAATGTTTTATTTCTGCAGTGACTGAGACTTTACAAAAACAGCAGTTCTTTATAACGTACTTCTCCCCACAGTGTTTTTCAGTAAAATTCTGGCTGCCAGCTGAGGTTTTTGGTGCTGGAATGCTGTCTGAGCCATGATGGGCTTGGTGGCAGCCTCACATCCACAAGTTGTAAATGATGTATGAAATGCAAAATCCTCACTTGCCCCGCGCATGGGGAGGAGGGAAATGATGCTTTGCTGCTGCTGGTTCTCTGTTCTCTTAGCTGAAACTCCTCAGTGAAGAATCATTAAAAAATAAATACAACAGTAAAGAAAATGAAAAGACAGCTGGAAGACATTGCAAAACTGCAGAACAAACAACCAGGAGAGCCAGTTAAGGCCACCTACCACTGCTCATGTCTGGCTATATGAAATGACTGCCAGGCACACTCCCTTCTTTTCTGACTTGATTATTTTTATTTTCCTGAGGAACTGTGCTTCATATCAGTCATAGCACCTGGTTGAATCCATCTACTTATCTTTTCTTTTAATTAAGAAATAATGTCAGCAGGATGAAAATAAAACTTGACAAGATGAAGATCTCCTACTGTATTATAAAAACAATGTGAAGGTGAAACTGAGACATTTATTTTTGAAAGCAAGAAATCATCTTCTAATGGCAAGATCCTATTGCTGTGAGCTTGTTGTTGTTACATCAATGAATGAGAAATGTGTGCAATGGATTGAACAATGGGAGATTCAACCAGACAACCAGAAACTAGGCTCCTCACACAGACAATGGTGCAACTGAGGCTAGTAGTTGACTACTATTTTTGGACACCTCTCATGGCTGACACAGAGAGGATTTTGTTCTACATGAATTGTCCTGAAGAATTGCCAGAGACTGCTGGTAAAGTCATGGGGATGTCAGGTCCTTGTTAGTCTTAGCTCCTATTGACTTCAGTGGTGCTGACAGTGGTTAAGAAGGCAGTGTGGCCAACTCTAAGGCCCTCAATTGAACCTAGAGATGTCTATCAGGCATGTGGACTTCCTTGGTAATGCCTGTAGAAGACTGATGTCTTGACAGTGGGAACCAATATAAGATGCAGAGAAGAATAATTATTTCCTTAACTTTGCATTCAGACTATTTACTGAATAATTGCACAAACTATTTACTGAATAATTGCAGGGAAGTGGCTTGATCCACTTGAGAGAGCCCTTTGCACTCTCCTCAAAACCTCTTCAATATCCTTGGGCAAATTAGCTAGGACTGGCTTTTTTTAACTTTAGAGGACAGATGAAAAAAACTCATCTCCACTTCTACAGAGTAGCTGACTGGTCAGAAAAATTGACCATGGTTTGATTTGTCTTTTTTCTTGTGTGGTTTTCCATCAGCATGCCCACCCTCAGGAGTGTGGCTGCAGTGATAGGCTGAAGGTTGGCTTTGGGGGGCAGGTGGGGAGGGAGCAGGATATCTTTCACACCTTTCTCACCCCTCTAAGTTGAAATGCTGCCCAAAACTTTGCCAGAGCTGGGCAGACATCCAGTGGAGTGTAAAGATGGGCAGTGATTAGGGCAGCTGGGTAGGGAACCATGTGTTCTTGCTCCCAGGAATATGTCTGTATTTCTAATTTAGATCACTCTCAGATACAATGAAGAATAAAGCATTTTGATCAGAGTTAGTGATGACCTATTTAACATTTAAACTGGTTGGCACTTATTTGAGCTCTTTTATGAGTCCCTAATGAGTTCTCTTGGATATCAGCATTTACTGCTAGTGTAGCTTTATGGTTCTGGGTTCAGGAGAGGTGAGTGGCTGGTTTTGTGACCTTGGGTAATACCCTGAATGTTGTGGTGCCTCAGTTTCCCATAAAGGTGGTGATTGCAGGATACCTTTCATGTCTGTGTGCACTGTGAACTATATGGGGCAATCATTTTAGTACATTTTGTTTGTGTAATACCCTCTGCCCCTGGCTTTCTGTAGGGCCTCTAAATGATGCTATTTTAAAAATGAAAGATGATGGTTAAGAAATGTAGCACAGCATGACAGGGACACACATCTATATGTAAGAATTTGTCTTGAAGAAGGCAGAAAAATAGCAGTGTCTGTTAGTGAAAGTGATGCAGTCCCAGGACACCACAGCAATTATTTTGTTTGTATTACTTTCTGCCCATGTGAGAGCCCATACCCACTTTCCAGATTTTCAAATAGATAAGCAATTTTTTAATTGATGCTTAACTTGAATATATCTAATGTCAGCCAACTGTTGTTAATAGGAGCTATTATAACATAAAAGTGCTGATATTTTCAATGCAGTTGGTCAATCCCAGCAGGACTATGCATTCAGGCCTCTTCTATAACGTTGTATTAGTCATTTGACACTGGTGCTGAATTTATGTTTTCAGATGCATGCCAGCTATTGAAACTTGACAACTAATTCTGGATAAAACTGATTGGAATTGATAAACCCTCTTTTATTTTGGGGCGAAAATTGGAAGTAGCTGCTAGTCCAAATAGAATCTCTTATCTAGTATGGCACGATGGCATTTAATGAAAAACATTCAAGAAAATCTACTCTTGGATTGCCCTGAAGATAGAGAGTTGCAGAGTTGGATGCAATTCAAATCAGTAGTTCTTTATTTTGCGTAACTTTGGGGCACGCCAAGACATTTCATCAGTGCCTGATGTCATTAACTCTGGCGGCCAACACCTAAATGTGTTATTCCTCACGTGTATGAAACACTATATTATTAGAGGAATGCTTTGAAGATAAGAAAATACGTTTGTTTGTTTCATATTCTTTCCACATGCTAATAATGACACCTTAAGTTATTAGAACTAAAACGTGTTTTAAATCTGAATGTTGTTTTCCCCTTTATAAAAACCATTACCTTGGGCTTGCAGTATTACAGAGGCTTTGACGTTGGCAATTTGTTATTTTTAAACACTGACTGTAGCTCAGCTCCTATTATTTTTCATATAATACCCCAAAACAAGCTGAAACGCTACTCAGAGGTGGTGTGCATGATCAAGCAAGCTCCTGCTACTGCAGCTCTTCTTGTTGCCCAGAAACTGCATTACCATCAGGTTGTGGGCACACTAAGAAGCCGTTGTGAAAATTAGTCAGAGCCTAACACTGTGACAGCACATCCGGATGGACACAGCACCGCGTTTGGCCTGTGCCTTGCTGCCTTTTCATACGGGCAGAGCTATTGCCACTGTGTCTGTCCCTCCTGTGTGGATGGTTCCTCGGGAGCATGGGAGGACTGGAGGCCATAAGCCAACTTGAGCTCTGGTGGCAGTTTTAAAAATAGGATGGATATCAGCAAGGCTTGACAGTGTCACCTTCAGCCCCTTCATGGCTGTGTGGCGCTGTGGTATGTGAGATGCTGTGGGGCTGTGCTGCATTTTCCAAGCAGCCCTTCCATTTCAAGGACAATCTGCCCAGCTTTGCAGGAGGAACAGGCTTTGACAGGATTGGCTTTTCTTTTGTTTTCACTTTCCACTGTAATTTCCATCCTTCTTCAGTGCTGCCACCTATTCTGGTATATTTGAGGCATTATTTCTTATTCTTGTAAATACAGATAATTTAGGCATTGCCCTGGGTGCTGTCATGGGGTGAACACTCAGTGGACTATCTTCCCACTAGTTGTGAATCTGCTCTCCCAGCCATGTCTGTGTTGTTCTGGTAGCAGCAAACTTAAACAAAAGTTATTTTAATTTGCACATAAAAACTAAGCTATGGAGAGAAACTAAGCTTTTATGAGGTAATAAAGCACAGAGTCAGCCTCATGCCTAGTGCTTCCAAGCAGGGTGTCTCTGAAGGCAGCTCAGCAGGGATAGAGAGAACCATAGCAAGGTTTAAATGTGGAGGCAGCAAGTAGGAAACAACAGGAGCAGGAATGTAGGTGTGATTTAGACAGGCTGAGTTTAAGTTTAGGAGGGTCACTCAGCTTCTGGGGTTGCTTTTGGATGGGTAATTACCTGGGGCTGAGCAGCTTGTCGCATATTTCAGCCTGCCTTATCCTCCCCAGTTTGAGACCTCCTTCATTCACAGTGACATTTTGGCCACTGTCCTGTTTTCCCAAACCTTGACAGTGAAGATGCTTCTCTCAGGAGCTGCAGGCAAGCTGTCATGTCTCTCCAATGTGGCCCCCACCCTCTCTTTTGCTAAACAGAGTGCAAGGGAGAAAAGTTTGACAAATTGTTGTCCACCTAAAGGTTCCCAATTTCTTTTACTCACTTCTATTTTTAGACTGATTCCCTTTGCTTCTTTTTTCCATTGTGCTACATTTTGCCAGATTTCTGCCCAGAGGAAATTTTTATAGCTCAATTTTAAAGCCCTTGCAATTGAGGATTTATCCTGGGAATGACACAATCCAACTGGAGTAGCACAAATGGCACAGCTCTGAAATAAAAGGTTATCAAGACTGTAATTTATTTGTTTAGGCCACTCAGAGTACAAAAATGCCACTTATTTCTTCAGCTCCCTGAGTGGGTTGCAGTATGGTGGCTGTTTTCAGGCTGTCTTGCTTTCTATGCCAGTCATTTTCTCTACAGCAGCATTTTCAAGGAAGTGCAATTAAAAAGCTGTTTCCCAATATGCCCTCCCCCTGCTGCCATCCCTTACCCCTCAAAATCCCAGCTCAGGCACAGATTGTTTCCTCCTGTCTCATCCAGGTGACTCGGGGGTGACAAAAGGCAATGAACTCTCTCCATGTCTCATGTGGCAAAAGAATGAAATAGTGAAGTGGCAGGCTTAATCTCCAGCAGTTAGGGTGAAAAGGAGAAGGAAGGATGTGAAACCCACTTAAAATATTCCTGTTTCCCTGTTCTAATATGCATTTTGAATGTATAGAGAATTGACTTGTGCTATTTGTTCAAAGCCAGAAAATGCATGTGGTCTGCAGTTGAACTTATCACACTGTACCAGGCAGTTTTCAGGAGTGATGGATACTGTTTTTCACCTGAGCTGATTCAAGGCCAGTCACAATAGAGCTAGTTCTGGTCATTAGCAGTGCCCCCTGCAAAAGTTGTTCATTTAGGAGCTTGCAGGTTGAGGTAAGCAGTGTTTTTGGGATCCTTCCTTGTTGGCAGCTTGATGGAGTTAGCCACAGAAGAAGATAGCAGGCCCCTGGGCAGTAAAAATAGAGCAAGAAGGGATAAGACTCTCACTGGCATGCAACTGAAGAGCTTTAGGGAGTCACAAAGAGTAGTGATATGTCCTAGCTAGCGTAAGGAAGTTGTGATGTGCTCCAGGTAGAACCATGTAAGAGAAGGAGGCAACCCAGCTCCCCAGTACACATGGCACATACTGGTGCCACAAGGGACTTTGAGGAATAGCTCCTTTCCTCCCAGCAGGTAGCAGCACATATGTGTTGGCTGGGCTGACCTTGTTGGGAGAAGGAGGTGCAGGCAGAATGCAGAGGAGGCTGGATGGGGGCAGATGGGCTGCCTCCTCTGGAGCTGGAAGAGGAATTGTGTGTCTAGGATGGCTGGAGTGGTCTAGAGGTGGAGGCAGAGGGGAGGGTGGCTTCTGTGGAGGCATGTTTCAGCAGGAAAGTTTTATCTGCCCTTTGCTGTATCTTCAGCAAATGAAAATTTGGTAGCACCATGAGTGCTTTCCCTACTTCCCAACTTAGTCACTGGGAGATGCTGCGAAAGTGGGGATTGGAAGGGACTTTGGAGTACAAGGAATACAGTGTTTGCCTTGAACAAGGAGCATGGTAGTTAATATGCCACTTTTTGATAAATGGGTATTTTGAAGAACTGGAAACACGTGAGTCAGGGGCCTCTGTCATTGAGTGTTTGCAGCTGGGCAACTACCCAAAAGAAAATCTTCATCTTCTCCTTACAGCTGTCAGCCCATGCTACAGCTAGCTGAAGGCAGAAGATCCTGATCCCCCCAGCATTCCTCTTTTTATCTAAAAAGTATTGAAGCAATTTTACATGATCTGTGTCACGCTGGACTTCTATTTTGATCTTCTTGAATCAGGCTGGAAGAGTTGAGGGGAGCTGTCATGGACCAGACAGCTCTGGTTGAGTCTCGTGGTCTAGGCTTTTGTGTTGAGCACACATGATAGATGCAGACACATGATGGATGTATCTTTCTCCTGAAATAGACCTATTTTGTGAGACATCTAATATTTTTTAAGTCTTTCTACATGGCTGACTGGCAGTTGTCTTTCCTCTGATGTAAACTTATAACCAAGAACTTAGTCAACTTCATCAAATACAGAAACAGAAGTCCAGTGCATCAAATATAGAAACAGATAAACTTTTCTGTTCATCTGTTGTTCTGTAAAACACTAAGGACTAGACCAAATCAGAACCTTCCACTGAAAAATGCCTTATTCCACAAGTAGCCTCGTGCTCATCCCCCAGCCCACTGCATGACTCCTTGGGAGGGAGGGTATCAAGATCTGTTTCAGCAGGGCTGTAGGCAGCCACCACCATGCCAGCACAGGCTGCTTGTTTGCTGTGTCATGTGAAGCAATGCTCCTTGCAGGCTGTTGCACCAGTGTCAGGCTCTTTCCTCATGAACAGGTACCATCACCATCATCTGGGTAGGTCCCAACTGTGCATGGAGCCAGAATGTCAGAGGGAGATATGCTCTGGGTGTCCCAGCAGGAATGTCCTGCTTTCTCAGCAGCTCACAAATGAAGAATTCACAGCCGCTGTGGTTACACAGGCAGGCCCAGTAGTCAGGTATGCAATAGATTTGGAAAATACTGTGTTTATCAGTCTAAGAGTTTGGCCCTTATTGCCACTGGTCTTATCCCCTTAGCAAGAAGTAGAGTATGAGTGGAGACACAGCAAACATAAATAATAAAAGGGCTTTTCAGCTACCCTGCATTTTTAAATAGTAACTGTGGCTGAAGTCTGCAAGCATATGATAAGTATCAAACACTTATTTTTCCAACAGAATGACAAATGTGTCTGGTTACAAAAGGGTAACTGGGTAAATGTGGAGTACAATAATATCTCAGTAGTCTCCCATTTCTTTTTAAAGAAAAGTACAAACTGTAATGCATGCAAGCTAGCATACAGTGGGAAAATTACTTTCGCGAAACATATGCTAGTTCCTAAGTAGTGTCTGTAGAAATACTTGAGCAACTAGAAAACAAATGTAAAATCTTGAGCTGGTTGTTTTGATAAGCATGTCAATCATTTTATGTTGTTCCAAACTGTAAAGAGTTTGAGATTTTTCACTACTTTTAGGGTGCTGTACAGATTACAGAACTGTAGCCTGTAGGACGCCATGTTGAAAGGGCCCTCAAAGATCTTCTGGTCCAACCTGTCTTGGCAAAGGCACAGATAATAATGTAATAATGTCTAGACAAGTTAATAATGTAATTTAAAAATAAGTACTAAAGATAAAAATGCTCTCATTGTTTCTGCCACTGGAATAGCTGATCTGTAGCCATCTCAGTGCTGGAAGATATCTGCTGGCTGGGCAGGAGGGTTTCTAAGTCTCCAGATGTGTGTATTGCATACTCTAGAAGGGCAATTGAAGAACTGAAGCAGAAGGCACCAGAGACGCTCCCTTACAGTAAAGCAGTACTGTGTGCTGTCATAGGGGAGGGCTACAAATGATGTCCTGCATCTGCCTACTGAAGATCCCTGTATTGCCCCTTCCGATCTGCAAATTATGTATGCATTTCTGTCTCTTCCCCTCAAACTTGCATTTTTATATGGCTAGCACACAACAAAAGTTTTGAATTTTGGTGGTGTGGGTCCAGCTACAAATAGGTTCTGCTTTTGTATATTTTTTCCCTATGGAGTAAGGGAGCAGGGTTTACCCTAGTTTTGTGTACCATTTCTTGGATAGAGTAATGGGCACAGGGGCCTATACAGGTGGCCTGCACATGCTCTGAAACCATTTGCTTGGGACTTCTAACATCCGCATCTGTGTCTGTAGAGATTTGTATATCCAAGGCATCTGGCCAAATTCTTCTTTTGTCACTTGGAAATAAACTTTCAGGTGGAAAAAGAGGTCATGCCTGGGGAAGCTGGGACATATGACAGCTCTTAGATGAAGGTTAAATTGTGGATTTGAAAAAAAAAATCCCAATACTTGCAGAAGTGTTGCTTAAATCCCTACTGCATGAAACCCTGTCCATGTCCTTTTTGTAGGTAGAGGGCTGCATGTATCTGTAGGCTTCTTTAGTGCACCTCTGCATTTGCTTTCTAACACCTGAATCGAGTCCATTTTTTGCTGTTATTTTGGTTTTAAAATATTATCCTAAGGTACTTTAAATGTAAAAGAGCATATTGATTTTTAAAACATTATATTATTATTTTTCTGTTTTATTAAAAAACAAAACCAGCACCAGCTTAACATATTTCACAGCTTGTGTCCTGGCCTTAAAAGCTCTGCAGATGCAAATATGATCACAAAGGAAAGGAAAAAATGTATTGAAATGTAAAGGATCTATATTACTAGATGAGTGGGAAATTAGCATGGTAGCTATTTTATTGCTATCTCACCCAGTGTATATATATATCTTACTCTCTGATTGGAGATGAAATAAAGTTCTCTCATCTTGTTTGTGTTGCTGATTTGTTGGATATTTATCGATTTACAGATCATAGTGCCCAATTTTTTCCCCATCTGCAGTAGGAATATTCTGTATCTGTCATGCTTTTTATGAGTAACTGATTTTCTATGATCTGTAAAACTGGTTTGTACCAATAGTCGCTAGTCATGAGCATTTCCAAGGGCTTTCTTGAAAGATATTCATTCATCCTGCTGGGAATCGGTGAATTACAACTGAATATTAGTATTGTACCATCAGGTTTTCTGTTAAAACATGCAGGAATAGATTCAGATGCAGGTATGTTTCTGTTGAATACATAAACATCTTTTACCTCTGTTGTATGGCTTTAATATACGTCCTGCAAAAATCAAAATACCAGATCTTATGGGGGAAAAAAACGAGGTATTCATCATCCTGTTTAGCCCTTGTTCTGTTGAGAGCAGTAACATCACTGGGGTCATTTTCATCCTCTGTTAGGAGCTTGAACAGTTCCTGATGGTCCTACTGTGTTCAAGAGGGCTTAGGATCAAAGTAGTATCTGGCAACCTAATCTGTCCAGACAACAGAGTTTTGACACAGCAGAGTTGTGAGGTGTTGACTGCAGCCTCACTACTCAATTTGTCCATCCCTTTGTATGCAAAAAGAAGCAGCAACCAATATACCCCCATCTGTGTTGTTTCTGATTTTCTTTTGATTGGGGTAGCTTCTCTGCTTGGCCAGAGGCTGAGATCATCAGACTATCTGAATTTTGCTTGAACCTTACCTTAGGAGCTGTTGGCAGGAGAGATACAGAGTAGAGCATCATTCTTATTTCATGTATTTAATATGCTGAGGAACAGAGGTAGTTGCAGCTATTTATTACCTGAGAAATCTTGTTACGTGGGAAATATCCCTGAGGTTGAGGTCTGCTGTCTTTAAGCCTCTTTATGGCACAAGAGCAATAGAAAAGGCCTTAGGGCACCAGAGAAAATTTGATCCACTCTGTTTAGAAGCATTGCTGGATGGCATGTTAGTAGCTATCAATAAAGTCTCTGCCAAAGACTACTAATACTCTTTTATCAATGATGCTGTTGAGAGCTCAATTAAGTATTGCACCGATCTGTTTCAGTTTATCTTCAAACAATGCTAAATCTGTGGAAAAGATGCTGACACTTACTATGGTGTAATTTGTAACTAAAATTTTGATGATTTTTATGACCTGAAAGACTATGGTTTTTAATTTAGCTGAAGAAGACACCTATGGCTATGAGTGCGGGATGTTCATCCTAAATGACTTTTCTGTAATAGGTTTTCTAATAGTGAGTGCAGAAATACAGCTCTCTTGTAGATACTTACAAGATGCAGTAAACCAGCAAACTGAAATTAATGCCAGGTTCCAGCCTCGGCATTCATATGACTGCAGTTCCACGTCTCTGAAACTCTTCTAATAACAGTGAGTAAGAAGCATTATTAGCAAATGCTTTCTTGTAACAGCATTCTATTGGAATTTTTCATTTTGTACAATGGAAAGTACTAAATGAAACCATTCATTTCTTCCTTGGAGTGTTTCAGATCTGGCTGGAGCATTTGCTTTTTTGTTGTTTATATGATAGTGTACTGACGGATTAATAGTAAGACATATGGATTCCTAAGCCACTCAGAGCTCAAAACTTCCTTTTCCCCATCCCTGAGCACATGACAAGTTTCAGTTAAAGGACCTAATCCTGGCAGGCACTGAGCCTGATACCCCACAGCAGGAGGTTGTCCTGTATCTTTACAAGGTGTTAGTTGATTAGACAAAGATTTGGTCTAAAGATGGTTCAGGTTTTTTTCTGGATTTTTGTCTTATTCTGGTGTGTTATGAAAAAGCTTCCTACTGTTTTATTGAATGACTTTGGGGAGTAGTGTGGCACAAAAGAGGGGAAAGTGTGCTGCTTCTGAAGGAGGGGAAGAAGGAGAAACATGAAGGGACATTGATAGAGAACACGGGCTAGCCAAGGCAGCAGGAAGACGTACCAGCAATCAGGACATCAAAATGCAGGCGGGGTCAAAACTGCAAAGCTTCTGAAGTGAAGATGAATTGCTTGAACTTGATGTGGAGAGGAGATCTCAGTAAGAGAGGAGTGTCAAGGATATTATAAATGGTTTTTGTTTTGTTCCCGTGTGTGACTTAACTTCTTATCCCTTTCCGTTATTTCAGGTAATTTGCTATCAAGTGATTTCTTCACTTTTCAGACAGACTAATTTGTTATGATGGCTTTAAGGTCTGAATGATTCACCTCCTCCATTTGAAGGCTTTGGAAATGTTCACATACTTCAGTTTTGTATTTGCTTGTAACTGACTTAGTTTCACATCTGTTGATCCATCTGCTCCTTTCTCATACCTTTTTACATAAATTCTTTCCTTGGAGGTTTCTGAATAGCATTTATGCAACTTATCCCTCTACACTAGACTTGTATTAATCTTAAATATTTCGATCAGAAATAGTTCACCTTTTAGAGGCTGCCCTGCTGGTGTAGTGTTCGTGTAGTAGCACACAAGAACAAGGGACACATTTTCTGTCTAATTCCTCTGGTCCTCTAATGTCTTTTCTGTCTTGAACTGTCTCACGGTTTCCTGGCTCAGCATTTTCTAGTTCCTGTAATGGCACATCCAAAGAAAAACCAAAAGCCTGTCTTGTTCTGAGTGTTAAATAGCAGCAGCTTGCTTTCTTTCCAGATGAATGCGTTAGTCACCAGGTGATGCTTCCTTGTCACAGTTGTTCCAACAATCAGTTCATCAGTGACTAGGGATGTATAAATTCCATGGGTCATGTTTTCATTCTCAATAATTTCAGAAAGTAAAAGGGCTAAATATATTATTGATCATCTGGTTTATATAGACTGTCCTGGCTAATGATGCAGCTTTTTGCTAGAGCCTGGTCCTGACAATTTCTCTCAGAGTTTAAGGTCCTTTTCTGGGATTGTTAAGCTTCTCTACAGATATCTTCCTGATAGATGTCTATCTGCAATTATTTTAAATTAAATATTAAGGCTCAGAAAAGTAAAATTGCAAGAGCGTGTACAGGTGCAGGACATGGGAAGAGAAGGAATTGAACTGATTATATTACATGGATCCTCTTTGTTTGGATTTCATAAGCAAGTTCAGTTTTCTCATCCCTTTTTTAACCAAGAGAATGTTGTGTTCTGCTCCCAGCATTCAGGGACTGTTGTTGAGATGACACAAAGAATTGTCTCAGTAGATCTAGAGTAATCCTTTAGACCAGAAGATGGCCTAAATAATTTAATAGCTGCCCTTTTGTGTTAATCAACTGAAAGATACTGGTGCCTGTGAGGTTAAAATGGTGTATGGGTTGCCTTCCAGATTTGTGTTTTTTTCCTCCAGACTCTTTCCCACTTTACCCTGATAATCAGGCTATTGAAAAAACAACCTGGAGTACCTGCCAGCTGCAGAAACCATTTTGATTCCTTTCATTGTACAGATAATTAGGATGCAAGAGTTAAAGTCCCCTCACTACTATGCATTTGCTAGGTTATAGTGCCATTTGTTCTGTGTGTCTTTGAGTATTTTACATAATTAATTGGTAATAAAGCAATTTTGTAAATAGGAGTTGTCACAGAGTTCATTAGACAGTAAGAGCAATAAAAAGAGCCTTGTAATCTACTGTAAAACATATACTGTTAGATTGCTTTAACGTTTTTTACTGTTACCTGTTGCATTTCAAGGACAGAATTCCTAAGGAAAAGCTGGTACTTCCTAACACTTGCCAGTGAAACTTAGGACAAGTGATAGATTTCCCTCAGCAGATTCAAGTGTACATCCAAGAACATAAAGTTAAGGGACACTGAACAGAGGCCATGTAGTACCTTGTAGGTTAAAAGAGCAATTTTAAAATCAATACTTTTGTTTAACTGGCAACTAAGGTACTAGTTTCAAACTAGGTGAAATATATGAAGAACAAATCCTTTTTACAAGGAGTATTTTTAGGTTATCAGCACTGGAGTGCTCTGCAAGGTTGCGTTGGACATGCATGACACTTGGGAATTGCAAATAAACTCATCTTGATGTGACAAAATCATGCATAATTATTTTGAAACCCGAGAGAGGTTGAAATGGCCCCAACTCAGTGCTGTCCCACTGGTGATAGACAGGCAGGTGCAGAATTTATAATAGCTCATTTTCCTCAAAGATGAGAGGGAAACTTAAACTCTTCTGCTGCAGCTCTCATATGTTTGCACTTCTAATTGAGAGACTTTGAATGAGATGGAGCAATGGCAATCCCCTTAAAGCAGTGGGCAGGCATAAACTCTGGCTTAAACCTAGGCTTTGCTCTTCTTTGGGCTATATATACCAGCCTCTTGGATGGGTGGAATCACTGCGAGCATCTATGCAAGTGTGGAAGTTATCTGGAGGTAAGAGGAAACCTCCCAAGAGATTTGCAAGTCTTCATTGTCCTACTATTAGTATTACATTTGTAACAACTGCCATCAACAAAAATAGTTGACTACCAGCTCTGCAATACTGGAATTGATTGAGGAGGATTGTTTCCCACCATAGCTGCACGGTCTTTTGGCAAGTCTTTTAGTACTTCCTCTCAGTACTTAGCAGAATTTTTACCATCAGGAAAAGGAATCCAGTTACACCCTGAAAATTATGTACAACACCCAAAAAATTTAATTAATGTCTTAATGTCCTTAGAGTATACCAAATTCAAAGTGATCAATTGAAAACCACAGAAGATAAATCAGCCATCTCAGTTGTAATTAGTTGACTAAATTTAGACAGAGCAAGACTTTCTTTTTATTGCATGAAGCAACAAGTATGAAAATTTTCAGAGCAATTATTGTCTAAGAAAATGAGAAGGCAAACATTGTGATATGTGAGGTCAGGAATCAGAAAAAAATAAAATAAATGCAAAATAGAATTTCTTGGGTTTAATCATCTATATCAGGAAGGATTAAACACCAGGTAAGAAGAAGAAAAAAAATTCCTTATTTGTTGTCTAATCCTAAGCATAAAGCAAGAGGTTGCAGATCTTGTTTGCCTTTCACCAAGGTGACTGCTGCTGCCTGGTGACCATCAGGAGTTTGTTTATTGACTGACATGAACTGAGTTAGAAAAGGTGACCAAGGTTTTCACAACCGAGGCTCAGTCTGATCTCTTCGGCCACTGAGGCTCAGGGCCTGTTGCCTTTGCCCCTCGTGCCTGGATGCTGTTTGCCTGGTGTGGAATGCACGTGTACTCTTGCACAGCTGGAAATCATTTCAGTGTCAAGGGAGTTGGACATTTCATTTTAACAGGCAGGGGAAGAAAAGTGTATTTTTTGAAGTGAAAACAATTATTGAGGAAGGATGGAAGGAAACTGGGTAGGTAGACAGTTCTTAGAAATGGTAAAATGTTCCTGCTTAAAGAAGATCAGAGAAATAATAGCAAGTGTTTTGAAAGCTGTGTCAGTTGTAGTGCTTGGTAGCATAAGACAAAAAAGTCAATTTTCTGAAAATTGTCTTGGCTCAGCTTCCCAGGTCCCCAAAATCAGAACTCCTCCAACCACCTACTACTTTTGAAGACCTGACCCTTTTTATTTGGGTGAATTAAAGGAAGTGAAATAGAAGAATGTAAAAAAGAATGGTAACATGCAGAAAAACACAAGACAGAAAAAAGCTAAACAAAAAACCTCAACGTATCTGCTTGACATACTAAAATAGTTCTGTTTTCTTCAAAATGTTTATTGGAAAATGCATTACAAAACCTTGTAACAGCTGGAATATGGTGATCTAATTGCTGTTTCAATAGTGCTGTGAACATGCAAACATATTTCCTATGCAAAATGTCAAAAAGGCAGCAATCAAAGTGAAGGTTTAAGCTTCAAAACAAAGACACAATGAGCTGATTTGTAAACATTTATTTCTAAGGTTACATTTAAAACCAAAATAGAACAGCATAGGCTTGGAGACGGTGCAACAAATCTTCTTACAAAGCACAAGATCTGAAGAAAAAAAGGGTCTGCTGCAGCTCCCTGAAACCATGTATTTCTTCCCATTCAAATGAGGAACCAATCTTTGAGTAAGTGAGTGGGATTTTTGCCACTAGAAGGATGCAGAGAGCCTAGGCGCTCCTTTCTGTGCAGAACAGAGGTCTCTGTTCACCTTCATTTGCAGTACTGCACCCTTTCTGTAGATGCTTCACTTGCTGTGGGACTTGGGTCGTTGGTGATGTTGACTTTTACTACATGTGCTGAGTGAGGCAGGTTTGGAGTCAGCACTCAAGAAGGTTGTAGGGTTTAGGCTGAGCTTGCAGTCCCAAACAATTTTAGGAAAAACTGCCTTTGTGATTGGTTCCTGCTTACTTTGGTTGTCTTCTGTCAGGAAAGATGTCAACTTCAAGGTACAGTGTGAGTTGGTTGTAGTTGTAGCAACCGATTGCATGTGGTATAACACAAAGATTGAAGTCCAGGGATAGCAATATGCAATGGTCCTTGCCAAAAGAGCACCGTCTTAAGCTGATGTGGTTAATGTAGCTCCATGGACATGGCTTGACTTACACACGTGTGAAATCAGAACCAGATCCAATGAACACACCTACTCTGCAACAAACTCTGTTAGCAGCACACAATGAAAATCCTCTTAAATATATACTTGATAAAGAAATAAATTAGTTTGAGGAGTACATTTACTTTTCACCAAGGCCATCAATTTGTAAGATTCTTACTGTATTGTGCTTGCAAATAAAATTTATTTCTGTAGTGTAAATATGCAAGAGTTCATTTTAATAAAAAGTAAGCCCTAAAATAAGATAAACCCCATGACTAGACTTGCATTGAAGATTTAAAGTGCATTCATCTGCTGTTTTTCTGTATAAATATTCATTGGTTTTAATGCTCTCAGGTGTTGGAACTTTTAATCTACATTCAGATGGAGGTACTTTAATCAGAGAGTTCATAAAAGTCTCTAACTTTTTTCATAAAAAATAGAGTAGTAGATATAACAGAAGCCTGCAAAAGCTTAAAAAACCCATAAACTGCAGCTCTAGGAGGGAAAAAAAGTAAACACCGATTGGCATTTTGTGCCATAATATCAATGTTCTATTAAAAATAAATCTCTCACTGTTAGACCGAAGAGTCTCAAACAACCTGTCACTTTACTGCAGTCTTCAGAGATGACTGATAATGGGTAAAAAGTCCCATAGCATCTGTTTACCATGTACTCACACAAACTGTTAGGAATGTTTTTAAATGTCAGCAGTAATGTATGCATGTCTATAGCTATCACAGAGCAACAGCTCAACAAAGACACCACCACTGCCACACTGGGGGCTTGCGCTCTAAATTAGGGAGGTCAAGTGGTGGAGACAGAAGCCAAGTGCATCTGAAACTGTATTGTTTGCCTTCTGAAAACTGCAAGAAATTGTGCAGTCAGCTGCAGTAACAGTGCCGACATAGAGAGTTTGTACACTTTGAAAATAGCTAAGTGGGATTATGGTAAATCTTTCAATTGCAGGAAGGTTAATCATGAAAGGCACTGAATTTAAGGTCAGTAGTGTGCGTGTGGGGGGTAATGTGGTTTAGGCTGTCTTTTGCATTAGCAAGGGATCACATTTAATTTGGGAACCTGAGCATTCACCAAGTGTGGAGTGTCACAGAGGTGCAGTTGCTGACTAAACAGCGTCTGTATGACAGCATTGTTAGCAGCGCTGTATTACTTGACAATTCTGCACCACTTAACTATGGAGATATGCTACAGGGTATGTTGTCCTGGCAAAGTCATCCTGCTACAAGCCATTTTTCACACTGAAATTCCTAAGTCAGTTTCTTCCTCCCCTCCCCCTGCAATTGCTCTATAATTGAAATCTTTTTAATGTGCGCAGGTTTCCTCTTGTTTGCCAGCAGAGCATACATTTTTGGACATTGCTGCTGCAGTCAAAATGCGTGAAGAGGGTTTTGCTAAATCATCAAGTAAATACATTTTTGTGCCATAAGCTTGTGTCCTCCTGAAATGCAGTGAGCCTGGGCCTGTGCTGAAAGTTGTGTGGGGTGCTGGGTATTAAGCAAAGTGACAGTCAAAGCAGATTGCAGAGATAAATTAATCCGTACCACTGCCTTTTTCAGTCCTTCGCCGACAAGTAGCTGCTTCAGCACATGCTGGTGTTGACACTGCTGAATTCCATAGGATCCGTGGAGACTGTGATGGGTCTGACTGCATGGCCAGACCCCCACATGTGGTGCAGAAAGCACATTAGAGGGTGTCGTGTGGATGCAGTGATCCATATGCTTAAGGTTAAGCGGGGGGAGCAGGGCAGAGCAATGGGCTATTTGAATTCAGAGTGCACTTGCTGCTTTGTTACCAGCCCTGTCCCATAGTGGGCATTTTAGAGCTGCCCATAAACATTTGCCCTATTCAGTATATGGCCTTTTGTGAGTAGAGGGAACTCTAGTGAACATTCATTAGAGACCCTCCTGTCTTGACATTTCTTTAATGTAGGTATGGTCCGTGATGGCTGATAGGCAGTTTCCATAGAGTCATAGCGGCCTTTAAATCTGGCAGTTTAAAAAAAAAAAGTCAAAAAAGAGCAGAGATAGATCAAGGACATAATGTTCTTGATGAAACAGACTTGAAATCCCTGAACAACAAAGAGAGGTTTTTTTCTTCTTTAATTATCTAGATCATTTGGCCAGCTGTGAGCCATGAACCCAGCTGGTCAGCTGTGGGTGTGAAAGGAAGCTCTGCCGGATTGCTTTGTTAGTGTAACTCTTTAGTTCACATTAAAAACTGTACATAAATATTTCCTTTCTTGCAAAAAATGATTCTTTGGACTCAGAGGCAAGATGTCTGGGATGGGTAGGCGGAGAGTCCCTTAGGAGATCGTCTCCCCACATGGATCAGTAAGGTCTGGATTCACCTTAGTGAGGGAAGAAGCTCTGGGGGCTGGCCAGCTGCTCGCTCAGGTGGTTTAGCTGGATCTTAGCAGAGCTGTGATCCAATTCTGTTAACTTCCGCAGTGGGTAATTGCAGTTGAATTAGAGCCTCGAGAAAGTAATTATGAGAGGCATTGTGGAACACCCTGCTAACCCAGCAGTAAATTAAACTACAGACTGGGAACAACTGGAGATAGTGAGATTAGAGTTTGCTTTTGGATTTTTTTTTCACTTGTGGTAAGTGTATGTCTTTCTTCTTTCCACTTCTAAGGCTGAATGTTGGCCCTTGGAGCACTAGACTGGAGTTGCTCCTATGATCAGTTGGGAAGAGACACTCTGTGGTTGGAAAAAGATGCTGAGACTAGATGGGGAAAAATGCATTGGTTTTAGAGTGGGAGAAAAGACCTGTAATGCAGAGAGGAGAGACCAAAGTTGAATGCAGAGGAAAAGACAGAGTTTGGAAAACTTCACAATTTATATATATATATACATATATAAAATATAATACAGATACTTAAGAGTAAAGACTTATGTGTAGAGTATTATAAGACAGAACCTGATTTAGAAAAACTGCTTTGAATTACTTGTACACAAGAAAACCTTGAAGGAGATTTGTGAAACAGTAGTGGGACCAATTTCAGAGAGCCAGTTTCGACAGCTTTTGCTCATGTGGCTGGTTCACAAAGTATTGACAGATTTTTCATTTTTTACTGTTAAATGTTTAATTCTCAAACAGCTCAGAGGCAGTCTTTTTAGGCATCGAAGAAGATACGGTTGAGTTATTTCCCCAAGTTATTCATCATCTTTCAATATTGTGCAAAATATGTTCTAAGGAGCAGTGAGCTGTCTTTTGACCTTTTAGAAAACTATAATTTTGGTATGCCTTTCTTTATTAATGTCCTAATAAAATACAGAATATACTCTTATTTTTTATGAATTTTAACCCATTTCGTGCTTGGATCTTACACAGAAGTAGTGGCTTTTCCTAACTGAGAATCTGATCCATTTCAGACTCAGCATTTTTAGGAAATTGCATCAAATTGAATTATCAGCTGTAATTTGGCAGATAAAAATCCCCTGATAAAGGCCAAATAGGAACCTGCTGCAATAGTGAGCAAAGCAGAAAATGGGACTCCTTGCTTCTTGGGATTAGAATAGCATCCCTGAAACAGCAAGAAGTCTGTTGGGATATCAGAGCAATTTACATGTCCTTTCAGCTTTACTGCAGGCTCTTCATGGCTGGCCAGTCCTTCATTGTGAGCCCCTTGAGTTTGGAAAGTCCCTCAGACCAAATCAGAAATAACTGCTGCTAATATAGATGTTCCTATATTTGGGTTTTCAGCACAGCTCTCTTCTCAGGGCATGTCTGCACAGCAGTGATAAATTGTAGACAGCCTCCATTCCCACATCACACTCTTCTTTTCTTGCTTGCATTAATGTATTTGCAGCTGAACAGAAGTCTGGAATGTGTAAGTAGTGATAACTCTATGTTTCTTTAAAACATTTTCCGTGGCCTCTCATCTGGATATTTGAGATGGTCATAACTCTAATTCCAGAAAGAGATGAGAGTAGCCAAATGCTCAGAGGCAGAACGTATTTTGCACTAGTTTCTCTAGTACTTACTTGCTCTGTGAGAATCTCTGGAAGAGGCAGCAGGGGAAGGGTGGTTTGTCCCCTGCAAATTGCTCTCAGCTCACTTTTTACTTTTATAAACTGAGCACACGACTGTATACGTAATTCATATGCAGGCACACGTTTGCATGCATATGTACCGCAGGAGTTTATGAAGTGGGAAGAATCTGTGACACAGTCTGGGATTGCAGATACTGTCATTGAGCTGGAATTTGGGACATACGTAAATCCCCACAGTGAGTGCTGAGTTTTGCCTCCCGATGTTTCATAACAACTCTTGATGTGTGTTTGACATGACTGTTGTCCCTTAACAGTAGTTTTCAAGCAGTGAATTGAATGCATAAGCAGCTCTGTTTCTTCACTTACCCCTTGCTTTATGAAGGTTCTGTGTAGTTCTCCAGCATCCTAAATCCAAGGTCCTTTTTAAGCAGGAATTAATGAAACATGCTGATGGCCATATAGTGATATCCCGCTTTTGTTCAGGGGCAGGAAAACCAGGGCAGAAGAAGCTATCATGTAGGTGATTGCAAATGCTTTTCTCTATGTTTGAGCTCAAAGATAAACAACAAACTTTCAGAAATTGCCTCTTTTTTGGAAACTGGAGGCACATTCTTCAGTTGCTCCTGAAAAGCTTGTCTTGAATAAGTTTCCTATAGAAATACTGAGCATTTTTTCTGTGGAAAGCATAGCATTGTATTATCAATCTGCTGATAACACACTCAGAGCCTCTGTTTCGTGATTCTTGGTTGCATATTTCAACAAAAAGACTGATTTTCTTATTCCTTTTCTACAAAAGCAGACCTTTTGGAAGTGTCTTGGATTTCACATGCTGTTTGGATGATTCCAAGAGGAACCTTAAATCACCCTCAGTATTTGGACAAAGCTTTGTACTGCATGATATGATTTTACAGGAGCTGCCTATAAGTGGTATTTCTCAACCTAAATTTTTAAAAGGAAGTGAAATCAGCTTTGGAAAGCAGACATCACAGAGGCACATAAAAAGTGTAAAATTAAAATAGTTGCAATCCTCTAGATTTAGTAATTGTAAGAGGCAATCTCTGAATATGTGAGACATCATTGTCTTGAAAATAAAAGTCCCAGTGATTTGTGTTCTACTTTTGGTTTAGTAACAGTCAAGCTGGGTAGCCCTACAGAGGTCACCAATTTACACCTCTATACCACCATTTCCTGATTGGATATTATTCCCTGCATCTCCCTGGAGACTCCTATATGAGTACATCACAGGCATGATGCAAAATTCTGGTCTCAATTAAGCTGAAATAAATCCACAGTATTTTGCCTGACCTCTTGGGAGTTTGTCTGTATTTTCTGTTTGGTTTTTGATATAGTTCTAATTTTTCTTAGAGAAGACTATGAGAAACAGTCAGTTTTTGCTTAGACCTCACTTTCTTCTCCTATCCTTTTACTTCAAATGTAAGACATGAACTTGGTTACAATGTCAGTGCCACAGCCAAGTTTATGGAAGCACATTTCCTGTCTCCAATCTATCAGTGCTTCTGTCTATTGCTATGTAACATATGTTGCTGATTCTTACTAAATAACAGTGATTTACAGTTTGTAAATGTCTAACTTAATTCCACATTATTTAGAAATCAATACTAATTTGAATTGATTATATTTCTGTACCCTTAGATTTTTTTTTTATTTTTTTGAAGAAAAAGGGCTGACTCTAGCACTGATAAGTGATGATCCCATTTCTCCACTAAAAATCCTTGAAAGTCTTCCTCTGATTGTTTGCATATGATAGCCTATTCTAAAATGCTTGTATTTCCTCATTATTAAAATAAAACATTGCAGTTTTGATATTGCTGGCGGTGATTTGACTGATGCAATGCTAATGACTCCAATGGATACACTTCTGATTTGCATTGAGATTGCAGAAAAGCAGGACTGGTCCCCAGATGGAGGAAAATTAAAAGTCCGGAGCTGAGTTCTTGCCTGCTTTGCATAATGTATGGTTGCTTGCAGGATGGGTGCAAAACTTAAGATTCAAATGAGTGGGCAGTCAGATTTCTCTGTTTTTTAAAAGTGAGATTGTGGGTGGGTGAGGAGTAGCTACTCAGGCTTCATTCCCAGCTTTGCCTGTGGCATCCTTGGAGACTATAACATTTTCATTTCCAGCCTGCAAAATAGGGTGAATAATAAAACATGCTTAAATCAAAGTGTTGTTGAAAAGATTAATTATTTCTAAGTACACTGAAGCTAAATGCAAGTACTAATAACTAGAATTTGTAAAATGTTAGTTGTAGAGCCCTGTGGATATGTAGTTGATTGATTGGCACTAAAAAGACAACTATTTTGAGATCTAGAAGTTCTTCCCTGTTAGGATAACTAACAACTATTATCCCAAAGGACTGAAGAATTTTGGTATCATCAAGGACAAAGGAAAGTATAATGATTCAGTAAAACCAGAGGATGGATTTCTTACTTTCAGGGTAGGAACATAAAGAATTTCATGTAGTAAAGCAATTTCCGGAAGAAAGTTTTAGGAAATTTGGCATTCCCAGCACATTGTTTTGTCATTTTGTCCAGCAGAAGGTCTCTTGGGTGTATCATAGACGAAGGATACTGGTGCCCTTCCTAAGCAAAATAGCTCTTGTAATCTGGGTGCCCAGTGCCCCGCCTCCCATGCTCTGCCTGCTTCAGCTGCAGAGCAGTGGTCTCCTTGAAGGACAACATGAACAAAAAGGAAATGAAAAAAGGCCCAGTAATTTCTTACCCAACACATACAAGCGGTACGGGATCCTAGAGAGTAATGAGTCAGCCCTTGTCTTGGATCTGTGACTTTCCTTTTCTCTCCTTTGGAAGGTTAATGGCCTCTGGTTATAAGTCTTTCTTATCCCCACAACCTGATTGTCTTCTACAATTTTTCCATCTTCTTTTGCCTTTGGTAATAAAAATCCCAAGCATTAGTCCTGCTTGTTGGTTTCTGTGTGGAGACCCATTAAGAGGCAATGGAGCTACTTGCCAGAGCACAGGAAAAAACATAATTCGTGATTTCTCTCTTCTTATCTGCAGGAAGCAGAAATGTGCTCTTACAAAAAGGGGGTTCTACTTCACAGAGCAGGCTCTGATCCAACATGATAAAATACATGTTGTCTACCTGATAACAGGCATTTCACATTCAGATAAGGGCATGTTTGTGATGTGTCACAAGCACATCCAGCAGAAATACTAGAGATGCACTGATTTAAATTTTCTTGAAGATGTGAATACCAGATGTGGCTCAAAATCCGGACCTTAAAAATCCTGCCATCAATTTGGTGGATTATGTATATAATATGCATATATGAAACTGCTTAAATAAGAGATGGACACTGTAAATTTTTAATCTTCTCCAAAATCATAATGCTGTGAGAGATCTGACAAAAAACTGAAGACTGTATTGGTATTTTTACTCTATAATGCCTAATCTGGAACCATTGGTGGAAATGAAGAAATAGTATGAGTGATTAAAAAAAAAAAGAGTATGCAAAATTTGATGTTAGGACTTTTCTAAACTTTTGTGAAAAATTCTAAAATACCTGTTTTTATTCCCCTTTTACCCCATATCTTTGTCAGGATTTCTGTTGTTGCCTTGGATTACTCAGCACTTTGAAAAAGACTTTATTCATGATATTTCTAAGAAAAATGGAAGCAGAGTAATGTAAGCAACAGCAAAAGAACATTTTCACAAGATCTCCCTTAAGTTTACATGGATTCAGAGGGTTTCCTTCTCTCAGATGGTGTTTGGATTCTGTGGTGACTGGTGACCAAACCAAAGCTCAGTTCTGCACTCTGGAGCTGCTCTTCTCCACACTTACTTTTCTCAATATGGTTATTCATCTTCTCTATATGATTGTTTCTTCTTCAGCTTCCTAGAGCATTTTGTTTTAAGGGTGTAAGTAATTTTAGATCCTCATGTTTGTCTGAAATAACAGACGGTTGAGTGCAAAAGCAGAAGAATAAACCTGTTGTTAAAATTCTGGAAGTGCAGCACTGTCTGTTCTTTTTTTCAGTGAATCTGCAGGACTCCTCCTAAATTTAGAGGAGGAGGACTCTTGTGCCAGAGTCTGGCACAAGAAAGTTAGTATGGTATCATATTTGTATATGCATGAAGTTTGGTGTCATAGATAATGTCTTATTTGTATTGGAGATATTACAGTGATGAACTAAGGGGTGTGCTGAACTTCTAAGGTTCATTTTGTAACAGATTTTTTTTCTTTCAGGAAAAGGTATGCCTGACAGTCAAAAATATAGGGAGGTCATGCCTACAAATATTGCTGCAGAAATAAATCTACCATAATCTTTACTGAAGAAAGTATTATCTAATGATCCTGTTACGAAACTAAAGCCAGCCTAAAAGATTTTATGACACTTAAATTAAAATATGTACTGTATACATCTATTTAAGTTAAAGCAGCGTGCAATGAAATGCTTCATAAATGAGTGCCTGACAAAGACACACACTGACCGTGGAAGGTGTCGTTCCTGATAGGCCATGACTGCTGTTACACAAGAGATATCTTCTTCCAAGAGCAGGATAATATGACTTTCTTGTTCATCATGGATATTTGTACATCAAGTGGCTGTTTTCTGTATTAGGAGCTAGTATTCCTGGCATGTTAGGAAACAGAACTGAATGAAAACATACTTTATTGGAAGGACTTCCATTTAATTTGCCACATGAAACTGGGTGTTTGTGGGGGCGGAGTTCTGTTATTGCCGTACCTCATATTTGTCAGTAGTTGCTGAAGCAGTATCAGCCTCTGAAGTGGGAAAGAAATTTTTGCCAGTTTTTAGGTAAGTGGTGTATCTAGGATTAACGTGCAAAGGCAGGTCAAACTCCAAGGCACTTGACCTGGGAGGTGCAGGTTTAGCAGAAAGCCATGTCCTAGACAGGGTCAAAATCCCCAGGTGCTGTGGATGTTGGGGTCTGATTGTGAGGGTTGGTCTGCTGTTGGGTCTTCAGCACAGACTGCTGGAGCAGCATGGTTTGGAGCTGGCTTGGTTTGACTTTAACAAGGCAGAGATGTGAACACAGTTGAAAAACTGTGTAGTCTTGAAAGCGTGAAGAGGACCTTTAACTTCTGAGCACTTGGACTATTGTAAGCATCAATCCAATGAAACACAGCACTTATTCTGGATTTCTGTGGTCTTCAGTGCCCCTTTGCTCTCCAATCCTTGTATATTGGTACAAGATTCTCTGCTGGGTAGAGTCCCAGGTTAAGAGGGTCCCTTCTGGACATTTTATACCAGCATAGTCCTTGCAGAAGAGAAGATGTATTTTTAACAGGAATATCAAACTGTCTGGTTTCTTTCACTGACATCATGTTAAATGCATGTGGAGGCTAATTTCTTGCAGGTTTCTGGTGTTATTGGGGTGTCCTGAGTTTGGCTGTAGCTAAACTGTAGCAACCTAGTTCCAGCAAAGCGAGTAGTAATGCTCATTAATCTTTTTTCAGAAGTCGCTCTTTGAAAGACAGCAGTGATGCAAAAATAAAAAATAGCTCAAAGACAGTATCTTGTGGGGGAAAATAAAAAAAGATGCGTCATAAATAATCTCGATGAAGTACAAGGACCATTATCCTGAGTCTGATTCCAACTGGAAGTGAGTCAAAATAGTTTGACAAAGTGCAGCTGCATCTCTCAGTTCAGAGATATCCTGTTGGATTTGTGGCCCAATGTATGTCCAGGCATGCCTCTCCAAGATGATACTTTGAGAATGAGGTAGTAATGCCAATTTTCTGGATATGAAATGACAATATTTGACATCACTTCTGCTAATATTGCCTGCCAGAAAGGGACAAGGGGGAATGATCTCTCTATCTGTCTAGAGCTAGAATCAAAATCCTAATATTGATCAGCCTTGTTCCCTTTGTCATTTCTCTTAGCTGCCCTTAGAGTTGGCTTCTCTCTCACACTTGATTTCATGGCTTGCAATTTGGTCTTATGGGGTAAATCCAGCATTTTACTATGACTTTATGATTACAAAACCCCCCTTTCTTAGGTGGAAGCACCCATTGGCAACAGGCTGTGGAGTCTTGAAAAAAATGCAGTTAATATTACAGTTATAGCTTTGTCTGCTGAAGGTCTAATATCTTAAAGGGGGTAAAAAGTTCTTCTGAGAACAACATAGCTCTATTTTGACCCATGTTTTGCAATTTTGTGTGATTTTTCTGATAGCCTGATTCTTGCCTATACCTGTAGAAATAAAATGTGCTTTTGAGTAAGCATTCACGAGGATCTGGTTTGTCAGGAGCAATTTTCATTCTTCAGAAAAAAAACACACGGGAAAAACACACATATCTGGCAAGGCACTTGGTTCAAGTGCAATGTGAGCTCAGGCATAAGAAAAGTTTAGAAAGAAATATGAAACTTTCAGAACTTGATGTCCCAACATTTTGTTGTGATTTCATAAAACTTTATGAATTTTCAGGACACGTGCAAAAGCAAGACCTTGCGGGGTTCTTTTGTGCATACCCATTAAAATGGACCACATAGGTGTGCCATAAGCAGCTGGGGTTTTGCTGTTTAACATAGAGTAAACTGGGAAAAGCCAAAAATCTGAGGCAACATTTGTATGGAGGATTAATATTTTGTTCAGTCAACAGATTTAGCTAGAAAAAAGCAGAAAAACTCTCTCGCATATAAAAAAATAAAAAGAAGAATCAGCTCACATCAAGTTTGTCTCAGTCTAGGAGAATGCCCTTACTTCGAGAAAACATTTATATTCTGCATGTTAGCTGTCTCTGAAAAATCTTTTTCTGCACCTAGTGAGGTTTGTATCCCTCTCAGGAGCCAGCAATTGAAGCTGTGCTTGGGCTTCCAGAGAAGGTCTTACCCGAACCATGTATGCATATTCTTGTCCTTCCCTTTTGCTGTTTTTTTTCCTTACAGTGACTATCTTAAATTCATCTTCTCTGTTTTAACTAAGGGATTCCCATATACATAAAAATTGCTTTTCTGGAGTCCGGAGAGATAAGGTCATTATACTCTTTTGAGAATTAATCACACCAAAGGAAGCTATTAGTTAGGTTTAGTCTTCTCTTGATAAATCTTTGATTTTCATGCCATTTGCCATTTGTTTACACCTCTTTTAGGTATTTCTTCATGAAAGGGTTGTTCTACAGCCTTACATGCTAGTAAAATGAGATGAATAGGGTCATGTTTACATGAATCTCTTTCGCTTCCTGAAGTATGTAAGTAATTTTATCACTAGTCTTTAGCAATATAGTTCCATCCTGGTTTAATAATTTGTTCAGATGCTTGGTCTATAATTTGGTGTGCCAGTTCTTTCCCACTGAAATTTTGCAGAAGTCTTGTATTGCTTTCTGAGGGAAAACAGGTGACAGATGTGTTTATATTTGAAAACAGAATAGGCTTCAAATTTATACTGCCCCAAATAAAAATTCAATTTTTCTGCAGTAATACACTTTGTCTTTTTTTAGGGGCAAAAACCCGTGAGCTCTTATTTTTAGAGGAGAAAAAAATCAACCCAGACAATGTTGGTCTGCCTGTAGAATGATGGGAGCAGCAGATGGCATAAATACATACTGTTTGTCAACCTAAGAGATTGTTTCAATGTAAACCTCTGCTTCACAGGCTGAATTTTGCAGATGATATTTAAAGTATCTGCATTTTGAGGCTGGAAAGAGGCACTTAGACTTCGAGCTTTGTAAAGCTGGGGTCAAATCTTATGTATCTTATCTGGGACTGCTTGCATAACACTTGTAGGACTGGTCCCTCAGCTTGCAAAGCTAAATTCTTTGAACTCCATCTTCATTAGCCCAGAATTTACCTGGCAATAAAAGGTATCTTTGTATCATGTATCGTCACTATAATGTTTATTTAAATATTATCTGATTCCCTCAGCACTTTTATTATTTACCAATAGAAAAAATTGAACCATTACTTTTCTTCTAAATTTTTAAAAATGACAATAGTGCAATTAAATTACTGAATTCATTTATATTTAATTGTATTTTTGGTTTTAATGTGCTGTTGGAGGACATTTCTTTCCATGACTGTTAGTTTTCCATGCAACATAAGAAAATCTAGAGCTATATTAAGGAAATATATTACATGGGCAAGACAAAGTCTCATTAGTGTTATTTATGGCATACTGAAACCTCATTAGGAGAAGGTATGGTGGATTCAAAAAAGCATTACTAAGAATGTTTTTTTGGGAGGGTTAGGAGAGAAATTGCTTTTATTGTGTTTCTTTATCACATACAGAGTGGTTAGTGGACATGTTGATTTCCTAAAGCATAAAATAAATTAAGATAGAAGAAAAAGGGTAATTAATCTATGCAGTAAGTATAACCTCATTATAGATTGGGAATAACTTGCACATGGTCACAAGGAGTTTCTGTTTACCGTTCACCTTAGTTTCAACTAACCATTAATTTTTAACTTCTTTCACTGAAGGTAAAGTGTGATATTTTTCAGCATAGTAGTTTGCATCTTAAGCAGTAATAATGTGCTTTTAGTGCACTTCAAACCAGGGATGAGTGAAACTCGAGGTGCAGAGTCACAAATAGCCCTATTTAGGTAGTAGCATTTGCTCTAATGAGAGCTATATATCCAGTCCTGCGTAAATATTGTTTGGTAGGCATACAAGAAAACCATTATTTGCAAGTAAATGAGAACAAAAGGAGAGTCCCTGAATTGTCAGTCTCGGGAGAAAGTCATTCTGTGTGGGCAGTATCCTTCCCCAGGCTGGCGCTGCTGCCGTTCCATCCCAGGCACTCGAACAGCCCCAGAATAAAATGCCCCTGTTCCTGCTGCCCTCCAGCCGGTCCCCTGCCGCTGACACAAACCAGGTGCCAGCAGTTAGTTCCCCTCCTGCTGCTGGTCCCTGTCACCGCTGCTGCACAGCTGACAAAGTTCCTCAGGCTGGCGCTTCACCGGGCACCCCTGGCAGCGGCAGTCCCCGCTGGCCACGCACACTGCTGTGACCGCGTGCTGCCCGCGCTGCACACAGCTGCACTGGGGCTGGGGCACCCAGGCATCCTGTGCTCAGCCTGGTGCTAAAATGTGAGCACCTGCAGGGCTCTTCAGTAAGAAAACATCTATTCTTCTACTCATAGTTCTTTGTACAGCCATTCCACTGGTGCGGTATCTCTTTGGCACCTTGGCGTTTCTGAATGTGCTTTATGTGGTTTATGATAGAAACTGGGAATGGACAGTAGCTTACCAAGAAGGCTGGATCAGTTCAGTGAATCCCAAAACAGCACACTTTGTAGGTTTTTCTTTGTAGGTTTTTCTTCCCCAGTATGCCACCTGAGGGTTCTTTAGAGTCCCTTAGATGCTGAAGGATAACTTTATGATAAAGTCACATAATTATTATAATCCTAGTTATTTATCAGGTGATGAATGGATAATTCCAGGGATTTTCTGTAGGCCAAATACTTACTTTCAAAGGATTTATAAAAATCTAGTAGTTGAACTAGATGCTGCCTATCTCATCCTTTCTCCACCCAGTTGCTGTAGTTGTGCCTTTTTATCTTCTCCTTATAGTTGCAGTGGACATAGTAAATCTAACTGCAGCAACTACAAAAAGCAACTACAAACTATGTCTGAAATGATGATCCTACTGAATTATTCTCTGCAGTGATAGAATTCATAAGTAATCTCTCGTAAAAAGTGTTCTATTTAAACAGACAGGGTAGATTGGGAGGGGGTGGCAGGAAAGCATGCAGGCAAAACAAATAAATTGATGTTTTTTAGAAAGTAGATAAAAACTACCTTAATTTTTGTTAGTTTTCTTCTTTTACCTGTTTTCTTTTGAGAAGTTTTGGGGGAAGATGGGGGAGGGAGGGTATGTATCTATAGGGATAAAGAGAGATGAGGAGGCTGAAAGGGACATAGAAGTAAAAGAAAGCATAAAGAAAATGACCTTCGGGGAATGGTTCAGTGGGTTAGTGGTCAGTAGTAAAGGGTGTTTGCAGTAAGGCCATAGGAAGTGGCTGGTTAAGTCTGATACTGTCATTGTGCCAAATGCCCAGGTACAGCTGACATGCTTTTCCTGGAGCAGATCAGAAAGTGCTGCCCAACTCAATGAGGCCACTTTGCTGTCAGTATGCACATGTGTGTGTGCTCTCAGCTGTATGCCTGCTGCCTTTGCAAGAAAAGGTACCAAAAAAAGAGGACAAAAGGAACAGGCCTAGAAGGTAAGGACAAGTTGACTTCACTCAGACAAAACAAAACAGAGTATTTCAAATAAAGAAAGAAATGAGAGGAGCAGATAAAAGTGAGGAATTGATGAGCATCCCCTGTTTTTTTTTTCAGAAGTGTTTGTTTGCTCAGATTCACATAGATGAAGGAGAACAAGGATGATGATGTTGTACTGATGCCTTGAGGAGATTAAAGTCATGGGTTTGAGGGCTGCTGGAACATGTGGAATAAACAATCTGAGTCTTCTTTCTTCCATCTGAAATGCAGCTGCCCTGTGCTATGTGAAGAGGCAGCTATGACAAGGTTTCATCCTCTCTTCTCCCTCTGCACTCTGCATGCATTCTCCATGTTGGACTGATGATAAAAAATACTTAATCTTTTCACCTTTGCCAGCCTGCATATCTGGCTTACCATCTAGATTGAGCAGTGCTGCCTCTTCTGTGCCAAACAAAAATGAAGAAGCCTTACTTAAGACACTGCTACCCCATATTTGAGATGTGCTTACCTTCACCACCCTTGTTCTGGTGGATTCCCAGCATTCCTGAAGCCACACAGGGTGATAAACATCTCCAGAAGATGATTGATCTTATAAGCCTTACAAGCATATTAGAAAAAGCTTATATATATAAGCATATATATATATATATATATATATATATATAAGCGCAATATTGTTTTATAAGAAATCCAGGCACAGTCCTAAAAAAAGTTTCAGCATAAGGGATTCCTATCCTTAGGAGCCTTTATAGAACAAAACTCTGTGTGAGGCAAAAGATCTGAGCTGCTCCTGATGCCTAAAGTAGAAGACAGTTTGTTTTAGTGACATCCACTTGCAAGGTGAAGGAGAAGACCTGATGGCTAATGGAGAAAGACAGGGTGGCAAGCACCATAGGGGGTTACCTCTAGCTGTAAGTAAGCAGCATATCTGATTTAGGTAAATGAAGAAATCAAAGCACTCTCACTCAAATCCATATGTCTTACCATTTTGTCTTCAGATTTTTAATCCTTTGTCATTTGGCGTAATCCTGGTAACTTTCTTGGCACAGGGATTGTTAGTCCATCATTCTATCATTAAAACTGTAATTTTAAAACTTGTCTTTTACAATAGGTCTTAATAGCACTGCAATATAAGTTTGGGGCATACTAAAGAGAGAAGACTCCAGACACATTCATGTTGAGCCAAGGAAAGCTTTATGTGATTAAGATGAATACTACTGTTATGGCCACTTGTTTTTACATGTCTTGCTGTGAAAGGGGAGGCAAAGAAACCACAGAGGCCAGTCAAAGTTCTTGTACTGTTAGCTGGATTTCCCAATAACCCTTTGAAGGAAAAGGGACAAGTCAGGATTCCTTTTTCATTTGTTTTTTTGGAGCATTTGCATCCTCAAATAAATAAAAAAGGAGTAATTTTCAATTGTGGCCAAATTCCTGACAGACCCTGACACTTCCACAATAGTCATCACATTGAGGGCTGGTGTCACATGGAGATGTACTAGCAGTAGTTGCACGGAGGCCTACTTCGGAAAGAAAAGCAGGCAAATTTCATTCCAGGTCTTCTCTAAAGAGGACATGGGAGGAAAATGACAATGAATTTGATTTTTGTTCTCTTTTCTTTTCAGAGAGTGAGGGTGTCTCCTACAGCCATACAAAAAGGCTGCAGGAACTTACACCTGTCACTAGGAAACCTGCCTCAAGATTTGACACAATCTAGGACTTAGATGTTTTCTACCATTTTCCCTTTGTCTTTTCTGTATGTTGTTAGTGTTACTGATCTTCTATTATCAAGAACAGAGCGGGCTGTTTGTTGCTCACCTGTCTGTGATGCTGTGTGAGAAATTAATCTGAAGACACTTGGAAGTTCTCCACCACATCAGCATTGATCAGGTGGAGCAACTGAAGATCATTAGTTTGCTGGACTGTCTGCATTTTATTATAATGCTTAAATAAAAGCAGCATATTAAATGAGAGATAAGAATAGAATGTGTGGCACAGCAGTTGTTACCCTTTTATAAATGGGAAATGAAAAACAGCCACTGATGACCTTACTGAGCTCCTCAAGTTTCCTAAGCAGAAAGCAATTGTGTTGGAGTCAAACACCTTCCTTAGTTACTATTAACTTTTATTTTGAAGAATAGTTTTCAAAGAATTTAAGAGGAGTCTTAAGTTCAGCCACCTATTTGGGGAAAAGAAGAGGAGAAAATAGCTGTAGTGTGATTCCCATGAAGCTTTAAAATCTCTAGAGAGATGTAGTAGAAAAGGGTGAACCTACCCCAGAGAATGAAACAGAATAGGTGGATCTGATCAAAATAAAGCTAGAATACTTGGCTAGTGATGATAAACTGGTATTTGCCTCCAGGAAAATAAAACTCTTACAGACTGAAGACCATTTTTTTTTAAAACTCCCAGCCATTTTCCTCATGGATCCCATGGCAGTTGCAGGGTGGTTGAGGAGGGGTTGTCCTCCTTTGGAAGGGTTGAATTTGCTTGTTGTCCTTGGAGTGTCAGGCTAGTGGGCTTCCACTGAGCACCAAGCACACCAACCTATGCTGCTCTTCACCACAGTCAATAATTATTTACTTGTTAAATCTGAGCAGCATGCTTGTTAGGTTTGCAAGAGGGAACAGGGACTTTATAAGAAGGGTTTAGAGAACTGTATGTGAGGTTTTGTTTATTTGGGTGGGGGTGTGGAGGTTTGTAATTAATGGCTTGCCATAGCATTTAGCTTGTTTTCTCCCTTTTCAGTACCTGTATGACCTAAAATTGTATCATAGGGAAAAAAGCCCAGAAGGGTTTTTCTTTACTTTCTTACTTTTAGCCAAGCAGATCCTTGCACTCAGGTCTTCTAATTTGTACAAAATCAATCATAAAAATAAGAAATTATAGAATCCTGTTAGTCCTTCTAGTGAAGGATTGTTCTTTTCTCACAGACACCATTCTTCTTGTAGGTTAGTTTTATATGACTCTCTTGATAAGAACAAGAATATTCAAGAGGATATTGTCTCTGATACATCATTTTAAAGATGACCATATAGATGGTTGTAAGATTAAAGTTAGTGTCATTCATTTGTCTTTCAAAGGTCCTAGTATCAACACTCTTTGTTTAAATCCAGAAGTGGGACTGAGTATAATGCGTTTAGTTGCCTATAATGCATTTAGAAATAATTTTGTGCTGTTTTTTAAAGGGGTATTGTTGAGGTGGACATCTCAGGTCCCTCACTACATCTGCTGATGGCCCCTGAAATCTGTGGCTACTGCAGGGCATGGACTGCACCAGAGAAGCTCCTTTTAGCACACGTTATTTAGTAATGTAATATCTTATACAAAGGCCAGTTATTCAAGCTGTAAATGGGAGAGCTGAATTGCCCCATAAATTTGAGGCTTATTGATGTGAGTTGCTTTTAATATTTCTATAGGGAAAAATACACTTATTGATCACTTGGGCACTGTCTTACTTCTGACATTAATTTAGTTGTAGATTAGGTTGGAATGTATTACTTTCATAAAGATCCTGAGTGTCTGGAGTCATGCAGTGAAACTCAAGCACAAATACCAGCAGACTGTATGGCTCATGACACTGCCTGAAATAGCAAGCAGCACCAGTGAGCTGGCATGCTTTCAGTTCAGCTTCCACTGAGAAGGCTTATTACAATAACAAACAACAGGTAGGGCTTGAACAAAATAGGTCTCTTATTTGAGCTGCTCAGGGATCATCTGCAAAGTCTCCCTGTAGGTGCTTTAGGAGGAATAAGGAGGCTTCAGCAAAGGATTTGGGCTACTATATGTCCAGCACTGGAATAGTTTCGCAAAGGATTAACAGAGCAAGTGTGTGAAGCCAGCTATTACCCTGTAATCTTGGAGGGTTGACTGGATGCCAGGTACCTACCAATCTCCTCCATGACCCCCCTCCTCAGGTGAACTGGAAAGAGGAAATATAACCCTCCTCCTCTCAGAGTCTCAGGGAGATGGGGTATGAGGGTGATTGTGGTCAGTTCATCACACTTCAGCTCTGCTGCTTCCTCCTTGTCTTACTCTTCCCCTGCTCCAGCATGGGGTCCCTCCCATGGGAAACAGTCTTCCATGACCTTCTTCAAGTTCACACTAACTGCTTCAGTGTGGGTTCCTTCCACAGGGTGCAATCCTTCAGGAAAACAGGCTTCTCCTGCATGGATCACCAAGGGGTAAAAAGTCCTACCAGAAAACTTGCTCCAGTGTGAACTTCTCTACTGTTCACAGGTCCTGCCAGGAGCATGCTCCATCCTGGGCTTTTCACAGGATCACAGACTCTTTACAGTGCATCCCCCTTCTCTGGCATGGGGTCCTCCATGGGCTGTAGCTGGATCTCTGCTCCACTGTGGAGCTCCATGGGCTGCAGGGGCACATTCTTTCTCACTGTGGTCTGGACCATGGGCTGCAGGAGAATCTCTGCTTGGGTACCTCCCTGCCCTCCTTCTTCACTCACCTGGGTGTCTGCAGGGCTGTTATTCCCATAAGTTCTTCTGGTTGTTGTTGTGATGCCTTTCAAAATCTAGGAACAAAACAAGATACTTTTGACATAATATTAATATTGGAAGTAACATAAAAGCAGGCCTTCAATTGAAGGCCTCCAGGTGCAAATATGGCAAATTATATGTGTGATACAGGACTTCTACAATTTTATAAGTTTAACAAATTAGCATATTTGACAATAGTGTCTAATTAGAAGAGCAGTTAGTTAAGTAATCCCCCCTTTTGGTTCTTCCCCATTTGGAGGCCCTCCCCCTGAGTTTCTAGCCCCATATTTATTATGCCTAGGATAAAAGGTAAAAGAAAATAAGATGTCCTTGGCTCAAGAGGCAAGACTAGATAATATTTCAGAAATGTAGCATAATATGTGTTAGAAGGTTAGCTTATTCTTCTGGAATGTAGGGGCAAAGGGGTAGGAAAAGTATTGGGAGTTACATCCATGTTTTAGAAATCTACAAAGCTACAAATATATGAAAAATACATTAAAAGCTTAGGCAACAATTGCACAAGAGTATTTGCCCCCTTCTTAACCATGTTATCCCAAAGGTGGTACCACCATTTCTGATGGGCTTGGCTTTGGCCCTCAGCAGGTCTGTCCTGAAGCCAGCTGGTATTAGTTCTGTCAGACATGGGGGAAGCTTCTGTCTGCTTTTCACAGCAGCCGCACCTGTTTCCCTTCCACTACCAAAACCTTGCCACGCAAACCCCATGCAGTGGGAAGTATTAGCATTGTCCAGAAATTCTTTCAGTGGCAGAGGAGATCTCCTGAGAAAGGTCAGGAAAGGGCAGAGTGAAATTAAGGCCATTTTGCTGCATTAGCTGGAATCTGTGGTTGTGCTAGGATGGCAGGAACAGGGAGTTGAATGGTCCTGCATTTGGTCAGCCGCTCCTAAATGTTGACGACAAATCTGCTTTGCTAGAGTTCTATGAGAAATGCTGATAAGCTTTCTCAATGCAGCAATATGTGCCAGCATCCTCTTTTGTATTCTCTCTACTGGTTCTGGTTTACTGAGAAATGAGGCTGCATCTTTGGCTTGATCCATCTGCCCAGGCAAAGGAAGCCAGGTCTCCCAAAGCCCACCGCAGCGTGATTGATGGCCCATGCTCCTATTCCCCTCAGATGATGAAGGGTTCCTCTCTTCGCAAATTGAAAACATTTCCTTCTGCTACCTGGAGTGGGAGAGTTATCACATTAGCTCTGCTGTTCCTTACCAAGTCCTTCAAGTCTTACCAAAGCAGGATCATGAGCTTGAAGGCAATTGTGTGGACTTCTTCGGCTTCTTTTGGCCATACCTGTGATTTTGGGACCTGTCTTGCTTGCAGGTTGGAAATATTTAAGTGGCAGATAATGAATAGGTGTTTAGGTGAGAAGGATACAGAGAAATAAGATTGATTTCTGATGTTTACCTTTCGGTCTCTTTGCTCTGAGGATTATAAATTTGATAAAGCTGTCAACCCTGGGAACACCCTGACCAGACATCTCCAGTATAGCCTACATCAAGAACAGTAGCTGCCTACCAGGTAAAGCAACAGGATCCAGTGTTGATTTGTAAGGCCATGGGAATTGCAGCACCTCTTCAGCCTCCTAGTACACCTAGAGTAGATGGAGCTTGGGCCAGCACCAGCTGGTTTTGCCAAGGATGGACAAGTGTTGAGTGATCATCAGGGTGATCAGACATGTCATTCCGCATTGCTCCTGATGTGAACCTCCAGCTTTCCAGGCTGGCATGTACTGTGAAGAACATACCTTTGTTAGTGGTGTCTGTGTTGTTTGAATTGCTTACTATTACAGTTGCATTAACACTTGTGGAAAGTTGATACATTCTTTCCCTCAGTCACTACTTTCAGTATTGAGTTCCACTCTCTAATTGGGTATTTCTGAAAAAAATTTGGTTTTGTTTATTTGAATCTGCCACCTTTGGCTTTTGTTCTATGTCCTTGCCTACTTTTGACAATCAGAAAGAATGGACCTGCTCCTTTTACCATTCCCTTCTCTAGAAAATTGTATCATGTTGAATGCTAATAATTTTTTTCCTGAAACTAAAAAGAAAAAAAAAAACCAACCTTTTCTTTTCTAACAATTTTATAGGAGGGATTTTCCATGTTCTATTTTCATTGACCTTCTTTGACCTACTTCTGCAAAGTGGAGTAAGGAGTATTCAGCAGGAGTCTGGAAGACATATATAAGTGTATTTCCATTATATGTAATACCAGATTTTTTCTGCATGCATTTTACTTCCACTATTAAAAGAAAAAGTTAATGCATTCATTTATGGCAGGTCGTGATTTGTGTGTGACACAGGGCTTTTGTAAACAGGGGCCTGTTAGAAACAGAAATATGTACCTTGATGAAGTGATACCCTGCGTTGAAGGCAGACCCACAGCTGCTAAAAAAACTTTGAGTGTGAACCCAAGTCTTCTGTTTTCTTTTCTACTATCTTGACTTTACAGCAGGATTTCCACTGGGTGCCTGGCTTAGGATGGTACAGCAGCTGGGGTCCAGAGCCTGCTACAGAAGGAGGGATCCAGAACCACAAAGACAAAATATCTATAAAATCATTAAAATGTTCAGGACTATAATATTGTATTCACATCAGAAATCAGGTGTTGAAATCAGAGTCAGAGCATAATGCAGACACATTACAATCAGATGGCCACTGTCTTTGTGACTCAAGCCTGGCAAATGAAGGGAATTCAGGATGAAGAGGAACACGTTTGACTCAATATTTCATTTTCAACTTGTGTCAAAGCAATTTAGTTGTTCTCTTCTTGCTCCTTCTTTCTGTCCCCCTTTTCCTCAGTGGTGCTGTTTCAGGACAGAGTTTCCAACCTTATCCCTGAATTACCTTCCTTTGGGGTTTCATATAAGAGGCTGGATAATGCTTTAGCATAGGGGTTTTTGTAGTTTAATTTATATTTGTTGGTAAAGAATATTCATCACTCATTTAATGCAGAAGGTATCTATTGATTCTTTTCTCCTCATTTGGTATTTTCTGACATTTTATAACACTTGGTATTGATTTATACGAAATCGGTAGTCCGAATGTCCCAAGGAGTGCTTTATTCACTTGTCATTTGCTGTTTTTCTTAACTAATAGATGTAACAGCCATGTATATCCAGTCTGTTAAGATCTCATGGCTCTGCTTTCAGAGATGAGTCTGGCACTAACAAATAAGTAATTCTTTCAGGCAGGAGCTTGAAAGTTGCAAGATAGGCAAGACAGAGAAAGAAGCTCCTCCTTGAGTGGTTAGCAGACAAAGCAAGCTCCTCTACTTGAAGGACACTTAAGTTAAGGTAGGGAAAATACAGCTCTTCATCAGCCTGTGGAATGCCACACAGTGTGGTGCTCTAATGGCAACTTTATTTTTAGCTTGTCAACAGGTAATCAGTTTAGGCGGCACATGCAGCAATACTTACGAGAACAGGTACATCTAAGCTGTGCTGATCTGCCACACCATCATCTTGCCAAGTGCTGTAGTTCTGCAGCTGCAGCAGCGTGCAAGGGCTCCATCAGGAGAGAGTTGCCTTCAGCAACTGGCACCCGAAACCTCTGCTGCAGGTAATAGTCTAATCTATACTTCTAAAAGTGATCAGGGGATTTCATGAGCCCAAGTTTCACTGAAGGAGAATGAATCAGGTCTCCTTTTTCACTGTTACTTTGTAAGCTAAGTTTTAAGTTTGGGAATGAGCTATGAGCATTGTGTGATCTCAAATATGTGGGAGAAGATGCTGGAGTCCTTTGTAGCAGGGGCTGGGAGGAAAGTGGGATCTGTAGAGCTCTGAGTACTTAGGAGGTTCTGTATTGGGTCTGGCTGAGATGGAGTTGGTTTTCCCATAGCAGCCCTCACACAATGCTGTGCTTTGCATTGGTACACAGAAAGGTGTTGCACACTTTTGCACTGTGTGTGGCTCAGTCTTGGCCATATGCACTGCACAGTACATGAGCATGGTGTTTAGAGAGACAAGGTGACTGTGAACTCTATCCACAAAGATACTGACTCTGCATGGAGCCAAGAGTGGGGGATTCTACTGCACCAACTGGGCCACTTGGGCATTAGGTGCACAGGTCTGGGAGTCCCCCTCAGTTTCTCCCACTGTTGGCAAAGGCATGTCTATGGTGGGGGGGGTGGTATTTATGTCAGCCTGAGCTAAAGTTGGGTGACCTGCTCTCCATAGGTGCCTTTGTTCTCTCACCTTTAATAAAGAGACCTTAATCAGGTATGGACAGGTGACATTTATGTTCCACAATGCATTTGAGACGAATATCATATACAGTAACTGTCCCTGCTGTGTTTGGGACATAACCCGAGTACTGCAAGTTTGACAACAGTTCCCTGTGGAATGCTCTTTACTGTCTCTGGGCTGTTCTGCAGACAGCATAAAGGTAGCCTGGCTGATGAGTAAGTACACTGTGTGAGTAGCTTTAATATAGGCTGTGTAGGAAATTATGTAGCTATGGCTTGGATTTAGTTCAGGGACAACTTATATTTTACCCTCAGAAACCACTGTATAGTTAAAAGTTAAGATGTACCTCAGGATTTTCCCTTTCATATATTACCATGCGGTGCTCCTTGATCTGAGTTATACTTGAAGACATTTATCAATTCTTCCTCTTCAGCCTCCTACAAAGTGTTAGAGGGGTCTCTGTAGTTTAAATCTCATGCCTCCATGAGTTAAGGTGCCAGCCATGAGTCCGGCACTGACAACATGGTCGTGCTGAAAACTTGGGATCCAAGAGGCAGAAATGCATGGAGATGTTCTGCACTGAGGGATCCCAGGGATCTCTTAGTAAGTTCACTAGTTCACTCCGTCATCCTCTGTTGAGAAAACTCAGAAATGGGGGTTATTGCGAGGCTGCAATGGGTATGCATGGCAGGAAAACAAAACTGTAGCAAGAACTTCATGCATACCAGGTAGTAGACTTCAGGGTTTCACTCATGTGGAACTGGTAACAGAGATCAGAGTACAGTGTTTGGTTAGGGAGAAGGAAATGAAGGTGGGCATATCTAGGACTGTAAGGAGAATATAACACTTTGAAAGAAATCTGTTGAAATGTTGTGAACCCATTCTGTGCTGTGTCTGAGATGACCTCACCATAGCTTTTGAAGGAGATGGCAAAAATCACTTATGTTTGTCCTTGCAGCCCTCCAATAACAGTATCAGTTAGTATACTGGTATCTGGCATGATGTTGCATCTCCTAAGAGCAAAGTTCAGTTCTCCACTATAAACACTTTGTAGCACTGATATCACCAGGAGGCACCCAAATCCTTTCCTGCTTCATTCCTGATTATACCACTGGAGATCTCCAGGCAGCCTTGATGTGGTGGACATGTATCGTCCCGACTTTATGCAACGCAGGTTGTGCTACTGTGCTGGGCTGGCTAGGCAGGGAAGGGCTGTGTGAGTGTGAGAAGCCAGTCCTTGCCCAGAAGCAGCACCCATTTCTCAGTTCAAGTGTTTTGAAAAAATGGGATATGCTTGGGTAGCAGCTCAGTATTCAAAAACACCTTCATGTTTTTCTCACTTTTGTTTCTTCATGCTGCTGCCACTTGTATAGTGGTATCACAGTGATAAATGGGGGATATATGAAAAAAAAAAAAATAGCCTGTTGTTAAGAGTCAAATCCAATCCTCAGGATGGATTTCTGAAGCATCCATGTTACCTTGTTCTGATAAATCCGTTCTCACACTGTTTCTTACTATTGGAGATAGAATTGCAGCAAAAACCTTTTAGACTCGAAGCTGTAATATCCAGAGATGTTTTGCTTAGTGTAAAATCAAGTATGTTGTATGAACTTCAAGCAAGGTACATTTGAGCTGAGTACTGGATTATGGAGAATGATGTATGGAACTTCTTTAACTGTGTGGAGTTAGATTTGATTCCTAGCAAATAAGTGACAGATTCATACGTGGGGGAAAATTGAAGTTCTCATCTATATATTGTTTTTATTATGTTTTCTTTGCTTCAGGCTCTAACATATCAAAGACACTGTGGGTGTAACAGGTAGTTTGATTTCCATCAATAAACATCTTCATGTTCTTGCAGCTCATGTGCAATTTTGGCTATTACATGGTGGTAAAAAAGACAAGGGAAAATCATGAAGTAATTCATTGCAGTCCAGAGGAGCTTAGATTGGGAGCATTGCTAATATTTATAATTATTGCCAAGCCCTTTCTGTGCACTATCCATCTTAGATTTAGAATTATGCTTCTGGCCCACTATGAGTATGTCGGTATGTTGGTTTGCATCTGTCTGTGCCATATGCAGAGTAAAACAAGAATTCCTCCTGCTTTGTTTTTAATTTTTTTATTGTACCCCTCCAAAATCAGACCAGCTGTTGCCTAGATGCTGCCTTTCACAAATGCCAGCACTCTTAAAAACCTCAAGGTTTTGTTATCTGTGCCGTTATATTTTGTTATCATCTGGGAGGTAGGTGTTGGCATTGGCAGTACTGCAGGCCCTTTGTCTCCCTGCTAATGTGGATCAAGCAATCTTTTGCTGCTGAGCAGTGGGTGGGTAGTATAAGGCACAGGGTTCCACCAGGGCCAGGTTAGTGGCTTTGGGTTATCTTTGCCTGGTGTCTCTGTTTTATTAGGTAAAATTAATCTTTTTTCACCTAGGCAGCAGATTTCTAATAATTTATGAACAAAAAGTCCCTTTGCATCTCTTTTGTTGCCAGCCTGATGCTACCTGTGTCTGTGTAAGCATCTGGCTCCTTCTGCTGTTTGTACTGCTTTACCTTGTGCTGCTGGGTCTAAAAATAAATATCCGTACGTGTAATAGGAGCTGGTGTCCACGCACACTTCTGGTACGTAACACAATTCCAAAAGTCACACTGAATGCAGCAGAAACCCACACTGCCAAGCTTTTCTGATTGTTTAACTAACAGGAGAAAGGAGAGGAAAAAGAAAACAACAGAGGAGAAATTCAGAGCTACAGGAAGTAGGCTCAGGGACGTTGCTACAGTGCGGAGCAACATACACTAAGTACTGTTTGACACACTTAGTTTTATGGCAAAGACATTGTAAAGCTGTGGAAGACCCCAAATTTTAAACAAATGGTATATGTGAAGCCTGAGAAAAATGGAAATGTTTTCCAGCAGCCTAGAAGAAATGTGTAAAGGGAGGGGCTATTATTTGTATTTCAGCAGCCCTGTGCAAAGGTCGACTCAGACCAGGGAGGATGGCTGGGATCTGCAAATGAAAATCCCCAGGAGAAAATATGAATCTAAAAGTTAATCCATTTTTTAAATCTACTTAGTAAATAAACAATGTGAATGACAGATAGACATCACTTTAAAAAGAAAATCTCATCCTAATAGTCATAAACTTTCTGAATTTTAAAGTTATCACAGTGTATTTTTTTCTACAGGAAAGAGTTGTTTCAGCTAAAAGCACAATTAAAAATTACTATTTGATTTTGTACTGAAGCAGTACTTCCAAACAAGAGTTTGTTCCTTGTCACTGACTGAAACCTTGATTTCCACATGCAGTGAGCTCAATGTTTTCAGCTAATCTGTGATAAATGCTATAATGAAGTAGCAGGAAAAGCTCTGGGTTTTTTTTTTTTTGGGTTTTTTTTTTTTTTTTAGTTTGGTAAAAAATCCTAGAGGATATTTTAAGGAGTTGATGGGAAGACTAAGCTGTCTCTTGATGAAAGATGGTGGTGCTTGGTGAAGGAGTGGTAAAGAACATCATAAGGAGAGCCTGGCCATGTTCAGAGTATGTGGCAGACATCTCTTGATGTGATGCACAGAGAGCAAGTGCAAGCAGTTTTTTTTAAATAGCTTACATTGGGACAATTTTTTTTCTGGTTTGGGGTTGAAATACTTGTGTCCTGCTGAACTCATTTCTGCATTGCTGAACCTGCGCTCTGAAAGAGCTCAGCAGCCAGTATGGTAATGAGCCCATTTCTATCAAAATGGCCTGTATTATTATTCATGTTTATTGGCTGCAGAGCAGTTCAGGAAGCACTTTTCAAACAGATACACTGAAATATTTTCTTTTCAACAGACCCAGCAGCTATTTGTATTTCCTTTGCTTGAATCCACACCCCCAATGCAGTCTTAATTATAGTGACACCAAATGAGACAATTATTGCAATACGTGAAAAAGACACTTTTGGGAAAGGCTTTGGATAGTATTAGCAGTTCTACTATACTTTACATCTAATTAGGGCTGTTCCACAATGTCACCAACCCTCTGTCATTAGCCTGTGAACTCCCTGGCTGCAGCGATGCATTTGCTGGACCAGCGGGAACGTGTCAGACCGCGGTCACACTACCCCAGATCTTTTCACGTGTGGATCCTTCGTGTCGACCCTTTCGCTCCCCTCCCATTCCCTCTCCCGCCTTGCTTCCCCCCACCCGTGGTGTGACATTTTCTTCATGACAGTCTGTCACCGAACTGCACTTGCTGCTGCCTCGGTAAAGGCTTACAAAGAGAGTGTAACAGCCAGTGGCCAATCGAGTTTGTGCAAGCTCCATCAGCTATGGATGAAACATCCACGAGAGAGAATAAGGACTTAGAAGAAAACTGGATAAAAGGGCTGCGACGGGAAGCTAGCTGGCAGGTTAGTGATACAAAGATGTATGCTTGCAAGCAGATTAAATCTCAGCACTAAAAATCTCTGAACTTTTTAACGTAAGCGTAGGTGAAATGTGTATGTTTATTTGTAACAATGCCTGAAAGCATATTCCTGTGAGAGCAGTTATCATTATCTTCTTATTTTCTTAGAAAGAATAGTTGTAAGATTGCAAAGCTATGCATTCCAAATTGTAGGGCAAGTAAATAGTTTTATAAATCTGCAGACATTACTAAATGAACACTTGCTTAATAAAGATCCTTGCAATAGCAAGTTGCAGGTGCCTACTGTAATATCAAAGTAAATATGTGCCTTGTGTCTGTATATATGCAAGTTTAGTCCATTTAAAAATAATAATAGACCACCTGTCACCCTGTTACTTAATTCTGTCATAGAAACTGTAACAATGGATTTCTTTCAGCTTCTTTTAATGAAGCAACATCTTTAAATGCACAATGCTTGTTTTCTTTATCATGCTGGACTCACAATAGATGTGTATGCAATTCAATCCAAAAGCAGGCATTTTTCATTAGAGTGTGCAGAGCAATAGGGTTTACATTATGCAGTGCCTTTCTGGAGTTTGCAGAATTAGATACTGTTTCAGACCTGCTAAGCCCCACTCAGTGGTTGTGATTGCTCTTCACATTACATCCTAAGCATCGTCTGTGCACTTTTTTCTGCTCTACTGCATTTTAATTAGTCAGTCAACAATATTCAAGAGTTCTGTAACCAAATGGTCTTTTTTCCCTTCCTGCTTCTTACAAGAAGTTTTAAAATATTTTTTGTTGTTGTTGTTGTTACTTATTATTGTATTTTGGTTATGCCATCATACTGAATTCAGAAAAGGTGGTGATTTGAGCTTTTCTTATCAGGTGAAGCTGTGCAAGAGTCTCAGCTTGGTAAGAGTTACTGCAGCAGTCTAAATGCTACAAAGTGTGCTCCCTTACCCCAGAAGAAAAGCTGATATAGTTTGGTCCCCTTCCTATCACTTTGTTCTAGAGAAGGAAATACAAATGTCTTTTCAGAGGAGATTATACTCTGTGCGGTACTGCTTGTGGCTTGTATCATGGCGCTTTTCTGATTATCTCTCTGCATCACTGGCAAAATGAAGTATAAAATCAGGATATTGTGAATATCAAAGCCAAATGATCCCTTTTCTCTATACAGCTGGGAAAGCAGGTGTGTGGAGGTAAAGGAGGGGAGAGGGTCACAGTGTGGGCATGGCATGGGAGGCCACCACTGCCCTAAAAGATTTGGCTCCACAAGTGGGTGAGGGAGTGGAAGTCCTGGAGGTGATGAGGGGAAAGCAGGAAGAGATCTGGCATGTTGGAGGTACCTGCAGCTAGCTTATGTATGCCTCTAAATGATCTGGAAATCTGTCCTGCTTTCCTGGTTTGAGCTGTTTCTGCTGGGCCAGATGAGTGAAGAGTGAGTAGGGAAAATATGGAAGCAGTTTTCCTCTGGTACCTGGCTACAATCCAAGCATGCCATGCTGAGAATTAATTTCCAGTCAGGTGGTTCTTCCTCCTTTTTGGGTCAGGGAATGTTGCACCAGTACACAGTAGTGGTGGCAGCACAGTGAGGGAAGGAGTCTTGTGCTGTAGGTGCCATACCTACTGCTGTGAGATGGACAAAGGTAGAGTCTTATCTCTTAGGAGACAATGTACCCTGCTACCCCTGCATGGGTGCTTAAATGTCCCCCTCCCTCCTGGGAAGCAATGCTGACTTGATCAGCTTCCCTTCAGCAGGAGCACAGGGATGGCAGTTGTAGTAGATGTTTTGCTCAGGGACTGCAACTCTGTTACACTTGAGTGAGATGTTCAGATAGGCCCCTGGGAAAGGGTTATCCAATTCTCACTCTGATTGTAACTCATCCCATACTTCCTCATGCTGTAAGGTCTTCAGAAGTCCCAGGGTAGGGCAGAGCATCAATCTTAAAAGGAGCTGATTTTAGAGTGAGCGCTGCAGAGCCAGAGCTTCTCTTCAGTCCTATCTGCTGGGGAGCTCCAAGGTGATGGCGTACATTCTTTCTTCTTAAATGGGCCAATTTTTTTTAGCACTAGGGTCTTATATCCATATTTAGCCTCCTAAATAAGTGTCCTGGTTTTCTGAAGTGCTGAGTATCCTGGGAAGCCAACAGACATTTCAGTTTTCTTGGGCTTCAACATGTGAGACTTATGCTTCAGAATGTGTGGTGGTGGGTACCTGTGGCACGGTCCTGGGGTCAGAGGCAGGCTGTGGTGTCACATGGCAAGCACCATGGAGTGGCCAGTGTGCCAGTCTCCCTCTGAAAGTGAGAGACATGGCAATTCTCACTTTGCACTTTGAAAAACCAGGCCGCTTATTTAGCAGGCTAAATATAGGTTAAGCAGCCAAGCTTGAGCATCCTGCTTTAAAAATTCTGGTGATAGTCGTCATCTATCATACCTTTCAGCCAGCACACTCGTCATGCTGTGAGAGGTCTGTGCGGTAGCTCCATGCGCATGAATAAACATCAGCTTACTAGTAAAAGAAGGAAGAAGCTTACAGTTTTTCTTTCAAGGGATATACAGTTTGGAAATAGATCACATTCACTCTCCAAAAGGAGTGAATTTTCTCTTAAGTAAAAAAAAAAAAAAAAACCAAAAAAAAAACATTGCTAAAATGATAGTTCTGTTTTTATCACTGAACTTCAAATTTTTGTCTTCTGTTATTCTCATCATCTCGGAGTTTGCTGTAGTGGTCTATATCTATTTTTGATTTTTTCATGGAGAAAGGTGGGCTTTCTTGCTCCTCTTAGCAGACCTTCAGAACAGGTTTTCAACACCTCCTATAACCCCTTTTCCTGATGTTTCCTTGGGAACAGCTTCTGACATCCGACAGATCTATAGCTGTCACAAAGCTAGCAGAGTTTTACCACAGACCAGGCACATATTTGGGTGACTGCAACTGTGCTGATAGACTAAAGGTTAAGAAATCTATAAGGGTCTGGATGTCAATATTTAAAGAAAAAAGTCCTGCATATTTATAGAAACAAATGGATTTTCCTTCGCACTTACCCATCCAGGAAAAGTTGTGCTCTCTGAGATGACAGAGTAACTCCAGTTGGTTTAAATGCAAATTTTTCTTCTGCAACTGAGAGCAAACAGTAATCCAAATGTCCTGAGAAAGGAACAGTGCACCGATCCCAGCAACTTGTCAGAGCCATGAATCCTTCTGCTGACATACTGAGATCTTGAAAGCCACAATTTTCTTCCTAATTGATGGCTCAATCAGAGTATGGCCTCTGTCTCAAGCTTACATTAGGCTTTGTCCTTGATGTGCTGAGTTACTGTATAGCCTAAAATATGCTGTCTGTATTGCAGAGGGAGGGGTACAGAGCAAGAAGGATTTAAGTCATTCCAGAATAATTTGGGATCTTTCATCAAGGTAGGCATGCAGTTGATGGAAAACAGGCATTTTTTCAGAGCCTTCAGCAGTTTGATGATTGTTTCCTATGGAATAATAAAAGCAGACATCTCTTGCCATTTTCATTTAATTTTTAGTTCACATAAACATTTGTGGAGAGCAGGAGTAATTTGTCTGAAATGAGAGCTTATTCGGCTTTCAGAAGGCTGGGAACACAGCAACACGTGTTCTATTGTGCAAGAGACACAATAACCTCTCTTCTCCTTTCCAGTATGACCCATAAAGTTAATATTAATTGGAAAAGAACACTGGGTAATCACTGTATATGTATGTGGATTATATGTGCAGGTGTACATCTGTCCATCTGCATGGGCATGTGCATGTAGTGTGTTCACATCTTCAAGATATGGCAGTGCTGAAGAGTGAATGTTTTGGAAAGGGAGATTTAGAAATCCTTCTCTGAAGTAATATCTATGCTCTCTCAGATCTACTAAAACAATGCAAAATGTTAAGCCATCAAAATTTTTGGGTTTTGTTTCTTCTTTGTTTCATGAGGATATAAATGCCATTCTGTGATGATAGAAACACAAGCAAAAGAAACTGCAGATTCTTTTTTATTTTTTTTTAAATTTTTATTCTTACTGATCACATTAGTGCTGATGGCACCATTGTTCTCTGTTGGTGGTGGCCAAAGCAGCACTATTAAATACCAGGTGATTCTGCCATGGAATATAGTCTGCTACTTCTTGTGTTATTTCACAAGTCTTCCCTGTGTTCCTCCATGATACTGGATGTGAAAGTACTGGAAAATCAATCTTGTTTGCTCAAAGAAGACAAGATTTGGGTGTAATATATCCAATTGCACCACTGTACTATGTTTGCTGTGAACACTAAATGCCTTCAAATAGTGAAGTTGATTAAACGTTTTGTTTATGTTTTTGGTTGTGTTTTTTTTTTTTTTTTTTTTTTTTTTGGGTTTATTTTTGGTTGATTTGGGTTCTTTTGGGTTTGCACAAATGAGGAATGGACACAATTCAGTTATCTTAGACTAATAACTTCTGAAACTTTAGTTTTTATTGTTCTACTGAATATTGAGTTTTCAAGACAATCATTACAAAAAGATCTACTGCTGGATTAAGTGTGTATATTTTATTGCCCATTGTGATACTTAAGGTCCATGGCTGCAGGTTCCAGGGTCCAGGGGTGGGTGGGCTGGATGGATTTCCAACCCCTCCATCTGTATGGGTTACCATGGCAAAGGATATTGTGGAGGCTTCACAACATGATTGGCAACTGAGCAGAAGCATATAAACTGGAAATTCTTTATCAGTTCTGGCTACAGTTGCTGTTTTGGCTGTTGCTTTATTTGGTTTCATATATGTGATATATATTGGTCATGCTTCCAAGGGTGATACTGAAAAGGGAACTGTTATCTAGGAGTATTTGTGACAAAATCAGTCTTACATCTAAGGTAGAGGCTGTTAGCGAATGGCAGTGCAGTATTGGGGTCGTTAGACTCTGGTGCTGGTATTCGACTGACTGTGATGTTACATGGGCAACCTCTGACCTTCCTCAGGCCACGTTAGTGTGCCATGAGGGACTGGCCTTTGGCAGCAGTGGATACGCTGATCCCAGTCCAGGCTGCTGGCAGTGATTCGTCGGTTCTTGGGTGTTAGGCCTTCTACCATGAGGACAAAATGATTTGCCTTATTTTCATCACACCAGAGGAAGTTTTCTCTCCTTCATGCTCCTCATCAAGTGGAGCAGAAGGGGAATATTTCCTCATGAGGCAAGACAGTGTCAGTCCTTCTAAAAGCTGGGATCAGACTCGTAGCCATAAGAAAAGAGACATAGATCCACCAGGATAATATGAGGTGTCTTTTTGATTATAAAATACCTAATTAGTGTAAAGAGAGATAGGACTGATGTGTGATATTATATGGACTGTAGTTTTAGAAATCAAACGCCCTAAGACTAAACCAAGGGAGAGGTTCTACCAACCTCAGCTATTTAATACCCTGGGAAATGCACTGTGCGTGCTGTGCTTAGCTTGCCACTGCTCAGTACTTTAAGCCTGTTCATAACCATTCACAGCACTTAAGATCTAAAGATACACTCATCCTTTGATAGGACAAGGTCAATTATTCTTAATTTTTTGCCAGTACCAAGGCGTTTATGCAGTTTTATTTATAAACTCAATTTATGTTTTTCTAACATTAAAGACATTTGATAGTAAAAAAGAACATGTTATTTGAAGATTACTTGTTCTGTGACATATTAAAAATGTGCATGTGTGTATTCCTGTAAATGATACAAACTCTATCTTTTGGTTTTGCCAGGACACTACTTAGCTTCTTTTAAACAAGCTAATAGAAGGCTGTGCTATCCTGAGGTATGAATGTGAAGTGTGCTGATGGGCAGACATCTGGGTCTGAGAATAACATTAATTAAACTGCCAGCTTTTTTCACTGGGTTTGTTCTTAGAATCATTCAGGCTTTGCGTTTTTCTCCTGCACTACTAGGATGAGCATCCAGAGCCACCTTTTATACTTTCATCTTCTAATACCAGTGTTGTTACAGAAAAATCTGTACATAGGTGGCTCTGTTCCTGCAAAGCCTTGGGAGGCAGGATTAAATCCATCCTTGTGTAATGAACCACTTAAGCATGTGTGTAAGAAAAGCCCATATTAACTTTCTGGCTTGATAGAAATACAGGATGGAACGGAACAGAACGGAACTGAACAGAATAGAATAGAATAGAATAGAATAGAATAGAATAAAGCCTCAGTTGGAATAGGCCTACAATGTCCATCTAGTGGAGCTGCATGACCAGTTCATGGCTGGCCAAAAGTCAAAGCGTGTTACCAAGGGCATTGTCCAAGTGCCTCCCAAATGCTGATGGGCCTGGGGCATTAATCATCTCAGTGTTTGACCACCCTCTTTGCTTATTAATGTCCAGTCAAAATGTCCCCTGGCACAACTTCAAACCAATCCCTCAGGTTCTGGACTGGATCTCAGTGAAGAGATCAGTGCTGCTCTCTTCACCTCCCCTCTTCAGGAAGCTGTAAAGAGCAATGAGCTACTGGTTTGCTGATAGAAACATGGGGGCTTTCTGGCTCATGCTGTGCTGGAAGTTTTGTTCTGTACCTACTCAGATTTTCTCAATATTGTTATTCCTGGCAAGGGGCTTTTTGACAACTGACAAAAACAATCAAGTAATACTTTTGACTGTGCTTTTGAATAACTTCTCTGTTTATTATTCTCAAAATCTATAAGGAAACATCTGTATTAAAGAAGCATTTCTCAGGCATACAAACCATATTTCTTTTCATTTTACATATAAACCATATTTAATTTTTATGAATTATATTTTAATTCATAAGAAAGCACTAGTTGCCGTCACTTACTTCTCTGGTGTTATCACAGTTTAAATGTTCCCTGAAGGCTTTGCACTTTGGCTGGTCTGCTTTGTGTCAGACTCGGTGCATTTATATGCCAGCTCTGGAGGCAGATAGTTGGCGCCTTAGAAGAAACTTTCACCTTCCTCTTCCCAGGTTATCCCAGGCAGAGTTTAACCTGTTTACATTTCTTTGCTAATTTAGTCTTTTATTTGCATAGAAAATTACTACCAGGCATGCCTGAAAGAGGTGAACAAATTATCTTCAAAGGAAAATAAAACATTTTTGGTTGTGTGACTGGTCTTTAAAATATGTTCCAGTGTATTTCAGATGGGGATGTGTGGCCAACGTGCAGTTCAGAGTTCATGAAACTTCTGGAATTTGTGCATGTTCTTACAAAAAATTACTGTTAGTTTTTTTTCCCCCCTAAATACTTCTGACTGATGAATCATACATCTCTCTCAATCCTATCTCCCACAACAGTGTGGCATTGAATTCAGCACTCATCTTGCTGTGTCTCTTGGCTCATCATTTTTGTTTTGCTGGGGGATTTTCACAAGCTGAGCTGGGAAGGAAGGCAGTTGGTCAGCAAGTTACCATTGGCATCTGTTCCTCCTTCCAGCAGATCCTGGTACTGCTGTCAGCTGACACCCAGCCCTCACCCAGCTCAGGGCTGGGGCTCTGGGAAGGCAGTGCCCCTGGCAGGACTCAGCCACCACCCAAGGCATAATTCCTCCAGATGCCTCCATTTCCTTCTTCTTTCTCCCCACCCACTTATTGCCAGGTAGTAGAAAATGGTATGGTTAGCTTTTCTGATTCTGAGAAGAATCCTCTCTTCTAATATTACTGGATTTAGGACCACTCATTGTTTGACACCACAAGTTACATGACTAAACTTGGTCTTCAATAGGAATGCTGCACAGTCGTTCTACACAAGCTGTTGCAGACTTCCTTGATCACTTTAATTGGAGGACAGAAGGTCTTCAACATTTTAAATAGCTGACAGAAGTATGTGTTCTCAACCCCTTCCCTCTAGCTAAACCTGTGATGTGTCAAATCCGTCTCTAGGACACAGACAGTGCTGTACTTTTGAACTTTTACCATATTATCCGCTCTGCTTTGCCCTAAGCTGGTTTTCTGGAAAATGAGATGGATTTTGCTTCTTGGCAAAAATATCTATAGAGAACTGGAAAATCCAAATGAGCTGATACATCTTTTGTTAGAGCTACTTTATTACTGAGCAATTTCCTTTTTTTTTTGAATGTTCACAGTATAGGTGCAGTTGTATATTTTCTCTATTTGGTTTTTATCATAAAGTCATCAAATAGTACATATTTTTATACCTAATGTAGAATTAATTTCAAAATAATGTAATGAAAGAGGTAAAACTTCATATTCCACATTTTGGTTTCTTCCAGGAAATAGAAAATATTTTGGAAATAGATTTTTCAACTAATAACATGAATTATAGGAGCTGATAAATGTGAGATTAATAGCTAAGAAAACAGTCATTTCAGATGGATAATTTAGATTTTTATCATTTATTAATCATAAAAAGTAAACCTGCTGTATAACTAATTTTAGTTTTATCAAGAAGATGAATTGTTCCAGCTAATGAATGTATAGATATTCTATGCCAAAGGCATTCGAAGGAATCTGTTAATCATTTAACTGTGTCATGGCATATGCTTTGTCTTCATAAAGCAATTAAAACATATAACTTTCTCCACTGAAATGCATGTTGGTCTTCAGTGCCTACAGCAAATTAGGACAGCATTTGTCTTAAAATATGCTTCAGAATTGCAGATACAGAAATTTAATGGGGATAGTGTCTCCAGGTAGGGACTCTTGCCAGGCAGCCTGCACCACCACCATGTGAAGGAGGTGCTGTTTGCAGCGTTTCAGGGAGCTGGTACATACTGGTCACGTAGGCTGAGTGGAGGGCTTGTGGATGGTCTCATCCTAATCAGCTGGGTGTACTTCCCTGCTTAGGTGGAAATGTAGGCATAAACATATGAAAATCTCTTTTCCATTTAAAATCTTTGGGATGGGGCCTATCTGCTACATTAAAATCGTGTAAGAAATTACCTCACTGGGACTTACTCTTGGCAAGGCTTTAGAGATGCTGCTGTAATACAAATAACAGTGCTGATTGCTGCTGGCCATTTTCTGAGGTGGCATATGCGGTTGAACCAAAGCTAGGGGTTAGAGGGTAATAGTTGCACTCAGGGTTATTTTTAGTCCATCCTACAAGAGACATTTTTAAAATGGATTTTTATATTTAAGGAAATGACAGCTTTCTGGAAAAACTTCCGAGCTATGACAAAAACTGGGAGACAAGAGGGTGTTTAAATTTGGGGACTGGATTTCTATATTCTGGTCATTCAATGCTGTTTGCTGCATCTCCTTTCTTCCTTCTGGTGAGGTGAATGAAAGAAAAGTGTGAATGTGTTAAGGTTTTATTCACAGCATTGTTGTTATGTCAGAGCAAATACAGATAGAGATAGACAGAAAGCCAACAGTGGATAAATCAAAAGACAACAGGCACTCAAATATTCAGCTCTAGCTAATCCAGCTTTAAACCATTTTTTTTGGCTGGTTAACGACCTGTATGTTGCTGTACCACCTATACTGCGTTATTTTATTTATATCTTTAATACATTATCGGTAGGCGACATTATGGGTAAAGCACTGTTGCTTTACCCATAGAAGGGAAATTATAGTTATTGCTATAATAAACAGCTTGAGAATATCTTTTTAAGAAGATTGCAGTGATACAAAAGGAAATTGCATGAGATTGCAACATCAATTATTTAGAACAATGTCATTATATTCATTTTTTACCCTATTTCTTTTCTCAGAGGCAAAGTTCAGTCTCCACAGCATCAGGTTTCTGGAGGCATGAAATGCCTGCTTGGGTCAAAAGTCCATAGCTTTCTGATGATCCAGGTCGTGAGACTAAGTGGGAGTGTGTCCTTGAATGGATGAGGCAGAGGTTCTCCAGAGCTGGAGATGAGGGGGTGCCTGAGTGCTCCCAGCATTGCTCTTGTGCATCTCACCCAGCTATAGCTCTGCTGGGCAGGAGAGGTGCCAGTGGCCTTAGGTTTTCTGGGACTTTGAGGAAAATAGTAATTTTAGGCCATCTTGCCCTAGTTTTAACAGGCTTCTGGGAATAAGAAAGGGAAAATGGATCTTTGTAAAGACTTAAAGAATGTTACTGAGAGGGAGGGGATGAAATCGGGTCCTTATGGAGCACTGAACCTGGTTTATAAATGGAGTGAGGAAATGTAAGTCATCGTGCACTTCTAAATTCGGGACTTTTGTATGGATATTACTTAACTAAAGACAGAAACCTTTTCTGAAAAAGAAAATGCAATTGTGCCAGACAGGTAGGAATGCTCGGGTTTCATTAGAAGTGAAAGTAAAAGTAATAAGCAAACAAAAGAATAAAAATGTTTTCTTTTTTCCTTCTTTTCCTCTTCCTTTTAATTCTGTCCACAAGTAAGAACTACTTCAGAAAATAAACTAAGGAGGTGCTACTAAGCATACAGGTTGAGAACATCACACCTCTTTGCTTATATTGATGTTTGGAAACAATGCTATGAACAATTCACTCAACAATAGTTTTCTCAGTGCAAGTAAAATTTTCAGTGGCACAAACCTCGTAAAAATAAATGGTATTTTATATAAATGCTGAGTGAATACACAGAAGCTGTGAATACAGTTAGGATAGCTGCCACTGCTTAAAGGTCAGTAAAGCATAGCATTAAACAGCACATTTTGTGTTCCCAGACACGTAACCCATGATAAATTTTGTGCAGCACATTTCTGAAATACCTATGGACACATTTTTGTCAATAATTCACAATCCTTTAAAAGCTTTTTTTGCCTTTTGACAATCAATAGCAGGACATAGTGTCTATAAAAGTTGCTGGTACTGGACTTCCATGGTCAGTTTAATTGGAGGACAGATGATGCTGAACTCCTACAGCAGCTGATATGTCCCCAAGCCCTTCCTTCCAGCTAACCTTATGACATGCAAGCCCAGTCGACAGGATGTGTGCAGGACCTTTAGCCAAGTGCTCTGACCATTTTCTCCAGGGGAGGATTTTATTACTTGTTGTCTCCCTTTGCAAGGTGATGGGTTTCTAAAGCAAGCGTAGGAGGACTCAGAATGCATATTAGTATGAGATATTTAGTGGGAAATGTCATCTCTATGACACGATTTTTTCCTGCTTCTGTTTGCTAGTGTAAAGTCAGCAGAAGTAAATTAGATGGCAGATTTCAATGGAGAATGTTACCTGCGTCCTCTGCCAGATAGCATGTAGAGTGCCAAATTAGAATTGATTTCTCAATAAAATTGAGTTCAGCCTCCTCAACATAATTTAAGACAGAATGACAAAATCTCTCTTACTCACTTTTTAATTTTATTATTTTTGGTCAGTTTTGTTCCTGGATATTTTTGCTGCCCTAATTGTTTGTTATTATATTTTTCCTCGAATCTTTTCCCTTGTCCAGGAAAGCAAAACCTCATCTTCTTTTATAAGCAATTGAGGAGTAAAGTAAAAGAGAAAGGATTTCTACGCATCACCTCCCTTGCATCTCCTCACGCTCCTAAGACTCTTCTGGCCACCAAGGCAGGAGCACAAGTTCTCTCTCTGTGCTGTGACTCAGATGCTGAGAGCACAACAAGCTGTTTACAGTCCCATCCTCATTTCTCCTTCCGACTCACAGCATGTTGCTTTGGGAACCACCAACCAACCTAATTAAAACAAATTTTTCCTATTGTGGGAGCAATTCCCCAAATGCTCCGCCTCGCCAGAATCATGCTGTGTCTGCTCAGTTCTCTACCTCCATCCAGCTCCCAGAGATGCTCATCTTACTGTAAAGAAAATCAATGCCTTCTAATGTGGCATTAGTTCTTAAATTCAGCACATTTATCACATATACTTATACGGAACCTGAGGTAATATATCGAAGTGAAAAAAATATCTTCTTTTTAAAAAGACTTGCAGAGTAAGTGGCTTCTGAAACATTAGCGGTGCCTGTTACATGACTGGGTAGAAAAGCTATTCAGAACTAAATAAAGTAGGGATTTAGGTGAGGAGGCACAGGTGGAAACACAAGATGGCAGCACTGTAAGGATTGCAAAAGATCTGGAAGTGTAACCACCACCTGGAATTTGCTGGCTTGATTTTTGCAGCAGAAAAGGCATTGTACCCATTCATTATGCCTAGCCCAGCCTTACAGCCTTGCAAGGACAGCAAGATTTCAAGATGCCATGATGACTGTACTCTTTCCTCAGTGACCAGAACCTATTTCTCACCGCACGTGAACTCCGGCAGGAGAGGTCAGTGAGGTTGCATGGCTGTGGCTGTTCAGATCAGTCTTCCAGAGCACTGAAATCTTACATCCCTCAGCTCTTTCTCTGGAAGTCAAACTATAACATGGCTTCAGAAAGCGCAGGCGTTCATCTGCTGTCACTTGGGTGCCTGTAGTGTCTAGGGCAGAATGGTGTATGTTTCTGCCAACCCTGTTTTAGCAAAGACAGAGTTTACAAGGAATGCCAAGCAGCATAGTAGGTCGGTGGCATTCCTCAAAATACTTCTCTTTTTCAGCTGTTCAGCTTTTCAGCTTTTTGTCCCTGTCTTCTAGTTCCACCATTTTCTAGCTTTATTCTTCCATCAGAATTTCTGGACCAGCCATCTTTACATCCCCTCTTTTGCCCATTTTTGGAGACTTTCATGCGAATTCTCCCTGGCTGTAGGAGTAGGAATATGACTCTTCTCCTTTTTAAAATTTTTAATTTTTTTTTCTTGTGAGATTGGTAGTTCCTGGAGTATTCAGTGTCCTTTCTGTTCTTTAATAATCCAAACCATACTAGTATGTAGCTGTGCCCCATGGTAGGCTCTCCTGTCTTTCTTCCCTTTACTTCTCATATGCTGTGGTTCTAGGTTTCTCTGTTCCCACCTGTATCCTGCTTATTTTTCTCTATCTGCATAAGTGCACCTAGAACATAAATCCTGCTTTACAGGTGCTATTACTAAATCTTTGAAAGGACTGGAAATGCATAACAGTTTTTGCTACAGTTTTTCTTATTTGTGGAACAGATTTTTCTAGTAAGAGCCAGAAATAAACTCCATTGATACCACATGGTGCAATGTAGGTATCAAGCCACCACATGGCTGCTATAACTTCTGGAGAGAGTAAATGCTCAGGCTGTGAGCTGTCAGGTAACTGAGAGCAGTGGCAAATACTGGGCCACATGCTTAATTTTAAGTATGCCAGCAACTGAGTGGAGATGGGTTATACTAGTAATACACTTAATCTTCATCATATTCTAAACTGCCCATGGCTTTGTGGACCATCTGATTTACTTACATTCCCAGGCCAAAAGCTGTAATGGAGTAGGAAGTGAGATAACTGGAATATTGCCTAAATAAATTGAAGACTTTTGTTGGGGTGGAGAACTTCTGTTTCCAGCTGTTTCCAGAGTATGGGAGTGAGAATTTAATTTGTAGGGCTGGTTGTCTCTCTTTGAGTGTATATACAGACTGGCTGGTGGATCATGTGGGTGATGGCTGTGCTTTCTAGGATTGCTGCTGCTTGAGAACAAGGTGATCATCTCAGGTAAAAGGGCTGAGATGTAAGGGCTGAAATGGAAGAGTACTCATCCACCCCTGGAAGATGCTGTAGCAGAAATCTTTATGCTTTCCAGTGCCCAGTTCTTCCAAGATCTGTCTTAATTGCTTCAGTCAAAGGATAGGAGAAGCCAGATGTTGGTGTAGTATATCCATTAGCAGGTTCAGAGTTCCCCTCATCCCAGTGGATTTGGTCCTGAGATCTCTCATGAGTACAGGCACAGGTTTGAGACTTTCCCTGCTTTCATTCTTTCCTCACTGGCTGGAGAGAATAAATGGATTAACTAACACTTTTGAGAGGAGTCTTCCTGGCAGTTGTTGAGTCTCAAAAATGTCAACTCTCAAGGCTAACTTCACAAGGGATTTAGTCCTATCTTTTGCCGGCAGGTTGAAATTACCCTCTATGTTTATTGTATTAAAAAAAACCAAACCAACCAACCAGAGAAAGAAACAGAATAAAAAAACATTCAAGAGAACAGGGATTTGTAAAGGTGGGTTTTGGTGACTGAGAGCTTATCCCATAGAGTGTGTATAGTGGGATGTGTAGGGTACAGCAGTGGAGAAAATGAAAAGTGCTAGGTCATCCTGTCCTCTTCTCAGGCATACACGTATCCCCTTGGTAGCACAGGTTTTTTTGCAGGAATGCTTTGTCCCTGAGTCACGCTGGTTGGGGAGAGGCTGTTACATATGCAAAAAGGAAAAGAAAATATACTTGGGTGCTTTGTCTTCTAGAATTTTCACCATTTCCCCAAACTAGCTATTTTTGGTGAATAGGCTTGAACATGTCAAGCAGTATATACACCATGTTCTAAGTGGTTTTATTATTTAGTGTTTTATTTACTATTAATGTATTTTTTAGTAAGTATTGGGATTTTCAACACTTCCTTTGGGAAGCTGTTGTACATTCTGATAGATTTCACTGTCAGAGTTTTTAGTGACATTTTGTAGTTTCCTTTCCTTAATAGCTGCCTGATACTTCTTCTTGTGTCCTCTTGTACCTAATTATAAATGTTAAAATGCCAATTTACGAAAAATATCAGGGGAGGTTTCACAAGGGTCAGTGCTGATCACAATATTGTTTAATACTTTCCTAAACAATATATAGAGCAATACAATTTGCAGATGATGCCAGAGTAAGAGGGATCATAAACAGAGTGGAAGGCTCAGAGAGAGAGAGATAACAAAAGGATATTGAGAGTTTAAAGAACTGTGCAAAAATTAACAAGATGAGATTTAATTTAGATAAAATACAAGGTCATACACTATGGGAGAAAAATACAAACTACATAATGGGAGATGCTGGTTGGAAAACAGCAATAATGGTGATATATTTTATATTTATGTAGTTTCTTTCATCTTACAGAGTCCCAAAGAGCTTTACAAATTATATAAATTGATATAGAAACTACACATAAGGATTATCTTATTCTCCACGGAGACACCTCCTGTGTTGGTGCAGAATATGACAGCTATTCAGCTGAACTCTGCAGTGATGTGTAACAGTTCAGGACAAAATATTACAGGTCCCTTTGAAATGGCAGTAAAAGTTAACGGAAGCCAGCATTTGTGCAGCAGGGCTGCTTAAAACCGTTCCTCTGATGAAAACTGCCAGAGCTTTTTTTTTTTTTAAACTGCAGATGATCAAGATCTCAATTTTACATCTGTCTTTACTGCAGTAATGCAGAGATGAACCCGCTGACTACTGGTGGACACCGGCTGCAGAAGAGCTCACTGTGTGAGACAGTTGGGAAAACCCATGAGTTTTTTACTGGAATAAATAAATTCATATGACCTGTTCATTAAAAAACATTATATGTAATTAGTTGAGGGCTATTCATTTTCACATGGATAGGGAAGTTTAACTGTAGCCTGTATAAAAAGAGTGATGGGAAGGGAAGACACTTGAACTAATGGTTGTGGGATCTGGCCAAAAGTGAGACATGAAGAAGATAGAAAATGTAAGTGATAACAAAGTAAAAGAACAAGATGGTATGGGATTAATAACACAAGAAAGGTAACAGTGTGGGAGAGTTAATTTCTGTAATGGCTGTTGCTCACCATGTCCATGTTTTCCAGTGAATATACTTTAAATTGTGGCATATCAGAAAGGCACAGCAGAATTTGGAAGAATACTGTCTTATTTGGTGTCTGTCCTGCTAACTCTAGGCAATATTACAAAGGTGGACACAGGTTTTGAATTTACTTGCCTTTGATTGTGTCTCACAGTGGAGGCACACTGCAGGTTGTGTGTAGGGTGGCTCCTCAGAAGCTGATGCTGTGTCATTTTCTGATGGTCCCATGTCATCACAGAGTGGCTGGTGGCACAGTGTTCCCAGTGGGGTGGGGGGACCTGCACTGTCAGTGCTTGCCAGCCCTAACACACAAGTGCCAAGGTGATCTCCAGAGGGACAGATGCTAAGGAGCGACAGGAGCTGGGGACTTAGAGAGGCCTGGTGTGGGCAGGGTGCTCATCCTGCTCTCTGGGGAACCAGAAGTCTTTGCAGGATCCATGTCTGATACCCCTGATGCAAACTGCAAAATCAGGTCATTCCCTAGGTGACAACCAGTTAGATATGTCTTACCAAGGGATGGCTCTAATTGGGAATGACTCTGAGCCATTTCAGGCATCACATTTGTTATGAGTTGACTGTGGCTGGATGCCAGGTATCACTTTCCTCCTCAGCTGGACAAGAAAGAGAAATATAACAAAAGACTCCTGGGTCAAGATAAGAACAGGTAGAAATCACTCACCAATTACTGTCAAGGGCAAAACAGACTCAAAGTGGGAAAATTAGCTTAATTTATTACCAAATAATTCAGAGTAGGATAATGTGAAGTAAAAGTAATTCTTAAAACCAACATCTCCCCATCCCTTCCTTCTTCCTGGGGCCAAATTCAGTCCCAGATTCTCTACCTCATTCCCACAGTGGTACAGCAGGGCAGGGAATGGGGGTTGTGGTGAGTTCATCAGACATCTCTCTGCTGCTCCTTCCTCTTCAGGGGGAAGACTCTTCACACTCCACCCTACTCCAATGTGAGGTCCCTCCTATGGGAAACAATCCTCCATGAACTTCTCCAAATTCTGGGCCGCAGTTCTTCACAAATTGTTTTAACTTGTGTCCCTTCCATGGTGTACCATCTTTCAGGAAAAGACTGCTCCTGCATGGATCCCCCAAGTCCTACCAACAAACCTGCTTTCTCCACTGTTCCATAGGTCCTGCCAGAACCTGCTCCAGGGTGAGCTTTCCACAGGGTCTTTGGAAAGCGTCTTTGGGTGCCTACTCTCTCCATTGTGGGCTCCTCCAGGGACTGTAGATCGGTCTCTGCACCCCTGGGGATCTCCATGGACTGCCAGGGCACAGCTGCTTCACCATGGGCTGCACCACGGGCTGTAGGGGAATCTTCCCTGGCACTTGGAGCTCCTCCTCCCACTCCTTCACTGACCTGGGTGTCTGCAGAGCTCTTTCTCTCATGCATTCTCACTTCTCTTCCCTTTGCTGTTGCACAGCAGTTTTTACCCCCTTCTTAACTATGTTATTCCAAAGGTGCTACAGCTGTCACTGGTGGGCTTGGCTTTGGTGTTCCTCCTGGAGCCAGCTGGTACTGGCTCTGTCTGATGTGGGGGAAGCTTCTGGCTGCATTTCAGAACAGGCATCCCTGTAGCCCCCTCCGCCACAAAAACTTTCTCATGCAGCCCCCATACAACTTCGTCCTTCCAGGAAGCCTTTTTTATAGCAATGGTCTTTGTGTGCATGCATGTGTCCCTCTGAATATAGGTTTAGTACTTTTACCGACTGTTCCAATTTGAGAATTAATTTGTCAGATTTGCCTCTCTGCTTTGTTTCTCTCTGTAATGCCATGTGGTAACATGTGGCTAAAGGACAGAGGAATGAGAAAGGATAATTTTCTGAAAAGATTCTGCAGTGCTTGTTTGAAGCTGTGTATCTTTAATCTGCTAGTTTTCATTTTTCTTTTCTGCTCAGCAAATAAAATAGAAGTTCTCTTCTTCCCCTCCCACCCACTCAAATATTTTCTGTGCTCATTTGGCTCCTACGCTCTTGAGGTTCAGTTAAGTGCTTGGATTTGTAACTCCCTGTCCTGTATGACCATGTAAACTGAATTTAAGTTGACATTTCAGTTTTGTAGTTTTTTACATTTGGAGTCCAGCTGTTGCATAATATTTTTGGTGAGCATCACTAGTGTATCCAGCTGCTATCACAGACCTGCCTAGAGGATACAATTCCCAGGGTCTGATTTTCTACCAGCCTGCCCCTTGTGTCACTACTCATAGCAATGCAAACTGCCACCATTGTCCTTCTGCACAAGTTTCACATCCATTTTGCACAGGGATGACTGACTATAGAGAATGCAAGCTGGTGGAAATTTTACCTTGTGTACTTTGCTCCATCTTAACCAAGGCACGAACCAGCGCCCTCATATTCTGGTGACTGTAAATCTCTTACTTTTAGATGAGCCTTGTAAGAAGGAATATTGCCATGTTTAAGCTAGTGTGAATCACACTAAGCTTACCTCAGCTAAAATAAACTCCCTTTTTCCTTCTCAGTACAGCCCCCCTAGTGGCTGGGTGTTTGTCTCTGTGCAGCTTGGCCAGTAGCATCTCCATGCTGCCGGGATCCACAAGCCTTAGAAAAATTGTGCTTTGGGATTACTACTCCTACCCACTGCAGGGATGCTGGCTTTGAGCAAAAAGAATTCAAAACAGTGGGTTTCAAATAAGTAATCTCGGGAAAGAGGGTCTGGGAACTAGTGTGTTATGCTTTTAAAGTGTATTCAAAATCCTTGCAGCTATGTCTGTTTATGGAGTAGATCAAGGTTTGTTCAGTTTTGGAAAGAGCAAGCATTACCTTTAAAGCCTAAATGTGCTCTTGAAGATCTTTTGAGGGAGCTGTCAAACCAGCATCTCGTTTGCTTTTTATTGCATCTGAGCAGTAGTTAAAACTGGAAAGGGAAGAAAGCAAGCAGCTGAAGGACAGACTTTCTCTCCCCCGGTGCTGTACAAGTGCCTGCTTCAGTCTTCTGCCATTTTGCTTGAGAGAGCTGGAGCACTTGAGTTATGGTGACATCTATTAGAATTCAATTAGTGGTAGTTCACTGACCCAAATTAACATTCTTTGTTAAGCTCAAGTCGGTGTATATGTATGCTATTTCCAGGCCAAACGGACCTGCATAGAAAAGAGGCTCCAAATCTCTGAGCTTGTTGGCAGTGTCTTAGTAACTGGATTCAGAGCACAAGCTTATCTAATGCCAGTGCTTTAGGCTGGCTAATAGAATTGCACATGTGTGTGGTTTGTTATTAACTGTGCAGAGCTCTGACTCGAGGTGAGTGGGGAGAAGAAGGACAATGGAGGACGTGCAAGGGCCTTCCCTGCAGCCTCTCGGCTCCTCTCCTCCATCCTGGGGAAGAACAGCTGCTGGGATGTGCTGGAGGTGGTGGATCTCCCCTGGGAAAGGCATCCTGGCATGTGGGGTGGGTTGGAATGTTTCTCTCTCACTTTACTTCTTACTTCAAGTCTTTTACAGGCTCCAGACAGCATCAGATCTGCCCAGGTCCTAGACTGGATGTTGTTGGCTTTGGTGCTGGGGCTACATTAACCCACTTCTCTTGTTCACTAAACCTTTCACGTGCCCAGTCCATGGATTGCTGGCTTTGTCCGAGTGACTTTGGCAGTGCCTTGCATTGTCAAGCCTGACTGTCATAGAATTATGTCACTGCAGTCAGGAGTGCCATTCGGCATCAGGAGAGGAAACTGAAGGAGATTCCCACTTTGTTGCTTTATCATGGTCTATCTGTTCAGTGACTTGAAATACTTAGAGCTATCCATGTGGTTATGGTCTCCCTTCAGTTTATTTTTTTGGTTTAGAAAACTTACTGTATAGTATTTACCTATGTTTGCAACTTAGATTTGGGGTTTTTTTATGTGCTTGTATGGCTTTATCCCTCTAAGAATGAATGAATAGCTGGCTACAACCAGCTATGGTTTTAGTTGAAAAGAAAATATGATTTATTAGCAAACAGTGCCTAATGATTGATTTTTAAAGGGGGAAAAAAGTCTTTTAAAAATATTTTTTCACAGACTCTACTTCCATGCTGACATTTACACTAAGACGTTGGGCAGAGACTTGTTAGTCTGGATCTGTTCCCATGTGTCACTTTGACTAGTTTAAACTGTCACCAAGCATCTTAGAATAGGCAGCTTCGTGTGTCTTGCGGTTATCAGTCATTATAGTTTACATTTTCATTTTAATGACGACTGATGTAGATGTCAAGAAGTGTTGAGGCATTTGCACATTAAACTTACGGATATTTTATTTAATAGGGTTTTGTCTCAAGACACAGTTAACTATTATAAGACTAAATTACTCCTTGAGCAAGCGAATGTTTCCCTTGTGTGTGGATTTGAATTTGATCCACAGAGAACAAGTTCTTTTTATGATGCAGTGATTTCCCTTCATTATCTGTGCCTGTTTGCTGTTTGGTAACTTGGATATACATATTTCAAATTTAAATACACCAATCCCTATGGAAAAACAGCTAAATACATATCAGCATCTGTAGAAAACATCCTTCTGATTACGACTGTGCCTGGTACAAGGTAAAACTTCAGAAAATCAGTTTTCAATATACTTGAAGGCATTTACTTATCCAGCAGCACAGATGGCACTTGAAATGCTGAATAATAATTGTTGAGAGCCAAGGTAAACGATGGTGCAAATGTGAAAGTGACACGGGCATTAAAGTCTGGGTGAGTTGCACTACTTGAATAGACAGGTGATAACATTTGCATGTGCAAACTCTGTTTTACCTCTGAAATGATCAGCTAATGTGCTTACTTGCCTATGCAGGTAGTGGGAGCAAAGGGTAGGGCAGCTGCTTGCAAAGGTGAGGAATGATGGGTCCAAGACATACTATAAACTCAAATTCCTGCTGGCCCTGCTTGGGAGTAATGGAGTATGCCTTGTAGCCGTGGAAGTTCCAACATTTAAGACACTTAGATACATTTTGGTTGCTTTAAACCCTAAAAGTATGGAGTACAAAACTGTATCCTACTCAAAACAGTTTGTCCAGCCTTCAGAGCCTTCTGCAGGTTCTGGTGGCATGTTGCAGTTCAGCTCAGAATGTTTTTGTTGACAATAACCATGCAGCCCAAATCAGTGTTGAATTCAGCTGTCCATCACCCAGCTTGTGTTTTTCTAATATATGTGGATACTTTGGAAAAACCTGCATCTGATTTCTCACAGAGCCACTCCTGAAATGTGAATTCTGCAAGTTTTGCAAGTGCTGCGGTGTAGTGATCAAAGAGCCTCATTGCAGTAGCCAGGATGTTTGTGGGGTTCAGTGCTGGACAGAGGGACTGGGGGAGACCTGCTTTCCTGTTCAGTCACTTAGAGATTCTCTTTGAGCTCGTGTTGGAGAGTTGGGCTGCCAAGGCACCCCAGGGACTGAATGCCTCTATGGTTTTTCTGTGTGCCCATAGCCCCTGAGGGCAGCCTGTGCCTGGGTAGCCAGAGGAAACAAGCAGAGAAAAGGTTAGGGTGGAAGTATGAGGAAGCTGTAAACGTGGGGAAGCAATAAGCATGTTGGGAAGTGTGATGGATGTCAGTACCAGTTCACCAGCAGCTTAACTCTTGCCAGTTTTTTGTAGGCATCATAGTCATGGAGAGTTTTAAGTGATACTGTTGTGCTGGAACTCATCTCTGAATCTCCTTTGATGCTTTTGTTGGAACCTTAACTGTGCAAAACTCCACAACATTAGTGATGAGCCGTGGTTTTGTGGGTTTTTTTTTGTTCAGTGTTTTTGGTTTTGTTTTGGGTTTTTTGTTTGTATTGATTTTGTTTGTTTTTCTTTCTTTTTTTTTTTTTTTTGTTCTTTCTGGTATCAAATGGTCGTATTTCTTTCCATCTTTTTAGGATTAAAGTAGAAATTGCTGCAATGACAGCATCATTCACAGACTGTAGCTGACCATTGCACTCAGCAGCACCACATTGGCTCTCTCTTCAAACCTCGGTTTCTTCTAAGTTTGGCCAGTCCACCTCAAAAGCTGTGAAAGCCTCCTTTTCCTGTTTCAGCACTTTCTGAGCTATTTACTGATTTACTGCTGCCATCTGGTATGGGATCCCTTTCATCTGTGGATTCCCCATTTCTCTTCTGATCAGTGCTAGCAGCCAAAATTCAAATCTGCAGTTGGAGATTTTAGTCCTCCTGTTGTCCTCCCTCCTCTTCTGAAGCAAGGGCAGAGGACCTCTCCTATAGGTTTCTGTTTGACCTACATGTAGATCCTTGGCCAGTGGCATGACTGTGGTGGTATAACAGATTTGACTGTAAATGAAGGCATTTGGAAAGCCTTGAAAATGTTTCTTTTAAGAAGCTTATTTACTTTTTTTTTGTTTGTTTTTCTTGTATTATGGTTTAATTAGGGATGAAATTTTCTTTCTTCATAAATGTAACATCTCTGATATTCTTTTGTCTCCATTTCTCATACCTATTCATATTCCCATCGATAGAGAAGAAGTTGAAAATTTGAATTAGTGTAATTGATGTTCTTTGCAAGACATTTCTGCTCCCATTTTCAGTCCAGCTTGGAATATGTAATAATAAAGCAAACACATTTCTAGGGCAGGACTTTTTTTTTTGTTGGATTTACATGTGATATTAAAAAAATCACTGTCCATAGAGTAGATGAAATAACATTTTAGTTCTCTGTTAGCTACATTCTCTTCAAGGGTCGATACAAAGTGGCATTTGCTCTGTGATGCAGAAAATAATCTGTTAAAGAAAAAAGATACATACATCTGTAACCTGCAAAAAAAAAGCACCTTTACACTAGGAAAGAACAATAGTATGTGGCACTCAAACTGGAGAAGAATTCATAAATTGTTAAGAAAGTTTTACATGAAAAGTAAAATAAGAGTTCCTTATTTTTTCCTTCCAGCTTCCTTCATCATCAAAAACCTCAGAACTAATGGAATAGTTAATGCATTTTTTGCTTTACTTGAGTTCAAAGTTCTCTTCAGAATTTAGTTTTTGCACCAAAGTTCAACAGTCTCAAGAGTGTTTTTATGCCATGTGTTGTTGTAATTAGTCTGCATTTTAAGTTTAGTAGTGGCCTGACTAATGTACTCTTAAGAGGCTTTATTTGGAAAAAAGTCAATATATGAAGCCAATAGAGCTCTTGAGAGTTTGTGCCACATACACACTCACAAATAGAAAATCATGTTATCAATTTTCATTTGACTTTTAATCAATTACAGTGACAAAGAGATGATTTGAAGTCAATTTTCTGTTGGTGCTAAATTAGTGTTTGATCACAGATGTGTACTCTGGTGAATGCTTTCTTTTGCAGAAGCCTTGTAAACTAAGTTGTGTAGATTGATGCCTCTCATTTTCAGGTGATTAGCAGATTTTTCTCTTATTTTGCTGCTTTTAGCAGCATGAGAGATGTGCTTCTGCTGGGATATGACTGTGTGGAAGCCTCTTATGCTAAACATGGAATTTAGTAATGAAGCCTGGCATTGACTTAGAAGTGCAGCTCTTTGAATAGAGATGCTCCTTCTCAGTGATCCAGCACTAAATCAGTTCTCCAAAAAGGAGACTCCTCCATCCCATCTGTTTAGATTTGTAAAATTCATGCTAACAATAGCTTTTGACCAAAAGAACATTTTGCTTCCGACTTAATATTAAGGAACAGAAGGCAAAGAAGAAAAGAAGAAGCATCTATAAAAATAAATGTGAAAAATAAGAACGTCTTTGCAAGAGTCAGAGAATCAATCTTGAAAGCATTTCTATTTTTTATGCCCCTTCTTTATTTATCAGCTGTTTTAAAATAGATAGGCCAAGACTTTTCGTTCTCTATTCATAGAAGAGCGATTCCTGAGACCACATAGCAGGCACATATGGAAAACTACTCTGTCTTCTTTTGGATTCCCCAGATGGGATTCAGAATGTTGGTTTGATGCTTAAATTCACATAAACCCAAGCTTAAGACAAGATTTTGAAGTGGTCAGTGCCCTCGAATGCAGCCAGTACAGTTCTTATTTAAATTCTGGTATGAGTTGCCAGAGAGCAGGTGTTAAATGTTGGAATTTTTCATTCATTTGAGATCTTTGTGTCATACTAAGAGATGCAGGACACTGAACATCACTGAGAATCCAGCTGTAGAAAAGTGTACTGCGTAAAATGCAAACCATAGCACACAACCCAAACCCATCATACAAATCAGCCTAAATCATCAAAGCAATAGATCAAACAAATGCCTCAAAATTCAGTCTCTCTCTCCTGTCATTCTCTCCAAATGCTTTGCATAATACCCTGAAGATCAGCAAACAGATTTTGCCTGGTATGCAGTAAAGTGAGGATTGAATTTTACTGAGGGACCATGGAATAAAAGAACCCACCAGAAACCTTGTCTATGCTGAACTGAAGCTGTAATACTTGTACAAAGAGAATATAGAGGAGTTTTTTCAGTTACATTTTGGTCATTTTTTAATTGTACTTAAGACTGAATGGTTTAACAATTTCTTCCATTGATAATCCCTGAGTCATGACTACATAAGTTGAAAACCACAGGTCATATTCTGTGTCTGAAAATTGATAGTTCTGATAAATACATTTTAATGCCTCATAAAAAAATTATACTTCATGAAAATATTAAACAATTAAGTCCCTTGAACTGGCAACCTCAAATAAAGTATTTCAGCTTGTGTTTGGGCTTTGCCTTCCCTTCCCTTCTCATAACAAAAAAAGATAGTAAAGAAAATTGTAAAGTAGGAAACAAAGCAGGAAAACGGGCAGTTGACTGCTCACTTTTTGTTGAAAATATGGAATAATTCGATATGTCTGGGTTTTGTTTGCTCTTTTGTTAAAGCAAGACCCTACTTTTAACAATATTCACAGGAAACTTTCCCTCAGTAATACTGGGATTTGATATCAGAGAAAGGCTATGTTTTTTGCTCACATGCAACGGCAGCAACATGTCTGGTCAGTATATCCAGATGTGACCCTGTGTCCTGCACCAGCTTTCTGGGAAGGAGATAGAGTACTGGGGGAGTTAACAAAAAGTGACCAGACTCACCTGTTTGACTTGCTGTGTGTAAGTGGGCAGACTCCTTAGTGGCAGTAGCAGGAAGGTTAATCTCCATTAAACCCAGTTTTCCCTTGGCTGCAAAGGAGGAGGGTGACCCTGGGGCAGGACAGCAGGGGTGGGTAGTCTCAGGTGAGTCTTGGTGGTGGAGGCTTTGCAGCCTGGAGTGCCACATGCCAGAACTCACAGGAACCAGCTTGACCCATTTCAAACCCCCTAATTTAACAAAAGAAGAGAATTGTGCTCTCAGTGTGCCATAAGGCTAAAGGAGGGATTTAACAGGGAGCCCGTGGGACTGTATCCCCCTCCCTCTGTGGATAGCAGTAGGCCTGGTGCTTGGTGAGCCCACGGCATCGGCTCTCCTGGTGGGCTGAGGTATCATCCAGCATGAAGCACTTAGTGCAGGTAAACTACATTAACTCCCCAACAAGGAGAAACATTGTGACCTTCAATAACGATGCCCACTCTGCAGCTGTAGCTCAGGTGTTTACTGTGACCAATGCATAAACCCTTTGAAATTTCCTGCAGCATCTCTAAATGCAACACATTAGCATATGCAAATTATCCACTTGTGTGCTACCTGCTTTTTTTAGTCATTCATAAAAAGTCACTTTAGTGAATGATGATAGTAAAGTTCAATATTTGAAAGACGGTGTCTTCAGACCGTACGACACCCATTGCCTTGGTCATATCTGTGCCTCGATTGTCTAAGAATAGAAGCTAATCAGATCTTTGTGCAATGCTGGTTTTATTTTACAAGTCTCCCTTTCAATGCAAGCCCAACATGCTATATTTACCTCCTGTATTACACTCTGGGTTTTTGTGTTTAATAGGATAATCTGAGGGTCTGATTCACTTCCTGCTTGACAAGAATACCTCTGTCTTGATTTTTAATCTCACTTTCTATTAAAGTAAATATGAACTATTAGTATCTCAGGAGGAGAAATGAAACCTGTATTATTTGGTTTTTTTGGCTCCAGTTGTGTTTTATAGGTTAATATGTCTTTTGGGAAATATCATATGTGGCAACTCTGTCTCCAGTAATTGTTCAGCAGAAGACAACGCTTCCAGTGCTAAATTGCAGTCTGCTTGCGGGCCAGGGTTTTCTGCAAGAGTGAATAAAAGCTGCATGCCTTGTCTTATTTTCTTCTACTTTACTAAAGGAGGTAGTGCTCCCAGTGATATCCAGAAGAACTCTTTTTCAGTCCTTTCTTCTGTTTTCCATTTGTCTTGTCAGTTTTGGACTAGAAGATGAAGAATGGGTTAGGCAGTCAGGCTGAATTTGCTGTATTGGGAAGGGCCTGGTTAAGACTAGAGAGAATTAAGGGCTTTGTAAAACTTGGGAAAAAAATGTCATTATGCATGAACCTATAAATCTCTAAGTATCAAATGAGCTTTATATATAATATTACTTATCAGGAGAAGAAAGGACATTTAAATGCTGTCAGAAATTAATGATGAATCATGCCTGGAAAGCTTCACAACAGAAAGGTACCACATTCTTTGCTGCTTCATCTTTGTATTAGAAGAAATATTCAAATTAAATTTAGCTGGTGTGATTTGGAGGCAGTATCACTTCACCATTTCCCTCAGGAATGATCCTTTCCAGTTGGCTTTGTTGCTGGAATTGTTAGTGAGGTGATGAACCACTTGCTCCATGCTGGAAACTGGTCAGGGACAGAGGCAGAGAAGGACCTCATGGAAAGATACTGGTCCTGGGAGGGACAAAGAGTGACCCAGAGCTCCTCTGTAGCACGGCTCTGGATGTTAGTGTTTCCTCTGCAGCTTGAATTAATTCTCACCTGCCTTTCCAGTGGGTAGTGAGGAACCCTTCATGGCAATCAGATCTATAGTGACGCTTCTGTGTGCTTGCCCCTCTTAGCAGCCTCGCACTTAAGAAAGGGATATTTAACTTGAAAAATGGCTTACTTCAAAGAATTTCCAACCAGCATAATGTTTATTAAAACAGCCATAAAATTCCCTGCGTACCACATGAAATTCAGCTTGATAATGATAGTGCTGCTATTGTGATTATGTAAGCATAAAGCAGATGATTTACAAAGAAATAAATTCAAGTAACACTGTGCAAGAAATACGGCTCTCGAAAGCTAATGCTGGGCTTGGTACAGGGAGCAGCAACTGGCTGTACAAACTTTCAGCCTGAGGTTCCTTGGTTGAATTTCAGCTGAGTCAGTTACTGTGATCCGGTGGCTTTATGGTAGTTTGGATAAAACGAAGTTGTGATCTTAAGTCCATTTCCTCCTGTGCCCATAGCACCAACAAAAGAGCCTTCAGCAGAAGCCTCTGAAGGGATGTTAAGCATGAAACAGGGACGTGGCTGAACTTCCCCCCTTGCAGCAGGGACATTGTCCACAGGCACAGAGAGAGATGTCTGATTAGCTCTGCATAGGTTCCCTGAGTACATTTGGTTATGAGACCTAGGATTGCCATTCCCATGGAAAGCCAGAAAGCTCTGAGACCACATGGGAAGGGTTGAAATGGCACTGGGGATGATTGCCAAAAAAATTTCAAAACACTGGGTGGTACAGCTAGGGGTTGAGATTGGAAATATTAAATGCTTTTAAAATGACAGTTTCACTTTTTTTTAGTGCCATTTTATTTTATTTTCATTACAAAAAATAAAAGGTCAATATCCTGGCAGGACATTGCATTGCCAATCCTGGACTCTTCAGGGCTCCATCTCTAGCTATTTATTGCTTTCAGTTTTATCTCCTGCTGAAATTCATGTGAGAGCAAATAGTCACATCCTGGGTAAAAGTTAGATGTAGCACATGCCACGGTGAATAGATGCCTTTTAATTTTGGAGATTTCATCAATCACATGAATGTTATTTGGACTAGCATGTGTGTTTGCAGCAAGCAAGCCATGAATATTTAAAAGGACAGACCACAGATGAGAAACCTTCAGAGGCTGACACTCTAGCAGGTATTGCTCATATGAGAGCATTTCCACAGCACTGCAACTGAAGCAGTAATGGCTTACCCTTGTAAGCCAAATTAGTTGTGCTAGGTTAGTTAAATGCAACTATTACACAGCCATTGGTTCTTCACCCTGCTTTGTTAGTCCTTACTCCTATTCTGCTTTTAAACATACTGTCTTCCCACCCTGACAGGAGAAGGTCTGCCCAGCTGCAAAGATGGGATAAATGTCCCACTGAGGGTTGGGTTCTGAGCAGAAGTTGCCTGCTTTGCCATGCGGGGGCCAGCCACGTCCCTTGAGGACCAACAAATCCCCAGATCTACTGCCACCATTTTCCTGGGGGACATGCAATTTGTTTCATGGTGGACACAGTCATCTGGAGAAAGAGTCTTGCTGTGTCTTGGCACAAAAAACAATGAGGTGTGTTTCCATATAGCCACGAGCAGAAGTTTGGAGCATCAAAGTACATCAAAATAGCTTGCAGCTGGAGAGGTCACGCTAGAGCTGTGCTATGGAGCTCAGACGTGATTGTCAACCACCCAGTTTGACCTTCAGCATACAGACATAGCCCAGATAGCTAATAAATCCAATAAGCTCTCTGTGCTATCTGAAGCATCATAATCCCAGGTTTTCCTTGCCTTTTCCTTTTTTATTTTTAAAGCATTTTAGTGACTAGTTAGTTTTGCTCTCTGATTTTGCTGAACCACTGCTTCAACCACTACTTCCTGTACCATATATACTGTATTTTTCTTAGACACTCTGCCTGTAACTATGTGCAGGAGAAAATATCCATCTGTTAAAGGCTGAGGTATTAGACAGAGGGAGAGACAGTTTTAAATAGGTATTACAGGCATGTCAAATTAAGTTAAACAGAGAAGATTAGACAAAAAAAAAGTCCTAGAAAAATCTGGGTGACATTTTATTCTTGTCAAAACATGAAAAATTGTAAGAGAAGGAGTAGAAGAAAAAGGCTGTTTAATCTCAGAATCTCCCATTCTAGTTAGATAGCTGCTGTACTCTCAAAATACAAAGATTTAACCATGACATGAAGATGATGATGTGCAATCGACTGTATCAACAGTTTCGCAGATGTTTATTTGAAGTTTAATGTTAATGAAATGCAGAGATGTGCCTTGTAGGTTCTTGGTTTAGTTTTTGGGTTTTTATTTTGGTTTGTCTTTTTTCTCTCCTCAAGCCCCAGTTTCCACATTTAGTGTTTCTAATACTGGAATTAATTTATCTGATTTAGTACCTGAAGAACAGTCGTCAGAAAGTGATTTAATGAATGACTGCAGAAGGAATTCTGTTTTTGAGGGGGGGCAGGACAGAACAAGTAGAGAGGTTTAAAATGAGTGAGCTCATAGGACGAAAGATTTCTCTTGGGGTCTGCTGGAAAATCTTACGCTGCAGCTTATAGCCTGGCAGGTTTAAACTCCCTTGTCACCAGGACTGAATTTGTCACTATTAAAAGTACTAAGTAACATGTCATGCCTTTGTCTCTGTGTGAGATAATTACAGGCTCCATAGTTTAAGGAAACAAACTGAGAAAAAGACTGTTTACATACACAAAGAACATGCACAGATTAGCTTCAGCTGGCGTGTTTATTCTGTCAACCTGTACTGTATAGGAGATTAGATATATGTACATGAATATTAGGCATATCAAATATTTGGCAGTGTTTCTCTGTCCTTGTGTTGTGCTGCATGTAGCCCATTACAGCACATGCCTGAGAAGGCTGGGGTCACACAAGTTTAACTTCTTTAGCTCATCTGGGGTAAGAAACTGCCCAAGCAAACTGGTTTCTTAATAAACCACATTTTTTGGTGTATTATTTCCATTTGAATATTCAGATTGGAAACTGCTGCAGCTTAAAAGCTGTAAATCAGAAGGAAGCATTAAGATGAATTAGGATATGATTCAGTTATTGTTGTTTTATTTGTACTTACCAGTTTGCATTGCCAAGTTAAAACAATTTTGTTACTTACCTTGTGCAAGTAACTGATACATTTACACTCTCAGCTGGGAGTAATAAAACCTTCAAGATCTTAGTGGTCAACTCTATTTAAATATTTAGCATTATGTTTTGTAATTTCCTTCTCTGTATTTTTGTATCAATTGTATTGATTTTTCTTCATTTTTAATGACATCAGAAAAAAAAAGAAAAGGACAAATACAGTCTGTTTGTCTCAGTGGTTGAGTGTGAAAACTGGTCAGCTTGGAGACAATAGGGATGGATTCTTCTGTTGCTCCCTGGGAGCTGGGTATCTGCTGCTGGGAAGGTGCATCCTGAGGGTGTTGGTGTGGTGAGACGTGGGTAAGCCAGAACAGGGTTCGGAGGTCAGGATGTCTTTTCCCCTTGTTTTGTTTCTCAAAGTTTCTCCTGAGCAAGATGATGATGATGATTGCTCATCAGGAAATACACAGTTTAAAATTTGGGCTATGTTTCTTTTTCCATCCATTAATTTCAAAATGCCTTACAGAAGTTGATGTATTACTAGCTTATGCAAAACAGTGCACAGAAAGATAGACTTCATTATTTTAAAAATAGCCTGTATTTTTGGAGGTGCAGTTTTAGATATCGGTTGAAACTTTTTCAGAAGTCCAAACGTACCCCAGCTGCTGTTGTTTCAACATTCAACAGTTACAATAATAAATAGCTATTTTATTAAGCCAAAACTTTTTCTGGTGTCTGGCAGAGGAAACTAATCCCAGGAAGTCAGAGCCACTGCTGTGAAACCTTTGTGATATATGGGAATTTCTTTGGAGTCCAAGAGCACCAAATTCACAGGCAGAGCTGCAGGGTTATGGCTTTCAAAAGGGGAGGAAATATACCACATGAAGAAAGAAAAGCTAGAAACTATTGAGCAACTGATATTCCAGTGAAATGAGAATATAATTTCAGGTGCTGCATTTGGACAAATTTTCGCAAGTCAAAATGAATGAGTAAACAAATTTGTGAATTCTAGATCTGGATAGTCTTTGGTCATCCTTGATATGAATACCTCTGAAATACTTCTGTTGGGCATACTAACCTCTGAATAGAAACATTAAGACCACAGCTAGTAGTCTCAGCTTTGGTAATAATCATTCCTAAAGTCCTTAGAAATGGAGATGCTGAAGAATCTGTGGAGCAGAGCTTGGAAAACACTATTTCAAGGGCCTTGCCTGATTACAGAGTTGGCAACTGCCAAATCTCTAGAAACATTTCTAAGGAGGAAACTTCAGATTGCCTAAGTAAACAATAAATACATTTGAGCTACTTATGGATTTTCTTACAGGAGCTGCAGGACTGTCCTTTTCGCTTTATACTATAGAAAGGTCAGGGTTTTTTTTCATGTACCTGGAAAGAGTTGACTTCAAGCTGGAGCCAATCCTCTTCCCAGATTCCTGCAGTCTGTTTGTGGCCATCATCTGGAATCTCCCTTCCCAGACCATGTGTTACATATCCCTCACCCATTCAGTTATTCCCTCTGCTTCCTTTTTTATCTGTCTCCTTTCCTGACTCATGCTTTACCTAAAAAGTGGTATGATGTTCCATGATGTAAACTGGTACTTTTGATAGAATTTTTCTGTTTCGGCTTCTTTTGTTTGTTTGCTTGAGCTATGTCTGTATTCAGTATTCTTTTTCTGGAGAATCATCCAAGTAGATTTTTTTTTTACTGGCTATTTAACAGAGCTTTGATGTACATTTTTATATGTATTTTGAAGTGCAAAACACAAGATATACTGAGTTTTAACTGGAATTACTTCATCAATAGTTGATTCTGAACCTTCAAAAATGAGATACTTTGTCTTGTCATGTTAGCAGCTTGTTGCTGTGCTGAGGGGATGACCCACGCTGTGTTCATTGAAAAGAGATAATGGAGGGATCTTGTGAAGATGATGTCAGTATCCCTGATGTTATTTTCTCAGGGATTTCGAGATGGACAGTGTGATGTACTTCTCTGTATGACTACATTTATAGTATCTCAATATGAGGCAGAGAAAAACATGCCCAAGCATATGTGTACTACTCACCTACTGCTTCAAAGGGAGTAGAAAGATGAGGAAACTAGTGACAGTGAAAAATTCAGTTACTGAGGCATAAAAGGAGGGTCTGAAAGTAAATACTGTTAGAGCATAGAACAGATTTTTGAGAATTACAGCATAGTGGCCTGTTTTCACTGCATCATGAAACAGTGGAAGGACAGGGCTTGAAATGTGAGTGTCTGACATTTTTGAGGGATATACTAAATCTATTAAATGGGATCTGGGGGGACACAGTGCATAATATTAAAAATATCATGTAAATAACACCTTTTACAGGTGTTTCTATTTGTACTGAATCTGTAAAATCCAGAAGCTCCTACTAACTGTAAAATTAATAATAGGCAAAGTCGATGCTAAATGGCCTCAAGAAAAAAGGCACAAAAATCTTACATAAAAGTCAGGATCTATAGGATACCTCTTACAGTACAATACTGAACCTTCTTTCCCCTTCCCCCAAAATAACATTGTCAGTTATACAGCAAAGCTTTTACTTACTTCTGCTAATGGAAAACTGTGATAACAATCTTTGAATAATAGGGGTTTAGAAATAGCAGCTCCTGGGTCCTTATACCAGCGTAACCAGTCAATACTGTAGTTTTCTTTTTGAGAGGCAACAGTCTTGGAGGCAGAGAATGAATCAGTGCCACGCTGTGTATCTTGACCTTTTTTTTGTTTTTTGTTTTTTAATCTCATGTGAATTATGAAATGCAAATTCAGCAATGCAAAGGAGGAAAAAACAGATTATTTTCCTTTTGAGTTTGCTGATTAGTCAATTGCTTAGTTCATGGAGGATGTCACTTGTGTCAAGTTTCTGTATACCTTCATAGAACTGGAGCGTGATACTTACTGTATCTCAAGTGAATGATTTTTTCAATTAGCCTGCAGTTCCTTGGCTGTATTCCCTTTGCAGCCCTGTGTGGATGATGTAGAGCAAAGGTTTAAGATGTTTTGGACAATTTATGATGTTTAGAGAGGTTATTTGTCAAGAAACAATATCTTCAACAACATTTATGTTCAATTTTTGTCCTGGGTCTTTCGTTTATTTTTATAGCATTCTTTTTGAGGTGTAAAAGCTAACCTTAGGGTATTGTTTAAAATGGGGGGAAAAGGGGAGAGGGAAAAAAGCCAGCGTTAAAAGACAGAGATATTGGGGGCACATGACTGTTTTCATGATGGAACTGCAGATGGGAGGGAACTGTGAATTGGTTTACTCTGACAGCCAAACCGTGAAAGAACGGAAAGATCAGAAATATTTGAAAATGAGATCATACAGCATGTGAACTATACAGACATCTCAACCATGTTTTTTTTATGAGAAGTCTTACTGACATTTGAAAAGCAGGGACTGGTTGCCTAGTCTTAAGGTTGACTGACATTTAGGGGCAGCGTAAGGCATGATTTCCTTCCCCTTTTTTTAAATTGAAGTTTTCATAAATTGGGGTGAAGGAGAAGCCTGGTTACATCTTGCAAAGCATTCACATCTGTGTAGAAATATGAAAAAAGTAACCTGTGACATTTTAAACACTTTGCTGAATCTTGTTTTGTTCTACATCTATAGAGGCATGGATACAGAGCTGCAGTGCTGTGGGGGGGGGGGGGGGGTAGAGAACTTGAAATGGTTTCATTTCAGGTATTTTTCCCAGCAGTTCAAACACAATTGCACAGAATTATCGAAGTCAGGGGAATCTGGGGTAGTCTATGAGTACTGCTGAACAAGCTGCTACTCTGTAAGACCAGGGCAGCATGTTTTATCTTTGTCCCACATGTAAGCAGGCAGCCAGGTTCACATCAGGGACAAGTTCAGGAACAGCTGCATGGGTGGGCAATACTGGCACCAGCAAAGGGCAATCAGCGAACACAGTGAGACACTGTGCCAGTACCATTACTTAGAAAGCATTCACCTTCCTGCGTTTTTCTTCACTAATGTCTTTCTCTGTTCTAAGAGTCTCAGGACACTTCCCCTGCAATAGCAGTACCATGGTGTGATTGATAAAGCTACCAAAGTTACCCCTGCTTACTGGTGTCCCAACAGACTGGATGTAAAGTCTGTATTTACCCCTCAGCTGTGTTTCTTTATTCCAGCAAAGTCTGGCCTGCAGTATCAAGGTACTCCTAGTTACAGAAACTCCATCTGCTTCCTTGTTAGGTTTTACAGCTATTCTCCAAGTATCTTCTTTCTTTGACCCCCAAGCCAACTTAAATTAGTCATGTAAGCCCTTAACAAAGGGCTTGATCCAGACATCCTGGGTAATGAAAGGCAAAATCCCAAGTAGTTGCCTAGGCTGAAAAGAGGCAAAATGTTTGGCAAAATGAGTTTCTGAGAGAGTGGCATCACTCTGCAGCTGGTCCTGCTTTTGGGGGTGATTGCTGCAGTCAGGCACTGAGGCTGGTTTAGGGTAATAAAGAACATCAGTGGAGCACATTAACATTTAGGGGGGCCCCTACTAAGCCTATCTAAAGAAGTGTGATATAAGTGACATAAAAATGCCCATATTGTAAATTGAGTAACATAGAAGAGTGACTAATGAACTGCATTGCTTTTATAGCTAAGCAGACAGAGTGGGGATAAGATGGATTCTAATACATCTGTACTATTCAATTATCATGGGAGGAATTTAAGTTTATATTTTTTATTTAATTTTCAGTATCATATATTGCCACATGTATGTATGAATACAGGCTTCTTGTGTGCTGAGGAACAAAAGCTAAGCAGTTCAGGTTAATATAAATTGTTTGTATTTATACCTTTCTAATCTATAAATCTTTCTATGTTTATGTTTTAAAAGCACCTGTTAACAATTTAGTAAGCCTTTTTTGCCAACACAAATGGTTTGGGTGTTTCTGTTGCTTTTACCTTTTGGAAGTAAACATCAGAAGTACAGGACAGGATTCTCTGCTGCTCCAGCAGTAGCCAGCATGAAGTGGGAGGACGATCAGGGAACTGTTTATGACAACATGCTTCTCAAGCAATTGCTGCTCAGGAAACCAAATAAATGATAGTAGCTTCAGGGTTTCTCTGATTAAGGAGCAGCCAGCTGCACTCCTAGTGGACACAATGAGTTTGCAAAATGCAGGGGTACCCTTCTCCTCCCTCATTCCCATGATTTCCTGCTCTTTCTGCTCTCAGACTTTGTCTTTCCATCATATCAACGTTTCCTTCTTTCCCTTGAAGCAGCTGGGGTTCATTAGAGATGTTAGCCTAATACTGACTGTGTTCACGTTGCCTTTCATATGCTTATTGCCAGGTGTAGTGTGTCCTCTTGTAAATGACTGGAGGATGCCCACAGCAGGACCGACAGTGAGCAGCACTGAGTCCTAACAAATAGAATTGAGCTGGGAGGCTGAAAGCCTCAGGGAGCATCAACTGACCAGCTCCTGCATCTTCCCTGGTGGTGATGAAGCCAGAGGATGTGGCAGCTCTTTCTTTTTGTGGTAGATCTTTCTCATCACTGCGCCATTTTTCAAGCATAGTGTAAGAGTTGGAGTTCCAGTCTGGAAGTGTTTTCCAGGTTTCTAGTGAGTATTTAATTATGTTTGACTGTAGTAGTAGTAAGAGTCTTGAGAAACCTCCAAAGTCTCTCTTCAAAACCTAGCAAGCAGAGAAAAATATTCTGGATTAGGCACTTTTTTAGTGAGTTCTTTAAACCTAAAGCTCTTGACCTCATCTCTGGAAGGCTTGTTATCCTTCATTTCTTCATGAAAATCCTTTTTTCCTATTTTCTAGTGCCTGGCTTGTAGGACTCTAAAATAACTGCTTTGCTTGTAGAAGGCTGAATAGAAAGAGAAGGTTTTGTCCCATAAATACAGCAATAGTGACTAGCAAATCTTTTAAAGCAAAAGGACAAAAAGGACAGTGGGTAGTCCACTAACTGTGAGAAAGAGATTTATTCTGGAACATGGATGTTGCAGAAGAAAGCATCCAGCTTCCTTCATTCACCTTGCGTTGTGAAAATGTAAAACAAAAGGAGGATTGAGCCCAGGGTGTGCATTCTTGCTGCCTAAGCATTACTTTCAGCCTTGCCATGGGTCCACAGGCCTGCCACAACACTGGGAAAGCTGGAGAAGAAAGCCTGTTTTTGTATAGAGGTGAATTCCACTTCTAGCATTCATCTGTCTCTTCCCCTGAGGTAGTTACTGAAACAGTTATTTTCCTGCTTTAGTGTGAGCAATGACTGAGACACAGTTTTTACTTCTAGCTTGGAGACAATGGCTTCAACAGGTTTGAAAGGGAAGGTGGCAAAGGGTGGTGGCAAGGGTCCATCCCACCATAGAGCAGTCTTTGAGTCCCTGAGTAGTCAGTGGACAGAATGTGGTATCTGCTGAGCTGTCTTTAGGTCTTCAGCTGGAAAGAATCACATTCTGCAGTTGGCTCTCCTTAACTTAGTGGGATCCTCCAGCTGCCCACATCCTGACTCAGGTAGGTCAGCGGAGTCCTTGAGTTGAGAGGATAAAGCAAAGCCTCAGAGAGAGGAATAAGCAAAAATCAGGTGAACCAACTTCCACTGAAAGTTCTGCCATGCTTACTTCCACTCTCCTTTTCTTGACTAGTGTTTGGTCTCATTTCTTTCATACACTGGTGGTACTGAGTTACGATGAGAAAAGACTTGGTCCATCACCAAGCACTAATTTTCAGATAATTAATACTTGGCTCTGCAATAGCACTTTAGAACCATGACTGGAAGATCACTGATGAAAACTCTAGCCTAGCATCATCTAATTACTGCTTCTTTTGTATATGCCAAGGACTTAATAATTTGATACTTCTTCTAGGGGAAAAGGAAGTGATTGAGTTTCTTATGGGAAGCAGACGTACCGCTGGGCTACCGTTAGCAGTGCCATGGGTATGAAGGGCAAATTAAGCTTGGTGATCCTGCCAGGCTTACATTCAACAAAGTCTGGCTCAGGATTTATAGATATTATTCTCTGGTGACAGACGTAACTGGCCCTGTTAACAACAAGCCTTTATGTATTTTCTGCCCTTCTGTTCTTGTCCTTAATATAAATTCTGTCTGTTAATGTTTTGCCAGGAAATCTTGGTAGCTCTTTCTCAGTGGAGCTCAGTGAGTTTGTTACTTCCTTGAATTTAGTCTCGTCCTCAGTGTTCAACTCTTATTTTTTTTGCTCCATTGCCAGAAAGAAAAAGATGGTGTACCAGGTGTGTTATTGCAGTCTCTCACTGCAGGTTGAAAACCTGTATTCCAGGTTTTTAATAGAAAAGAGCTATCTGGTCAGCTGGGAGAATTGAGTGCAGTGACAATGTGGCTCTGTCACTGGCATCCTTTCCCCTAGGCCAGAAGGTTGTACTTCCATTAGTCCTGTACCAGGACATGGCTCATCCCCAGTGCTGCAGCTGAGTGCCAGGCTACTTGAGGAACAGCACTGTGGATGAAATACTGCATTGAAGCACCTTGTCCTGGTGGCTAGTGGCCAAGTGGAAGTGGAAATATCCCAGAGAAGGATTTTTACTTTTTTTATTCTAAAGAAGAAAGTATATTCCTGTTGTCCTGGTAGTATTTTGTTTTTGACCAGAGCAAGTACAAATGTCGAGGTTGTGTAAGAGCCATGGGTCAACACACAGTGGTGTCTCTGTTCACAGAAATGGTCACTCCTCTGACAGTTTAGTCAAAGGTATTTAGGGTGGCACAAATTTAAGAGGCAAATTATAAAACTAAGCTCTATTCATGAATATAAGAAAGCACAGTAACAAAAAGCCAAGTGCTAGGTTTCATACTGGATAGCTCATTAACTTAAAAACAGAGTATGAATGTAAATTATAACCCTTGTTATTACTCATAACTACAGTTCAGACGATAACTTGGCAGTTTGCCCACGACTCTTTTATAAACCAGTAACCTCCGGAATAAATTATACATTGTACATAATACATAATTGTCCTTAAAAATGCAATAATTGTTCTAAAAGGTAGAGTTTGCAGTGTGTTTCACATGAAATGTATGCCACAAAGCCAGCCCAGTTGCTCAGGCTCCAAGTTCCTGGATAACCTGTGTGCTCAGCAATACTGGAATTTCAAGCTGTTGCCCCAAACCTGCGATATCCCAGTACTATTTCACAAAACCAGTATGTATTGTCTTATTGTATTCTCCTGTGGTAGAGGTCTCTGTGCTTCTTCCAACTAGGGCTAGGGCAGATGCCCTCACCTTTCTTTGGTTTCCTCTTGATGGGTCCTGGTAAATGGAGGATGTGTCGACCTGGAGGGGCTCATATCCTGGGGTAATTGCTGGATTTAAATCAGAGTCTTATTCCCATGCGGTCAACCTAAGTCCTTCGTCCTCCCAGAATAAGACACTTGTGCTTGGTTTTGCTTTATAGGGGACACCAGCAGAAAGCCAACAATAGAAACACACACCAAAAGAAACAGTCTCTTCCCAGTCTCAACATCTCTTAATGTACACAAGATTCTGTATAGGCTCCTTCATCTTTTAATGTACACAAGATTCTGTATAGGCTCCTTCAACTCTTATTATTCTTATACACATTTAGCAGAAAACCCCCACACCCTACCCAAAATCCTTTTTTGAAATACATGCTTCATCGTGGTTTTTGTTTCAGATTTTTTTGGTTTGCAGTTTTATAATGTTAATGCTGGGTTGCCAGTATGAGGTTTTGTTTCTACGATCAAACTTCCTGTTAATTCTCTTTGCTTGTAGGTATTTTTGTAAGATAGACGGCAAGAAGGTTATGTGTACTTAGTCTTTTTTTTTTTTTCCCTGTGTTTATTTGTCTGCACAAGACACATTACAGGAAACCTTTCACACGGGAGTTGCTGTGTCGCTGTAATAATTGATACCGGAAAGTTATGTGAAGGTCTTGTTGTGCTAAACAAACTAGCTTTTTCTCAGAATAAAAAGATAAATGGTGGACCTAAAAAAGAAAACCCTTTAAAAATGACCTATAGTGTAAGATATATAAACTAAAGGGAAAGTACCCACATATTTTTTATCATAGAAAAGAAAGGTTGCTATTTTTCTACCACAGTAAGAGAATAATAATATGTTCAGTTAGCAAAAACTCATACAGACGAATGTTAAGATGCTAATAGATGTTGCAAGCCAGAACTTGAACAGAGAATTCTGCTTTCCTAAAGTGGGTTTGCTGCCCTTCAAATGATTAGATTCTGTCAATCAAAGACTGTTTTCACATATAAAGCTATTATAGTCTGATCTTCCTCATTTCTGAAGGGCAACCAAACTTCAATGATCTTGGTGATAAAATACTGGTTGCTTTATGCCCTGATTTTATAGATGGGTGTTAAAACAAATTTAGTCTTAAACTTTTTGTGGAAATAATTTGAAATGCAATTTGCTATGCATGTATTCATCTTCTCTCCTCTTGTTCTTCAGATTTTTCCATCGATATATTGATTATAGTAGATTAAAAAGGTTATCTCACACCAATTTCCACCATGGCCCATCTCACCATCCAGTCTTCCATCTGAGCTTACTCTGAGCTATCTAAATGAAGGATCTGCAAGAAAACACATCTCTGCTCCTGAACTAGCAGCCTAAATTTAGTAGATGTAAGAGTGGTCTTGGAACTGAGTTACTTTGGTGGCGTAGGCTGCCTGTGAATACAATATCCTGCTATCACAGGTTTCACAGTGATGTTGGAAGTCCAAACACCTCAGTGGTTGACACTACTTCCCCCATTCTGAGGTGGGACTGAGCTTTGAGGTGACTCTAATTTAGCTGGCTTTGTATTCATGAGAATTTCCCCATGGTAAGGGGAGGCAGAGTGGGAGGGGACTCCAGGGACCAAATGCTATGGCAGCATGACTTCACCCATGGTTCCATGGCAGCACGACTCCACCCATGGACCCATGGCAATGTGATTCCATCTCCCTGCAGCTGACTGGATTGGGGCTCTCACCAGGGCTCATGGTGGTGCAGCCATGGGAGGTGACTGCAAGGTAGTCAGTGCAGAGAGCTGAAGAACCACAATCAAAACACACAACCCCCCCCATGAGCTGGAATAATTTTCAGCAAGCATTAGTTAAAAATCTCAGTGTTTTCTGGTACACTGTTGTGATTTCTTTCTGTGCAAAACACTGCATGATAATAATTTTCTCATGTCAACCTATGGTATTTCCTGTTGAGATTTCTTAATGGTGTTTATTAGTTTAATTAAAGAAATACAAATTATTGAAAGGCATAAGCACAGACAAAAGTAAAGTTGAAGAATCTATTCAAGCTTTGTGTTCCCTGCCTTTCTGAGTGCTTGATTTCAATATTTGTGCTATAACAACACAAACAATGTTTTGAGGAGTTGTGTGTGTTTTAGACAGATAATTACACTTATATCAGGCATTGCTCTTCCTCTGTCAGGTCTAAAACTCTTGATGGCTTTGGTGTTGCAACTCTAAGAAACTTGTCTTTTGGGGGTAGGCACTATTTCAGGGTTAAAAATAAGTTACCTTAGGAAGTTATTTGATGGTTTACACCTGTTGTGATACAAATAGAATAATCTACTGCACCCAGGTAACTTAAAACTCACTATTTCTGAACACATCTGTCAAACTTGCTTGCTAAAGAGGTAAAAGAAAAGGTTGCAGGCATGGCTGGAGAAAGTCCACTTCTTCTTCCAAACAGTAATCATGGCTTTTAGCTATGGTACTTGATGTAAACAGCCTGTTTTTGCCTACACCATGTCTGGAACCACATACTGTATGGGGTTGTTGACCAAGAGAGGGTATTTGTTTCCTTTCAGGCTGGATGCAGGGCGGTCTTACAGCTCAATATCTTAGTCTGAATTTACTTGTGTGCTGGAAAATTGGGGAAAGCTCTTTTCCTGGCTGCAAACTCCTCATGCCCAGACTAAGCCTTGGATAGCTGGTGTGTTTGCGTTATCGTCTGTCTTCCTCCTTCATGTCTCTTGCAGAAATCAGTGTGTATTGGGGTTTCTTAGCATAGAGTGTTGCGGGAATGCTTAACTGTCTGCTCTGATGCCTTCCCTGCCCAGAGGTACATCAGCAAGTGCCAGTTATCATGTCCTTGTCAGCCAAAGGATGTCAAATAATAAGTACCTTTCACCTGTGCAGCACGGTGCTTCTCAAACAGCGTGGGACAGGTAATTATAAACATCTTGGTTTTTCCTTGCTTCGGTGGTGAGGAAACGCCCTAGGTTAGCCTGTGATTTGAAGTTCGCTCTGTCTTGTGGCTGGAAGGGCTCAGCCCATGGTATTGCTCCTGTCAGCTTGTAGCAAAGTTACAGCACCTCCTTCCCTGGCGTGAAGTGCCCGTGTGTGTGTGCCACAGGCTCGTTAAACCAAAGCAGTTTGCACTTCTCTAAGGGCTTTTATGGTGTTGTCTCATGGAGCTAGGTCTGCCTGAAGACAGCCAGAGTTTAGAGCAGTTAAAGCTTCTGATGGAGATTACCATAATTACAAGTGATCAACATTGAGTGCTTTCTCCCCTCCACCCTCCCTCCCAGCGCAGCTTGTCTCAGGTCAGGCTGCAGAGAGGCTGCTTGGAGAAAGTGCCTTCCCAGTGACCACCACGCTCAGATGCTGTGCCCACAGGGTGACATCACTGCCCACCCGCAAGACCAGTGGTTTTAGGTTATTGCTGTATTTCCACCAAAGGCAACTGAATTGGCACTTTGCTTAACAGTGCTATACTGATATGCCTTACCTTCATCTGTTCATTTGTATTGTAATCATAAATTCATAGTTTATGTAATTGTGATTCTTGTTTTAAGTGGCATTCCTCACAGGTTTGTTAAAGAATGCACCTACAGAAATCCTTCTTAGTCGTTTTCCCTCAGTCACATCCCTTCCAGCACTTACTAATGTTTTGAGATAACAGCCTAAAGTCATGACAGTGAAAAAAGGGTTAAAGGCAAGAAATACAAGTACATCCTGGATAGATGAATCCATTTTTCCACTAATTAATAGCATGCTTCTAACAATGGAAAGCTATTAAAACATGAAGGTATGTTTTGTGAATCACATTTATCAACCACGATACATGCTGAAGTTCCATTATTTATTCTGTATTTTTAACATAGTGTATGGATTTTTTCATTCAAAAGTGGAAAGTAGCAACAAAACCCTTTCCCCCCCCTCCATTTAAGTACATATTCATGCAAAAATGAAAATGTAATAAGAACAGTACATTCTAATGTCAACAGTAACCTTTAAATAGTGTTCTTTAGATAAAACTGAATATTGGAAAAGAAAAAAAAAAGAAAGATAAGTGGTTCCTGTATTCATCTTAGTCCAAAATCTATTCTACCCACTGCTGGTTGCTGGCATTGTTTGATGATATGACAGAGTAACAGAGTATCAGATTATCAGAAAAGGAGATTCCCAATTTAATAGTTACTTGCAGAAATCAAAGTATTTTTTCCCCTCTATCTTAACATCTCAAAAATAAGTAGCTGTTAAATTTCAAATTGTGTAGCCTTCCTGATTTATCATCATATCATGGATGTATTTGGCTGTCTAACATCAGGGAATCCAATAACTCCCATCACATAAGAAGAAAAGAGAAAATCCTATTGGATAATGGTTTGCATTCTCCCATACAGTGATTTATTTCTGTCACAAGACTTAATTTTATCACAGGGCAGATGCTCCATCTATATCAATGCAGTACATTTCTGCATTCATTTGTTTCGCACCAAAATTGTACCTGATCTATTTTCCAATGCAGTTTGGCTTATTTAGTACACGGGGTGATTAGATGGTGTTTAATCACATGTGTAATTTCTAGTCTTCATAATTCTCAAGCATAATAAAGCAAGGCCTATGTAAAGAAGCATAATATTAAATTAAATTGCAGAGAGTAGCAGTTAGAGATGCAGCTGGTGTTAACATTTCGATCTCTAGCATGTCACGGCAGAGCATGTCAAGTGGAATAAGCCGAGCTTACTCAGGTGATCAGGTGATCAGCCCAAGGAGAGTGTGCCAAACCTTGCCTTGCATTAATTTCTCTCAGGCTATAATGAAAAAAATGGTCATCACACTTTCTCCTTTGGAATCTGCAGCTACTCCAAGTGCAGAAAGCTTATCCTGTGTGTTTCAACAAGAAATGCGTGTCCTATCAACACTTTCCCCCACCCTTTCGTCTGCCACTTAATACCGATTATACTCTCCTGAATAATCATCTTTATTCGACGGGGCAGCTGAGGTCCGCAGGTTGGGATCCTCTGCTGAGTGCCATTACACCATGGGAGTGGCCTGTGGCTACTTAGCCACCCCTATCTGAGCCGATGCTGGCCCAGAGAGCTGAGGCACCTCCCTGGGACGCACAGCAGTCCCAGGGAAGGGCTGTCAGATCGCTGAACTTCTCAATCAGCAGAGGATATATGTGATTCCTGTTTTGACATTCTGCCTGGAGGACCATCTATTGTCAGCTGCTATTGACAAGTGACAGCAGAGCTGTGACTTACAGGAAGTTTATCTTCTTATTTTCCCTTCTTTTTTTGCTTCCCATCTCTTTTTTATAAATAAGCCTCGACCAGCTGCCTCTCCCTTTGGTATGGAGCATGGACAAGTGAAGGTAGGAGCAATGGAAAGTTTCCCAAATTTACAATTTCGTAGTAGCACTATGAGGGAATGAATAGATGAGGAAAGAGACCGAGATAATGACAATTCTCCAAACAGCTGTTGTACAATTCAGCTTCACTACTTCAGTTAATTAATCAGCACCTTGCTGGCAACTCTAGGGGAGATACTCGTTAGATACTGGTAGCAAACAGACAATGCTTTCATATCAAATATGTTCAACAACATCTAATACAGCGATAACTTCCACAAAAGAGGGCAGGGAATACGGAGGCTCGTAAAGGTGCTCCCGAAGCAGCATTTAATATCCCAGTACATATGAATCTGCTACACATGCTGCCTACTTTGTTACTGCTCTCTGGCCTAAAACACTGTGAATTAACAACAGCAAACTTTCACACGTTCGCTAGAGGTGTTTATCTGAGGTAGCGTTCCTATAAATATGTTTATGTAAGTACTGTGTATGAGTACCCGCTGTTGATTGCTGCATTTGTGTAGGATTTGAGAGACCATACATTCTAAATGATTCTACTCTCTGTTTTGCTTCAGGATGAAAAATGGACAACTTACATCTTTCATGCAAAGACATGCTGTAAAATGTCAAAATGTGGTTAAGATGAAAAAACTCAGTCGTGAGAGTGCTGAGTCTATGCATTGTCTCTAAGATTTCCCTCTTTTCTCTTTGGCTTAAAAAGGAGATTTTTTGCATCGTACCCACTAAGTCGATAAAAGCATTCATATTTTATGAGGAATAGTGCATAGAAAACTTAAACCAATGAAATTACATGTCTACAATTGTAGTATGTTTGTATTTTAATGCAGTCCTAAAATTTCTATTAATGAATGTTAGCTTCAAGTTAAAGACAAAACTGTCTTTAAAAAAAAGTAATAGCCCTGTTAGGAAAAAAAATCTCTGGACCCATGCTGATTTCCTGGTAAATTGCAATTCAATGACTGTACTTCCTTTTCTGAGACCTCTTCTCTTGCTTTGTTCACTTTTCTGATTTAACCCTCTTGTAGGTTAGGCAGTAAATTGCAATGGAAATGACAGCTCTTAAGATACTGAAATATATTTGCTGTCAGATGCTCCACACATGCTCAGTTTAATTTTTCAGTCGACTTTATTGATTTATTAAGAATGATTATAGCCTGCATATCACTTCATATACATAATTGTCACATAAATCTGCAATATTACTGGCATGTAGTCATGTCCATTGTGGAACATAGGGAATGAGTTTTAATGTTTAATATGGTGTTGTTTGTGGAGTTCAGCACCAGGTGGTTTTAGGGGTTAGGGGCTGTTCTCAGCCCACCTGAGGCCTTGTGGAGACGCAGGTGGAGGCATAACCTCAGGTAGGACTCACTGATGCAGTTGTAGGAGCCACCAGTGCTCTGGAACAGGGCTCAGAATTGTATTAAGCAATTTATGTGGACAATTTATCCAGTCTGCCGCCACGTACTGATGTAGACAATTATAGCTCCAGCTCTTTAATGAAACGTACATTATGGTAGAAAGAATATCATAGCTTCTATTATACTCAGGGGAACTATAAAGAGAAATGTCCTTTTTTTAAATTAGCTTTACGGCACTGAAGCTTTTATGTATTTACATGCAAGTATACTATTAACCCAAACTACTTGTTTTGAACTCTCTCTGTTGTCAGCTCTTGGGAAGTGACACAGACTGGTAGAAAAACTTCTTTTGTGCCTACTGTTAAGCATTGCTGGCCTTTAGTGTTAATGGGAGCCTCCTAAAACTTCCACTTTGCTTCAGTCATTCACACGACAGTGAGAGCGGGACGCTTTCTTAATCCTCCCTAATCTGTAGCAAAAACCTCAGATAAAAAAGGACTTTTTGTCTAATCCGGCTTCTCAGGTATGGTTTACTTTAGATTTGAGCTATAAATATCTTTCTTTACTTTGTTCTTCTGAGAAGTAAACTGTTGAAAATGGGGCACAGATTCATTCTTCAGTTGCCCATTCGAGAAAGAGAGAAAAAACACTTCTAATTTGGAAAAGAGAAAAATAAAGACAAGGCATTTGGTGTGTACCCTCCAATTGGTGAATGCATCCTTTTGTAGAGCTGCCTTTTGCCTTTTTAACCCCCAGGCAGCCATGGGCATGAGGCACCCCATGCTGACTGCTCTTGAGCATCAGGAAGGTTCAGCCTCTGTTTCCAAAGGTTGAAGACATTTCCATCTGTACCTAAAGGAATTTTCTCCATAAACCTTTGTTTTAACATTTAAAAATAGATATTGCACACTTGCTCTTAATAATTCTTATTTACTAAAAATAAAAATAGCCCTATGAAATAAAGAGAAATGGTGGGTGAAGGACTATGCTTGAAATTAAATGAAATTACAGCTTTGCCATTGACTTCTGTCAACTCAGTATTTCATCTGCATTTTCTTTATCTATAATACTCCATACCTCAGATATCCTTAAATTACAGTAGTTATTCAGCAGCAGGCCAATCCAAACAGAAGTGAACTCAACAGATTGTTTTATTTTGTTGCCAGATGAAAATCTCCTCCACTACAGTCCAGTTTCTTAAGTACCCTTTCTTATCTGAGGACAGAATTTGGAAAGGAGTAGTTAAAAAGTGAAGTAAATGCCAGAGAAATTAATTGGAATTACTTGAGAGGAGTGAGTATGAAATTAATGGACTATCTGAAGACTTTCCATTATTCCTGGTTTCTTTTGCAAACTTGGAGGGGGAGAGGCAATTAAAAATGGATACAAGAAAGTTGCTGAAGAAAATTTACATGTTATCCCAAACCAGACTTCAACAATGAAATGCAAACAATATAAACCAGGCTTCAACCATGACTTGTAAATCATTATTCCCTGGTAGCAGTGTTACAATTATCTCCCAGTCCAGATGAGGATGTCTGTTTAAGGTTATCACTGAGCTAAAAAAAAAGTAACTTTCATCATCTACCTGGGCATGGCATTTGCGCCTGATTTACCACAAACCCCCAGATTACAGCAATTCCTGGATGTCTTTGTCCAGTCTGAATCAATTTTCCTTCCCTTTGCTTTGGAAATCTACTGAACCCAACCCCCTCCTTTTGAGGAAAAAGTGTCAGAGCCCTGCAAATAGAATAATTCTGAAATCTGTAATGTTTTCCATGTACTTAACACAGGGGATGGGTAAAGGGTGGATTTTATAATCCCTTGAAATCATGTGTATATATCATAGATATAAAATGTATATAAAATGGGAGAGAAAAGGTTGAATTTGGATCTATAGTCATTTGGAGTCAGAGAGTAATGATGAGAATGTCATCTGGTAATGAGGGGCTAATGGGGCTAAACTTCATCAATTAAATCCTTTCTCTTTTATAGATTCATAGATTATAATGCCAGAAGGGAATAATGTGATAATCTAGTCTGACCTCGTCTTACAACATATACTATCAAACTTCCCTGAAATAATTCTTGTTTGAACAAGAGCATTTATTTCAGAAATAAAGCATCCAACCTTGATTTAAAATTGCCATGGTTGGAAATGCCTGAGAAACCTTGATAAATTATTGAAATGTTTAATTATATCTGTCTGTTAAAGGGGCCAATCTACCCTCTCCTCTGATTTTTTTTTCTCTCTTCAGAAGGAGCTGGTGAAGAGGGGTCTTTGTGTGTTGTGGATGTGACTGGCTGTAGGTCACCTGGAAGCTAACCATCTTCAAATCTCTCAAATCTGATTTCCTTTTATGACAAGGTAACCCACCTAGCTGATCAAGGGAAGCCAGTTGATGCAATCTTTTTGGATTTCAGTACAGCTTTTGATACTGTATCTCACAGGATTCCTGTGGAGAAAATGTCCAGCACAGCTGCATAAACACATCATGGTGTGATGGGTGAGCAGCTGGCTCACGGGTCAGGCACAAAGGGTTACACTGAATGGGGTGACATCAGAGAGGTGACCTGTCACTAGTGGGGTTCCAGGGCTCCATCCTTGGCCCTGTGCTCTTTAACATCTTCATAAATGACTTTGATGCAGGACTGGGAGGTATATTAAACAAGTTTGCAGATGATGCAAAGCTAGGAGGAGCTACTGACTCCCTCAGAGGTAGGGAGGTCCTGCAGAGAGACCTCAACAAATCAGAGTGCTGAGCAATCACCAACCACATGAAGATCATCAAGTGAAAGTGTTGGATTCTGTACCTGGGATGGGGTTACCCTGAGTGTATGTACAGACTGGGGAATGAGATGCTGGAAAACAGTGCAGCAGAAAGGGACATGAGGGTCCTGGTCAGTGGGAAGTTGAACATGAGCCAGCAGTGCCCTGGCAGCCAGGAGGGCCAACCCTGTCCTGGGGTGCATCAGGCACTGCATGGCCAGCTGGGCAAGGGAGGGGATTGTCCTGCTCTGCTCTGAGCTGGGGCAGCCTCGCCTCCAGTGCTGGGGGCAGTGTTGGATGCGCAATATAAGAAAGATAGGAAGCTTTTAGAGAGTGTCCAAGGGAGGGCAACAAAGATGATTAAGGACCTTGAGATGAAGTGGTATGAGGAATGGCTGAGGTTACTTGGCTTGCTCAGCCTAGAGAAGAGGAGATTGAGGGGAGATCTCATTGCAGTTACAATTTCCTTCTGAGGGGAAGAGGAGGGGCAGCCACTGATCTCTTCCCTGTGTTGGCCACTGACAGGATCCAAGGTAACGACATAGAACTGTTCAAGGAAGGTTTAAATTACATATTAGAAAAACAGTAGTGGGCCACTGAAGAGTCTCCCGAGGAAAGCCTGAAGTGTTTGGACAACTCTCTCAGGCTCATGGCATGATCTATGAGGCTGTCCTGTGCAGGGCCAGGAGTTGGACTTTGATGATCCTTGAGGGTCCTTCCAACTCAGAATATTCTGGGATTCTGTGATTCAGATAAGCACTTCAAGCAGTAGGGAGAACAAGGGTTGAGTTGGAGCTTTCTCATCTAGGTATGGGTGTGTGCTTCACCTCATCTCCCAAGGGCAAGCATAAACTTGGATAGCACGGGGGCACTCCACACGAGCATCCTTGCAGTGCTCTGCAGCATGAGGCATGTGGGATTTCCCCATTGGCTGCCTGGAGCAGCTCAACATCCTGCACAGTTTTTAGTGTCCTGAGCCTTCCTGAAGTTCTTGTACCATGGTAGGGATCTACTCTAGTTCAGGCACACCTTTTATTTCAGGATATGAACTCTCCTTGCATATTGGGATGTGTTGTTATCAACTGAGTAACAGCCAGAGAGTTGTTCCTTGGTAGGAAGGACACAATTTGCGTCCTGGGACTTTTTTTATGCTTAACAGGCTTGCTAGTTACAGGGGCAAAATTCTCATGGAGCAGATACTGTTCAGAATTGCTTTACTTGACCAACTTTCTCTCTTTTGCCTTACTGTCTCTGCTTCTCTCCTTTGAGAGCAAGTTTTACAATAGGATATGGAGCAGGGATGGAGAGATGCCACCTGATTCCAGAGGGACTTAGTTGCCTTTGAAACTTCATTCCTAACTCAGTCACTTCCTCATGTTCACCTGCTTGTGCTTTCCCTGCCAAGAGACATCCTTTGGATGTGGCTGGGATACAGTGAACACTCCACAGTAGCTAGCAGGGAGCACTGAGAGAGAAGGAAAGGGCAAACTGACTCCGTATCATGCTCATCCCTGACCTCAACTCAGCTGCTTCTGTCACTTGCCTCTTCATAGGAGGAAGGAGTGAGATGTGTTTCAGAGTCCTTTTGGAAGTGGAGAAGGACATGTCAGTGCAAGGGGTAAATCACGGATGTAGCAAAGCTTTGTCCTCCATCATTTTCTCTACAGCCTGAACTGACCCAGCCCCATCACGTTTCTGCACTGGAAATGCAGTGCCCATTTAAGAAGTACTCATCTAGAAAATGGAAGTAGAAAGATTTTCTGAGAGACCCAGAAGAAAAATTACTTCAGTTAGTAATTAATGGTATTTGCACATGTCTAGCATTTTAATATCATGCAAGATTTTGAAGCACTAGAAAATCCTGAGCTACTGATTTGGATGTCTTACAAATGAGGGACATAAAAATAACTGGAGTCAAACACGGGAATGTGACATGGTGGAATGGAGAACCTGGCTCTCCAGGTCATGTAACACATTTCTTACAATCCTAGAATTTTTGTGTATCTTGTCCCAGTGTTTTCATTTTCTACACACTTTCTAGAAGTAGAAAATATTTTGTGTTGAAAAGGGTATTTTTCCTGTAGTTTTGTGAAAAATGGTTTTTACTTTTCTAGTTGGGGTAATCAGAAATCCATTTAATTCACAGGCCTATTCCATTGTGAACACATACTCTCTGTGGGATTGAGATTCTCCATTTCATGCAGTGAGAAACAAAGACCCTCTGTTTGGTGGCAGGAGATGCTTAGTCCAGTCCCAAAAGGGCTGACCCATTACATCCATAAGGCTGTCATTTCATTTTTCCTGAGAACTGGAATTCTAAGAGAATGAGGATTGCTTCTGGCCAGGACTTAGGACAGCCCTTAAAACTGGTCAAATGAAGATTTTCAGTTTACATTATTAGGGAAATGAATATTTATGCTTTTTCTGTAAGCTGAAAAGCCCTGAGTATCTCAGGAGGAGTTTATGGCCTTTCATCATCTTCATTGATCAGGATCAACATTAATCAGGTAAATTAGTCTGAAAATGCCTTTGCCTCTCATCACAAAGCAAAACTCCTCCTGTCCTGTCCTCCAGCATTTTCATCAGATTTTTTTGCCTGAGAACAAAGTTAGAGAATACAAAAGTGCCAGGCATGCACAGCTCCCAGGAGAGACTGTTTCAGCAGCAAACATTTCCCAAAGCGCTTCCCATGTCAGTGGTACCTGCACAGCTCCAAAGAGTCAGTATCACCAAAACACTGGCCCATGAACCTCTGGCTCTTCTTGAAATGCCTATTGCTGCTCCTCAGCTGGAGCTCTGTCTCCAGAGAAGCCAGCTGGGCTCCTGCTGCTCTGAAAGGATGGATAAATTGGGTTCTCGAAGGCAGATGGCAGTTTCTTATGGATAATGTAGTATTACAGTAATTACTGTAGGAAAATGTTGTAACCTAATGTGTATTAATTCTGCTACTATAATCTAAAATGTATTAATGCTGTGGCAGTACAATTCTGTTTAGTGGTTACATTAATACATACTTTGTGGGTATTACAGTAGAATTGAATTTATATTGCATACTTTACCATAATATTTACAATAGTATTACTTAAAAAATTCTGGACAAAGTTGCCTGATTTCATGGGTGGGTCCTACCACAGCTAGTAGATTTCATGCCTTGTAGATTAGCAAAGTCATATGTGGGAATCATTAGTATAGCTTAAATAGTTATCAATACAAATTTCATGAACAATGAAACCAAACACCAGTCTCTCAGCAGTAAAGCTATTAGGACACATAATAAAGCATTTGTATTGAAGTTTCTGACCACTTTTTCCTTCCAATGTATCAAATTCATTTGGTTTTGAGAGTACTCAGGTGCTCTAGAAAACTAGACCGGGTAGCATAGGTTTCATGAGGACCATATAGGATATATTCATAAGGATTGCACAAGTATCTTCTTATCCACAAAAACAGATCAAAGCATGAAAAAAAAAAAAGTTACGTACCAAAATATCATTATAAATGTAACCCACAGTTAGTGCATTGTACTTCCTTCCATATGCTTTAGGTATACTATATTGTTAAAGCTCTCTGCCCAGCTCTTGGAATAAAGCAGCCGCAGGCTTCTCAAGTATTAAGATCTTTGGTTTGACTTGTCACATGCCTGTAAGACTTTGAGTTCTTCAACCATGAGGATATCCATTATATAGACTCCTGCATGTCCTTCCCTGCCAGGAATCACTCCAGACAGGAGCTGTACTTAGGGACCGGTCTAGCTGGAGGTACAAGGAGGCTCCACTTTGCCCACTCATTATTTCAGAGCCATAAAATGCACTGCCCTGGGAGGAAACAAATCCAGCCATAATTCTTATTGCTTTTTTCTGATCTCTGTTTGTTTTACTGTTATCTAGAACTATATTGCATATTCTAGGCTATAACACTGGCAGGATATGTTTAAAGACAATTAAAATGCAAAATTTAAGGTTGCATGGGAGTATAATTTTATATGATTTACTCTCCAGCTTTTGCCAGGCACTCCACTGTCACCAGCATAACATTTGGTAAATAACTGAAAATAACTGAATTTAAGAAGTATGTTAGCCACAAGGTATTATCCCCACCAGTCTTTTTTTTCTTTATCTGCTTTGAACAAACTCTTTCATATATTGAAAATTTATTAACGAAGAGAATAAGGCTTATACAAAAGGGCTTAGCATTTAACATTTTCACACACTATTGAACTGTTAAACTTCAAAGATTTTTTCCTTCTGATTGCTAAGCCTTAATTAAAGCAGATTGCAAAATAGTAAGTGTACAGGGAAGATTTGCAGAAGATATTTGGAATCAGAAAATCTTAGCAGTGGTTTAGCTACATTTTCTTCTGACCTCTGAGCGCAGAACTTACTCCAGCTGAGGCTCCGAGAGTAAATCCTGACAGCATTAAAGTCGGTAGCAAATTCACTCAATCTCTGGAAAATAGGTGCTACAATTACGGACTTAAGAAGTTCAATATACTTATTTTGTCCAAGAGGAGGATGTGAGATGATGTGATGATGGTCTACAAGGTATTACCCGAAGACGATAGCTTCGATAGGGATAGCTCCTTAATCGGGGTGAAAAAGGCAAGCTGAGATGTCAGGGTTAAAAGATGATCGCAACAAATTCAGTGAAGAAATTGGCCACTCGTCCTCAGGAGTCAGATCCCAACTTCTGTGACAATGAGTTGGCTGGGAGAGGAATAAGTTCCCTGCAGGGAACTTTTCAGTCAGATTATGACTTCAGAGCCTTGTTTCCCTAGGGGGCAGGGGACCCTGCCAGGATCCTGGTGCCAGGACCTATGGAAAGTCTCCCTGGACTTAGTGTAATCAGAAGTTTGCCCCCAAAAAGTTTTATCAGTTTTGGCCTTGCAGCTTCCAGCCAGATCAAATCTCACCCAGGCAGTGCTATTCCCATCAGCTGTGCCATGGACATGGGGGTATATGTGGCACATGCTAGTGACAAGAGAGGTGACAGGGAGTAGCTAGAAAAGCAGACTAAAAAAGCATATGGGTGAGACCAGCCTATGCTAGGCTGCCCAAAGCTTAATGGTCCCAAAATCTGCCTGTTATCAGGGGCCAGCAGATAGCAGTTACTACACTTCAGTGAGTGGCACATCACTTCTGAAAAAAAAACAAAATTAGAATTTCCTCCAGAATTAGAATTTCCTCCCCAAATACTGCTTGGATAAGGTGGGGGTTAATGCTTTCCAGACAGTCCCTCACCATCCTTCCCTGCTGAGCAGCAAGGCATCTGCCCTGCGCCCCACAGGGACCTGGGGCAGGCTTTCCATGCTGTGTCTCCCATTACCTGAGACTTGATGTGGCTCACCAGGACTGCAGACAAAATGGAATGAGGGGAAGTTATCCTGGCATATGACCTCATTTGCAGTAAAAAATGGTTTTCTGTAATAACACAGGTTATTATTCAGAAGATAGAGTAGAAGGAGGATTAAGATTCAGTCATAATTGCGTGTTTGGTGTTGTGTACTGTACACAGAGGATGATGTACCTAAATTACATATCCCCAAAAGCTCCCTGACAAACACTCTGTGAGAGTCTCCAATAGAAAAAACCGCAAACCAGTGCCTCTTAAGCCTGCCATTAAAAAGACCAATTCTATTTTGTTAAAAATAATTCTAGGGTATTTCATCCAGCCATATTTTCTCAGATCTTGCCGTTCTTTACAAAGGGCTTTAGTTCTGAGAATTCAAGTAAAAAAAAAAGTTATCATATTTAAAGAATAACTGATGGGGCTAGCTATAAGGAAAACTATTGTGAATGCCCCTTTTTTTTTCCTTATCCAAGCTCTATTCATCTCATGTAAATGTTTCAGAAGCAGTTTTCCTCTACATTAAGGCATTTCAATTAATGCTCAGATACATGCTGGTGAAAGCTTTACCTTATGGTTTTTTAGTCTGAATTCCCTAATATTCAGCAGCAGGTTTAGGACATCAATAGGTAGCAACGATTAACATGAAAAAGTGATTTAATCTTTTTTCTCTTGAGAGAATTCACATTTTCCACATTGTTTTAGGAAGACTTTGCTCCCTCCCTTGCTGTCAGAGATAGGTCTCTGTTACAGGGGTTCTATATCATTTCCCAGAGGCATATTCCCATGCCTGCAGCTTGACAGGGATCATGGCAAAAATAAAATCTACATTTTGATTATCATTAAAACTGGAGACAAATCTGTTCTTAACTTAGCATGATGCACCAAGGTGTTCCAATAGTATTTGCAGTGTGCAGCAGTATTTAGAAAGCAACTGTGATACCCTGTGAGTGGAGTTTGCAGATGACAGCACTGACCTGACAAATGTGAGATAGTTCAAATAGACTTTTACTTACTCCAATTATTCAGTGCTGAAACGATACAATTAGTTGTAAATCCCTGGGATTACTCTTTTCCATCTCTAAAAAGGAACAAAACCACTTTTCATGGCCATATAGGTTTCTGCTGTTGGTTTTAACACTGAAAAGATCACTTTAAAATGACATGACATGCTTTCACGATTTTCATATGATATTAAAAATTGGTTATGTCATTGATTCTTTTTAATATGTTAAGAGTAATAGTTATCCAGTTTGCATTTGTGGAGCCAAGTCTGTTCTAGTTGATTGGAGAAGAGGCTTTTGCATTGTGGATTTTTAATGATGTCATTACAGGCAAAAAGCGAATTTTCTCTAATGCTTCTGTAATATTGCAGTATTACTGTAACAATACCATGCTATATTTATGACATGCTGATATTTTCACATAGGTTTTTACAATAATACTGGAGTTAGTCTTTCCCACAAGCCAGCCAGTAGATTGACCAAGACTTCTCAGTGTGGGACAATGTGAAAAGGTGGATGCTATTTAAAAATAGGTAAAAGAAAAAAACCTGAAGCCCAAGCAAACATAGGTTAATGATTTTCTGCAATGGTTTCACAGCCTCTCAATGTTCTCCAGCTGTCTTTTCTGCTTTTCAGTTTAGTGTGCTACTTCTAGGCTGAGGTTGATATTATTAATTTGCATGTGGTATTATTTTGATAACATACACATATATACCATAGTGCTGATCTGGAAAGAGTAAGAAGAATGTCTCATGAAACCTGTGATAGAGGACGTGATGTGAACATAGGGAAAAGATCTAGATTATATCTCGACCTCACGATTTAAGCACACAGTGAACTAGTCCTCCTGAAGTAAATACATGCATTATGAACAGAATAGAAGTCCATGTAATTTAGGTTCCTAATCCCTAATTAATTAGATTTCTAATCCTGGTCTCCCTCTGTGCAGGCTTTCAAAGGCATCTATCTCTCTTTGTTGATTACAGAGAAAATTTCCACCCTCATCTCCAAAAACATGATGGAGTGGGTTAAGCAGTAGTGGTGAAGAAAGCCTGGAAACAGGAGTAACTGGGAACAATGGAATGAAATCTGATTTAAAATATGGAACTTAGAAATTATGCAGACATGTCTCTGTGTATGAGATTATGATAGAAAGGGGAGACTTTCCAGAAGCACCCGAAAAAACAAATAAAAAGGGAGTTTTTCTGCACTCATTACACAAGGCTGTTCATAATCATTGCTTATATGCACTCCCTTCAGTTTAGCTACTGCTTGATAATTTTATTGCGATGCCTATTTTCAGTGGAACGTCTTCAACTTAATAAGTTGTTCCTTGACCATTGGAAATTTAAAGGCAGAAAACTTTCCCAAAAAGTAGTACTAGAGGTACTTGAGTTCTGCAGAACAACAGTGGCTTTAAAACTTAACTTCAAAAGTCTGGTTCCTGCCTGGATTCCTGGTTTGTTTGCAATCCAGTTAGCTAATCAAAAATGTGCAACATTTTCTCTTGCCTAAGTTGCAGCAGCTATATAAATATCAAACTGTTATTCTGGGTAATCAAACAACGGGAAATTTGTTTATACTGTGTTATTGTTAATGAATTTACATCCAGAAGTACTTCAAATATATATGCAAACATACATTAATCATGTCTTGAAGGTGAATGTGGGAAGAGCAGGGCTTGTAAGAGTAGCCATGTAGATATAGAAACCATTAATGTTTCCGATGCCCTGTGGTAGGAAGAAATATATTAAAAATTGATTTTTGGTTTCTTCTTTTTTCTTGGTAGCATTTACAATAAAGGATATAGCAGAAAGTAGTCTTTAAATTGATATTTCAAAGCTTTTTATGTTGGGGATATGTTTTTCTGTATTGTTAATGGGTTTATATAGCAGAGTAAAAAGGTCAGCTTCTGAATATGATGGTTTTATTCTTCTATTAAAAAAAAAGAGATGAGTTTAGCATTCATGAATTATTTAAATATCAACCAAAATATCTGGCACGGTGCTACAGTAAGTGGTATTCTTAAGGCTCAGAGGAGTGTGCTGTCCTTTGAATGTAACGGGAATGCTGTGCAGGAAGGTGGATAACATTAACTCTCTCTCACCTTGTAGCAAGGTGTTGCTTGCTGCTGTATCTGTACACTGTGTGCAGTGAGTGATGAGACATGTATTTATGGGACTTTCACTGCCATGATTCAGTCTTCACCCATTTACACTTGTATAATTGAAGAGCCTCTCTTCATCCAAAGAAAGTGAACTATAATGTATTTCATAGCCTCTCCCGGTTCATAGCCACACTGTATTGAGCAAGCAGACCTGTCAGATTGTTTTCTTTTAAAAAGATGCTTTGGAAAATAATAGTGCTTCCCAGCTTTTAGGTTTGTCTGAAACATGTCTCTGAGAAACCACAGCAGTATGGAGTTGTTCTAGACGCATTCTCATTAATCAAATCCTAACTGTAACACTTTTTTTATAACTCTTGCAAATAACATGCATTTTTTGAATAATTTCATAAAAGTAGTGTTGTCAGGTGGTAAGATTTACAATGTTTTGTTCTAATTCAGCAGAATTCTTCAGGGATATGATTCTGGGCTTTTTTCTCTACAAGTATTTTTTAAACCTTCAATACAGTCATAATGTTTTGAAGTGCTAATTGCCAAACCTCCTAAAGTGTATAAAGAATGGCATTTCATACAGCATCATTGATCATATTTTTAGGGAGCCCATTGATGGATTAATAAACCGCTGTAACCTTCTGTGCAAAAAACACATTGATAATAAATGGACTGTAATCTAAAAAGCCTACTGCTAAATGAATTGAAGTGGCAGCAGTAACTGAAAAACTGAATAATTACAATATCCTGAAGACAAAACCCTAGTGGGAAAGTTTACTTTCCTAGTTAAGCTCTTTGCAAAGAGCTGCTCATGGATGCCAGGAGCATGTTGTCCCTCTGGTGTTTCCCACTGCAAGGCTTGTCAGTGGGGCAGTCGGGATGGGTGGCAGTGAGACTGGGCAGTCCATTCAACCTGGAAAGAGCCTTTCTACAAATATTCATTGATATTTTTCTAATTGATGCCATCCATTGAACTGTGACAAAATGCTTAGTGCTTTTTTAATGTTGACATAGCAGCTATAGTACATGAAAAGTGAAAATTTCCATGGTAGGTGAAATAATGTATGAAAAATAATCAGTAATTTAAAATCAGACACCAAACGTAAAGGCATCGCTTAGCACTGGTTTAAATTTTGCAAACTTAAGCTCTTGTTCCTTGAAGTTTGATTACCACTTAACCAGATGGATTCATTTTAACATATTTAATCATGATGAAAACAATTGATTCTTGTTTGCATTTATATTTAATTAAGTCAGATAGCAAGTTAAAGATACAGAGGGAGAGGATTATGATACAGTCTTCTACAGGCTAGTGTTGAGTCAACTTTCTCATCAATTCTGCTAGGACATTCCTTTGTCTTTTTACCTCCCAGCTTATGAGCTATGGCAAGGAGTATTTCTGGAAGGGGTTTCAAGCATTTGTCCTCACAAAGGACATAGAGGACTTGGTGGGCTGTCTCTAAGATGTTGTATCCCTGTATTAAAGGCCTCAAAATCCAAGTCTTCCCATGACAGTTCTGCATCTGACTTATTTTTCACATTTATTTTTCATGTTTTTAGGATACGATGTTATACTGTAACTTGCTAATGTATTTCAGCATCAGCACATGATGTACAATCAGAAAAATAACCATCTGGACCCTTTATGCATACAAACATATTTATGTACACATGTACTTATTCATGTGTATCTGTGTATAGAAAGGTTTTGCATTCTAGTCGTACCCTGTGGAGCCATCATACCTCTCTACCCACCATGTCCACATGAGTTCTGTTTTACAATGCTGTGCTGTGGTAAAGGGCTAAACCCAGCCAATATCAGTCTCTTACTATCCTGGTCTCCATAGCACTACTGTCCCCTGTCCTGCCAGGCAGGATTTTGGAGTGGCTGGTGTGAAAAGGAGTCAGCAGGGTCCAGCCTGCGGGTGACCGTGTCGCGCATGATGGTGCTGATCCAGTGGATGCATGTAGCGACTTCAGATGCACAGCAACCATTTTCAGACTGGGACCTCCCTGTGAAAGGAGGGACTCAGGGCAAACCATGAATTTTTAGACCCTTTTTTTTATCATAATTGATGTTTCCATCTTATTCTTCTGTTCTTCTAAGTTATGACATTGTGTCCAAAACGACATTATGATATTCCCTCAAAATGTCATGGCATGAATGAGTAATTTCTCCTGAATGAATCCCCAAAGGGACAATTTGAACTCTCTCTGCTCCTGCTATTGAATCCTATTCAATTAAACGTGGAAGTCCACAATCAGTTAAATGTGGAAGAGGAAAGCTTCATGGGATCTTGCCTGAAAGGCAGCTGTTAGCAGTAGGAAAACATTGAAGTCAGCACTCTTTAGTGGTGTTTCTTTTGTAAGACATACATTAAAAGAGCTGAAATCTCTTGAGATGCTTGTGATAAGCACTGATATTAAATGCCACGTTCCTATCATGCTTCTTTAAAGGTGAGCATTATTAATAGAGCACTGTTTCTTTCCATTGTGCTTCAGCTGTCTTAATTCTTTGGTTTCTTATGGTTTCTCTCAGGTGCTTTGCTGACTGCTGGGTCCAATGTAGCTATTTTCTGACATCAGAGTAGCTATGATGCAGAAGCAGCTCTCCCCTTCTTAGCTTTAAAAAAAACAACAACTTACACTTGCATGTTAGGTGGCTTTGGTTACTTTAGTATCTATTCTGTAGTAAAGATTAGGGGGCAGCAATGCTGTTGTTATTAGTATCACCCTTGTCATCATCATCACCATCATTGTCATCCTGGGTCCTAGTGCTGGCCGGCTCCACTCCAAGTCCTTTACCTTAAAATTTTTCTGGAAGGTATCTGTGTTTTGCTCCTCTGTGACTGAAGCCTGTTCATCTTTTCTTAGCCCTGCTTTATCAAAGCTGGTGTGATTCCAGCCAGCCTCCACAAAGAACTTGCTCAAAACAATCCTCATTTTCAGACCCTCAGCACACTAAATAGGACATTTTTGGTGGTTTCTTCTGCATTGCTTATCCAGATCTCAGCTCTGAGTGCAGCAGCTCTTTGCACTGTGCACCAGTCGCTTCCACGTGAGTCCACAAAGAACAAGCAAAGGCTTGGTTGAGCACCTTGCTTAACTCAAGAGATTAAAATGCTATTGATCAAAGTTATTGGTTCATTGTTCAGCATTTCCATGTGTAATCCATAGTAGTTCATATTTTCAAACAAAAGTGCAAACTAATGCTGCCATTGTCTCATTTATAGTAGGTTGAAAATCTGTAGTGATTTTCAGCTCAAAAATGGAGCTCACTAAAAGAACAGTATGCTTGGTGGACCATCAGTGCTACTTTCAAGGTTGTGTTTCTCCATAAACACTTCAAACTTCCTTGCATTCTGTTCCTATAAACCATTCCATGAAGACTCTGTATCAGATAGATAAATGCTGGCAATATTATTTTAATAAATTACAATTCATCAAGAACTTTCGCGGAGAGAAACTCTCAGATTTCAGTTTTCCAAGGGTAGACCAAAGCGAGGGCCAGTGTTTCAGGTTTTCAACTAAACCATCCTTACTTCCCAGGGTAGCAAATTGAACAGTGGTGCTTTACATTTACATTTATCCTCTTCTTTTCAACTAGAGAAGGTGTGTTGGGGAAGGTTGCATTTACATTCAATTAAGGCAGAAATATTGCATGCTTACAGGTGGATATTTTCAACTATGTGGAGTGTACCCAGTTATTGAAATGTATGTGAAATACTACTGTGTAATGAGAATGCAGTTCTGTTCAACCAAAGAAAAGGGTGCATGAAATTTTAGTATAGACGGTTGGCTTTATCTTTAAGGAACATTAAAATGGACATCAAAAAATATAGTAATGTAGCGGGTTTAAAAAAAAAAAAAACGGCAAGGAGAAGCACATGAATTTGTGTGACAACCAATTTCATAGCAAAAACTTTCCAAGAAAAAATTATGTATGTCCAATACTGATAAGACGTTGTGAGTGTACATTTTCAGATGTGGTTCTCTTAGTATTCCACCCATTCATGACAGCACTCCAAGAATAGTAAGCACAGTCACCAGCCTTCTCTCTATGAAAGGGGAATATATATAGGGCATGAAACAAAACTTCAGCATACAGAACTGACACTGCAAAGTTAAGGACCTGACATTGAAAGGAAATTGTAAAATTCCCTTCCCTGGCTCATCCTGGCACTGAGAAGCCCTGTCCTGCTGCGTGCCATTTCTGTTTCCAGTGAGGAATATATTCCTGTGTCTTCTTTCAACACTGCTAGACCTAAATACATGAGCTGGTCAGCAGTGAGTAAAAATGTGTCTATCTAAAGCAGCCACTGACACTCACTCATTTTAAATTCATTTGCCGGGCACAGTTTATTTAAATTTTAGCAAAGGTGCTCTTTATCACGGAGCTTTGAGTTCCCTGCCTGAGATGTGGCTGTTGGCAAAGGGCAGCAGAAATACGAGTCAGGCTCATAGTTGGTGGCATGAAAGAGAGAAGAGCCAGGCCTCAGACTTGTTTCTGGTGGCAGCACGTCCTGAGCAGCTGCAGTGTGTTTCAGCTGAGCTGTAGCCTGCCGGTATTCAGGGCTTCTTCCAACAGCACCAGTCTGAGAGAAGTCATGGTAAAATATGAGCTCTGCACAGTTGCTGCTTTTGCCCCTGAAATAACAGACTTCTTCTTCCACAAGTTTCTTCTCTATAATCTTGTAAAGAACAGCCCTTAGTAACATGCATTTGCATGTATGTAAACAGAGTGATTTTGAGAAGGGTTTTTCTGAGTGTTTATTTTAGACATAGGCTTACTTATGACATTCTCATGTGACATTCCTGGAGGCTTGATATTTGTGATCCTCACATAGTAATAACATTCACTGTGGTAAGTTAAACATAGGTAAAATAATTCTGCCTTACTGATCTTCGATGACAGGTTGTTGTTTCTTTTTGTTTCCAAATAAAATCATGAGGAAAGAAAAGAAGAGCAGTACCCTGCTGCCAGGGAGGGAAGGAGTGATTGGCATGACATGGACTGGCTGTGGTGAAGAGGCCAGCCCATGGCTGCTGCTGCATTGCTGAGAACTGATTTGTGTGCTGAATATGCTGTCAGGAGCCTGCCCAAAAAAACCTAGGAGTCCCCATTTCTGCAGTGATAGCAGGCCCTATATCTATAACGCACACAATATGCAGACAGATGTGGGGATCAGTGACAGCATTATTCTTTTTATGATATTCATATGTGTAGAAAAGGGCAGGTCAGAAAACAAAGGGTTTATAGGAGAACAGAAGCAGAAAGTGTTAAAATCCCATGGACTGAAACCATCACTTCTTAATGGTTCATCTTTTCATAGCAACCCATTCAGAGATGTTGCATACCAGAATATATATTCAGAGCCACTGCTCTCTTCCCCTCACACAAATCGCATTTCATTTTATTGAGATGTAGATAAATGTGCAGGGGGAGAGTATTCTGTTTTTTCAGGCCCGCCCTTAATACTATTAAATAATTGTGTAATTAAAGGCTCCAGCAATTTGCCATCTCTTTTCACATAGAATTACTTCAGATGTCTGGCATACACACTCACCCTGTTGTTCAAAGCCATTACAGTCCATACAGTCAATAATCTGCAGATTAAAAATTCAATAAGTAGACACATTAAAAATTGCATGGTTCCAATTCAGTCCATACTCCCAATTCAGGCTGCTTAGTGTTGGAAGGTGGTTTCTGAAAAGCAGGAGATGGTGCCACCATTTCAGGATGCCTCAGCTCGTGCCTAACCATGTTGTAGCTGCAGAACAAGGGCTTCCTTGCAAGGGCTGTAGTGAATCTATAGCTACTATATGAATAGAAAACATAATAAATGTGCATCCATGGCGAATTCTCTCTTAAAACCAAGCTCTCCATGCAGCTTGGCTATCAGGGTTTGCCTGAAATAGGCTTTCCAGTCTCCCTCCATCTCAGTTGGGAAGGGGTGTGGCTGAAAGTCTTCCATTCTGAGAATCGCTCAGTTCAGATTATTGATGGAGTCTGATGTTACATCTTCACAGAGTGTTTGTTTGTTTGTTTGAATTCAGACTGTTGTTATGGATTTTGGGGAAGAGAGGTAGAAAGGCTGCAAATCATCACGCTTAATGTTTGTGCTTCCAGTTGTTTCCAGTTGTTTTGCTGGTGTTTCAAGTCCAGTTTCTAGAAGGGGATTTTTGTATGAAAGCCCAAAGTCTTGCAAATGTTGCTTTTCAGTAAGTAGTCCCCACTAGGGAGAGGCCACTGTAATCCAAAATTTACATTTTCAAAATTTCTCTGATCTTACTCCTGGCAGGAAAAAAACTTAATACCTTTGTAGTGGTGAAATTGTTAATGTTGAGCACAGTGAAGGCAGTTTTCCTTTCAAACAAAATGCATGGCTAGGAACTAGCTAATACACCTCACCTGCAGTTTGGGGGCTCTGTATTGTGTGCAGTCTTTGGGAGAAGTTCTGTAGGCACAGGCTGTCTGGCTCCCTTTAAAGGTCACTTAAAGCTGGCAAAATTATTGCTCCCCAAAATCCAGATGACCCTGCCTGTGAAAGGCCTTCTTCTTTACTAGGATTCCTATTCTACCCACTGTTACTTTCCAGAGCTTTAGCCATCCCCACCTTTTACCCCTGATGTGAAAGAAGCTTCTTTACTGCAGCAATTGTGTCTCCTTTGAATCCCTGTCAGTCTTTGCCTTTTATGCAAGAGATGCCATCAGACTGCATAGCATGCTCAGGAACATGTAAAGCCCCTGATGGCTGTGCCCAGCACAGGCTTGACTTGACAGCAAAGCTAAAAAAAAACCCACTGCCAAAACTACCAGATGACATTAGTTTTAATCATGAGTGATCAATGCAAATAATACTTTAGACCTTTACCCACACATGTTATTAAGGGCAGTTTTATCTCTAATTATGCTTCATTCATGCAGTGTAACACAAATGCTTTATATGTCTCTTTTATCTGTGGTGAAATGTTTACAGGGTGATATTTTTTTCTCTCTCTCTTGTGGCAAAAGGCAGAAAGGCCATGAAACACGAATTTCCTTCTGGTGCTGGGATGTAAGGGGCAAGGCAGTCACAAGCCCAGTGACCGACGAGACTGTGAACCTTGCACTCAGAGGGGCAGAGATCCCCTCTCTGTGAAGGAGCAGACTCCTGTGTGCTTTACCTGTGTGCTGTGTTTCTGTCCCAGCTGTACAGGGTGATGAGCAGGTGTGGGGATGCCTGTAGAATAAATTACATCAGTCTACTATGCATAATACACCCTGAAGTGGGAGTAAATTTTTTATTTGGTGTTTGGGAAGAGATAGGGATGATGAATTTTAGTTCTGGTGGGTTTGCACCTGAGCAAGCCTGATCCTTTGGAGGCTGAGAGGAGTTGGATCTGATAAGGATGCACAGTACTACAGCACGCTGGTGGTCTTGGGTTCCTCTCCCAAGTGCATTTAGCCAAGCAGAACTTAGCCTGTTTATCCTGATAATTAGAATCTGGTTCTCTATTTAATATTTACTAATAACACCATGCACTTACAAGGCCTTCCAACCAAGCACTTGACAAACCTTAATGGAATAAGCCTCATAGCACTCTGGGGAGGGAAGTGAATACCATTTTCTTTATCATGCTGAAAGAGTAAGATGATGTAATTGTACCTCCCCGAGTTTATTTATTTCTTGTCTCCCATTATCTATCTGATAAAAACCACTAAGTAGCAAAAAAATCTATTGTTTTAGAAATCCTTCTGGTAGTTTAACTATAATCTAAGACTAGTAACTAATTTAGACAGAAGCATAATTAGTGTAAATGTTTCCCGTAACTCCCTCTGATGAATGCCGTTGCATTTGGATATTCGCTTGTAGAACATGCAGCTGAATAGTGAAGAGGTTTTCTCTACAAAAAATGTGTGAGCAGTGTCTGTGTATGGAAAGACACCTAACTGTGACTTTCTGATCTTAAGTGCAACCAGCTGTTGGTGAGAAGTGGCAGAGCCATATGAAGTGTAGGTTGAGTGGGGCACCAAGAGCACACAGGATGATGCCACAGTGCCAGGTGAGAGGTGCTGCAGGAGATGGGAGCAGCCCAGACAGACCAAGCATTGGGTGGAAGACGCCAAGGGCACCAACATGTCATGCAGTAGTTCTCACTGGGAGGATAAGGAGTAATGAGAAGGTTGTGTGAGGTGCTAGTGGTCTCTGTCAGGCACTGTTCATATAGTCAACTTTGAGGAGCTGAAACAATTGCTGAAACAAAAGGCAGGAACTGACTTGTATGGGTGATGTATACTGCTGATGTGAGCTGGGGCAGACAAAGAAAAACTGCAAGCTTTTCTTTATTACCAGTACATGCTGGGCTTTACATGTTGGATGTACCCCCAAGTCTGTCATCTGCCTGGGCAATTGCTGGAATTAACACTGTGCTTTATGCGATAACAAAAAAGTATATGTTGTTTTATATCAAGCTGGGACAAGACTTTATTAGTCCTAATTTGAAGGTAATGCACTAATGGCAGTATTTGTCAGATGGGTTTTTGCAGTGTGAAAGCTGCTAGGAACTGTAGGAAAACAATCCAATGTAATGCTTTGTTTTCACATCCTGGCCCAGAGTGCCTTCTGATACAGCACAACAGCTGAAATGCATAAGGGAAACACATTTTACTTCTTCTGGCTCTGAACTGCAGCAGCAATTTGGCGAATGGGCCTGACATTCCAATCCTGCTGCATTTTAAATGACCAGGTGTCCCCTCACTTGCCTGCCTAGTTAATTGTCAAAAAGAGGAGCTTCTCACTCTCTGCAGAGTTCATTCTGTGTGACCACATGGTGCGTGATACCTCCCCTTCAATCGCCATGATGCCATTTATTTACCTTTCTTCTCGGATCAGACAGAGAAGGACGATTCTTCATATTGCATATTTTCTTCCTGTCGGTCTGCCCAACAGATAACTGCCAATACTGGGACATGAGCTACAGCAGTTTTGGGTTTTGGACACATCCCTGCAACAAACTGCTTAGGTATCTTCTCACTAGAGCTCCTGAGGTTTCTGCACAGCTCCTGTGCATCAAGATAAAAATACCTAGAGCTTTGCATTTTAACAGAAATATCCTCTATCTTTTAAAATATATTTTTAAATATCCACATATGAATGAAAGTATTGGAGTAAAACTTTACATCAGATAGAAAATTCTTCTCCCTCCCCTCTCCTTTCTTTCTTTCTTTTCTTTTCTTTTCTTTTCTTTTCTTTTCTTTTCTTTTCTTTTCTTTTCTTTTCTTTTCTTTTCTTTTCTTTTCTTTTCTTTTCTTTTCTTTTCTTTTCTTTTCTTTTCTTTTCTTTTCTTCTTTTCCTTTTTTTCTTTTCTTTTCTTTTCTTTTCTTTTCTTTTCTTTTCTTTCTTTCTTTCTTTCTTTCTTTCTTTCTTCTTTCTTTTCTTTTCTTTTCTTTTCTTTTCTTTTCTTTTCTTTTCTTTTCTTTTCTTTTCTTTTCTTTTCTTTTCTTTTCTTTTCTTTTCTTTTCTTTTCTTTTCTTTTCTTTTCTTTTCTTTTCTTTTCTTTCTTTTCTTTCTTTTCTTTCTTTCAAGGACTGCTTTCCCATCTGCTTCAGATGGGAAAGCCTAGCCAGCATGCTGGACTATCTGTTAATTAAAGGGATTTTCTGTGAACTGCTGCATTCAAGTGTAAACTCTAAACTAGAAATGCATATATATACATATATATTCATATATATATATATATATATATATATATATATATATATTTGTATAATAGAAACATATCAATACTCTTTAAAATACCATTATAGAATTGAAAATAAATCACGATTATATTTTGATTAATTCTTAACAGTGTATCTGAAATATTTGTTGAGACGTCTTTAGTAGGCATTGGTTCAGGCCCTAAAAAAGGCAACTTCAAGTGTTTCTGGGTTTGTCTTTTTTCTTTCTTTTTTTTTTTGCAGCCCTTCTTTGTATATTATTATGATGATGCTACTAATACTAATAGTAACAATAATTTCAAGAACAGGAGTAGTAACAATTGTTAATGTAGGACAGCCTTTAAAATAAGTCCCCTGCACATTAAAAAAATCTAAATATAATTTAGTTTGAGATTTTTATGCCATCATAAGTAATTTTTATTCATTTTAAACACAATTCTAGTTGTATAAATCAGTTTTGTTTAGTATTCACTGCAGATAAGAAAAAGTATTTCCAAGGGTTGTAAGGTGCAAAAAAATTAGCAGTTTTTAACAGAAACATAAATGTTATCTAGTGTTTTTGATACAATTAGAAAGTATCAGCAAAAAATTCTAGCCTTGGATTTGTTACCCATTTCATATAATTCACTACAAGCACTGCCTAATAAATTTAGCAGTTTGAAATTGATTTATGCTGAACCTTTGTAGTATTAACATTCTTGTTTTATAATTACAAGCGAAAGGAGCATAACCTTTTCCTAATATATGGAAAAGAGATGTAATATTTCAGAAAAAAAATCACTGATTCTACTTTTCTCTCTGCCGTTAGCCTTGCTCTCGGTTCTTCAGCTAATGCTGATGCACAGTGACACATAGTGAAAGTACCAAGGCTGCAGCAGAACTCTATGACTGTGTCGGTGTTGGGAATAAAACATGGTCTTCTGGCACATTCTATACAGACTGAAGGAGCTTACGGATCCTTGCAGGTTTCTGGGATCTTCAGTACTACAAAATTAACAAATGCCTTCATAATCTCTGCTTTAAAATGTTGACACAGACAAATAAGGCCTAATTTTAAACTGCCCTGAGCAGCAATGGCTACATGTCTTTGTTTTTTAGAACCATCTTCAATATGGTAGTTCTCATTGGGAGAAATTAAGTATATTAAGATGAAAGGGTTTTATATTTCATTCTGCCTCTGAAAGCCACTATGTCCATGCTGTTGTTCTGTGTTGATCCTGATGCTGAAGAAGCATCAAAAATTATTTCCTCCCCTTTGGATTGCTGGTATCTCTTTAGACCTTAAATTCCCATTAATATAGTTACAGGGGTTGCTATGTAAATCCCCAAACAACCTACATGCAGTTGTGCTGTCTATTTAAAGGGCAGCTCCCTTTCCCAGCTCCATCCAGCCTTTGGTCTGCCAAGGTCTGCACAGGTATGCAACAGAGCTGCTGTGGACAATCAGGAATCAAAAGTCACTGTCTACTATGTCACTGTCCATGACAAAGTATAGAGTTGCTATTCTCTCTTAAGCAAAAGAGGAAAAAAAAAGGTTTTATTTGTTTTTTTAATACTTTTAAGGTCTGAAAATCAGAACACAGGCAAGGTTTTCCTCTTTACAGCAGAAGGCCTTTTTTTTTGTCTTTTCTTGGCAAAGTACCACCTCCCTATCCCAAAATTATTGAAAAGCATCCAGTACCAAACAATGAAGTGAGTAGCTTCATAAGAAGAATAGGTTTTGTCTGGATAAAATGTGTGTTGAAAAGAGAGATTTCTGATCAATAATTTTATTTCTACAAAAGGATGACTTTCTATGACTACATTTTTAATAGGCTTTAAAAATAACACCCTGGAGGCACCCATCACGGCAATGGAAAACAGCTGCAGCTTCCAACTGATGTTAGAAGACATCTTTACATTGTCTCACCTGGGTGCTGTATGATGTTCTGAAAATACCACAGGTGCTTCATCCTCCTCTCCCACATACCCTCTGGGTTTTGGGAGCCCCTGCAGAGAAAGACTGTATGCCATGCATAAGGTCTGAAATCTAGAAGAGCATTTAATTTTGTGAATAATGCTATTGAAGTAATTTAAAGTAATCATATGCTCAAAGTTAAGTGTGTGCTTAAAACCTTTGCTAGGCTGAGGCATGGCCTGTCCCCCTCCCTCAGACGCCATACAATATCAGATCTATTGTCAAGAGATGTACCACATCCAGCAGGATTGCTTCCCATGCCTTCTGAACTTGAATCTTGTCAGCTAATTTATATAGTAGCTATTAGTATTTCATGCCATGTGAAATACCCCTAAATATTGAAGAAAAGGTTCTCAAGATATTCAAAAGTATAAAATGTGAATGATGTAAGGGAAAATTTCAAATATGACACAAGTGATAAAAAAGTAATTAAAGAAATTATTAATGCTAAAACCAAATATGTATTATGTTATGCAAGCATATGCCTGGGATTTGCCTATTACCAAAACTGCAATACACAGAAACAGTGAAAAATCCCTGTACATTACAAAGCTGCTAGAGTGCCAAATTTAAACATGCTTTTTTTCCCCCCATCCACATTCAGTTCAGTCAGTTTGTTCTAAAGGCTGTCCCTTTTCTGTTCTAGCGCCCTGTGTTCTTTGGTTTTGTTTTTGATTTGAGAAGGTAAATGTCCTGGATACAGTTTGACAGAAGATATTATCACAGAGATAACATATGTTACATTTAGAAGCTGGTAAAATGGATTTGGATTTCCCTTGCTCTGCTGCAGTTGATGATGTTTCAGAAAATTTAATATAAAGGGACTTTATATATTTTTATAATTTTAGCTATTTAAGTCCACTATCAAAACCTGGTTTTGAATCAATGTATAGGTGTCAGAAACATGCATGATACTAACACTCTTGCCCATACTGCAAGAGAAATAGGCTGTGTTATACCTTAGTTTGTGAACTATACCATATATTTTTGAAATGCTGTTATTTGCCCAGTTAATTCAGTTTTAACTGTCCATTCAATTTCAAAATATAAGTGAGTTCTGTTTACCAAATTTCTTACGGGTGGATGTTGTGGTATATGCCAAGTATATTTATGGTCTAAAAGGCTGATGGTTCAGCAAACTTACTGCATAATAATCTTTACTTCATTGTTATACTGTAAGTGGTTAAAGCCAAGTGTACATGAATATATAATGTGTTCCTCCAGTTATGTAGCATAGCAATACATTATACTGTTGAGCTACTAAGACATTTATTCCAAAGGAAATGCAGAGAGTGATTTAGAAATGCCAATAACAATAATGCAATTACAGTTGCAAAACATCTTAGTTGACCAAACAAATCTTTTCTAAATGCACCTAGAATATTTCTTTAGCACATTTAATTAAGTATATATTCAGCATATTTAGTTTAGGACCCAATTAAGCACCAGAAGCATAGCGGTATAAAATACAGCACTTGCCTTCCAGGCACTCCAGCTTAAATTCAGCAACAGTTGCATTTGAAGCTGTAATGCTGCTGCAGAGATGGGAAAGACAATGCATGTACAAGAGGCCATATTGCAAAGTGGCACTGGTATCTACAGTAATTATAGCAATCATTTAGATGTTCTAGCAGTCGATACAGCTTAACTTTAGACATGTTTCAGCTCTTAATTTATTAATGCAATATTTTTTCTTTATGAATTTCTCACATCAGTCTCTTCCTTGTACGTGTGCAATTAGTTGTGTTAGATTCTTTTCAACTTTTTAGGAATGGATCCTAGTGCAGTATTTAAAACCATCTTTGCATCTCTGGTTTGTATATCAATGTGTCAAGATGTCTCAGAGGCAAAGAGCAGAACACATGCAGCAGAAGTGACAGTGACATGAAGTTACATTGCTCCAAACACTAAATCATGTTGCTGAAGAAGCAGAAGACTTTGACAATAAGGTCTAAACAGAAGGACATTTTGACCTACCACATAACACCAGATTAATGACTTGCTGATACTAACTGGCCCTATTTCCAGTGGCTGATAAAAAGCTGCTGTTGATGTTTGTCCAGCTCCTGTCCTATACAGTCTGGGTGCCAGGCAGGACGAGGCAGGAAGCAGTGCCCAGCATGCGTGCCAGAAGTGACTCTCACTTGCATGGACAAGGGGCACCATCCAGCTTCCCTTCCCGTGGGGGTCCCATGCTCATAGGCATTGCCAGCTACCAGGCAATGTTCATATGTTCCTGCTGGTACTTTCCATGGCACTTGCACATATGCCAGGAAATTTTGTCTCCTCCTATAAAGAAAAGCAGCACTGCTTGTGCCTGGCTCTGTGTTTCTGTCTGGCTCCCCTTGCACACAGTCCAGTAGAGTGGCTGCTTGAGCACAGGGGTTGTCATAGCTTCATCTTCCCCTTGCATTGTCATGGCTAGTAAAGCTATCAGTTTTCTTGTCTGTCCTTGGGGTGGTGTAAAGCTTTTTGTCACTGTTAGAGCAGCAAGGTGCCTTTGTGGTGAGTGGTGCCCACAGAAGTCCCCTCTAGAACTGCTGGGAGGGCTGTGCTTGTGTTCAGGAGTGGGTGGCAACACTGGACATAGTGTAACTAATGGCAGTGGCTCTGCCATAGAAACAGAGCTCATGAGATCTCGTATGATTACCATAATTGATGTGTGTTTTCAGGATGGGCATATGGTACATCTTTCTGAGATATTTTTTTCATTGTTGACTGATGGTTTCTGTTACAGCAGCATGTCCTTAAACTCTGGTGTATGCTTGAGGTTTAGGTTAGGTAAACAATGTAAAAATGCTAGAAGGAAAAACCTCTGAATGTCTCATAAAGGGTTTCTTGCCCTTGAAAAACTGATAGGCTGTCATTTAACCTTGTGGCACCTCTTCAAGCTGTCAATCAGACACTGAATATTTGAGACTTGTGAAGTATGATACGGAGTAACAAAATGGTATCTGCTCATTCAAAATTATGAGCATTGGATTAATCTCTTGAAGTATGTTGATAACAGATGGAATAAAAGATCATATGGCACAGATCACTTAGGGTAAGTTTAACCCCAGTGTCCTGCTCAGTGTCCGTTTTCTCGTTTAATGCTGCTGCTAGTTAACTGGCACGAGTGTTTGCAGCCATATGTATGATGTTGCTGAAATCCTGCTGACTTTTGGCATACCTTGATTCCCACCTGTATGGTACTGCCTGGTTTTAATTTAGTTTTGTGCTTGGGGCCCTTAGTAATAGGCTCTTAAATTTACCTGTTTCTCATGTTCTTGCAAGTGAGGGAGGTTCAGTTGCCTCATCAGGAGTTTGGTGAGCTGCTCTGCTTTTTGATCTCTGTGTTTGCTTCTCTTGCAGCAGCAGAACAGGTCAGATCAAACTGAAAAAGAACACAGCTGCTAACATAGAGATGCTGGTCTTCTCCCCAAGTTTGCTTTTTTACATTTTGCACTTCATGCAAAATATATCAGGGCTTGAAATAGGAACTGTGTCACAGAGCCCTTACTTTGTTATAAACAGGGGGATGATATTTCATGGGTGCACAGCTGTAGTTTAAGTTCAGTAGATTGCACAGTAAACTTTTTTTCTCTGAAATTTCATTTAGGTTCAGGGTAAAATAATGATTTTTTTCCTTGCTAAGCAACAGAAAATCTTCCTGTCTTTGTTTGTCTAAATACTTGTGTTTTATTATATTTATGTCTTGATTTTGAGGCAGTAAATGCCAAATACATTTATGAGTCTATGTATTCAAGAATAACAGGAACATCCCAGAGATCTGGTCCCATATCTCTTCTGCTTATGCTATTTTCATGGCTTATTTCATGATGTGACCCCATCAAAAATACTATGTACAATTCAGGTCTTTTGTGTGCACAAATGATAAATTCAGTTTAGAATGGTTACCAAGAAGATCAGAGGAATGGAGAGCCTGTCTTGTGAGAGGAGACTTAAAGAGCTTGGCTCAGATAGCCTAGCAAAACAAAGGCAGAGAGAGGATCTGATTGCTTACCATAAATACTTCAGAAGGATAAACACCAGGGAGGGAAAGGACTGTTCATGCTACAAAACAATGTTGCCACAAGAATAAAAGGGTATAAACTAGCCATGAATAAAGGCAGGCTGAAAATTGGAGAAAGTTCAGACCATGAACAGTGAAGTTCTGGAAGAGCCTGCTGCTGATGGTAGCAGGGGATTTTTTTTATGGAAGCTGGTGATTGCTTTCCAAGAGGGAATGCATCACATTCTGCCTGTGACACCAGGGGCCTGGATTTGATGACTGAGAAGATCATTTTCATTCCTGAATCCCTGTTGCCCTATTTAGTGCAAGGTTTGTCTTGTACAGATATGCTGGCAGGGCTCCTTTCCCCCTCTTCCATCTAAGAGGAAGGCTTACCAAGCTAAGTCTTGCTTTTCTCTCTGGGCATCATACTGCTGAGATTAGAATCAGGACTTAAATGAATATACTAGAATATGTAACGCTGTGATCTTTCAGAGGATGTTTTATTTTCATCTCTGTTTCCTTTCTCACACACATATGATGCAGGGAGATGTTACTCCTTTGTATGCCAATGTTGCTCTTCTGTCAGCTTTTTGGCATGCAAAATTAGGAAAGAAATTGTCCTGGTGTTAAACTATAGATCCAGGGACTGGGAAATTCTCCTGCTCTCTACATGTAGCAGTACAAGGCTATTCTTCAACCTGAAGGAGCTATAGAAGGCAACACATTATGTTGGCAATTGTTGCAGTGAATGCTGCATCGTCTGGCAAGAGGCTCAGCTTGATGTGGACAAAAAGTGAATTTCTCCTTTGTGCCTACATCCTTAGCTCCCTTGTGATGAAAATAGAACCTGCTTTAATCTTCCTGAGGCTGACGGAAAGATATCTTGCAGACTGCAAGTCAGCAGTTGCCCACACAATTGTTTGGCAAAATCTATTTTTAAAAGTCCATAAATTCCCCAACTAGACAAACCGGGATCTAACAAAAAACCATCGTCACTAATGTACTATTCTTTTAAAGAAAGACAATACTTTCTCCTCCCCTCCTTTCCTCTTGTGGAAAACCTGGCTATTTTAAAATGTGAGTGCCGAGTGCCTGCGAGGAGCGCATCAGGCCGGCTGCTGCCCTGTGCTCTTGCTTCAGAGGTGGTTTGCAGCCCCCGTTGATGGCCATGGGCTGGAGACGCTCCCTGGCCGCCGAGGGTGCGGGAGCGGGTGGCAGAGGATGAGATCCCTGCGGCGACGCCTCGGCAGATCTCATGCAAGCAGCCTTCTCGGGCGTGCGTCAGCAGGGCTGGAAATACAAACTAGGAAATCAGGTTAAGCCTCTTCACGGTTGTCGTTCCTCTGCGCTTACCCTTCTTTCCTGCTCACTGGAGTGCGCTATGTGGGAAGCTTTAGCTGACTGTGGAATCCACCTCATAATTTTTTTCACTTATTAAAGTTGCAGACTCAGAATGAGTTAAAATTGCCTGGTTTTACCACTGTTTAAAAACATGGAAGATGTAAGAACTTACTGTGCACACGAGTCACCTAAACTGAACACCTTTTGAAAATATAGCCCCGGGCTTTGATCTACAGGCTTGTATTATTTTTCCTACATTTTAAATCATTCACAAGTGGTTTTCAGGCTGACCTTAAGGTCTTTTATGCAGAAAATTGTACAGACTACCTGAATTGAATCTGTAGTGCAGAAGTTTTTTTAACTCTCTAGCTTTACATGTAAGAATTTCATATGTGAAAGGGTTATTTGTGCATGAATGAGCTTGCACTTCAAACTGAAACTGTTTATGTAAATACGCAAGTCTTGCTGTACATCCTCAGTACAAAAGTCTCCTTTTTGAATTAACAACTCCTTCCCTCCAAAAAAACCTCCTCCCTAAACCGAAAACCAACAACGCAGAATGAGAAATGATTATGATAGAATTATGGTTTTCAACTTGTATTATTATATATGCCTACATTTAGATTCCCAAAGGGACCAATTTACTAATATTAAGTATTCTTGCAATAAATGGGATGTGGTAAAGAGAGCTGCATATATTTTATTTTTTTTTAAACTTAGGAGTTGAATTTCAAATGAATGATACTAGCACTGGAGTTCCAAATGAGTGGGACTTTTTCCTAAACCTCTTATTAATTTGGAATTATCATAAGGCAAAATATCTGCATTAATTTGCCAAAGGGAGAATAAAGATTGGTGTATTGCAGTACTCACAAACTTGTACTGGTGGTGCTGCAATGCACAAAACTTCTAATAAATTGTGAGAAATGATAAATTTGACAACAGGCAATTAATGCTAATCTTTCCCTTTGCAGGGGTACATTTTATGCTGCTGTTATAAGAGCAGAATTATTAGCTCTTCTACTTTGCTTTCAGCCATACTGCATGCAGCACTCTGCAGTATGTTGTAGTAATCTATAAAATGCCCCCTCAATATAATGCTTGTGGCACACAAGCACCAAGTAGATGGATTTGGGGATGATCCTTTAGATAGAAAACAAAGTAAGACTGCTTGCTTGCTTTTAGTGTCCCCTTTGTAAACTCCTTGTCTTCAGCAATGAGAAGATGCTTTTGGAATAGGTTGCATTGTATTCTTGAGCAGCTCATTGCTGTGACTCTGAAATTTGGATGGATGTGATTCATTTTCTGAGGAAAAAAGCTAAACACTTACTGAAGTAAATGGCAGCTTTTTATAAAGCTAATTATTCAAATTTTACTTCATATATAATTAAAATCATGTTGGACTATTGCAGAAAAAAAAAACCCAAAACCCACTATAATTTCTTGTGGTTATAATGGTGTCTGGTTAGTAAACTCTTGTTCTTCTGAATACCCCATGCATGAAATCGAGCATGGGACACATTCAGAGTTATTTGTGAAATTATCTCAATGCAGAGCTGACACATATCATAAAAATAAATAGCCTAATGTGTTTGTGTGCATTGTGAGTGAGGATTTAATTTTTTAAGTCCCTATTGGTTTTTTTTATAATTTCTGAGCTGTTTGATATTAGAATAGACCCAGGCACAATGGGAAACAACAATAATATTTAAGCATTGAAAATTTGCAGCTTTGGTTGGATTTCTATTGTGATTTTAGTTGGTAGGAGAAAAGATATGCACACATATGTATCAGACTTTTTGGTTTTTCCCTTCCCCTTCCCCTTCCCCATCCCACCTCTGCCTCTCTATCTCCCTCTCTACCAATCTCCCCCTAGTATGAAGTATTTACTAAACAAATTATATTCTTTGCTTTGTGTGTATATAGATACAAGGTGTAAAGATACAAAACTCCATGTGAGCACATACATCAGTGCTGACAAAGCCCAGTGCTTCCTGACCTGAGCCGTGGGATTACCAGAAGAAAATAGCCACACTGTTTGGAGCAGAGAATAAGGAGCTTGTTTAGCATTATTGTCATTCTATATTGAAATTAATTTAAAAACTAATTATAGTGCTTGCTTCTACTATTCCTTTTCTTACTTGTGAATCTAGCTGTGTCTTGTGTGTTTTTAGATTTTATATATATATATATATACACACATTTATATATGCATTTTTTTCTTCTCCTTTCTTATCAAACACTTCCAACAAAAGCCATGTCCTGCTTCATTAGCTAGAAGTGTCAATATGCCAAAGGCCCATATTTGTGTATTGCTTTAATCTGTGGTTGCAGTAGCAAAAACAATAGCCATCTACATTTGTTTGTTTACCTTTATATGTCACTGTAAAGCAATTGCTTGTGTCGTCCTGTATGTCTGACATGAAATTATTCAAGTATTGCATTACTTCCATTGCCCAGTGGTCGCTGGACCATCCAGTGGGTACAGCAAATCATGCTCCTGGTCTAGCACAAATAGCTGAGCTGAACCCAGGGGATCTTGTCATGAACAGTGGGAAAAGGAAATTGCCTGTAGCAGGCTGGAGAGAAGGGAAAAAGTCTAGATGATTTTTCAGATCATGTTGCTTATTTTCTGGAGTGCTTGCAGGTTTATTGCATATATAGGAAGATACAAAAGTTCTTGTGTGCCCACACATGCACACAAATGCCCCATGGCATGTGTAGGTAATTTCTTTTGTGTTCAAGATGTCAGGGTATATCCACAGTTCTCAACCACTATTCTGTTGGATTCTTATGTACCGAGTCCAGTGGCAAGCTCTATATGGCAAGCTCTATATAGCACCGTGCCAGATTCTGCTGGAGCAGTGGGAAGCCAGAGGTGGACCTTCTGTAAGCCCAAGTACTTGCTTAGACCAAAAGCCTCTCAGAGGAATATTCTAGACATGAGCTTTTCAGTGAGGGAATTAGGAGGGTTATAAAGGTGTAAGAGGCAGACACAGTCCATTAGGTCTCCCTAGATGAGTAGCTCTCCTCACTGAAGTGGCTGAGGGAGGAGAGTGAAGATTTCTGTAGCAAATCAGAGAGTTTCTCTGCCAGCAGCAAAATCCCATATGGGAGCATCAGCTGCACTTCCAGACAAGGAGTGGAGTCCTGTGGCTGTTGGAGAGATAGTGTTAGTTCCAGCCTTAAGATTGCTGCAACTCCCCACAGGGCTTTCCAACCAAGAATAAATCTGTTATTCTCTGACACAAACTGCTGAAGCTGGGTCTTCCCCATCTGCACAGTGCCCCTTTTCCCCCTGAACACAAATAAGGCATCTCTTGCCTTCCAGAGCTCCTGTGGTTCAAGCAGGAACTGGTATTTTCCACTGGGCTAGGTTCTGTGAGCTTTGCATATTCTTTTCCCTGTATTTTGCTCTGCAGACCTGCTCAGGAGATGGGGGACGTTCGTACCACCTGGACATGGCATACATGTGGTAGGGTCCAGGACTGCTTGTTGAGTTTTCACCTGCAATGTTGCTTTGCATTTTTTAGCAGGCTTATTTGTGCTGCATCTTAAAAGTCACTGCAGTGCTCACTGTGAAGGTGCCCCATAGACGTTGATACTGCAATTTTTAAGGAGCAAAGATCATTATATTTTTAAATGTTCATTTAGGATTCTGATTTAAAGCCAGAAGAAAAGCCTAAAAGAATCTAAGTTAAAGCAGGAATAGTTCCATGCTAGAATAGCTGCAAATAGTAAATTATACACTTAGTTACATTTGATTGAGAGAGTTTATTGCTCATGTGAGCAAAATGTCTAGCCCCAGGCACTGTGCAGGTAGTTACTGCGCAAGCATACCACCTGCAGTCATGCCAGAATACCCAAACCCCCTGACACCACAGTGTTTGCTGTCCTGAATAAGAAGTGGAGGTCATGCCAGATTGCGTTGCGGTGCAGTGAAGTGGACTAGAAAGAGGCCACCCACCTCATTTGCACTTGTGCCTTACAGTAATAGGTGCTTGGATGTCAGTGGGTGGTGATAAAAGGCTAATTTACTCACCCCCAGTGCTGGGCGCACCCCCTTTCTGCATGTGCAGCGGTGATCACAAAGTCTGAGAGATTGCCCACTGTACAGAGGCCTCTGTGTTACTTTATATCTTTTAAAAAAATTATTATTTAATCTTGTATGCTCCAGTTGAGCTACATTAATGGATTAGAATACAGCGTGATCTTAGGAGAATTCACTACAATAGATAGATAGTTGGATGGACGGACAGACAGATGCAAGTTTAAAGCACAAGAGGATTTGCATATTTAGTTCTGCTTTACAGCCTCCTTTAGAGAGTGGGATTAATGATCTGCTAAATTATCACAGTTGAGAGTCTTCAGCATTAGTGTGAATGCATATCCTGCTAGAGCTAGTTTTACAACTTTTCTAGAGACATTTACAAATCTTACTGGGGGCAAGGCAGGGAGGGGAGCGGGGGATATCTGGTTGTTGACAAAGCAGCTGGTAACTCAAGGAGAAAAAGAGAAAAATCAGAAAACCGTCCCTTTTCTGGCATGTCTAAGAGCCTTTCCATCACCCACTGCATGCATTTAGAGTGAGAGTAGGAAGAGTGTTCTCCAAGGACTGTTTGAGTACTCGAGATGCTATGTTAAGCACTCAACTGCAAGTTGGCTTAGAGAAATGTCTTCCAAAAGCATTTATTTGAAAAGGGAAAAAAGCTCATAAAGGCAAGTGAACTTAAGATGTCTAGCACACCTTTTGGTCCCCAATTTTAAAGATTTAAAACATGTGTTTGAGTAAGGTGTGCTGCAGAGGACTAGGGGCAAATGCGACTACTGTCTTAGACAGCACCAGCCTCATAAACTTCCTTTTGATCTAGCCATTAAAAGAAAGAACATTACTTGGCACATTTCTTGGTTACACATATTGCATTCTTTGGTCCCATTAAATAATAATGAATAATAAATGGCATCATTTGGAACAAAATTCTGCACAGCTCAGTAAGAGAAGTGGGCAAACATACCTTCTACCTCTCATGGAGGGAGATGTGAGTGCATCCTAGCACCCTTCCTAGGGTTAGAGGTCCTAAAAAAGCAGGGAGCTGTTTCCAGCCATTTCACTGTTGTGTAACGGCGGTTTTGACTTGCATTAGCAGAAGAGAAAACACACACAGGTTTCAGTTAGGTAGGAAAAAAAGAGCGCTGGCTTTGGAGATGACACCAGCAAGACTCCCCACAGTATCCAGACTGTATCCTAGAGGAGACTGTTCACAAAAAAAATGCAGGAACTGAGGCCACCTAATCTTAGGAAACAAATTTATGGCCCTAGATTTGTTCAATTTAATTTAAGGACTTAAGAGCACAGTTGGTTTTCATTCCCTGTGCAGTGAGGAGAATGAGACAGATACATCCATAAAATTATTCAAGTTTCAACTGAGCTAAGAGGTGCCAGTTTATGTCCACTGACTGTATGCAACCCAGCCTTTGTATGTAAGTCTTAATGTGAATGCCCCTTTTCCTTAACTCCAATACCCAGGAGAGCAGGTATTTACGTAATACTCAAGAGACTTGCAAGTGCCAGGGAAGGAATGTCTTTCTGTTATGCAGTTTTTCTCTCTGCTGAAGGTGTCTTGCTGGATGGGTGAGATACTGATCATCATTTTTGGCAAGCCAGGGCCTAATCGAGCCACCCCTTGTCTTCAGGACAAGATCTGTATGAGCAGCCTCTGCAGCTGGCCTGAGTTGACTGTTGGCAGGTGCGTACCAACCAGTTGCCTTTTTCTCCCTTCTGTTTGGAATGCCCGAGCTTCACCAAGCTTGTTCAACATGATCCTTTTTTGGCTTAAAGGGGTCTTATATGGGAGTGTGTTAGGTGCTCACAGCAGTTTAATGTTAGAGATGAACACTTATCGGACACTTGACGGTAAGATTCAAAATCCAGATCTCCTCCTCAGGGTGCAAAACTTGCTGGTTTAGGGCATACAGGTGGAGTGCGTTGCAATTTATAAGGGAAGAGATAATTCAGGAAAATAAAGAAAGATCCATTTTGGTACTCTTTTTCTATTTTCTTTTAACCTCTCTCTAATGCTGTGCTTCCCTGTCTTTTTTTCTTTCCCCAGTTTTTTTCAGTCATTTTACCTTTTTTCCCTTGAATTCCCTTCCTTCACACAGCAGTTCCTTTCTACATTTCCCTTTCCTCCCCTTGCCCTTTTCCCAGGCTGATCCTCTGCACTAGCCTGCTCAGCTCTTCTCATTTCTTGGTGGTGCTGCTGTCCCCCATGCCTTCTCTAGAGAGCTACTCCACACCTGTGGAGCAGGTGTGGCCAGCTGCTGGAGCTGCTGGAGCTGCTGGAGCTTTGCTGTTTACTGGGATGCACCCTAGTAGAGCCTGAGAGTGGAGTTGTAGGATACGAGCAGTCTTGTACCACTGGAATTCTGGCAGGGTAACGTGATACTTGTCAAGAAAGATGTCTTCACATCTCTTTTAACACTGCAATGGATTTCCCTTCATCTCTTCTAAAACAGGGTATTTGTACCATTTCCCTGGCTTGCTCAGCACCAGTTTATAGCCTGCTGCTGGATTGGGCTTGCTGTTACTAATTATTTGTACTTATTTACCCTCGTGGAATACCAAGGCATGATTGTGCAGGAAACTTTACATTCACAATCAAAAAAGGCAACTCTCTTGCCTAAAAAAGAAGACAGCAGACAGCTATTTGGGGAGATCACATTAACTCCCCCAGGGCTGATGTGGCAGCTAAGTGATGAGTAGGAGCTGGTTCATAAGGTACAGAGGAAGCTGTTCCCTGTGTTGTCTCTGGGGCTGGCCGTGGGCACCTTTTCAGTGCTGGAATTTTTTTTTTTTTTTTTTTTTTTTTTTTTTTTTTTTTTTTTTTTTTTTTTGTGTATGTGTGTGTGTCTTAAAGGCACACAACAACCAGTTCTGTTTTTTTTTTTTTTTTTTAACTCGATTTCTTGCACCAATTCCCTGCTTCTAATATTTCCTTTTCCTCTTTTGACTACCGCAGTTTGCCTACTTTTGCCCTCCCTGTTGCAGAGCCTTACAGCCTTGCTGCTTTTCCTTGTGGCACCTGCACCCCTCCATGTTCCTCTCCTCTGCTCTTGCCTCCTTCCTCCTCCCCAGTTAGGGTCCCTCCTGCTACTGTGCCTCTCTGTTCCTCTGCTTGGCTGCCTGCCACAGAGGAGGCAGGGGAGAAGCAGGAAGTACTGTTAAAAAAAGAAAAAGTCACCCTGCATGCCCCGTGCCAAAAGTGCTTCTCTCACCCTGCAGCCAGCTTAGAAAAAATGAAGGGGGATGTCCAGAGGGTGTCCCAGCAGGAGAACATCCCCTCTGCAGGTGATGGCTGTGGGGTGCTTGGGGGCGCAGGTGGCTTCCCACTGCCCGTGCAGGGAAGGGGCTGTGACACCAGCGCACCTTGTGCTGATATAAAACTATCTGAGCCAAAGTTCAGGTGAAGGGCAGCCATGTAGCCAGAAAGTCATGTGGCTCTCATGTTGGTTAGTATGTCACTTTGAACAGCTCTTATCTGATATTATTATGACTAACCCAGTGCTGACAGCATGGAACAGATTACAGGAGCCATGTGATGATTATTTAAGGCATCGCTGAGTATAACACACGGCTAATATTAACCCCTTCTTTCCAGAGCAACTCTCTCACCCTGTGAGTGACACCTGCAGCAGGCACCTGCCCTACCCTGCCTGGGAGTGCTCCCTCACCACACTTACCTTGGGTGCTCTATTTCAGACAAGGCTATTTTTGAGTCATTCTTGTGTTTCAATGTGGCATTACAGTTCAGAGCAGCTCTCTATGGTTGCTCTTTCATTATTTTTTTTTTAATTTTTTTTGGTTTGGTTTTTTCTCTTTTTTTTCAGATTTATGAAGGATCAGTTATGACAGGTACCCATATTTAATATTTCCTGTGTCAGCACATGCCAATAAAATTCAGAAGCCTTTTTGTTTTGTTATGGTTGATCTTTAAAGGTATTGAGAATGACGCTGAAGTCATAGCTGGCAAAATAGACCTCACTGTTCTACATAAATGTCAGCAGCGCCAAGGCAATGCGTTCTGAGCGGTAACAATTTGTGTGCTCATGGTGAAGGCGAGGTGTGCACACACACTGTACCCTTTAAACAGAAACAGACTGACACCTGCACCAGGCATTTCAAAAACAATGCAAAAAATGCGGCGTTGTATAAAGCATGACTGGCCCTGACTCTACAGCCACTTTGCAGATGTGTTGAAAGCTGTGTTGTCAGGATCCTGGGTGAAAAAGCTTGGGTTCCTGGTGGGGACTGGGGCCATGGTGTCTCTCCCTCATGAAGTAACGTCAAAGGTGTGAAGAATTTAAATTCCACGCCTGGAAATCCTGGTCACATGAGTGGCATTACTTATGTGGTAACACAGAGGGTAACATTACACCAGCAGCTTCTGGAGTAAAAAGGGAAACACTGGTGGGATGGGGTTCACAGTGACCTCCCCACGTGGGCCCATGTGCTGCTGGGCATGAGACACTTGCTGTCTCCCTTTGGGGGCTGCCTGCAGCCACCCTGTGCCCCTCCAGCAGGACCTGGGAGCAGGGAGCAGGGTGGTATAAATTTATCAGCTTTCTTTTGCACAAAGGGAAGATGGAGGATTATGAAATCAGTGTGTGATTTCAGCATTGTGAAAGCCTTTCCCAGGGCTGTGAAGCCAGAGGAGGTTTGGCTGCTGGTTTGGTTGGGAGCCAGGAGGAAGGCCAACAGAAAGGCCCTCTATATGAACCCATATTACTCTTCCTCTCCTGTCTGCAAAACCTCAGGAAGAAAAAAGGGAGAAAAATGGAGAAAGTCTGGAGCAGGAACACCAGTAGCAACCCTTCCCTCCATTTCACCAAACCCAAGTGTGATCACAAGCACTACAAAACACGATGGAGACTAATTACAACTGAGACTCAAAAGCTTTTGGAAAGGGGTTAAAAATCCCTTAGATGGAGCCCTAAGAACCCTTTATTTGAATTAAAAACTAAAAGAATGAAAGATTTTAAAAAGAGGCAAATAAAAGAGAAGCAAAAATCCCCTTGGCTCTACCAACAGCACATGCACAAGTGAGTATGTTGGCAGAGAGCATCCATGTGGGATTTGTATTGCTTGAGAGGTAGGCAGAATGACACACTGTGAAAGTGCAGGAATGCCTGTGCTGGTGAGGGGCTTTGTTCCCTCTTCCAGCAAAGCTGTAAGAAACAGAGCCACTGGAGTAGGTTGAACTGTGTAACAGTAATAATCAAAGTAGCAGTGACAATACTGATTTCCTGTGAGCTTTAGTCAGTGCTTGAGCCCATCTCTCAACACAGTCAGGCATACTGGTCACTTCACTCTACCTATCATGAATTGAAGTTGCTTCGTCTATAAAATATGATTGATAAATTGCTAATGCGCAGATTTGTGATGAGCTCAGATCAGTAATAGTTTGCATTGCTTGGAGATCCTCTATTAGAAAGTGCACACAAGGCTAAATCATTACTTGTTTCTTTTCTTGAGCTGAATTGCTCACTTTTGGAAAAAAACTGTTTTCTGCCGATGCTCTATGAAATGTTTGTCCTAATGCTCATTTATCGAGACTGGCACTGATGGAACGGGTGCTGGTACGAAGCAGATGTATCTGTGTAATAGTTTACTTTGATGGCTCCTTTAAGAGGGTTCATAATCTTTATATTTTACCACTGGGTTTGGAATTTTATGCTCCTTTAACAGGTGTATTACCTTGATCAGATGTTTTCATTTTAAACTATTGACTAATGAGCACATGGCCTGCAGGGATTGATGTGCAGAAAATTGATTCCTTTTAAAAGATTTATTCTTATATTCTCTTTTTATTTAGTGTAAGAGTTCACTAGAAGACATAAATGATTGATAATGACAGTTCATGAGTAAAAATGCAATTAAAATCTTTGTTTCCTTTAGTTTAAAAGTAGAAAGAAAACAGTAGGGATGGGAATACACATAGAAAGATCCCATCTAAAATCAGAAAGAGTTTTGTCTTCTGGGTTAACATTTAACAAACCCAGCTTTTAAAACGTTTCTTCTCCACTCACAGCCACTATTGTTTTTGTGCACTTTTATCATTCAAAGAGTTCAGGCTATTTGAAAAGGATGTGTACAAAGATTACCTTAAAATGACTCATTGTAAAAGCTCCCTACTTGATGAATTTGTCCTATTGGAACAAACATCTATTTTAATAGAATCCTCTAAAAAAACTCAATCTGTTCAGCCTGTGAGATGGAATGCAGTAGTAGAGTCCTGCCATGAAAATAGCTTGTGTAATCAGTGGAATATAAATGGCAACAGCATCTTGTACTCCCTTTTATGATGGTAGAAAGAGAAGGAATTCAGTGGGCAGCCATATGACCAGGTCCTGCATAACTGAGGAGCTCACATTTTTGCATTGCGCTGTAGCACAGTATCTCATGTGTCCAAGAGGAGGTAAATTGTTCCCATGCCTTGTGACCAGAATCTCTGTCTGGAGGAAGAAGCAGAATAAAGGACCATTATTTTAGTAGAGGCATTAGAAATCTGTGTAACTGCTGTAAGCATTGATTAACAAAATATTTTCTCATAATGGCTAGTACCCTTCTGAAAGTAAGAGTGGGGAAACTGCTTGAAATAAAAAACTGCATATATGTATGTCTGACACCTTTAAAGCACTGCCTATGCCGACAGAAGAGGCATGGCTGTGACAATTACTGAAGGCTTAGTACCAGGATAAATTTAAAGCAAACTTATTCTAGAGTGAGCCTTCTGCATGAATGCATGACTTGTGTTGGTGCCAGTGTGGGTGGCATTTGTTTCTGGAGTCCAGTCTGTGTTGCTGCATGAAATGAGTGTGATGGGGTCAGGTCAGTCCTTGCTGAATGATAATCCACATCATAAAGCTACTGTAAATGATTCAGCATGGTTTAGTATTATTTTCAGCCAGTGCCCAGGAGGGGCCAGGACTGAGCTAGCATTAAGAATGAATTGTCCATGCTTCCCACTCTTATATAACTGAGGGTTCAGGTCACAGAAAAGTACAGCAGGAAAATGAGCACAGCCTCTTTTCACAATGTGGATTACTTATCTTCCTTAAACAAAGGTTGTGAACCAGGATGAAGGTTTGGTTTTCAGAAAGTATCTCAGAACTTCCTAGAGAAATTGAGTTATGATTCTGCAAATTGACTTTTAGGACAGGTGCTCAATACCCATTATTTCAGCAGTGACCAGAGTAATTTGCCCCATTTTTTCAAGGAGTTCACATGTTGAGGTTGCAGCTTTTAATTTTTAAGTGGATATTATGTGTTAGTTTAAAGCCAAGAATTCAGTTGCAGACAGGTTATTGCTGCAACTGGTGACTATTGTGATCTTTTTTCTTTGATCTCTTACTAAGGCACATTTGCAACATTAATTTGATTAAGTTGTTGTTTGAGGTCATACCAAATTGCTGTGTTCTTTTGTTGTTGCCCAGAAAAGGTTCTGAATAAGTTACTCATGTACATATTTAGGTAGTTTTTTTCTGGTGTTTGTAGAAGGCTACAAAAAGGAAGGCTGGGGTACAGGACTTCAAAAAAAGAACAGACCAAAAGGAAAGACAGAAGGAAAGAAAGAGAGAGAGAGGAAGAAAAGAAAGAGAGAGAGAGATAAAGAAAGCAAGAAAGCAAGAAAGCAAGAAAGAAAGAAAGAAAGAAAGAAAGAAAGAAAATTTGCAAAAATCAGAAACCATAATTCCTAATTGTCTAAATTAATTTTTTAGCAGCTACAGTTAGGCTGGACTGATGGCTGTGTGATTGCTCTACTTCATTTGGTAAAAAGCAGGACTACTGTGGAGTTTTACTTACATACCAGGAAAAAAAGCAAAGCTCTGTGTGCTTCAGACTTGGCTAGCGAGTCCAGCCAAGAACAGATGGAAACTCTGCCAAGCACTTTTTCATTGAAGAGTTTTCTTGAAGCTTTAAGAGGGGAAGATCAGAGTTTGCAGACAAAATTGCTGATTCCTGCTCAGAGTGTTACTCTCTTTCTTGCATTTAGGGCCATCTTGCAAATATGGGCTGGACATCTGGCAAACGTAGGCTGGGTTCAGTGGCTGTGTTTGTCTGGACTACTCATGCATGAGGACCATTTGACTTGGGACTGAAATAAGCATTATCTGCTGGGGTTTGTACATGTACTTTTAGGGGTTTTGAAATCTTGGTGTTTGCATTTCTGCAAGACCCTTTGAGCTCACACTGAGTAGTAGAAGGTCCCAAGAGGAAGGCTCAGTATTGTTCATGTTACTATCTCATGATGGAGCTTACTCAATCAGCTGTAATGTTGTACTAGTCCAAGCCCCACACCTGAGCTCTTCTTGACCTATAGAAAGGTCATTATCTTTTTTTCACCCTAGTTCTTAAGCAATTATATTCTCTTTACAAGTACAAATGTGTTCCTTTACTTGTAGACTTTCCTGTCCTTCAGGACTATACAATTATTTCAGAGGGAAAGGACTAAAAAAATTGTTTGTTTCTGGTTTGGTTCTTTTTTTTCACTCTTTCTTATAAAGAAATGCCATGAAAAAGCCATGAAGATGGAGTTCATTACATTAATCCCATCTCTAAAAGTGTTGCTGTGCTGCGGGCCTTTGTTGTCAATAAAATGTCAAGCAATGGCATGTACAGCATGTTGTGCAGACTTCAAAATGCCGCAGCTGTAGCACCGTGCTGTGTTTCCTACATGAGAGCTGAGAAATATGGGAGGGATTAATATCAGGTGCCCAAAGTGTTAATACTGAAAACCAAAGCAAGAAAAAACCCAAACCTTACAAAGAATATTTGTAAAAATTGGTTGTCATTCTTCGTAGTTTGAAAGGCATCTGTTTACCCCTAGTTTATCCAGGAAAGCTGGTGTAGTGGTTTGTCTTCTCAGAGGGGCAATATCCTTCCAAGTGTTCATGGCAGTGTAGAGCATAGTGGTGCTATAATATAGCTATAGCCATTAATTTGTCATGCTTGTGATAATATGGGAGGCAGGTGAAATACCAAAAAGCAAATTGCCTATTTTAATTCAAAGAAAAGAGACTTTTCTTGAGTGCTGACCCATTTTATGAAATCATGGATTTCATGCTGTAATGGACCTGATGCTTTTTTGGTAGAAATGTGACCAGCTTGTAGGTCTCCACACCTGTTGTGGGAAAGTCTGGCTGCAGGAAAGTGAGCCAAATACATTAATAATACGACCCTCACCAGCAGAAGCCAACAAGGAAAATATTACGTTCCTGGAGATGTATTTTGTAGGTGTTGTTCAGAGTCTAAAGGACAGCACCCTTTTTGGTTCTCCCAAGCACTGAAACAGGAAAATTTGCCAGTCTGGTCATGGGGTAAGAGAGGAAGGACTGTGAGCAGATAAACTGCTCCTGACCTAATTCTGAAATAAGTATCACACTTTGTTTCTCAGACACAGTATTCTGAAATTTTTCATATTTTCTTTGAGGAGTATCACAATTTCTTCACACATCAGTGGTGTGTTTTAATACCAAGTCTGTGTTACAGATCAGTTACTACTGATTTTCAAGAAAAAATAAATACATTAGAATGAAGACTGGCCATACTTTCCTAGTAAAACTTTTGAGACCAGTGACTTAGTTTAGGATATAAGAGGGATGAAGGTTGTCATGTGGAAGTAAGAGGGAAGAGGGACGATGGTTGTAATCTCAGGTCATGTAGGAAGGTCTAACCTAATACCTAACCACAGCATTTTCATCCCCATGCTGCTTTCACACTGATTTCAGTGACCGGATGGCAGAAGGAAGAGACACATTCCTGTTATTATTTGATACATGTGAGCTCCTGTGGCCTTCCACTGTATTTGCCTGGACTGAGCTTTGCCATCTGCACTGCAGGCCAGGCACTCTGCTGTGTGACTCCATCCACCTCTCCCTGGAGCAGCTTGCTTAGGTTTCATATAATTACAACTGATGTCTCTCAAAAAATATCACATGTTATGTTTTATGTTCCTTTTTGACACCTCCTGATAGGGTTACTTACTGCAAATCACCATGTTCAAAATGTAGAAAGATTGCAGCTGTAAAATTAATTTCATTTGTATTTATCCAGGCGTGGGTATTAGAAGTCAACCAAAATCTAGCATCATAAATCCTCTTCCAGGAAAAAAAAAAAAGAAAAAAATTAGTATCTGCATCCAGGCTTTCTCTTGTCTTCCAAGCTCCTCTTTATAGTTTCCCTCAAAATGCTGGTACTGCCAGGTTCCTTTCAGCTGTTCTCATTTCGTCTGTTGCTGGCTTGTTTGCTGATTCAGTAACTACAATAGTGTACCCTTCATCCTTTCCTCCTCCTCTCCTTTCTTCCCTTTCTTTCCTACTTTCTTTTTCTCTTTCTCCAATATGGGTGTAAACAACTTGAAAAGTACTTTCATCAACACATAGGAAGGTTACTCTTGCAACAAGTTCTGCATCTAGGAATACTGTGACAAAGTGTTTTATCAAACATCATTTTTTTCAGCGTGGAGGCATATCTTCTTGTATGCAGTATCAACAGAGATGCTGTCTTTCTGTAGGGTTTGGGGCTGTTACAGGTAGCTGTGAAACAACCTGCACTTACAGAAAAGTAATTTTCTTCTTGGAGGAAGAGTTGGGTTTAGCACAGGGAGCCAGAGCTGTTGACAGGGCTTTGGTAGGTGGTGTGGTCTGTTGGGCTAACTCAGGCAGCAGCACAGGACTTTCTAAGAGTAGGTATGAGGATGAAGAGGTGCTACTTTTGCACAGAGCCCTTGTGACTCAACTGACATTTCTACTTGGAAGAATTCCCTTTTTAACGGTGAGAAATATTTTAGTTTGTCTGCTTGGCCCTCTGCGATATGTTCCTACCTCACACTAATGCCAGTCATATCAGATCATTCTAATTATAAATGTGACAACTCTGAGAATTTGGATTTTAAAATCCTGGGGGGATTATGGGTTATTTTCTAACTCCAAACCAGAAAAAAGTTACTAGTAGATTTAACCAGGTTAGAAGGTGGTGTTTTAGCCACAAAAGTACCTAGTCCACACCTGGATTTGAGCCAGGGCGTACATCTGCTATATATCTGAGAGAGGGAAACGAACGTATCCTATGCTGTGAGATTGGTATCAGCAGGGTCCCCTGTTTCCAACCATGCTCATTTGCTTTAAGTCATGAAATTAATTAATGGAGAAAATTTCTTGTAAAATAGAGCAGCAGTTCTGATTTACATGACTTCTGTGGATTTGCAAGTATTTTTTTCCCCCTATGGCTAGAGCTGTATTAACAGGTTTTGTTCCAATAAATGAACTAACATGCATGTATTAAGCAGAGATCTCAGGGAATCCAGTCTCTGCAACAGCTTTGGCATTCCCTCCTATTTGTACCAATGAATATGCCCCCCTGCTCTGTGCCATCTTCCCCCCCACCCCCAGCTTAGCTACTAATCAACCTCTTCAGTGGCTGCAGTGAATCAGCACTCCTGACAGGCTCATCGCTCCCGTGCTTTGCCTCTGAGCGTGACTCCGGTGCAGCACACAGACCCCTCCTGGTCTGCCTGGCTGCCCAAGGAACAGGGCTCGGTCCTTAAGGCACAAGTTTTCCTGCAGTTTTAAAAAACAGCAAATAGTAGATCAAAAAGTTGTGCTGGGTTTTATTTCCCTCTAGAAGGAGAAGCTTTTTGCTGATAGTGATCAAGGGGATATTTGCAGCCCCATTTAAAGCACTGTGTGGGCATTCAGGTAATTATTAGTAAGTACAATAAATATACTAAGAAAAGAAAATGAAGCTAGACACATTGCACTTGGAAAAGGTGAACCTTATAAGATTGACAGATGTTTGAAAAATTTGAGAAATTCTCTGAAATAACTGCAGAAAATAAACAGAAATCCAATAAACGCAAGATTGCTCTCTCCTCTCCAAGTGTATCTGCAAATCCTTTTTTAGGTCATATTACCTAGAAAAACAAAAAAGGAAGAGAAAGGAGTTCTATTTATTTCATTTGAGCCTTCAAACTCAGGAAGCTGTCTCACTCCAAAGAAAACCCCACAGAAGATACTGAGGTTCTCTCTGAATCTTTGGTAATGTTCCCCAAATTGTTCATATCTTCTTCAGTCTAGCAATACAGAGAAAGAGGGTGTTTGTAGACCCATTGCTCTGAATGAATAACACTTGAAACCACAGCTAATCTCACGGAACAAGTTGGTGAATAAAATGTTGAATTAAGGACTCAGAGCATGGCCCATGGGAAAGGATAAATCCTGCTTCACTGGAGTTTGTGGTAAGGCTGCGATTGATGGGGTTGCAGAAGGGCAGGATCAGGCTCTGTGTTTTGCTTTGAATGCATTTTTCTTAAATGGTGAGGGAAATTAAAAAAATTTGCTTCCAAAAATTGTTTTCTCATAACCAGTACAATAGCAGTATGCAGTAGGACTTGGAGGTCCTGAGCTATATTTTTGTTGTTTTGTTATTGAATAATTTTTTTTCTCCTTACATTGAAATCTAAACTGAAATGTTGGCTGAAATCTGTCATGTGTGTTTTCCTGTATGGTTCCATAGGCATTGTTTTCCTTGATCTCCATTTACATAAATAGTTAAATAACTGAGGAAACTGGAACTATGTAGTATTACTTCTCTTCATCAGATAATTGGCACTTTGCAGGCCTAATATGCAATATGTTGATTAGTGCTTTTGTTATATTAAGGAGTTTATTTTTACCATACATCAAATTTACTACAGATTAGGCTCCTGTATGCAATTCATTAGATGTCTTGGATGTGGTTTTCAAGGCGATGTCAACCTTGCCTCTGCTTGAGAACTGAGTCCTGCAGAAAATCATGATACAATCTATGCATGCAATGCCTGTCATCCTGAGTGAGACACTGAGACACTGGGGACATCCAGGGTTCAAAAAGAGCTCCTGGTATTGCCTCTGGAGTGCCAGTGCTCCCAGAGTGGTCTAGAACAGACTCTCCTACTTCTGTAGCTGGTGCAGAGGGAGTGCCCCACTGCAGAGGTGTGCTGGGGTGCTGCACATCTCCGATGGCATTGCTGTGTGTCCGTGTGAGACAGTGTGTGCTGGAGGGTGCTCGCCTCAGCCCTACAGCAAGTTGTATGAAAGAGCACATGCAGGTGTTGGCACATAGAGTCATGTGTGAATAGAAATGGAGCCTGCAGTTTCAAAAGTGTCCATTGTCTTGGGGATTAATGAGAAACTTGATCATCCAGTTATTGCCTGCAACTGCATACCCTGTGAATACACCACGCATTCCATGTCGAGCGGCAGGGGTGTGTTTTTGAAGGTGATGGTTGTGGAGAGGATTATTTTTTTTTAGGTTTGCTTTATTAAGCCAATCAGAAATGCTCAAAACTAGGAGGTGTTTCTCCAAGTCTTATGATCCCATTAGTTAAACAACAGAGGGAGAAGTGAAGCAAACAAGCAAGCAGACTACAGAATAAAATGTGTAAATAAAATACAGTAACAAACTTTTGGTCAGGTAGCATCTTGCTGAGCAGTCAGATTATTGACTACCCAGCCAGTTTTGCTGAGATGACCAACATAAATTCATCTTTGCTGCTTTTTTTACTGATGCCAAAAAACAGAGGAGCTCTAGGAGAGGAGAACTGGATTCAATTCTGGTTCATGAATCACATATTGAATTGTCAGGAAAGGAACAAATTCTGCCCCAATTGCCACTATAACTATGATAGGTTGTACTCATGTGCCTCAGGGCAGAATATGGTCTGAAATGAAATAGATGAGGTCAAAATCTGTTTTCATTGATCACAGAGAAGGCAGTGAAGCTGTAGAGGCAAATGTGACAGCAAAATATTGTCAGCAAGGCCGTTCCTCTAGCCAGTGATGCATCATGGCAAAAAGAAGGCTGTTTGATTTTCAACCTCCATGATGTCTTGGTTGGATAGATAAAATAAAAAATCATTCTGTAAGCAAGTAAATTGAACAGAAAGTAAGACCCAGTGATTGACACTGAGTTGCAAGATGCCATTCATTTAAAGTCTTTTTGCATGGAAAAAGAAAGGGCCATTTTACTTTTGTAGCTGAAAGTATTATTTTTTTTTTACTTATGTTTTTAGGAGCTTGCAAAAGGGAGACAAGGAATGTGGTTTTAGGAGTAAACTTCTTTTATTCCATCAGATATATTCTGCAGCCCATTCCATAAAAATGACAATAATAAAAAAGCGAGGAACACAATATAAGAAACAACTTTCTTTCTGTTAGGGCGGATGGCTTTATAGAATAGATACTGAAGCAGCAAAGAACTGAAAGTGGTTTCTGAGAAGTGTTGACCTCCTTTCGTGCCACTTACTGTGAATTAAAGCTGTGAGTGAGAACTAGTTTGGGCATGTGGTACAGCACTTACAGAAACTGCTGCCAAGGAACAAGATTTGTGTTTCTAAGGAAATGCAACAAAAGAAAATGGTTTAAGAGGCAGTGGCTGTCACTGCATAAAAAAAAAGTATCTATTTATGTACAGATAGGAAAGAAAAGGCCAAATTGGGTTATTCTATATACAGGTTACCATACGTGTAAACTCTTGTAATGTGAGATTCAAAATCAAACTACTGTGGATTGTACAGGGTTTAGCATATCTCACACTGTTAGAGTTTACAAAGTTGAGCTAGCTAAAAGCAGTTGTGACCTGCTCTGTGCCTGTGATTGACTGTTGTTTGTCATTCTTACAGGCATTATTAGTAACAATGATCTGCTATAGGAAAGGGATACATTTAGAGCAAGGAAACTGTTTTTTTGTGGCTTTTTGGAGCTCCTTTCTTACGAAACCAAAAGGCAAATAACTTCAGCACTTCTAAACCAAGGCTGCCAAACAGTATCACTTACCACTACCTTTAAGACTATAAATATCTTAGGACATGACATCCACTCACTGATTTGTAGCAAAGATGTTATGAGAATTGTTCATGCACTGCAGTTTCATTAAGGGTTGAAAACTGTAGCAAAACACTGAGGAAAAAATATTGCTATATTTACACCGTGTCTTAACTCATTTTTTTCACCCCTCCGGGGCTGGAAAGGGAACCACCTGTCTCCTTTGCTGATGTCAGACTGCTGCCTGGAGACATGGTGCTATTGGAAAGCACACGATACTGTACATATTTACACCAAGCTTGTATCTGATTGAGATTGTGCTACGAGACCTGTGAGTTCACAAGTTTCTTCATCATACTCTCATGCATTAAACATGTATTTGAACTCTGGCTTGAAATCCGTGTGATCTTATGATAGACGTATTTATGTAATAGTTAAATGAATGATCATGTGCTCTCCAGCTCCTTTTCCATGCAAATGCAGAGGAAATTGAATATTATAATATTTCAGTGAGATGTCCTCAATAACAAATTACTGTTTAAAATAACCAATATTTGTATGTATATAAATTGCCTAGCAGTTATTTTTGTCTGCTATTTGCATGATATGGAAAAGACTTTTTCTAGCAAACGTTTTAAGCTACTTGGTGCTGCTTTCCTTTTGGAATGATCACAAGGGTGCACATTTAGGGACGTATTTTCCATCTGTTTTTTTGAAGCTGGCAAATCACATAATTTGGAATAGAAAAGAAGTCTGAAAGTACCCATATTTGAACTGGTATGTGTTTGAGCTGTTCTAGGAATTCTTACTCTGTAGCAGTTGGTAAAAGTGAAGGACTGTATTGTGCCCTTGGATGCAGTATACAGGCAGGGCTCAACGCCAGTGGGAGCCCTATGGGAGTGCCCAGGGACACACCAGGGCCCCCCTGAGAGTTTTGCTGCTCAGTTACCAAGGCAAGAATCTGAAATGATCAGGGGAGCTCTTTGAACTCTGGCTGTTTGATGTGGTCCTGTGTTGTGGAGGTATGTTTGAGGTGGGTCCTCCTGCAAAGGCTGGGCTTGAGCTTCTCTATATACAGCCTTGAGTGATGCGCCTGTTGGAGAGAGTCACTGAGTCTTCTGTGTCCTGCCGTGGTGGGTGTGGGGCTGACCTCCCATGGAGAGCAGCACTGGCATGATGGTGATTCTTTTCAGAGTGGGCATCTTCACCTGGTGAGCTACAGCTCACCTACACTCCCTCTGCTCAGCTGTAAGCATTGCCTTAGCTCTTCACATCAGCTCACCCTTTTGATGGCACTGCTTGTTGTACGTGGTGAATAAGAGTGGCAGAATCTGGCCCTGTTGCTCTGTCAGTGGTTGGATCAAGTTGGGCACCATTTAGTGCAGTAATTTCTCTTAGTTGGGCATTTTGAAAGCACCAAAATACTTGGGGACACTAGTGCTCCTGGGAATCCATGGGACTGGGAACAGCTAGGTAAAAAAGGCTCCAAGAAACATGAACTCTTGCTGCAAAATCTAAGTAAAAGAGCAAATTTTTGGATAGTAACATGCCTAGGGTATCAGATTGCCCAAATTAAGTTCTGACAAAAGAACTGGATTTCTTCTTGCTGAAGTCTAGAGAAGATCTAGACAACACCACAGCTGTTGAGCTGCTTATGTCTTCTGAGCAGTTCAGGCACAATTCCTGGCGTGTGGAGATGGTTTTTCACTATGATCTGGATGGGTATTTTTGGCTGAAGGCTGTTCCAGTGGGAAAACTCATATCAGTGGGTGTTGCTGAAGACAGTACTTCTGGATTGCTGTGGGAGCTAGTTAATTGCTAGTGGGCACCAAACTCACAGGGGGAGATGTCAGTATCTCATTTTCCAAGATCTCCTTACTCCTTTTTTTTAATAATTTGTGATTTGTTTAGTGTAGTTCTTCAGTGAAGAAGCACACTGTATGTTAGGGATTTTTTTTTTTTTTTAATGGAGATTGAAGGGTAAGGAAAACTGGCCTTCCCTATGCTAGAGACAGAGAAGTTACAGCTAGAAATGAATTCTTGGGTCTTCTTCTGCTGTGCTAGCAGCATTTTTTTTTTTGTATACTAAAGAGAGTGTTCTAATGTATGATTCATATTAATTAGGTTTCTGCAAAGTACTGCACACCTCAACATGAACTGAACCAGAAATAAATATATTGCCATATATTAGCATTTTGTTAGTTGAGAAGAAGAATAGGATGAAAGCACCTATGTGAAATCCCAAGTATGAGCTTCAGATTGAATTAATGCCAGCAGTGTCTTGAGATTAATTTGGCTACTGTGGGTACAGAATAAGAAATAGAGTACCATAATGTAAATATGTTTACTGATTAATTTCTGGCATTAAAAACTAAAACCACATTATACATGCAACAACAGCTTTTCTTTTTCTTACTTGGAAGAAGGTGGGTACATTTTGGTAATTAAAGTGAATGTTGCCCTCTGGAAAGTGCCAGTACTCCAGTAGAAGATGAGTGCTGTTCTTACAGAGGATCTGCCCCATCACAAGCAGCAGAATGCAATACACCAAAAGATACCTGAAACAAAAAATATTACCAACCCAGGAAGCTGCCAGTCTTCTACAGCTTCTCATTAAATATCTCTTGTAACGTGATAACATCTGTTTCATGTACCATTCAACTTGTCAAATGTGAGTTTTCTATCCTTGTGCCACTTTCCATCTCATCAATATGTAGAAGGAACAAGTTTTGCATCTTAAGATGTTGAAAGCTGAGTAATAATTAAATAAGGCAATAGAAATACTATATATTCATAAAGCAATTATTTTAAGGAGTTTCAGTTTTGACATGGCTAGATTAAGTATGAAGCTTTTTGTTTTTATACTTACTGTCATGAATGTTGTTAAATACTGATACCACCTCCTAAGAGAACAACTTTTAAATACCAAAATGAAAAGGATAAGCATTAAATATTTTGGTAGATATATTGTGCCATAATGTATACTGTCTTGTTCTTAATACAAGGCACAGTAGGGCTTAATTAAAAAGTGATTGTACGATCTATCACAAACCTGCATTAGGGATATGGATGCCAAGAAAATTAAGTTGAATAGGTGGTGATAATGAAATCGATATTTTATTGAATAGCTTTTATTCCCATGCCTTTGTTTGCTATTCTTGCCTTCCTGTCATCAGGTAAGACATTTTCCATCCAAAATTCTTTGGAGGAATTCATTTAGTCTGATGCTGCTTTATTTCATTATTTTATCAGTGTAAGTTATTTTATTCATTTTTTGAGAGAGTAGAATGTCTTGACAAACTTCCGACTCCGTCAGAGCAGAGCAGAACAGTAAACAAAGAAAAGCAAGTCCTTACGAGCTCGTTCCTGTTAGGAGTAGCTAGCTAACAACTGGTACAAGGGTGATTTTCTACTTTGTGTAAGCAAAAGTCATAGTCATTCAAAGCCTCCAGAACAGCCCCACAGCTGGATTTTAGTACAGATTTATCCTATTCCAGCTCCTAGTGTGGCTTTAGGACCTGCTAAGTAAAGTGTTTAGCATTAAAGAACTATGAAATACAGCATAATACCAAGTGAAAAATATATACAATAAAAGTAAGTATTTGTACAGCCTTGGCCAAAATCCTCCTTGTTATAACTTCATCAACTTAAATGCTATTGATTTTTCAGGTACCACTGACCTGAAATTGCTGGGATTGTGCTTGGGATGAATTTGACCTATGCTGTTAAGGCCAAGCAGAATCACAGTTTTGAAAGTGTAATGCAAAGAAATAGTTACCGAGTATTCTGTTGTCTTGTAATTCTACACCAGTTACTCAGTTCAGTGCACTGTTGCAAAATCTCTTCTTTAGATGGGTAGAACTGTGTCTGCAAACACTGTAGAAAACAATAAAAGAGCTTATTGTTCCCCTTCATATTTTTAAGAGTGGTGTGCTGCAAACCAGACAGCCTGTGCTTTCTGAAAAAAGCTGCTGGGGCAGCCGGCACAGCTTCATTTTCACATCCCCACTTACTAGGTTCAATGTTGTCAGTGTCCTTTTTGTGGCAAAAATCCAATAGCCAAAAGGGAAGGCTGGTTTTCATGATCTTTCTGCTTGTGTGTCTCAAATGGAACATTCCACATATTGCAGTGCACTGCACATTGCAACTTGCAGCTTGTCTCATGCCCGGGTGCAGTAGGCAATGTGGGATAATGTGCTAGAGGAGAAGACAGGCACAGCCCTCGGCTCCTGAAAGCCATGAGAGCCACTGAAAGCTTGTGTTCGTGGTATGCAGCAGTATAGATATTTGAAAGGTTAGGTTCTATTTTTAGGTAGCCTTCACATTGGAACTGATCTAAAAATGAAGGGGACGTAAAAATTGCACTCTCCTGATTTATCAGAGATTTTTGACAAAATGCATTAAAAAAGGCTGTCCTCTGAATCAGAGATTTTTTTTTTTCTGAAGTATAGCTGTGCTTCTTATTTAGGAGTCTTTATGTTCTTGATTAAAATGCCAGTGCTGTCTATTTCAATCCAAGATCAGCATTTTCAGATTTTAGCAAAGTTAAAGAAATATGACTTTCCTACTTATTGTTTGGAAAGATTTATTCACTTGTGTAAATGAATTTTAAAAAATTGGCAAGGCCTTTTATCTCATATAAAATAAATCTGAAGATAAATGATCTTTTCCACTAACATCACCTATCATTAAAGTGGCTAAATGAAAATCAAAATGTGTTGCTATTTAGTGCCTGCTCGCCTTTTTACGGGAGATGAAATTGAGCATGTTTACTGGGCAGGAATTGTCAGTGATGCTTCGATTTACAGCATTGTCCAGGATATAAATTAACAACCAGCATGTGTTTTCCCCCACTCTCCCTGGAAGATGGTAGCCCTATCTCCCAAAGTGTACATCTCCAGCTCACTGTGCATGCTTCTACCCTTCCTTAAAGAAAACCCGCAAACAATCTAAAATTGTGTTGCATTGAACTGAAGTGCAGATATTTTTCCATGTCCCTGTAAACCAGAGTGCATGTGAGAATGAAACAGCTGGAGGTCTACCTGCAGAAAACCCCCGGGGGATGTGTCACACTCATTTCTCCAGTCTATGCAATCCTGGTTTAATAAATTGGTAATAATATTGTGATGAAGTGCTCTTTGGTGTTGGTTTGCTGTTTTTTCAGAGGTTTTTTTTAACATAACAACTTGTAACAGAAATTAAAATAATCTTCCATTCTGACAATTTCCTTTTTTACTTGGTTCTTTGTTCCTCAGAGAGAAGGGGGAGGCTGCAGTGGGCAAAAGGGAAAGGTGCACTCTGATGAAGTCTCTGTTTCAGTGTGAATCCTACACAGTCCTTTCAATGCTTTTGGTTAAATGCATTGCCCTGACTTGCACTTCCACATGCGGAGTTCAAAAGAGCAGAAACAACAAATAGTATTTAATTGAGCCAGATTATTGGGGAATTTTACAGCGGGAGAGATCCATTTGGGACAAACATAGAAGTAGCAAACTTGCCTTATTTGTTGATAGACATGAAGTAATGAAAGTACAGTTACTGCTCTTTTGGGGAGGAACCATGTATCTTCCTAGTACCCACTTACAAAATAATATATAATCAGTGTCCCAGGGCAAAGATGTTCAGCAAACTTTGTGCTTTATTCCTGCTGTATTCACAGGGGACAGCTAGGGAAGCCTGAATAGTATGAAAATTAAAAAAAAAAAAAAAGGTGGAGAAGTTTCTACTTTGAACTGTCTTGGTCCCACCTTCTGTGATAAGGTCTGATTCAAAGCCTGCCTAAATCCATTTAAAGATTTCCATTCCCTTCCAAAGGATTTAGAGCAGTCACCTCTTCCAGCTACTTTAACCCCCCCTTTTACTTTACTGCATTTTCTCATTCAGGTATTGAGGTAACTGATTTGGATAGAATAAAATGAAATAAAATTAAAATAAAATAGTAACTCACCCATGCCTTTCTGTGGCTAGTTCTCTCATTTCATCTCTGCACTAGCATGTTTGGCCCTGAGTCAGAGGTGAAAGTACTGACAAATTTCTCGTCAAAAGCATCGCTGGAGGAGGGTCAGCTTCTAAAGGTTTACAGCTGCACTTTGTATTGCTAAAAGCCCTGGGCTAAATGCTTATCTTCTTTATTTCAGTTATCTGAACTGGGGATGGAGGGAGGATGACATCTCTTGCCATTTGTGCAACTTTTTTAGATTAATATTGCAGCTCTGAGAAAAATGAATAATTGGACTTTTAAGCAGGGAGTGGAACCATGAAACCCATAGGGATTCCTCTAGCAGTAGTCACTAGTTTGCATATCACAAGTTAACTGCAATTCATGAAGGGTTCTGGCTAAAAATAACTCCAGGGCTCAATTTTGGCTGGCAGGAACTACTAGTTAAGAGGTCAGGCAAAGCTGATCCTTCAGAAGCCTTGTCTACATGAGACTGTTGGGTGTTGCAATGAGGTGATGCCATGTCTGCTTGGCTTGTCCTTGGCTGACTCAGGAAAATGGGGTTGTGGGGAGCTGGGGAAGGGGACCTTTGCTGCAGCCTGGGAGCTTCAGAAGCCAAGCAGTGAGTGCTGGCTGCTACTTGAGTGGAGCTATGTTCTCCTCTGACAGGAGTTTCCGCAAAAGCTCGCACTCTTCCAAAGGCAGGCATAACCCTATAAAGGGTAACTCGATCCATAAGTGTATTTAAAAAAAAAACCCACACGAGGTGTTTTGTGTGATATCTTATTTTGTTTGCCTAAAATTGTTGCAGAGCAGATCTGTGGCTCGTGTTACTGAAATCCCATCAGATTACTACAGTCCTGAATTATTTCTGCATTATACTTTGTTTTAATATGAAAAATGCCAAGAGCTAGGCCCAAGAAAAAAGGCTGACTCAGTTCCACTGAGCTCTGTCTGAAAAAAGTCATATTTGAAGATGAGAGATGTGTTGGTAAGGCTGTCTGTCATCTCTAGTTTATTAAAAAGAATTGCTAGGAGGCACTAAAACTGTCCACTGCCTTTCCCTCTGTTCCTTCACTCAGAGGTGCTTCATTCACATTGACTTTACCATAGCGGTTTTGTGTAAAACAAGATTTGATTTTAGAGTATTTAAAGGTTACTGTTCTCTCCAGTGCTGTGCTGCAGCCTTGTGTGTGCTCCACTGCAGTTGCCTTACCAGCCATTTTAGAGAGGAGATAGCCTATGCTATGGAAATGAGAGATCTTTTTTCCTTCCTCTAGCTACTGCAAGCCTCAGCGTGGCAGAGCACACTAACCTCTCCTGCATTGCTGGGGCAGCCAGGGCATCACAGCTCCCCTTCAGGCTGGGAGGCCCTGTCTGGGTGGCTAAATGGCCAGATGGCAAAGCAAACCCCAAATGCAATGTGACAGCTGGGTGGCCGCCTCAGTGAAGGCTGGTAGCTTTGAAGGCTGATACTTCCCATGAACTTCCTTATGGTTGTACAGAATCTTTTCTGTACCCTAAGATAACAAATCCATGGTGGTTGTTTATAGAATCATCCTCTTCAGATCCTTCTCAGAAAAAGTCAGTTAAAACCAGATTGGCATTCTCTGAACAAGTCAGGGAAGAACAACTCCAGGGTAATTCTTTAGGTGCTCAGGGGAAAGGGTGCAAGGTGGATGGTAATATGTGTAATGAGAAAGGTCGGGGTGTTTCAGAGCTCTGCAGTGTTCCAAATACAAGGGGTATTCCTGAAGCTTCCCCACGTTCTGCCCTGTGTGGCTGAAGCTGAAGAACTCAGTTGTCTGTCGTTGGAATTGCATGAACATCCCAGCAAGGCTGGGAGTGGGAGAGGAAGGGTACAGCTTCTGAGTGGGGGCAGATGTTCCAGACCTCTGAACAGGAATATCTGAAACCAGCTCCTTGAGTCTGATAATATCAGATATGAGCAAGTTTTGGTCTCTTCCCAGGGACTTGAATGTGTGGAAGGATAAGAGAATAATAAGAACTTTATGACTTCTTTTGTTCCAAGGAAATATCAGCAGTGAGGTGAGTAAAAGAGAGATGATGAAGATCTGCAACGGTCTGCGATTTTGATGTGGTCCTGCCTGCTCTGCCAACCTGCAAGACAGTGCAAAACTGGAATCTGTCTCCTTGGCTTGCCTGGGTGTCTATGCTCAGACAGCAGCACAGCCTCCCCAGGAAATGGATGTGTTTACATGGCTCCGTTTCTCAAACATATAGAGGTCATAAATTTAAAGGTAGATAATCTTTTACAGATCAGCCATTCTAAAAAACAGTAACACCCAAGTGAAAAATATTGTTCATATTCCCTTTAGCAAGCCTGACAAGCTGGATTTTTCTGCAAATTATAGCAAATGAGGGTTGTGGAGAATGCTCCAAATGTTGGAGGGAAACAAGTGACAAATATATTTTTTATGTAATCAGCTGAAGTGAGTTAGTTTTTCTTGTTTATAATAACGAGTAAGTGAAACATGCTTATAAAGAGGGTGATGTTCAGGGAGGTATAAGAAAAATTATAAGATTTCTTGTAGTGGGTGCCTGTGATTCTCCTGCTTCACTTGAACACTGCTGGAAGGTTTTACTACAAGCTCCCAGTTACAAAGAGTTGCATGTCTGAAAGCCTGGTTAACGCTGATAATCAGGTAATCTGCACTGATAGTAAATAGTCATAGTCAGGTCCAGTTGCACATGAGCAAGCAAGTGATTTCCCCTGGCATTAAGTGCTCTTTATTTGAGCCCTCAGCCTGTGGAGGCAGATGTGGCAAAATTCAGCCTGGTGTCAGTAATGTCAGTAATGCATTGCTGTTCGGAGAAAGTTATTTTGGACTCTCGAATATACAGCTCCTCCAACAGCAGCCTGTGACCCAGAGCTGGGCCAGGAATTAACTTGGCCCTTGAGTTTTTCAGAGAGCTGGTACAGAGAGATATCCTGGGTTTCTGTGTTAAAAAGAAATCTCAGATCTAACTGCCCTAACAAAACTAGAGAGAGCAGATGGCTTTATTCCATTGTAGAATTACTGCACCAATGAACCCAGAAGTTCAAGGAGTTTGATTCACTGGTTTACGCTATTGAGGGTGTATTCTGGGTAGGATGAACTGGATAAATAAGGAAAAGAAGATGAGAAAGGAGGAAAAAAAGAGCAAATAAATAGGATAGAAGTGGAACAGAGACAATGGACTGGAGAACAAATACAGGACTGCGCAAAAAATAAGAGTAAAGATGCACAGAAGGAAGATTTTTAATAAAAAATTAATAGGGTACATATACTTTATATAGAACACCATTCACACTAACACACCTTTGGAGTGCAGTTTGCTCTTTTATATACAGCATTGGCTGATCTTTTGCTGTAACTCTTGGAGAGTTGAGCAGAAAGGGTTGAGTTGATGTGAGAACTGATTTGCAAACCTCATCCGTCTGAATCTCCAGCACTATTTTTATGCACAAGTTTGCTTGTTCTTACTCCCCTAGGAAAGTAGCAAACTTATTAAAAAATCAGTGAATACCATAGTCTTGGGGGCAAGGAAAGAAAATATTTCTTCCTCAGTCCCTAATTAAGGGACTGATTTTTTGGTCACAAAGTCTCCAAAATCAGTAGCTTCTTCGAGAAACCTAAATTACGGGGAATAAAAACCTGACCCATAGCTAAAAAATGTGGGTGAAAGAGAAGGATAAAATGATTGCTGAATCCAGGAAAAAGTCAAGGACAGAGGGCTTGAAGGTTTTGGTCTTTGATTTGTATTTCCTGCTGTTGCAGGCAGTTGTACCTTCCAGTCCAATTAGAAATGTATCAGGATTTGGGAATTAGTGCCCAAATGTGGTTGGAAGGCTTACCAGAACTTTCTTGAATCATGGCCCTTAAAGAAGAAAAGGCAAAATTTGGGAATTACTGAGACCTGGTACAAACTAACCTGAAAATAGGAGAAATTCAGTGTTTGAAGAGGTAATCTGCTAAAGAAAATTTCAACAGGGCAGATTGTGTCAAATGGACCTGCAGACTTTGTCAGCTGTAGGAGGGTTTTCTTTGTGTGTGTTTGTTATGGAACCAAATTTCATGTGTGTATGTGCTCTGATATTGCCCCACAAAAGATGTTTGTGCAATTCTTTAGTGTTGTCAAAACAGAGGGAAGAGCATTGCTAAAGCTCCTACGGAATGTTCAGAAGACAAAGTTTCCTTTGAGGAAGCAGCTTAGGTGCTGGCTGGGTTTCACAGGCTTCATTTGCATATGCAGAGGCTGCGTGGTTTCCAAACTACACCACCACTGCAGCTGTCTTCCTTGTTTTTCTCCTCCTTGGGGTACTGAACTCAAAACCCACAGTAAACATGGGAAAAAAGATCCTAGCGGGTAAATTTATACTATGGCTGGGGTTAGACACTTCAGTTAAAATAAAATTAATCCCAAGCAATGTGGAACCCTTGTTGAAATCTCAGTCTGGTTTTAGATGGAGTTTGGCTTTGCATGTCTTCCAGGTAACACTGGAACTGCCAGCAAAGTTCAAGCTATAGTGTGGACAGGGCCATAGAAAAGCTCTGGGGCTCTGTAATTATTACTTTTGGTTGCTCTGTTTATAGTGCACTTGAAAAGTTCTTCAGTCTCTAAAGCATGTATGGTGAGAGCACCACTAAGGTCACAGTTTATATTTATCAGTTAACTTGCTAATTTGAAGGGAAAGCATTCAAGTGGAAATGTAGAAAATAGAAACAACATGAGCAGGTCACAATATCCAAAACAGCAATATGAAATGTTCCAGTGTAAATATATTTCTATAAAAGGTGTGAATGAAACTTAAAAAAAAAAAACCAAAAAACAGATGATGGATTCGGCACAGTCAATGAACACAATTATACGTAGGTATTGAAGGAGAATATTCCACCAACCATGGATCCACAGATAATAATTAATAAGAACCAACTGTACTCCAGGTAGGCAGGTGCCCAGTATTATTTCACAGTTGACTGTTCAGGGGGTAGAGGTACTCACCTTTGCCACAGATCTTAATAATTTACTGCATTTACTGCAGTTTTATCATTAAATCAGCATATAATTCGGAAGGAAATTAGTGGGGGTTTTTTTTGGTGGGTGTTTGTTTTTTTTTTTTTTTTTTTTTTTTTTTTTTTTTTTTTTTTTTTTTGAGAGCAAAGCAATACCGCTAATTTAATTATTTGTAGGAAAGGTTTTCTGTAGTTATTTGGTATTTTGCTGTGGTTTTTTTTGTTTTTGTTTTTTTAAATTAAGTAAAGTAAAAACAATGCCATTTTTGTCATCAGTGCTTGGTGAAAATATGACAATGTGATGTGATTTGCAACTTAAGCACAAGCTCAGAAAAATGTACATTTTATCAGGACTGGCAATAATGAATTACAAGGAAACACAAATAAGCTAAGAATATATCTGAGACCTCCTACCATTTCTGAAGGTTCCAATGTCTGTGGGGAAAAGGCTATTTCAAGAATTGTACTCCTTATTTTTTTTTTTCCTCTCAGCAAAATTGCCATAGCCTTGTATAATAATTGAATTCATTGAGTCTTTAGAATACTCAAGTTTGCAAATAACAATGAAAATGAATATTTCATGGCATGGAGGATGATAAGCTATAGTTTCGTAACTTTAACTGGTAGCCCAGCAGAAGGGAGCCAGCATTTACATTTCACAAGAATTTTTGCACCCAGATAATTAAAAAAAACTGCAGCTTAAGACAATAAGCAGGCAGGTGGGGATAGTTAAACAAGACCTTTATTTTTGGGTTTTCTTTCCCTGTTTTGGACAGCAGTTTGCAGTTCAGCTTTGTTCATGGAATTTGTTCTGTACGCAATGCTAAGGGGCATCTTAAACCAGTTGCACCTGCAGCAGCCGCTATTGTCTGGGAAAGGCTTTGACGGGAGACAGGTGTTAACAGTGTGCCCGGATTTTCACACGACAAGAGCTCTTTAATTAATTTATTTTCAATGAACAAACGCTGGGTTCAGGTCGGGAGGGTACAGCAATGCGCCCTGAGGCAGCTTACAGAGGCGGGCGGGGGTCACGGCGGCGGTGGGCAGGACGGAGGCAGCTCCTTGTCACCGCCGTGGTTTCTTGGGGAATGATTAAAGAGCAGCTCGAAGTACTGTAATCCATCTGGGAACGGGATCAGGCTTCCCCCTCGGAGCAGGTGAGATAAGGGTGGGAACATTTTTTATAGATGCTGAGTCCGTGTCAGAGAAATGCTGGGGTGGGGGTGTTGGGGGGGGGGCGGGCGGGGTTGCCGATATATTTACCGTGGAAAAACTAACTTGAGTTACAATGTCTGTGAGAAACCATAACCTAACCAAAATACTCGGGGAAGTGCAAAATCCCCGAGTACAAAAAAAAAAAAAAAAATGTTGGGAGGTGGCGTAACTTTTGCCGAAGTCTGGGATAGCCTTTCCAAAGGGAGGCGGGGGAGCGGTGCAGGCATGGGGGAAGTGCTCGGGCTGCTCAGAGCACGCAGGCTGTGGCTCGGCTGGGAGTCACTTCACTTTTTCTTTCTTATAAGCACAGCTCTGCCTATTGTGTGCTGGGGTGTAGGGGGAAGACAAAGAAAGCAAGCCAAGAAATTTAAAAAGATGGGGAGGAATAGGAGCTGTGCTACGGCAGGGGCAGCGATCCGGGGGTGTGGCGTGGAAATTGCTTTGAATCACAGCGGGTTGCCGCGGCCGCCGAGGTCTGAGCGGGTTTCGCAAAGATTTACTTCACTTCAGGCTGGGTCTGCCCCTGGCTGACGTCACGGGCTGGAGCAGCGGCTCCAGAAGGCTGGATGAGTGACAGCCCAGCCTACTTTTTAATAGCTTTGTCATGTGACGGGGAACAGTAGTAAGACAGGTGCCTTCGGTTCACTCTCAGAGAGGGTCTCGTTGCCTGCATGAGTGTCTGCTGCCTGCCTGCCTCTGGACTGTAGTTTGCCAGCTTTCCTGCCGTCGCTCCGCAGCTGGATGGCGTGGGACATGTGCAACCAGGACTCTCTATGGAGTGATCTCGAGGTGAGGAGTGCGCGGCGTGGGCGGCCGTGGGGTGCCGGCAGCCGGCGGGGCCGTGGGCTCGGCAGGGCACCGGCAGGACGGCCGAGGCAGCGCACTTTGCAAACAAGTCCATATCTTATCTTAACTCCAGTAAGTTTGCTATTTTAAGGTTACTCTGCGATGCCTTGAGCAAATCAAAGCTGAGCTCCTGTCATCAGTATAGTATCTCCTGCAGTTGGAAACTATTTTCATGTGCCTCTGGCTCGCTTTCCCGTCATATGCAATATTTATGCTCTAAGGTATTGATATGAATCGGTGTCTGAAGTGGCGTATTCAGTGGCCTGGTTGGAAAAATGCCATGCTAATTTAGAATAAGACTAATATTTCTTAAAAAAAAAAAAAAAGTTATAATTAACTCATGGCTTCATATTTTAATTCCTTGTTTCACTATGCTCTGTCGAAGGTTTTTCCCTTGTTTGTCAGCTGCAGAATACAAACACGCACACAGGAATGAATACCCTGTTGTTTGGCTTTAGATGCTTTTAAAAGAGATTTCTGGAAGGAGACGTTTCCCTGCTACTTGTGGTATTGGAATACTGACGCTGTAGCTAATGCCTCGTAGAGCAGGGTTTGCAGTCAATCTGAGTAGTCCAAGAAATGGTTAAATCCCACTGTACAGCAGAGACAACAGGATGAACCATGAGAATAGAGTTTATGCAGGACTGTGTGAACTGCTGCTGCCGCCGCCGCTGCTGCTGCTTGTGTAAAAATAGATGGCAATACATCAAATCCACAGCTTCTGCTGGCTACAATTCATAAAGGAAAAAATAAAAAAGTCAAGCAGCCCCGTGGTAATCTCCGGAGTATAATGTGAGGTTTGAGGATTTCTGCATATTTGCATTCAGCAAAATGGAGCATTACCTGAAAGTTTGGGCAACTTGCGAAGCGAGGCAAACTTTCTTTGGACCCCATGAAGAGGAATCCCGAATACAGACCTGCTCAAAGGAATTAATGCTCTGGATTCAGGCTTGGAATAAGTGCTTAAAATGCTCCCCATGGGCAATGGGGAGGGAAAAACAGGTTACAGGCAATGCTTTTTAAATAAGATGTTCATGCTGTAGAGAGCTACCCATCTAAAGTGAACCGTTTCCATGTTCTCCAGCAAATTTTTCATATCTGGCAGAGCATGTGTGTGGATTCTCAAGTCATTTTGTCATGTTTTAAATATTTGCAGTTTGCCATTGTATCCACAGATTTCTGTTTGCATATTGTAATTGGTCTTATCTTGTTTTGATTTCTTGGTAAAGTGGAATAGATATGGATAATTCATATGTCCTGTAGCTATTATGAGTCAAGGCAGTAAGTGGATGACTTTCTGGCTCCAAAGTCCTAATTGTTTCTGAGTAGCTAGAGTATCCTGTGGGTTGTTGTCTGGCTTGCAGCATGGGTCTCAGCTGTCATAGCTTCATTTTTCCATTGTGTATTATTCTTAATGCTGCTAGGAACTGATTGAGGAACCAGCTTTTATGGAAATACTGAAGATTTATTTTAATCACTAGAGTTCCTGCAGTAATTTTAAGCTAGTAACAGAATAGATAATTTATGTCAATGACTTTTTCATAGTGCAGAGAGAAAAAAAAATAATCAAAAAAAGAGTTTGATCTTAATATTAATTGTGTGGTGGATGGAATAACTGTGGGTAGGATTTTACCAGTGTGCTCCTGCATTGCACTTCCTGTAGCAACACTAGCATCTGCTTGCTGCTTTGGCTCAGGGGATCACCTTTACTGAGTTAAAATAACACGGGCAGCAAGCACTGGAGGCAGCTTTCATTCTTTGAATCATTAATATTTGCTGTCAATGTTAAATGTATTATATTCTCGCTCACATAATGACAGGACAGCGTGTTGTTAATAAAGGCCTGCATCACTGTAGCTGATCAGCATCCCCAGTGCTTCACAGCTTAATGAAGGTGATGTACAGTAAGGTTGTGAAGATTGAAAGGGAGAATCCACATGACACACATTTTGTCAAGTCTCTCTTTCTTTCCTGAGTTCATCCCCTTGGCACTTCAAAAAACTTGTTAAAAATAAAACAAAGATTATATTTTCATTAATATAATTAATATGGCATAAGTCCAGTCTTCTTTTTTTTTTTTTTTAATTTACCTTCAAAGGCACAAAAACAGCCAAAAGGTTAATGGAGAATTATACTTAATTATAATGATTCATTACCATCAGTGCAGTTAAGCTAATTTACTGTTTGCATATGAACTAAGAGAAAAAAGGTCTGTTAGAGTGAAATAACACACAGTAATTAGCCTTTTGTGTTTAGTGACTGCTTTATCCTCCCAAATGTTACTGTAAAATTAGGGCTATAGTTATGGAATAACTATCATATCAAGTAACAGTGGGAAGACAGTAAAATGTGTGCTAGCAATGCAGGTGCACCTGTTACAGGTATAGGCAAACAGCAAATATCAGTGTGTCAGATGAGGGCAGTTTTAGGACTTGGAGTGTTAAATCTGGCATCATCCAAAGGCCAAATATAAATTAATAACAGGAACACTTGCTGCTAATGTGTCTCAGATAAATGCGCTCTGTGTGCTCAGAAGCATAATGTCATATTCAGAAACATTGATTTTATTATCATGTCAACATTGGCAAGGCATATATACTTTTATTTCAGCAGTTACGTTTTTAGGTGACATTGTAGTCACTATAGGTAAATGAAGGCTGTGATAAGCAGGTTTTATTTTTTGAATACCATTGTTTGTGTTGCTTCAAAAGTCCACTGTAGGAACTTAAAAATGCAGATTACCAAAAGTAAACATGTTTAAGTAGGTGGTTCACAGGGTGAAGCTATTTTTATAAATGAAAGCAGTAACAGATCAGCAGGATACTTCAGAAGTCTATGGCATCAGTTATAAGCTACTGACCTCCAGAACACAAACCTGAGAATGATGTGGAGAATCTTCCTTTTCAGTCAAAAACTGGATTATCCTTTAATGAGATCAGAGATTTCGGCCAAGCATCAAAAAAGGTCATCTCTGTATTATAAGATTGCTGCCAGAAGGTTGTGTCTTGCACTAAAGAAGAGGAAGCACTCTAATTTCTTTTTGTCTTACACTCAAAATAATGGTAAAAAAATTCAGATTAAAAAAAAAAGTTAACATTACTTAAGTGGGATTTTGACTTCTTAGAGTTCTACGGCCCCTTAAATAATAGGAAGAAAAACAACTGCTATTTCAGAGTCTTGTTTTGCAGCCTCTCAGCTTCCTCGCCCCTTGGCCTACTCTATGATTAACTTGTAGTGTCCTGGTAGACGTAGAAGTTGTCTGGTAAATTATAGCTCACACCAGCTGCACCAAGTCTTTGTGCCAACAGACAAAATCTTTGCTCACGGCTGCGCTGCTGCATCCAGCCTGTGCACTACAGACACTCTGAGATTCCAGGGACAAAAACATCAATGAAATGCACCTTCAGCAGCTCTTGCTTACATTGTTGTTAAAGGCGGTCCTTGCGAGAGTGACATAACCAGTATTGAGCAATTCACACCTATGGACTCTGTTAGTGTCCTACAGACATCTGCCTTCAGAAAGCGGCGTTTTCTCCATTCACTTCAGTCCAAATAGAAGTTGGCAGATCATTCAAGGCACCCAGTCAACTGACAGGAGTTTCGGAGGTGCTGCTGTTGGCCATCCTTAATGCAGTGCTAGAAATGTGGTAGATGCCCTTAGACTCAGTTGACTTTAGATGGCTTTTAACCATTCAGCACCTGGTGCCTCTGCAGCTCCACGTGTGCTTTGCAATGTGCCCATATCGACGTAGATGTTTGGAGATGAGTTACAAGGATACACGGTACAGTGCAGTAGGAATTGCTTAATTGAGCAGCATTGACATATGGGACTCAGCTATTTGCCAAACTGTTACTACATGTTTTCTATAATTAGGAAATGGTTTTGGTGGATACTCTAACATTTCAATTGCTGTGTTGAAGTGGATGCATGTTATTAATTTTTTCTTCCTTAGTAGGTCAGTCAATACCCTATCTAGCTTCATACTGGCATATAAAAAACATTTATTCCAGGTTTGTTTTTATTTATCCTCGCTTTCTGCCTAAGTTGTGCAGACAAAAACATTTTGCACTGCTGAAGAGGATTCCTGCAGACTAGACTTTTGTTTACTGCTTCAACCAAAATGTTTCACAGACCTCCTTTTAGGATTACTGAATTAGAGGCTGCTAGAAGAGGAAAACCCATTTAGTTCTCTGAGTACAGCTTCTCTCTGGGGATATTTTGGAAACCGGCTAGGATAATAGATGTGTTCACACCAAGCAGGTGAAAGGCTGTGTGAACTAACTATGCCCGTAACTGAGAGGAGAATATAGGGATATTTCAAGCCACCCTTTGGTTGCCAGGGCCGTGGGTGGCTGTGGTTTGTGCATCAGGAAAAGAGCACAGCAGCGTCACTAACCCATACTTTTTTATGCCCATATGGTAGCCACCATCATGAGTGGCTGTAAGGATTACAGTAAGGTTCTGTAGAAGTGAAAGTGTGACTGTCTCCAGCTTGAACTAGCCTCCAGGGCTGCAGGCTGTAACAGGCTGTGCCTCTTTAACCTGAATGTATCAGGAAATGCATGACAGACCTTGCCCAGAGGTATTCATCTGTAACTTTTACCTGCACTGGTTCACTCTGAAAGGAGAATAAGGCCATGCTTTGGCCTCTGCTGTTGGATTTAAAGCTTTGAATATGATCATTATCAAATGGTATAGGGAGAAGGAAGGTCATCTTCCCTGGACAAATATGTGATAGAGAAGGCAGCTTATGCCCTGCTGTTTTCTCTGCCCCTTTACATACCTATGTTTGACCTAACAATGACCAAATAATATGTGTTTCTTTTTTCAGAAAACAAAGTCAATCCTAGTGACCCTGTGTCATAGCTTAATTGAGGCTTAATTCTTATCACATGATATTAGTTAATAGATTCCTGATAATTAATGAAACTATTCTGTGTTGCTGTATCCTGCAGTGTGCTGCTCTGGTTGGCGAAGACCAGCCTCTTTGCCCAGATCTCCCAGAACTTGACCTCTCTGAACTAGATGTGAACGACCTGGATGCGGACAGCTTTCTGGGGGGACTCAAGTGGTACAGCGACCAGTCAGAGATCATCTCCAATCAGTACAGCAATGAACCCGCCAATATATTCGAGGTAAGGCAAGATGATGCAAGTGCATGTTGCAAAGTCCTTGCTTGCTTTTTTTTCTGGTTTGTTTTTTTTTTTTTTTTTAATTAGCCTGGTGGACAACAGTTTGCTATTTTTCCACCGTTAACAGACAAGAAAACTGCTGGTGTATTGTGGGTTCTGACTGGTTCCTTTAATCCTCATGATCAAAACCAGACCTGCGATCTGAAGGGTGTGGGGGTGAAAGCCTTAAAAGGATTTAAATGGAGCTTGTGATTTTTGAGAGGAAACAGCAAAAGAGTACCTAGAGCACACTGCCGTGTGGTGTCATGATGAGGAGTTGCACTGTTGTAAGCTACAGAGCAAAACAGAAGTTGAAGCTTGTTTGTTGTCTTCCACTTGAATTCCTCGGCAAGAAGCAGGGTTCTGGACAGCAACTGGCTGCTGAGTAGCTGGAACATTTCTAGTAAAGATTTTTACCACTCACAGCCTTACTGTGCAAGTTACTTGCATACAGACTGAGAAGTCTGCAATTTGTTTATGCAGAGAGGAGAGGAAGGGTGAATGTGGCAGAGAAGGCAGGGAGGGCCGTCAGTAACTCAGGGACCAGCTCAGTGTTCAGATGTTTCATAGATCTGGTGGAGGGCAATCTAAAAGTAAAAGTCAGAGGGTGGTAGGAGAGATTTAATTGTTTTCTTTCTAACTGTGCAATGGGGGTTAGGGTATATGAGAGGAGGGTTACTGTCTCTTTATCTTTGTCCTGGGTTGTCTTTCTTTTGTTGTGTAAAGCCTTCATAATTCATAAAACCTTGTGGTTTTGGGCAGCTGTTCCCCTCCTAAACTCTAACCTCCTTCCCTCCCTGTTCATAGGAGAGGCCATAGATCGTTCACTGACTGGGAAATTGAACAATAAATTGATTAGCTGGCAGGAAGACCTTGTACAAAAGCAAACCCTGGGTGCTGTTTCTCACACGCCAAGTACTACAGCTCCAGGAAGTACAGCTAGCCCGCTGGTTCTGGAAAGCCCTGGATTATCATGGTAGAATTTTAAAGGCTGGAAAAAATTAACTGAAATGGTATAGTAAAATGCCTACCTAGGATGTGATGTCCTGAATAAAATTCTCCTTCCTTTGTATATAGTTCTAAACTCACAGTGAGCTCCCTGATGCAGATGAATTGCTCTGGATTTAAACCTCTGCAATTGATAGTAGAAACTGGTCTTCTCTGTTTAGTTTCTGTAATTTAAATCCAAGTAACTTGGAATTAATTTTATTTTAATCAAATCAGCCCTGCAAAGCCTTGTGCTTAGGCCCTCTTTTTTTCTTCAGTTGTATAATGTTCCACACTTTGTTTTACAAAGTTTCCAAATCCTGTCTGGTTCTTGAATTGCAGTTGTACTGCCTCAGGCAGGGTAGGGCATGTTGGTGGCAGCAGGGGGGCAGGGTCCACATTTGCAGCAACTGGAGACTTGTTTTGCTTTTTTATAACTGAGGACACATATTTTTTCTGCATTCATCAGAAACCAAATGCAGAAGCCTTTTCCTTTAGGAAAAATCAGTTGAAGATGCAGACTTTCAAAGTGTAAGTTCCAGATAAGTAATACAATTATTTATTTACCAAATCTAAGCATACAAATTATTCCAGTAAAACCAGTGGAACTTGGCTTCATTTCTTGTCCCGTGTTACTGCCTGTCTGCTTTGATGGCCACAGCTGCTGAGTATAAAGTTGTCTCAGACAGGTAGTGACTATTCCCCTACACACCTTGTGTAGGAAACAATTCCTATTCTGAACATCAAAGCATGTTGCAAACAGCAGGATGACCAGATAGGCTGGTAGTTAACCTCACTGGCAGATGGTAACAGGGGCAACATCTCATGGGCAAGTTTGGGTCTGTCTGAGGATGAGCTGCCGCGGTTTGAAGAAACGGGGATATGTGTGGAGAGGCAGGGGCAATGCAGCTTGGGGAATGAATCAACACAGCAAGAAATAGGTCAGAAATAATAGTTTGGAAATGAAATATGCTGCTTCTTTCCTAACACACAAATTCTGTTGTTTTCTCTCCTCACACTCATTGACTTCAGCTGCAGGCTGCATTGCTGTCTCATCACAGCTTGGCCCATACTTACCTGTAGGGACAAATCGTGCCCTAATGGTATTTTACAATACTGCAGTGCAAAATTAAACTATTTTCAGCTTCTTAGAGTGTTGTATTTACATTTCTTGGTTGCTTGGCCTAGGAAGATGGGAACAAAACAGTTATTTTCTCCTCCTGTACATTAACCCTGTCCCCATTCTCCACTGTGCAGCTGGATACTTTGCACTATTTCTTGCCTCTGCCGCTCAGTAATGTGACGACTGGGGGTGCTCAAGATCAGAAGAAGATGTCTTCTTCCTCCAGAGACTATCTCACATACTGTGTGAGGAACTATTTGTTTTAGCTGAGAGAATGGAAGTTTTATGCAGTTTCTCATTTGGTAATCACTAGATTTTTCCATATTGACCCCCAATAGCCTTTGAAAAAAGAAAATAATGTCTTTTTATACCTTTTTTTTACTTTTATTTTCTTCTCGTCGTTGTGGGAGTAGTATGTTTTATCTAACTTAAGGTTCCAGATGAGGCATTGTCACACAAAAATAGAAATACAGCCTATTTGGGGTGGAAAGGAAGGAACCAGAATGACAAGCAAATGATGGGAAGTACACGAGCGGCATTACTTGCACAAGCTGTACAGTACATTGCCAAATCTAGCCTTGAATGAAACACACTCTCCTTTGAGGTATTAATGCAGTACATGTGGCATTGTCTACATGAGGGACAGTGTCCAAAAGCCCTTTACAAAGTTCCTGCGTATATCTGATGCACTTTTTTTTTGAGAAAGGTTCGTATTTCATAAAGTGAATTTTCAATCTTTCTGCACATCATGTTCCTGAAAGCTCACTTGAGCTGAGTACCCACAAGCTTAGTGGCACTGGGAGTCTCATGGACTAGAAATTATTAATAGTTGTGGTAGCAACCAGGAGCCAAGTGAGATAAAGGTCCAATTAGTCTAGATAGTATGTAAGTGTTAAGTATAAATCCCTGCTCTCATCCGCTTAGGTGTGATGAGATACTGACCTTCACTCGAGGATTAAAACACACCAATATTTTGCAGAAACACCTAATTCATCACTGCATCATTCTGCTCACATGCCTCTGTAACCGATACGAGTCCCACATCAAGCCTGTACTGCCCCAGCACAGAGGCTCTTATTACCAATGTTTGTAGTTATGTACAGTATGAATTAGGTGATTTCTTTCTATTCACAGCTCGATCACTTCTGTTTTTCACCTAATTTTGTTTGCCTGTTGCTTGAAAAGATAAAATGGAGTTCTTGCCCCTCGGGCCACTCTCTATTGACACAAATTCATGCAAGTAAATAGTTAACAAGTCACCCGAGACCAGTTATTTAGATGGTTTGCTGCACCATTCACTTTTATAATTTGTTTTTGTGAAGAACTAGACTTTAAAAAACTGTATTTGCAAAAAATTTAATTTGTCTACTTTCAGAAAATCAAAGTGGTTAAATTTTCATTCTCAAAGCCAGTGCTTTGTGAAATTGTGAACAACTTGATGTGTCATGAGTGAGAAGGCTTTTTGTTCATGAAAGCTGTTGTCCCTTGAGGCTTCTTGAAATATTCTGTACCATATCATGTAAGATTAGTCATATTTAAAATTATTTATGATCCTTGCCTAGCATTATGGAAAGGGAAGATATCCACAGTGGGTGTTTCTCTTTGCTGGTATTTTTTTACAAATAACTCAGCTGTTGGTAAGAGAAAATTCAGCCTGTAGATAGGCAATAACCTGTTAAACTACAGTGAACTTGTGTAAAATCCTAAATCTTGTACTTGGCAAAACACTTTTTTTAGCCTTCAAAAAGACTTTAGAAAACCCACATTGCTTGCCCTTCTGCAGATTTAATTTATTTACATAAATAAAAAAATGTGATGCTCACAATATTTGATGACTTTTAATTCTTTTATATAGGTGTATCCCTGGTTGCTTCTCAAGGCCATTCTATGTGCCATGTATTTATTTAGAAAGCCTAAAAAGATAACTACGTTTTATTGTAGAGTGCCAAAAAGGGCTGTATTACAAGCAATGAGAATGTAAGGAGAGAAAGAAATACACAATGAAATGCAGTCTGTCTTTCCCCTGGCAGCAGGGGAATGCATGGAGATAAATGATTTCTTATTTATTTGGAAGGGGTTGTATCAGGGAGATGATGAGTGTTGAGGGAAGCCTTAAACATCACCAGGGTAATTTGCATTGGTTCAGATTATAAAATCCCTCATGTTCTGTGGTACTGCCAGTCTCTTTAATCATTGCAGGTTATTCATTCAAGGTTTGCTTCCAGATTGATTAATGAATTACCAGATCTTGCGTAAAATGACTTGGCCTGACTTTTAAACAACCACCAATGTTTTCTTTGCCAGTCTTGTGACTGGTGTTAATGGGTTCCAGAGAACTGAGCCTATATAGACTTTCTGTAGTGGCCTTCCCTAGCATTTTTCCACCTTTTAATTTTCTCCAAAACTAGTAGCCCAGGGCAGGCAGTTCAAGGAGATACAATCTCAGGAAAAAAAAATACATAGTAGTCAAATCCTTGATGGCTGATGCCCTTCAGTGCCAAATCAGCATGATTTATCATAGCCATCTATTCAGCACAACAGAGGCTGGAGGTGAGCTGCATGGTGTACCTCACACAATATGCATAACTAGAGCTCTGAACTTTGAAGGAAAGCCTCAGAGCTATTTGCAAAGTGCTGGTGCTTAGTGAATACTAAATTACATTTAGGAAATAGTCTACTGCTACCAGTTATACTTCATTTTTATTCTTGACACAGACACCTAAATCAGAGAACAGTAACATTTCAGAGATTATGGTAGCAGTTTGGGTATGTTCCAACACTATAATAGGATCAGAATTTTAAGGCCTTTTTTATTATTACCAATAGTCACTTAGTTTCTACTGCAGCGTACTTTGTAGGGAATTACAGCTTTTACTAAAAAGATTAAAATGCTATTATGCAAATGATTGCAGTATGTTATTATGTTTACAAATTAACATCCATGGCTCAACACACAAATTAACTAACTATTCCATCTATATTATTAAGGATTTAATAAAGTAACTGTTGATAAAAATGAGGAGCTTGGAACAGTTAACAGGAGCTGATCGTGATTTAACATAGAACTTAAACATTGTGTTTAATGTTCTAGATGGCATAATGGCAGAATAAAGCTTATCAAAGTGCTTGAAAGGACTGTGATTGTGTGCACCACATAGCAGCCTGTCTGAGGCCCCGCAGGGCATGAACAAAATAGCTCTGGGCAGTAGCATAGAGCATACTGGTGAATCTGGAAGCAACACAGGACCAAGTCGTATCAACATGTACTTTCCTGCTCTAATAAGTAGGCTTTTTTGAAATTCAGATTCATGCAGATTGAATGTTTTACATGATAAGCACATGCATTTGGGTATTTGGGAACTTGTGTCTTTCTAAAATGCAGCCTGTAATGAGCTGCTTTTATGGCAAATTGGATTTCATTGCGGAGAATATCGCTGTATGGTAAAAAAGGGGAAGGCTGAGTTCAGTCTGAGATGACTTTACTAACATTCCTGCAAGTTGTTATTTGTAACAGTTCATAAGAGATCATAAAAGTAAACAGGTAAGACCTACTGAGGTCCTAGAGAAATGAATGTACAGTATGTGATTATGTGATATATTTAGTAGTGAAACAGACAATGTCATAGGTTTAATACAACAATAAACATAAAAGGCAAAAGATGCAGATTTGGGATAGGAAACTTTATAAGGATGATAAAATGTAACAATGTATCATAAAGCCTACCTGTGAAACTAGGAGAAGACCCTCATTTCCAGGGAAAGAAAATAGCAGACACTTGACAAAAGTGCTGGACTTTTTATATTCCTAATGGAGCAGTGGCACATTTCTTGTGTGTTTGAATGCATTACCTTTACCAGTCTGTGGCCTGACTCAGGGCTCTACAGCTGCTAAATAGGAGACCAGCACAATAACATCCTGTCTATGTGGGATGATGTATGTAAACGATAATCTATGATTAGCTATGCTGACATTTAAAAAGGCTCAAGCAGTAAGTGGAATTTATTTTACTCGAACCAGCTGCTATGTAATTGGAAAGAGTTTATGCAAATGCTCTGTATCTAGTGTTACCAAGGTGTGCTGCTGCTCCTTTTTTTATTCCTGCTTGGACAAACTACAATGCTTTAATGCAAGAACCACCTGGCACGTCGGTTGAAACCTTCAGGCAGGAAAGAAGTCCCAAATGAGCAAAAAAAACAATTGCTTTGAGAGTTTATTTTTTGATGTATGTGGCCACCAAGACTATTCCCCCGGTGCGCAGTCAAGAAAACTTGGCTGATCCACTTCACGGTCCCATTAAGGAGACATTTCACCTAGAGCAGCCATGGCTTGAGATGCCCACTGTGCTGCTGCTCTGTAGAGCACCTGCACTTTTTCTAAGAGGGAAGACTAGCACTCACCAGAGCACTAGTAAGTTAATTAGGTCATTAGATGAATGTCTTGGCCTGTGTTAAAACCAGCCCTTGAGGACACTGTGTTATACTGTGTTCCCACTGGCTACATAGCTAAATATGAACTGGTGTCAGCTGCCATACAAACAAAAATGTAATAGCCTCCTTTCACAGAGGTCATCTTAAATCCACTTTGGTCACAGTCACACTCCACATCTGTTTTAGTGAGATGCAGCTTCTTAAGGTAGCGTTTGGACTTCATAAGCACACAAACAACCGAGCTATAAATTGCTACTGCTGGAGTTATTTTGAATAAGTGTATACTGTTTCATATTTATAATGGTGAGGCTTCATAATATTCACAGTGAATATATAACACAGATCAGTTCAACAAGCATGAAATTGTATGTTGTCAACTTGTCACATAAATAGAGCCATATTCTAGCTTACGATAATGTTGAACTAAATATTTTCTCCCTGGAACTGCAGAGAGGGTCACAAAAATGTGGGACAGTAGCTCTGTCTTTTGTTAGAAAAACAATCCCAACTGATTGCTAGTGGGAAGTAAATATTTCTGATAAGATTCTTCTGTGTTTTTAATTCCCCCTTGGCTTACCAACAGCAACAGAAAGTTTGCCTTTCATAGACAAATACTAACTGGTTATATTAAATTTATTTCCGTTAATGGTTTTGTTTCTAGTGTAACTTCTTTTCTTTTTTTTTTCATTGTTGCTATTTTTTGCTCAATGCATCATTGCTAATTGCTACTAAACAGTCCATCTTAACCCTGCCGTGCTCTTTCCCTGCTGCCCCATCCCACTTAACATTAACTCTGGCCCATGCCATTACAGAAGGATAAAATTATCACAAGTCTTCATTTAGGATTTCTTTTTCCCTAGTGCCACTAACCTATTGTGCATGTGTAGGTCAGGAGGAGGAAATTGCACAGAGCATATTTGTTGCAGGGAGAAAGTTTTGGTATTGAATCATGATGAACTGTTTTTTTTCCCCGTGAACAGGGAAAAAATACAAAGAAGAGTTTATGTGTGTCTGTGAAAACTTAACTATTTGTAGCTTTTGTTGTACTACTGTGGGCAATCCTCAGATGCACTGGAAATTTGCAGCCTTTCTGGAGGAGTGCCCCCTGCCAGCTTTATAGGCCTCTTTCTCTCCAGTGTCTAATTTTTACTTTGGTAGCTTTGTGCAGGTGCATACAGGATCCTAGTGCCTTTGTAAGCGATGGGCTGCAGCCTTGGCAGGCATGGAGCTCTGTCTGTGTGTGCAGGCACACTCAGCCGTGGAGGCTGGGTTCAGGTCTCGGTGGAAATCATCCTCTTTGCAACGCATAGCTGGTTGCTCTGGCTGAATTTTCCGTTCTGACACAACGGAGCAACAGTCTTGCTTCGTAATGATTGAGAAATTAATTAGCACTTTGTGGCGGTGATGAGTCTGAAGGGCCATGATTGGAGTTTGCTTTTTACCACATGCAGTAATCACTGGGTTTTGTTTATGAAAGCACAAACCCAAAACCTATTGAGATTTTGGTGTTGTCATGAAGCGTGAGCCGTGTGATGCACTAGAATAATACTTCCATTTCCTCACACACATCTGTGCTTTTGTGCTTTACTGTGAGTAACACAATGGGGTGCTGGTCCATAATGGGTACTTCTAATCACTGAGACGATAATCAGAAGAAGAGTATTTTCTGTGAGGAGCTGCGGTGGCAGCCTCAGGCAAGTGTTGTTGCCTTGTTGATTTATGACAGGTTTGAGTTGCCCGAACCGCTCGCAGGCATCCAGCTTATCACATAAAGTTTAGGAGGATCATCCCTTCCAGACATATTATGGGGCTGGAGGTGTCAAATGGGCAGGGAGAACTTCTACTTCTGGCTGCTGCCATAGCTGCTCCTTGAGGGCTCAGTGGTACTAAATCTTATCAGTATTTGGAGGGGCTGCCATCAAGTAGTGTGAAGGACTGCAGATCTCTCCTACAGGAGATCCACTTGAATAAAAATAGAGAAATTGGGTAAAAAAGTTTCTTTCCTCTTGTCAGGGAAGTGGTGATAATGGTTATCTGGAGGATTGGGTTGGTCAGAGGGACTTCCACTTAAGCTGCAGTGGGAGTTTTCTCCTGGAATGGTAGTTTCTCCTGGAGGACAAAAAATTCTTTCTGAAAATACTCCAAAACCTTTGCAAAAAATCCCATTTTTCTTCTCCCATGTTGCTGTATAAACAGTGACATAATGACTCAGGAAGTACATCAGTTCCATAAATGTTATGGAACTGAGACATCTCACTGGAATTTTTAATTTGGTGAGAACGCTGCAGGCTTGCATATTTCCACAAAGCAGTCAGTGACCAGAAGTGAAAAGCAGGTATTACAAGAGTAATAAGAACTCTTCCAGTATTAGGGGTTGGTTTTTTGGGGTTTTTTTTTGGCTTGTAAATATGTATCACATGGCTAGGTAGATCTAGCAGTGTTGTTCTCCCTCTACCAGGCCCTATGTGTTGAGACCGAGTGAACAGGATCTTTGGTTTGTTGGTATCCACTTTAAGAGGGCTTCTGAGTGAGTTAGGCAGCCAGGTAGTGCAGGTGACAGTGTGTGTGGTAAAGGATCAAGAAAGAACTTGGAGCAGGGGAGGGCTTTGCAGAATTAGAGTGGTTGAAATGGAAAGTGATCTCAAGAGGCCATTTGGCCCAACCCAGCCTGTTCAGGAAGGACTACATGGAATAAGAAGTTGAGGAAATATTTCTGTGTTTCTCTGCTGCTGCTTCTTCCCTCCTTGAAATTACTTTATTAGTACTGGTAAGGAGTTTCTGATCCCATTTTGAAAATATTAGCCCATAGTCCTAAGCAGCTATGGAATTTCTGTGAGACATGCCTCGGTATAACTAGAAGCCTGTTACTGCCAAATCCTTCCCAGAGGAAGATGGGTGGTAGTCAAGGGTTCACAGTCTGGCCTTGGTTTTCATGACAAATTTTCATATAAGGAAACCTACTTCTTGGGCTAATCTTAGTTTCCCCAGGTACTGAGCTTGTCCATTTTCACGGTCTTATTCTTAGACTAGTGGAACTGTAAAGTAAGGTTGAAATGGATGCATATGCAATTATTTTCATAAACAAAACATAAATGCATGCTTCCTGACCTCTGGTTGGAAGTGCTCTGTTAGGCATTTGACCCTCCAGGCATACAGAAAGGAGCAAAAGGCTTTTATTTTTACTTGTCTGGGGAAAACGTATGCATTTTTGAAATTCTTTTTCTGGCTTTGTGTTTGCTTTACTGTTTTTTCTCTCACCAGGACTGGTGTGGATTTTCTTGGCTGTATTGACTGTCCTTAAAAGCTCAACAATCACTCTTCACATTAGCATGAAGACATTAGGCAAAACATTGGCAATTGTCACGTTAATTGCATCTGGGAAAAAGCCAAAAAACTTGTGGATTTTTTTCCTTAACACTGCAGAAACATTCATCCATTTCCACTGAAAGGGTGTCAAAGTGATTCTGCTTGTGTGTGATGGGAGTGTTGCCACGTATTGTAATTTTCTTTGCTGTTGATCCCACTCTCCTATAGGAAGGGTCAGGTCAAATGCTTCTCTGAAGACCAAGTCTCCCATTTGCAGCAGGAAATCTCTTGGGTGGAGAGGATAATATTACAAAACAGAGACTAACATTACAAAACAGCTCTGCTGCCTCTGGCACAGTCTGGAGCATTACAGACCAATAACTCCTATCATGTCACTCTTGCGGCACCTTATTATCTATGTTTTTCTGTAAATCCGATCTGAGACTGTCATTACCAGTTTCAGGTAGGTGAACACCATCTGGGTGAAATAACCATGTACCAGTGATGAGCTGGAGGGGGCTCTTGTTAGTTAATCATCCCTACCTTCCCTTTGATGAGTTAATTTGTCTGTTGAGCCATGGAAGAGCCCCCAAGAGCTCCCAGGAGCCCCTTGTTAAAATTCTGCCGACAAATGGAAAGATAGGGATGATTTCACTCTTTTTGCTGGAGCCTTTGCTATCTATGATATTGCTAAATCAACCATAATGCATAACTTTCTATGCAATCTTTTTGTTACAGTTCTGGAGGCATATTATTGCTTTGTGCATTTACTTTTTAAACATTGTCACTGGATACCTAGCCCTTCTGAAAATCTCATACCATGAATTAAGGTTCATTTCAGTACTTCCACGTGGCCTTTCAGTAGTTGGCATGCCGAGTTCCTTGGTTGTGATGCTGGGGCATACTCTTTTTTTTTCCCCTTCAGTTATTAAACACTGTGTTTATTTACTTGTTTTGTGATAATGCCTAAAAACCCTGTAGCAGGGGGAGAGTCTGTATGTACTAGTGACCAGCCCATCCCAGTTTTATGGCGTGCACTTTCAAGTCCTTGGGAGGAGCAAAGGTAGTGAAAGAAGAAAAGAGCTGGTCCTTGGGGTTTGTGAGTGAAGATAAACCCATCTTATTTTTCCTTCAGAGGTCTGTGAGCACTGCTCTTTAACCAGACTCCTCTTCCTCCCAGGCAGCTGGAGGCAGCTACAGCCTGCTGAGCTTGCCTAGTCCAGAGAACAACACAGGTCAGAGCTGCAGTTGTGTCAATGTGATGTGGGACTACCAAACCCAAGGAGAAGCTGCCTTAAGTAATATATCCCAACATGGAGACTTATTTATCTCCAAACCTGAGATGAAGAAGAAAATTAAATATAAAAAATTTTAAAAACTCAACTGGACAAAAACCCATAGAAGACTAGGAAGCTAAGAAATGCTATCATTTGGAAGATGCTCTAGTCCCTTTGTAACTGGTCAGAGAGGGTGTGTTAGCTCTGATACAGCCAGATCAGGGTGAGCTCTTGCAAGGCCATATGTATGCCTCTGTATAGTGCTGATGGCTGCTGTGGGGGGGATTTAATAGCTTTCACTCAATGTTCCTCCTAGGCACTCTTCTGAGAGAGAGCAAATCTCTCAGAGGAGCACAGGCACACAGAGAAAGTGATGAAGGGATACTGGAGCAGATCTGGAAGAGTGAGTGGAATCCTACTGGACTAGGAGCTCTGGCTGAAAATGACCATAATGTACCAAAGAGGTTCCTGCAGAGTTAGTTGGCATCTCTGTATTGTGTTTTCAGAACTGTGCAGGGAAGGACTATTTGGCTATGTCATCTACAGACACAAATGATTTCCAGGAATCTGCACTCCACTGCAACTGGAATCACATCAGGGTCTCCACATTGGTCAGTTCAAGTCCAGTATGATCCAGTAATAGACCACAGGGCGCTAATTCTCTGCTGGACTATCAGCATCACTTTATGGAACTGCTCCTGGCATGTGCAGCTCTGTGAATGCTGTCCAGATGTACTTGAGCTGCCTCTCTGGACTCCATCTAGACCCAAGAGGGCTTGTTACGGGCAGCCCCATGATGTGCAGAGGTTTTTCTCATTCAGGATCTTTCGCAAGATTAGACTTGTGAAGCTTTGATTTTTAAGCCCATAGCTAAAGAAGAAAAGAGACATGCCCCTAAACTTAAGCCTGTAATAGCTCCTATTTCCTAAACCATGTCTTTGAAAATGATGGGTGTAAGTTCTTAAAGATACGCCTGTCAGAAACTTCCTAATAAATTGCTTTTGTGGGTACTGGTCTTTCCAGCTTGAAACATCCAGGAATGCTGCCTTCTCAGCGCTGCTACTCCAAGTTGCACTATGCACATAGCAGGAACTTCAAACTGAACCCTTCCACTTCATCTCCCATTATTCTCTCCTGGCACGATCACTCCAGCTACACTCCATTGCTAGAATGCTATGTGTTTGCCACAGTTTCTGTCAGCTTGGATTTTTCCTCAAACCAAAGTCACAGAGACGACAAAAATCCACTCATGTGTCTTGTCCTTCCCTACACCTGCTTCTGGGAGTGCAGTGACAGATACCAGTTTTATTGTGTGCCAATGTTACTGCTGTGTTTACAGCAGATTTAAGAGTTTACATTAGGCCACAGTTTTACCTTCCAGTTTCCCTAATTCTATCTGCTGGCAATCCCAGCTATGTGGTTGGGGTGGCTGCCCCTGTCCTAAAGGAATTTGTGTCAATTTCTGCAGGGACAAATCCTCCCTGTGCTAAACCGCTTTGCTGTATTTGCTCAAACTCATATTTTGACAAAGGCGTTCTGTCCACATCCACCAGAAGAGATTGCTTTTTTTCGGATGCACTTGGAGGTAGATGTGTTGGAAGCTGCCTGTATGTGGCTGATAACTGAGACGAAGCATCTATTTAGCACGATCCATGCCCTTTTCTAATTTGTCTTTGAATGACAAATGTGTCTTCACTGAGTCAGCAAAAGAGGAGATCCTACAGTAGAATTCATTGCCCTTCTATCCCTTTCAACCGAGTGGCTAGGTTTTCCCAATTCCTCCCCAAAATCTGTCTTTAAAAGAACTCTTACAAAGACATCCCTCAAATGCATTGTGCAGAACTCCATTATGTTCTCTAGTCATTTCTGATTCAGGTTCATAATGTGCTGTTATTCTTTAGAATTGCCCTTAACAATGCTGGTGTTTTCCAAATAAAAAAGTATATAAATAAAAAAAAAATAAATCTTTGTGAAAATCAAAGTTGTAGGGATTTGGAGATATCATCTTCACATTCATTCATCTTCACCACTGTTGTCCCTAGAGAGTCAACTCTTGAGTGTGAATGACCTCTAAAAAGAAAAACAGATTTCATTACAATCTTCTGCATTTCACAGACAGTACTAGAGTATAATAACATGTTTTTTTTTCAATAGCAAAGGACTGAAAATGCTCATAGACTTGGAATGGAAACTAGAAAATATTTAAATGTTTGAATTCATTTGAATTGTTTCTGTGCAAAGAAAATGCAATTCCTGGTGCCCAATTTGTACACTCCAAAAATTCCTGGAGATGTCTTCCTCCTGCTGCTTAAATGCTTTGGATATGTGCAGGTGTCCTTTCTGGTTTTTAAAGCTACTCAACTAATGAAGGATCAGGGCCACTTCACTAATGTTTTGCATCGGGGGTAATTGTACCTAGAGATATTAGACAAACCCACTGATTTAGGCTCGGTAATTCTTGACTATCTTCTCATGTTGCATTTCATGATTTGCTTAGATTATATCTTATCTCTAACCTTCTTGCTTCAATAAACACACAATATCTAACTTGTCTTCTTCCACCTCATACACAAGGAAAATCATCAGTGCTTAATCTGTTGCTAGTGTTAATGGCACAATTCTTCATCGTAATTCCAATTCACTCTGCCTGATATCCCACAAATGCCTTTGAGAAAGGCATTTTATCCCTGATACTGTGCCAAAGACACTTTCTTCCTTCAGCACTGCTGTTTGACTTTCTGCAGACTTCATAATGACCTTTTGCTGGCTGTGGTAGATGACACAGGCTTACATATGAAAGTCTGTAAAGGAGTGCCACATCCCAGGCTGTCACTTCAGCTCCAAAAGGTCCCTGGCAGCAGATCCCTGATCTTGAGCTACTACTGTAGCAAGGAAGTGTAGTCTCTTCACTAGCAAAGATGGAAAGAGTATACAGAAAAAAAAAAAGGCAGTAACACAACAGCTTTTTCTTTCCTTTCTTTTTCTGTCTGGCAGGTGGTCACACATTGCAGACACCCCATGCTCTGCCCTCCCATGGGCTCTCCTCCTTGGGAGCCTTATTCAGTACAGCTGCCATCATGGCAGCCTGACGGGGATCAACAGAGATTGCTTTTGTGATTATTTTTGATTCCAAGGGTCATCGAAAGTCTAAAGCAAAATATTTTCCTACGCAGCTTTATAGCAATTTGGGAATCTTCCAAGATTAAAGCTCTGCTGAACCATCAGTTCACTTTCTCCTTCATATCTTTCCTTGGGACAAACATGTCTGTGTGATTGTCTCTACAGGTAAAGACTTACCTTACAGGCTTTGGATGTTTTCTGGGTTTTATATCCCCAAAGTAGGTTATGCAAAGAGAAGGCCCCACTCAAGCAATATGTTTTGTGGGCCCTTTGTTTTTCCAAGACATTTACTGAGTTGCTGTTCTATTATAGCTTCTTCCTCCATTGTTTTAGGGGATTGGTCTGGCTTTTCATGTTAAAATGGATGGTCTCCATGCTCACTTTTGTACTCAGTCATGACTGTGTTCTTTTCCAGTGGTCCAAACTTGTCTGTTTTGCTGTAGCCCTGATGTTCTCCCCAACATCCACTACATTATAGAAATACCTTTGTTGTTCTGATAACAGAGTTATATCTTACACACCAGCCTTGCTCTGTGTGTCTGTTCACTACTCTCTCTGTGTCAACTTTCTCTGGAAAATTCCATTCTGGAATGCTAGTATTAAATGAGCAAATATTATGGTGTCATTTTCTGTACAAAAAATGACAAAAATCACCAAATTCCATGAATGCACAAAATGAGCTTCTTCTTAGCTGTGGGCTGTGACTCCAACGCTCTTGACAAACATTTTATCAGTCTTCTTCTGACAACTAGAAGTTCAGATGAAAGTACTTAGGGATGGGGAATGTGCACTGTCAGTTTTGGTGAAATGTCCCCTGCTTGGGAGGGGGTGGTGGTGTTGCTCGTTGGAGCCCTGCTCTCCCACCATGACTACGGCCTGCAGGCACTCTGGCCTGGAGAAGCTGACTAATCTGTGAGCATCAAATCCTGTTCCATAAAGCGAGGATTATAATCCTCCTTTCTTGATCTTGTCTGTTTGAACTGTGAATACTTTCTGCTGATACTTTCCCTTGATAGGTTACTGGAGATCATTCAGTGCAATGGGGATGTTTCCTTGCTAGTGCTAGAATACTACTTAAAAATTCAAATTGCAGGAGATGGATAGTAGTGTTAGTCATCATAATGAAGATGGGGCATGATTTTTGCTTCATGACAGTGGAAGGAAAGGCTGAGAGATAAGATACCTAAAATCACTGAGTGCATACTTTCAAAGACAGGAGTTGCTCAGCAGCCAGGTGACAGCAGACATGTTGTTTATTCGACAGAGAAGCTGTGAACTTAACTACTTACTCAAAAAGAAAACTTGCTTCCCAAATGAAGACATATGGAGGGTTTTAATGGCAGTTGAAAGACATGTGGCTGGGTTATGCCACTATGTGTGAGCTTATAAAGACACTGGGTGTATATCTGATGAGGGAATCTCTGAGTACCACCACTATTTAAAAGTAAAAACATTGCTCACCCTGAAAAGAAAGTCAAACAAAAATTGTGTCTGAGAGGACAGGCTGTACCAGCTCCAAGGCACTCGGATGTGATGTCTGCCCAGTAAGGGACAACACTTCTGTTCAGCTGCATGGATGGCTTTTGGCCTGACTAGCCCAGCACATCTGTCTAGAAGTTGGCCTCACTCAAGGTGAGATTTTTAAACTATTTTAAAAATGACTCATACTACAGAGCTGCAAGGGAGGGAAGAAGTACTGGAAAACATACTGAAATGTGTCTGAATCAGTTTCCATTCAGCGCTCTTGTTACAGCAATCATCTGGATGCCAAGACTGGCGTAGTACTGGGGGCATCATGTGGAAGGCAGTGGCAGGAATCAGTGTGCAGAGGCCCTTGCTGCTTCAATCCTGTGATGTGCTGATCTGAGCTCGTACAGCGAGTACCTGCAATGGTGTTATCTGCAGAAGTGCAAAGTTGAGGCAACAGCAGCAGCAGGGGTGTTACACCGCATGACTGGTTTCTGTGGTGATGTCTTTCAGACTGGCTGTAGCATGAGTGAGATGTATGTAAGGACAGAGAACATTTGTGCTTTGCTTTGGAGTTTCTTTTTTTTGATATCTTGTCGTGATTTTCAGTGAGGAGCAGATGAATGGGTATCCTGCTTAACAGAGCTTAAAGAGAAACTGCTTGTAGCCTAAAAAAACCCACCAAAATATCAATTTATGTGTTTTGAAGATGAGGTGGCTTCATTAAAAATTGTAGGATCTTGCAGTTTTACTCCAAAGAAAATACTGCTAACTCCACAGTTCAGCTGGCGGGGATCCATGTCAGACTGTGGAGCTTTAGTCATATGCATAAGTCTTCTTAAGGTACTAAAAATCATTTAGTTTTCTTCTAAAGTCACGGACAAGGAGCTAAAATTGTCTCACTCAAATATGCATTTTTGAATTTCAAAATTAAATGTAATAAAGGAGATTTTTTTTTATTCTCTTTTGATGAGACACGCAATGAGAGAGTGAGGATGCTGCATTAGAGTATCTTTTGATTTGCTATTTGCTATGTGTTAAACTTTTATATTTCAAAGAAGCGTTTGTACCTATACTGGATGTTTGGCAAATCCAACAGCTCATTAGATGTTAACAATAGCAACACTGCTAAATACAAAGGATTCATAGGCAAAGTACCCCTCAGGCTATATCTCTGAGAGAGAAAGTGGCAAATAGAATCAGAAACTAATTAAATAGTCAGCTAAAGCGAGCATAACTTAAAAAAGCTCTAAAACTACCAAAAATGGAAACATATTACAGTTATCTGCATTCACAGTGCAGAACAAGTTTGGTCGTATTTAAGATAATTCTCTAGTGCCTGCTATTTTTAGTCCAAGGGTAAGCTTCTATAAGAGCCTTTCAGCGCTGCATCCCTTTAACCTGGCCTAACAAGCTAAGCCAGTAAGCTGGCTGATTTCCGTCTTACAGGAGGCAAAGAGATAGCTGAAACAAACCATTTGTGGTGCAAACGCCCAGCCTATCTTGTCTGAGGAGCTTTCTTTGTATGGATTTTTTTTTCCAAACTTCTCAGTATTAAGCTTGCTTGTCAGAGACTAAATTGTCAGACTTTGCTGTTTGGAAATGGTAGAAGCACAGGAATGAAAGGAAGATTTTATAGACTCAGCCTAATGGAAATAAACATTTCTGCATTGCCAATAGTGAAACCCGATTAGGGCAGTTTAAGCTATTGCTATTGATGCGTCTGAAGAAAAAGGAATGTATTTAGTTTTTCTCAGGGAAGGAAGGGCAGACACAAAGGGCCTGATTTCCTTCTCACTTACACTTAATCTGTCCTTGTTTAATTCCGCCGGTTTTGCCAGGTGGTGCCTGGTTTGTGCTGCTCTAATCCAAGGGAATCCAAGCTGGAGTTGGCGTTGTGCTCCCTGTGCCACCAGCACTCAGATTTACGGCACTCTTTGCCATCAAAATGGGGCAAAGCCAGATGCAGTTGTGAAACACTGGTGCTCGTTGCACTCTGGTGTTTTGGTGCTTCAGGTGATTAAGACTTGGCAATATTGCTGCCAGGTAGCTAGCTCTTTTTAATTGTACTCTGTGGTGTGCTGTTCTTTCCTCTACTCCTTCATGTGTAGGATCAAGTGCAACCACGTGTACTTTCTTGTCTTCCTGCTTTCTCTTCCTCTCTCCCCTCCTTTCCCCTCCTTACCCCCTGCTGGTGTGCATAATCCTCATGTACATTTACAAACCAGGATTTTATTGCTTCCTAATCATGAGTGGTCTCACCCACTCGTCTCTGCCAGCTGAGCAAGGCTTGGACACTCTCATCTTGGGCTCTTTCCAATCTACAGCTCCCTTCCCCTCTTTCTTCCCCCTCAGTTTGGGCACTGAAAGCGCAGGGAAAAATATCTCAATACAAAGGGAGGCTATCTTAGCCAGGAAAATGTAGGCTGTGTTGAACTCAGTGTCCCATCTCTGGTTTAGTATTGAAATGGTTTCAATTTTCTTACTGTTCTTGGGGTTAGGCACATCCCGTGTGGTTTTGGTTTTGGCCTGCTACACAGGCTCAAGTTATAACTTGAGTTAACTTCAGCGGGGATAACTTTTAAACTGAAGATGCACTTGACATGAACAAATAATGTCAGTGTATTTCCAGCAGGGAATGCAAGCACAGTGTGTACCACATTGTAGGCAAGATGAGCCCATGCCGCTTTTAAACTCAGTGTCTTATTGCTTAGTCATAGCAATGTAGTGCTCAGCTGCAAAACTCATTTGGTAAGGAGGAAGAATTAGCCCTTGCTGGCCTGTGGTTGGACTGCTCTTAGTCCTGGGACAGGGTGGTACAGACACACTATAGAGGGGCTGCTGCTCTCAGCTTAGGCATCAAAATACGCAAAGAGCAGAGGGCCAGGTCCCTAGCTAGCGTAAATCTGCATAGCTCTGTTAAAACCTGTGGAGGGGCCCTGCAGCTGAACATCTGGGTCTAAGTTCTTTGTCTTTTGGTTGCCAGCAGGATTAAATAGAAGTACCCCAAATTATTTATTGTAGGTGCTGTGGCAGCATCTCAAAGCCCAATGATAAAACAGGACACAGTTATGAAAGGGGTTGTGTGAACAAATAACAAAAGCCCCTGTCTAAAGGAACTTACTGCCTAATTAATAATGTTATGTAGTGCATTGGTAAGTAAGTACATCTGAGCTTGACTGCCAAGTGTCATCTTTTAAGAGGATAAAAAAATATGCCCAGTTTGATTTTTGCCATTTCTGATGAAAAAGGGACTGGTTAACATGAGTGCCTCACTAAAAAAAATTCCAGTCTTTTACATCACACAGGTGCAGGGTTCATGATCAGGGACATGCAGACTTCTAAAAAAACTAGCAGAGAATGAGCAATAAATTCAGTCTTGACTAAGGAGTAAATAGAGGAAAGGCAACTGCAGTGGGAACTGTAGTGTGCACCACAGTATACATGCACTACCTAACTCTGCCAGACTGGATGGGGGAAATGGACGTGGTAATGTAAACTAGCAAATTAATTTTACATTTTATTGTCAACCCGATTTTACTAATATGATCTGTGAATACTAGTCAGTTCCAGGAAACTTAGAAACAAGCCAACAACGGACATGCCCTAGAGGAGACTGCAACAGATAGCTCTTGCGTGATTTTTTTTTAATGTTTTCTGTTTTAAAATGACCATCTCTACTTTACAATTCTATTTGCATACAAAAAATTGGATTAGAAGAACAATAAAGTCTTAGCACTGAATGAAAAATCAAGGAGATATGTAACTGAGGATATTATCAAACGTGTGTATAGCCAAGTGTTTAGCCAGTGGAAAATTCAGATGCATGTCCTCATCCTGGAGTATTCTCGGTGGTTGTAGGGGTTTACCAGGTTGCACTGTTCAATCGCTACCTTCTGAGGGGAGGACTTATTTGCTTGCTGGGAGAGGCTTTCATTTTATTTTGTGGGACTGTGAAGGCACTCTGAAAGCCTGGGAAAAGTGACCTGTTTTCTGTGCTGTTAAACCCTTTACCTGCTAGGACGTTCCTTACTGTGGGATCGCCACATTCTCATTTGGTGCCTCATTATAAAGGAGTCTTTATTGCTTTCAGCCTAGGACACTTAGAGTACAGGTACCTGAGGTTTATTTTATCTAAACCACCTCTCTAAATGCCGTGTGTGTCAGTCAACACGTCTGCTAGTACATACAAACAAGGAGGATATTGAAGGACATTGCTCAGCCACCTAAAAATAACGTAGAGCTACATAGGTAAAATATACAGAGAAAATGAATCTTTAGGGTTGTAAACAAGTTTCTGTGTTGTATCTGAGTAAACTTTTTTAACCAACTCAAACCAGATAGCTGCCATCCAGTTAAATTACAATAAAAAATGATGGGATGTCCAGATGTATTAATGATATACTCATCTACTCATGCTTCAACTGTAAGGAAAACCAGTGCTTTTCTTCCTGTGAGACATGACTTGTGTTTATCATACCTGTTCAATGGGCATGTGTTAGGCTTGATGAAGCTGAACATGCTGAGAAATTAAAACATCATAAAAAACGTTTAATGAAGTTGATACTTTACAAATGCTAATTTCCTGGTCAAATTAAATTCCAATTTTCTAACAGTAAAAGCACCAGATAGAAGTGTCTTACTTTGTAGCTTAAAAAGGAATTTTTGAGTGTGTGTTTTATTTGTACAAAAACAGTCTCCCCATAAATGGATGAAATTTAGAAATCTTTGTAAAATCTTCTTTGCTATATTGTGTATAATTTTACCTTTAAATTTGTATTTCTTTAGAGTCATAAATCTCAAGATAGAAGTAGGAATTATTATAGACATCCTGACTTATCCGATATAATTAAAACGAAAGGAAATGCAACACAGAAATAGAGAATGAACAAAAGTGACAAGATAATGCTTCTTGTTGGCAAAGGAAGAGTCCATATTGCCACTCAAGTGCAGTTTTTAGAGATATTTGTCATGATAAAGAGGACAAAAAAGTTTTTACATCAATTACATGTGTGAAATCATCACTGCAAAATATATGTAGCTTTTTTTTCCTCCAGGATATGCTATGCTGCTTTACAAAGGTATATGAATGTTGAAAAATTTAATGTCAGTGCATAGAGAGACTAGTGTGGGTATGGACCATAAATTAAGTAAATAAATAAATCTGAGCAAGCAGTGCTTGACTAGTTGGACTGAAATCCTGCTGACACTGTAAATGAAAACTCTGCAACAGGAGAGTCCCAAATGTCTTCCCTACCTTATGCTGTACCCTGCCTTCCCCTTCTTCCTTCTTTCCTCAGTACCCACTCCGTATTAGAGCTTGTCCAGACTGGGGCCCCAGGATCTTTAACTCTCTACCCTCCTCTGTATTATTTAGGTGCATAATAATAATTTAAAATCCCTGTCTGAGTTGTTGTTCAGGACCTTATTACAAGCATGAGCGACTGTCTCTGTGTGGGGAAGGGAGGATGAGTAAGAGGTGCCCTTTGCTGCTCCAAGTGGCTAAGCTTCTGGGTGGTGAGCTCAGAGGTAGCCTGCCTAACCTCTTGCACACTGGGAACTGAGCTACTCATGCAGGTCAGGCTACCTGTGCTGCATCCCCTTCCCCAGATCACTCACTCCTCTGCTCACCTGTGCTGCCCCAGCAGTTCTGGCAGACAGGAAATTTCACCTCCACCCCAGCTCCTCTGGCTTCACTCTTGCACAGTGAAGAAAAACTTACAGCCTTTCTTTTTATTGTGGCTCTTCATCAAGCACTTTCTTTCCTTTGGACTTCTGCGCTTTCCCTGCTCTTGGTTTTACCCACCAGGAACACAGAGAGAGTTTTGTGCTTAATTGTGGAGCTCAGCCCAAACCTAGCCCGTTGTGAGCTGGACAAGACATGCCAGATCTTCTCCTGCTGCAGTTCCCCACCCATGAAGACCAGGTGGCATTCGCTAGCACTGGACAAAGCAGCACAATAATAAGTCCATGGTGTGTCTCAGTGTTATAGACATGCAGTTCCTCTACAGTGTCAAGTCCTGTGGAAGTTAAAAAGCCCCCCTGATGATCTAACCCAGTATGAAACATGGTTAGAGCATTTATTTAGTAATCAGCAAATTAGTCTATATAGTCAGCAAATGTTGAGGTCCAAACTGATGATAAGATGATTTGTTTTCAAGTGTTTTCACAATATTGTGCTCAGGATCAAGTATAAATTGAATAGAGTGACCTTTTGATACTGAGTTAAATTGACTGCATTTGCAAAGATTCTGTGGCTTCACTTACTATAAATTTTTGATATTTGGTCTACCACCAGTGAAATGAATCTAGCACAATATCTTGTCATTGGTCCCCTTAATACAGTCAATAGCACAACAGCTAGCTTGCAGATTCTTTTTTGTTTTATCTTTTCTTCAGAATCAAAGATTACTGTGATAGAGGTGAAAGATGCAGTTTACACAAATCAAATTGAAATGGCTTGCAAAATGTGGATGAATTTTGATCAAAAGATGTAAAGCATGGTTTCCTAGCTAGATCCTCAAGTTCATGAGATGAGTAAGTCAATTAGTAGCTCTTCAGTTTATTATAAGCTTAATTTCCAGGCTCTAATGGAAACTTCTGAACTGCAACAACTTGTTAGAAGTAATACAAAAAGGGACTTTGTGGCAGAGGAATATTCAGTAGACATTTTTAAACTGACATGTTTAGATTAGAGCAGAAAAATTAGATTTTTCACTTGTAAAGGTAGTTATCTCACAGGAACTATGGCAGCATTACGTCCAGTGATCCAGGGGCATGATCTTAAAGAAAAGCCTATTTGCAAGTGGTCTGTGTTGTGGTTTTGAGTTGTGATGTTTTAATACCAAGTACTTGATAGAAGTTTTACAGTGTCAGGAGAGCATCTCACAGAGAGAAAGCAATCTGAGTTCAGTTACCATGGTTAAACATAAGAACTTTCTAATAAATAAACAACATGTTGATAATAATGATGATAAAAAAATTATTTTATTTTATTATTTTATTTTATTTTATTTTATTTTATTTTATTTTATTTATTTTATTTTATTATTTTATTTTATTTATTTTATTTTATTTTTATTTTATTTTATTTTATTTTATTTTATTTTATTTTATTTTATTTTATTTTATTTTATTTTATTTTATTTTATTTTATTTTATTTTATTTTATTTTATTTTATTTTATTTTATTTTATTTTATTTTTGTTGTTATACCCTGAAAAGGGGGAAATGGATGCTGCCAGTGCTCCCATTCCCTTCAGCCTGTGGACATTTAGCAGGTCCCTTCAGTGGTGCTCTAATGATCCTGGGAGTGATACTGGGGGTTTGTGCCCTTCTGGGACCTAGCTCTGGAAATTAGGCATTGCAGTACTTGCATTGTGTAGAATCCAATATTTATTTAATATCATTGTTGGGGGAGAGCATTTTGGGGTGGTACAGCACATTACTTCAAGTCTATATCTGGAGAAATTCAACTGGAGTGAAGCTTTTATATAAATATGGGCAAGTGGTTGGTCCTACAATTGAGATACATTTACATTCCATATGAAGATTGGTGGGGCTGCTGAAATCAGAAGGCAGGCTCTGGATAAAAGTGGTCTTTGCCTGCAGGTGCATGTGAGGAGTATGAATATAGCTGTCTCCTTCAAGAAAAGAAAATATCTTGCTTCCTTTCCATACCCTGAAGGCATTTGCACAGGGGTGGTGATAATTAATCCCCATATTTCTACTTCATATAAATAAATCTAGCTGTAATTTTCTCCTAGTGGGACTCCATTTTGTTTTTAAAGATAATTGATAGCTCTGGACTTAAGCATTTCAATTATGGGAGTGTCTCTTGGGGACCAGACTAACAGACCTTGGAAAAATATTCTAATGCAAATGCATCATGTGAATTTTTACTGTAAGACAATGCAGGACGCCTAAGGATTTGCAAAGCAGTTGAACAGTAAAATAAAAGCTGAGAAAGTTCTCCAAATATATAAGGGCATGGGACTGATTGTGAGAAGGTAAGGTGGAACAAGTGATTCACCACTTGGACCACTAATTCATCTTTGGCCCTGGGTTCAGCCAGCTCTGAGTTGAGGAAAAAGAGGCACTTGCCTTGGACAGTGCATGGAAAAGGCAGCAAAATCAACATGACAGCTCTGTCTATGCCATGCCATGGCAGGTTGGCTCCTTCTGTACCAGAAGAGGGAAAACTTGGGCTGTAGTTCTTCCCTTTCATGGTCCTTGACTTCAGTTCTCATTTTTCTCTGTCAGGAGTAGGAATGCCAACCAGCCTGCATCCTAATCCCTGTACACCTCCTACCCTCCCAGTGCTTCTGTCCAGCCTGTGGCTCCTTATCCTCTCGTGACAAAGCTTGGTTTGTGGGGCCAGGGCTGAGACAATATCTGCCCCTACTCCTGCATGTTTGTTGACAGGAGGTGCTCAGGGCCTGAGTGGGGTTAATGAGCTTTTCAGCGCCTCTGCATCCTTATGTGCAAAAAAGGGTGAATGTGTACCCCTCATTTCTTAAAGAAAATACAATTTTAAGGACATCCTTACTTCAAAATTTGTAATTAAGTAATTAAGTCCTGTTGGAAATCCCTGATGTGCTCACAAGTCAATTTTGTTTGTTTGAAGGTAGAGCCATAATCTATTAGTATTTTTACATCACTCATATTTTCAGCTGGAGGAAAATATTTTATTTTCTTTGTTAATTGTGCTATGAATAGATCTTAGGTTGATGAGGAGAAATGAGTCGGTATGTTGAAATGGTGATCCCTTGTGAGTTCTGGTGTACACCTGGCTGCTCTGAATTGCTTACCAAGCTGGGCTGCTGGAGTGGTGACAGCTTCTGCCAGCTGTGATTCTGTCCCAAAGTTTCCTGGGCTTTTTACGAAGATGTGGCGAGCTGCCACTGCTCCCAGCTCCTTGGGGCTGTGGATTAATAATACAGCTTAGACCCTGATCTTCCAGTATGAATCACAGTGGGCCCATGTGCTATTCAAATTGTCAGTAAAGAAGCTTCCGAGCATCATCATTCATTAGCTGATTTCACTCCTTGAGATGCAGCCAGCAAAAGTTGTGCATGTACTAATCACAATTAAAGGGAGAGGAGAAGTCACCCAAAGGGAATATGTTTGAGGTACTATTAATATTTTGAAAATATTTTCTAAAAGATGGGCTTGATTCTCTTCTGGAATGGATCAACGTACCTGTGCTAATGACAAGAGCTACAGGATAATCCTGAGTCAGGACATCTGCACACTGGCTTCAGGGTTTTCAAGAAGGGATCACAGAAACACAGATATATAGGTTGGAAAGGACCACAGTGGGTCAGCTGGACCAACCTCCCTGCTCAAGCAGGACCATCGTAGAACATGTGGCACAAGACTGTGTCCAGACAGTTCTTGAATGTCTCCAGTGACAGAAACTAAGCACAGCCTCTCTGGGCAACCTGTTCCACTACTCTGTCATTCACAGAGTAAAGAAGTTCTTCCTCATGTTCAGGTAGAACATTTTGGGCATCAGTTTCTACCCACTGCTTCTTGTCCTGTTGCTTGGCACCACTGAGCAGAGCCTGGTTCCATCCTCCTGCCACCCTCCCTTCAGGTACTGGCAGACATTGAGCTCCCCTCTCATTTGTGTCTTCTTGAGGCTGAACAGGCCCAGCTCCCTCAGCCTGTCCTCTTAACAGAGATGCTCCAGTCCCTTCAGCATCTTTGTCCCCCTCCTCTGGACCTGCTCCAGGAACTCCATGTCTCTCTTGTACTGAGGAGCCCAGAACTGGGCATAGCACTGCAGATGCTCAGAGAGCCTCACCAGGGCTGAGCAGAGGGGCAGGATCACCTCCCTCAACCTGCTGTCAATGCTCTCCCTAATGCACCCCAGGGTACCACTGGCCCTCTTGGCCACAAAGGCACTGCTGGCCTTGTGTCCACCAGGTCCTTCTTTGCAGAGCTGCTTTCCAGCAGTTTGGCCCCAAGCATGTGCTGGTCCCTGGGATTATTGTTCCCCAGGTGCAGAATCCTGCATTTGCCTTTGTTGAATTTCAGATGGTCCCTTCCTGCCCATCTCTCCAACCTGCCCAGGTCCTTCTGAAGGGCTGCACAACACTCAGGGGGATCAGTCCAAAGCTTTTACCCACTTTGTGTCATCAGAGAACTTGCTGAGGAGGCATCTGGACATTCATCCAAGCCACTGATGAATAAATTAAACAGTGATAGGCCCGGTATTGAACACTGGGTCTTCATGACAGGCCTCCAGCTAGAGCCCGTGCCACTGATTACAACCCTCTGGGATCTGCTCTTCAGCCAGTTCTCAAACCACCTCATTGTCCACTCATCCAAGCCACACTTCCTGAGTTTGCCTATGAGAATGATGTGAGAGACAGTGTCAAAAGCCTTGCTAAGTCAAGGTAGACAATATCCACTGCTCTCCCCTCATTCATACAAGTAGTTGTTTCATCATGGAAGGCAATCAGGTTGGTCAAGCATGATTTACTTTAGTGAAACCATGCTTGACTACCTCTGATCACCTTTATGTCATCCATGTGGATACAGATGGCCTCCAGAATGAGGTGCTCCATCTTTTTAAGGATCAAGGTGAGGCTGACTGGCCAGTCATTCCATGAGTGGGCCAGTACTGGGCCCAGTATTGAACCCTGTGAAACAACACCACTCATGACTCCTTGCCATTTTTGAAGACTGGGGTGACATTTGCTTTCTTGCAGTCCTCAGACACCTCTCCTGATCTCCACAACCTTTCAAAGATGACCACGAAGCAGCCTCACTATGATGTCTGCCAGCTCTCCCAGCATTCGTGGATGCATTCTGTCAGGGTCCATGGACTTGTGGATTTCAAGTTTTCTTAGGTTTTCTCTAACCCAGTCTGATGGTAATGACAGAGATTTTAAAATGTTGCATGATTTTTTTAACGGAAGAAAATGTAAGGATAAATTACAGCATTGCTCCCTGTATGCACCCTAAAGGGATGCCTGTGAATGACAGCATGGACAAGCTTCTGTTACAGCTCAGTCTTTGGCCTCTGTGGATTGCCAACAAGTAACAGGTACTACCGACATAAAATGCTAACCACAGGGTGAGCCCAGCTCCATTAATAGTCAGAATAAGCAAAAGAGAAGGAATCATCAGGGGTAGAGGATTTAAATACCTTTGCGTGGGTAAATTATCAACTCATTTCACTGGCCAAAGAGAGAATATCTCTGGAGACATTTTACTGAAGGCAGAAATGCAATTAGATTGTTACACAACTATTACAGTGTTTTCAGACAGAATTATTTTTAGTGCTGTAGAAATATTAAAGTATTAGAGCAAAACATGTAACAGCAGAGAAGAGCACAGTTAGAAACTTTCCATAGTCTTTGAACTCCTAGATTACTTATGTTTGATGGTTGATGTTCTGGCAGTTTACCTCTGTTGAATTCACCCATAAAGAGTGACATAAATACCAAATTTTATTTCCTTTCAGAGCTAATGGCATTCTGGATATGCTGGAAATTTCTGTTGTCAGAAACACAGAAGTACATGCATTCATTGGCATACTTGTTTTCCTTGCCTCCTTCATCTGAGTGAAAATTTACAGGGATCAAAACATCTCTGGCCCCAATGTCCTTATGCAGACATAACAGTGTGATTTGGAAGTGATGCATAACTGCTTCTGTATTAAAAGGGCAAGTTAGCAACAGTCATTATGAATTATTTTCATAAAAGTTTAATAATTGCATTTGCCATGCAGCTTTACATTTGAGATTATCCTCTGGTCCTTTTTCTTACGCACTGTGGTTCATTTAGGTAGTCTAAATACCTAGGATCTGCTCCTATAAAGAGAAGCAAATCCTTCTTGTAAGATCCTGCTTGAAGTTAGTGACATGGTGGAGTTAGTTCCAGAGAGCACACAGCACATCCTCTGGCCTTGGCGGGGTGGAGGGTGCTCGACTCCTCCTGTTCCAATGAGCCTGTGTGGTAAGCAGGTTGGATGCCAGTCTGAAATGTGAACTTCTGCAGTGACAGTGCTGAAACCGTGAAAGAGCCTGCATGTGGCCATGGCGTTGCTTCTCCCCAGTGCTGTCAACACCAAGACTCAGACTGCAACAGCAAAGGAGAAAGCTGCTGCTTCAGTGATTATTGCTCAGACGTTGATGCACCCAACCATCTCTCCCTCTGCATCTCTCTCAGTACCATTTCTGCTGTATCTAATAATTGTGTTTCTTTATAAACAGTGATTTAGGACAATTAGGAGCAATAGCATAGTTAAACCTTTAAGAGGTTATCTAGCAATGTCATTTTATTGACTAATGTGTTCCTGCTGCCATGTCGTTTGTGAATAGACATGTGTTAGCCAGCTAGTGTGCTTCATCTGTGGTGACTTTGATTTATTTGCTCTGTAAATTGGGACTGAAGCAATAATGGAAAGTGACATTAATTGTTTAACAGAGTCCTCTTTGTCACATCCTCTGCTTTCTCTGGGGTGTTTGAATGTTGAAACTTGTACAAAACTAATTGAAATTGCTGTGATGAGGACCGGTGTCCACTCAACTTTCTGTTCCTGAATGTCAGCGCACTTGAATGTCTGTTTAAAGCATGAGAGTTGAGCAGCTAACAGCAAATATCAGGATTTCTTTTGGTGTGCTATTATTAAAGAAGGCATTCCCTGTTAGAAATAGCAACACTTCCAGCTTCATTGTCAGTTTTATAAGCTGCAGGGCTCAGCAGTGTGCCCCACCAGCTGGACTTGCTGAAAAAGTTCCTGGTGTAGGGCTGGGGTCAGGCAGCCAAACCAGCTCATGGACATCCTAGGCTTGAGGGCTGGCTCTCACACCATTCATCCCTCCACCTGTGAGGGACTTGAAATGCCATTGAGAAAAAACGCTGGTACACACTTTCTTGCCCAATAATGCCTTTTCTTACTATTCTAGAAGTGACACAGTAATTTTCCTCTTTTCCTCTCAGAAAGTGGCTGTGAAAAGCTGGATTTGGAGCGTGGTTTAATTTGGCTCCTTTCTGCCATTTTCATTCTCTACACACTGAATTATCACAGCTGTGTGCATATGTCTGCTTAGTATGGTGGAAATCACCTGATACCAAAATTTGGATACTTTTTCTCAGTGGCCAAGTGCCTTTTGGCCTTTCAAGTAAATGCTTCTCCTTAGCAGGCATACTTGCCTGAGTACTTATTTGTTTCTTGGAGGTGATGCTGTAAGCACCAGAACAGTGCTCTGCCTTAGCTTTCTAGCTCAAAGACAGCTTTTATGTTAGAAGCTGTGAGGTGTGATTTGGCAGTGAAGCCTAGCAGGAGCAATTATCTGCGTGGTTTATTATCATCTCTGTTCAGAGTCTGCTAGATAAAAGTATTACTGAAAAAAGCCATGCTAAGGGGATACCCAGATTCACTTGATTATTTTTTTCCAAAGTGTAACTTACCAATGTTTTGCTGTTGCTTTTTTTAACTTCCTTTTTTTGCTTGTTCGTCTTGCTGGTATTATTTGTCTTGCTAGTTCACTTTCTTACTTTGAGATTTGAACTTAGCTGAAATTTTTTCACAGTGGGGACCTGGAACATGATGAGCTACTCTGAAGGTGGTGGAGAAACTCCCATTTTGATATCACTTGAATCAGTGAAATGCTTTTCATTTACTTCAATAGCACTAGGATCAGCCTAGGAGTCCTAGATAATTGATCTGTCAAGATCAATTTCCAATCTCTCTGAAAAATAAATATAATGATTTTTACACAGTTCTGTTTCTCAGTTCTAACTCTCAGCACTCAAAAAATCTGTATCTTAATATACAGTAGGGACTATATTTCATTAAAAATCAGGAGGCACTTAAAGTTACTCAATTTGACAAAAAGAACTCTTGCTGCTGAAATAAGATATAAATTAACATTAGAGGCACATCTGATTAGAAATTAATCTACTTTTTATAATTGCAGTCGGAATTTGATAAATGCATACAATAGTGTATTGAGCACTCAAAAGACACAATTTGAAAGGACAACTTCAAAGGCAACCTGCCTAATATGTTTCTTTAAAAGAAACCCAAACAACCTGTCATTTACCGTATGAGTGCTGCTGGCTGCTCTTACACCAGAATACTCAGGAATAAGAAGCTGTTTGGTTTTGGAGCAAGGATTTGCAGATGTGTGGAAGGGAAACCTTTTCTTGCTTACACTGAACCATATATGTGAGTGAAGTTTTCCATGTTTTGGTGTCCTGATCAGCTGTCTGATTCCTGTAATTTTGTCAGGTCAATTAGCTGGTGTTCAGTGTTGAAGAGCAAAAGAAAGGGAGAGCCTGGGCTGACACCATCATTAGGCTCATCCTGTAATACAATCCCTGAGTGATTACTTATCATTCTTAATGCCTGATAAAAAAAAGACTTGTGGAAGAAAAGTAAACTAGCGCAAAGTAAACGAGTGCAAAGAAATTTCTTTTGAACAGAAATGGATCATTTTATTGTACCTAATTATATTGTCTGAGATTCTGTTGCAGGTTACTTTTTCAAGGGCCAATTTAACTACGTGTTGTCTGCTTGTTCACACACAGAGGCATCATTTTGTTCCTTTTCTCACTTGGTTCCTCTTTTTGTTTCGTCCTCTCCCACAGAAGCTAGATGAAGAGAGCGAGGCAAATTTGCTAGCTGTTCTCACTGAAACACTGGACAGCATCCCTGTGGATGAGGATGGATTGCCTTCATTTGATGCACTGACAGATGGAGATGTGACCAACGAAAATGCCGCTAGCCCCTCCCCAATGCCCGACGGCGCCCCTCCAACTCAGGAGGCAGAAGAGCCGTCTCTAGTAAGAACCCTTCCTACTGTTTAACAGGAATTGGATGTGCCTCTGGCTACCCGCTGCATGGGTATGATGTAGTCACAGTAAGGTCTGGACTTTTCATTTAGACTGGAGAGGAAAATCAAGTAAAGAACTGAAAATTAAGCGGGGGAAAACCCCTCACCAAATAGCCATAGGATGATTAATATGGCAGTCTATTAAAAAACTGTTGAAAAGGTTGTTTTTGAAACTCTTAGGCTAATTGGGCTGACATTTCTGCTTATCATTCTGTTCAGATAAATTGGGGTAAGGGTTCTTAACTCATATTTCATTTCTCGGGGCTCTTTTTGTTGTGTATGTTTAGACACCATTTTTGTTGATCTCTGAAGAAAGGCCCAATGAGTCTGTTGGGATGCAGAGCTGATTTTGTGTCTTTAACATTGATTTGACCAGTAAGCACCAGCTTAGTGCTAACCAGGGCAAAACTGAATCTTGGATGAGGATGTGGGTGAAACATTATATGCATTTTGCTTAGTAAATCTGGTTTGTGATGTGATTCTGTTTCTGCTGAAAGCCTCTTATCATTGGCTTCAGTGGGAACAGAGCCAGATACCTGAATCTTGACACCGTATCCATTAGTCTGTTAAAGTTTATGTCTCTGTATAGATCAGAGGCCTCTTTATGTCAGACAGATCACTGAGAATTTCATTTTGCCATGGATTCAGAAATCCAAGATCCCTGTCACTTCTGCTTGCCCCACAGTATACTGCAGTAAAGGGAGCAGAAATGTGCTGCCAAGCCAGAAGAAAATGAAATCTGTTTACTCTGAGGAATATCAAGTCCTGCTTTTTGTTTTATTGTACTTTGCTTGCTGAAATTGATATAACTAACTTTAAGTAACTATGCAAAAATGTAGATAAGTCACTTTAATTGATAAAGATGTATAACTTAACTCTTTTCCTTCCACTTCCCTTTCCCTGATGTGTTTGTAGCTTAAGAAGCTCTTGCTGGCTCCAGCCAACACTCAGCTAAATTACAATGAATGCAGTGGTCTCAGCACACAAAACCATGCAAACACTAATCACAGGATCAGAACAAGCCCTGTGGTTGTTAAGGTACAAACTTAATTTTTATAATAAGGGAAAAAAAAGAAAGTGTAATAACAAGGTGTTTTGTGCTTTTAGCAATCAAGCACGCAGTAGAGCTGAATGTATTGTATGTGCTTCTAACTAATTTTTAAAAAATGTGAGTTGTAGACTGGGTTCGAGAAAATCATCTGAACTCTTTTATGCTCTGAATATTTCATTTATGCCTCTTCTCTTGGCAGAGTTCAGTTGTAGTCACACCTTCTGTTACTCTTACCTACTTTAGTGATACACAGAGTAGGATGGGCTGTGATAAAATTTGCTGATGGTCTGGTGTTGTTTATGAGTGACTCCAGGATGTGGGACTGCCATTTTCCCAGCTGTCTGAGCTAAGACAAATGACACTGGATTCTTGGCAAAAGACATTGCTTGGATGGAATGGGGGGCTTAGACATAATTCTGTTAGCAGGCAGTATTAAACAATGTTTGTCTTGCCATTCAGTGTAACTGAAAACAGGCCATTTAGGGGTACTTAAGAGAGTTGTGAATACTGGGCCCAAGCAATCAGCAGCAAATTAAAGTTTAAACCAGCTTATTTTTTTGTTCACACTAAAGGCGCTGTAGGGTCTTGTTAGTTACATGTTGCTGAGTAGGAACATTGCAATGTAGGAGAAATGAAATAAAAAGCTGCATAAATGTCATTTAGGAATTTTAAATGTAATTTTCTTTCCTTGTTCTGCAAACAGTTATTCACAGCTCATAGATCTAGTACACTTAGGCTGAACACTTCATTGAAAATCTCATCTCTTTAGAAAACCTATACCCATTCTGATAAGGTTCAGCTCACTAATTTTAGCTTTACTTTATTTTATTATTTTATTTTATTTTACCCTGTTTTAAGACTGAGAATTCATGGAGCAATAAAGCGAAGAGCATTTGTCAACAGCAAAAGCCTCAAAGACGTCCCTGCTCTGAACTTCTCAAATATCTGACTACGAATGATGATCCTCCTCAGACCAAACCAGCAGAGAACAGGAACAGCAGCAAAGAGAAATGCACCTCCAAAAGGAAGCCCCATCTGCAGTCTCAGACAAATCATCTGCAGGGTAGGTGTGGGACTGCAGAATTCAGCTTTGGTACCAGCAGTAACACTGGGACGCTGAAGTCCCATGGCTGGGAATACCCTCAGTACTTCTTCTGTTCTTTGGATTAGTGTTGGAAATCCAGCATCTCTTCTGTGTAAAGAGAATTTTAAAACAGTATAATGAAGTTAGAATGAGTTAGCTAGATTTAGCTTTCAGACATATTTGATCCTTTTATTTATTGTCCCAAGCCTCAGAAGAGGGTCTCAGGAAAAGTTTAATAAATACCACATGGTAATATACTGAGCTAGCTGGAGATACTTATTCACAGAGAACTGTACCACTAAGAAATCATTATACCCCTAAACAAGTTCAGCAGGCCAGTTCATTAGTGAGCTTCTTTCTCTTTTGCTGGAGTAAAACTGAGGGCATTGTTAACCTGCCACATAGCCCTTAAGAGACAATAAATAGTGCTCTCACTGCTACAGAGAAAACAATAAATGTGTCATTCCTGTTAAAGCTGGAATGCTGGTTTGTAATTTTATTTTGTAAATAGTTGGAAGTTTAGATGCCATCCTGATCTTTCTCTCTCATTTTTGGATTTTTTATGGTCAAAACTAAACACTTGTGTTGACTTTTAGTATCCCCTGATGTGTAAATAATGTGTCTGCATTACAAGTAGCTTCTGTGACAGAGATGCAAGAACATGCAGAAAGCCTCCTCTCTCACTTTCTCTCCCTCTCTTTCCCTGTCTGTTTTCCCATGATAAAGGAAAGCTGTAAAAGCTTACGAACCCAAAGGGAGCTTTTTAAAATTATTGCTACTTTAAAATACATCTATGTATTTATGTTGGCCTGGAATCTGGAAGGCTGTGTGCCTATCTCAGACACATCAGTGCCAATCCTGGATGCCTCCACTAAAGCCAATGGAAGTTACCTGTCTGCAACAGAGATCAGGATGTGACCCTAAATGTGTTGTTTGGTATTTTCAAAGCAACAGTTGTAAACTATATGTTCTTCTTTTCCCCTCCCTCTTTTTTGCATTTCAGCCTCCATCAAATCTGTTTTCTCATTCTGCACTAGGAAGTATAAGCAAACTTAATAAAAATAATCTTCCCTTCCGATCACTTAATATTGTTCTTGCAGCTGTACATTCTGACATCCTAAGTATGGGTTTTCTCCTTTATGGTCTCAAATTATCTGAACAATATTTCTTGTAAGAAGGAAATCGCACTGCCCCTAAAGCTTCCTTATGCCAACTGCCACTTCTGGATGGCTTCAGCAGTCTGCTTTCGCAGCAGAATCCAGACTGAACTCTACATGTGAAACCTGGGTCTGTTACTGCAATGTTACTGAAAAACAGAGCTGTCAGAAGTTACAGGGGGCTTTATTAACACTGCTGGCTGTTAAGGTGGCAGGTGATAAGCTGCATCATGTATTACATGCTGTATGCGCATGTGTGTTATACAGAGATGTATGGGCACACGGACATACATACAGATTATAAAGCCTTTTTATTCAGATCAGAACTGCTTTATTTCCCCCAGCTGAGCAATTGTGTAGATTCAAAGAGTCAGGGCACACTGGGTTGTGGAAACAGCACGGAGGAGAGGTTAGGAAAGTCCAAAGGGACATACAGCTAACAACTGTGCTTAACAGATGACTGTGATTTTAGTGGTCTTACAGGTGAAATTGCAGGCACAGAGAAATTACCACCTTCTTTAATTTTCCTGTGTTTTAATTTACAGGCTTCTGAAATGTTTTTTCAGCAAATTTGCCTCATACACCAATATATAACTTCAATATCAATGGATTTGCATATAATGCAAATACAAGAATACAATGCTTTCAGCTTGGACAGTCAATTTATGCAGAATCAACCTTGCAAATTTAACTGATATTTGCAGACCTGTAGTCATTGGTTCATACATTTAATCAAAAGTACAAGAAAATTGGACATTCTGTTTTAAAAAACTATCAGTCTTGAGATTTTCTTTCAAAGTTAGGGAAAGCTCACAAAGGATAAGTCAAATGTTATTTTCCTTTAGGGTTACTGTTGCAAACATATTGCAAACCCACGGGAATGTCCACAGACGCATTCATGCCAAAGATCATCTGTGGTTTTGCACTGAAATTTGCCCATGAGGAAACGTAGTTCTTTTGAACCTGAATGTTTTCAATTTACAAGGACAAGCAACTTGATGTGAACTCTTTTTAATAAAAAGAACCCTCACACTACAGTAGACCTTGAAACTCTAATAAACAGGCACCATGGAAAATGACAGTGTCTTGGCTAAATATTTACACTATCAATAGCTGTATGTGAGTATGAATCCTTTGCAGAAAGAGTGTTTGGTCAAGCTCTTGCCCAGCAATAAGAAAACTGATGGGTGTTTTGGTATGTGAACTTCTCAGTGGGAGAGCTCAGTGATATCTGCCTAAAATTAATACATGGGAGTGTGAGATAATGCCTTGGTTCTGTGCCCATCTCTAGCAGATTTGCACTGTGCCTCAGTGCTTCAGAATTTAATATGTGTATACTCTGATGTGGGACTATTCTGTGGGACTAATAAGAACTAGAAAGAGACTTTTTAGAGATGTAAATAGCTCAATAGCTCTTATATGTTCAGCTTCCTTAACCTAAATTGGTTAAGAGTGTTCAGAATTTTATTTCTTAAAAAAAAAAAAAAAAAAAAAAAAAAAAAGGAAAGCCTTTGTATAAAACTTTATTCCAGAGCCTTACTGCAAGATCTGGTTTTTTAAAGCCAGTTTTACCTCTAGGTAGCTACAGGCAAACATTAGTATTCCTAGATGTATATAAATTACACACAAAGATGTGTCAGGTTACGTTCAGTTTTACTGCACCTGGTGTAATGCACAAATCAGTGGCCGTGCTGGACCAGACAAATAACTCGTTGAAGTGCATCTCCTCACTCCAGCAGAGACTTCTGAGGAAGGTGAACCTGAGGTGAAGCTTCCATTTCTCATATGGGAAGGAGAAGAAACAATATGCAGCTTTTGAGAATTTTTTAAAAACCTTGTAAAAACTTCAGGAATGCTCTAGAGCATACAAAAGTAATCAATTTGCATATAAAATCCCTTAATGTTGATGGGAGATCCAAGCCTGTAATGAATATGAAATATGCAGTAGTGGCACTCTGGACAAAAGATCTGCAGTGCAGGAGTGTTCAAGGGGAACATTTTGTCTCAAGTAATTAATCTGCAGAAGAGATCCCCTGCTGTTGTTCTTGCTACAATGCTCTCTGTGTTTAAAACATCAATCTAACTTCTGAAAAGTAAAATTTGCAAGTACTGTAATTTTGAATTTTAAAGGAATCTTAGTTGTACTACAGCATCCTGGTTCTTGGCTTGCTCTGAGAAAATACAATTTTGCATGAGTAAAAGCTGCAAAGACTTACATTTTTATAGCCAGAGTTTTTTTTTTTTGCGTATGTCAGGATTGTAGTGCTGAGAGCTTCAACCCCATTTTTAACCATCTGTGACTATGCCCGTGGTTTGTCATAGTTTGCAGCATAATTTGCAAAATTTGGACTACAACTGGTTGGACTCTGGCCTCACAGAAACAACCTATTCTCAGTGCTATAGATAAAATTGTATCTTGTAGAAGTAAAATGAACTGAATATTCATAACGTTCTGTTACTTTGTAGTTATTCTGCTGCTCGTGTTTCCAAATGAAACGTGAACTGTAGTCTAAATTAACGGTGAGAGAAGTAACATTTTCGCTGTGTATCCTGTAGAGATCTTCATTGATTTTTAACATGTACCACTCTTCTTCTGAAAGGTTCTTGTCATTTGGGTTGTGTACTGTATTTCAGAGGTATACTAATTGATGTAAATAATTGTTGAAATTTAAGTGCCCTTTTGGTACTAGTAAATAAGGAATCAGGATGAGTCTCTTTATTTCTCTGTCTGGGATACACTGAAATGGCAACTGAACTATCAGAGTTTGGCCCTAACTGACTACCACACGATTCCAATGCCAAAGTATAAAGAAATGTTTACAGTATACTTTACAGAGTGTTTAAATATTGCATAATTGTTTTCTTTTTTCCTTTAGCCAAACCAACAAGTTTATCACTTCCATTGACACCCGAATCACCAAAGTAAGTACTAAAAAGTGCAAACATATATAAAAGGGAGGGGGTTTCAGTAGATTTTGGCTACAGCAACTCCATTTCAGCTTGTTTTTATAAATGTGCCCTGTCTTCCAGTGATCCCAAGGGTTCCCCATTTGAGAACAAGACTATTGAACAAACCTTAAGTGTGGAACTCTCTGGAACTGCAGGTGAGAAATGCAGAATGATGGCTCTTCCTTTAAGCATGGCTTGTGTGTATTTGTGTGTATTTGTTTACATTAATATACCACAGGTATGCTGAGATCTCACAGAAGTGTCCAGTAGATTCACTTCAGTGCAATTCAGCATTACTTTTTTATCCAGCTACCTGAGAAGAAATGTGTTTGAAAATATGGCTCCAAACCTACACAAGAGAGCATAATTTCTGAGAAATATGAATGAAACCACTTATCTGTTATATTTCTCCATTTTCCCATAGATTTGTGTACAAACCCCACAGCACAGTGTAATAGATGTTACAGATGTAAAAGTTATGTCATTCAGTCTGTCTCCAGGCCAGTCTAGGGCTGTACATGACTGCATGTTTCAGTGCTTTGTCAATTCTTGATTAATACTTCACAAATAACAGCTTTCTCTTCTACCACTGAACAACTAATTGTTCCATGGCTTAGAGGTAATTTTTAAAAGTGCTATTCATTTAATATTCCTGCTTTTTCTTTTTCTTCCATTAACACACTTCACACAACCTCCCTTTATCTTCCTCTTCCTTTCTGATCCCTGGATTTGTACCTTTTGAAGATTTGTAGGATTTTTTTATCATGTAGTGGTTTAGTTCACACATCACCCATTTAATCATTCATTCAATTTGTCTGCTCTCTTTCTGCTGAAGTCAATTCCTTCAGACTCAGATCTGTTTTATGGCATTCCTCTGAACTCTGTTTTGCCTCTGTTTTCTTCAAGTGTCCAGAGCCGAGCACAAAAGAACACATTGAGCTCCACCTGAGCTATTGCCAAGACCATTTTCTTTCTCAGTTGTGTAATACTGAAAAATAAGAGAGGTACTTGGCATGTGCTTCTCTCAGGAGAGCAGTAGGTTGTAAAATATCTGATCTCTGGCATTGAGGGGAAGGGGTGCATTGCAAAATATGTCTTTGGGTACCACAAATTAGCTTGGTGCTCCTGAAGTCAGTGGCAGCAGGCCCAGGCTGGGTTTGGGTTGGTGCACTAGGCTTTCACCTTCCTACAACCATCATTTTACTTTTTCAGAAACTTTTTCACTAGTTAGCACTAAAACATGAACACTTTCCCCTGCTGTCTCCTGGAAGCCTGCAGTCTTAATCCTTCTTCTCATGGCAAAAGGAAGCGTTCTTCCTATACATCTTCATTTTGCAAGACCAACATAAACATGGCAGAATTCACTGCATGCAGGAGGATAATCCTGTTCAGTGCCAGTGAGTGAAGTATGGAGAAGCCTCTTCCATCACTACTGGACAGCTAGTCTGCACAAGGGTGCCCATTTGTAATCACATGGATAAGTCAGTGCTGCCAAGAGAAAGGGGCAGATGAGGTGACTACAGCAGAGTGGTACAAGCAGCCGTTGAAATCACTGAAGGAAGCAGTGTTTTCTCCCAGCCAAAAAGTCAGCAGCCTGCTTTTCCCATCAGCTGACTAGACAGAAATTGGGAGACAGTCTGACCCCTGGATAGTCCTCTAGTATTGCATCCATAGTGCAACAGGAATGGTCTTGGTATTACCAAATTCATTCCGCTCCATCAGCTGTGCACAGAGGAGGAAACAAAACAGCTCTGTAGTTGCTTGGACAACATAATCAGGAGAACTGGTGCATTAAAAAAAGGCAACAGAAGCTGGGAAAAAGCACAACTGGCCACATATGTAAACAGGAATGCTCTACTATTTTAGCAGCGTGTGGCTACAGTGATGATCGTGATCCAGGGAGGCCACAATGGCGACAGGGAAAACAGACGAGATGGCTCTCTGTTGTTTAGCAGGGGAGTCCATTTTATTTCCCACCTGTGCCGGGGGGAGCAGGGGGACAGAGGCCTGGGAGCCTGGGCAAAGCCCAGAGAGCCCAGAGCAGAGAGAGAGCGGAAGCAGACCCAGGGCTGTGGGGTTTTATCACGTGTCCCATGGGAGGAGTTCCAAGATCAGATTGCAGCCTCTTTGGAACGGCGAGGCTCCACATACTATGATTCTGTGATTTCTTTTCCCCTCTGGAAGGAGAAGAAGTTAGCTAGGAAATAACCTGATGATACTCAAGAAGAATAAGAATGGGAGTGTTGTGTGGCCAGGGAGCTGTGCAGTGTTACCAGGCAGTGTACATAATGGTGGCTCTTGGACTCCATGTTGCACTTGCTCTGGTCTTCACAATGCCTGGTGAGGAGCTTTCAGGAGATCATGCGGTTGCTCTTTTAATCTCTGCCTGCATATACACATAGTTTTTATTTTCATATTCATGTATGTATGTAAACCTATAAAAAGATGCATGTCTTGGTTTTTAAGTAATTTGTACTGCAGTAGTTTTGTGTCCTAAGTCTGCCTGTGCTGGAAGCAAAGTACATAATAGAAACAGCCTGGAGTACTGAAGAACTTACAGCATATATGTGTGTGTGTAAATCATGGCAGAATTGGGACCCACTTCAGTTCAAAAAACAACCAAAAATAAAACAAGGAAAAAAGTAGTGGCATTAGTGATTAATAATACCTTGAAGTTCTGTAGTGAGAGCCCTGGCAACTCCAAATTATATCCAGATAACCGTATTGCTCATTGTCCTTATATAGGGCAGCTTGCACCATACAAGCACTATTTATTATAATTTAAATAGGAGTTACCTTGATCTCACTACTGAATTGAAAAGACCATTAGCAGTGCTGCTTGCACTATTGAAGCACAAAGTATTTTAATATAAATAGCAGCTCCCTTGATCTCTCTGCTGAAAACAACATTGCTTCCTTCACTGATGAATTAACTATAAACCAGAAAAATAAATAAATAAAAACATTTCCCACATGAGCCATCAATCTTCGTCACACACACATTTTGGATTAATGTATCTAAAGTCAAACTGAAACCATTCTCTTGCCAGTGCTATATCTTGCTTTACAACAGATTTGTTAGTAGTCAAGAGTGTAACTGTGTCCTCCCTAAAACTGTCAAAGCATCGATTTGTCAAATTACAAGGAACAAATATTTGAAGTGTTTTCATGCCACACATAATTCTTTCAATACACTTTAAGTGTCCTCAGTCCATTGCTGTATAAGGTCCTATCTCTTGAAGCTGATTATTCTAGTGTTATTCTAAGGAAGCTGGACCAGAACGTCATGGTATGGAGGGAGTCCTAGGTGATGATAATATAGTGAATGAAATTCCTGTGTCAGATGAGTCTTCCGAGTAAGAGACTCGGAAGAGGTGCATCTGTTTCCAGATGCATTGCCAGTGCCTTGCTAAGAGGCCATGGGCTTGAACCTCTCCAGTGTCTTCCAGAAATCTGGGATGGTTCTGTGTCACCTCTTTCCTCTTTGTAACCAGTCAGAATCGTGGGGGGGAGGGGATGGCAGGGATGGACGGGACTGTGCAAGCACAGGGGCTGGAAGGATGACTCACCTTCTGGAGGTGGCAGTGTTTCTCTTGGCACTCAAGGGCTCCTCAGTGATTGTTTTAGACTTTTGGTTGTCTTAAACAAACTTCTGAATGCCAGATTTTAGATAGCATGGCTTCTAATAAATTTCTCTCTGTTCCCTGTGTCTTAAAACTTCACACCTAAATACTCAAAGCCACCATTTAAGTACATTAAGTCGGTTTATGTGCCTATGACTCGATCAGTAACTAGAAGACTATTTCCACCCTCTTGGTGAAAAGTCTGTCATTTGGTACAGATCCCTATCATTTATTGTAGTGTAAAACTCTTCACTGGTCTTGAGGGAAAAATTTGATTTTTCTGAACAGGTGGCAAAAAAAGCTATATTTTCTGTCATCAGAAAAACTGATGTACGCAATCAGGTTGAAGAGTGATTTGGAATTTGTGACCATCATTGAGGATACTAATACCGTACTATTTGCCCACCTCTAGATTTGTGTTGCTTCTTACTTGTCAGAACAAGTACTTAAAATCTGTCATCTAAGAACTTCTTTGACCTCATAATTATTTCTGATAAAATGAGATGTGAGATGGAGAGAGTTGTCCAGAGGGAATAAAATCTAGTGAGCTATTTGATGTTTTTAGGCATCTGTGTTTATTATTCTCTCCAGTACTGACAACAGGATTAAACTGAATATTCAACAAGCATGTAGTTTTTTATTATATTATGACTATTTAATTTTATTACATTTTCCTAGCTTCTGCAATCTAGTGCCATACAAATGCTCTTCTTCTACTGAATTGAGCTGTTATCTTGTGGTCATTTTTTAGTGGCCTTAAATAATGCTTCCCTTGACAATCCATTTTCAAACTCAAAAGGTATGAAGGAATTCATTTTCAATGCCTCTCAAAAGCCCAGTGCACATGTAGAAAGGTTCCAGGACTGCATTCCCCAAAACACACTAATTATCAGCCCACTCAAAACACAGCAAACATCATCAAACATTTGAATGCTGAGTTACTGTAGAGATTTAGAAATATCTGTGTCTACATAAAACGCAATTGAAAATCAGTCCTAAGAAGTCCAGGTGTCACTTTTAATGCAAAGACACTCCACTAATTTCTGCTTATCAACATAGCTGAGCTAAATGAGTTACACTACAAGTTTTCTTTAAAGTGGAGTTTTGGAATGTATTGAAAGTAGTTTCACCCTCCCAGAGACTTTCTGGAAAGAAGTTGCTTAGCCAAGGTGGCAGAGTTGACACATCTGCAAACACCTTTTGTTGCACAGACACAGGGAGGATGGTGCTGCTTTGGCAGCAGTGCTGGCAATTTGATATATGCTGTTTTCCAGCACAGAATCATGGAGTGAGTTTGTAGTGTATAGACAGAGCAAGGCAAAGTGCAAACGTACCATTTACCAAAGCTATTCAATTAAGGAAAAGTCCCTACAAAGAAAATGGTTTTATAGCATGTCATGAAAAAATACTTGCCTTTTACTTTAAAAAGAAAAAAGACTGTTTAAGGGGCTTGATTGTAGAGTATGTACCACTTCTAACAGATTTGCTGTGCAGAAGTACATAAGTGTGAGTGATGTAGAGGTACTTGTTTATTATAGAGCACATTTCAATGCAGTAATCATAAATATTGCTAAGGTTGTGCTCTGTTGAAATATGACCTACATACTCTTGATTGTTTGTGTTACGTGATTTGTCTGACACCCATTACATTCTGGGTAATGGCAGCCATTTGTTGCTGTGCACAGCAGGCTCTTTTGACAAAAGAAAATAGGCAGCAATAAAAAAGCTATAGTCTGAATTACATTCTGCACAGCGCTGCACTGCTGAGAGTTTGTGCAAGTGTGTTAACAATGCTCTGAACTGCCTCTTGTCAGCCTTCAGCCTGTAATGGCCATCTGTCCTTCCATAAATCTGTCAAAACCTGCTAAGTTCAAGAGAGAGTACAGAATATACCTTGTACTGTCAATGCCTAAATGTACGCATTGGGGAGAAATCAGTGTGTGAGAAATAATCCCGTGGTTATAGAATATTGTAATGCCGTTGATGTGGGATCATGGCCCTCGGTGAAGATTACCAGGGATTAGAGGGAAGATGAACAAGTATGCAGCCAACTGGTTTTCTCAGAATTCACAGTTTGGAGATGGGTCAGGGAGCGCTCTGGAGGTGGGCTTGGAGTGGTGACGTGTATTCAGAACTTCACTCCCTCCTCCATTCCCCAGTGTACGTTTGTTCAAAAGTTAAATGAACATTTTCCGTCTTTTATCTGTTTCTACTTGCCTGTGCACTTCCTGCTTCTGCTAAAATCCAGGAAAAAAGCCAGAATGCCACGAGGAAGCCCTTTCTTAGACTGTCCCAGCCCTGTTCTGCCAGCAAGGGAAGTGCCAGTAAATTTAGCTCAGGCTGTACTTTCGTGAGGGTTTTTTTTGGTACTCGCCCCCACCCCCTCCCCCCCCCCCACCTCCTTTTCTGAAGATTATTGGGCTCCTTGTCAGGTATCTGGAAATATTATACTATGTGTTTTACTTGCTTATTTCCAGGACAAGCTTTAAAGAAGTGGAATTTGAAATAAGATTTTATTTTGAATATTGGATTATCTCTGGGGATTCTTTGCCTGAAATTCTTAAATATACATGTTCATTGTGGAGTGGTTGTATTTTTGTTTAATTCTTTCTTTAAAACTACATCCAAAAACCCAGTAACTCATGGTAACACCAGAGTTTCACCAGAATTTACCCAGTAACACCAGAATTTCTCATGGACTGTATAATTTCACAGGTAAAAATGTAATTTTACAAATTTTTTTCTAGAAATTTGTTTTCTGAAGTATTGGTTCAATCTGAGCTTGTAGCTTTAATTTTGACAGTATTACTGCAGATTTTTGAATAGGACTGTTCTCTTCATTTTTGCAAAACTTCACTTGGTAGTAAAAATATTTGTCAGTGAGGAGGTGCATGAGGTAAGAAATAGGGCTGTCTCAAGTGAATTTTTGGGAAGAAAAAAGAAAAATTTTGAGGACTTAGAGGAAATAATTTAACAGTGATGAAAATAATTTAACAGTGATGACTCCACAAAATTTTTCTAGTATTAAATTTAAATTTGTTGTAACTAATGTTTTACGTGCCATAATCTTTGCCTCAGTTTCCTTCAATTTTGTGGCATTTGGCAAAGTGTTTGCATAGCCATGGGTAGCTTGTAACCATTTTTTCTAAACATTCAGGCAAAATCAAGCATGTCTCTCACATCAAGTATTCATGCCTTGGTACTTCTATTTTCTTATTTTCTGAAAGAAGTTCATAGCAGATAATGCAATGGGACTCCCAGTCTCCATTTATGCTCCTTAGGGAGCAGTGTGCATTGATGGACGCTTTTCCTTCTTTACAGCAAAACACTATAAAACATGTTCCATTTGCATTGATCTGCCGAGCTGTATTGCATGTTTAAAAATACAAACCAGAGTTCTATAACCATGTTTGAAACGCACATTTCCTGTAACTCTGTCTGCCCTCTCTTTTCATTCTGGCTAAAGAACTAATGGAAAGCTCATTACTTGGGCTAAAAGTATTCTTGGACCGCATGAGCCTCTGGATTGCTTAGGGATGGTCTGGATTACCTTGGACAACTCCCTAATCTCTGTCTATTTTGTTAATTTTTCAGCATATATTACTAAATTATATTAATGTCACTTGGACAGAAGCAAATTTTTCAAACATAACATACTAATTACCTTCCTGAAGAGGAATTATTTCCTGAACAGTGTTTGCTGTTTGCTGTTACTCTCCCTTGATGTCTGGGATTATCCTTCTGTAAAATCTGAAGAAATTCTATGATTTCTATAGAAAATATTGAAAGTTATATTCTACCCTTACAAAAATAATGGGAAGATGTTGCTTCAGTTCCCAGGCTTTACTGGAATATGCTGTAGTCCTTCCTGCAATTTCTTCTCATCACAGTGATACAATCTATTACAGTTATGTAAATAATCCTGTTAGTTAGCAGTATATTTAGTCATTGAATACTAATCTAATAACTAATACTAAAACTTACCTGTTTCATTTTGACTCCGTACTGCATGATTCTCACCAAGATTTAGTTCTAAATGCAAAGGTTCATTACACTTGTGGTTGTATCATTGTTCATTTGGGTTTCAGTTGCAGAACCACATTTCAGGCAAAATGTATTAATTATGCTCAAGGAGTGTATTAGCCATACATTCTCAATGGTTTTCTAAGTTAATGAACTCTGGAAACAAAGAGTCATTGCCACTGAGTTAGGGTGACTGTATTTCATTGCATTTAAGTTCTGCATCCTTTGTTACCACTCTTTTATTTCTCTTGGCCATGCTTTTATCCCGGTTCTTCTTTGCTAAGTTTTTAATGTTTTTGATCATGCCAGTCTTTTGACTTTTCATTTTTACATCAAAATCTATTTTGTATTTAACAAAAATGTCTTTGGGGTTTTATCTCTTGATCTTTTCTATCAAAACCTACAGAGAGAGGGGCGGATGTCATGGCGGAAGGGGAGGGGCAGAAATTATTCTAGAGATTGATGGTGATGCATTAGTATTGTTGCTATTGTTGTTACCAGACCTTTGGTAGTTTTATTCTCAGTATTGGCAGTGTTGAAGTGACATAAAATGGGTCTTGCTTTGTATCTATTTTAAGAAGCATATGAGCCACCTTTATAAACATTGTATGTGTGCTTAAAAGCATTCTGTACCTCCTTTTACTCCCTGTAGGCCTAACTCCACCTACGACCCCTCCTCATAAAGCCAACCAAGATAATCCTTTCAGGACTTCACCTAAACTGAAATCATCATGCAAGACTGTTGTACCACCTTCAAAAAAGCCCCGCTATAGTGAGTCTTCCGGTTCTCCAGGAAATAACCCAATCAAGAAGGGTCCAGACCAGTCTGAGCTGTACACACAGCTTAGCAAGACTACAGTACTGTCCAGTGGACATGAGGAGAGAAAGACAAAACGGCCCAGTTTGCGGCTGTTTGGTGACCATGACTACTGTCAATCTGTGAATTCAAAATCGGAAATACACATTAAAATATCCCAGGAACTTCAGGACTCCAGACAACCAGAATTTAAGGATTCTTCACCTGGGTGGCAGTGTCAGATTTGTTCTTCTTTAGAACAAGACCAGTATTTCAAGAAAGAGACTTTACAGACAAATAAGCAGGGATCCCATGGTAATAACAGAAAACAGCTCCAAGACCAGGAAATTCGGGCTGAACTGAATAAGCATTTTGGTCACCCCAGCCAAGCTGTTTTTGATGAAGAAGCAGATAAGAGCAGAGAACTAAGGGACAGTGATTACAGTAATGAACAATTCTCCAA